>NC_143401.1:87803980-89042551 GCF_052110815.1 Crocodylus siamensis | reverse complement strand
CAACATAGCACCCCAACATACAAGAATAAGCAACAGGATCACTCGCCAAATGCACCAGGTACCCATAGGTATGCCGCCCAGATCTACAGGGGACTCGCAGGGTGCCCTGCCAGAATACATGGCCAAGGCCTCTGTCCCCAATTGTTCAGCACTTACGAGCCTAGATCAATGACGCTGCTTTCACAAGGTCTAGGAAAGTGGGCCCTACTGGGCAATGTTTCCTGCCCACTTCCAGGAACCCCCTCCTCCATCCAGCAGATGAGATGCGGAGTCGTCTCCAACTCTGCTCTGCCTCGAAGTCTGGCGAGAGGGAGAGCTGGCCCACCTTTAGCCACAACTGGAGCAAAGAGATGTATTCTGGAGCAAGAGACACTTATTTAAAAAAAACCTGTGTAAAATCAGCAGGAAAAAGCCAACAGTAATGAGCCCACTGCCATAGGAACAGGCTTAGTATGATGGCAGCCAGACACCAGGGTCCTGGAGGCTCGAATCCTTTTAGTAACTCTCTACACATCATCACTATTAATTACAACCGGGGGGAGCGGCGGTGAGCAGTGTTTGCACTGCCACGTTACAGTTTGGCCCTGGTGGAGACTACCCTTGGCTCCAAAGGTGCTGGAAGACGACTTGTGTATTTTCTTTTCATTTCAAGGCAGCCAAGAGCCACCGCCTGCACACTGATTAGAGCTGTATGTGAATAGGAATGAATGAATAAAACATTCAGAAAACAAGCAAACACGAGACCCACTGCCTTGCAGCAGGGCCATGCAAACGGAGGGGTGGCAATTCTGCCCTCCGACCGCCGATCCGCCACACCTTGCCTTCAGTCCTGATCCATACCCAGCAGCTCAGGGAAGAGAAGAGCCTCTAAAATACATCTGGGCAGCCAACACAGATCAAGATTTGAGGGCAACAAGCTACTCTCAGCCCAGCTGTTTCAAACCCTGGGCGCGACTGGGGTCCCGGTGTGCTGAACTATTAACCATAGTACCTGCAAAGAGATGTTTGATTACTGTCTGAGTACTCTACCTTACACCGACAAATGTAATACTGCTTATACAAGCTGCCCAGTCCTTTGAACTAAGGGGACAGCATTTGACTGAAGGCAGCAAGTTCAAATATTTCCTTTTATTTGCTTTCTACTTACCTACCATTAATACCATCAGGTAAATGATATTCTACTCATAATATGAGACAGCAGTTAAAAAAAAAGAAAAGAGGGAGTCACCAATTTCTGTATGCTTGCAGGTCAGTCTGCAAGAGAAGGTGGAGGTTATGACACAATAGGTGGAGGACACAAAGGAGACAGATTGAGAACCAATTTACCCTGGTCTCTAGTCTGGAAATAAGATGTAAGATAAGTTGTAAGTAAGATAAGATGACCCTAGTTATAAGATGACCCCCCACAATAATTATATTCTATATATGGAAACTTTATACATTTGTTATAATTTTCCAGGCACAGAAGCTAATTATTAGAGGCTTGCCTAGAATTTGTCCCCCTCCCACTGCTACAGCAGGGAAAATAACCTAGGGGGGCGTCAGGTAGCCCTCTGCTTTGTGCTTTCCCCCAACCTTTTTCCCTGGAAGCCCCTTCCCCTCACTGTCAGGCCCTGCTCTCCCTGAGCACTTAGAAGCAAGGAGCAAATTTGCAAACGACAAGCTTGAAATTAAACATGCCCGTAGCAATGTGCATACACTACCCATGTAGTTAGTTTATCCAGAATTGATGCATGTTACATTTTGTTTAAACTGTTGCACGCTTTAGCACTGGTACTCCATTAACACACTTTTGAACAGCAATCTGACATCTATGTCTATGCAGTAAAAGCTATTATTTTTATATACATTTCATTTCAAGGGTCAGATCAGTTCCAAACTCCAGCGGGCTAAGCCAAGGTCAAGTTCCAAAATTTGACTTATCAGAGCTCAATTGGCAAAACTGCGTGGCTCTACCACCAGGCCAGTAGGCTCCCTCCCAGACCCATGTGTCTGGGGCTTTAGATACTCCCTAAATCCAGGCAGGCATCCTACACGTAAGCCCCAGGCTCAGAGACTTTGGGGTTCAGATGCTCCCAGTATCACTTGATCTTACTTCAATTTTATTTTTTTAAACAATTTGTTTGTGTTCCCAGCCAAATCAGGCTAATCAAGTCCAAACCCAAACCCGTGAGTCAGTCCAGAACCGTAAGTGGCCCTACAACTGGCAAACATCCTCCACCCCTACCAGGGGCTTCAGATATTTTCAAAGTCGTTTGGTGGGCATCCTACATGCTGGCCCAAGCCCAGAGGCTTGGGGTTTGGATGCCAAGTTTCGCTTGTCCTCACCCATCTGGCCGCAGGAGCAAGCTAGGGAGGAGCCTCCTATTGAACTAAAGGCAAAGGCTTATGATTTGCCACATAGTTCATCGGGCTGGGCCCCACCAGAGCATTTCAAGCCATGGTGACCCCATTGCTCAGCACAGCTCAGCATCTTTGTGTACTCCAGATACCCCCCAAAAAGGCTCCACGTGCTTATTAGCCCCCCACTCATGACTGCAGCTGGGTTTTCTTCTCACGAGTCCTGGGATGATCCAAAAATATACATGCAGATGCAGCACAGGGCAACCTGCTCCTGCTTCACCATGCAGATGGAGGTCAAGGCCACATTAATCCCACGCACCAGATGGAGAGAAGGGCCGAGAGAGGGATGCTAGGTGAACCGTATGCAATGCCACAGCTCGCCATGACTGGTAAAAGTTGACAGTGAGGAGGACGGCGTTTAATGGGCACTACTCCATGTGTTATTCAGATGGGCTACACTAACCTAGTCTTGTGGCAGGCTCTCAGTGGGAGGGTGGCACCAGGGGAGGGTGTCGGAGCTTGCTCTGGCTCCTCTACGTGCCAGCCTTGTAGTGCAGGACCTCCAGGCTCGGTGCCTGTTCCCTCCTCGGGGAGCAACTGCTGTTTTTTAAGGGCCACACATACAGAAAGGTTCCCATCAGCACGTTTGCCCAATGTGAGCCACGTGTTTTATAGTCATGCTCAGTGCTGGCTGAATTGCATCAACGTCATAGCTGGTTTCCAATCTTGAGCACATGCTGCTTTTGGCAACAGTTTAGTGATAGACCATGTATTTAGTGAGATTTTCTTGATTGCAATGATGAGACTAGGAGGCTTTTTTCCCCCTGCCAACTGGGGGGGGGGGGAGGGGACCTCATCTTGTATTTGGGTAAATACAGTAAGTAGAGCGATCGCATCATATCGCCCCATCATCCTTCCTCCTCTCCAATGCCAGAACAGGAGAAAGCAGACCCTGCCGTGTCAGCAGCAGCAGAATATCAAAGCAGCACATTTGATCCACGACTGATACAGGTACCGCAACAAATAAATAGAGCACACCAGGAAATGCCTCCCCTGGCCGCACAGCATCCAGGGGTGAGTTTCCTCATTAAGAGAAAGAGATCAGTAATTAGAAGCAACAGTGGAAGAAGGGAAGAGGAACTAAAGACCCAAGCAAATTTTGGAAATTCCCTGTTTTCATTTAATTTTTTTCTGGGAGGAGGAGAAAAGAGAACGTAGAGAGCAGATGGGGATAAAAAAAACGAGGAAAAAGTTCCCTCACTGTCTCTCTCTCTCTGCTCACTAGTCTCAGGCTTATATAAATTTGCTCCTTTTTGCACCTGAAGCTGGAAGGCTGCAGCCAGCAGAGATGCACTTGGCTGTAGGCCCCCTGGTCCGTCCAGCTAGTCCCCGGCGTGCTGGCATCCAGCACAGCCATCCTGCCCCTGATCGCACCCATCAGGCTACAGATGCCTCTCGAACCATTCAGGGTCCCTTTGTTTTACAGGGAACATTTTCCCTGTGAATTAAGCTGCTCCAAAAAGGCTCTGAGGACCTTACCCGGTTCCCCTCCCACTTACACGGGCATAGATGACATCTGAAGGCACAACCGGCACCAACAAGCTACAATGACCAGCATGGGCGCATGTAGGGCTAGAGCGACCAGCCACCCCAAATTTTCCAGGACAGGCCCATGTTTGGAGAAGTGGTCTCAACTCAGCCAAATGCTTCCCCAAATAGTCCTGTGGCACCCAGCAGCACCACACTGCCTCTGCTGAGAGGCAGAGCTAACTAGCATGGGCTAATTAGCGTTGCCTCTCAGTATAAGCAGCACAATGCTGCCTTGTGCTGGTAGCAGGCTGCCATTTGGGCTGAACATTCACATTGTGCTGGGCCAAAATTAATAATTTGCTCTGCCTATCAGAATTAATTCATTCATCAGCAACCCTCCACTGCGGCAGCTACATCAGCCGGAGCCAGAGGTGGTGCAGGCTTCTCGTTCCAGATGACCGCGGAGCATCTTGGATTGCCCCACAGTTTTTCTTGCCAAAACTTGGCCTTTGGGTATGTCAGCATATTAACTCAGGTACCAATAAGGTCACGATAGCATGAGACGCCATCTCCCTTAATTAGCTCAGAAAGGGAGCTACACTAACCTAGCAATGCTGCTTCCAAGACAAGCGTGCTGGCATACCCCTGCCCAGCAGCGCATGGTGCTGTGTGGACATGCTCTCACAACCCTCACCAAAGCCAGCCCTGTAAAAAAATAAATAAATAAATACAAAAGGCAGGGGGTAGAAATTAGGATACCAACTTTTCTATCTTTTCCAGTCCTGAGTTTCTGGACTGTGCCCCGGTGTCCCCAAAACAACAATTTGCAAGATGGATCCCTAATTTTCACAGGTCCTGAGCGAGGCAATTCAGGCCGCTGCCTGAATTCAAGCCCCATTCAATGCACGGCGTCCTCACCGCAAGTATGTTGTGAGGTCGGAAACGGGGAGGACGGTTAGTGCGGGGGGCAAAGCCAGGCCGATCTGCCCCCTCCCGCTGCATGGCAGTCCCACCAGCAGCATTGTACGGGGAGGCCGTGCTGCTCTGCACGGGCCAACTCATCCTGCCTGCGAGCTCGGCGTTGCACCGCTTCCAGCTCGACCGACTCCTCCGGCTTCCAGAAGTCTGGGGCGGGTCTGGGGAGTGACCCAGATTCGGCTTTCAGAAGTTAGACGCCTTAGGGGAAAACCTTATTGTTTCTTTATCTCCAGCCAGCACGGGTTAGAAATCTGACAGTTGTACAGTGCAAGCCCCTTCGGGTTTCTGCCCCGGGCCAGTGCTCTCCTAGGCAACGTTTTCCTCGGAAAAACCTCCGTTATCTTAGCACTCTTTGAATCTGGCCCTTGAGGATCTCACCGCAGGGCTGAAAGCAGTTGTTTCCACTTGCAGGCAGCTGTGGTACTGCCAAGGAGATGTGTAAAGGACTCCGGGACCCTCGCTGCATCTACCCAGGATCTCGAGTCCTGCTTTCCCTGCCAGCCCTCTGGATGATTTTTCCAGCCTTTGTTTTGTCAACTTCCACATGGAGCCAGATGACTCAGCCTATTGTTCCCCCTCCGGGTTTCAGGCTGAGCTATGGGCAGTGGCACACGCTAGGGTGGAGGGAGCGTTTACTCTGCGTGGAAAACAAGGTCAGGGGCTCTTTCATGTGCATTTGTTTTCTTTGCAAACTACTCCCAGCCCCTCCAGCGGAAAGGCTGTGGGAGTACAGGGAGGATTAGGAAAACGGAAATTTATGTGCTGCTTACGATTCTTAGGAACCGCTCGATCCTACAGTCAAGCGACATAAAGTGCATCCTCCGTTGATTTACTGGAGACGAATGGATTCAGCCCAAAACGCATCTGAAACAGCATTTTCCAAATGCAGCTGTTGGTGCTAAAAGCATTGACTTGCTGCCACGACCGTACTTCATACACGTCTCCTATCTTACATTAAAAAACAAAGTCTCCTGGAAACCATCTTTCCCACCCCCACTCCCATGAAACACCACCGATCACCGGGCCTTTGGCGCACAACTGCTTTGTTGGAGGGATGGAAACCATGACAGTGGTCACACTTAAAGAGGAACAGATGTGCGTTCGCACTGGAGATCTCTCCTGCCCAGCTGAGCTCCAGGACGTGCAATGGACCCAGCATGCCAGATCATCTAGCTGGGAGCATCCTGAGGAAGCTCCAAGCCTCTCGAAAGAGAAAACACACCGCAAGCCAGGTGGGGAAACGACCCTGCTGTGAGCTATACCCAGATGGGCTCTGCCGGGCTTCCACGGGTACGACCCTCAGTCCGCTTTCAAACCCCACTCTGTTTTTCAGTTTCCCCTTTGCAACGCAGGGATGGCGTTTCCTCGCTGCTGAAGCACCCTGGGGATTTCCCAGAGAAGGGCTGTACAGATGCAATGTGCAATTACTGTATCATCAGATGCTCAGCTGATGGACCTAGCAGCATTCCCGGATCCCCCTCCGGTTCTGACCGCCTTAACGACTATCATAGCCGGCCCCCTGCGAGGATTATGCAAGCCGTGGACAAACAGATTTCACTAGCATGCAGCTGCGTGTGCTGAGACCGCAGGACGACGGCAGAGTTTAAGGGAGCGCCTTTTACTGAACGGTATACTTGCAGGAAACTAGACACATACTTGCATACCTCCCAGGATCAGGCCCCGTGCTCTCTGTGCTCAGCCTGCACACATGGATGGACCCCATGAGGCTTAGGTTGGTCCCTGAATGCATGAATTGGGCCCTGGGGCTCTGCCCTGCCTCCACCCAGGGCTGCCATCAAGCCCCAGGTCCCACCCTGTCTCTGCCCAGTCTCCAGGGCTGGTATCGGGCCCCAGGGTTTTGCAAGCCAGGATCAGGCCTCGCACTTCTCTGCATACCTGATGCAGCGCACGGGATTGCATTGTTTAGCTTGCGGGGCTCTCACTGGTCTGGAAATTTGAAAGCAGGGGAGCAGTGCCAGTGCTTTCTTGCCACCAAATATTCAGACCCATGAGAAGCCCCATGGGCCAGATGACACAGATCCAGGGCCAGATCTGGCCTGTGGGGGTGATGGGGAGGTCGACCATCCCTCTCCTAGTCCATAAGGTCTCCTAGGTGTTCCTATCATACAAATCATAACGGTCTCTAAGAAGGGCAGTCGGATAGTTTGCACATTTGTTTTAATAAGAAGCCGCCACATAGATAGTGCCAAGTTCTAGCATGCTACTGCTACTGCATCCGAGTGCTTTCCAACAGGGCGGTGCTTCCCAAACTTTTCCCTGGCACGGTCCCATGTACGGCCCCATTTCTACAGCATCGCCCCTCGCCCCCAACCCCGCGACCCCATCTGCTGACGTTGCCACCCCATTTGGGGGTCACGGCCCAGTTTGGGAACGGCTGCAATAGGGCATTAAGCAATGTAATTAATGTGTCACATGCTTGTTCTCTCAACCTCACAGGAGGGAAGAAGTGCTTGGAGGAGACCGGCTTGTTTTGGAATTATTTTTAACACATGTACACATTGCCCTACATTTGTGGCATTGCATTCAATGAGAAGTCAAGGCAAAAGAAACGCCCACTTGGAGTGAAAGATGGCAAGGGTCGTGATGACCCTTGGGGGAGTTTATACCAGAGTCCTGGGCTAGTCTGGAGAAGGCCGTGTCCCACTGATACAGAGGCCTGTCCTATGTTATCCTAGGACAGCAACTGCCTATGAGCTCCTTTTGAAAACCTTAGTTTTTGTTTCTCATCAGCTCATCCTAAGCTGCTTTCCTCACTGGGAGAGAATGGCTTGCACTAACCTATTTGATAGGTCAGTGTTTCTCAACCCGTGGGTCGTGACCCAAAAGTGGATTGCAAGAATATATGAAAGGGTCACCAACAAACTTTAAAAAGGGATCAACGAGCTTTCAAAATGGATTCTCCTTTAAAGGAGAAAAACATGGGAAATGGTGGCTTTTCCCTTGCAGGCTTGCAGAGCTCCAGCCTGCGAGGGGCTGCTTGGAGCCTCCCGTGCCCCACACGCCCACCCCTTGCCCCACACACTCGGGGGCGGGGGGAAGTGGATCAGAAGTGAGGGGCACTGGGTCAGGACTGGCCATCGATGTTTACAACTGGGTCTTGGTACAAAAATGTTGAGAACCGCTGCTGTAGGTTCACTGCAGTATCCCCAGTGCTGTATATGGCTGTACAGGAGGTCCTTGGACTTACGGCACAATTGGTTCCTGAAAACCGCGTCTTAAGTTGAAACGCTGCAACTCAGAACCGATTTTTCCCATAGGAAACAATATTAGAAATGGGGGATTGGTTTCTGAACCAAGGCCCGATACCATATTTTCATCAAAAATACCCCAGAATTTTGTACTCGATCAATTATAGATGAGTAACGTAACTACATTAATGTACTTATATTGTAAACAGCAATCATATTCATTTGCAAGGACTTCCTTGAGGTGACTTTGCTGGACTTTTTGAAGGGCTCTTGATTGGACTTTTTGAAGGGTTCGTGGCTGGCGTCGTCTCAGGAGTCTTGACTGCAGGTTTTTCTGGAGCCTTGTCTGCTTTCTTAAAGGCAGCGTCCAAGGAAGTTTGGACAGACGTTCTCCAGGGAGATGGGCAATGCGGCAAACTGGTTTGTTGCGTCAGATCACGCGTTGTAAAGTCCAAACTGACGTCAGAAAGTAGAAACAGGGTGCCGATCGATAAACGTTGTAAGTGTGAAACAACACAACTCGAAACGCTGCGAGTCAAGGACTGCCTGTAGCATCCCCAGCCTGCACATGCGGAGAACATCCCTCAACCCCTCCGCTGACCGAGAAGTTTCCATTTGATTGCTAGCACTCCCTGGAGAGTACATCTTCATCTTCAGCATCAGTACGAGCTTCGGGATCACCCTCGATTCACAAAGGTGACAAAACTCTTATGTCAGCCCCGATTTATCATGCGTTAGTCCATGTCTGCACGGATAGCACGTACATTTTTCCCCTCCATGCTAATCGTCTATATGACCATACGGCCACATCCAGAAGAGAGAAGCAGAGCTTTTCATACAGACAAAAATACCTACGTGAGCGAACTGAGAAGAGGCTCTGGCACGTTCCTGTTGCGCAGGCTCGGAGCTGCAGTGCATTATCAGCAAACACAACCCTGCTGATAACTCCTACAGCAGGAAAAAGATAAAAGCAAGAGCACCTTTCAAGGGAAGTCCTATAGAATTCAGCAGAAATGAAACCAACACTATAGAAATTCAATAGGTTTCTATAAAATTTAAGAGGCAATGATATCCTTGCTAGGCATTTTCCATCTTACAACACTTCATAGCAAGGATATCATTTTCTAATGAATCTTAGAAGATTATTCAAATTAGTTTCCACTGAATTCCAATCTATAAAAGAAGCGCAAAGCTATGTGAGCCTAATTGCATCTATTTGTCCTTCTTCGCACCATTAACTTTCTTTAGCTGGAGACAGAAAGTTAGCCGTGTTCAGTCTGAAAGTCAGACGGTGGGCAGGGCAGGGAAGGGCTATAGCAACATGAAAGCTCATGTCTTTCTGAATGAATTAGCCTTTAAGGTGCCACCCTCTCCCTGCCTTCTATCAGACCAACACATTAACTTTCTCTTTTTTTTTTAACTAGAAATCATAACATGGTACTATTGACATAAAGTATTAAGGAAAATGAGACATGGACTGAAAATATGCCCTACAAGGAAATATATCATCCATGTTCAAAAGATATGGGGCAACTCATATGAAGAGGACCGTGGTACTTAATAAGGAAGAGCTTGCATACATGCAAGTTCAAAGGACCAGATAGATGGAAAAAAGTGCAACCCTAAGAATAAACAGCTACGAAGTAAAACAAAGTCTTGTCTTAAAATTGAGAACCTGCAGGTACCAGCAAGTCTGGCTCCAGGATGATTCCCCCATAGCTGCCCAGCTAAGCAGGGAGTGAGTATGGCAAGGGAATCGCTGCTGGGACTTGCTGATTTCCGGATCTGGGCTGATTCCCCCTCACTGCTGCACACCCTGGACCCTGCGCTGCTCCTTACCTCCCTGTTGAATCAGGGACCCAGCACAGAGCCCCCTGGGAGCGCAGCATGGGGTGGTAATGGGGACAGCCAGCAGCACGTGCATGTGGGAGACAAGGTGTGGGAGGGGGACAAGAGACCAGGGAGAGCTGGCTGCCCCCTCTGCCACTTGTCTCCCCATTGCTTGCACCCCCTGCTGCTGCTTTCCCTGCCCCCAGTGTTGTGGGGTTATGAATTTAAGCCAACCCTCCAATAATTAGATGCTTTACATGGAAAATTAACTGTGTGTGGGGGCTGTCATCTTAAATTCAGAGTCAACTTGGATTTGAGGCCAGGATGATCGTTGCTAACTAGTTATTTGCTGCAGCGATGAGAGCCGTGGCTCCTAGCTTGCTCTCCCAGAAATCAAGAATATGCTGTTCCTGACTGCAGCAGCCCGGGGATCAGGACCCTTACCAGTCTGTCTGCAGAAACACTGCTGAATAAGAAGAGAAGTCCATGAGATGCCAATGCCACTTTACTCATAGGCATGACAGTGAGAGATTGCATTGTGTTTAACGTTCACTGAAGATTGGATTTCCTTTGGTGCCTGAAACTTTGATATTTAAACTCACACGTTTTCCTAATGATTTGGGAAGGAACAGCTGAAGTGACACTTCCCCTCACTGTCCACCCTTTAGCCTGGTCATAGTCCTAAAACACCAAGACAAAATTTCAAGCGTCTCTGCATCACGGGAGACTCGGTTTGACATCGCACTGCTGCAGAACGAACCTGGCATTTTGGATCAGTTCAACAAACATATTTCAATTCAGGTCAAACCAACCAGAACCCAAATATTTCATTTCAGCTTTCCTCTCTGAAAATTAACCGCTTCAACAAAAATCTACTTTTTTCCCTGGCAAGTTTCAGTTCACGGCCATGTCATTTTCTACTGAGAAGTTACTTCAAGTAGAGAAGCCCTTCCCCATCTCCCCATGACTTCATTTGGCCTGCCAGGACCAGAACCCAATCCCACTGATGTTAATAGGATTTTTCACACTGATTTCAATGGGACACAGTTAGGCTTTCAAAACGAACCAAGAATAATTGGTTTCAAAATTAACCAGGAAAATCATATATGTAAGCCTTTTTTTTTTTTTTTAAGTTGATTGGCCTATTTCAAACAGAGACGTTTGCCATGTTTGGGCCAAGAAGCAGCAGAAGAGCTGCGCGCAGGAGGCAGGACCCAAGAGGATGTCCAGAACCATGGACACAGTCAGTCCTGCAGAATAAAGACTTTATTCATTGGCACAGACAGAGTCACTCCCTTCTAATTTACTTTTGCTCTGAAAAAAGACATTCATTGCCTTCCCAATATTAAGAGGCATTCACACTTAACTCTGAAAAGGCCTCACAGTCCACTTGTGCCCCATTACTCTACATTTCCACAACTGCGTGGAGGTTTGGCAGGCTTCTCAACCAGCTGGTTGTTCTCAGAGCACCCACTATGCGAAGAAAATATTTTTTCCTCCCAGATTTCTCAGCAGCTGTTTCTTAGAGAAGGCATACGCCAACTTTCAACGGGGTTGAATAGAGCGTAGACAGAAAGGAAATGCCGTTGCATTCCTGCAGCATCTAGAAGTCTTCACCTGTGGGGCTGCATCTGAAGAACGGCTTCTCCGCTGCACACAAATGTCTTTCAAGATGAGCCGATGCCATGTCTGTGCTCTTCAATGTAGTCTAGGGGGTAACTGTTCTTTTAAAGCCATATCCCTGCATGCATTTGTACTAGTCAACCCAGAAAAACAATGTGAAAACTAATAATAATATCTATATGACAACAGCACTTCGAAGCCACTGTCATGGACTGGTAGGGGGTGCAAACGCAGAACAAAAAGACAATCCCTGTCCCCAGAAGCGTGGGAAAGAAGAACTGATTCGTGTCATTTTGGAGGCTCTTAAGCCTGCACTGTCCAGGTCTCCCTTGTTCCTCCAGGGGAGCAATCACTGACCGAGCGACTGATCATTTCGGTATGAGGCTTACTGGCGCTTCTTGGAGCCGCGCGCCAACTTGTGCGACAAAGTTCGTCGGCTTTAAGCTTCTTTTGCCCATTCTCTTCCTTCTGATCTTATTCACTTGGAAACTGCCGGTGGCGAGATCATGCCATCCTTCCCTCGATCCGCCTGCCCGGTGCCCGTGGCATTCCTCCGTTAACTGGAACCCACACGCCCATCCCACGCCACGCGGCAGCTCGGTCCAGTTATGCTGAATGGCTGGTAGCTTCCCCCCCGACTCGCTGAATCAAAGGCATCTTTTCTTGCACACTAGCCCAATTCAGAGCGATGAAACAATTTCGTTTAGGGAGACTCTCTCAAGGGCCCATTGTTTTCAGCCATAAAGTCCCATTGAGTCGATGTCTGCTGGTCCGGTTGGCTGATATTCTGCATTTCAATGAATTACCCTAGTGATGCGGCATTTTCGTTAGCCTCACCCAATGGCCCGGCTGCCCCAGACGCAATCTGTGCTCCAAATTCACCAAATTCTGAATTCAACTCCTTTCATCCTCATTTGTAAGACAAATTAAACAACTGCCCCTCTGCTCCTTCCCCAAAATATTAGAAGAATCGGTGCTGGTAGCCTATCCTGCACCTGTTAGATGAGTAATAAGGAGCCTGGGCCAGGTCATTAGAACAGGTTAATTAACAACCGAAGTCATCCAGGACAGTGAAGGCCCCAGAGGTGGCTTTCACTGGGAGCAGCTCCAACGCTTGGCAGCTGGTACTGGTCCCCAGTGAGGCAATCCAGTAGTGCGGTATTGCCGCTCTCTCAGCGTGCCCCCAGCACCTGTTCATATAACTTCGCCCCAATACAAGTAAGAGGCATGTACAGAATACCCTTTGCTCCAGAGACTGGAAGCTCTTAAAAAATGTTCATTAATTAAGGTTGGATTATCCCCCGGGAGGGCGGTGCGATTGACTGCTACTTACCTGAATTCCAGGGGACCTGTCCAGCCCTGGGGAATTAAATCAAATTCCCAGTCTGTTTGTCCAGTCCCCAAGCCATGCTGTCACTCTCAATGCCAGTGTCTCTGGGGTCATCTCCACGCTTCCCTCCCCAGCTCCGTCTCACAAGCACAGCTGCTCCCAGAGCTCACGGTCCCACCTGCCGCTGCCCTTGCTAACACAGCACTATTAGGTGTGGGGCTGTCTGTGGACCATGCTAGAGCCCCGTTCTGGGTATGCACAGACCTTGCGCTGACCCTTTCCACAGAAATGAATTTCACTCCAACTCCTGGGTTTAATGAGGGTTTTCACCACAAGCTGTTTCTTCTGGCTTTGTTCTTTTAGGACCTGATCCAAACTCCGCTTAAGTCAATGGAAAACCTCACACTGACTTCAATGGCATTTCAGACCCTTCCTGGGGACAACCTATGGAAAAGCAGCCTGTATGGAACTTCCTCCTCCTATTATCAGGTCCCTTTTTGATGATGCTGCCATCCAATTTTCCACCCATCTGTTAGACCAGTCCAGTACTGACATCAGCTCATTTCCATTGATCCCGATTACATAAGAGCAACTTCATTCTCCATAGAATTGAATTTTCCACATGTTTGGATCCTTCTGCTGTTACTAGACAGGAATACAATTTCCTCTCTCCCTGCCGGACTCATTATTATCATTTTCTCCCACCACTTAACTACAGTTATCTTTGCTGTGAAATAAACACTGTGATAGGAGATCAGAATTTGCCTGGATTAATGCTCATTGCATCAGTGTTTCCCTGCTCTAAGGAGACCTCAACACTACGTTAATCATTCTTAAAGCTACTGATATTTTTCTCATCAAGTCAGATTTGTTGTACAGTATAGACTAAAAAGTCAACAACAATGCCTAGGACATCAAAGTGTAAAAAATACGTGCGTGGATATGAATTTCTAAAATTCACATGCCCGGTCCTGAGCTAGGGAGCAAGCAGAGCCAGGTTCGCACAGCGCTGCGTCTGGGTCGATGAGCTGCCACTCAACAGAGCTCAGCAACTCCCTTACAGGGCTGCACAGTGGTGCCTCTCATTTGGGAGGTCGTGTGCATGGAGCAGCCTGGCTTCTCACACAATGCTGCCGCCCACCCAAGGGGGTATTTAACTACCCCACCACTTGCCTCGCCTGTGCCCTTGCAGTCTGCTTTAGTGGCCCACTGTTTGAGGTGGCCTAACAGGACATCTCCATCTCCAGTGTCTGATTCTGTAGCTATGCCAGCTCCCAGGGGTGGATCCAGGGTTTAGTGAAGTGGGGTATAGCACGCTGCCTCTCAGACCATGGGAGAGGATGGGCGCAAGGCATGGCTGGAGGGCCAGAAGACACTGGGACACTGGGCAAGGAGCTGGTATATAAGGTGGGGGAAGATCACCTTGCACTGACAACTGCTACTCCCCCAGCTGACCTGGGCTGGGGAGGGGGCATGGGGACGGAGCCACCCCTGTCCTGCTCCAGCCAAGGGCTGTGGGGAGCTTGCGTGATGCTGTTGCTGCCCCTGGCGGACACAGGCACGAGGGGATCTCCGGAGCTGTGCAGGGAGCCCTGCTTAGCCAGGTACAGGGTCAGTAGATTCCTTCTTCCACCTCCTGCTTGCTGCCCCCCACCACTTTCCAGTGTCCCTTGCTGGCTGGGAGCAGAGGCTGGAGAGAGGAACCTGCACACTGCTGGCACCGTCTTTCACTGAGCCTGGGTCAGGCCATGAGCAGGAGTGGCTCTAAGCTGGGCTCCCCCATGCCTGCATCAGTCAAGGGCAGCAGCAGCAGTGATCAGGTCCTTCCTTGCAGTGCCTGCTCCCCGTAGCAGGGGATACGTGCAGGAGAGGTGCGGGCAGGGAGCAGGGGCTGGGAGAAGAGGACTGCACGTCGCTGCCGCTGTTCCCAGCTGAGCCCAGCTCCCTGCAGCTGGATTGAGCAGGAGCAGCTTTGGGGCTTCCCCCTGCTCTGAGGTCCTTTAGGGACAGCAGCAAGAGAGGAGTGCATCAGCCCCCTTAAACAGGTCCCTGAAGCTTCCTAGTTCTGACTGCGCTGCCTTTATGCAACAGCGGTGTCATCAGGAAAGCTAACACCCAGGGTGTCAGCACCAGACAGCCCTTCCTGGTTCACCTGTATGCACTAGGTTTCTACCATCTACTAGGATTAGCTACTAAAAAAAGAAAAGCCCCTTCTGTATCTTGTCTCATACACATACTGCATCCCCCTCCCCACGTTCCACTTGCTAACAGCTCAGGGGATCCGAGTGATGGGAATTTACCTGTTCCTGGAGTTACCGGATGACTGGCTCGTACCTGTTTTAGAAAAGCACAGTGTATCTACTTCCTGATGAGCCTTAATCCACACTGGGACGCTCCCATGACATCAGGCCTGAAAAACTTGAAAGCTTATCACCTGCTTTTAGAAAATGTTCAGCAACTGAGAAATATTTGGATGGCTTATCTCGGCTGCACAGATAAGAATGGTGACATCCTCTCTCAGTAATTACAGTCTCACCTGTGAAATTCCCTTTAATTTAAAATGGATAAATTAGCGTTTGCTTTCTGTCCAGAAGAGCTGCAACTACTGCTCAGTGCTATTTTCCACTTCAGCATTTGCCCAAGGGGTGACGAGCATTCAGGGGACTGTCCTGGATTCTTTATTGGGAACCAACCCTTCCCCATCACTGATTTAACTGATGGAGGACATGTGGCCAGAGCAAGGAAGGCACTGCTAGACCACCTCTGTCTAGCTCCCCTGCAAAATTTATCCACTTCTCTTGCTTGGTGACTGAGCCATACTCAAGACTTGGCATGCTCCTAAACCTCAATCATAGGGCAGTAAGGCTGGAAGGGACCTCAAGAGATCATCTAGTCCGACCCTGAGACCTTGATCTTCCACACAGCGGGCATGTCTACATGAGATGTTTACTGCAGTGAAGACTAAGTAGCTCTGCAGTAACCACTGCACATCTACATGTGCATCCCTATTAGGCTGGAGTGAACTAATTAACTCCACAGCAGGACAGCACCTGTAAATACAAGTTATTTACTCCGCAGCAGTGCATGTGTAGATGCAGCCCTGGCAGGTACCGAGGGTGCTTCAGTGCAGCCAGCCCCTCCACAGCACACTGAACCAGGGGGCAGGGAGGGAAAGGAGAGCAGCCCCGGGCTGTCAGGATGACCCCCAGGGCCCCCGGCCAGCCAGGGCCGTTCTGACCCAGCTCAATGTGCTGCAGTCCCAGGCACACATTCAAGTGGCACGCCTGGGAGCAATAAACTCTGGAGTTTATTGCTTTGCATTAATTGCTCATGTAGACATGCCCACTGATTTCTCATTTAATCTCCCAGTCCTAATTACCTAATAGCACCTTTCAAGAAATAAATGGAAAAGTAAAAAAGAAAGTAACATTCTGAAATGAAATTCTGAAAATCCAACACAGAAATTTTCTGAAATCAGATTCCTCAAGAATTAGGTTTCATAGGAAATGTTGGCCAGCCTTGCCCGATGGTGTTAGGACTTTCTCTCGCTATGTACGTACACGGTGGCTCGCTGCACCGCTGGAATGCAAAACAAAGTAACTCAATGCAATGTGCGGCTCTAAAACTAGATCTTCTTTTTTGCCCACTGATTATCCTAATTATTTCTAGAGAAATTTTAGTCAGGTTAATCATACTTATGCCATGCAATATCAATATTTATATTTTGCTAACGATTCATCATATTAATCCTCTAATCCAGACACTTTCTTGCTAGATTAAAATTAGGTTAAAAATTATCACTGCCACCTCCCACACAGTTAAATTCATCCACAAAACTGGTCAGCTCACAGTAAATCCTATGTAAAAATCTCAGGACCAAACCAATCCCTACAGTCACTCCATTGATTTTGCTGGAGTGACACCAGCTCCTTTCTGCTTCCTCTAAATTTAAGCCAACAAGACATTTATGTTTATTGGAGAAAACAAGAACATATGTTGAAAACAGACCGTTTCCAACAAAAACTCAGTCCAGCCTGGGAATGAAATGCAACTGCAAAGATTTTGTGGTTGGCCATAAGAACTGATCTGAGATTTTCTAACTGGGGAATTAGCATTTTAAGAATCCCCAGAGAGGTACAATTATACAGCCATGGAGCGCCTTCTTGATTTAACATTTTTTAATAAGTCCAAATAACTAAACCAGATGTCACCGAGCTGTTCTCGAGTAGGATACACTACCCATCAGATGTACTGTTTTGTACAGGGAAAATAATTGTTAAAATGGAAAACAGTCAATCAATGCAAACTCAATTGTGTGAACAACTTCGTTTCATTAGCTGTGTGGAGCTGTCAAAACGTCTAGGCACTCAGTAAGCAACCTGGAAGTCCTGCTCGCATGACTGAACACCCCGGCGCCTGTAAGTGAAGATGTTGCTGTTTGACACTGCAGTACTGTATTTTGGGGGTCACAAATAACTCAACCAGGCTGTTACTGCTGTTCACTATCTGCTGGGTCTATAAAGCATTTGGTTCTGGCCTCAGCCAGCTGCGAGAATTCAGACTTTACAATATTGTGCTAGAAAGCTGATTGATGGCTTTCCTTCCTTCACTCCTACTTCAGATCCTACAAGTAGGTCTTGGCTAGTCCTACAAGGAGAGCACACCGACTTAACTCTACTGATGCCAAAACACCAATTTTTTAATTGATTTAGCAGAATTAAAGCAAACCTCCAGTGTGGACACAACTAAACGCATTTAAAATTACCATATTTTATCACATACAACATGCTTCAGAATAAGATGTTCAGGTTTCTGAAAGGCGGGATGAAGAAAAAAAGATGTTTCCTTGTAATAAGTAACTGAGTCTCAGTAGCTAAGGGCGCAGAACCTGCTCACTGTAGATCACAATCAGACTTGATGTTAGCTTTTGCACAGTAATGGCAGGACTGCTCTTACCATATTTCTTTGAATATAACGCACACTCCAAATAATGCATTGTATGCATGAAAGTATGGTATTATTCACATCCGTTTAGCTTCATCTATTCATAATCAACCTAAACTAAATCATGATGAGCAAGGGTTAACCATTTTAAATGCATCTGTGCTTGCCCCGTGAACCAAGGACTTGCTGAGTTAGGTTGGAATAGCTATAAATTCAGCTTCTCAAATTAGGCACTGTGATACACTTACATATTCTGTGTACTTGGCTCAGAGAGACCACCAATAACTCGGGCACTAGAGACTTGCACTAGGGAAACTAGATACATTTGAGATCATCAAGTAGTTAACCTGGCAGAATTTTTCTAGAAAAGGCTAGCTCTGAACAAAGAGCTTTATGCTGTACAGAAGCCAAGGAAACCCAAGACTGGCTCTCAGAAATCATTACATTTACATCAGGTTTCAAATCAGCTGGGGTGTCAAAGGTAGGTCCCAGGGGCTGGACTTGGCCCACATATCCCTATCATCTGGCTCTTGGTATTCACTTGGAAGAACTGGATGCCTTTAAGTCGGCAGGCCCGGATGAGCTCCATCCGAGGGTACTGAAGGCACTGGCCGACATCATTGCAGAGCCACTGGCGGGAATATTTGAACGCTCGTGGCGCACGGGTCAAGTCCCGGAGGACTGGAAAAGGGCCAATGTGGTTCCCATTTTCAAGAAGGGGAGGAAGGAGGACCCGGGTAACTATAGGCCAGTCAGTCTCACCTCCATCCTTGGCAAAATCTTTGAAAAAATCATCAAGGCTCACATTTGTGAGAGCCCGGCAGGACAAATTATGCTGAGGGGAAACCAGCATGGGTTCGTGGCAGGCAGATCGTGCCTGACCAATCTAGTCTCTTTTTATGACCAGGTCACAAAACGCCTCGACGCAGGAGGAGGGGTGGATGTCGTATACTTGGACTTCAGGAAGGCCTTTGATACGGTATCCCACCCCATACTGGTGAACAAGTTAAGGGGCTGTGACTTGGATGACTGCACAGTCCGGTGGGTGGAGAATTGGCTGGAGGGTCGCACCCAGAGGGTCGTGGTGGATGGGTCGGTTTCGACCTGGAAGAGTGTGGGCAGTGGGGTCCCGCAGGGCTCGGTGCTTGGACCGATACTCTTTAATGTCTTCATCAGCGACTTGGACGAGGGGGTGAAATGTACTCCGTCCAAGTTTGCAGATGACACTAAGCTATGGGGCGAAGTGGACACGCCGGAGGGCAGGGAGCAGCTGCAAGCAGACCTGGACAGGTTAGACAAGTGGGCAGAAAACAACAGAATGCAGTTCAACAAGGAGAAATGCAAAGTGCTGCATCTAGGGAGGAAAAATGTCCAGCACACCTACAGCCTAGGAAATGACCTGCTGGGTGGCACGGAAGTGGAAAGGGATCTTGGAGTCCTAGTGGACTCCAAGATGAACATGAGTCGGCAGTGTGACGAAACCATCAGAAAAGCCAATGGCACTTTATCGTGCATCAGCAGATGCATGACAAATAGGTCCAAGGAGGTGATACTTCCCCTCTATCGGGCGCTGGTCAGACCGCAGCTGGAGTACTGCGTGCAATTCTGGGCGCCGCACTTCAAGAAGGATGCGGATAACCTGGAGAGGGTCCAGAGACGGGCCACTCATATGGTTAAGGGCCTGCAGGCCAAGCCCTACGAGGAGAGACTAGAGAAACTGGACTTTTTCAGCCTCCGCAAGAGAAGGTTGAGAGGCGACCTGGTGGCTGCCTATAAGTTCGTCAGGGGGGCACAGAAGGGAATTGGTGAGTATTTATTCACCAAGGTGCCCCCAGGGGGTTACAAGAAATAATGGCCACAAGCTAGAAGAGCTAGAAGAGAGCAGATTTAGTTTCACAGTTTCTAGGGTCGGAAGGGACCCGAGCAGATCATCGAGTCCGACCCCCTGCCATGGCAGACAAGAGTACTGGGGTGAAACAACCCCAGCAAGGTGTTCATCCAGCCTCCTCTTAAAGCCCCCCAGGGTAGGAGCCAGCACCACTTCTCTTATCCCAAATAATCTGAACAATATTGCCCCCCAGATTTTGAGTTGACACGCATGCTGGACTGGCCGCAGGCAAAGGGTCCAGGGTCCAAGCTGCATGTGGTGCCCACTCTAGCTGGTCCAGGACTGCACCACACACAGCACCTGGGCCAGATGGTCCAGGACACGTGCAGCGCAGTGCCAGAGCAGCTGAGGCAGGTGCTGCATGCTTTGTATCCATCACGGGGAGGGAAGGGAGAAGGGTTTGTGAGCCTGACCTGGCCTGCAGGACTGGCTCCACACCGTTCAGGCAGCCCGCGGACTGGCTCTATGCCACCCATCCACCCCGCAGGGCCAATGAGTTTGACACCCACGAGTTGAACCCGAGTTGCAGGATCTGTGTGGGACTCCATTGCTAAGTAGACAAAAAAATTCTTTCCCGCACTTGAAAGAGGCACCACGAAGCTAGCACATCTCTCTCAAGTGAGCTACAAAATCCAGCCTGCCCAGGAGTTTGCCGTGGGTTTTAGGCAACACGAAACCACATCATCACAGCTAGCATCGCACCTGGTAAGAAAAAACGGAAAGAGAACGCACATGAATGCAAGAAAAACCAGCTGGACAGGAGGCGGCAGGGAGGACTAAGGTGAAACAGTAATGAGAGCATGTGTTTATATAAAACAAGACTGTGCGTAATTCGGAGGCTCTGCACCAGCTAAAGGCGTTGTTTTGTTATGCACTGTGGAGGCTGGGATCTAGTTTGCAATGAAGGAAAAAGAATTCAGCTTCTTTGTTTTGCATGAAAAATACTTCATATCCTCTCCAAACGTACAGGACTTTCACTAAGGAAAGCACATCTTTTCTGAGACTTTGAGAGTCAATCTTTTCATTAATTGGCATTGGCCGAGACCTGTGTCCTGCTAGTAATCTGTGTCAGTCTCTTCTATATCCCAAATAGTCTGAACAATGAACTAATGCACAAAATGGCAATGAATAAGGTTCTGCATATTATGCTGTGTTTGAAGAAAGTAGGTTATAATTAAACTAAATTATTAACTATTGTTATATCGGCTACTGAGAAGATCAGGCAACTCTTACATGAGGCCATTTTTGACACAGCTTCTACGTACGTTTGATACAGCAATTCTGCATACAAATAATGCATAATGAAGGAAGCGAGTCAGCGCAACACGAGAGGTAATTCCACCAATGATCCTAGTTTGCTCTAGCTAATCTGTCTATTGAATTCAGGGAACTGAATTAAATGAGTGGTGGGACGAGACAGAGCGAAACACGCTCAAGAAATCTGAGGGGGTCACTTAGCCCAGATGGTAGAGCTCTTCAAAGAAAACACAACCGCGTTTCAGCAAAGACACCTGTAACCGAAATCAGGGATCACGAGGCGGAGAAGTACAGGGATTGGAACAAGCAAATAAGGAATCCCTGCAGAGACGGAGAGACTTTAAATGCAGCATAACTGGGCAACACGTTCAGACTATTCTGCGCTGCTCTGGGGTACTGGGAAATCTGCCTTTAAAAGTTCACTTTTTCACTTTGATGTTGACATTGATGTTCGGCGGAGATTTTCAAAGCCTTAGAAATATCCCTTGGTAGCATTCAGTTTGGGACTCTCGCTCCTGTTGACCTTCAAAACCGATGGATATTCCCAGGGGGAAACATGTATGTAGTGAAGGTCATTTATGAACCAGACCGGTCATTTATGAGTAAATCAAACATTACGGGGATGAGCTAATCATCAAGCCTTATCAACCCAGAAACTTCAAAGTGAAGATGACTTAAAAGAAATTGAATCATTTCCAATAAGAAATGCAACTACAGTACCCAGGGCATCTTGGTTCTGCCCTGTAGTGACATAATAGGATGGAATATGGTACGTGACTGCGACCATCTCATTTATGGTCAGGATTCAAATAAACTGCTTCTAAAGAAGGGATTTTCTTATTCTTCCCTGTAGCATCAGTAAAGGGAAGACTTCTCTAGGGGCCTTTACCTATAAGTTTCTTGCCTAAAGGAGCCCGAATTTCTTTTCAATGTAACCTTGCCTTTGAATTTCCAAGGTTTATTATGCTCCGTTTGGGAATCAGCATAATACCCCCCTATCATTTTTACGCTCAGGCGTTACGCTTTATCCTAGCATTGCTTTTTCTCTTCTGGAAAAACAATCTTTTATAGATAGAAGTTCGAGCACGCTAACTCGTTGCAATGGATTTCAAACCAGAGGCCCCAGTTTTGCCAACTGAAAAGTCTGATCACCCCGCCGTGGGAAATGCACATCGCTGCACACACTGCCACAACCTAGCTGGATCCATATAGTGAGTTATAACCCGTCACAACCACGGGGAAGAGAGCTAGCGGTCTGCTGGAAGGGAACCTGGGGTGGACTGCCTCCACCCGTGCACGACCGCAGCGTCCGCAACTCGGCGCGTTTGGGGCCGGGGAACAGCCTTACGTATACAGACCGCACACTGTAAACCTTGCCTGAAGAAAGGAGGTGCCCAATTTACAGCAAGACAGCTATAATCACGTGACTTCGTAGTGGAAACCAAGCCCAGATCATTTTTTACGATGAATGCAGCTACTTGCCTTCATTTCTCCACCCTCTTTCCTCACTGTTGCTACCTATATCAAGGTAAGCACTACATAGCCTCTGCAGCGCAGTACCATGCTGCTAGACCCTGGCTCCAGTTAACCTTCAGAGTCCTCTTCCCGGAAGAGCCTTTAACCGTCAAAAACACGCTAGTGCCACGTCCCGATGGATATGGAGTGAGGCGCTGTAAATCTCTCCTCTCAGCTCTGTCCGGAAGCAAGAAAAGGGCCTCGATTTTTTTAATTCAAAGCATGCTGGCAAACCTGCTGAGTGACAGCTTGTATGTACTGTTTAAGGGGCTCCTAGCAAGTGCCAATGTAACATAGCATGCAGTGCAGAAAGGCCACTTATGCCAACACTAACAGTTATGAAGACTTATATCCACATCTTCACTCGGTGCAAACCGTCGAAGCCCGCTGAAGTGCAGCTCTCACCTGCATGATGCAAATGTGAACGTTTGGGGACTGATTTCTAAAAGCACCCACCCTTTGCTGCTTTATGGCAGCAATTAGCTGCAGCGGCTGCTCAGACCTGGCGCTACCTGCCTGACCCATGTTACCTGTGGGGGAAAACGAGCTTCTCTTTGTATTTGCCCAATGGGACAGACAACATCGGATGCTCGAGTCGCCTGGCTCGGGTGCCAAGCAGACGTGCTGGGTTGGTTTACCCCACGCGGCCCAGAAGCAGCACACAGCAGGAGGGCTGCAGCTGGCTGGATGCAATTCCTCAGCAAAAATGCTCCCAGTCACAAACACGCTGGTGGAGAAGCGCTCGGTTTAGAGCCGCCCGTGACACAGTAAAACCTTGTGTAACAAGCCCCAGGAGTCCAGCCAGCCAGCTGTTTCCTCCCAAGTCATAATGGTTTTCATACTCAGTAAGGGGAAGATTTGTGTGGAGGGTTTAACGCAGAGATACGTTCTTGAATGCCCTCTTGGCTCAGCACACACGCATGGTCCTATAACACTTGAGGGACCTAGTTAGTTCCCTGCGTGACCGCACGATGCCCGGAGGGGGGTGACCCCATTTCATTTTCGACCAACGTCCTCTCACCCCGCCAGACACGAGCCCAGAATAAAACCAACCAAACCGAGACCTTCTCACTGCGGAACAAACCACATAACATTACAGAAAGACTTTTCAAAGTCAAGAATTAGGCACCCAAGAGCCTAAATCCCACTGACTTGCACAATGAGATTAGGCTCCTACGCATCTCAGTCACTACTGAAAAGGAGCCTCAGTCTCCGACACTATTCAAGGGATTTGGAAAATGTTGCCTAATTTCTTTTCTATCTTTCATTGCCCCCCTATCTCCTTTTAAAAGAGGGAGGAACCTTTACATTAAGAGAGATAAGGAGCCAGCGGGCTGAACTGCCAGCTAGGACACGCAGGCAGCTATTTCCCAGGCATCTGTAAGAAGCATGCTATGGCTTTGCCTTAGCCAAATCCAAAATAATCAAAACAAGAACAAGCACCCGAGAGCAGCAGACTGTTCCCGCCCAGAGAGAAAAGAAAATATATGCCATCTTTTATTAAAGTCACAAGCAGCCCACACTATGTACGTGATGTGGGAGTCGCAGCCTGACCCCACAATACGAGGATCCCGACTTCCAGACAGAACCGTTTATAACCCAAGACAACAATGCCTTGCATCAAACGAACATCAAATACGCTTTCGATGGGATTTTGCCTACAAAGAAGGCAATTAGGTCAGTGCAAAAAAAAGGATTTTCAGATCCTCTGCGTTTGAAACCGCAGACCAAGTCATTGCGATGCTCTCGGGCCTTCCTCCGGCTGACAGGGACCACAGCCCCAGCTGTGGGGGTCCGGGGGGTCTGGACTTGCTCAGCTCTGCTGTCTCCCCATACTCAACTCTGCAGCAGACAGACAGTAAATCGGCCTCTCCTTGAGGCTGCCATTACCAGCCTCTGCACCAGCTGCTCTCACCGTGATTATGGCCCATCAGCCCCACCTAATAAGTGACTCCAATCATTAGTGTTACCAGTTACTCTTGAAATGCATCCAGCTTTAATTACTCGTGGTTCCAGTCTTGCCCTGGCCGCTGCAGAAACAGCAGGCCAGATTATCCACTTAATGATGAGCTCTGCTAAATGATCATCACTCACTGGTTGTCATGCAAGGGAGGCCAGGCCATGTCCACTGCAACAAGGCATGAGTGCTACGAAAGGACGAGGCCCCTTTTTAACACTCCTGCCAGATCAAGTCATATTGCTGGCAGTCATACAATACTTGGGACGTTTCTAAAAACCCCAGCTGCTGGACTCGTGTGAATCTCAGCTTCATTTTTTTTTTAAAAAAAGCCTCAACTTCATGGTTACAAAGAAGAGCCGCAAGATGTGGCCCAAGGGTGAACTAAGCCTCAGAAACCCCAAGGACAGAGAACGAGAGCCCTGCATTTATTTGGTTTATAGCCAGTCTCATGGCGATTCTGGGGCATTACTCAAGCGTGACACCTGAACTCCTCGCCTAGCTGCCGCAGCACGCAGCTCAGCACGGTTGGTTTACCCCGCTAAGAGAGGCAGCGTTTGCTGCGTGTGGCATCCCAGCTACCTTGGGCATCTCTCAGATATGCTGCAGGCCACCGTGCTTTGACATCCTCTTCCCCCCCAAGGGCGGGGAAAGGGGGGATCCTCACCGAGCAGCAGGCTTCCAATGCATCCTCGTTCCCCTCCTTGCCATAGTATAAACCTCTTCCCCATCTCCCCTCTGAAAATGCATGCTTTCGTGCCTGTCGCATCTGACCCACCTCTCAGTCTATGCCCCGGAGCGAGCAAATTGCTCTGCACACTTGCTCACCTACAACGGCTGGCTCCAGCAGCAACAAGCCGAGCTGGGAGGGTGGGGTGGCGATTCTCACCCACCACTAATTATGTGCTGGCTGGCTCCATGATGCTCCTCTGCTTGGCCGCCTCTTCCAGTGCAACTCGCTTCCCCCAGGCTCGCTCTGAAGCCAAGGGGAAGGTCAGCAATCAGCGGTTAGGAAAGAAGCAAGTGTCACCGGGAGCAAAAGTCAGAGAGGAAGCCCGCAGGGAGCAGCCAGGGTGGTATGCCACAGACAGCAGGCAGCTTAGAAAGGCTCATCCCACAAGTCTCAGCCCAAGCTTCCTCCTGGGCCTCCTCCAATCTCCTGGCCACTCAGCGTGGCATGATTTACTTGCCCTTCTCAGTGGCTCGCCTTCACGCAGGGAACCTGTATAGTACAAAGGCTAAAACCCACAAAAGGCACGTTCCCCTGCTAGCGCCACCAAGAACACGATGCCCTGACCACGCCATCCCCATCTCGCCCCCACAGCACCGTTTCACACCATTCAGTCACACCAAGGCTGGGGTTTCTCTTGCGGCGTCAGCTCCCAGCATCGTGCAATAGTGCGAGAAGCTCAGAGGAAAAGGGTTGCGGCTCTTATGAAGAGGGGAAAAAAAAAAGCCCTTGACAACATGAGCTCTATGGGCTAAACCATGAAAAGGCAAATAAAAGGTAGAGAATGTAATATCATTGTCATTTCGGTGGCAGAATCAAGCCGCGCCTACTAAGCGTGGCTCTCCCGGTATCCCCCACTGGCAAAGCAGCCCACACACAGATGCAACCTCTTCTAGCAAAGCTGTGCCCTTGCCGGGATCATCGAACTCTGCCTCTCCACCCCGAGCCACACGAGCCCCGCCAGCACGAGCCCAGTTGTGCCGGCGCAACTGCGTCTGCACCGAGGGCAGCAGAGCAGAGACCGCACCTCACCACAGCCCCGGGCTGGGTCGGACAAACCTGGCCCTGCCGACCGGGGCCGGGAGCTGCGACGAGTCGCCCTCCCAGGCGAAACAACACGACGCGGGCTGCGTGGAGACGTCCAACAAATCACTCCTGAAGGAAGGCGCGGCGCTTTTGCATCCGCACAGCCTCAGATAAGAAAGTTTCTTATGCACATGCCCGTGGCTTGCCCAGTCTCTGCTCCTTTCAGTGGCTGCAGGTGTTCTTCGTTCCCAGGCTGGGACAGGTGTGAGACTGAACGACTTTCACCAGGGGACAGATTTTAGTGCATGGAAACATCAAGTGGTTAAAGTGGCAGGAAACTTACTGTACGTCAGCTGCTCGCTGGCAGCTGTTTCACGGTCTGCTCTATCCCACAGGTATGAAAGGGCCCGTTTGGTTTCCACTTCACTGTAACACAGCGTGGACCGCAACGCGGCGACTGCAGAGCAGCTGACATGCAGCAAGTAGGACTTTCTACTCACGGGACTCGGTTCATCTAGCCTTAAACTTTCATGCCTTCCCTCAGTCCAAAATGGACTTGTCCTTTTGAAGAGAGCAGGGCTGTATAATATTCCTGAGGAAAAGACAAAAGCAGGAATACAAGAAAGGAAGGCCCAAGTGCCCCAAGGTCCCGTCCAGCTCCCAACAAGGGAGGATGGCCAAGTGGTTAGACAAGGACCCTAGGCCCTGGGTACATCACACACGTACTGTGTGACTTTGTCGAGTCTCTTATGGCAAACTTTAACATGCATCACATTTGGAAGGAGATCAAACCATTCGGACCCACATCAGAGCTGGAAGTTTGGAAGCAGTGTTCATGCACTGGTCAGATACAGCTAGCTTTACATTTTGAAAGCCAAAAACTCAAACATATCTTTGTGTGCACAGTCCACAAGGACTTGGGGGGGAGGAGGGTATGTAAAGCCTACCTGACTTGCAGCAATTGCCCACTCAGGCCACGAAAGCGGGCTGCGAGCACCAGCAGCACTCCCAGCGAGCAGCACGGACATGTCCGCTCTCAATATGCTGCAGGACCGTGGGCCTTGCATGAAAGGAACCAGCAAGACCCCCCCAAGCAAGCAAGTCATTCAAACACAGCTGCTCTTCCACAGCCTGGGACACAACGCAGAGACCCTCTGGTTTTAGGACAGGAAAAAACAAATGAGGAGGAAAGGTGTGGGGGCCTGACAAAGAAACAAGACACAGCGACGCAAAACCAGGGTGCATCCCACAACTGACAGCATCCCAGGGGCAGGGATTTGCAGGCTCGAACCTTGCGGTACGCCGGCTTTCTGCACTGCGAGCAGTTTCCTTGCGTGTGCGGAGGAGGAGGAGGGGCTGCAAACACAAATATACGGCCCCTTTCGCTGTCAAGGTCTTCACAGCCCGCACACGCACACATGGTCTCATCGCACACCCCCCGGCTTTGGTGGCTAGTACAAGCCCCCTGTGCTGACTGCAGATGTCGGAGTGGAAATACATTACCGTCCTCAGACCTGTCATGTAGCCGAGGCCAAAACAAGAAAAGCTTCTGAGTGTCCCCAGTGAAGTGCAGAGAGGCAGGCTCGTATACACAAGCCACCACCTGCAAAATCTTTGCTTTTTTTTTTTTTTTTTTTAAAGGCTACAGATGCATCTGTGCTGGAAGAGGCGGAAATAATGCTCTGGCTTGGGCGTGGGACGGGATTTGGCCTGCGGGCGGTTGCTGTGGATCTATTATTGAGCCGGGCAGTGGTTTTGGAATCCACTCACAGTAACAAAAAAAGGCTCCGTCTCCAGATCCCGCTGAGTCCAACCCTCGATGCTGCCGCAGCGTCCCGCTCCAGAGTCTCTGATGAAGGGATAGGACAACAAGTGCAAAACATAAGGAAGGGACCGAGCCCAGCAGTGATCAGATTTAGGCTCTGTCTGGATTAGCAGAAGCTGCCCCGGTGCAAACACCAGATCACTGATTGCCAGTGAGCTCAAGGCAAGTAGCACAACAGGCAGCAGCTCAGCGCAGCCCCCGGCCTCCAGCACACCTGTGACATCTGTAAGTGCCTGCCCTCGCACATGTGTAAGTTCACCTAAACAAGGCCACCCTCTCTCAGCCAGAGCGAGGATATCTAGGTTTTTGCTCTGCCTCGTTTGCTCCTTCCCAGCACTTCATCTCTCTGTGCTTCACTGACGTCTGTTGATACCTTTGGGCTGTGCTTGGAAATACATACCGCATTTTTACCTACTGAAAACACGTCGGCTTAGTTTCATAGTTTCTAGGGTCGGGAGGGACCTGAGCAGATCATCGAGTCCGACCCCCTGCCATGGCAGGAAAGAGTACTGGGGTCAAATGACCCCAGCAAGGTGTTCATCTAACCTCCTCTTAAACACCCCCAGGGTAGGAGCCTGCACCACTTCTCTTGGAAGTTGGCTCCAGACCCTAGCCGTCCTGACCGTGACGTTGCGCCGCCTGATATCTAGCCTAAACCTCCCCTCTGCCAGCTTGTGACCGTTGTTCCTGGTCACTCCTGGCGGTGCTCGGGGGAACAGGGACTCCCCCAATGCCTGCTGATCCCCCCTGACTAGTTTGTAACAGGCCACTAGATCCCCTCTCAGCCTTCTCTTTTGGAGGCTGAACAGGTTCAGGTCCCGCAGCCTGTCCTCATAGGGCCTGCCCTGCTGTCCCCTGATCATAGAGTGGCCTCCTCGGGACCCTCTCCATGTTGTCCACATCCCTCTTGAAGTGCGGCGCCCAGAACTGGACGCAGGACTCCAGCTGCGGCCTGACCAGTGCCGCATAGTGGGGGAGGATCACCTCCTTGGACCTGCTCGAGATGCATCATGCCAAGGTGCAGTTGGCCTTCCTGACTGCCTCCCCACACTGCCGGCCCATGTTCATCTTGGAGTCAATGATGACCCAGATCCCTTTCCGCCTCCGTGCTGACAAGAGGGGAGTTCCCCAACCTGTAGGTATGGTGCCGGTTGTTCCTCCCCAGGTGCATCACCTTGCACTTGTCTGTGTTGAATCCCATCCTATTCTCGTCCGCCCACCCCTGTAACCTGTCTAGGTCTGATTGTAGCCCGCTGCATCCTTCCAATGTACCCACGTCCCCCCACATCTAAGTGTCATCACCAAATCTGAGCAGGTGCTTTTTACCCCCTCGTCCAAATTGCTGATGAAGATGTTGAACAGTGCGGGCCCGAGGACCGAGCCCTGGGGGACCCCACTGCCCATGTCCTTCCAGGTTGAGAAGGACCCATCCACCACCACCCTCTGGGTGCGGCCCTCCAGCCAGCTGGCGACCCATTTGACTGTGGGGGTGTCTACACCACAGCCCCCCAGTTTCTTAATGAGAACGGGGTGAGAGACAGTGTCGAAAGCCTTCCAGAAGTCCAGGAAGACTATATCCACTGCTGCCCCTGCGTCTAACGATCTGGTGATCTGATCGTAAAAGGCCACCAGGTTGGTCTGACAGGACCTGCCACTGATGAGCCCATGTTGGTTGCCCCTAAGCACGCAGTCCCCTGCTGGCCCCTCCTGGATGTGTGCCAGCATAATTTTCTCGAACAGCTTGCCTAGGATCGAGGTAAGACTAACCGGCCTATAGTTTCCCGGGTCCTCCTTCCTGCCTTTACTGAAGATGGGGACCACGATGGCCCTCTTCCAGTCCTCCGGTACCTCACCAGAGCACCACGAGTGCTCGTATAGCCGTGCCAGGGGACTTGCAATGACCTCGGCCAGTTCCTTTAGTACTCTAGGGAGATCATCCGGACCAGCTGACTTGAATACGTCCAACCCCTCCAGAAGCTCCCTAACTAAATCCTCGCTAACCCATGGCCCAGGTGTGCCTCCCCCAGGGCCCGAGGGGGCCCAGCAGGGAGGTGGCTGTTCTGGTCCCTACTTAGGAAGACGGAGGCAAAGAAATCATTAAACATGTTAGCTTTGCCGTCTGGTGTGATGACCAGGTCTCCCATCTCGTCCTGCAGGGGCCCCACATTATCCGAGACCTTCTTTTTACCCCCTATGTATTTAAAAAAGGACTTCTTATTGTCCTGAATCTGGGAAGCTAGCCCCAGTCCCATCTCTGCCTTGGCCTTCCTAACTGCCCCCCTACATCTCCGAGCAACTACAGAATAGTCCTCCCTGGTGATGACCCCTTCTTTCCATCGGGTGCAAGCCTCCTTTTTAGCAAGGAGACATTCCCGGATGCTTCTGGTAAGCCACGGAGGTTTTTGTGCCCTCCTGCTCCCTTTGCTCCTCATTGGGATTACCTTCCTTTGGGCTTGGAGGATCGTCTCCTTAAGGAGCGACCACTCTCCTTGGACACCTGGCTCCCCTCCCCTCCGGGACCTCAGCGCTTCTCCAACTATCCTCCTTAGCTCGTTGAAGTCCGCCCTCCTAAAATCTAGGGCTGCTGCCTTACTGCATGCCTTTGCCACCTTGCGCTGGATGGTGAATCCCAGCAGGCGATGATCGCTGTTGCCCAGGGGGTCGAGCACCCGCAGCCCCCTCACCAGGTCATCAGCCGTGGCCAGCACCAGGTCCAACAAGGCGTCTCCCCCGGTGGGGCTGTGCACCTCCTGGGTTAGATGGAGGTCCTGCATTTGGGCTAGGAGCCTATGTGAGCAGTCAGACCTGGCTGACTGCTCTTCCCAGCAGATGTCCGGGAAGTTCAGGTCCCCCGTGACTACCACATCCTTAGCCTTCACTACCTCTGTGAGCTGACCCACGAATTCCTGGTCAAGCTCTTCTCCCTGGCTTCTCCCACTCCCTAGCAGGTGTTAGGTCTAATCTAGGCACACAAACAAAAAAAAGGGGCTGGAATAATCATGTCGGGGAAAGATCCCATCCCCACAGCCCCCGCAGACAGGCTGGCAAAGCCTCTTGTATGGATGCAGCCAGGCTGACGGGAAGCAGCTTCTTCTGGCTCACCCAGCTCCCCTGTCCTGGCACCTGTCAGTCTTCGAAGTGCTTCAACTTTTCTGGCAGAAAAACCCCTCCTGCCCGTATATGATGCACCTTCACCGGGGAGCTCTGCCAAGGTGGCTGCGCCAGCACAGCTCCAGTAGTAGCAGCTGTCCTATAAACAGGCCCTTTGCTCGCTTGGGCAAACTCTTACCTGCACTAAGATGTTAATGTGCTAAACTGCGCTTCCCCCAGCTCCCTCCTAACAGAGATGCAGCGCAGGAGGCACCGGCACTCCTCCACCCTACGGCATTATTGCAAGACCTGGTTCTGCCTGCAAAGTCCTGGGAGAGCCCCAGACAAAAAGAAAGGCCGAGCTTGCTGGCTCCCCTGAAACCCACAGGTTGAAGTGGGCACTTGGAGTCTCCATCTCCAAAAGACGCGATCAGAAATCAGACTCACATTCGATCGAGTACTGTTTAACACCCTCCATGTTTCTCCTGCACCTCTGGAGGCAGCTCTTGCCTGTTGCCCATGCATTCTCCCTCCCGTGCATCCCAAACGGGCTGGCTCGGACAGTCTCTGCGACGGCTTCTCCCACCGCCTCCAGATGGGCAGGAGACATTTTTCCAGCAGTCGCTCCGAAGACAGCAAGAAGAGGCACTTCTGAATTTAGTCGGGCTCTGCAGAAAGGGAACCGCCCGGCTGCTCCTGCCGAGACCCAGTTCCAACGTCTTGAGCTCCCGAGTTTCTGAGGAAGAAGCTGGGCTGCCTTGGCACCCCCAGTCCCTGACCTCAGGCGCGCGGGGCCCAAGGGGCATCGCGGGGCCGGTAAGGCAGCCCTCCGATTTCACCCCTCTCCGAGAAGTGCTGATCCCGGTGCTGCTCCGGGCTTTGCGCAGAGGTCGCGTGTGGCCGATCGCAGGACTTCACCTGCCAGGAAGACCTCTTCCCCCTCAGGTTTGTCCTTACCGTAGGCTCTCTCTATCTTATACCAACCCACGCAGGGTGTAAACACGAATTCGGCAGCTTGGCGTGTAAAGATTTAAAGATTTAACCAGATTTAAAAAGTGGTTTTGGTTTCTCGCACGGGGCTTGTGAAAAGCTGGCGTTTCACAAGCGCTTGCGGAGCTGCTTCATCTCCACCCCGAAAGCGTCTCCCATGAGTTAACCCTGCCTTGCTGCTATGGAGGACACGGGACTCCTCGCTAGCATCCAGATGTGCATCCAGGACACCCCCGCAGCGCCCCAATGCGGGCACCAAACACACAGGAGAGGCCTGCGCCTAAGCCAGCTATTCCCGATTAAAAGGATTTGCCCCAAACCCATTTCATTACCAGCTCAGCCCACTTCAACTTTCTCTCTTGCTTCTCAGAGGTTTATCCCCAGCTCTCCCCCCGCCTCTCCCAGCCCGCTCCAAATAACCCGGGGAGTGTAACCAGCCCCCGAGGACGGGGGGCTGCGCTGATCGTCCACCTGCTAAACGAGCGGTAACAAACCCCTCTGCCGCAGGTTCACTACCGGCATGGTCGCACGCCGGCTCCCAAAGGTGAACATTAGTAACACTCGTGGAAAAAGCGCCGCCAAGGCTCCGGTTTAAGTCGCACTCACTATTCGACGCGTCCCCACCGCTTTGACGCAGCTGCGCGCATATATATTTTTTTGAAGCGCTACGTAAAACATCGCTGAATTTTAATGGCTCCGTTGCCCCGACGCTGGGATTCGAACTGCACTTCTATACAACCGCGTCACCTCTGATGTCAGTTTTGGGCTGCGCCGATGTCGTATCGAGCATTCGCGTGAAATGCAGTCTGCGAGCCCAGCACCCGGTTAAAAAAACCCGCTGGCAGCAACCGTCTTGTGGAACCGGCCCCCTTCGTAACGCCGCTCAGCAAGCACGCAACCCGCGCAATCGCACCCGGGTGACACCGACGGGACGCTGCGTTCACGTGGCGCGTAGCGGACGCTTCGTGGCCGCTCAACGCGACAGTTCCCAGTTTGTGTCCCCCCCACGCACAGCCCCATCGCACCTCGCTGGAGACGGGCAATACTCACCGCAGCCTGGCTCCGCTGCCGTCGTAGCGACGAAGCCGAACGAAACCAAACGGCGGGCAGCACGGCGCTGCCGGTTTCCCCCGACTCGCTCATTAAACTATCCCGAGGGGACACGGCGCCCAGAACAAGTCCCACTGCCGCGCCGAAGGGGTACGACGTCCCCCCCGAGAGGGGGAAGCGCCAGGTCCTCCTCCCGCGGGTGGGACCCAGGGACGGGCTCAGGCCCTAGGGGGGCCGCAGAGCCCTGGGGCGGGGGACCTGCCACCTGTTTTCCCCGCCCCACGAAACGCTGCCCTCGCAGGGGCTGGACGCAGCTCGCCTGCAGGCGCGGACCCAGGCGAGCGCCCGCTCTCCGCGGCGCAGCGGGCGCTTCGCCCGGGGAAGGGCTGCTTTTCTCAGGCTGGGTCCATCCAGCGCCGGGCGCCGCAGACCCGGCGGGGGCAGCCGGAAACTCTGCCCCCCGCGAGACGGCTGCGAGGGGGCAACGGGGCACCGGTGCCCTCCGTGCCGACCCGACGCGCGGCCCCGCAGGTGCACGGCCAGGGCGCGGCCCGCCCCACCCGTGCCCGCGGCCGTGCGGGGGCGCGGGGCCAGGGCACGGCCGGAGCCCGCCCGCAGCCGCCCGAGCAGGGGCAGCCCTTACCTCGGTACTTCTCCATGGGCCCGGGCGGCCGCGCCGCGCTGCGCTCCCCGCGGGCTCCGGCACCGACCGCCGCCGCCAGCGCCGCTCCGCCGCGGCCGCCCCGCCCCGCCCCGCCCCGCCCCCCGCGCGGGGGCGGGGCCCGCGCCTTCCACGGGGCGGGGCGTCGCGCCGCCGCCTCGGTCTTCCCAGCTGTGTAATGGGCGCAACAACAAAAAAAACCACAAACAAAAAAGGATGTTGCGGGGGGGAGAGCCCTTGACTGTCCCGACTGCTGTTGTGCACCGGAGCGGCTGGGCCTGGCCTCTAATTTAGCGGAGGGGCCGCAAACTTTGTCCTAGTGGTTGCCTTCCAGTTCTCACTACCAAAATCTACTGAAATCGGCAGCGATCCGACAGGCAAGTCACTTCCCTGGGTGCAAGGCAGAGCCTCCCGCCACGGTTCCTGTGCTGAGGACGGGGGGGTCTCAGCCCGGTGTCGTGGGAGGCTGCGAGACAGGCGCTGCCCTTGCAGAGGCCAGGTGGGAATGCTCCCCGGGGCTGGCGCGCAGCCCTAAGGCAAGCAGGAGCACCCAGCTAGGCTGCAGCCCCCTTGGTCCAGGCCCCAACGCTCCTCCCCGAAACAGAGATGAGCAGGATAGGTGGCACTGTCCTCCGCACCTCTGTTTCTGCGAGAAGCCTGAGGGGTTGCCGCTGGACCGCGGGCTCCTGCCTGCTTTAGGTTAGCTGGCTGGGCAAGAGGCACGTGGGGCGTTTCTCAGTGGCACTTGCAGGAGCATAGACATGGCCCAAAAGCCACTGGATGCATGACAAACAAGAATATCCAGCAGTAGCAATGCATAGACAGTGCATGGGGTGCACGTGCACCCCCTGGGAGTGCTGGTGCACCCCCTGACAGGCAGCCCTCCCCACTTAGGCGATGGGCAGGCGAGAGCGCTGGGGCCCCCCCTGCGAGCACCAGCTGAGGAGTGGGGGCGCCAGGTGAAACACTGCTGGCACTTCTGGGAGCTCAGCTCACACTTCCCAGTCGGCAAGATTGGTGGCAGGGTAGCCCCCGGTCGCTGACTGGCTGCTGAGGGGGCACATGCCCCCCCAACTCAGGTGACACCAGTCGCCCATGATATCCGGTGTTGTCAGAGTTAATACAGCCTTGGTGTTTGGAATGAGGGTCAGACCTCAAGAGAGGAGACAAAATGCCCCATTCCTGCCAGTTCTGAAACAGCGGCAGGCTGCAGAATGAGATGGACAGCGGAGACAGAAGCAGCGAGGCGGTTCTGCAGCAAAAATGGATTTGCTGTATCTGAGATCTGAAAGATAAAGCAGCAGGAATCAAAATCAATTCTTTACAGCACCTCACTGTGCCCAGCAGATTGCGCAGGAACCAACCCTGTTCCTGGGAGATGCGGACAAGCATCGACGATCCTATATTCACGGATGCGCTGCGTGTGCATCATCCTCATCCTCATCCTGCTCTCAGGACAGGCGGCTCTTGCACTCAGCACCCAGCGGATCCCGCTGCAGCAGTAACGGCCTGATCTTCCAACGGGTGCAGCACCTTTTAAAGCCTGGCCACTTCGTTGTGAGAACAGGAGCCGAGCCCTTGAAACTTTCTCCCTTTCCTGAGGGTGCTGGACAGGTGAGTCTCCTCCCGTTCAGAAACCCACGGTGCTTCACAAAACCTAATTCGTCGTCATGCATCCACGTGCCAGTAGAAGGCCTGTGGCCGGATGGGGAACAAGATCCATTTATCCAGAGTCCTGGTCCTTTCACCACAAGCTCAGTTGTGACTCTGGCCATGAAGTCAAAGGAAGCTTTGGGGTGCGTAGGTGAGACCTGTGCACCTGGTTCTTTATTTGGAAAATGTGGACAAAAGCTCACAGCACAACTAGGGAAGATACTGCCTTTATCTGTGCAGTAGGTCCAGGAGTGGCCCAACAAGCACAGGACTGGCTCCTGTCCCACCCTGCAACGCTCCTGATACAGCCGCCCTAAGCACCACGTGAACTGACATAAAGCTCGGCAGAGATATAAGCAGACTTAATTGGCTCCTTCGCTCTCCTGCACCAAATGGACCTGGAAGGTGGCCTGAGAGTTTTATTTTTTTTAGCTTAGCTTCTGTGCGAGGCCAGTGAGGTGGGCTGAACATTTCTGGGAGGCTCAAAAGTTCAACACACACAAACTAGGAAGCCTGCTCTTGTACTGGGGGCAGAGGCCAGCCCTCAAGCTGCTCGGAGGCTCTTTCTACCAGGCTGTTGTGCAGTTGTTTCTAACCTGAGCTCAAGGCTGCACTGGAATATTAACCCAGAACAAACACAACACAGGATTTTTTGGAGTGGAAATTATTTTCCCAAATTGATTTGTCACAGCTGCCCAGCCACTTGCAGTCGAACAGCCAGGAAGTTTTCTTCAAACTCTGCCCACCCAAATTTCCTCTCAGAGTAGGTCTTTAGGCTAGGGAGGGGCAGTCTGACCTCAGGGAGATGGGGAAAGCCACTTAAAAATCCCACCAGCTGAGAAAAAGGCCCGAGTTTGGGAAGTCCTCCCATCACATGGCACGAAAGCCAACAGCCATGACAGAGAAGTGTCTCAGAGTTACTCAGTCAGGACTCGTGGTAGAGGTGATTTTTTTTTATTAGACCAGGAAAATTTTGCAAAAAAAAAAAAAAAAAAGTCTTCGATTGCAAGCTTTTGGGCACAAACACCCTACAAAGCTATTCAGGATTATTTCAGGAAAACTGCTGAGATACTGAACAGATTTTTCCTGCCTTTATTTTTTCAGGGTATCCGCAAACTTTTTTCCTATTGTTCCTTCCGAAAGCATCCTTGCTCTCGCTACCAAAATCTACTGAAATAGGCACTGATCCTACAAACGCTCAAGCATGTGCTCCTACCCAAATCAGTGGCCGCAATCTATGCTTAAAGTTATTCCCAGGTATGTTTGAAAGCCCAAGACTCAGGCAGCCTGGTGTCCCCCTTTCCTCGCCATCAGGACTGCAGTCAAACTCTCTGGATCCCAAAGCTCCCTGACCTGACCCATAACAATTGAGATGAATTAGCGAGGGACTAAGGAATAATTGGAAACGCAAGAATGGTCAGGAGGATACTCGTTCTTCCAGTCTTTCCCCTTGCTTCTGCAGCAGGACGTATGTGCCTTAAACACACGTGGACGTGCTCTTAGATGAAGAATTTGCAAGAGAAATACTTTGCTCTCTAGTGCCCCATAAAACTCAGAACCCAGTTTTTAGTTAGTAGCCGATAAACTACCCCTCAAAGCAGAACAGTACAGCATATTTTCGGACAATACCTTATTAGTATGAGATCAATCTCTATTCTCATAAGCATATCATCACTAGTACTAATGAAATCCTATGCCATTCATTTCAAACACTGTTGCCTAAAATAACACTTCTCATAGTTTGACAGGACTCGATACCCTGGGTCATGGAAACCCCACAGCAATGGAAAAAGACAGAAATTTAGGTCCTAGAAGGCTATAATGTATTTTGATGCCCTGTACTTTTTTTTTGCTCTTATCTTTAGAACATGTCTTTTGCAGAAATATTGTTCATAAAAACTAAAGGGCGCAAAGAGGGGTCTTCCCAAGGGTAAATTTTAAGTTTAAACCACCTCCAGTCATACTTTAAGTGACTCGTTAAACAGCCTCGTTTGCTCTGAAACTGCAATGAAGTGAGATCACCTCTCTTTTGGTTATCCCAGAGCTATGTTCAGTTCTGTTTTTTCAAGAGGCTGTGCAAATATTGACAAAGAGATCTATGCTCACTCATTACTGCTATTGCTTTTACATTTACCTATGCATCCCCTTCTGGCACCGGCGCAGTTCTCAATGTCTAATGTTTGTCCAAGTCTTTGTTGTGACTGACTGTCTTCCCTTCAGCTGGCTTTGGACTTGCTCCTGCCCTCGTGTAGGGCCTGATTCAAAGCTAGCTGAAGTTAGCAAATTTCTCATAGCCTTCAATGAGCAGTGGAGAAAATCCTCCTATCATGGCTCCACGAGGCTTGAGAGGAAGTACTCTTGCTTTGTACTGACCCAAAGGTCAAATTTGGCCCGGGATGTTGGGGATGAAAGGGACTTTTGAGATCATTTTACCTCTGTCCACGTTAGCACAGAGCTGTTCTCTGTGGCCTATTCTTTAATGCTTTCTCCAGGATGCTTTCAAAGGATGGATGTGATGGGGCTTCCACCACTTCCTTGGAGAGAATACTCTACAATCTGCAAAGCCTCACAGGCAGGGGTGGAGCCAGGATTGTCCTAAGGGGGGTGTGGGAGCAGCGATGAAGGCTGCAGGGGTGGCCGCACCCCTGCCACTTCCTTCCTCCATCAGAGAGGGCAGACCATCCCACAGGACCATCAAGCAGGGGCTATTTTTTAAGGCCCTCAATAGGGTAAATGTCTTCCCTCCCACACCCAGCCCCCTGCTCGCTTCCCCTCCATGCTCAGCAGCATGTCCCCTGCCCCTCCCAGGTCTCCTCCCCTCCTATTTCCTCCATTGGTGTCACTGGGCAGCACTGCGCGGCATCTTTCCATTGCTGTTCCCCAGGGTGGAGTTGGGGACGAGGCTCCAGAGCCGCTCCTGCCCAACTCACTGGCAGCAACAGACATGCTCTCCCTCCCTGAGCCTGCTCCTGGGCTGCAAGGACCACCAGGGGGGTAGGGCAGAGAGGAGAAACCCACCTGCTGCCACTGTCCCTAGCTGTGCCCAGCTCCCTGCAGAGCGTGCCTAGAGCAGGGCAGAAGCGGTTCTGCAGCTGTCCCAAGGCAGCCGGGGACACCAGCAGCGACATGCAGGGTAGGGAAGAGGAGATGCTGCTGAGTATGGAAAAGAAGAGTAGGAGGATATCTACCTACTTTAGGGACTTAAAAAAAGTCCGGACTGCTGCTCCCATGGGGTTGACTGAAGGTGGGGGGGTGCATCCATGCTCACAGGTGGCATTATTCTTTGCACAGGTTATTTTAATTACTCCTAATTAAGGATGCAGTGGCTGGAAGGGGTCTTCTAGCTCACCATTTGTCAAAGGGATCTGCAATATCACCTGCTCTGACTCCGCTCCTGTACCACAGCCACAGAGACTCCTACAGGGAAAGAATTAGACAGGAGCTAGTTTTTTACTTTAAAAAAGTCAAATCTTCCCCGCCCCCTCAACCTGCTGCCCAGAAAAACCTACCCTAAACTGCGCCAGGTGAAAAGCGCGGGAGAGAAAGGTTTTTTGCAATGGCAGGGAATTAGTTAGGCTAATATATGCCCTGACCATTATACCTTAAAATATCTTACTTTCACTACAAGAACGTAGCTGTTGTGTTGCATCCATCAGTCGGTCTACAGGGTGCACCTCTACCCTGCCTTCTGCCAGGCCTCAGCCTAACACGGCTTTTCTCTTTCCTTCAAAGACTTCAAGTGGGGAACCATCTATCCTTCTTATTTTCCTAAACCTCATGCACACAGTTCTCTTAAGGTTCCCGCCGAGGTGAACTAATCTGGCTCTTTCAACATTTTCATATTCCCTTCTTTGTGCCGAACATTTTTTTCCTGGTCCTGTAGTGCTCAGACGTATCGGCATGGGATCGAAAGTGGGACATGTTAAGTTTAGTCTCTGAAGTGTAGACTTTTTATGCCGTGCGCTGACTCAGGCTGGAAAGCCTCGCCGTGTGTCAACAGCATACTTTTCTTAGATCATCACGGCCTGAGATACGTTCCATCAGCCCCAAATTAAATTGCCCCCATTAAAATCTTGAGCAAAGAAGACTTGTGCAAAATATACAACATGTGTGTTTGTGTGGGGCAGGAGGTGGCTTGTGTCTCTGTGAAAGGGAGTGGTAAAGGAGCCAGCTTCCCGATACTACTTGTATTCAGACCCTCCTAGCAGGTCTTTGCACTGTTGAATATTACTGTGTGTATTTTTACACTAGTAGGTTAGGGTGCAACATCCTCCCTCACAGCTGTGGTTGAGGAAGGTGTAAAATCATCTCTTCGTGGAAGATCTGAGGTTGATCAAAAATTAGAGATGATCATTTCTGGCCATAGAGGGTACAGTATTTTTTTTTTTTTAAAGTAACCTCTCCTTTTTACCATCAAAGTAAAGTTGCTGCTTGGGAGAGTGGCTAAACCAAGACTCTCAGGGTGCCTGGAGACATGCAGGGTGGCTGTAATTACAGCACACTGGAGCAGACTCAACGAATCGAGTCTGCTGGAGCATGCTAATTAGCAAGCCTCCGGCAGTCTCCGCAGCTCATGCATCAGTAGCCCTGCACTTTAAAATGATGGCAGGGGCGCTTTAACTAAAGCTCGTTCGATGGCCTTTAATTAAAGCACCCGCACCCATTGGAAGTGCAGGGACGCTGGTACACGAGACGCTATGGCGCTTTAATTAGAGTGGCTCTCGGAGCGGGTGTAAAAACGCCCTCAGAAACTAAACGCCGTGTCCTAGAGTCTGGAGCTCGTTCTGGCCTCTTGGACACCAATAACACTGCTACAGACCCCCCTTGATCGTTTCCCCTGGGTTTGCCCCCACATCAGGTCTTCGGGAACAAAGACTACATTGTCTGCATCCTCGTGGAAACTGGGTCCAACACAGGTGGCCCCAACACCGGGTTTCTCCAGGTAACCCTCCCTCCTACCCTCTCCCCACGGGTGCCAACCCTGCGGTGGAAGGACTGCTTTCCAAAGGGGAGGGTTGCTGGTGTCTCATCGGATTCACTCAGTCCTGCTATCTCTCACCTGATTTTCCCAATGGCAGCGATGACGTTTATGTCACACGAACATTTAACCGTGGGGAACTGAACAAGGGGCATGCCGGTATATACTACAAGGCCTTGACATCGCTCCTCCAGCCAATCCTGACGTTGCCCAGAATCATATAGTGAAAAACTCTTTGGAGCAAACCCAAAGCCATCCAGGCCCTTCAGGGCTCAGTTTTTTGTAGAGCAAGTTTCAGTAAATGCCAGTGACACGTGGCTTGCTGGATAACAGAGTGAAGCATCCGAGACGTCTCATTCGGGAGCATGAGCTGCAATCAAAGTAGTTTCCCCAGAGACAACCAGCATTTCCCTGACTAGACGCTGCTCTTGTTCCAGGAAGCGAGTGGGTGTCTGCGAGGGCCAAGTCTACGGGAGAGGTGCCAGAGGGAGCAGTGTTCGGGGTCAGCAATGTTCGGAGGTGGGAGATAGCCAGCTCTTCATCAGAAAGAAAGGCCCTATGGAAGGGCAATGAGAATGAACCCTGGGTCTCTGCAAGGTTTCATGGCCATGCTGCCCCCTTTGAGATCTTACGGCCAGCCTGAGAAACGCCCGTGGGAGACCAGGGCTCAGAAACTTCTCTCCCTTCCGCCACGCTGACCCCGGTGCAATGCCAGCCGGTTCCATGCTGCGATTTCTGACTTGCACCAATGCAAAGCCTAACACGAACAAAAACCAGAGCTGTTTTCCTGCCCACCGCAGTCTCGGCCTTTTATGCATTCCAGCGATGCTTCGCATTCCCTCCGAGGTTACACACCACGGTTGGGGGATGGGAGAGAGGCAGGAGTGGGAATTAGTAATGACCCTCCAAGGGCAACGGGGCTAGATAGATATCCTCTTGACCAGCTTTTTTTGCCCTCCCATGCTTTCACACATGCTTTCTTGGCAGTCTGGTCCAAGCCACTGCTTGCGAGATGCGTATAGATCCTTGTCTCCGACCCCTGCAGAGAGCGCCTCCTTCTGGCCGGCGTGTGAAACACGGACAGGGCGCTGGGTTTCCACGTCTGGTCATTCTGGGGACCCTACTCCAGTCTCACGATGTCGTGGATGGGTACAAACTGTTCAGGAAGGACAGGCAGGGTTGAGGAGGAGGATGGAAAAGAGCCGTACGATTGCTCCCAGCTCTCGTCTGAAACGGAGATAGGCCTGTTGAAAGTCTCTGAGTTAACGTTAGAGAGGAGAGTGACCAGGGGGACGCCGTGGTGGGGTCTGCTATAGACCGCCAGACCAGGAGGATGAGGTGGATGAAGCTTTCTTCAGACAACTAGCAGGAAGTTTCCAAATCACAGGCCCTGGTTCTCATAGGGGACTTCAATTGCCTTGACATGTGCTGGGAAGGCAAGACAGCAGTGCGCAGGCCATGCAGGAAGTTTTTGGAGAGTGTTGGGGACAATTTCCTGGTGCAAGCGCTGGAGATGCATCGCCCTACGGGGACATCGTTACTGCGCCATGCTTTAGTACTATCAAAAGGAAGTCCTAAAGTAACTGCCCATATTGCACTGTGCATGTGGCGCACAGTTATTTTTTGCCTCTACTTTGCCATAGCGGTGCACTGCTACGGCAAAGTAGCTGCCGGTCACGTGTAGACCCACCTGATCCCTACATCATGTAGCGATGCACTATGGTGACGTAGCACATCGCTGCAGTGATATAGGGTGATGTGTAGATGTGCCCATCAACAAGGGGTTGTGCTTTTCTTGACCTGCTGCTCACAAACAAGGAAGAAATTGGTGGAGGATGTATAAGTGGCTGGCAATTTGGGCAGCAGTGACCACAAGATGATCGAGTTCAGGATCCTAAGGGAAGGAAGGATGCACAGCAGCAAAGTAAGGACCCTGGATTTCAGAAAAGCAGACTTTGACTCCTGCAAGGAACTGATGGGCAGGATCCCTGGGAAGCCCAGTCTGAAGGGGAAGGAGTCCAGAACAGCTGGATGTATTAAAAAAAAACAACCTTACTGAGGGCACAGGAACAAACCAGCCCAATTTGCAGGAAAAATAGCAAATGTTGCAGGTGACCAGCTTGGCTGTGCAGAGAACTGTTCAATGAGTTTAAACACAAAAAAGGAAGCTTACAAGAAATGGAAGCTTGGACAAACAACTCGGGAGGAGTATACGAGTATTGCTCGGACATGCAGGGAAGGCAGGAAGGCAACTGGAGTTGCAGCTAGCAAGGGCCATGAAGGGTAACAAGAAGGGTCTCTACAAGTATGTCAGCAACAGGAGGAAGGTCAGGGAAAGTGCGGGTCCTTTACTGAATGGGGGAGGCGACCGAGTGAGAGAGGATGCAGACAAGGCTGAAGTGCTCAGTGCCCTCTTCATCTCAGTCTTCACAGGCACGGGCAGCTCCCGGACTATGGCACTGGGCAGCACAGTTTTGGGCGGAGGTGAGCAACCCTCGGTGGTGAAAGAACAGGTTAGGGACTATTTTGAAAATCTGGATGTGTACAAGTCCATGATGCCGGGCAGGATGCACCCAAAGGTGCTGAGGGAGTTGGCTGATGTGACTGCAGAGCTGCTGGCCACCCCCCCATGCAATGTGGGGAGGTCCTGGATGATTGAAAGGGCACAAATATAGTGCCCATCTTTAAGAAAGGGAAGAAGGAGGATCTAGGGAACTACAGACCAGTCAGCCTCACTTCAGTCCCTGGAAAAATCTTGGAGCAGATCCTCGAGGAATCCATTTCTAGGCACTTGGAAGTAATCGGGAACAGCCAGCATGGATTCACCAAGGGAAAGTCACGCCCGACCAACCTGACGGCCTTCTGTGATGAGATGCGTGGCTCTGTGGATGTGGGGAGACCGGCGCATGCGGTGGACCTTGACATTAGCAAGGCTTTTGATGCGGTTTCCCACAACAGTCTCACAAGCAGGCGAAGGAAGCACGGGCTGGGTGAATGGACTGCAAGATGGATAGAAAATTGGCTGCATCATCAGGTTCAATGGGTAGGGGTCAATGGCTCGATGTCTAGCTGGCAGCCGGTATCAAGTGGAGTGCCCCAGGGGTTAGTCCTGGGGCCACTTTTGTTCAATATCTTCATTAACAATCTGGAGGATGGGATGGATTGCACCCTCAGCAAGTTTGTGCATGACACTAAGCTGGGGGAATACACTAGATACACTGGAGGGGAGGGCTAGGATTCAGTGTGACCTAGACAAATTGGAGCATTGGGCCAAAAGAAATCTCATGAAGTTCAACAAGGACAAGGGCAAAGTCCTGCACTTTGGATGCAACAGCCCCATGCACTGGGACAGGCTGGGGGCTGAGTGGCTGGGCAGCAGCTGTGCAGAAAAGGCCCTGGGGGTGACAGTGGACAATAAGCTGAGTATAAGTCAACAGTGTGCCCTTGTTGGCAAGAAGGCATACTGGGCTGTGTTGGTAGGAGCATTGCCAGCTGATTGAGGGAAGTGATTCTTCCCCTCTATTCAGCACTGGTGAGGCCACATCTGGAGTCCTGTGTCCAGTTTTGGGCCCACCACTACAGAAAGGATGTGGACAAATTGGAGAGAGTCCAGCAGTGGGCTACAAAAATGGCGAGGGAGCAGGGGGACGTGACTAATGAGGAGAGATGGAGGGACCTGGGCTTATTTAGTCTGCAGAAGAGAAGACTGAGGGGGGATTTAATAACAGCCTTCAACTCCCTCGAGGGGGGTTACAGGGATGATGGAGCTGGGCTGGTCTCAGTGGTGACAGAGCAAGGAGCAATGGGCTCGAGTTGCAGCAAGGGAAGTTTAGGTGGAAAAACTCTCTCACTAGGAGGGTGGTGAAGCACTGGCACGGGTTACCGAAAGTGGTGGTGGAATCTCCATCCTTGGAGGTTTTTAAGGCCCGGCTCCACAAAGCCCTGGCTGGGATGATCTAGTTGGGGCTGGTCCTGCTTTGAGCAGGGGGTTGAACTAGATGACCTCCTGAGGTCCCTTCCAACCCTCATTTTCTATGATGCTATGATCTTCCTCTCTTTTACTGGTTTTCTACTGAAGCAGGGGAACCTTTTTGGCCAGGTGGCCAGTGGTCCTGATCTAGCTCCTGGAGCGGTCACTGTGGGACCCCATGCAGCCGTGTGGGGTGGGGAATGATGGAGGGCAGCCCAGCCCCAACCCAGCCTCACAGGTGGAAAGGGGCTTGGGGCAGCCTCAGCACAGCCCTACGGTGGGGAGGGGGGAGTGAAGCAGCTTCGCTAGGGTCCAACCCAGCCTGCAGGTCGGGGAGGGAAAGGACGTGGGCCCACATGTATAAATGCCCTAAGTGAGATCTTTTTCCACCCTGTTTTAGTCCCTGAAACTCCATTAATGCATCTTCAGTAACACGCCACCGTTTCGGCCTGAAGAGAGAGTCACAGAAAAGCAGTGAGGGACACGAGGACCCATAATCATTGTTCAGGGACTTGAATATGGTAGAATAGGATCATACTTAGATCCCTACTAGGTGGAATAGGCTCTGGCCTTCAGGTCTGATCTGCACACAGAGGTTGTATACTATACTATAGCAATATAATTAACTACTCCCTTTGGTGTGGATGCAATTTCACCAGTAAGAAACTACTTATATAAATGTAAGTTCCCTATTTTATAGTTGTACCAGTATATCATTAAGATCTCACATCCTACCTGACATAGTTAAACTGTAAAGACTGGCCCTGAACAGAAAATTGACATCCGCAGAGCATCCTCTAGACATTTTTTAGCACCACTCAAACCCTTACGCTGGGCAAAAGAGAAGTAATTTTATCAGCTAATGGGAAAACATTACATTTTGCCAAATTTCATTTTGATTGGGCTGTTTTTCAATCCTTCTCCATCATCATCATGCTCATATATTGCATAAACTGTGGTCTGATGTCAATTGTGAGCTCACAAAAGGATGTTTATTCTGGCATCTCCCCAAAGACAAGGTTTTCCAGCCCTTGGTTTTTCTTTAGACACAAACCATGTCGACCCGGCCAAAGTCAATAACCAAAGCACACTTCTGAGGTCAATTCTGCCTCAGTGAAAACAAGGAGTCCAAGGTCCATATAGAAAAGCACAAATCCAACAAAATTCATCCCAGCACATGTTAAAAAAAACGTAATTATGCAGCCACGTCTCCTTTATGGCCCCCACGTTTGCCATAAATATGGGACTGCGGGACCTGTCAGCACCGACTGGAAATAACTTCTGGAGCAAAGCATCTCATTTGGGATAGCCAAATCATGTATTTTTTGCTCCTTGCTGCATTAGTATTTAATTCTGGGTAAAAAAGCCAGCCTTGCTAAACAACAAAATAGTAGCTTCCATTTTCCACGCAGAACAGAGGAACTATATTTTCCCTGCCTTCCCCAGCATCATTAAGTATGCCATTTAAATAGGCCAGCTTCACTATGTCTATTATGAAGTTATAGTGTAGCGCTCTGTTATGAGGGATGAGGCTGTTGTGTCCTACGGGGAGAAAAATCACTGTAATCCAACTTTCCTTTTGAAAAGGCCTAATGTATCCACATGAGATCTTCTGGCAGAGACAACTGAGAGAATATAAATAGAAGCTTAAAAGACGAAAAATGGAGGGGAACCCCTCTCCCCCGCTCCAACAAGGCTGAGTAGTTAAAATTCACAAGTTTAATAGAAAGATGGATGACTGGGAGACTGTTCTGTGACACAATTAAGACTTTCTTTATTTGTATCCACCCAAATTTCTTCCAAAGGCTATTTCACACTGCCATGTGAGCTTGCTATTCTGACTAGCCCTCCGAAGGCACAGTAATGTATTGCACTGGCTGCGGGAAGCTAAACTGACTCTGGGCACGCGGGTTACAAGAACACACAGCGTCTCCTCCAGCCTCCCCCACCACGTAAAAGAAAAGAACAAGGGCAATAGTGCATGTGGGTATCTGTGGCAGGAAGAAGTTTCTGCCTATGGGCCATGGGAAGTTCTCACCATTGATCTTGTCAAGCATTCAGACTCACACTCTGCCTTCACTCGCATTGCATCTAAGTGCCTTCCAGTAATGCACTGAGCGACATGACTATCATCTGTCACATGCTACCCAACTTTCAGGGGGAAATATCACTCATTTATCACACAGGATTTATTTGAGCTGGCATCCTTTCCTCTACAAACCGGGCACAGACAGGAATGATTTCTTCTAGGTAGGAAGGGGTGGGGATTTGCAGGTACCAGCGCCGGTAGCTGTCTGCATGCACGTTCTGACTCAATGGGAAGGGAAGGCAGGATCGCTTTCATCCACATGGGATTAGTGTGGGCATGGCCAGTCATCATGGAATAAGCCCTGTGTTATAAATCCCTGCCCTCTTCTATCTTGCAGGTCTTTAGAGTGGCCGTACAAGGGCTGATGTAAGTAAATGCATCTGCTACACCTATAGTTTCAAGTTGATGCCTATAGTTAATCTGGATCAATTGTGGCTTTGAAGATCTCTCTGGGGGGTTTAAATAAGCCAAAGCAAATTTGTATGTATCCAAATACAATAATACAAATACAGATAAAATAAATACAGGTCCAGGACAGACTCTGAGAAAGGACATGCAGGCCCTCAGGGATCTGTCAGGCCAGAAGAAAGCAGAAGGCAGGGGCATAGCAAGTGCTGGCTGAGACATTGCAATTACATCAGAAGATAGAGAGATCAAAGGAGCGGGTCCGAGGAGGGTACAGATGTGTGCTGGGCTCTCGGTCTCACCTGCATTCCTGTGCTAGGAGGCTCCAGCAATCAGCAACCCAAGAGGCAGGAATGCACGACCTTCCTTATCACCAGAATGGCTCCTGGCTTCCTATTGTCTCAAGGGAGATTTTCTTCTTAAAGGCTGTGCTCAGCTAAAATGTCTTGAATGTTGATTTGATGCTTGAAATGGCTTCATTAGAAATATATGGTCCCTGCAGGAATGCTGCTTGGGGCAACGTCCTCTCCTCTGAACTTTTAATAACATCCCTCAGCTCCAACCGGGTGCTTTTCATGTGGCGACTCAAAGAATTACCCTCCACTTTACAGGTGGGGAAATTGAGTCAGATGGACTAGCTAGTCACATGGATTAGCTTACGGCCACCCGGCAGGCCAGCGGCCCAGCCAGAGATAAAACCCAGCTCTCCCTAATCCAATCTACTGCCTTGCATTGCACTTTCACGCTAGCCCTATATTAGCCCTACTTAGAAGTATCTCCATAGGAGGGGTCGTGCAGTCAAATAGGGAAGCTAGAGCTCATCTTCCAAATATATTGGCCTGGAGGAAACAGTGTGCGACCAGGAGCTTCTGTGCAGGTTGCAGACGGCAGCGAGCCCCGGTCTGGCGTAGGGGATGCTACAGGCTTCTGGCATGCCGGGTTGCAACCTGCCCACGGCCGGGGAAGGATTCTGAAATCACTCAAAGGCATGGCAATCCACTTGCAAAAGTTGCAGTTTTGTGCACGGGGGGTTAGGGTGAGGAGGTTGAAATTCCCTCCTCGGTTTAGGCCCGAGTCCACAAACCAGGAGCAGTGAGCTGCAAACAACTGGCGTCCAAAGACATCATTCTGCTACTTCACAGCGGTTGCAGTGGATCTGCTTTGCTAATGACTTGCTGTGGGGCTGGTGCTGGAGGTGTTGGATTTAATTTGAAAAAAACATCTGGGAAAAATAACTCTCCTCCATGCACATGAATTATTGTTTAAAAGTGAAGTCCTTGGCTGTCAACACCGCACTAACAGTAAAAGTACCTGGTGCTTCAGGACCAGCTGCCTGGAGAAGTTTTCACTATTGCATTCCATGGAGACAGCAAGTGTGGCCAGTTTCTGTGCATAACACTGCTCAGCCAGGAACAAGAACAAATAGCTGGATAGGGAGGTTTTTGGAGAGGACATTCAAGCTCTGCTATGCCCTACACGAGAGTACACCGACCAAACCCATCAGTGGCCCTGAGCACAGAGGTTATTTCCTGGACTGGAGGATAATTGTAGACAGGAGCTCTGCTCCTGACAGCACCTGTGCCAGGATCGATAGATGCAGCTAATTTAATTCTGGGTGCACTGCTTTTGAATAGCAACAATTCTGGATTACGGGGGCAATACCAGAGGCAAGAATAATATAGCGACAGGATGGTTTGGCATTGCATAATGGCATTTTCTCCCCTCTCCTTACCTTTAAAAAGTGTCAATAGATGATAAAACTCTTTGGCTACAGGTGACACAAACATGATACAAATGGAGTCTGAGAGCTCATTTGATTTCATTTGGGTTATTTCCCTTCCTGTTACGTGTCTGTTTATGCCACAGCATTTTACCATTATAGATCCTTTCCCACCTTCTTTGGGAGTTAAATGGCTTCCAGCGTCTTAGAAAATGTTACCCGCTGGGGTGTGAACACACATAACGTTTGACCTAATTCACAAATGTCCTTGTTTGGGAGTGGTTTGGATGGTTGCTGTGGAAATCCACTGGGGTTGCCTCTGGAAATAACAATTAGCCCAGGGAAGCAGGAACCAAGTGCCTGAATTTGGTTCTGAAAGTAAAACGTGGGGAGGTTGGAAAGATACAGCTATTACTGTGCTATTATTGTTTGGAAAATAAGGTTGGGGTCACTCAAGGTAAGGAAAGGGCCAGAAAGAGCATCAGTGGAGGAGGCAGGTTGTGGAGGTGTCACAGCTGGAGCGCGTGGACTGGAACAGCCCGTGAACCAAACCAAAGGATGTGGACCCAGGTCGGGGCATCTTCCGAGACTTGTTGCAGCCACCCCCGTGCCGACGTCCTGAGCTCGAGGGTTACATCTCCTTGGCACAACCTGTTTCTAGGAAGGTTGCATGCTATGACCGCTGGACTGAGATGAGGTCGCCTGGGGGTTGGGGCACTCACATGGCAGGAAGATCTTGATTCAGTAAAAGCAGGTCATTTTTTGAACAACATCATCACAGACCTCCGAGCTGGGGTTCAGCTTTGATAAAAGAAAGAACTAGATTTACAAATGAATGTTGGGGTAATTTCGTTCGTATTGTTTGCCATCGGAGCAGGAAATAGAGCCCAGGTCTCCCTGCACGTAGACAAGCGGCGTAACCATCACACCACAGTTATTTTCTCTTGCTGGGTCCAGGGGGTCACTGTTGCATGCAAAGGGGAACTACTCCTGCAGAAATTCAAACCCCCCTTTCCTCTCCACCCTGACCCAGCATCCCTGATAGCCTGGTGTTGAGACCACTGTCTTGAAATGGGGGATCAGGCAAAGCTGGGATTTGAAGCTAGATCTCCTACATCCCACTGGACTAGTAGATAAAAGGGGTCCCCACCCCTGCCACTTCTGGCATCTGTACACATGCATGCACTGCACTGCCAAGCACTTTTAAAAATGCCCAGCGCTGCGGCACATACATGTCCGTGAACGACAAAATGCACACCACTGAGAAAATGGCGGCGGTGCGCTTTTGAACTAAAACATATCAAAGGTGTTTTAATTCAAAAGTGCACTGTCATCATTTTCTGCATGCTGATACACATTTTGCCATTTATACAAATGATGCAGTGCAGTGCCAGGCACGTCAGCTCGCATGCTCCGCAGAGCTGGTTAATTGAGTCCGCTCCAATGCGCAGGATTTCCGACTTATCGGAGCAGACAAAGATATGTGTATAAATGCCCTTCAATAGCAGGCCCTGGATGTCTCTTCCAGCCCCGGGATCCTGACTTTTGCTCCCATATCTTGTTCTTTGGGATGGCTGGTTTTCGTGCCTGATTCCCTGATGCAGCCTTCATGTCTGTGAATCCCAACTGGAAGGAGAAGCTCAATTCTTTCTCCTCTACATGGCCTTCCCTGCTAACTTAAGTGCTCCTCAGCTCAGCACGTTGGCCTCTCTACAAGTTAGGCATTACAACAGCAAGTGCTGTAGTGCTGACTCTTTTGTCAATCTAGCCCTCCGTCTGATCAAAGCTGAACCCCCAGACTGAGAGGTCACAAACAATTATGTTGCTCATTGAATGACCTGCTTATACCGCCCCCCCAAATAGCCGTAACTTGTGCCTTTTTACCTTTAAATCATGCAAAATACACAGGAGTAAAGCAAAGCAGCAGGATACTGTTAAGATGTTCATTACAGTGTCCTAGAGGAACTGGAGCGCTCACCAAGTGTTGAATATTGAAAGCTATCCTGCAGCCTAGGGCTGCCTGCTCCAGCGGGAGGGTTTGGTTCTTGCTTCAAGCAAGGAAGGCCTTGCTTGTTACATGGATGGTGAATGTAAGTGCTTTCACAGCTCAGCATAAATTGCTATTATTACTAGAGAGGAGGGTCACAGAGAAAACTAAGGGGGATGCTGTGAGCTCTCCCCAGGCTGTTTTGTAACCATCCCATATATGCAGAATATCTTATGGAAGAACATCATTTGGTGGAGTAGTACATCTCCCTTGTCCACAGAAAATACTCCTGGATGTGGCCTGACTGTATAAAGACCTCAGAATGGGCACAGTAACAGCTGTACCTTTATTTGGTCAAGTTAAGTAACCTTTATCTCTGTGGTCATCTCTGCCACCATAACATGGGAAACCTTTACATGATCCACCTAGGGGATTGCTTGCTTTGGTACCCAAACACATAACATACCATACCAAGCCAACACCATGTAACCCGGAGAATAGGTTAGTAACGATACATAACCTCACCCCAAAAGGAATTGAGCTGTCTTGATACGCTGCACTCAGGATTGCTAACTTGACAGATGACTTTCCAGTATGTTACCCTGAAGAGAAAACAGATCAAATGTTTATAGCTCAGCAGAAAACTGAATTCCAGTTGCTTATCATCACATCCTGGTCCAGAGGGTGGATTGAAACTCATTGCATACCCGATAAAAAGGAAATACAACCTACATGATAGGTATCAACATCTCAAGCTTTTGCTTACCATTGTCTTCTCTGTTCTCTGTGCCTTTAAAGGGCTCTCTGCTGGAGGAATAATTCACTTAACTGCATTAATAAATCTTGCTTATGTCCCTATGTCCAGCTGGGATTTCCCCTACAAAGTGGTAATTAGGGCTAAGAGCAAACCGCTATACAACAGAGATCACCCCGGTGCTCATTTAATATCCAGTGAGGTTTCAGGACCATAACAGAGGCACTTCTCAGCAGGGGCTTATTCATTCATTCATTGTAGAACTGGTCTGGATTATGAGCTTGTCTACAGCTTCGTGACATACAGGGAAAACTTGTGGCAAACAATGGTGTGCTTTAATCAGGGTCAAACCTATTTTATCATTGCTCTCTGCAGCATCATGAGTTACAGCTATTGTACCTGCAAGCAAAATGGGAGTCCCCTTGTCATTGGTATTTTAGAAATACACATCTTCCAAGGCTAGGGTGGCCAACCTGCAGCAAGTGGCATGGGACAGATGAAGGGGGCGACAGACAGCTCAGCAGCAGATCAGGCAGAGAAGAGGACTGGAGTGGCACACGGGGGGGCGAGGGGCTAGCAGCACACCTGGCAAAAGAGCTGGCACCCACTGGTCAAGGCACCTGCCTTAGTGAGCTTAAAGTCCAACTAGAAAGGGCAGTTGGAAAGGCATGTAGTGATGACATGACTCACACAGCAGACCAGTGGGCTCTTGCTCTGTGCTTTGGGTCATACTGTCTCTACCATAGCCTGACATACTATGGACTTTTAAACAAAGATTTCCCACTCTTGCTTTCAGCTCTAATCCATCATGGCAATGGCAGAAGTCTTAGTTTACACACAGTCCACCTAGTATTTGCAGCCCAGCCACAGGTAAGAGCTGCCAGTTGATGAGACCTATCAGCAGTAGAAAACGTTACCACCACTGTTTCAGTTGTCACTGCATTTCCCCAGACCGCTTCCATGCTTTGCTGCTTGTGATAGTGCATTATAGTTATGCATGTCTCAGGCAAAAAACATGATGCATTGCGTGTAGGGATGAGTGCCAAGCTATGGGAAAGCTGCCATACAGGACACCTGCACTGTTCCCAGGGAGCTGGGGTCAGTATGAGGCATGGATGCATGCAAGGGGGTGTCAACAGGAGAGTTTTGCCCATCGAAATTTAGTGAATACCAGGGTGACTCCAAGACCAGGCCTTGTAGAGGATGTAAATCCCACTGCTGACTGGAGTCCTGCCTACACCAGCACTCTTCATGCAGCTGTGAGTGGAGCTGATCTTGTAGGAATGATTGTGCCAAGACCTTCAGGGCAGATGTTATGCAGTGAACATGATTCTCCAGGCAGCTGTCAGGTCCCTTCACACCTGTGCACCATGGCATAGGGAGCAGGTTGTCCAGCACATGGAATAAGTACATCTCTCTTCACCAAAGTGGCTTATGCTTCTGGAATTAGGTGTGCAACAAGCTGAGGCCCGTGCTGTTTGCAACGTAGCACCAAACACCTGCTCCCAGCCCTATCCGTTTGTTCCCAGGGCTCAGTTCAGTGACAGATGCCAGCCTGAGAGCTTGCACATGTCTCTGCATGAGTATTTGGTGGGTCTCTGCAAAGGCATTTGGCTCTGACAGCCTCCCAGTGCTGAGTCAGTTAGCTACCTGTACAGTTTACCATTCAGGTCTAGCACTGTATTCTCAAGACTGATCATAAAGGGAAGTCATTTCATGTGGTGGGTCACAGTGGGGGTCTGACACTTGTTTGATCTCAGCATCAGTGCAGCAAACTTCCCCTTTCAATGCTGCTGGTTCTTCAATCTTCACATCCTTAAAAATAAAAGTGAGGGTATGTGAAAGAGCACTTTGTAATAGGAACTCCTGGAACTGTTCCTCTCTCTCACCCTCTTGCTGAGCCATAGAAAACAGCAAATACAATTCCCCAGAGTCCTTTTTGCAATAGAAAACGGCAGGCAAGACTGAATTTTCACTGAGTTCCCACCCTCGCCCCAAACAGCAGACGGACACAAATTCAAAGGGCTGTGAGAGGGTGGGGGCAGCAAGGCAGAGGGAAGATACTGCATTTTTGATGGTTATGTGTTTTGTGAGAACCTGGCTGGGGAAAGGAACGTTTTTTGGCTGCAGGCGAGAAAGGTACATGGGGACCTGTGCTTTAATCCTGCAGGAGGAAGTGGTCTCTGGTTCTACACTTGAAAATGGATTACCACTGACATTTGACTTGTCTTGATCTAATCTATTTACAGACTCATTATCTGTGTATTTTTAACATGCTGAGAAGATTCACAGAGCCAGATGCCTCTTGTGCTGTAGGATGTCGTGCATTCCACAGCCATTACTCAGGGGTCACAAACCCAAGAATGCTTTTAGTGGGGGGAAGGGGAGAGGAACAGCTTAGCTTTATTTTATTTTATTTTATTTATCGGGATGTGGCAGGACTGATGTTGCCTTGCCTTTCTGCGTGTTTAAGCAGTGAGAGATAACAAAGCCACTGGGAATGGCTGGAATAAAACATTAATGGAACCGAGTGGAAGAGATTACAGGAACATCCCAAACCGTGCCCTGTAGCACGTGGAGATGCACAGAAAGATAATGCCTCTGAGCCAGCAGGACCAGTCATAAGAGAAAATGTACCACTGATCTACTGTACAGTGGGGGAAGCCTTCACCATTCAGTGGGCCTGGATAACATGCAATTGGTTCGACATCAGAGATCCTGTCCTAGAAGAGGTCCCACCTTGAAGCTTTGGGGGTGAGGCACAGTCCTGGCTGGCTGTGCTGCTTCACTGCCTCTGCTCAGAGCCTGCCTGGGGAGGAGATGCTCTATGACAGACCTTGTCCACGTGCCTGCAGCTGGGCAGACAGGCAAGGAAAGTGTCTGCCCTCCCCAGCCCCAGCCCTTGCACTGCTAGGGGATCCCAGAGCAGAAATGCAGGTGGGATACTGTAATAGGGATCTAGGGGCTCCATACTTTAAGGGGAAAATGCAGCAGGCCAACCTTGCAGGGTAGGCCGGCAGCTGAGCAGGAGTTAGCTCTACTGCAACCAGCTGGCTATGGGGCAGAGTCCAGGCAGCCTGAGAGTAAAGGCTGCAAGCAGCTGCATTAAGCTGAAGCAGGGAGAGGAAGGCTGACCATTAAGCTTAAAGAGAAATCCCTGTGTCCAACTGGGGAGTCACCTGACTGACAGGGGCAGGGCTCGAAAGCATATAAACCCAGCACCAGAAGCAAGGCATGCAGCCTGGGGCCTCTGCATGCTGGAGGGAGTAGGGCTCCATGGAGAGAGGGATTGAAAGAGGCAGCCTAGCAAACACCCGAGCCACCCATGGGAGCCAGGAGATGAGAGCCCAAAGGGAAGTAGGGTTTGCAGGAAAGCATAAACCCAGAGTGGGGGAGATTTTCGTGGAAAGCGGTCGCTTGTATTTGTGCTGCATTTGAGTTAGAACCAGAGGACCGGTTGTGGCTATGGGGGGCACTACGGAGGCCACAGGGACACCCGAGAGGCACCCCACAGACAGCCCTGTAGGGGTCAGAGACTGTAAGGGGCCTAAGCAGCATCAGAACCACCTGGTCTGGCCTGGGGACCCAGGGGACTGAGGGTTGCATAAGCAGCCTTGCCTGAGTTAGGGGCCCCAGGGGGCTGAGAGGTAAAAAAAGAGTAACCTTGACTCAGGCCTGGGACTTCAGCAGGCCCAGGGCCCAACATACAGAAGGGGCTGAGAAAGCCAGGCTGGGACAAGTGTGTCGTGGCCGGAGGCTGGCAGCCAGAATTCACAGAAGTTTAGGCTGGAAGAGACTTTGTGAGTCATCAGGGTCAGCCTCCCGCTCTGGGCAGAATAACAGTGGACTAAACCTAAGAGGGCAGAGGTCCCCATAGCAAGGCTCAGGATGGTGTCCAAATAACACTTGCAAGGCATGGGCATGGCTACAGGGGAGGATGGAGGCCACATTTATTGCCCCTAAGGCAACTTGTCCTTTGAGGCACAAATAAGGCCAGGGGGGCTGCAACTCAGTTGGAGGAGCGAGGTACCAGCTATGCACTTGAGACAACAGGGAGTGAGAGACTGAGGCCCACATTGGGGCCCTGGGGCAGCCTCCCTAAGTATCAGTTGCATCAAGTCATGGCAGGCGAAGTAAAAGGGAGGGTGCCCCCCAGAGCTGGAGTGGGGCAGGAAGTGCTTGGCCCCCATGCTGCATCGTGGCCACCCAGGGCCTCAATCCCACTGCAGATGTAAAAGAGTACGGTGTTGCCTCTATAGTGCTACACCCCTTCTTCCTGGCACCATGCTGCCTGGCAGAAAGGCACCAAAGGAAGAGACTTCCTTGAGGAATGGCGTCCATTCCCTGTGGAGTCAGGAGAAGGGAGGACAGTTTGCAAACAACCTGGCTTCCTGCTAGAGGGAATACTCTGAGGACTGCCTCCATCCCCCTACCCCAGGCCTCCTCGCTGAATTGGGCAAGGTGCCCTTTGCTAATTCTACCTTTCCCCTCACGTGGAAGGCAGAGGGAGCTGGCCCATGCTTGTCCGACCGTAGGTGGCGAGTGCTACACCTTCATATGAGCCCCCAAGGAAGAGCTGGCAGGCAGTTATTACTCTTACAGAGGTCCCTCATGCAGCTGCCATAGGCCACTGTTTTCACCCCTGCTCCTTCTTAGCCACAGATGCTTGTTAACCACCAGCCCAGCACACACTGCTATGGCTGTGAGTCCACACAAGATGCTGAGGTTGGATAAGAAGCCTTCATTTTGCAGAGATGGTACCAAAGCAGATTGGTGGAAAGTGAGAAGCAGCATTACAACTGAGGGTGGTGAGGTAGCTACACAGGATGTCGGTACAAAACGGAGGGGACAGAGGCACATAAGGTCACTAGAAAAGCAAGCTGCTTGGGCACGTGTGCAGCGCTGTTGAACTGAAGAGGCCTGTGGGCCTACTCAAAGCTAGACTGCAAGCTCTTAAAGCAGAGGCCCTTATATTTTGGTGCATAATTTGTACAGCACAATGGGATCTGGATACACAATGAGGGCTCTTTGGTATTCAAATAAAGATCTGTTTTAAGTACCTTGCTTAAGCTGTGCCTCAATCTTTTCTTTAGGTGCTATTCCTAAGACTCAGAGCAATTCAGCTGACTTCCTGTTGCCCCACCTACACATTTAATTCACTTAACTGAGGAAGCCAAGCAGACCAAGCATCACTATTACCCCTCACCCCTATCCCTGAGCTGTGGGGTCTGGCAACTTCCTCGCAGAAGAAGACTTAGTGGTAGGGTCGGAGAAAGGATTAGTGACCGTCACTGATCCTTTCTCCAATCCTAGCGCAAACATCCCGTGACACATGCAAAGGTGCTGCTCCTGCTGGTTTGGGTTTGTAACATGACTGGCATTGGGGCGCTGTTCATGAAGGGCCTGTTTGCTGCAGTAGGCTGGGCACTGTCCCATTAGTGAGAGCCTGGGCACACAGCTCCTCCCTGAGTCAAGTCTTACATACATGTAAGGCCTGCAGTTATGGTGGAAGAAAGTTCTAATAGGAAGGAGCCTGTCTCTGGGCTGGGAGGCAACCTGTGGTTGCAAAAGTCCCTGGGCGTGTAAGGAGCGGGCAGGGAAAGGAAGACAGAACATGGTGGGATGTGGGAAGGGGGCGCATGAGCCATCAGCACAGCACAGAGATGTGCTCTGCCCTGGCTCCTTGTAGAGCTGTGCTACATCAGGTCCCCTGTTCTTTACCCACAGAGGAGACCATGGGGCAGCTGGATAGCCACTGCACTTCTTGAGGGGTGCTGTCCCATTTCTCATCCCTCCAGTGCTCTGTGGAGGTGAAGAGGCTGACCTGAAATACCAAGGGCAGACATTTCCACCGGGCTGCCCTGTCATACTGTGCCCAGAAGCTACAGAAGGTGCAGGTCAGTTCAGTGCAGATGGACCATGGGGCTGGTTGGGTTGGGCCCGGAGGGGCCTGGTATGTGACCTGGAGCTGTTCAAAAAGGAAAACTAAGTGCAGTGGTATGGAGGCTCTGTTGTTTGCACTAGGGAACAGACGAGCACAAATTATTCAGCCTTTTTTTTTCCACATGGTGTTTCCAGGGCAAGCCACTTGGCTGTCTCCTGAAAGCCAATCGATTATTGGTACCTCCCATGGTGGGAAGGATTCAGGGTTGTGCTGGTATGCTGTGTCCCCCCGCAGCAGTCCCTGAAGTCACCTGAAGTTGTGACTCCTCAACACCTCCTCTGCTACGGGCCTTGCATCTTATGTGAATAAGCACTGAAGTGCACTCGCAGAAAGCTAAATGGATCTACCTGGCACCTTGATGAGCAGAACGGTCCTGCAGCCTGCTTCCAGGGACAGCGTTTGCACCTCCACGCTCTTCTCCACAGATGGTCCATGGGACCGGACGGAAGTCCTGCCTTGGGTGTGGTATTTAAAGATGTCTACCTTCAAGCAAGTGAAGGGGCTCATTGAGTGGCTTACATGCTTAACTACCTTGCTGAGCAAAGGCTCAGATCAGAACTGGACACACACACGGGAAAATTACAAAGCAAGCATATACACAATAACACAAGAATCTCTCACTTCTGATGGCTTTGCACCTTTGAGTTGCAAAGGAAAGCATTTGTACATGCATGTATTTATAGTGAGCGGCTAACAAGAAACCATCAGCCCCACCCCAGGTTTGCAAACGTCCTGTGCAACTTAGCTGCCTCGGTCAGTTCTTCCGGCTCTCTCTTTTCCTTCAACATCCTGTTCTATAGCTTCTGTGAAGACGAGAAGTGAATGAATAAATGAAACAGCTGGCACCCACCCAGTAAGAATAAAGCACAGAACTTTATTCATTGACTTGAGTATAACAGTGATGCAGATTATAATGGCAGAGGAGTGCGATGTGCTGCTTGCGAGACGGAAGTGGAAATGGTTAATTGTACAGAACAGCAACCTGTGACTGCTCTGTTTCGCTGACAGGCAGGCCTAGTGCACGGACAGACAGCCATTCACTTTTACAGAGAGACTCAGAGAGAGAGCCCCCTCCCTCCCCAAGGCTACCGTGTCTGGTTTCTGGAGGGAAGGGAAAACCAAGCAAATCCCAAATCCCTACCAAAGTAAAACAGAGCAGAGCTGTCTACAATTAGCTTCGTCTTCAGGGGAAAAACCCACCGCTATAAGACCCGCTTCAGGCAGGGTTGTCAGTGCCTCACAGCCATGGCGGTGGCACAGAACAGGTTCGTTAGTGATACGAACACATGCTGCTCGAGGAAGACACTATTCTGTGAAGAAATCCAGCCAGATGCCAAAGGACCCAATCCAAAGCTTGCTGCAGACAATATGGGACTTCCCATTGATCCTGATGGGTTTGGGTCTAAGGACAGGATGCTCAAAGGTGTTTGGACACAGATAGGCGTCTACTGGGATTTGCAAAAGCACCTAGGTGAGTTTGGTCATTCAAGATAGGTCCCTGCCTACAGCATTAGGGCTTAAATATCTTTGTGAGGTTAAAGCGGTCCCGAGTGCCACGTGTTGTACTCACTGCAGTAATGCCAACAGACCATAGGGCAGAAACAACTGCTTGCTACCGAAGCCAAACATGGGCTCCCTTCACTTCAGAGAATGAGGTTCCCGGAGCAAGCAGGCCCATTATTTTTTCATGCGGATGAGCACTTTTAGGAAGTAATTAACAGACCTGCATTTCCCTTTGGGCAATGAAGTCATTCATGGTAACCACAGGAGTGGCCAATTATTTTCCCACTTCCCGAACTTGTGCTTGAGATTTAATTGATAATGCTCCTTCCCCCCATGCCAAATGCAGGCACCAGAGACTCTTGACAGGAGGTCTTTCAACTGGAACCTCAAAATCTTTCCGTTATGTTGCTTTTCTTCTCATTTAAACTGAGAGCAAGGACTCCCAAGACAAAACCATCAGCAGCTGCCACCCACGGAGGAGCCTTTTGACCCACAACTCTGGGGAGTACTTTCACGCCAAAGGAGAAAGGCCTATTGTCCTGCCACCGCACAGTTCACTTGCTTTTTCTGTGCTCACTGTGACTGCTGCGGTGTAAGACCAAACCGCATGTCCTCAGGGGTCTGCATAGTCCTTGCTCCCCTGGGCAGACCCCTGGAGTGCGGGTGCCGGGTTGGGCTGCTCAGGTTAACAGTGACCCCTCAAATCTAGACCCAACTGTGTCTGGTGGGGTCAGATGACCATGGTCCCAGGATTGTCTTGTGGCTATGTTTTTCAGTGGATGTAAAGTAACTTTCATGTGACCTGTGTCTTTGCAACACCTTCTCCTTCCAGAAAAAATAAACCTCTGAGAGAGTTTTGGTAGAAATCAGGATGGGAGAAAGTGATGGCCAGAAATAAGACCAATTTCAGTCAGTCTATAAGACCCAATACTGACCTTCTAAATCCCAAATGTTCCCATCTTCCCTTCTACCAAAGTCAATGAGAGCAGGAGGAGACAGGACCACCCGTCACTGGGCCTTTGGGTTGCCATCCTTGCTGGTGCTGAATGCCCCTGCCTTTCTGAGGAGAGAAGAAACACACCCACTTCTAGTCTGACTTTACAACAGCTTCACCCTACCGGTTTCTTGATTGTTTCTCCCAAAGGCATGCCTGTTTCTCCTGATTTACACATGCCCGGGACTTCACAGTCCTAAAACATCGACGGGCATGATTAGCACGTGACATGATGACCCACAATTTTTTTTTCAGTTATTATAAGCCCAGCTATGGGGAGCCCAGGGGGGAGCCCAGGATGAAGCCAACCCAAGTGCCTCAAGACTAAGGCATCCATGTTGTACTTCTGCTAAGACTGAAAAACCTTTTTTTTTGTGAAGTTACGCTTGAATTGTAATACTGGCCACAGCACAAAGATCTCAAAGGAAGCAGCAGCATCCAAAGGGGATTTTGCTTCAAAATGCATCTAACTGAAGCTCGCCAAAGCATCACAAAAAGAGGTCTGGTGACTCGCTCCATGCTGGGACTCTAAGCTGTTTGGCTGAAGGAAGAATTTCTGAAAAGTGTGATTATTATGGCAAGAGGATGGCAAAGGCTTCAGAGTCAAAGCAACACAAACTTTAAAACGTGCCTCAGCAGAGTGCAAAGACAAATGAAGCAACAAAATTATGTCCTGCATCACCTGGGACCAATAACCAACTCATCAGTCCTCTAGTCTGACTTTCACAGCGTGCGGCAGCCGACTTGAGTTTACAAGTGACCACAAAACCATGTTTAAGAAGCAGTTACTCACCAGAAACTGAAACCAAATGTGTATTATTGTCAGATAATTTTTGCAGACTTCTGAAATGACTAAAATCTGTTTTAAATGACACCGGCATGAAGTTGTCAGGTACCAAGAAAAACAGAACAATGTAATGAAACTCCTTGAGCAGGCTGGAGAAGGAAGCAATTTGCTTAATGTTCAATTTGCATGTAATGTTTAGCAAGTCTGTCAAAAACTGCATTCTGGATTGGGGTTTGGAAGCTACGCTCAGTTTCTTGAGTTGGCTGAAGCCACAGTGGCCAATGGTGTCTGGTTAGAAAGCTAAAAGTTGATATAACTTGCAGATCCAATCTTCTAACTACTGGCTTAATTCTACTGTCTGCAGAAAAGACCCAGTGCAAAGAGTGCATTTACACTGATATCATACAGACTTTCAAGTTTTAGCTTGTGGGGAAGGAAGAAGGAGCAATTTAAAGGAAGGAGACCGGACCAGCCATCTCTTCCTCTTCCAATATACAACTAATTGTTTCTACGACAATTCTCCTGATATTTTTCTACCCTTTAGTTGACTGTTGAAAGGACAAAAAGCCAAATTTCTGGGTCCAACTAGGTTAAAGAACATTGCCAAGATATACATAGCATTCCTCTGTGAATAAACAATGATGCAAGTGTCCCTCTAAGTAACATTTTGCCCCTGGCCAAATTTCGCACTAATTAATACATTAATACATTCTGCACTGTGACTCTATATTTAAGCACTCAAAACACATGAAGACTGGAGCATTCAGACAGACGGAAAATACACGTGGATACGCAAATAAGAAATTATGAGAGTTGGTATTTGCCCCCTATTGATCACTTATCTTTCTTTGGCAAGTCTAAGGTACATACTAGCAAGAGGAAAAAGTAAGGAAAACCACCTGCTTTGCATACACTAGTGGGAATTTTGAAATTGCATCTTAGGTGCCCGTCTTGATGTTTTGCCATGACCATATCGTCATTCTTATCAAATTAATCACATGATAAAAAAGTGAGACGCAACTGGTTTAAAGGCCTTTTACAATGACTGACTGGCCATGGCAATGGCTTTAATGGGATTTAAGCACATGCTTAAATGCTTTGCAGAAGAGAGAGAGACTTCAGCATGTGCTTAATGTGAAACCTGAACTGAAGCGTTTTACAGGTTCTGGGACTTAATACAAAGCTCTGTACAACTCTTATTCTACACCATGGAAGTCACACAAATTTAACAGCAGCAGATCTTAAGGGAAAGTTGGAGGAAGAAGTGATCACGTGGAGTTGCACAAAAGTGAAGCAACACTGGAATGGTGCTAGGGAAATGACTCACCAAATGACAAAGGACGTTTTCCCTGGGGCCATGTTTCTGTGTTTATCAGGCAGAGGGTACTTTCCTTCTGCAGCAGAAAAGCTTGAAACACTCGCTGCTTGCCAGAGAAAAGATGTGCCCTGTGACTACAGCCCTCCTTCTCAAAGGCAAGGGGTCTCTGAAGGCTTGTCAACAGGAGGACAGTCAGGAAAGTTAAATGAGTTAACTAAAGAAGTGACAGTAAAGCACTTGAAAACCTTGTGTAGATGCTCTCATTCAGAGCTGAAGCAGACTTGGGTTGCTGTAGTGCAAGGTTTAGCTACAGTAACATAAGGCCCCTTTGTATTGTACTCATGCCAGAGTTTACTGTGACTTTGCCTTTACCCCTTTCCCTTCAACTCCCATAAGTCCCATCCTGTAGGCATGCTTTTGGTAGCGGAAAAACTAAGAGTGGCAGTGGCAGCAAGTCCTAGGCCAGACAGGCTCAAGCATGCCCTGCCTACAACCCATCCACCCTTACACATTAGCAGCACCACAGCTGGATGTTTACTGGTGAAGATGCTGGGAGGTGTCCCACCGAGGCTGCTCTTCCTTGCTCAGACTTTGGCATGCTTGAAGGTGGCAAAGGGTGGACAAGCCTGGAGCTCCTCAGTGATGTATTTCTGGGTCTTGGAGCATGTCAGACCCTCAAGCACCAAAATTCACCACTGCCACTGAGTGGGCAAGCTGTGACTTCGAAGGACAATTATAGCAGCTTCTCCATTGCCCTCTTCTGTTCTGTGCAAATGTCTTTCCCACTTAAGCTTCTCTTCAGGTACAGGCAGAAGAGCAGCTCCCCATTGTAACTCGTGGCGCTATGCAGGAAGTGCCATGAGTTACAATGATCCCTTGGACCCAGCAGACATTTGCTGTTGGGTTCTGGGGGTTGGAGAATTAAGCTGCTGTTTAGAGCAGCTGTAAGCCTGCAGCCACTCTCCCCTCGCAACATCCTACCCCACTTCCAGCCCCAGAGCTGTTTTCAGAATGGGAGGGGGAAAAGGGAGCAGAGGGAGCTCATTCTGGGAGCTGCCCAGCTGGTGGTGGAGGGTGAGGCAGGTGAATTGGAGCCTCCCCACCTCAGCTTAAAAACCGCAAACCAAACTCTGCTTCCTTCCCTCCCTCCCAGCCTGAAAACGGCACTGGGAGCAGGGCTGGTCTATGTCAGCCCAGCATGCACAGGTACAAGTTATTGAAGGCACTCCATTTTGCAGCGTCTTCATCTGAACCCTCATGCAATGAGGGTTCAGACTGTTGCAGGATCAGGCCCTTTTAAAATGCTCTGCAGCCACGCGCTTGTGTTTGGTCACAGCTGTAGAGCACTTTCAGTGATCAGATTAGGCAAAAATTGTCACTTTTGTCTGAGCCTTTTATGTTTTTCTAACAAGAGGACTGCAGCTTGAAGGGGGGAGAGTGGCCTCAGAGGAACGCTAAGCAATGCAGCCTGAAGTGAAAAGTAAAAGTGGGAAGATGACTGAAGGCAAGGACAGCAGAAGAACTTAGCATGGTGCCAAAAGGACTGGGCTTCGCATCAGGTGCTCAGTGGTAACAGCCATGTGCACATTCCTGCCCTGTGCTAAGCAGAAGATGTAATAACTTAGTCCGGTGTTTCCTAACCAGTGTGCTGCAGCACAAAGATGTGCTGTCAGAAATGAACAGGCGTGCTGTGCAATTTTGCCATGGCAATGAGCTACAATAGGTATGAGGATGGGGAATGCCTTAACAGGTGTGCCGCGGAAAATTTTTATTAATGTAAGTGTGCCTTGGACTGGAAAGGGTTGGGAAATACTGGCTTAGTCCTCAGTGAAAGAGGAGTTCCTTACCATGGAATAGGAGTGTGTACCTGGCCAGGTTTGTAGAGAAGCAGATGAATGGAAAACCTTGTCCCATTTTAACACATGGTTAATTTAGTCCTATGTCCAACACCCTGATCTTATAATATGTTGCTCACATGCACCTCCCCACTGTTATGTGGGGTCTAACGTATTTTGGGAAATGACCCCCCCAACCTCTCACAAATCTTGAAATCTGCCAGCAATAAACACCACATTTCCAGAAATCCCACCCAACTAAACTCCAAATAACAAGCTATTTGCTCCTTTTCCTGGTAATCCCAGTTTGCATCTGATCTTGCAGTGTCCATAACACTCCCACTAATTTGACAAACTAATCTGGAAATACTTATTATGCTTGTTCTGGAATATGGGATAAAACATGCTGAACTGATCCTTGCTGAAACCCCAGCAAAGTCGGTGGAGTTACCTCAGGCATCAATTTGGGCTAATGTCCCAGTGTCTGTCAAAAGCTTCTGCGCACTTATTCCACGAAGGTAATGTCTACTAGGTCTGTATAGCAGCACCCCCACCAGCTCATCCACTGCTTTGCACTATTTCCTTAACCTGAGCATGCATGATAGGTGAACCCCTTGACACAGCCTCCCCAAATACTGAACCCTCAAGCCCAGACTTCTTCAGTGGGACAGCACTGATGCTGTGGCATTAGTGTGTCTTGGGCAAGAGGAAGCAGGATTTGGTCTATCCTGGAAATGGAAAAGGATCAGCCCACTGCCCTGATGCAGGAGAAGTGACTAAAGGCAGTGTGGGGGAACTCAGTGCAATGATACCAAATCTCTCAGCTCCTACAGGATCTGGAAGACTTGGTCACTGCCTTCTCATGTCTCCAGAAACAAAAAATACACAAGTGTTTGGTGTCTCCCAAAAGGAACATCTTAACCCTAAAAGTGAAACCTTGATACAGTTTCATAGTTTCTAGGGTCGGAAGGGACCTGAGCAGATCATCGAGTCCGACCCCCTGCCATGGCAGGAAAGAGCACTGGGGTCAAACGACCCCAGCAAGATGTTCATCTAACCAGACTTGCACTGAACCTAAAAGGCAATCACCCATAAGCAAAGGAGAGACCTATCAATACATTTATACATTGGCAGTTAAGCACCGAGGAAGAGGAGAAGTTGAGCTTTCAGCAGCCAAGCATTCATTCAGGGCGATAGATCAATGTGGTACTCGCGTCCTCCTGTGGATACAGCCTGCTCTCCAAGCCATTCAGTTATATACAGACTGCAGCACAGTGGGAAAAACTTGCAAGCTATATGAGTGTAACTTGGTCAACCATCCTTTGCCCTCCCTGCAAACCATGCCAAGCACAAAAGGAAAATAAAAATATAAATAACCAAGGCTGAAGCTTTGTAGCATCAAAAGAAAGAAAGAAAAATTTCAAACCCTCCTTTTAAAGCACAAGTGAAATTCTGTTAGAAGCCAAAGAGAAAGCACTTAACTTCATCTATGGCGCAGCTACATCCGTGTCTGCAACTGCAGCAGTGGTTTAACTAAAAATCTATGTCGGCACAAGATGCTGCAAGATTGCATCTTTTCACACAAGAGCAGTTAAATTGCATCTGCTTGCACAGGATTCAAATTCTCTGCTGGTATCAATCACTTCAACTCCCTGGAAGTTATTTTTCCTAGCAGGGAATTTGGCCCATATTCAGTGGGGGTGAACCAGGGCATATTTGAGAAGAATCTTTTTTTCTTTAAACACTTTACTTATTCCCATCCCAAACCCCAGACCACACAACAGGAAAACTGCTACTTCTCCACCATTCCCGTTACTTAAATGACTGGCTAAGCCCAAGCCGCATTAATTGAAGCAGAAAGTGTGGAGGAGGGAAGATTAGACAACAAACACAGCAATTCACTACTGATACCCTAGCAAATATATACAAGGACAAGCGGGGAGTTTGTTTGCCAATAATTTGGTTGGTATGCAGCAAAACAGAGCAGTCTGCCTGCCTCACTGGTTGGAATCACAAGAGGAATATGCCATTTGAAAAAAGTCCCAATTAAGGAACAGTTGTGCAAAAAAAGAGATTTCTGTCATTGTATGGATATACAGGATTTCTCCTTACCTATAGAATATATATAGATACACACACACATACATATATATCTATATCTATATCTAGATATAGATACATATATCGTTTCAATTATTGGAGTGATTACAGCTACTTGAGTTTACTAAGCATCCTAAGGGCACTTTCTGGCTGAAGCAATTAAATCCATTGTATTATAGACAAAAAAAAAAATAAAGGGAATCTTATTGTGGAGGAGAAAAGAGCAGCTTCCTATTGTGTTATACAACATCATGTAAAAAGTTTATACATGTGAAAACTACTGTCGAGTTTTCTGAACACAGAAATGTCTCCCCCCTGCCCCCATTGGCAAGTGTTCGCGTTGGCCCAATCGCTACGAATGCAAGTGTCCTTATCAGGTTTTCCCTTTTTGTGAAGGAGTGGCTCCTCTCCAGATGGAGTTGAGACTATACAGCATGTTATCCTATGCATTGGCTGTTGGTTGGCTAAGGGGACACGGCTGTGGATAGCTCAAAAGAGTTTTGCTTTTTTCTTCATGTTGTTGCGTCTCCACAGAGGTAACTTGTCAAACTCCTGTATCGTCATGCCAAATATTTCCTGGAAAACCTCAGGGGCTAGGTGGCGCTGAAGAGAAGAAGAAAAGACAAGGATCAGTTCTAGCTAAGAAGATGCTAGAGGACAAATTGGCAAACAGGCCAAGCCAGCTCTGGCGATAATCTGAGGGGCCTGACGTCATGGGGCATTCATTACTGGAATAACAACGCTTGCTCAGAAAAGTTATCCAAATTCTGATCCATCACCGATGGACCCAGCCTCAACTCTTCCACATGGCTTTTCCTCAGTGTATCTCAAGGCACTTTACAAATGAGGTTGCTATATCATTAACCCCAGAATGAGGCTTAATTAGAGAAGGGCTGTACCTTGCTCCAGGTTAACCACCAGGTCATCTTTAGAAGTGGGAAGAGAGCCCAGGACTCCTCTCTTCCAGTCCCATTCGTTCCCCACTGTGGTTCCCATCAGTTAAACTTCCAAAACCCCTCATGGGGCCACTCTACTATCCCCATTTTGCAAAGGGAAAAGCTGAGGCAAAAGGTGCTTAAAAAGTCTCCGGAAAGGAGGTCCCCAGGTTCATGAGAGTGGGCGGCACCAAGGGAGTATGTTCTGCATGAGAAGAAAGCACAGGGGTGGGCAAAATGTTGGATCGGGCCAGCGGCTGGACTCCATTTCCCAGGGGCCCCTGCCCACGTCGCTGCGGTCAGCTTCCATGCAGACCCCACAAATGGGGGGAGGATGTGACAGCACAGGGCCAGGGTTTCCAAGGACACTGGCCCCACCAGTGCTGGCAGGGCATGCAGCTGGGCAGAAAGCTGCTTCGGGGCCGGGGCAGGATGGTCCGGAGCTGGGGCAGAGCAGAATGCAGCTGTGCCCTGGCTCCCTGGAAACCAGCTGCTGCAACATGGGCAGGGGCTGCTGGAAATGGAGTCCACCATGGGCCCGATCTGGCCTCTGCCCACCCCTGAGAAAGCACCTAACAACTCAGCTTCCCTTCCTCTTTTGAGGGAGTGATGTCCCTGCATATCCCTGAGCCAAGCCCCCTGTTCCTTCTAGGCACTAGACAGGTTTCTTGCTCAGCAAGTGCTGAGAACGGGTGGAAGGTCTTCTAGATGCACGAATGTAATAAAGGGCAGAGTTATGCCTATAGATTTCTGGAATTTAAAAAAAATGCAAAAACAGCCACCCCACTATCTGGGTATCTCTCCAACTATCTCACTATCTCTGTCATGCGCATTCACAAGCAATTGTTGTTTGGAAGCAGCAACATCAACCCTCCTTCTTCTAGATGTGGGTCAACCACTAATTGAAAAGTGTTAGCAAGAAACTTCTGCAGGTTATTCCATAAATGTCCATGGTGGAGTCCCTGAAGCATCCGAGCCTGGCTTCCACCAGAGACACAATGCAGAACCTGCTAGACTACTGTCCGGACAGGGTTAGTCCGACGGCTGTAAAACAAGCAAATGCAACATGGATTGAGAATGCACGATGAGAACTGGAGCAGCTCCATCAAGGCGCGTTCACACTAACTCCTACATGCAGATTTGGAACAGGGACTGTATTCAACACCCTTCTGGCCACCTCCTCAATCCTTCTTCCTTGCAAATCATGGTTGCTATGTGCGTACTACTTGCACACTGGCTTCTGGCTTCTAGCCCATCCAGGAACAGCACAGAACAACTGCAGATGCTTTGTCTGCCTGAAGAAGGGTCTTTGTACCTGAAAGCTTGCAAAGCAGAATTTTTCCAACTATTTTAGTTGGTCTAATAGAAGATATCAGATTTACCCAAAGATCCATGTCTGCTTATGTCCCTAGACCAAGCATGGCCACAACCAACACCCCTGATTGCTATGTGAGGCATTCCTGTGAACGCTTCTTCCTGTAACCCAGGGCCCAGACATCTACATTTGATCTTTCAAGCGAGCAACAAGAAACCTTGGCTGAAAGTTTACTTAGGAATTGACTTCTCTTACCTCGAGCCTGGTTCTGTCCACGTCTCTTAGTATTTTATTTCGTCCTCTGTTGGTCACCATGAGCACTTCATATGGATAAATCTGTTAACAGTGTATAAAGAGGGGGGGAAAGAGATATATTTATATTCTAGAGCACAGAATATTCATATATTCTTCTTATAATAACCACACAAATAGGATTCTTGAAAAGAAACTAAAAAACCTTAAGAACAGCTTATTTAAGATCCTGAAAGTATAGTCTAGTTTGAGCTAATTTTATACCAAAAGCAAACTGTACCAAATTTTACAGATTTAGCATACTTTTGGACTGATTTGGGGGAGGGTTTGTGCTTCATACTTCCTATTATCTGTTATGCAAGGTATAGTACACATTTGTGTTCAACCATAAAGTACAGTTGCATATCTGGTCAACCTTTTGCCCTTTGATGAGTCAACACAGAGTTCATTAAGGCAAAAACGAATGATTTATAAGCATGTTTGAAGCTTGCCATAACTTGTACATCTATGAGGAAAAAAGAAAATACATCTATTGTACCAAACAAACATCAACCACTTGAAATACACTCAAAAAAGTTTGCCTTAACAAATAGTTTAGTTACCATGTAGGATGACTGCCTTGAATGAAATTCATCAGGTACCTTTTCTTCACGTGTTTCAGATTATTACAGACCTTACACAGGTTCCCATAGTAAATTTGACCCTGACACAGAATGATGGATTTCAGACATTCCTGTAGCTAGATTTTTACATTACAAGTCTTTATGATTTTTAATATGGCAAACATCCATTAAATCGCCTGTTAAATGTTTTCTCTATTTTTATTTATATTGTACTGAATATCCAGGTATTATGCAGACCAGATGTCTGGCCATAATGCATTTCAGAGGTTAGGGACAATTGTGCTTTTTTTCCCCTTATTGGCTTGGACAGATTTAATCCCATGTTTCTAAAATGAAAAGACTTGAAGTAACATCTTTTTTGCCAACTCTTCTCAAATTAAACTAACACAATCTAAATGATACTCTGGAGAAAGAAACCCATACGATTTGGTCCTTTACATAAGGTGTCTGAATCACAGCCTTACAATCATGCCTAGCCTCTGCAATGACCCAGAGAGACGATAACTGCAGTAATGAAATGTCTAACAGTTAGTTCACTGAGCACAGTAACAGGTCCCTGGTTAAGTCCTGACCCAGCTACCTCCAAATTCAACGCAAGTCTTTCTACAGACTTCAGAGGAAACTGTATTGGCCTTTATGGCCAGTTGTAGTAGTTATTTTAGTGACTTGGATATTTGCCCAATGGGACCAGGACCGAGGCCACCAACCCTTTATTGCAGAGGCAAAAACATCAGAAGTCTTTAATATGCTTAATGCCATGAGAAGGGAGAACGTCACAGCTAACATTTGAGTTTTACTGTTTCACTAAAACGTTCGTTCCATTGTCACTATTTAAAAAAACTTTAAAGGCACAAGAAATAAGATTCAGCCATCCGTGAACATACCACTGAGTTTATTGTAATTAATATTTTAAAGAAGGTGGACTTACATACTGATTTGTAAGATATGGTTCTTAATAGACTCTGTCATTCTTATAATTGTACATTTGGTTCTACTTTATACCTTAGGAGTTACATTGTTCATGTTCTATGCTAAAAACAACCACAGTATACAGAATTAGATAAAACTAAAATGTAACTTGTCATAACAGAACCACCACAGTGACCTCAGGAAAAGTTTAAATCCAAGCTGTGAGGTCAAAAGCATGTTTCATGTTTAGAAATTCACAACACAGCATTGTTCATAACTCCAGGTTCTATAGGATGCACAAATTCTGTCCTCCTTTTGAGGGACCTTTTGATAGTTTTGGATGTTCTGAAATGCACTGATTTTTATTTTCCAGTTTCTTCATTGGTATTGGGGCATATCCTAGGTACTTTAAATTAATGGAGCCAGGGCAATTCACAGAACCAAATATTTAGGCCAATACTTTTAAATGTCAACAAAACCCAAAGTTTTACATCAGCAAGATTTTTTCCATTAGGAAAATGACAGAATTTGCTACCCAAAAAACTTTTAAAACATTCATTTTAAATAAGTTGACTAGGTCCAGCGACAGCACTGGTGGCAGTAAGGAATTATATTGCATCTCAGAAATCATCAGAATGGATAAGTAGCATCTGAGGAGATGAGAATGGCCCCAAGCTAGATTGTATATAGTTTACTTAAATGTTCATGTATAATGAAGCTTCTAAACCTAGGGTTAAATTCTGGTATAATTTATCGAGAACAGGAAAAGCAATTTTTGTTTACAAAAGCTGCTCTTCAACCTAAAAGCAGAAATACTGAACCTTAAGACTGTCGTAAAACCAGCAGAAACAGGCAAGCCAGCAGTGGAAGAACGCAGAGAATACAGGCCCCGCTCTGATCATTAACATGAACTGCTTGTTCCAGTCCCAAATGCATTTACCCAGAGTGGTAGAGTATCATGAAATATGGTACAGTAGTGACTCTTTCTCAACCAATGTACTAAGAATCTCTTTTTTCCCTCCATCCAAGAGCAAACTTAAAGCTGATGAAAAGTGCCTGAATTAATAACAGCACTGGAGAACTAAGCCCTTGACTGCACTGTGAAGTCCAGCTGGCAAAACTGTGTCAGATAGGGGTGTGGAAAGATCACAACCTGTAGCGGATGTAGCGATGATGGGAACACCTCCAGTCTAAATTCAGCTCTTCTAGCAGAAGTCAAACTCTCCCATTCACAGGAACTGGGTAAGTAGCAGCAAAAAAACTCTTCTCTCAATAGAGCCATGTCTATAGCAGGGGGCCCAGGCACCATTGCACACTTAAAAGGCCCATACAGTAGAGATAGTTTAGGTGTTTTACTGATCGTCAGAACATGGACTGCATGGGCAGAAGCATTACAAGGTTCCCTAAAGACACACAACCCAACAGCTTCACTTCTCAAGCCTAGTAAGACTGAGACTCTGCCCTCGGAGTTTGGGAGAAGTGGCCACCCAATGACTTGGAGGGCTGGGAGTGCAGTTCAACCTTTAGAGCTGCTTAAATCTTTGCCCTTTTTTACTGAGACCTTATTGCTAGTGCCAGTTTTGGCCAGAGCTGATTCTGGATGGTGCCACGTGTTTTTGGGAATAACTGTACTGAGAGGCCCAACTCCCATTTAATTTCATATGAACCACGATTCCTATTATGTCCTAATAGTTTTCTTTCTGCAATTTTTAAGAGGAGAACACCTAAACTGAGAATATTTGCTTCCTTTGTGTTTTACCAGAAAATCCAAGTTATGGTATGAGCTGTGTGCAATCTACACATGGTAACTACAACAGTCGGTTGCAGTGGCTGTGTTTCATTTTCATATCGAGAAAAGCCATGTTTTGATGAAGATGTATTAGTCTAAATGTTTGTGTGTTAAGTAGATGCAGGCCAAAGGATCACATGGGAGTCTCTTGGTGATCACACAATGCTTTTGCCGATTAGACAGGTAGCGAGGCCAAATCATTCATTATATGCGGCATGCTCACGGCAGTCCAGTACATCTGCAGTCCCATGACACTGTCTCTCAACTGCTCTTGAAAATAATATTTTCATATTCACCTCTGGGCTCATTCTCTTATTTAAATGGAATTGGAACAAAGAGATTCTTAGAACTCAGCTCTTTTGCATGCAGCTGCTATTTAAAATGGGAGGACTTCAGACACGCACATTACCCTTAGTCAGGAAAATCAACTCCTCATGTGCATAACTGCACTTTATTATACTCCATGGACATCTGAAATGCAGTGAGCAGAGGCCTAGCAGTCATGATGATGAGACTTGTTTTCTAAACCATCAGAATATATGTGTAGATACCTAAATGCCTTTAATAATCTGCTAGCGTTGCCTGCCCATGAGTGCTCTGCGGCTGATACTGCCTCAGTACAGCTGAAACTGCCCATCTGGAGTTGTCTCTCTCCAGGGTTATGCTCGGTAGTTTTCTACTCTTTTGGTTCTATGAAGGTGGCAGCTACATTGGAGAGAGGATCAGCTGCACGTGGTGTGGCTCAAACACTTTGAGCATCTTCGGTTTATCTCTAGAAGAGCCTTTGACATGTCAAGGCTTGTGGCTCTGCTTGCCCTATCGCGGTGCAGACAGGAGGCATAGCTACTCAAGGCAAGGACCAGAGCAGAGGGAGAAGTTTGGCAAAAGCAGGAGCAAACTGACTGGGGTGTAGCAAAGGCAAACACCAGAGAGTCAAGACATTTTCTATGATCTCTCATCTGCATTACAGTCAAACCTTCACTGTCTCGAAGGAAAGTGAATAATGTCTGCACTTGCCTTTGGTTCCAACATGTTAGGCATAGACACTCCTCTGTCCATTCTCATTCCAGGGACATGACCATCCGGGAGGGACTGCATCGGATACAGGTACACATCAGACACACAGGTTACACACGCACACACACACAGGGTAAAGGCACTCATGTAATGATGAAAACAGAGGTGAATTTACCCTCAAACCTCCCCTAGGTCCTTATGTTTAACTTTGCTCTACAGAATGCCATCATTACTATTGCTTAGCATTTTGCCAGTGTGAGCTGCAGGAGCTCCCAGCTCGTTTCCCTCCCTCATGGACTATAAGGTAGTGTCAGCTATGTGGGATCACACACAGCTCTCTGTGGAGCCCTTCAACACTAGTCCATAGCCCACCAGAAGTCCCTAAACAGTGACAGGACCTCTTGTGCCTCAAAAGCTGCACATGCTTCTTCTGTGGGTGTGCAGCTTGAAATCTGAACTCATAGCCCACATAACCCCATTCTGGGACACTCTGAAACTGCTGGACTAGCTTACTACTTACAAATGTCACAGCCATTCCCTACACGTCTTATCCTGTAAGGTATCGGAGATAGACAGCTGAATTTCACTGGATGTTTGGCTTTAAAGATTCCCTTGTTCAGTAGCAAATTAGCAAATACATTAGTCACTGGGACAGTGCTAGTGTTGCTTTGCTCTGACAAAGCAACTGTAAAAAATGGCACCACACATTTCTGCTTAAGTAATTTTTCCTCAGAAATAACTACTGCTTGTGATGGGTTCAGTTTACCAGTAAACAGTCTCTTCTTCCAAGTGTTGACAGTGGAAACGCCACCTAGACCTGGAAGTCGGTCTGGGTTCTTCCCATTTTGCGTGGAAAGAACGGCCTTGTCAGCCCTATTACAAAGCTTCCCTTACATTCGAGTCTCCTGCGTCTCCATGATACCCTTCCTGACACCTGCGCAAGCCTTCCTTGGATGTGTACAGGTACAAAAGATTGAAACTTTAGGCCTCAATAAACTCCCACCAAAGTCCATCTCTGCACTCCCTGACTAGTCCTTTAATTGGGAGTATGATGGTTAATTCTGCTGCAGAGGCACCAGGAAGACTAGCATGCATCTAACATGCTGGCAGGGCAAGTGCACTGGGTTAATGTCCAAAAGTCTAAGCAGTTTATTTTTGTCATTAAAACCAATGGATTTGACTATGACTTCCCATAGAGACAGCTCTATTGTATAAACGGGTGCCACTTCTACACAGTTTCTGTTCAGAGCAGAACCACACTTCAAGGATAATGCAAGAGGATAACATAAATACATTTGATCATCCTCTTGCTGCTAAGCAGTGTCTTTGATATGCTGCATAATACATCTGTCCGTGTATTTAAACTATTTATTAATATTATTTAGCATCTGCATTGTGGTAGTGCCTAGATGCCAACCCAGGTGAGGGCCATTTCTGCTGGGGTCCTAACTGCCTAGTGGACATTCATTAAAATAAGCACTGGCAACAATTTTCAGTGGCAACCTGGAGGAGAAGGGCAGAGCACCTACTTCCAGGGAAGCGATGGTGATGGCATCACAGAAGACCACTTCCCAACCTTCTTGGCTGGAGGGTCAATTCCACATTGGCAGCCACAGACAAAAAGGGCGAATTCAGCGCTTACGGTTTAAAACGGGCACCCCCAGAATGAAGAGGGCTGTGTCTACCCTTCTCTTTGGTTGGGACCAGACAAGCAGAGGGAAATCCCATGCTAAGATGCCAAAAAGGAATTACTGGAGATAATTTTCGTTCCATTAACATCACCACGCTGGTCACAGAATTGGCGTTCGGGCCTCCTCACCCAGTTCTGGGATGGTGTCAGGAAGTAACTGAGCTGTGCCTGTTCCTTGTGGATAAACGGCTACCTCATTGATTATGCTTAAGCATGCAGATAAACTGAAACAAAAATGTCGTAAGAAACCCTTTCCTGTAGCAGAAATTCAGATTTGAGTATGAGGGGGTGTTCTTAGCTCTGCTGTCAGTTGAGTGGTGAAAACCCATACTCTACCTGGAAATCTGAAAAGAAAAAAAGAAAAAAATCTCATCAGCATCAGACAGCAAAGGAGCCTGGATTGATCACACTCCACAGAAGTATCAGTTTCTCATCCTAAGCAAAATGAGATCATTTTGCAGCCTCCGGCAAACCCCAACTCACTGTTCATCACTCTGGTCCAATTAATCCTTTGTAGAAATGTCTGAAGGTTATTAGCTGCAATTCCCTAAATGGCATTAGGAACTTTTGTCACCTGCCTTGTATTATTTTATAATTAAGCATAAATTGTCTCCTCCTGCCACGCAAACTATAGCACTGTAGTTGGCTCTGATGCACTACGACGTTTGGGGAGAAATTCAATTTTTTTTGGATGCGCTTGACTCCAAAGGCCAGATCCAACTTCTACTGAAGCAGTCGGAAATATTTAAAAAAAAAAAGGGCTTGGCGCTGAAGGTTTTATCCTTTATGAGGAAGCAAGAAAGCTAATTTAACAATGTAGCTTTAAAAACGGATTCAGTTAAATCACTGCAATCTGAACCACATGACTTGAATCTGTACAATTTTCCTGTGTAGAGGAGTTTTACATGTTTATACTACAGCATACCAAGAGCTGTGGTGCAGATAGTAGACACACATTTCTTGTAGGTCAATTAGAGTAATATCCATCACTACAAGTGTAAATTATTATTTAAAATACATCATCAAAATGTTATTTCTTTTTTGCAAGTACAGCAAGTTCCCACCAGTTAGATATCAAAGGGCTCCTACTGGCACCTTCAGTGTTGCTTGTCCCATACACGGACTGGTCCCCATTGTTTATTTTAATGCAGTTTCTCCCGGTATCCCCAAGCTATGAAATCTTGCTTTAAATTGGCCACAAGACACTCATTTTGAAACAATGTGATTCATTAAAATAATTCCAATCTACTCAAAATTTTAAAATTTCAAATGATAATAACATTTAAAATAATCTGAATTTTTGAAAAATTAATTCTGACAAAGCAAATCTCTGATAAAAACTGTTTAGCTCCCTCTGCTGAATGAGTAGTACAGGCACAGCCTCTGGGTGGGGTATCGAAGTGGAAGCTACGAGGAGTCTGGCGCTTCCCTCCCTCAGGCCTGTACATGGTTAAAGACTCCTGATAATACCTTTCAGCTCAAGCTGCTTTTGCAAGATAAATTACAACCTCCTAAAAGGAGAGATTGTAATTAAGGACAGAGAAACCAGTTCAGCAAATATCTGAACTGATCACAAAAGTCTCATCTTTCCCTGTTCGGTGAAAGGATCCAGGCTTCTAGAAGGGTTGGGTCTCTTTTAAAAAGAAAGGGCAGTTTCATTCAAAGATTTGTGCCCAACATAACTCTACACATTAAAAAGAAGGTCCCTTCCTCTTACCCGTACCTCTCCTAAACTCTTTCCTATAGCACGATTCAGTCATCCCTGCTTTGTGCACTGGCCTTCCTTCTTCCTAAGATAAACTCTGCTCTGCTCACTACATGACTATCCTTCTGCCCCTTATGCCACTCAATTGACCATTCCCATTTCTACCTGAGCCTCCGTAATGCTAGTCTTGGCTCGCAAAGAGACAGTGGCATCATGCACCACAGTTTTCTGAATTTGAATGAGGCTCTTCATCCAAGGGTCTTCAGCCATTTTCCAAATATTAATTAAAAGTGCAAACACACGAGGCATTTCCTAGGCAACAAACTGACTTTATTACCTAGTAAAAGTGGAGGGGGCATGTGACACACATGCCTACTGCAGAGTAAATCACTCTGATCCAGAGTAAAGTTACCCCTTGAAGAATGTGCATTAATTTTAGTATGCAGAATGTGTCCAGTCTCCTCAACAATTTTATCCGCAGGGGGCAGTTTGCTCGATGTAAACTGTCTCCTCCTCTACCTAATGATCAGGTGCTATACTAGCACCTATGGCAGGCAGCTGGATACATGGTTGGTCCTTACTGGGCGCATGTACAGGGACGCATTCATGTGCAGCAATATGCTCTGATGTATATCACACCAGCGTTTACTGCTCCTGCGCACCACATTTACATGTGCACCTGGGACTGCAGCATGTTTTGGGCAGCCTGGCTGGCAGGGGACCAGGGGCGGGTGGGTGTCCCCTGCCAGCCTGGTAGCCCGAGGCTGGTCCAACCCAACTCAGTGTGCTGCAAAGGGGCTGCCTTGGGCACAAGGGTGCTCCAGTGTGGGGCTAGTCAGTAGGTAGCCCCTGCACTGAAGCACCCTCATGCCCCAGCTAGTCAGGTCAGCATCTACCTGTGTGTTGCTGTGCACAGAAAAACTCCACAGCAGGATAATACTTGTATTTACAAGTACTAATCTGAGTGAGTTTATTAGTTTCTTGTGGTCTAATAGGGCCACACTTGTAGACACCAAGTAACTTACTGCAGTGCTAAGTAGACAACTCCACAGTAAACATCTCACGTAGACACGCCCACTAGGGAGTAAATTCACTGCAGAGCAAAATCTACAATAAATAACTATAGTCCTTGTGTTGTGCACCTTAACACCAGCACTGCAGCATGCAGCTGCTAAGCTGTACGCTGGGCAATGTCTTCTTATACTGGACAGTTGAATAACCAGTATAAACCGTCTCTTAAATGCAGTGGGAAAATGTCATAGGAAGGTGGAAGAGTGTTCCCTAAACTAACTGTGATGTTTAAGACAAACTGTCCACCTCTAGCTGTATTACCATATAATCGTGTCTATAGCAATTAATATGCTGATGCATGTACATACATTGGACTATTCCTATAACTTTTTACATATACAGACGTTGCCATTTGGCTTCCTTGTAGCAACACTCTCCCTCTCTCTCTCTGTCCTTATATAATGTGTATGTGTGTGTGCGTGCACATGCCCAGTAATACCATGTCTATTAAAACATAGCAGTTATTCTTGTTCTGGCTTGCATAATAAACAACAGTGCAAGTCAGAAAGAAGGGAACAAATACAGGCTTGCTATTGTTTAATCCAGGTGAGGCTCAGAGAAGAGACCCCTGCAGACTCATTTCTCAGTGACTCATTCATTAGGTCAAACTGAAATACTGGATCTACTTTGCAGTTCTGGGCTAGCTCACTGGAAACTCAAAGGCTTCATCTGTGCACACAACTAGTCCATTAGGATCCTGCCCTCCTGAACCTTTAGAGCAGTGATGCTCATCATTTTGGCTATGCCTGCCAGAAAAATGGTACAGGGCTGGTCTGTGGGTAGGATCAGACTCTGTGCTGTGACAGCGTGCCCCCCGCCTCCCCCCCCAGGATCAGGCCCTGGGGTCCAGTGCTGCCTCTGTGCGTTGGGACTGGGCTGCTGCCCCCACCCATTGGGGACGGACTCTGGGGCCCTACACTACCCCTTAGGTCCTATGTGCCAGGACTGTGCTCCAGGATGCCTTGTACACCCAATCCAGCATGAAGGGCCATAACCAGGGGACCATGGAGACTCCTGTGGGCTGGACAACTGGATCTGGCCCAAGGACTGGGGACTGTGCACCCCTGCTTTAGAGTAGTGGTTCACACCCACAGGGCCATCATTTCTGCTTGAATGCACTGAAGGTTATTATAAGAGATTCCCTGCTTGCCAGAGAGGAAATTAAGAAATCCCAGGTACTAAGACCTTAAGATCAACCTTAAAATCTTTTGGAAAAATATCAGGGGAGTAAGCCAAATAAACAACATAAGATGGTTGAGCAAATCCAGCTGTGTCATGTCAAGAGGGCTAGGTTCATATTCCAGTCTAAGCCTACACCACAAGTATAATCATGCGTTTTGTGAGCAGATCACAACACCCACAGTGACCAGCCACAAACACCTACAGAACAATCGAACAGTGTCTGCGTCATGAAAACATGTGGGGAGGCGTCTTGTACCACCTCTGGAGGAGCGCAGCTCAATGGGAGCTCGTAGACAGAGAGTTACCAGCAGCGTATGGTATGATGTTTTCTGGAGCGCCGTACTGCACACTGGCCAAGCGAGTTAGCAGTCCTATGCAAGCACCAGAATAACCTCATTATCTCCTCCTCAAAAGAAGATGCAACGAGTCCACTAGGGCCTCTAACCCAGGCGACACATGAGTAACTACCAGGCTTTAAACACACGTGAACATAAACTTTATTCAAAATTAATCACTTTATTTTCCACACACCCATTTGCAAGGGAAGGTAAAATCATATAGGAAAAGCAGAAAAAAGCACTCATTTCCGCTTCCCCCTCTCAAGTCCCCAGATTAAAGCAGCTTCCCTTGGCTGAGGAGGACTGTATGGGACTCTCTTCCTGGCCCAGAAAGGTAATTCTAGGAAATCTAATCTCCAGTACTGCTAGGAGAGCTTTGATAGCTGCAAATTTAAGGAGTGAGGGATGTCACGTGGCAGCCCTAGGTCCAAAGCCACTTGGGTGGCCCACAAAAGTGGACGTTCAAATATGTTTTAAAAGTTGTAAAGCATTTCTCATCCCTTAGAGAAGGCTCACTCCTCTCTTGATGTCTTTTGTCACTCTGGGCTTGGGAATCTGTATTACCAGAACCAGTACAACCTCTAACGTAAGCTGGAAGTACTACATGTGATTGACACCTATGAACAGCCCTTATCTTGCTGTCAGGAGGGTTACTGGTTATGATGGAGTCCTGAATAAAACCAGTACAGGGGAGATCAAACTCAGAACCTATATATGCAATCTTAATACCTTACAATCCTGAATTTTAGGAATGAACCTGAAAGAAGGATGTTGCTTTTACACAGCTGGTTTCATTTTTAAAACAGCCCATTCAAATCCCAGATGCACTTGTACGCTCAAAAAATGAGACTGCATATCTCAGTAGCAGATCAGAAAGTGCTCTGCAAAAAGACCTTTCAACTTATACATTGCATGCTGCTCCCCGCAGAAACAAAGCCTCTACTTTGCCTGAACATAACTATTTGCATGCTCACCGTGCCAAAAGGGGAAAATGAGACACTGGACAAAACACATTACCTAGCTAAGTCGCATAACAAGCCAGAGGCAGAGCTGGGCTTAGCGCTCCTAGTTTACCTGGCACTTAACTGCCGAGCTCACGGCCTTTCAGACCAGAACGTCTAGGGTTTATCATTTGTGAATAAGTACCAAGAGGAAAGCAGAACTGTGCACATCCTTGAGTGCATCCATATGGCCTAACTCCATTTACACTAGTGCCAGATCCATGCCTTGCTATAAATGAGAATAAGAACTATAAGGAAGATCAAACAAAAATACTAGCTTAAAAAGTGCAGCCAGGGGTAAAGTGCTGTGAACAGGCCCAAGACCAGCCATGTCTATACTCTTCAAATGGAAGAGTAGAAACCAACATGAGCATCACGGCACACTCAGGGACAGAAGCAGCGTATGAAAAAATGCCTTCACCTTACCTCGACCACCACTGCTCACGTCACCATAGCTGTTGTACTGACCAAAATCTGTAGACACCGGCTGTGATAGGAAAGCAGAGACAGAGGTGTGGGTACACAGGTCATGTTTAGGGAACTACCAAGATTGAGGCAGCAGACGGGTGATTTTGTGGGCCGATCCCATTGGGAAACCAGCATTTTATTTTTTATTAAGTTTTTCTTTCCTGATGATTCTGTACAAAATTGAGGAAACTGCTGTCTTTCGCCGTTTCCATAAAAATCACGAAACTGCTATTTGAGTAGGTCCCTAGGCATGTTTCGTCAGCATGCCACTTTTGTCTTGCATAACAACTTGCTTTAGATTTGTACTATTTGCGCTTACAGGTTTTGTTTGCAGTTTACACAATCTGTGACAGAATCCAGTTGCGGGAAGGAAGGATGAGAGTTGTTTTACTTGTGCTAGATTTAATAAATGAGACCGGTCAAATTTAAAGAAATGATATGGCATCAAGAAGAAAAAAAATTCTCTAAACTGTACATTAATGCCAACTTCTGCTTCTCCCCACTGCTGGCATCTTACCCTGTGCAGTCCATTTCTTCCATAGCCAGGAAGAGAGGAGGTCTTGGAGGCCGCAGCGTGTGCTGTGGAATCGAGAGGAGAAAAATCTCTTATTAAAACATTACAAATGCTCTGGAAAAGTGAAAATCTCAACATTGTGAGAATCAATTAGGGTCTTTAGCGAGCAAAGTCTACAAACATGACTGACAGAGCCAAAGATGTATACAACCAATCAACATGTCCTTATCTGTGCCCCATAGGCCAAAGGGTTATGACCCCACAATTGTTCCCTAAGGTAATATATCATCTCATCTGTGGCATCATGAACGGAGGTCATCAGGGAGTGGCACTGAGTTGAATAGCTGCAGCAGGGAAAATTCAAGCAAGTCTCCAACTGTTTTGACAGGGAGTCTTCAAGTAAAATCAGGACCCCGCTGCATAGTTCAGAATTTGGCAAGAAATCAAGGCTTGCTTAGCTCAGTGAGTCTCAAACAGGGTGCTGCAGCACCTTAGGGTGCCACGAAATCCTTTAAAGGGTACCAATACAGTATTAGTACTGTTAGGTGTGCAGACACCTAAATGATTCACCCAGAGATGTCAAATAGGAGTCAAAAACATTCTGCCCCGTGGTGGTCTTTCCAAGTTCTTTTGCAACAGAAGAACTGCTCTTTTATTTTCCTGTAGTCAAAAAACCAATGAAAGCTAAGAGCTGGCATTTTCTGAGGGGTGCCTTGAATCTACCAAGGTTGAGGACCACTGGCCTAGTTACTGCTTACATCATTTGTGCAGCTTCATGTGATTAAAAACAGCAACAAGAGGCAGGAAAATCCACTTACTATTGCTGGACTGGGTGGGTCCATGTTAAACTGCCACAGGCAATTCCTCACATAGTACAATGCCTTGTAGTGTCTTGTCACGTCCCCTGAAATCTAATGAGTTTCATCTCTATATTCTCTTTATTGCAACTGTCACAACAATCATGAAACTCCCAGCTGAAACTGAAGCTTAAGCAAATTTGAAATGGAGACCGGGAAACCTAGCACAGTTTGCAGTTTGATTCCTCAATTGTAATATCCCAAAAGGGGAAAAAAAAAAACTTGAGCTTGGTCCTACACAGCTGCACTCTGAGGTTCTGCCATTCATTTCATCAGGATCAAGATCCAAGTGAATAGTAATGGTTGAATCTCAATAGGTTTGGGGCTTGGCGTGATCAAACCTTCAGATCCAAAGTTATCTCAAAATTGCACACGGGTAACTTACCCGATTAGGAGTGGTGTGAAACGACAAGGAACTAGGCTGCCTTGTGGAGCTTCTGCCTAATATTCTAGCTGAGACCAGAAAATGCAGAGGCATAAAGGCATTTTTATGACTTTCAATTGTAACTGTGTAATTCTGGCTATGCATACTCGTAGCTACTACTAAAGACTATTATGGTGTTACAGCTGCATTTCCACAGTTGATGGTGTTACTCATTTTCCACAATTAAACCTCTTTTTTCCCCTTTGCACAAGGAGCGTTCCTTCTCACACTCCTGGACATATTCTTTCAACTAGACTTGCTGCCCTTGTAATCTCCAGGTCAAGACAATGTATTTTGGCACAGGTGACGTGGGACGAAGGACATGAGGAACATGAGAAGATAAGGGGCTTTGAAAAAAGAGCATGAATGAGTTTGAGCAGCAATTCACACGAGGAAGAGGTGCTGTGGATTGGCACTGATGTAACTGTGCAGAAAGGCATGGCATGGCTGGCACTAAGGTGGCATTCCTGCCAGGTGCATCATTAATGAACATTCATAAGTCCTGACATTACTAGAGAGACTCCAGGTCTCAAAAAGGTGACAGAGGGATTTTAAGTCCAAGGCTGGCCCTTCTCTCCCTGATAATACAGTGGGCTGGAAGAGCTGTAGAGACAGAACACGCTGCCCGAGAAAGATGAGAGAGTCTCATTTTGCTTGCAGCCATCCCTTTGGATGACTCAGTAATGACAAATGCCAAACTCCACCGAGAGTTGTTCCTGCTCTTTCTTGGCCTGAAGCAAGATATTGAGCTGCAGATGTTGAGCTGCAAAGTCCTGAGGGTGAAGAGAGACAGAAACCCACAAAGGGTAATCCTCAGAGTTCTGGGAAGGCTACAGAGATGTATTAAGGTTTAAAAACAAAAAAAGCACTATGGATGATTCACTTTTGACTGCACTGTTGACTTTTCTGTAAGCCACCAGCTAAGTGGAGATGATACTTTTGCCTTTTCTCTGGAATGCTGTATGTCCAACTAAGATGCTAGCTGAGAAGACTGACAAGGACTTGCTATGCTCTTTGTCAGGTGCTGCCCTGCCCCTAAAGACACTGCTGATTTCCTCCTGTCATGTGGGAAAGGCTAAAAGGCTAAGATCAAGGTTAGGCAAGGTGGATGTTTAGTCTGTTGTAATTTAATAGTTTGCAACAGTTCCAGTTCCTTGGCTTTGCATCACTCACTATGTATACGTGGCCAATTCTCCAAGAAATTTCTTCTAATGTCCTCAACTTGACATTTCTCTTAAGTTTAAGAAGCCAAAGGGTTTTTAGGACTTAAAGCAATATCCAGGTATACATTGCCCAGGCCACCACAGACCACTGACAGCCATTTACAGCTAGATTTCAGTTTTGCTGCTTACATGAATTCACTGGAGAGTCATAACGACTGGCAGAAAGGGATGGCCTATCACGGGTCTCCTTTTCCATTTCTTCTTTTAATATTAACTGTCCCAGCCCCGAGTTGAGCTATAAATGAGAAGAGAAAATATATATGTAATGAAAATATCATTGTCCATTCCAGAGGCTATTGAAGACTCTGACAAAGTATTTAAGATGGGGTCATTAACAACCTTCATGAGCTGCTCCTCCTGTAGCTGTCGACGTCTCTGTAGCTCCTCATCCTCTTCCTCTCTGCCGCTTGATCTGCGTCTCATGTCAGCGCCTGCTTCCATAAAACCACAGTACAGAGAGAGCTTCTCACATCAGGTCCACTACACCTTCAAGAGGTCTTAGTATTACTACAAAGTACTAGTTAGCTTGCTGCTTTGCTGAACAATGTAAGTCAAGTTTGCCTGTGGCCTCCAGACATTTTCAAGATCCACACTAAGAAGTGAAAACAGCCAGTCCCACCCACTCCTCTCATTCTTTTGGCTTCACGCTAAAATCAGCAAATTGTTAAATGGAACATGGGTTTCCAAACTGTTAGGCAACTGTACCAGATGTTAAAAAAAAAAAACCACTTTGGCCAGACACAACAGTGTGCACAATCTCCCATGCACATGCTCCCTTTAGGCCGTTCCAAAATCCAGTTAACTAGCAACATGGCTGGAGATTCCCTAGTTACACAACTTCAGGACTGGTGTCTGGAACAGCCCAAAGCTTCAGAGTCATTGGAACATGTACAAGTGAACCAAAGTTGAACAGCAGTGATGTATCAGGGCCTACTAAGAAGCCAAGAGCCAACTGTCTGGAGAAGGGTCACCGAAGAGTACTGTTACATGCATAAATAGTCAAGAACAAATATCCTCATTGTCATTTATACTTGGGACTTGTCTACATTGGCCACCTAAGGCAATTACTCTGAACAACTATTTTAAGGAGGAATTACATTGCATTAAAATCCTATGTGGATACACTTCAGAAATAAAGTAGCCTTATTTCAGTTTGGTTCCCATCAGTTTCAAAGTGAAATAAGATCAGTCAAATTAACACCTCTGATTATGCTAAAGTGAATGAAGATCACTTTACTTCTGAGCGAGAATAATCCTCCATCGATTCAATGCATTTTAAAGTCTCACCTGAATTCATCTTTACTTTTGTGCATTTTCCTGTGTGTAAATGTACTTCCTGTACATGGAATCGGCTTAGTGAGGGTGAGACTATTTTAGTGAACACACTGGATGCAACAATATTGGTGCCAGGTGTATTCTCTCTTCAAAGGCCATCTCCTCATGCACTTAGTCATTTTTTCAATCAGCCCCGGCTCAGGCAACACTTGCAATGCCACCAAGTGCCACCAATTCCCATCCCCAGCAATGGGCAATGACGAATTAAGCAGCAAGGGTGAGGGAGCATGAGAACAAAAGAGCAGCCCTCAGCACAGAACAGGCAGGGCTGGAGTAATGCACAAGGGCTGTGGGGAGAGAATTCAGGGACAGAGCACTGCACGGTGCAGGGAGGAGGAGGAGGGTGGGTGAGCCATACCCCAGCCGGGTAGGTGGTTAGCACCTTCTAAGGTGGTGCCCTGCACTTCCGTAGGCTGAACTGAATCTCTCTGTCCCTCTGCAGGCTGGGCCGCAGGTTGCCAGCCCTGGCGTTTGGATATTTACATGGAATATAATGCGATGCAAGAAATTGTAACACTGCTGCTAGTGTGGAAATAGTTAAGAGGTTATAGAGATTAAATTCTCTAAGTGCTACATATACAGCCCTTTGCTTTTTGCACAATAGTTGGAACAGGTGTATTTTTTTATTGTAATGTTTAGCTTAGCTCTGTGAACAAAATATCAGATTCAGGGCCCTGCTACATATGTTACACAAATATCTGGTTAATCACACAACCAGATTAACCACTAAATTTAGAACAGTCACACATGCAAAGTAAAATCAGCCCCAAATGTAAAGTCATTATCACACAATTAACTGGTACAATACATTTAGACCAGCCACATATGAAAAGTAATTACTGCATGGTAAAAATGACTATCCTGCTATAAAGAGAGTCAACCAGCTATAAAGTTAGTGCTTGGAAACGGTGCAATAACGCTATAGCTGGTTTCTATCTGGCTTTAATTTGAACATGTAGCAGGGTCCTCAATGAAATCAGGTGACCAAACTAAATGCTTTGGCCTAATGCATTTGATTTTTAACCATGCACATTAATAAGTAAAGGTCATACTTATTCCTGAATATAAAATAGCTTCAGGGGCATTTTGGCCACTACAGTGTTCAATGCCATGACTACATTGTTAAGAAAAATGAAGCCACTTGAGAGCCACCATACAAAATACAGCAGCATCACGGTGCAGTCCACTGCCAGGAGGCTGTTGACTGGGGGATCATGGATCTTCCCACTGTGAGAATTTATTGGGGTGTTATTACCACTGTTATTATCAAGAAAATTGAATATACCCAAGTGTTACCAATTTGATTTTCAGGGTTGTGAAGTTTCAGCTAGAATTCAGGGGACACTGCCAGACAGCTGATGTTCTCTGCTTCAGATAGCTCGCCTCATTGTCCACCAACGAGCTTCTAAACCCTGGCAGAGGTCTCCAGATTGTTACACTGAATGTACTAGCATATGACAAGTGTTAAGTTCTTCAACAGAAAACAGAAGCAACGGCTGAGGACCCACGGTGCTGGGGAGATGATTTCATGACATAATTGCATTCAAGTGTCTGTTCATCCCTGGAACATTTAAGTTAGGCGTGCACTTCTCTTCCGATGGGACTCAGCACAGGCACAGATAAGACAACAGATACAATACTAAAACAAAATAGGATTGTGTATGTGGTTCAAAGAAAACACGATATATGAGAAACCCAAGACATAACACTGTGGAAGAAAACAAATATGTATATATATTCTGTGGTAATGGGGTGGACAGAAAACACGCCTTGATGTGGCCTGAACTGGACCACGGTGCTCCATGCCACCGGAAAAGGCTCTGTGGTCCAAGAAATGACATCCACTGCTATATCTCTGCTGCTAACATACAATTTGAAGATGAAATAAGTAATAACTGAAAGAAGTCAGGCTTCTGTGATATTTTCAAGAAGTCACTCTGTCCGTAAGCATTTGTACAGGAAATGTATGTATTTCCTCTCTAGATTAACATCTGTGTTAAGAGTGTCAATGCTCTTTTGTCAAACCTTTTTCCTTGATTAAACATTTGTGGTACAGGAGTGCCCAGAGATCAAATTGGACCCAGGCCTCATTGTACTAGATGGTGAACAAACACAGGCAGACAGATTTCCTGACCCCAAGAGATTACAGTTTCAAGACAAGTCTGAGTCATTTAGTTGTACCTCTTAAATCCACATCACTTAGATACTTCCTCTTTTTGCATACCTACGGCCGCAAGGGAGGGAGGACCTGGCCAGTGGTCCGTCTCAATCTTTGGTATCTCGTTGGGTGCTGGCGCATGGGCTGCTGGGAACTTGGAGGACTTGATGATATCCTCGGAGGACTTGCTCTGTGCTGCCAAAGCAGCTGCATCTAGATGGCAATCAGGGGAACTTAGCTATGTTACAACCTCTATCAATGTCATGGCTTTCCTTACTTTGGCAACATTTTATAGAGTATAACCATCAGTTTTGAAGTATATGCGCTGTTCTTTGCCTTTCTTGTTCCAAATTGCAGCAAACTAAACTCTTCCCCTTATTAATGTCTTAGAATCAAATATAAGCAGACCCCACACAAAACCCTGGATTTTATTAGAATAGCACTCTTCGAATTCTTAGACAAAGAGAATGCAAGCACATATAGCAAGCAGTATGTGACGCTATCTTATGATGATAGCTGATCATTAATGAAGAGTTCAGTGCATGGGTTCCCTTCCCTTTTGAGCAAGAATAAAAGGAAAGTTCAGTGGAGTTGTACTAATTTGAAATGTACTACATTTAAAAATATCTCCTATCCCTTTGTAAAAAAAATTGTAGGGTCAAAGGAATTTACAGCAAATAAACAAATGCATCTATCACTGGACCGTCTATGCTGCATGTACTAATTCACTGCTCAGCAGTGACTAAAGCAGGTCTGAGTTTATTATAAATAGTAAACTCCATCCAGACCAACTCAGCATGTGCAGTCTCCAGGAAACAAAAGTTATCATGTACTCCAAAGGAAACCCAGAATCTTCTCTCAGCAGCACGGCATGAACTTAAGAATGAAGTCTGGGTGAAAATCTTTAAAGTGTTTTAAAATATGGAGATGCACACTATGAGTTTCACCTGATGACAACGGACCAGAAAAATTCAATATGATTTACTTTGTATTATGACAGCCTAATTATCTCTTAATATGCAAAATGTTCGCCTGAATCAATTCATTTTGTATTAGATTATCAAATTAGAGACAGCGCTCTTGGACCTCTTTTCAACAAACGACATCTGCTACAAGAAAACAAGGAAATGTTTAAAGAACCGATTCATTTCAGCTTTCCCTTCTTAATGTTCAGCACTTTGGCTTGAGATTATCTAAGTAACACGAGAGACTGGGCTAGCCTTTTCCCATTAAAATTAATGGGAACAGCCCACCCCAACCCTTCAGGCTATTCGGGTAGCATCAGTATTAGTGTTTACTGAGAATGTTAGAAATTTTTAAAATAGAGGAGGTTCTACGTATAAGCACACACAAAATGTGGGGTAGCTGCTTGGGGATTACAAAAGCATGACTTCGATCAGTACTTACGGATTAGAATTGGTGAGGTCAGTAGTTAAACATTCTCATGTTAATGGGAGGGTGAGAAGACACAATAAAACCATAAAAAACAAATAAAAATAACATTAAAAAAATTAAAACAAGCAAATGGGTAAAAAACAAAAAGAAAAATTAACAAAAGATGACCTACATCGACAGCAGTGTTTTTCTGTGAAACTCTTACTTCTCAATCCATCATAGGAACCTTCACAGTTTTTTTTCCTCATTATGAACTCTGTTACTCTCCACTGGGTACTCATCTAACACCTATGGTTACTGGTCTTTTGCTGCTTAATGTCAGAAAGAAATTATGTTGAGTGAAAGGTCTCCACAAGCTAATGAAAAACCCTCAAAAGAAACAGGACGGTGCCCTTCACCAAAATAAAAAAAGGCTAATCCTATCAACAGTGCTGAATTTAGAAGAAAGAGGAATATGTTCAGTAATAACAAAGACCATGCTCCATAGCATAAGGCCGCGGCAAGTCAACTAGCTGCTCGTACCATTGTTATGGCATATGCAGAAACAATGCCAACCTGGAAGGAAATTAGAATATCACTGGTATGAACCAACTTCTGTAACAGGACACTGGGAAAATAAACAGACTTTGCTATCCAAGGTCCTTCACTGGCTTTGACAGTCAAATCAGCCCCCACCAGAGATATGTCACTTGCAAAATCTTAAAAAATTACAAATATTCCTAGCTCCTTAAGCAAATATGCATTTGGAATCCTAGCTTGCTAATCACCATCTGTACATTTAATGTGGTAACTAAGGGCGTGCTTTATTTACCCAAAACAAAAGGAACAAGATCTGTTTCACCATATTGAAAAATGACAAATTAATCTTACCATGATGAATTTCTTTAGTCTGGAAAAGTAAACTCAAAGCCATGAGACACAGCTAGGGTATATGCATCATGTTAAAGGCACAGAGTGAAATCCTTGTCCTGTTTAGGTCAAAGGGAGTGTTGCTACAGACTTCACCCAAGCCATCTATATTGGGCAAATGACATTTTTTTTTCAAAGATGTAATTACCTAACTGCTTGAACAATTGAGCTGTTTTTAAATAAGAAATTCTCATTTTTAATTAGTGTTTTTTATCCTGTGCTGTGTAGATTTAATTGAGTAGCGTTTCCTACTTAGAAACATAGAGAGGAAAGAAGGTTTACCATGCTGTTTGTAGATGGGTGGTTTTCTGTAAATGTTGACCCCTTGATCTGTAGAATTAAAAAAAAAAAGGTGTGAATATACAAGGATCAGTTCAGCTATGAAAAAAAAAAAAAAGAAAAATCATGACATTAAACCACTAGATAAATCAAACTAAGGACTTAGCACAAGAAGAAGCCAGAAAGCTAACTCTAGCATTACACAGAGCTGGGCTACTCACAGAACAGAAAATACACAAACAGGTGAAAAGTCACAGACATGGGGCATGAAATTCATTGGCATTTATTCTGCAACATGTTGATGAACCAAACTCATGACCCACTCATTTGAATATTTAGAAATTGATTAGTGGGATAAGGGTTAGAGAAGAAATGGAAGCAACAAAGATATATCAATAGTCAAAGATATATCAGTAGTGACACGTAAGTAATTTGGGGGAAAACAACCTCAAATGACTTTCATAAGAAATTGAGCTTCAGCCGTAAGAGCTCAATTTCCCTTCCAACCTACGGGATGGATTGAGTGTGGAACAATGCAGTGAAGGTACATAGTTTCATAGTTTCTATTTCACAATTTCTATTAAAATCCATTGGACATGCATATTTTAAAAGTCAACTACAAGACTGCACTGGGCCACAGGAATACTCTAAGAAATGCTACCTAGTATGGTCCTAATATCAAGCCCCAAAAGGACAGATAGAAATGTATTTTTTTGCAAGAGATACCACATAGCACACACCCTTATGCATTAGACTTTAGTGGCAAATCCCAGAGCTCTTATACAGGATTTCTACAGTACATTTTGAAGAATTTAAACTAAATTTTTACTAAATTCTAGGTCTGAAACAAGAAAAGGGGCTGAAGGAATACCTTCTACGTTCTTCCCAAATAAAGAGCCCCAAATTAATGAAAAACCAAGGATCAGAATCCTGTTATAAGCCTGAGTTGTCTTAGGTGCTGGGAATTTGCATTGCAAACTAACCAGTTCACTGCTGTATTATCTAGTTTCTGGTCAAGTGTCACAAATATATTTTAAAAGTACACAGTGCATATAATGTGTCCTATTGACGTGCTAATGGGGACAACTTTATCTGTGATGTGAGGGAAAGCAAGCCCTAGAAATCTATGAAAATGAGGGTAAGAATAATTCCTATGTGACTACACTCTCCATCTCTCGCTGAATAGGCAAATTCAGAGCTCACAGAGACATTGAGGCATTTTATTGCTGCTACTGGCCCATTGCCTCTACTTGAATAGCAAATGACTGTAAACACTGCTAGGACAGCTAAGTCATGCCATATCATCGTGCCATATCTTCACACCTGCCTAATCTGGAAAACAATGCCTACGGATACCTACTTCCATGTCATCAACATAGAAAATGGTAACAGAAGACCTTTTCAGAGACTGTAAAGTGGCCTGTATTTCTTACAACGAAGAATTTCCCTTGCAAAAAGGGCACACTGACTTATTTGCATCTTTGCAGCTCTGGGAAAGACATGCTATTATGCAAAAGAAATTTCCCCATTCAATTAAAAAAACCCTACAACCTAAATTAAAATGGTTTGGTTTTGTCACGTCTGACCAAGGAGGTGTCAGATGTGACAATAAAGAGTAAAGTTTGAATTAACTGTTACTAGAGTGCATCATAAATGCTCAAGGCTTGATTCTCTGGTTCTGTCCACCAGTGTAAATCACTCCTCTCAACTGGGCGGCATTACTTGGGTAACAAGCTGATGAGAAGAATCAGGCCCCGACATCCATCATGCTCTCCACTAACTGAACTGAACCATATGGCATCCTCATGCTGAGAGACTTGACTGACCGGGCAAGAAAGGGACCCTCCATCCCTCTGTACAATGCTCCTCTCAGCAAAGCTCAGAGGCAGGCAATTGAAATCGGACTGCGTGCAAACCTCAGATAAAAACAGCGTGAAATAATGGAGACAAGACAGAGGTTACAAAGGCTACATTCTACACTGCGACAGGACACCAAGACACACACAGTGCCAGCTCCTACCTGGAACATGGAAATGTTTAGGGGCCTGAGCGTAAGTTGGAGTTAGAGGGCGGCTGTCTGGCCGATAAGGGACAGGGGAGTTCCGACCGCTGGACGGCTCATTGCCTCCAATGAGAAGAGTGGAGAAAACAAAATGAGAAAAAGGGAGAGCGGTCACAAAGCAAAGCATAACCCAAACTCAACCCAAAGACGGCGAACTCAAAAACTCCAGGGAGCGAGAGACATTTCAACCAAAAAGAAAAACCCAAACAACAATCAGCCGTGGCTAGCATGGGGCGACGTCTGCCTTTCAATGTTCCTGCAGAGACAAGGGTTCCCATTTGGGCCGGCATCGGAGTTCAAAGCAGCACACGTTCATACTGGTGGCATGCAGGCAGGAGTGGTGCACTGGCAGGCCAGTGGTTAGATGGGCAGGGTGGGGGAGAGAAATGGCTGGTTACTTGGCAATGGTTTAGTATCGAGGCTGGCATTTTCGGTTAGTCACAGGCATGTGGGAGAGCAGTTGATGTGCAAACCCATTTCTAAGCGGGAAGAGGCAGATGTATAGTTCCCTACATCAAAGGGTCACAGATGTTAAGAGAACGGAAAGCGCTGTTAGGCCACCCACCCCACCTGAAGGCAAATTTGTTCCCTACAAATAATCTGCTACAAATTACCTTCTTCCCTACATAACCTTTAGCCATCTTGGATTTCAATGTCTCAACATTTTATAGATTTATTTCATAGACATCAGGGCTGGAAGGGACCTCGGGAGATCATCGAGTCCAGCCCCCCGCCCAAAGGGCAGGAAGTCAGCTGGGGTCATAGGATCCCAGCAAGATAAGCATACAATTTGCTCTTAAAGGTGTTCAACGTAAGTGCTTGAACCACCTCCGATGGCAGACTGTTCCAGACCTTGGGGGCTCGGACAGTAAAGAAATTCTTCCTTATGTCCAGCCTGAAACGGTCTTGCAGGAGTTTGTGACCGTTCGACCTCGTCATCCCTTGGGGCGCTCTGGTGAGCAAACATTCCCCCGGATCCTGGTGGTCACCCCTGATAAACTTATAGGTGGCCATCAGATCACCCCTGAGCCTGCGCTTTTCCAGGCTAAAGAGACCCAAGGCTCTCAGCCTGTCGTCATAATGCTGTTTTCCTGACCTCTGGATCCAGTTTACAGATCTTCTGATCGGTAACCTTCTTAACCCTCCTCACAGATCCACCACCGAGAGCCCTGAGGCTCTTTCAGCATGGACAGCTCCAAAGCAGCCAGAAGGAAACTGCGGAGTGGTATAAAGTGCTTCTCAGCACAGCCCAGGCCTCAAAATTTGAGTGAGATTTCCATGCGATTCCAGTGAGATTTTCCATGTGGCTGCACAGACGCTAACCAAGAGTAAGAAAACCTTGGCCAAAATTGTGCACTGTGTGGCATCTTGTGCTATCATTTGCACCTGTGCAAAATAGCCAACCAGCAGTATCCCACCAAAAGCGTATGGCTACCAACTCCCTTTGCACAGATGTGAGTGATTACAATGGTGAAAGGGGCCAGGGCATCAGGTTCCTTCCGTTTTTTAAAAACTGTATCAAATACTCCCAGGAGCTGAATGACAAGGGAAAGGGAGAAGCAGAAACAACAGGAACTGAACTTTAAAACCTGACAAACAGGGGCAGGGCAGTCCCAAAAGAGGGCCACATTTTCCAGATCAGCAATTTGATGTGAACTTAGTCCCGTAAATCCAAAGCAATGAGAGCAACAGTCTTAGCAAGACACATTCTGATGTACAGAAATAAAGACGTATATTATACCTACTCCTTTCTCCCTAGAAAGGCAGCCTGCAGGCCTAAAATACGGCAGCAGGACAAACCCAAACAGCCCTATATAACCTTCCATGAGGCAAATGTCAGTGCCAAAAACGTATCCACTTGTGTGCACGGATGACATGCCCCAGCACAGGCAAAATGGCAGATACGGCCAGTGACCTGACAGCATTTCCCAGCAGCCCCTGCCGTGCCACTCCTGGCCAGTCCCCACTGAGACCCCAAGAGTGTGGGGCTGTGATAGTGTGGGGCCAGGTGTGGCAGGTCCATGCCATGGGGTGGCCGTGATGCCCCCTGGTAGGCCCGTGGCTCCTGCCTAGCTCAGTCCTAAGGTAAAACCTCCATTAATCACTCACCTCCACACCTTGTTCTTATTAAAAGGTTAAATAAAGGAGGCTGCCCAGGGCCTGAGAGTGAGCCTGCATCAGTACAGATCGCCACCGGGTCCCTCTCGGACCCCCACTCACCTAATGGACCCTCTCTACCTGCCCGTGTCTCTGCACCTGGATCCTTAAGGGCTAACTGCGTTGCTCCATTCTGCCCCATACCCCAAGCCTTGCAGGTGTTACCAGTCAATGATGTCAACTACTGTTCCTTCTGGTTACCCTTTTCCAGGATCCTCGATACTTTCTGCTCCTCCCTCTGGGCTCTCGGACACATAGTCACCTGTGCAGCCTGCCTCTGGGCTCTGAGACCCTCAGATCACACATGCAGCACTTCTTGGGCTCTTTGTTCTCGTGCTCAGTCCCCTCCCGAGGCCTGCAGAAACCCTGGTCCCACATGCAGTCCCTCCTCTATGGGCTTGGGGACCCTCTAGCCTGCCTCCTCTTTCTCTGGACTCTTGAACTTTCTGGTCCGGCTCGCGGCCCCTCCTGGACTCCTGGGCCCTCTGTTGCGACCCTTCACTGAGCTTGTGGACCCGCTGGTCCAAGTCTTAGCCCTTCACTGTTCTTGTGGGACTCCTGCTGTGCCCCACTCTGTGTTGGGCCTGAGTCTCAGCCCCTCCTGGGCTACTGATTTTCAGGGTAGGCCTGAATTCATCCCTAGCAGGACTCCAAGATAAACTACTGGTGCACTAAATAGAAGTATCTCAGTGCTCTGGCAAACACTCCAACTCCCTCTGAGTTGGGTAAGAAAATAAAGGCCCCCCCGCCTGTACAAACTCAGTCTTTTGCTGTCCAGGTAAGCTTCCCCTGCTCCCAGGATTGCAGAGCGGCTTACCCTGTTCTCTGCAACTTCAGGAGCCTGCTGCTCTGCTGCTAGAAACTCCTTGCTGCATGGTTCCCAAGGCTGACTGCCTGGTCAGTTGAGGCTTTGGGCTTATATAGCTCCAGCCTGGTCCCCCGATGCTCAGGTGACCCTCCAATCATCCCCCTCTGTTACCTGAACCTCTGGCTGCTTGCACACTTAACAGGGCAAGCACACCCCAGTACCCTGGCAAATCATGACAGCATGGGGCTGCAGAACCAGAGCTCTGCCCCAGCCTGGCCTGGCCCTGCACCGTCATGGCCCCATGCTCCTATCTCCATGGAGAACAGCCAGAAGCAGTGCAGGCAGGGCATGTGGTGGGGTGGGCAGCTGCTCTGGGGTCAGGATCTTGGGGCAGTGAGGGCCCAGGGCTTGAGCCGGGGCAGATGCAATCTGCTGTATGTAAGCCCTTGCCTGCAAAAACCAGGCTTGTCACAGGGGCATGTGGTCAGTGGACTGTGGGGCTCTGCTTTGGCCCCACGCTGACACTGCCCCAAGATCTCAGGGTCTCCCAGGCCCTGCCTGCCCATCTTATTCCTGGCTGTAGCCCCATCCCAGCTACCCAGCCATGTACCCTGCCTATGTGGGACTTGCCCCTGGCAGTGGGTGCGGGGTGGACGGGCCAGGATGCCCAGGCAGCGCAGCAGCATCCGGAAGGAACTGCCGTCACAGGGGCTGCTCAGAAATGGGGTCCGTTGCAGGCCAGACTTGGCCCACTCCTACCCCAGCACATGATGGGATCCGCATACAAACCCTGGTTTGAGGCATGATTTGCACACACAAGATCCGTCAATGTGAGTGCAGGTGCTAAGTTATAGATGTGTCAGTGTCTTGGGTCCTCAATGTCTCGCATCTGGCCTCAAACATGCTGTTGCATCTGTCATTGCATGCAATGTGTTTTTTTTTATTTTAGGTCTAGCAATGCTGAGGTCCTATTCAGCCAGTGGCTAAGTCGAAAAAGCTACACACTTGTTGGGACGGCAAAATTTAAAGTGACATTGTCGTGTCTCAGTTGACTAGCCTGTGTTTGTGAATTCAATGGTGTGATCCTGTTCTTGTCAGTCACATGTTATTCTGATTTTACTGATTTTAACCATGTAACTTTTTCCCTGTCATATTATAAAATACTACTTGGCAAGAGCAGTGTTCTGAGGAAAGAAAATACTGCAAATATGTTGACAAAGTTAGTCTGACATAAAATTAGCTTGGATAGAAATGTTTAAATCCGGTGTGCATTCATGCATTTAGCAATAAATCAGTTAATGAGAACGAATAATCCACAGATTTCCTGAACTCTGCACCAATCAATAATGGACTAGCTTTAAAATGTCACATCATTATAAACGATGCAGCTCAGACCTTGCTGCTGAGAGGCGTTTTCTACCTGGTTCAGGTTGGTAATTACCAAAGGTGGGAATCCCTGATTTTTGTGCAACCAACATTTTCACCACCATTTTTACAGCTGGGAAAATGGAGACAAGAGAAAGGAAACTAACCAAAGGCCACTGGAAGCCAGTATCAGAGCTAGAATGGGAGTCCTGACCCCAACTAATGCTCTGCAGTCGGATCACTAGATGGCAGCTCTTTATCCTCTGACCCCAGCTGACTTTCTGCCCCTTGGGCAGGGGCTGGACTCGACGATCTTCTGAGGTCCCTTCCAGCCCTAACGTCTATAAAATCCTGAAGCATGAAACACTTCTGGCTGGCTTTTCTGAGGGAAGGGAAACGATGGCTTTGCAAGGATGTGAATGTGCTCCATGTAACTGCTCTATGTTGCATTCTGCAAGTATACAGAATATACAGGAGGAACACTTCTATCGTCTTTTATTCTGACTGGAAATCATCAAGCACAGTCACACTGACTAAAAAAATGGTATATCCCACGTTTGGCACAACCGGATGACCTGTTACAATAAATAGGACTGTCAGTCGTATAACACGTGCAACATATTACAGACTGTTGATCTGGTGTGAATTAGGTCTCCCTGCACTTGTTGCTTTAAAGATATTCCCATTCTATGTTATTTCCTGTGTTTTCCCTGTAACATTTTCCAAGGCTATGTCTACATGGACTCTTGAGTGAGACAAGACATTGCTGAAAACTAAGCTCTGTGGAGACTTTTCACAGCCAGGCTTACAGACTAAGTTGATGACTTGGTGCAGTCCAGAGTGCACGCCCCAGCATCCCGTTCACCCTCCTGAGTCATTACATCAGCCCTAAGTCACACTTCATTATATAGGGAGCCCCCCCGACCTGCCCAAGAAGCCGTGGGCAAATAAAACCAAACTGATATGGGATTTGCTACAAATCTTCATACGCTGCTCCAAAAAGTGGTCTGAAATTGCTGAATCTATAACTCTTAAAAATTTTGTTAGACAAAGCAATGGAAAAAAACTGTTCCTTCAGCATTTGAAGACAGAAAACCTTAAAGAAGCCATGCAGGTTATCAGACAGCAAGGAGAAATGAAACCACTGCACCCACCCGATACATAGGAGATCAGCCACATAGGTGAGGGATGACATACCTATGTAGAATAAAGCTGCAACGAAGGGAAAAAGAAAACGTAAAAAAAAAAATACCAGGGGAAAAAATGAGGGTGAAGAGAGAGCACACGGGATTAACAGAAAGGGGAGGAAGATCTCATCAACTCTGAGGTGCATGCCATGCTAGTAGATCGGGGGGTCTCACTGGAGAACGCTTGTGCCAACATGCACAACAAAGCACCATCGTATCAGCAAAAATGACCAGAAAGTGGTCGTTCTTTCAGCAGAACGAATGATTTTTTTTTCTGATGCCCAAACCAGGAGCTCTGTTATGTGCCTAGCTAAGGAGATGCAATTTATTTCATTTGGAGAAAACCAGCCTAAGAAGGACCTGCTTTTAGGAACAAGATAAACCCAGCTGTACCCAGGGACATATTCTGTGGATGCCCTGAATTCAAACCTTCAGTGAGAGGGGACCACAAGCTCTTTGGGCTTCCACCTCTACTGGTATCAGGGGATTGCATCTATCTTGTCCCTTTCCTAACATTAAATGTGAGAAGGGTACTGGTATGGAAGAACAGTGCTCAAGGAAATGCTGCTTCAGGAACCAAATGGTCCTTGGAGCAATAACTTCCAGAGTGAACGGTATGCATCTGTCACTTCATCTCCACAGCTTTTACCTCTGGAGGGTAATGAACAAAACTCCATAAGTGTGGGTAAAAACTGCTTCTTCATTTCTACCAATGCCCCAGAGTGGGCTCGCAGCCTTGCCTACAGGCAGGGGTGGCACTTCCTTGCAGCGTGTCATATGTCCTATGTCAGTAAAGGAAACTGTCTTGTACTGCCCGAAATGCAAACCTATGACACTTCCCAAGTGCTGCAGCAGCAGTGGCAGCATATCCCCCAATACGCATGGAAGCACTGCAGTCTGGAGCACTGACAGAAGCACACCCCTCCAGGGACATGAAGTCTAAGACGCAGGGATGAACAGACAAAATCATGGGGACATGGCAGCCTGGGAAGCAGAGTTCAGAGATATCTCTCAGCTCTCACCCTTTCCATACCAGTCCCTTTACTATCCACCTCCCCCTCACTTCTTCTGGCTGAACCAGGTCACGTTATAGAAAACTGGCTTTTCATCAGAGAGGGTCAGGAAGGTTACTCCTGTGATGCAGTATATCATAATTCTGGTCTATCCATTGTCCAGCACTGGCCACGCTCACAGTGACCTTTTGCTGAATAGTAATTCCCATATGCCTAAACCTCACACACATTCCTTCTCCTTTTCCAGATTTTTGCCTTACCAGTGTTACATTTGCTGTGTGTGGGACTGGCATGCAGCCAGCTCCCTTGAACAGCCAGACCTGGCTTGGATCACAGGTCACTGTGGATACCTCTAATCCAGCAACCACAACCCTGAGGAATTCAAGCCTCTGCTCCGGGTTTGCAAAACTCGTTCAACAGGGATCTGGTCCCATTTGGGCTTCTATGCCACGGGATAACAAAACTAATAGCAACAATAATCTCTATGGCAACTGTCCCGTGACTTACAGACAGAAGCACTTAGTTCACAGAATCAGACACAGTGCAAAAAGCAGACTCTGTGTCTAAGCCTTGCCTCCGTCTATGATTGGGTCTTTGCATCTCCCAGTAACTGCAGCATAAACACAAAAGGACAGCTTCCAGCCCTCCTCAGGATGTGGTGACCCAGTTGGTAAGGGCCTGCGGCCTCTAGTTCCTACAGGGAATAAAAAGCCAGGAAACTGAGCCAAAGCACAGCTTTTCCTGCAGGGTAGGGCTGTTGTATTATCTAGGCTCTGCTGCAGTCTACTGGCACTGAATGTGGTGCCATGGATGAAGGGATACTGCTCTGACTAGCAGCAGAGATGACGTTATGTGTCTCCACGGGAAAATTTAAGGCTAAAGTGACTACAGAGGCAGAGGGGAAGGCAACTGGCACACTCTGGAGGGTGGGCTCATGACCTCTCGCACAATACCATCTCTTAACTCCAAGCCATGCACCACCCATGACTGTGATGAGGGCTCTGCAATGCTCTTACATGTCTTTAAAAAAATCCCAGGCATGTGGGGTGAAAATCCCTGGCCTCACTATTGTCAATGAGGGTCTTGTCATGGACTTCAATAGGGTCAGGGCTTCATCCATGGATTTATTCTGGAGCCTTTCATAGTAGAGACAGTAGTGAATTGAGACAAGGTCAAAGTCAGAAGGGAGTCCCCATGAGTCTAGAGGAAGTCTAAGCTGGTGTAATTTACACCTTCTGCCAACCCCCTCAACCCAGATGTTACATGAATAAACTCAGATTTCCCGACATGTAGATAACACTGCTTGCCCCTCACAGATCTCGTTTGAATCTAGGCTGGAGTCTAAATTAAAGCCTTGTCTAGACTTAAACATTTCACTGAATTAACTCCATTGTATGTCAGTCATTATAAAAGTTTAAAAGTGCATCCATCAGTATGCCTCAGTTCAGCAAAGTAAAATAAGCTACACTGGTATAAAGTGCCTCAGGGTATGGGCAGAGGTGGGAGGAAGCTGTGCAATGACCCCTCTTTCGTGTAGGGGCATGCTCTGCGGAGGGCAATGCCTTGCCATATGGACAACGTGCTGGGGGCAGGGGGTGCTTGGCAGACATGGAGGAAATGGCAGCCCAGTATAATCAGCCCTCCTGGCCCCCTAGATCCCTGATGTGCCTCATACTGCTGACATGGGCTTTTGCTGGCACAAGTAAATAATTGTACAGCTTACCAGCACAGTTATAGCTTTGTTGGTAAAGCTTTTCAAGTGGTGGACAGTGGTGCTCAACACTGCAGACGGGCAGTGCCCATCCCTCCACAGGTTGCATCCAGCTGGTGGGCCTCATCCGGCACATGGGCAGGTATGGCATGCCCAATCCCGCCGCACGGGGGGAAGGGCAATGCAGAAGTGTACCCCGGCCTTGATCATGTGGCTTCTCCAGCTGTACAGGAGAAGGAAGTTTGACCTGGCTCCGATCCAGCCATGCAGTGGAGAGGAATCATGGTCTGGCCCAGAGCCAGCTTGGGAATCTGGCATAGGAGAAGGGTAGCAGTGTTAATTGCCACTGCTCTCTGCTACCAAATTTCTGACCTGTGAGGAGCCTCGCGGGCCAGATACCATGACTCCATGGGCCGAATTCGGCCAGGTTGATCACCCCTGGTGTAGAAGATACGTAAGTGAACCCAAGTCAATATGACTCAGACATCTCATGCCTTAGCTAACAAAACTGTTTAATCTTAAGAAAATACTTACCCCTTCTTCCAATTCCCCATCATACATGCATTAACATTTACTTAGGTTCCCTTACACACTGGTAAGCAGAGATGAGATTCCAACCACATGAAAAGCAGACACCTTGGCACTTCCCCATTGAACTGGGCTGAAGGTACCAATCATTTCAATGTAACCGAGTAGAATGGCATGGACTGACCAAGAATCTCTCTAGAATCGTGTATTTCTTAAGTCCTTAATAGAGCCATTATTATCTGTGCTAATACCTTTTGCCCTGCTGGAGATTTGTAAAAGGTGTACTTGGGCATACAGAAAAGCACAGTACAGAATCTAATTGGAAGACACATCTGTCACCTATCACTGGATAACAGAAAGCTCAGGTATAAAGATCAAGTAGGAGGGAGGATGCAATCTAATCCCATACAACAGATCCTGAATATCAATGAACTGGAAAGAAAAAGCAAATCACATGCTGCATACGCTATACCTCCAGCATACGCTGTCCTTGGCCTGTGGGTAAACTGCTCCTTTCCCTTTGCATCCAAATAAAATCGATTCACTTCAGTGGATTTATCCTGCTATCAGAAGAGCACCGGGCCAATCACAAAACAGAACTCTTGGCCTTTGCTATAAAGCTTCAGAGATTCACAGATTTTTAAAGCCAGAAAGGATGACTATAATCACCCAGTTTGACCTTCTGCATTAGACAGGCAACAGGACTTCCCTGGGTTAAATCCTGCTTCCAATCCCAACAGCTGCATTTCAATTACAGCATATCTTTTCTAGACTTAAAAATTTCCAGTGATGGAAAATCTACCCGAAGCCTTGGTGAATTGCTCCAAGTGCTAATTACCCTTACTAGTGAAAAATCCCTGCCTTATTTCCAGTTAGAATTTGTTCATCTTCTAGCCCCTGTATCTTGTTATGCCTCCTTCTGCTGGACTGGAGAGCCCTCAAATTACTGCTTGTTATGTAGGCTCTTATACCATGTTATCAGATCAGCCCTTCACTTGCTCTTTGATAAGCTAAATAGACCAGGCTCCTTATGTCTTTTCCCATGCTTTACTCATTCTCATGGCTCTCTCCTCAATCTTCTCCAATCTTAACATCCTTCTTGAATGGTAGACACTCGGAACAGATGTAGTTTTCCAGCAGCAGTCACACCAACGCTAATGCAAAGGTAGTACAACATTTTCCTTCTCACTCAATATTTCTTTGTTATGTTTCCTAGGATCACATTAGCCCCTTCAGCTGAGTATCAAACTGGGAGCTCATGATCAACTAATGATCTACTAGGATTTTTTTGTAGTCATTACTTTCCTAGATAGAGGCCCATGTTTGCCTTACTAAATAGTCCAGGTCTTTTTATACCAGTGATCTGCCCTCCTCCTTCCTTACCACCACCCCAACCTGTGTGTCAGGTGTAAATGATCAGCAGTGAATTTCCATTTTCTCTTAAATTACAGATAAACACATTCAACAATGTCACCTGAGCTGAGTAACATTTACACAGCACATATTTCATTATGATTCTGGTTCCCTCCTTCCCTAGAGCTTCCTGTAGAGATTGGGCACCCTTATCCTCCCAAGAGAGCTGAAACGAATTGTACAACTGAAACTACAGGCACGTGTTTCTTTTGCATCCATTACAATCCCCACTCCCAGCCGTTCCACAGAAACCAAGTGCTAGATTTCCAGCTGGTGTGCCCATTGAGAAGCAATAGTGACTGGCACCACCTAAGAATCTAGCCAGGAGAATTTTACTAATTTTTTTGTTTTTTCCTACTGGGCATGAAATCCCACTTGCTGATCTGAGCCACAGTTTCATCCTCACCCTCAACAACGTTCATTTTTCAGAACGCTAAAAACAGCCAGCAAGGATTCGTGGTGCTGTCTTAAAAAGCTATTTGCTCAGTAGTCATGGAAAAGGGATGAAAGTGCCATTGGAAGGAGTGTGAGCATTAATTTAGATTGACAGCGAAGTAAATGTTGCAATTGCAAAGTATATGGATCAACTCATGCTGAAATGAGCGGTGCATCGATTTTTAAGGGTCCCCATCTCTTACGTATGAAATGAGATCTCTTAGTCCCACAATAAAAACAGTGAGAAGTGCATATTAATGAAAAGATCTAGCAAAATTCAAAGACTAAAGTCAGAGTGTTTGAGGAAATATAAGGTTGAGATCTATTAGCATTACTTAAAATGTCGTGGCAACAACCTCTTTGCAGCTCTTTTATTGGTTAACAACACTGCTATATGCAATTAGTAGAGGTAGTAGATTATACAGTATGTCAGATCATGCTACTCTCTCTTCTCTGAGCTCTTACAGGTAATGGACTGCAACATGTGAATGTCTCACCCCATCAACACTCTCTTGTATTTGGGTATTGAGGGAACAAGAACCCCACCTGGTATTTGCTCCAACAGAGGCAAAAAAACCCCACAACATTTTCACATGCAGAAAAAAGCAAAATAAGAGACTATTGGCTGAAATGAGCTCATTGAAGGGACAGAGAGCATGAACACAAGTATCCGCATCTGGTCTAAGCTGGCATGGCTCTAGTGAGATTGGTGGAGTCAATAGAGCCACAGCAGTTCATACTAGCTGAGGATATGCCCTTAGGTGCTGGTAACACTTCATCTGATGTTAATTACTGCCAGCATAATTAACAATAATGAGTTTCCTTGTTGCCACTAATCTTTGCATGATGTAAAAGCTGCTTTCTTCATATTTTCAACTGCCTTCACTTCATCCAGGCAATACTTGGAGGAGCTTTTTAACTCAGGGATTCACATTTTAAGCATCCAGAATTAACGAGAGTTCAATTTGATACGCTAGCTGCTATATGCATTATGCATTGCATTGGAAATGAGCAAAATTCAGTGCATCTGTTTTCTTAATGACAGATGATAATGCTTTCCTATGTATTTAGAATATGCAATATATCTTACGATTCTTCCACTAGGGCCCTTAGAAATGACATATTTCCTCAGAGAGAAAACATTCTGTCAGATCTAATGTAGTTGTAAGTGTAATGGCACATTTTAAGGCATGCTGAGAGCTAGACAGCCAATCACTACCTTATGGAGATATATCTATTAGCTTAGGCAGAATGCTAATAAATCTCCACTCTTAGGGCGCTAACTGGAAAGACCTGGCTCCTTACCTTTGATATGGGGAATGAAGTGGTGTCGGAAGGGGGAGTAAGGGCGGGAGTCATTGTGGGTGGAGCTGAGACTGCTAGTGCGCAGGTATGACAACCGTTGCACACCAGTAGACAGCAGTTCTGCAGTAGCAAAGGATCGTGGGGCAGGACAAAATGAGAAAGAAAAACAATAAGAGAGAGGCAGGGAAAGAGGCTTCAAAGGAAAAAACAAAAAGCACTGATCAATTAGGATTCTGAAAAGCAGGAAGAAAAAAAGGTTAAAGTACCAAAAGGGATCAGAAATGTTAGGCAAAGTTATAGGAAGAATCTGAACCAGGCTCAGAGTTGTATTGCTCTTCCCATTTAACATTCTTAGGCTGAAGGAGCTACCGATCTGAACTCGCTTATTGGAAAATAATCTGCCACCATCATGCGAACATTGCAAACTCTGCATTCAAATGTGTTTAGAAAGCAGTTTCGAGAAAGCATCTGATCAAACAGTGTCAGTCAAGAGGCACGCAAGAGGTTTTCTGTCCTTTTAAGAAATTCCAAAGTTGATGCCAACATCAACTGGGGCACCAGTGGAGGGGAGAGGGGAAAGGCTGAAAACTTTTTCAGAACATGGAAGTCTTTTGAAAGTTAGAGAAACACTATGCTGACAGTGTCTATGAGCAGGGGCTACTGCAGAGTGGCTCAAATCTTATGCAAGGGCTACTCTAGAGCCAAGCAAAGAAAGAAGTTATGTGAAGCCACTCAGTCAAACAGAAGGCATTTGGACTCCTGCAAACAATATAATGATGACAAGGGTCATCTGCAGAAAAGTGCATGTACTGCTATAGCTGACCAATGCAGAATAACACCAGGTGAAAACCACAGACCATTATTAATAACCATCCCAAAACATATGGGAAAGATAAAAATGAAGGATGCTAAAGGAAAACTGTATTATGTATGAAACAGCTACAGGGGGGCAATACACATTTCTTGGGAACTTTGCTAAAGGTGCAATATTTAAATAGAGATGAGCGCAATATTTAAATAGAGAAATTCCCCAGGGGGGGAATATTTAAATAGAAATACCCCAGAGGGGGGAATATTTAAATAGAAATTTCCAGAGGATCCCAAGGGCCACAAACTTTGGTAGCTTTCAAATCTAGATCCAAACTTTGCAGCTTGGGCCCACTTGGACATCAAAAGAAAGTTAAGAAATGTAAAAATGGAGTGAGATTACTCCACAGGAAGGTACATGAAACAAAAGGTATTTTGGAACTGAAACAGGGAAACCCACAATCACAGTAAAGTTTGGAATAAACCTTGGATTCTTCCAAGTCTGTGGTAAAACACATCAAGATGTGAAAACTGTACGGAGCCTGTTCCAATAGGAACACAGAAGTTTGCAACTTTTTCAGACTTCATCAGCCTCCTTTGATTCTAGCTACAATCAGCATCATCAAACAACATCATCACGTTATCAGCATGATGTACCTTACAAGATTTGATTCAAAGTTCTGTGCATTAAATTGGGCCCTCGAAATGAAGCATTGGCTGCTTGATATAATCAGACATTTTCAGCCCACTACGACTAGCAAACTTTCATTCTGCACTGATCCTTCTTCAGTGACCCCGATTTAAAAAATGCAGTTACTACTGAATATGATCTGGTGTGCCAACCATTGTTATTGCTCAGTAGTGCTGAGCAGGGCATCATTGCATGACTCCACTGTTTAAAAGCTGATGGTCAAGATTTGATACATCAATCTATTGTGAAAATTTAGCATATCTATATCAGTACATTATGTACATACCTTTTAGAACCACATTTAAAAATACATTATGCATGTGTATGTACTAGAACAATTTTATACATCTATTTCATTGGAAACCTCCAGCAGTACATGCATTTGCCTATTTTGTACATACAACTGTATTATTTCTAAAACACTTCTGAAAACGCCACCTTTAACAATTCATAACTTCCTAGGTTTTTAATTAGGAGAATCTCCTTGGTGGATACTTGCTTAAGATTTCAAAAATGACTAGTGATTTTGTGTGCTCCACCTGCGACGCCTTAAAGGAGTCTTATTTTTTTAACAGTGGATGTTTCATTCTGAAAGCCAGGCCCCTTTAACAAGCCTACCTACAGTCAGGATAATTAGTGACTTTTAACAATGTCAGCAATTATTCTTGTTTCCAATATGTGTTATTTTCCCTCAAACAAAAAAGAACCACCCTGAATAGCAGGATTCACTGAAGCAAATAGCAGATTATATTCAAATACATACACATATGTCCACATCTACATATTAAAAGAAAAAAAAGTCAGTAATATATGACACATCCATAAAATATACTAGTTGATATTACATATGTTGATGACAGAACAATCACCAGGAATGGAGGTTTTAAAATTTGCAGCTACTTTTCAATGCTATAGGTAGAGAAACAGCTTCTTATTTCCACAGGGAAGTGATATAATAAGAAAACAAAATGCTTCTAGATATAAAGCAATTTCCCTTACCAGGTCTGTGAAAATGCTGAGGGGAGCGTGACATTGTGGGTGTGTAGCTGTGACGACTGTATACAGGAGAACTGATAGAGCCTTGGCTAGTTGACCTGTGAATCATTCGATCCCGAACATCCTGATAACCCTGGAAAGTAAGAAGCATTAGATGAATTAATTACAAAAAATTAAATGAACTCCACACATTTTTCCAACTGCATATGGCTTTCAAAGACCTGAAGAGAGCAACAGAATATCTTTCCAGGTTCTAGCCTATTATCATACAGTGTTAATTGCTTGTCCATTAGTTTTCACATATGAACGACTGCTGCTCATATAATCCAATCCATTATGTCTAAGTGTTAAAATCTGGGGCCTCCAAATTCTGTGCATCCTGCAGACTGAATTCTGTTGAGCAACACTTAATCATACTTAAAACTTAATCCTAATCTTTCAAGTCACTAATAATTTGTGTACCTGAATTTCCCAGGACTCCTTAAGAGGACTTGTTTTTCAGAGGGCATGCCTACACTGGAGACAGTGGTACACTGTGGCTGCAGCCGCCTATCCCACAGCAGGGCAGAGGGGAAAGGGGTACTCATGCATCACCAGTGCTACCCACACAGTGGCCATGCCTTTCGGGAGGGCGAATCCTGGTCCACATGTAGTCCACATGGTGGCCATGCCTTTCGGGAGGGTGAATCCTGGGTGCCCTCTCTGCAGCATACGGTTGATAGAGGGTGCAACTCGAGCACTGCACACCAGCACCAAGTGCGGCCCCCCCCACTGTGGGGAAGCTGGATAGTCCCAGTGTAGAGAGATACCTATACCTTTACCGACACCGCCACTACCCAGTTTAAAGCTAGCCTGGGTAACTGTTCACTATACTGCAGTCTGATGTGTACGTGTGCCCAGAAAGTACTAAGGCCCCCACCTCTAAAATTCAGACAGCTTTGTTGTGTCTCAGACTGGCACCCCAAAACCAAGGCACCCTAAATCACTAATTACTTTTGAAAATTTGAAATCCTGGTGTCTTGGTTCCTGGCAAAAGCGAAGCAGAGCGGGGCAAACCTTTCCTACAGGAGCAGGGCAACTGGGAAGCTCCAAGACCAAAAGCGTGTTCATAAATTTACTGCGTACTTCATACCATGGGGAAGGCAGGACACCTTTCACTTTAAAAAAACTGGACTAGCTGGTCACCATACCTATGTACAGCAATAACCATTAAAACTGACAAATGCCTTTCCAAGTATGTCACATCGCTATGATGTTTAAGAGTATTGCCCTAGCCTAGGGGAATACTGTAGAAATGTTTCCTTCAAGCATAAGCAAAACTCACACAGATCCCAACAGTAACCACTGCAGGCTCAGGGCCAGACCTTTGGCTGCTGTAAATAAGCACAGTTCCTGGGGCTCCAGCCTTGATCTACATATCACAATAAAGATGAGTTTGCAGACATCACATCCCGTGGTACCATCACTCTCCATATAACCTGCCAGTCAGCATGAAATACCCTCTATTCTTCTGATTTTCTTGGCCTTTTAATACTCATGCTATGTAAACAGAAAATGGAAATAGGCATCAAGCTGCCTAGGACCATCAGTAACTCCACTTCCTGGTATCAACTGTTCCAGCAGCGGTGACACACTGCCCCGGGAGGGTTCAATCAAACTTACTTCTGCAGACGGTGTAGGAGACAGCGTCCTTGGAGACTGTAGGAGGCAAAGGAGAGAAGGTTACAGAAACAACATGTCTCCTGCCTTGCCAGCAAATGCTAATCCAAACAGCCCCAGAGATCTGGCAGTGATGTGGTATCTAGCTCTAAAGCTGTGGTTTCTCCTCACTGCCCAGAGCTTGGTTTCTGAAGTAGTGAAGCAGTTTAGGTTCACGTTACCCAAAAGCAAGTATGATTAATTCACTTAAATATCCTGAAACAGCATCTTTGAAACATCTAACTAGGGCAGTAATCGAAATGTAGCTGCAAAGGCGACGAGAAAAAAGGGCTATTAATTTAATAACTGTGCTTATGTGGAAAGCTTCACAATGGCAATTAAATGCATTTTAACTCAGGGCTCTGAGTGGGAAACAGAAATGCAGGACAATCTCCTAAACAGCTGCACACTGGCAATTGCCCTCCTACCTCCAAAGCCTTACGTGTGTGTGTGTGTGTGTGTGTGTGTGTGTGTGTGTGTGTGTGTGTGTGTGTGTAAAATGAAGAAACAGTTAATATTTAATCATACTTATTTTATAGTGATTCATGCATGCATGCATCATATTTCTCAGCACCTTGCTTTGGAAGAGCTGCTAACATCACCCAGCAAGGTGGAGGCAATGGTATCATTTTCATTAAACTGATAGGGAAAGTTTTTCTAAAGTATTGCCCAAAGTCATCTATAGAGTTGGGAACCCAGCTGGGAATAGGAGTCCTACCTGATTTCCAGCCACAAGTTTTTGAGTACAAGAAATTCTCCTCCTCCAAATACCAGAATTTTAAATATTTCTCGTATGTAGTGAACACTAGAATTATTCATTTGATTGCCATACTAAAACCGGTGATGGCTGGTGCTCCTAAGGAATACTATAGTTATTGCAAAACAATTCTACTTTTAAAACAGTGCATCAGAAATAAAATAGCTGTTCTGGCCTAACTACTGCTAATATGGTGACAGCAGTAGAAAATGTACACAGAATTTCTGATGGCAAATGGATCTATCAATTCCTTGTGCATATGCCAAACATGCACATCATCTGTACAGCAGGCTGCGCTGTCCTCCATGTCCTACACACTCTGTAGTGCAAGACTATCACCTCCAGAGGAGCTGGCCTTGCTGCGAATGCAAAGTATGTGAAGACAGGACCAATTTTTTGGCTTGAGTGCAAGAGATTTCACCATGTGCAATTTATCACATGGCTTTGTTAGACCACTTTTAACCACAGAGGAGACCTTCTAAGTTTACAAAAATCCTGAAACACCAAATCACCATGTCAGCACATATTTTAGAGCATGACCTATACAAGTTTTACTACTTGCATATATATACTTGCATATAATCACAAAACATTTTGCAGATTAGCCTCTAAAACAACTGTTTAACTGTAAGCTAAAATTCTTCAACTATCCACATAAAACAAAGTCCTATGCTTGTTTTTGTTTCTGTTTTTTGGTTTTTTGAAGACTGAATTTGGTCCTTGACTTGCAAATAAACATTATCCGCTGATCCGATCTGGAAAGTTGGAGTCAGTTTCTACTGGAAAATATAATTAAATGACTGGAGGCTGGGAAGATAACATAAGAAGCGACTTCCCTTACATCTATTCTACATGTGCCAGTGCTGGGTAAATGGTCCCACCATGTTTTCTATGGCTTTGAAGAGAGGGAACCGCACCCATTTCTTCATTCACTGGTGAACTGCCATATCTGAAACCCTGAGTCTGTCAAGGAAAATTTAGCTCATCATATTTGGTTGGGACATTGAAAGGGCTCTTTAAAAAAATCAACATAGAAGACTTCCAATTCCTCAGCAACATTTTTAGGGATGTTTAGGAGGTATATTTAGAAGGAAAAAAACAAAGTCCAGCAGGAGCAAACCAGCGAACACAGAAAGCAGTGATTTCAAAACTAAAATCCTGCTTAAAAACCCCCCACACATACACACACAATGGGAATTAAATTCCCTTCCCATTCAACTCAGTGATCAAACTCTCATTCATTTTAGTAGGCTTAAGAGCTCATCCTCAAATCCTTGAAACCAAAGGTTTAACTTTACAGTCCTTGAGTGCTTTGCTGGATCAGGGCATGTTACCTTATGTCACACTGGCATGTGCCATTTTACTGGCAGCATAATTATTGTTTCAGGATTTCTGGGCTTGACCCTGTGGCAGGACTCCCAAAAGAGCTTTCTTTTCTTCAGAACTGCAGGAATGATCTCCCCCCGTTCAGAGCAAAAGCCAGGTTAAAGAAACTGCAATTGCAATGGCAGCAGCAGAGTAAACAGTTGAAATACAAGGAATTCGGAGGAAATGAAACCTTCCACAGTATTTATGCTCCAAAAGCTACAACATCCAACTCCATCGGGGATCAGAATACGACGATGGGGCAGAATCTAACAATGGGCAGATTTCAAATACATTCAACATCTGGAACAACTGCCAACCTTTCAAAAGTCAGCCCAGCTTGCCTAACATTTCTCCCAAATGTAAAGCTGGACAAATAAAAGGTATCGCTTAACAAATCTTTCTTCTAGAAAGTTAACTGACAGCCTCTGGGCAACATGCTGTTTTATCATCACTTCACATTACACAACTTACTCCTCACTCGACTCCTGCTTTGTTAAAAACTGCCTCACTCCATCGTATCCTTAGGCTAACCTAACCGTGCTAGTCGTATTCACTGAAGTGCTAGGTTGTTGGGCTCCGCTAGATGGTGCCACTTAAAAACGTTTTTCATTGCACACTTCTAAACCAGCAATTTAGGGATTTATCAAGGAACAAACTGAGCAGATTACAGGGAGAAGCTATTATAGCCATTTGTGAAATGCTTAAAAGGAAGAAAGTCTAATGCTGTCCTATCCATCTTTCTCTTCTTAATTCACCTTGCAAGCTGGGGACTTTTCACTGCAGAGGTATTTTGATATTGCTTTGGAAGCGTTTCTATAAAACAGTCTTCCGAGGGTTCAGACTTTCTGTCTATTAAATACACCCTATGGGCACCTATATACAAGCAGTGAGGCTGCTCCAATGCGCTGCAATTACCTGAGTCCACTGGAGTGTTGTAATTACCGTGCTCCAGCAGAATCCAGTGTCATGTGTATCAGGATCCCCATGCAGAAAAATCACGGTGGCGGCATTTTAACTAAAGCTTGTTTGATGCGTTTTAGTTAAAGCACCCCTGCCACCATTTTTCAGCATGGGGATGCTAATACAGGAGATGCTCTGGGTGCTTTAATTAGAACAGCTCTTGGAGTCGCTGTAATTAAAGCACCTCCCCCCCGACTCCCAGAACGTGTGTATAAGTGTCCCATGGGCCTGGCAGTTATATCAGGATGCAAGGGAGTGTGGCTCAGGAAATACAATCGCTCCCAAGTCCTCAAGACACTCAGAAGGCATGTGCAGTTTGAAAGACCCATTTAGAGGTGCAGGCTCCCCCCAACCTCAGCCAGGTACACCTCAAACTGCAGTATGAGGCAAACCATTGGAAGAGGGTGGCATGTAATGAAGAAGCTCCCTGCTCTGTGTTGTAGAAGGTGTTTTTTAACTGGAAACTCCTGCACTTTGTCTTCTTCAGAAGGGTGTGGGACTTCTCTATTTGAGTTGTCGATGGATGAGGTTTGGAAGTTCCTGCCTGGATCTCTTGTGATGCTCAGAAACAGCCAAGCAAATAAGCAAACCCAGTGCATCTAATGGCTGGCTTAGTTCTCCCTGTGTCCCTATTTCCACCTGGAACCACAGAGAAAGCAAGGGACAAAGCAACTGCACAGGGGAAGGCTGAAATAGCCTGTCACCAATTCTACTCTTGTACAACTTTTCTGTCTGAGCTGGAGGGGATTATCAAAGGCTCTCAACATTCAGGGCCATCTGTACCCAGCCAGCTTTGCACTGATACAGGTGTGTGTCAAGGGGTCAGTGGGGTTGAAGGTGGGGGAAGTGATTTATATCCTGAGAGCCAAGGATGCTTGAACCCCTCTTGATTTTCAGTAGCCATCCGCTCTGCTTCTTTGGAAATCTAACTCTTGCTTCACTTTAGTGCCTAACGGGGACCGAGCTCTTGAGAATCTGGCTCTACTGAACGTTTCATCCAAGGCTCACGGACATCAATTCAAAACTCTTTTTAATTCCAGTGTTGCAGGATCAGGGCTACACAAAGGTATAGCTTGTCTGCAACACTGGTACTGGTCAAGGTGGCTATTTTGGGGATTCTTTGGCTAATGGGAACTGGATTTGATGGCCCAGGAGGCCCCTCCAGTCCTATGCAACACATTTCTGAAAGGATGCAATGGGCTCATGACTGGTTACCAAAATAAACCTTTCCAGGGAATACCACAAGGGGAAAAGGAAAGGGTGTGTGTTAAATGTCAAGTCAAACAGCAAGAACTTATAAATTATGTAGCCAGGAGTGCACAATGTAAGAAATGAGTTGAGTTTCATCTGAATGAAGAGCTTTTGTTGAGTGTAGATTTTAGTGTAAAATACATGAATCACTCCCAAATCTTAAAGTCAATTTTGTGGCATGTTTAATCATTATTCAGCAAGATAAATATTTACGAAGGTGGCTGTTATTAGTATAGTTTGCAAGTACAATGTAGTTCAAAACCCTGACTGGTGATGAAGGTGTTCTCATTACACAGAAGATATCTCCAAATATATTTATTGTGCCCAAGGCTTATAACAGGACATGGCAAATAAGGTCTATGTACACTGCTTGTCAGCATGCCAAATTTGTGTTTAAAAGCAGTATTGATGATAGAGTGGAAATCACTCCCTTCTTAGGGCCAGGTTTTGTGGTCCTTAACTGAGTACAATTTTTATCTGGAGTTAATGGTAGCTACACAATATTAAAAACCAAAATCTTTGGTGTCTGAGTAAATGTCAGTAAGCTGAGCTCCTTGGCACCTCTCAGTGTCAATAAATGTGTAAAAAGATAAGAGTTTAAAGTATAAACTAATCAATTTCTGTCCCCCATCCCTCTTCACATAACATTTACTGAAGACTAAATCAGACACAAACCCTGTGCAAGTCACTCCACTCACAGGGGCTTATTACAAAAAGATGTGAACACTGCAGTCCCACATTGCTAATTTTTTCTCATATACAGCACTGCCTGGCATATAATATGGAACTTGTTTTTGAAAGGGAGAATAAAGAACAAAAGATCTTTCCAGAGTTATGCATGCACAGAGCAGGGACAGAGTTTGATCATCAGCTAACTTGCCCTTCCTTTCTTGCTTAACTGAAGCTGAAACTAGAGGTGCACTGATACGTTGGTTCTATATTGGATCAGAACCGATATAAGGAAAATTGACAGTATCAGCAATTGCCTTTTTGGCTGATATGGCCGATCACGTTGCCAATAAATTCCTCGCGCAGCCACAACGTAGCGCGCGAGCAGCCATGAGCACAACCCCTCAACATGGAGAGTAGCCGGGTCCAGCTGGTAAGTCTGTTGTGAGGGAGGGGGCATGGTGGGGGGACAGATCGAGGCCCCTGCGGTGAGGGAGGGAGTGGGGCTGCGGCAGGGGAAGGCACTACATAGCTGGGGCAGGGCACGGGATGGAGCCGTGGCTCATCCGGGTGCTGCAGGGGTGGCTCCCACTGCTGCATGCACCCTGGGGGGGCCATGGGAGGCTTGTGCCCCCAGATCTGCATGTGGGGCAAGGGCAGGCTAGTGCTGTCGCCTGGGGCCAGGGGCAGCACCAGGCTCTTCCCAGCAGGGTGGCTGAGCTGGGCTGCCTTTGGAGCAGGCGGCAACGGCACTGGGAGGGGGGCTACAGTGAATTTTGGGGTGGCTGCAGCCCCCCCATCCTGTCCCCCATAGCCCCCTTCCCAGTGGAAGGCCTCTCTCAGAGACACTGCATGTTGGCTATAGCCAAGGCTGGAGACTTTGGCTGGGTAAGCCAATGCTCTTGCTGGGACCAAAGCTGCATATTCCTGACTAGAGGGTCTTGCCCCTCCACTCAGGGTCAGATCGATCGCCATATTTAGGGTCAGGAATGAATTTTACCCCATGTTCAGATTGGTACAGACTGTGAGGATTTCTGCCTTCCTTTGTAGCAAGGAGTGTGGCCCTCTACCTGGGATTTCTTCAGCATATATTGACAACCTTTTATAGAAGCAGGACATTGGAGGCCATGGTTCCTCTGCTTTACTTGTGGCAGGTTAGGGTGTTAGGTCTGTGTTGTCTCAGGGTTGATGGTAGTCTTATGTAGAGTTTTGATTATGAATTATTTAGGATGGTTTGGATAGGGATGATCCTACCTCAGGCAAGGGGTTGAAATAGATGACCTCTGGAGATCCTTTCTTCTCTATGATCCTATGACCAGTGCCTCCCTCTTGATCAAACCCTCACTTCCACCCAGTGTACCTAGCAAAACACCCTGGGACATTCACTTTTCCCATCAGATGAGGATGAGACCATCCCACTCCCATTTCATAGCCACCGAATGCTCTGGTAATTCTTTTGGAATAGCCTGTTCCACCAGGAATACCAGCTTCTTAAGGTGCAGAACTTAGTAAATGACACTGCATCGGATCTGAATTTGTTTCATGCAACCATCAAATACTGAATATAAGGTATTGAGTCGTATTGAGAAAGGACCCTTCCCTTTGTGAGCTGCTAGTATTAGAGAAGGTAAGAAATGGAGGGGAGCCATCTACCTACATCTGTAGCTGCCCACACATCGCAACTCAAAGCTTCAGTCAATGTTACCGTTCCTTCTTTCAAACATGGGCAAGAGAAATGAAAAGCGCTTTTAATCGCAGCGACAGCCACGTTGAAGAGTATCAGTTATACAGTCTGGAGACACAGCTGGCTTTGAATCACAGAAGGGGTCATACGGGGATTTCCTTACCTCTCCAAGACTCTGTCTCTCTTGCCTGTCCTCGTAGGCGGAGGTGTAGAACGGTTCGTAAGTAATTAGGTCTGGACGTTCAATGTCGTAAATGGCCTTGACTTTGGGAATGGCAGCTAAATCCTTGTAATCAAGGATCTCATTGTCTACTTTTGCCTGAAGGTCAAAGACAGAAAATAAATGAAGAGACACAAATGCACCAGTAACTTCTATTTTGCACGCTGTATGCTCTGGGGGAACTGACTTTCATAATGCAGTTAGGGAAAATCCTTTGCTGTCGCTCCATTTATGTACGCAGCAACTGTTTGTTCTTCACCAGCATATGTGAAGAACAAAGTGTTTTTTATCTTAAGAATCTAACAGTTTAAACAGACTGCACCCTTTGCGGTGTCTTCAAAACTATCTACCATCTATCTGCATCCATGTCTAGCAACCATCACCTCATATTCAGCAGCTGTGGCTAAGATAGCCGCAGCTCGCTAGCAAAATGTGACAAACTCTTTGCCAGACAGGACAGACATTCAGTTTGGTTATGCCACTATGTGGGCAAGTTTCTGTCTAATGCAAGGGTGGAAACCTGAACCTGGAAGCAGGCTCCAAAAAGAGCTGTTTGCATACGAACATGAAGATGAAGCTGCTTAGCGGGGAGAGGGATTAGAGGGGCAGCAGTTTGCTTGTTTATCTATTTCTTTTGATGTTGCTGAAATTTAAAAATCAATTGTTTCAAGTTCTTGCTTGTTCTATGCAAACAGCTTTGATTATTAAAACTGAAAGCGCTTCAGGCGTCTGATTTTGTTTTTACCTCATGATTTCTTTGGCTCACTTCATGAGGCTGGTCATCTTTCTACCTACATCCAGTCCCCTAGGCTGATATTTACAATTTTCAGAGCTGGTTTCCAGGGCAGTTTTCCATGCCAAATAGATACTAAATGCTACACTTTAAAATCGTATGAGGTTAAATACCTGAAACAACTAAAAAAAATTAACTACCTTTGATCAGTTTGGCTTTGTCTCCCTGGCTTTTCTTCACTCTACTTCCCCCCCTCCCCTCCCCTGCTCTACCTTTGGTTTTCCTAATTTCTACCTATCTCCGTTCTCACTGACATCCTGCCACACTTTGAGCTTTTGTTCCTTGGAGTCTCAGGACAACAGAGACTCCCTCTGCCTGACGAAGGGTGATTAAACATCAAAGCTTGTCAAGAACTTTTTTCCAACTACCCAGTTGGCCTAATAAAAGAGATCACATCTACTCAAAGATCCTTGCCTGATTATGTCCTTAGACCAGGGGTGGGAAAAATGTGGCTCATGGGCCGGATGCAGCCAGCCAAGCTATTCTACCTGGCCCGCGAGGCCCCTAAAATTTTTAGAAAATTAATATTAATTTCCTCGGCTGCCTGTCATGCGGCCCTTGATGGCTTGCCAAAACTCAGTAAGCAGCCCTCCACCCAAAATAATTGCCTGCCCCTGCCTTAGACCAACTTGGCTACAACCAAAAATCCAGCTTTGTCTCCCTGGCTGCCATACAATGAGCTAAGGAAATTTAACCCTTAATACTTCCTATACACATAAATGAATATAATTTTATATACAAAGCTACATCATTAATCTAAATCTAAATGCTCTATATAAAATGTATAATTATACACATGGATGCATAATTACATCTGTAACAAATTTGTGTGTGTTTGTGTATATACACACACACATATACATGCACTCAGGTCTATGATATGAACAAGTGTATATACACATATTCATTTCTGAGCTGAGGATGTCTGGACAACTTTAACTAGTACAAGTTAAAACAGACACTTGTATAATGCTTGCAGCAGAGCAGGAATACATCAGATGGGCCTAAGCCTGCACGGTGAGGCTGTGCTGTGTGACAAGAGGCAAGATTCATAAACTGGCCGAGGGGTATGAAGCAGCACATTGTCAGCAGGATGGCAGTGCTCCAGAACGTCTTTCATGGTTTAAAATCAGCAGTGTGTAATAGCTTTAATTTACTGACTGCTTCTTCTGTAGTTCAAAGGCATTGAAAAACTAGAGTTGACTTGTATAAGAACAGGCCTGCTGGACCCCTTGCTCAGTTTTTCCATGTTTTTACATGAGCCATCAGTTGGTTTGTATCTGATATAGTTGAAAAGTTCAAGTGTAGCATGTTCTCTATTATCCTGCTCTCCCCTGATTTCCTCCCCAGTATTGCCTTTACAAACAGCCCCTTTCTTCAGCTAGGAATTTAAATAGCATAGAGCAGGAAGGCAATGCCTTTTGGACCAAAGGACTTCCTCTAGCTAGAAAAGGAAGAAGGTGAACCCTTCAGATGCCCGAGAAAGCTTAATAAAAACAGGGAAAAACTAAAGTAGATTTAAAACATCTGGGCCAATTCTAAACTGTTGAGTCCATCTCCAATTACTTTACCATAAGATCAAAAACTACAAACCTAAGACTCCAACAAGGGTTCATCAGGAATGCAATAGGAAGGTGTCCTGCTACTCTCTGATTGTGAAGCACATGCAAATGAAGTGGCACAATGAAAATGCTAGTGATGGTCCCATGTTTATCCTGGAAAGCATAACAACTGAAACATGCTCAACCCCATTTTCCTTTCTTTTAAAACAAAATCTTCAAAAACCAAAATTCCTGATCTCTTCACCTGTAGGTATTTAGGAGGCAAAGCTTTGCTTCACCAGAATCTCCATGAGCTCTATATGAGATGATAAATCCCCAGGGCAGCAGGCAGGAAAGTGCAGTAACATCCTATATAGCGGGTGCATCTACATGTGCAATTAATGTGACATGATAAACTCTGGGGCAGTTTGTGCTGGAGTGACCTGCTCCTGGAAGCAGCATCTACATGTGCACCTGGGACAGCAACACTTTGAGCCAGCGCAGAGCAGGCCTTGGCCGGCAGCAGCCTTAAGGGGTCAGTACCAGGTTCCCGGTGGCAGTATCATGTGGCGAAGGGCTGGCTGGGGCATGAGAGTCACTGTGTGCCTAGGCAGCTGGCTGAGTGCAATTTCCGCCCTTGGTCACTCTCTACAAGTGCATTTCAGCATAGTACATACTCTGCTGTAAGATAGTACTGTCCCCAGCAGTACTATCCTATGGCAAAGTTAATTAGTTTACTGAACCCTAATACCAGCATATGTGTAGGGGGTGATGTTTTATTGCGGAGCTAATTAACCAACCCTCAGGAAAGTGCACACCCAGATGTACCCAGGGAGCCTTAAGTTTGACACACCAGGAAAAATGGCATGGCTGTCATATCATTTGCAACTTAAAAAAAAAAATAACATTCTCCAAAGACAGCATGGTTTCAAAAGGTGCGATCCCTACTAAACAATTTGTCCTAGTATAACGACATAGGACCTATTACTAGTTAACCACTTTAAAAGATGTGCACATATCAGCTGTTACTACCTATTATATCTCATGAACCTGTACTGATACAAAGGTAGCTAAACTGCTCTAACTTTGACCCTGAATGAAGCAAGATTGAAGTTGGATAGGTTTTGTTATGTTTGTATCACTACAAAATCATGAAGATGTAGCAGTTATATTGTAACAGCTTATACCGATAACATGTGGTTACAACTTTTCCATCGGTCTATACCCACAGAGGGGAATGATTTTTTACTAACATAGTTATCCTGATGCGAAATCCTGGAATGAAGTCTGTTACATCAGAATAAGGGTATCTTTTATTAGTGTATCTTATTTTACTTCCCAAACCAGGATATGCTAAGCCCATTACTTAACTAGGGGAATAATGGCCTATTAACAGGAAATGTTACTTACATAGATAGTATGGCCTGGTGAGCCAGGAATACTGGAACCTGGTCTGGAATAAATACTTTCAGAGGATGTTCTTGTTGGCTGAAAAACAAATATTCACTTGTAAGAGTCCCGCTGCGGCCACAGCCCTGATAATCTAGATTATTAAGACACAGAAGGCTTGCCTTCATCCCTGAATGGATTCAAATTGAAAAATGTAAACATACGTTTAAACGTAAATGCAACGAACTCAAGCATTCTAGCAAATTTCCATCTTATGATGCAGCTATGATTTCTCTTTTAGGAAGGGTTGCGGGAGGAAAAGGGAGTGTTTAAAGGTACACTGTGAAAAGCAAAACTGACTGTGACGGACAAAAAACAATACCCCACTGAGGCATTGTAGTAGCCAGCTACACAGCAATCCAGGTTGATATTGTACACTAATCTCTTATGGTTACACTGAATGGGAAATCAGGCGAAGTCCAACCCTACGGCATACATGCAGACCGCAGACCAGTCACAGCCACTGGGGTGGACATGGTTGTGTATCCACGTGATGTGCCATGACGGGGGCGCCTTAGTCACTGCACTTACACCCATGTAAATGACTTGCAAGTAGAGGAACCACAGACTTTCTTACTTGGAACAGCGCCAATAGTTTGTGTAACAGAGTTTTGCTGTTGTCGTTGCAGGTAATAGTCAGGTCCTTCTCGCTCCAGTGACTCTAATGTGTAAGCAACACTTCCTTGCAACTTGAGACCCATGTGGTCACTTATATGCATGTGCTCAATGCAATTCATTGATACATAGATGTTTGGGTCAGAAGGGACCTTAGCAGATCATTGAGTCCAATCCCCTGCCCTGGGCAGGCAAGAGCATTGGGGTTAGATGACTCCAGCCAGGTGTATGACTAGCCTCCTCTTAAAGCCCCCCAGGGTAGGGGAGAGCACCACCTCCCTTGGGTGCCTGTTCCAGATTCTGGCAACTCTCACTGTAAAGGAGTTCTTCCTGATGTTTAACCTAAATCTGCTCTCCGTCAGTTTGTTTCTAGTTATCCCAAAGGGTGCCCTGGTAAACACAGCGTCTCCTATTCCTTGCTGTCCCAACACCCTGATGAATTTGTACATGGCCACAAGATCCCCTCTCAGCTTTCTCTTGCGGAGGCTGAAAGATCCAGGGCCCTCAATCTCTCCTCATGGGGCTCTGCCTGCAGGCCCCTAACCATAGGAATAACCCCACTCTCAACCCTCTCGAGGTTGTCCACGTCCCTCTTGAGGTGCAGTGCCCAAAACTGGACGCAGTACTCCAGCTGCAGAGGGGAAACATCACCTCCCTGTACCTGTCTGTCATGCACCTGCTATGCATGATAAAGTGCAGTTATCTTTACTGATCATTTCATCACACTGACGACTCATGTTCATCTTGGTGTCAACAGTGACTCCAAGATCCCTTTCTGCTGCCGTGCTGCTGAGAAGGTCCTCCCACAGCCTGTAAGCGTGCTGGTGATTCCTTCTCCCTAGATGCAACATCTTGCACTTGTCCTTATTGAACTCCAACCTATTCTGCTCTACCCACTTTTCCAACCTGTCCAGATCCGCCTGGATTCCCTACCGTCTGGTGTATTCACTTTACCCCATAATTTGGTATCATCTGCAAATCTGGACAGAGTGCTTTCCGCGCCCTCATCCAAGTCATTGATGAAGACAGTGAACAGCATTGGTCCAAGGACTGAGCCCTGTGGGACTCCGCTGCCCACATCTTTCCAGGGCGATACCGACCCATCCACCACCACTCTCTGGGTGCAACCCCTAAGCTAATTTGCCGCCCACCCGACTGTGTAAACATCTACGTCACAGTCACTCAGTTTATCTATGAGAATATGAGATACCATATTGAAGGCCTTCTTAAAATCCAAGTAGATGACATCTTCCTCAATTCCTGTGTCTAAGCATTTTGTGACCATTTGCAAATTGGGTGCCAGTTTTTGGCACTTCATCAACATCCAACTGACATGACTCTGTGCAGGCAGTTCTGTATGGAGCGAAATTAATTCAGTGTCATTAGGTCTGTGTGGTGGGATTCCAAAACTTCATGAATCAGAAAAAACACTTTTTCCAACCCAAAATCTTCCTGATCTCCAAGACCTGTTAATCACTCCTAAGTCTAATATGCAGCATACACAGACTAGACTGTCCTGACCTAAAGATTAATGTGCAATGAGACTTATCCAGAGCAATGGAAAGACTCACTTTGAAGGGCTGTAGACCAGGGTCAAGATTTCACCTGGAAGAAATCAAAGATCATATTGCCTCCTCCTTGCACCAACTTTCTCTTGAACCAGATGCAAGGAAGCTCTCCACAGCACGAAGCTGCTAGCCAGGTGGTGATTCCCACAGTTTAAGTGCAATGGGGTACTCAAAGCTAATGCCACGAAACAAACTCTCAGTTACTTGTTTCTGCCTCTTGTTGGCTTCTGGCACAGACCGGAGGCAGCAGAGATTGCCCGCTGCAGGGAAATGAGCAACATCTGACAGTCCAGCTTGGAGAACTCGCTCAGGAAATGTCTGCGAAGAACAGAGCGGGGCAAGCAGGGCTTTCTTATCTTGCAGCAGATATTTCCTGAAAGGGGCCTTTCAGCTGAGTAGCAGTCCTTCTCCTGTGGTCCTTCTCACTTTCATTTTCCAGGCAGCAAGCAACATTTACAAAAAAAAAGCTGGCTGACAAGAGCATTTTGAGGTCATGCTCCTTCACATCTGCCTCAAGATGTGTTTTGGGAAGTCCGCAAAGGAAACAAGCACACTTGGGGGAGGGCAGAGGCATCAAGGACTTTGAACGTAGACCAAGAAAAGAGAGGTCTCAGATCAAATGCAACAGGTGACCATGGGAAACAGATGAGGATGCTGAGGGCTAAGCTATAGCCCCACCTTTCTCCATAGTGAGTCTGATCACAGTTTCACAACTGGGCCAGAATACTGCTCCATACCTATTTCTGGAGCCATAAAATCCCACATCCCGAACTGCAGATAAATTGCTGAGATGCCCCAGCTTCCTCCCCTGCATGATGCAACCAGAGGAAAAAAACTGTTTGTGTTAGGGGAAAAATAAAAAGATCTAAGCTGGGGGAAATCTGTTGGCTAATGAGAAACATTCCCTTTCCCTCTCTGACATTTCACACTGCAGCCTGTTTGAGCAGAGTCATATGTAGCAAGTTGCTGCAGTTGCCATGGCAAGTGATTGTTTTTCTCACAACGCATAAGGAACAAGGTTCAGTGTTTGAGGTCCAATTTGGGGCATTTTGCTTGTTACTCACCTTCTAGTTTCTGCCAAATGTTGCTGTTACTTTTTGTTTATTTTTCTAATAAGTACAAACAGATTGTGCCGGTTCAGAGTAGCTGCAATCTCTCTGCCCTTGTCCCACCCTTGGACTGGAACTTGTGAGCATTTCTACACCAAGGGAAAGGGTCTTTTTAATTATTACAGGAGATCAGAAATTGCTGTTCAACAGTTGCTTGGCCCAGACATGCTAGTGTCTTGCAGTACTTTTTCTCTACCTCATCTCCCAGTTTGTTCCCCAGAAATACCTTAGGCAATCAGATGATTTACCTACGGGTGCTTTCACAGTTAAGAAATCTGCTCACCTTGATTTCCAACTGCTCCTTAAACACTTTTGTACAGTTTAGCTTTAAGTACAGGAGTAGCTGGGCTGGCATAAATGGAGGTCAGCTGGAGTACAGTACTTGCAGAAGCATTTCCACAATTAGGAATCACCTCCCATTTCCTCAGTTCTCCCTTTCTTCTGCTCTCAGACCTAACCAAGCATCTGCAAACTCGCTTAAGAGTCGCTATTTGCTAGACCTGGCATCCCTGATGCCCAGTCCTCTCTCTCCTGAGTCCACTGGTTTCAGCATCAATCTGCAGAGACCCTTTCTTGTTATTAGCAACCTGGTTTCATCAGGGGACTTTGCTCTTAGAGTAGGATGTGATCCTGCTCAGCACTGTGTATGCACACTACAAAAAGGCAGCCTGTCCTGAGAAACTTCCTCTAAACGTTTCAGAAACTCTTTATTCAGCAGTTTGGGGCTCTGTTACTCCTTCCCATCCTGTGTCCTGCTACCTCCTGCTAAGACAGAATTTTTTTTGAGAGACCTTCTGCTCATTGTTCTAAGTACCTTCCACATCTCTGCTTACCTACCACGGCCTTGCCTGCCCTTTATTTTTCCTGTTTAAAGTTACACAGGATGGATTTCAACTGCAGCTTCTCTTGCTGTTTCCTAAACATTTCTGACGATGCTACGTAGGAATTCTTCAGGGCTTTGCACCTTCCCCTAAAGGCAGCTGCTTTACAGTCAAAAACATTGTGTGCTGCTTGCTTATCAGACCTACATTAAAGATATTGTGATTACTGGAGCCTCGCAGTTCCCCTGACCTAACCTTACTTGCTATATAGTCGGCTCATTTCCCAAGAGGTCTAGAAGAGACCTGTTAACCTGTCAATGATACTGCAGCCCTCAAGGGACGTGCTTCTTTTACTAAACAGCACAGTGCATTATCAGAGTCCCAGGCTCCTCTCTCTGTCCATGATCACCTTTGTATCACAAACACTTTAAGCCAAATTCTCCATCCATGTCAAAATAGCAATCAAGTGTGAGCAGCAAGTTATACAGCAAGTAAATGAAACTGGAAAAGCAGAGTTAAGCATCACTGACTTAGCTTTGGATGTGCAACTATACACTTTTTTTTGGCCTATTTTAATGAAAGTCGACATTATCCTCCTGCTGGTGGTTGCTTTTCCTATTCCAATCACAGCACATGGGTTCCATGTGTTCTGAACCCCCACTGATGGTCAGAGAGATGGGCCCCTGGTACATGCTCATTTTTGTGCCTCCTGCCATGATATATGTGTATGGTAGGATATGCAATTTTGGGACGAGATCCCAACTGCACCATTACTACTTGCCAGTGATCCCAGACTCCCTCTGTATTGGCAAGCTCCTGCAGCCTGGCATGAACCAATGTGGTCCTGGGGTCAGGACTGACAATCTGCTGAGTGTCAGTCCCAGCCCTGGGGAACCACACTGGAGCCAGTTTGAGACTTGGGGAACACAGGGGAAGTTGTCAACAAAGCCCTGCCATACAGCCAGCATCAGGCAGCATGATGAGGACTCTGACACATGTTCAGTTTAAGGTGCAACTGAAACCAAATACCAAAATGTTACATGTATTCTGTGGACTAATTTTGTAGCTGGTTTCCCATTTTGTCATGCCGTCAGTTGCATGAATATGGGCTAGGTTACTATTTAAGGTTCAATTAATAAAGTTAATTGCTCCTTAAGTGTAATGTCTGCCTAGGACTTTTAGGCTACTTTTGTTGCTCATGAAAATTTTTCACCCAACTGTGGTGCATTATGTACTTCCTCTTGTTTGTCCCTGCAGAACTGGACTGGGATCTTCAATACAAGTTGTCTGCATTTGAAGCAGTCTAAAGCAGCAATACAGTAGGTGCTTCTATTAAGCTCCTTTTTCTGCTATTGTTATAGTCTTTACCCTGCTTTACTAAGAGGGGAAGATCTGTCTCCACCCCTGTGTCTCTTCTCCCTGAGCACCACTGCGCTGCAAAGTTTGGAGTGACTGTACTGAATACTGGAACACTAACAACATACATGAACAAAAAGAAATCCATGCATATCATCAAGTGATCTAAAAGATGGAATCAAATCACAAAGCAGGTATTCATATCATTAAAGTTTTTCATTTCTTCAGAAATCTTTTATTTCTAGTTCCTCTTTTCATGCCTTTGTTTCCAAAGCACAAGGACATCATTCCCTTCATTTGTAGACTAGCAGGAGTAACATCAACTATTGTACTATTTTGATGATGATCCTGTTGGGGTCTCCCCATCCATACCAATGATATCACTCATACATACACCCCAACTTGATCGGCTTCTTTTTTAATATTAGTTTACAAAGCTTAGGCTGATCCATTTGATTTACCTGAATACCAAGGTCATCTCATCATGCATTACACATCATTAAAACAGATCATGTATTTAAAGGAGAAAAAAAAGAGACAGACAGAGCCATCCACATCGTCCAGATGAGGCAATGTGATGGCAGAGGTTCTCTATATTACAGATGATCAGTCATGCTCTATAGGAAGATATGGGGGGCAGGCAAACCAGATCAGAAGTGATCCCATGAACATCTGGACCAAAGGGATGCACTACTATTCTACAGGACACTGCCAGTATTTACAGTACCTGCCTTAGTTTTTTGATCGAGTTCATTATGCAAGGCGGTGACAACAGCTGCAGAAGAAGGAATAAGTTTTCATTCTACAATAGTTACTGAACAACATTTCTAACACAATGAAGGCAAAAGCTCCTTAGGGCAGGAGGCTGATTCTAGACCGTGTATATTTACATACCAACTTCAATTAGCTTTTTCGACTTGCCAGATAGGATTGTGCATTACCAATGCCCTCTGGTGCCCCTCATACAACTCATTACTTTGATCATCTCCTCTAATTCGAGGTTTCTTCAAAGGAGATGAGTTACTTAGGGCCTAGATCCAAACCCCACTGAAATCAAGACTCCCATTAATTTCAGTGGGCTCTGGGGTCAAGCCCTGAGTGTATCTCATTCAGTCTAAGTGGTGGTGCAGATGTGACCCATCAAGAAACAAAATCCTACAGAATTCATTATGCATGTCCATTATTATGACAATTCATGACAATGTTAGGTTTCTCCTTTTAAGTGCATTCATATGGAGCCTCTGATTCTCTCTTCTAAGAATCTGCAATGCATATTGTAGACTCTTACTCCAGCTTTTACCCTAGTGAGTCAGCAACCATTTCAGACCAGATTTTGAGCAGGGGTGGTTTAAAAAACAAATCACACATACACACAAGCTCATAAACAGAAGCAGCGTTTCTCTCCATCCCAAACACAAGGAAAAGAGAGACGTGTCAGTTTGCAGAACTCCTTTTAGCCAGACGTTAGTCACAGCACCAAACTCCTGCAAACGTAGACTTTCCACTGGTGGCAGGGGTAAGTAAGCACTAAAAAAAGAAAGGGTGAAATCCTGGCACCAGTGAAGTTGACAGCTAAACTCCCACTGGCTTCACCAAAGGGCAAGTTTTCACCTACTCCTCTTGAATTTTACTGGCCCTACTGTCTACAGATGTTAATGTGCACACTTCTCTTGACAGCTGGCATTGCGGATTTCAAGGGCTACAGTATACCTGTAACTCAAGATAACCCCCCGCCCCAATCAGCTAGTTTACTATTGTAACTTGCCTTTACAAATTTTTATAAACTGTCGACACCTTTCAATTAAGGTCTCAAGGCAATAGTTATAACAGCAAAAGGCATTTGAATATAATGCATCCACTGTGAGCCCCCATGTTAGCGCTTGCTTGGATGCCCATTGCTGCATTAGGATGAGGACACTGCAGAATCTGATTTATAGAGCGACTGAAATGAGCTCTGCTTGGGAACAGAAACAATATTGTGTCTTTTCTGGCTCATCACAGTCCTGTACAGTTGATGCACACAAAGTGCTCTTTTGGCTTCACCAGGCTACTCCTGTGACTAGAGACTGCAGGATCAGGATGCCTGGTTCTTGGACCCGTCAGAGAAGTGACATAGCACTGCTGTCAGCAATAAACCTGTTACAGACGAGAAAGCCGCTCACTGGTTGGCAGGGTTTTGATGTTCCGTACGCCAGAGCAGTCATTAATGTCAGCCTGCAGTTTCATCCGAGACATGTTGGATGGTTATAACATTTATCCACTTCTCCTTCTGGCTAAGTGAATATTACATATTTCTCATGGGCGATGTGATTTGAATGACCCGTAGACTGCTTTGCCTCTAGCCTCCAAATCCAAAAAGTGTATACCAGTGGTTTAATCTTGAGCATTCACCTTTCTAATGTTCTGATTTCCATCGAGAGGCTGATCTGTCCTGGTGCGTTGAACCATATTTGGTTTAATCAGTCAGGAATTAATAAGACTGAAAGACCAGTTTGCAGAAAAGCACAGACTGTATTTACAAAATGGACTAAAGGAATTGGTGTGGCAGGTGCAAAAGCCACTTACATAATTAAGAATTGCACCTCTCCTGTAACCTTAAGCCCTTGTTCACTGCTATCATTAAACATATACCAGAGTCTCTCAAGCTACTGCAACATTACAATCATCCATTCATTTTCCCTTTCTGCCTTTCTCTATGTAAAGGTCTCTGCTGGTACTGCAACTGTAACCCCTAAAGTACCAAAAGAGTCATCTCTGGCAACAGGCAGTACGAGGTCTCACAAGTATCTCTCTTCCCAAGAGAACTGCAGCCCCATTTTATAGACCTGCGGTCTGGATAAAGATTGGGTACTTTTCCAAAGCTAGACCAACACTATGCTCCAAGCTTTTGGGTTCGATACTGTGTTGCTTTCCACAGTAGTAAGTGGCATGACCAAAAAAGACAAAATGTATTCTCAACACTTAAAGTCAGAGAAAAATGAAGGGCAAGATTTTTATCCCTTCCCTTCTTTCTTGTATGATGCTTCATGGAAACTTGGTCTTCACTGAGAAAAGTGGAGAAGTGAAGTCTCAGACCTACAGCAGCAATGATACTAGTTTTGTATCCAGCACCCAGACAGTAATACAATGACTCAAATTTTGCCCTGAGTTACACTCCACACCAATAATATGCAAATCTAGGTAGAATTTGACTCTGATTAGATAGATGAATGCACAGGTCAAAGGGGATTGTGTGACCCTAATATAGCTACATCATGCCACAAATTCTGCCCCGTAAGGAGGAGACCATTTCTTTATCTGGTGTCTGAGCAGTCTGATTTTTCCTCTCCAATTTTTCTAATGCACTGAATAGGATTTATTGATTATGTTAGGGCTCCTGGATTAAGCTGGGTTTTAACAGTCTTGTGATATGAAATCTCATCAGCTACTGTACACAAAGGAGAGGGAGCCTTTGACCTTGGTCTAACAAACCGATGCAATGGCTATACAGATCCTTAACCAGAACCTCTCATACCAGACCTCTGTTCGTTCGCTTTAATGGATGTTGCATTCAGATCAAGAAGACCGTGCTATGGACTGCAAACACTCTGCACCTACTGACAATATAGTTATAGTTCTGTGACAACTGGGATCTGTGACTACAACAGGTGTAGGCATACTTGAGCTGGCTTTAAATCTGCCCAGGCTTTGAGAGATGCTCAGTTCTCATCCAGGTGGCCAATCCATGCCCATATTGTTCCCTATGCTGTTCCCAGGCTAGTCAGACTGAAGCTAGCTCAGTCCTGCCTTCCAGCTGGGCTGAAGATGCTGCCTAGAGGCAGGCACTGCAGTAGCAGAGAAGATATGCCTCCATTTTTCTGGAAAAGGCTCATGTCTGAAAGAGAAATTCAGTGCCAAACGAAGGGTTAAGAGAGGGCCTCACACCTCCAGCTTGGATATGGCAGAGGTCTGTGCTGAGGTAAAGGCTCTTGAGGAGCATATGAAACAGCCCATATTCAAAACCCATCCAAAAACAGGACATCGATGAAGAAAATCATAATCTCCATTACGGTATGAGGTTGGAGATGGTTCAAGTTTATTTCAAGTTGGACATTTCAATCACATTTTTTCATGAGGAGGTTTCACTGTTTTATTCAGTCAGCTCTGCAAAGTCTATTATTATCATTATATCTATTATTATGTTCATCTCCTCACCCTAGCTGTCTATTCCACACCAACAGCTTCCTATAATGCCCAGAACAACAACATGACAGTGAGAGAGAGCAAAAAAACCCCTATCATGTGCTTAAAAATAAATAAAACCAATTATTACATTAAATAAAAATATTAGCTACATGTAGAGATTAGCCAAGGATGCGCTGCATGATGCAAAAGACAGAGTTTGTGCTGGAGTGAGAAGCCAGGAAAGCTGCGTGAAAGGAGGAGTAGTAGCAGTGTGGCAGCACACCATAATGCAGAAGAGCGATCTTCTCAAGAAAGAAAGCTATTAACAACTCCATGAAAACACAACAGCCAACCTCGGCAGAGCGTGGTCTCCGCAGAACCAGACTCTTAGGGTAAAAGAATTCAGATGAGGAATGCTGCCATGGAATAGAAAAGGAAGAAAAAAAGAGTGAAAAAGCAATGTTTGTCCTAGATAAAGAACAAGGCATATATATAATCAAGAGCTCAAGGTCTTATGCAACAACGGTACTCACGCTGACTTTGTATAAGCTGAAGAGACAGCTATATGGCATAACAGCAATGTCGCACACTGTTAGCTGCAGAATCACCAACTGGCAGATGACCATAAAAAAAAAATTCTCGGTGCTTATGCAGAATTGTTTTATTTCCTGCTTGTTTTGGCTTCATAACCCTCCACTAAAAATCCAGCGGGAAAAGATCTTAAGCAACCCTTGTTTTTATGAGCTCCACCTCATATCTTAGCCAGTGAGGATGCTGATTAGCTTCTACTCCAGTATAGTTATTGAGAGAAAACAGAGCTTGCTGAGGACTTCTGAAGCTGCTTCAACAATACAGTGTTTTGTTTTGCTTGGTTCTAACTGGAAGAAAACCCAGCAGCTTCAAGAGTCTACCTGACCAGGTTTCTGCAGACACTTCATCAAATATGGGTTCAGCCTTGTGAGGCTGCAAACACTTGTCTACCGCCTCACAGGCAGCATTTTAATTTACACTGCGTCTACATGGGTACAGTATGGAAAGCTATAGCAAATCAAGGTTTGGAGATACTGCACATGACTTCAGCAGCATTCAATCCTAGTTTGAATGCATGCATTCAAGAGTAAAATGGCCTTTGGTCACTGTAGCTTAATCCTGTGAATGAATATACTTTAATTTATGCACACTGACCTCACACCTCCAGCTGATCTGCCGACAGCTCTCCTGACCAAGCCCCTGGAAAAAGCTCTTCCAGGTGTGGGTGACTTCATTCATTTTACTAACTTTAACTTCAAATTAACTAAGTGAAAAGCACTTGCATGCTTTGATGCGCAAGAGAAAGGGAAAAGATATCTGGAGGGAACATTTGTAGTTTCCATAGGGACTTTAAATAACCCTGAGGATTTGAAAGGTCAGCTTGGAGGATATTTGCAATGGCAGGGATGTAGTCACGGCTATAGTCATGGCTAAAAGTCAAAGGGCATATTGTATACCAGCCATACACCAATCAACGCAGGCATTATGTGCTGGAAATGCCAGAACACACTGTTTTATACCCAAACGGCTAAATGTGCAATAAAAATTAACCCAGCAGAAAAGTCTGACACAGCGCTGCACAGTGAGCTGGCAGCTGACTTACAGGCAGGCCAGCCCCGGGCTCATTAGCCAGGGAATAACCTGATTGCTTTAGGATGTTCTGTGCCTGAGGGTGTACATCCACAGTCTAGTTCCAGCTGACTAGTCAGGGATACATAGTTTCATAGATGTTTGGACCGGAAGGGACCTGAGCAGATCACCAAGTCCGATCCCCAGCCATGGGCCGGAAAGAGTACTGGGGTCAAACGACCCTGGCTAGGTGATTATTTAGCCTCCTTTTGAAGTTCCCCAGGCTAGGAGTGAGTACCACTTCACTTGGAAGTTGGTTCCAGATCCTAGCCGCCCTGACAGGGAAGTAGCACCTCCTAATATCCAGCCTGAACCTACTCTCAGTCAACTTGTGACCATTATTCCACGTACATACACACTCTTCCCCATACACTCAACTTGTCTGGTACTAGGGAGACTATCCTGTCCTTGTATCAGTCTTGAAAGCACTGCTCTCTTGGGCCAACATTGCCGTGTCGGACAATCAGCTGGTCAGCGGCAGCTTTTTGACCAAGTGAGATAATTCAGCAGAGTGAAAGTCACTGGACAGGAACCTGAACCCAGACTGTCCTAGGCCTGGGAGATGATCCAAGATGCCTCCCAACTTCCAAGATGTTCCAAATTCAATCAGCCCAGAACTTCAAAGCAAATACAAAAATAGTGACAAAATGGTGGAGAATATAACAGAAATGACAGCTTCCTTGAATGTTTTTGCCCAGCTCTATCATTTAATAATAATGCTCTTGGTTCCTGTGAAGTAATTTTGAGATGTGTTTGTAGCCAAGTGGATGGCATCTAGGATGATCACACCAGCCAGTTTGCTGTGTCACCTATCTGTTACTGGAAGGGCCCAATTCTTTTCTCAGGCCAATGCGTGGCATCTGATTAAGCTGGACTAGCAAAAGCCCCTTGCATTGATGTGACTACACTGGCCACACTGTGCTCTTACCAGTCTGATATATTTTGTTGGTGGGAAGGGGGCTTTACTGTATTGTTACAAAGCAGAGCTTTACATTCAGACTAGAAGCACACTGCCAGTATAACATACTAGTACTAGCCCTTAAACTATGAAATCAGAGAAGAATGAGTTCCCAAAGCTACAGACTTCATAAAGCCAGACAGATCTGAATGTTCAGGCTGTTAATTTTGCCTGCAAGTATCAGATGAAAAGTCTCCCTTTTGTAAGTTGTCAGTGACACAACATCGAGCCAGAATAATTTGCAAGTGCTGGGTTTTGCTGCAGCTTGTACAACAAAGTTTTGCCCATTTTTCATTCAGGGCTAGTTCTGTTCCTGGACTGTTACGCCTGCTTACATTAGCTTTGATGTTGATGATGTTCACTATAAATGAAACAACAGGTTAGCTACATTCACAGTCAATATTTCATGGAGCATGTTAAACAAGTAGGGTGCCAGGAGCAAGTTTCAAACGGTTTGAATTACTATGCCCTGAACACAAGGGACACAGCATGATATGCAGGGTACATGTAACCATAGTATCTCTTGGCTCTCTCTGCAAATATATCCTCAAGCCAATTTTTTCATCTGTAGCCTGACACAAGGCCAGAAAATTTCACCAAGCTTGAAGGTGTGAACAAACCCCTCATTTCTGCATCCTGGCAGGTGCAGGGAAACACAAAAAGTTTTCTGCAGGGAGACCTAGCCAATCTGGGCTCACAAATGCCTGCTTCCATACAAAAGACCAGGAATAAATCACTGTTACTCTATTTAAGTCATTCAGGGTTTGATACAAAAGGTTTTCCTCTGTCAAGGTTAAGGTAATTTCAAACCTAACATGTGATCCTAAGTGTTCTGGGTTGTGACCAGGGTAAGCAAATCCCCCCAAATTAGGACAAATTAGCTTTAAAGGGTTCATTGAGATGACGAAGGAAGAATGGGCTGGGCTGGATAATACCCTAACGGCTACAAAGAACATATCAGAAGTGACACGCAAGTTACACAGATGTCAGGGCTATGTGCAAAAATAGAGCCATGGCAGCATTTGCACCGGTCACATTTCTCCCCAGAGGTTTTTCTCTTAGGAACCATCCTGTAAGCTGCATTTTGTACTGGAGACAATGCCCTCAGTGTAGTGACACTGATCTTTGGAGCAGTGAACTGAAACAGATACATTCAGGTGGTCAGGCTGAGAAGCCCAGCACTACTGAAGTAATGCCACTGTGTTTCTGCCAGGATTGTCATGGCCAGGCAATAAAAACCCTGGGAAATCACTGCCTCTCATGAGGAATGCTCAGTTACTCTGTGTGCAAATGATCTGGAGCGTCCCCACAGCTTAACATATCCTTTCACATTCACTTGTCTTACCCGGAGCTTATCTTCTGCCTTTGTGGATTGCTTACAGTCAGGATGCCAGACAGTGGAACCTGGAAAAAGATAATTCATTACTCAGTGCAAATCAGCCAAGTTCAGGGCAAAGATTGCTGAACGTTCAAGTTCTTAGGAAGAGCCCGTACGCCGCAAATCGCCCACATCCCACTCCAAAGCCCAAGAAATATAACAAAAAGCATCTGACTCTGGCCTACGTTTGAGGTGTTCAAGGCACATTGCACTTACAATGATCCTATGTAGCAAAGAAGTCAATGAGAATATGATGCTGGAGCTCAAAGAGACATGGGACTGCAGGTCGGGGAGGAAGATGGGTTGGTAGTTGGGACACAGAGGTGAGAGCAGGAGAACTGCCCCGGCAGACTCTTCCAGTGAGATTTTGTGCCGGACCTTTCACTCCTCTATAAAGTCCCTTAACCTGTTCTCTCATTTGCAAAAGGGGGTAAGACCAGTGTAGCTATCCACCAGCAATACTAAGTGGCTAAATTTACTGCCACCTGTAAAGGACCAGGACACGCCTGGTGCTATAACAGGCCCTCTACCCCCTGACTGTGCTGAGCCTGAATGGCCAGCATGACATGGGAGGCTGCAGTAAGGAAGGATCCTTCCCTCAGCTATGGAGAAACATGCTACCTGTGCAAATCCAACATGCTGGATTTACATGTGTTGGATTTGATTTCCTGTCTGGCCAGTTGGTGCCTATGAATAATCAAGGGAAGTTCACCTGCCTGATCCCCTGTAACAGGGCTAAGAGTCTTCCACCATCCCACGCTGAAACGTGGGCTCCTCTTCGACACTACAGCTACCAGATCTGTTCTGCGTTTTCCAAGGCTTCCAAATCTGCAGAGAAAGGGCCAAGTTTTGCCCCTGAATAGCGACCCTTGCAAGGTGGGAATGCCCTGATAGTATTCACTATCAAGGAGCTGCTAGCAGTTATTTTCCAGCCTAGAACTGCTCCATCTCTAGGGGTAAAACTCAACTAACTACAAGGGACTTTTAAACTAGATTGTGGGCAAAGCCAAATGCTTTTCAACCACTCTAGGGCCAGTGCTGTTTTTGTTTACCAGGCCAAAAAACTCCCTGAGCCCACCTCTCAGCAAAACAAGAACCAAGGATGTTTTCTCCAGTGCTGGCCAGATACCTCCCCCTCCAAAAAGGCCACGTCACAAGGGAAGGGTGAGGGAGGGAAGCTCTGAGGACCGTTCTGAAGAGCTCTTCTTTGGCTCAAGGCTTAAGTACAAGCTATTGGGACTGACTCCTATTATCAGCTTCGCATGATGTAAACAGTGCTGTCAGGACTTGGGAGGGAGCACTAAGGCACTGAATTAGATATTTGGCTTCGAGTCTGAGAAGAGGAAGCTGCTCATACAACAAGGGAAGAACTCAGAGAGCGGAGGAGTGATCCAAGGTTTTCTGTGCAAACAGACACCAGCTCCAGCGGCAGTGCAGCCAGCAGGGGCTTGGGGATTTGCACAGGTCAGACGTAGGGAACGAGGCTCCTGGACGTCGTGAGATGGGGCTCAGGATCTGTGTTCAGGTCCCGACTTACTACCCCTCTGTGCGGCTCGTAAAACCAACCTTCTCATACCCGGTACCTGTTTTAAAGATTTAGATTATAAACTCTGATGTCTCTCATGTGCACGTGCAACATCTACCACTGTCCTGGAAGGAAGGGGCCTCTCAGGGTAACACTAATCATAGGGACACCTGCCAGGAGCCCACAATTTGAGGGCTGTGCCTGGGCTTTCTGAGGGTACACAGCAGCGGGGCAGGGGCTGGCTGTAATTTGCAAGGTACAGCTGAGCTAGCAACCTTAAATTTACTAACCTGATGTGAGGTTTGAAATAATATGCTGCCCTCCTGTCCCTAAGCACCCATCAAGCAGGCTAGAGTTTAGATATAAATGTTTTGCACAGTCCCCTATTTTGAGCCAACTGCAGTTTCTAGATTTTGTCCAGCCAAAGCACACTCATTTATTTTAAAACACCCCAGAGTTGTATAACTCTTCTAGCTGCATCCCTCTATTCTACTGGAAATGGAACAGTTCGGGGCAGTTAATCCCCCTATTAACATGCTTGTTCATTCATTAGGCAGGCACCAAACAAAATGCTCAGCTGTTCAACTTTGTATTCTGTGTTACCGTAACACACAGCTCGTTCCGAGCTGCACAAACTCCAGTGAAATAAATACCCCTGGAAAACACAAAAGGCAGCAGAAAAAACAGCCAGAGCAGGCTTAAAATGCTAAGCTGTGCCCCACCTTGGCAACCCTCCCCCTGCTCAGCCTGTAAGATAGCATGCTACGAGGCGATCCACAGGAAGCAGACGCTTTTGGGTGCTGCTCCTTGTTGTTTCATCAGGAGACAGAAAGCCGCAACCCTTCTGCCAAAACCTGCTCTGGGGCTGGGAAGCCCAGCTGGCTTACAGGGCCTTTAGATGCACTGCTCTTTTGACAGGAGCCTGTCCGTGCGTTACCTACCTGCTGGCTTCTCAGTTTTTGAGCAGTAAATCAATAAACAAATACGCAAATAAAACGAAACACTTGTGTCCTGTTCTGGGCATTACGCAGACGCCAGACTCCCAGCGCAGGAGCCTGGCCCCTCCCTGGCAGCAAGTCTGTCCTGCTCATAGTTTGCCTCCTGCTTGCAAACTCTTCCTTTCTCCAATCTCCCCGGGGGTTTTAAGCTCCCAGTGCGACACTCCCTCCATATCCAAATGCCCTGCAGTTGGGCTCTCAACTGGTCTGTTCCCTCTTAAAGACACAGACTCTCATTTGCATAAAGAAAAATATTAAAGTGGCTCTTGATGAACACGCTGGATGAAATCCTGGCTCCCATCACTTCAGTGCAGCTCCAATTGCATCCATGTTGCATGTGAGAAGCATACATGTGTGACGCTTTGCTGCCCAATAGGCATGGTAATTACAAAAAAGAAGGACCCTGCCTGCTTTATTTGCTTTACTGATGTGTTATTGGACATATTTTATATTTTTACCTCAGCAAAAGGCCTGTGATGTTTTTACCACTCCAGTAAATAGAAAGAAAAGGGGTTTCCTATGGAGAACTTAAACCGCTGGTTCCAGGATATGCGTATGAGCTGGCGCAGTGGCTTTTTCATGGTAAAGGTACATCAGCCAAAAATAAGCAAGGAAAAGTCTGGCTAAAAAGTATGAGGTGCACATTTTAGTCACAAGAATGTGCTTGCCACTACAGCTAGAGGCAGTAATGTATTGTCTGCACTGACTTGCCGTTGAGACTGCGTGGCATGTTATTGTAGACTAGGGAACAAGTTAGAAAACCAATGAGTAAAGCAGGACAGAAATAAAATGGAGGTGAGGTATGAGAGCCAGTTACCCACCTCTCCTGCCCCATCTCCATTGCCAAGTCTGTCTTGGGTGTACCTGGATGCAGTTCCCATTGGCTTCCTGGGATCTGCACGTGTTTATGGGAAGGGCTGCGCTGGGATGGGGGCAGAATTCCCCATCGCATTCCCTCCCATTCATTGCCCATCTGGTGCATTACTGCTTATTCCCAGTCTCATCACCACTGACAGTTGGTTGAAGAAATCCATTTACCATTCATTAGACACCCTTTTCATACCACGGTGTCAGAAAAGTCTAATCCCACCCTGGGGCCAAAAAAGTCTAATCCTACCCTGGTACCCCACTTTGTTGTCAAATGTACCACTGAACCCTCCTTCTGCCTTCTCTTCATTCCTGCAGAGGTGCTAATACACAGCTTGACAGCTCAATCCTAGGTATGTGGTTGGAAAAAAGTTGATAATACAGGGCGGGGAGTTCTCTATAGGGTTAAATAAGGAGGAAGGAGCTGGGGAAGGAAGGACAGCCGTTACTGTGAACACAAACATCTTTAATCAGAGCACAGAGGGAGAACGAGCCCAATAATTCCTCTAACAATGTGGGGGTTTTTTCAGAATTGCTCCACTGGGGATCCCTCTCTTAATGTTTATTGTCTGGTTTGCGTCTCTCTCCAACACCTCCTGACTCCACGCCCTGCTCATCTCTTCCCAAGGATCCTTTACTGTGTATTTAGGAAGCTCTCTTACACATGCCCCCTAGAAAAGAGAAGTCTCAAGCTGGTTCCCAGTAGGTCAGCTGCCCATCAATTTCAACTTCTAGATGAAATGGATGTTGGACGCCTTCCTACCTATATTCATTTAAATTAGACAAAATGGGAAAATAACTGGAACCTAACTGGTAAAGTCATTTCTCCTTGGAGGAAAATTCAGATCAAGGGTCTATTTAAACCAGAGAAGAGTGGTGTCTTTTGGATGATGGGCTGCTTGTGAAGAATATCAAGAAATGTGGCTGGCAGAACTTGGAAGTGATAGAGGGAGTTAGAAGATAAAAAAGAAGATTTAAAAAAAGAGACAACAACTTAAGCACACAAAACAGGGATAAGACAGAGACATGGCCAGACAAAGGGAACTTTGGCCAGATAGAGAAGAAAAAAAGGAAAAAATAAAGAGAAGGAATTTACAGAAATGTATGTGTATGCAGGGAATGAAATCCAAGCATTTTTTGAACCAAGCCCATTGAAGCCACTGCCAGATGACTGTGAATCAGACCCTAAAAATCAAAGGAGGGACTAGGATCAAAATAATTAAAGAGAAAGTAAACAGCACAGCCATTCAAAACCAACTCCAGTGCACTCTGGTATTCATACCTGGTAATCTGAGCACTGAGCTGTATAGGAGCCACTGAAACTCAGAGGCTATCAACATTTATCTTTGGCTATAATTTTGATCTGATATAGCTACAGTTTGGTGCAATTGCAGGGGCAACGTTATGGCTTCCTACACTGAAGTGTCCTTCAAGATGGTAATGTCTGTGATGATGACAAGACAGCTGTAATTCTGCCTACCGGTGCTAGGTAAAGGGATGGATGGCTTAGACACTGTGGCTTGTAGAGGGGAAACATGAAAATGGCAGTCTCCTGCCTGACCGACATATGATTGATTTCCTGTGTTGACACCGAGAGGGCTACCAGAAGGTCACTGATGACCTGCTGCTTTCCTGAGAGCTACTCCAACAGCTACATTGGCAGAGCTGGGGAAGGTAACCTTACCTTGCAGGTACATTTCCTCTCCTTCTGTGAACATCTGGTTGCATCTGCTGCATCGTGCACAGCTCGGATGGTAATGCTTGTCACCTGCCTGAGGAAAATAGAAAAGGAGATAAGGCACGAACACAGCATCACATTTTAATGCCTCTCACTGTTGTTCATGGTTGTGCCTTTCCTCAAGTCCCTCCAGTTTAGTTTTAAGTGTAAACATATGAGGCTCTGAAGTTGTTGCATTGCAGAATGTAGAATATGACTGAACAGAGCACAGAGGAACAGCATGGACCTCCCCACCAATACCAGTCAATTTGGACCAAGAGCGACCACTTCAAGCATTTGTTCTCAAAGCCAATTCACTCTTTGGCCTCTTTTTTTAACCACGGTGCTAATGAAGAAAGGGTTTTGAGGCAGGTAGCCAGGACCATCAACTCATTTCACCTTACTGATTTCGCAGGGCAGCAATAAGTAATGGAGTAGCACCAACAACCTGAACTGGATTTGATCTACAGACCTCAAGTTGCTAAAACTTCAGATCCCATTAGCAAAGCTAAATCTTCCGAAGTCACTCCAGTCCATATAATACAACGATACTCAAAATAACCTGCGCATAGGGTTCCATGCTACAATAAGGATGGGAAAGCAAGGGGACAGACATTAAGAGAGACTTCATCTCATCGGAAGACCAAAGGGTTGCTTAGTAAATAATGAAGTTAGTGCTTGTAGTGCTGTGATACTGATGTGAACTAAGCAATCCTAAATGTGACAGATGCCATCTCAATTGTAATCAGCGCACGTGCCATCTTGCTCAAAGCAAGCGTACAAGTGGACACTTGAGCAATGCCATACGCAGCTGTCAAACCACATTACAGTCATGCTGTGTGATATGTTATGCATATCAGACAAAACACAACATATTCCAGAGTCAGGTCCAATTCAAAGCCTCCATCAGCCTAACCTGCAAAAGGAGCTTAGAAACCAGAGAAGCAAAAACCAGCACGATGAACTTCCTGAGCTGTTTAAGAGTACACTACACCCTAGGGTGCTTCCATCTGTTCACGATGACAAACAGGCACACCCATACCACTCTCAGCCGGACCCTCCATGGCTATAAAAGTCACTGGAGCTGATCTTGATTCACAGCAGCTGAGGACTGAATCTGATTATTTCATAAACACTATTTTCTGTACGCACAGAAAAACTGGATGGGAACGAACCCCAAATACCCTACTAGTACTAACTAGCACCAGCCCACCGTTTTCTGAATTCAGCAAGATCTGACAAACTGCCTGGGCACCTATGAGGCTAAGGATGAGAGGTAAAACATTTGCCAATGCCAAGTGAAATGTAAAGGAGGAAGACGGTTGCTTATTCTGAAGTTTATTCACTGGCAACTAAATTAGAAAATTCTAGCTGGAGACAACTAACACCATACACGTGGACAGCTGCTAAAAATAATAAGAGTTTGCTGAGTACCAATCAACCTGTAGGCTTGTTCACATGCACAATTCCCCTGGGGACTGAACCAATTTGACTGAACTGATTCAACTGATGTAAGGCTGAGGGTGCACAGAGCAGGTTTTCCTTGGTTTTGTTAGTCTTCCTCCCTTTCCTGTCTCCCTTCTACTTTTTGCAAACAATTTCTGCTAAGCTTGTTTTGTTTTTTGCTTTAACTGAAATGTCAGTTTCCCGGGGTGCCGATACACGAGCGGCAGGGCTGCTCCAACGCGCTGTAACTACATAGCACTGGTCTCTGATCACAGCATCCCCTCACTCTCTTCTCTTTTCTCCACTCTTCTAACCATGTATAGGACATGACAATTTCACATAATAGCTAGAGAATGAACCCTAGAAGCCACAGAGGAATGGATGGTTGTTTAGCGAGCTGGGGAAAGAATAATGCTCGTAAAAATTCTCTTTAAGTGTTTTAGGTTAATAGTGTCTACACGGCCCAGGATAGGCCCATTTTATTGGACTTACAAACAAATTCAGATCAAGAGAACTTCTCTCTCATGGAGCAAGTGCCTGTAAAGCTACAGCTATAGCTGTGCTTTGAGGCGGATATTTAGATTTTTGGGCCTTCCCCCTCTTCTCCACGCATTCTCCGCCCTTTCTCCAATTTGCTGGTATTGCATTGCCCATGGATTCCCATCGGTTATAGACGCTCCGTGATGTTTGGCCCAAATGTCACATCTCAAACCTTCACCGGGGCTGTCCCAGCCCCACACACTCATTGACGTGGCAGCACAGCTTTCTGGCTTGGCGCATGGGGAGCATCCAGGATTTCTGTCCCTCCCTGGGCCCAGGGATAGCTTTGGCTGTCAGACCACTTAGCAGGAGTTTCTCTCACTGCGCAGTGTGTGTAACACAGGCCAAAGCAAATCCCTTGCTGACCCTCGCTAGGGGTTTGGCTTAATAGCTGAACACTGCAACATCGAAACTCAAGCCAAACCTTTGTGGGACAAAGTGTTTGAACAACAAGAATCATGTTTTCTGTTCCACAGCACTGGCTCCCCTTTCACTTCTTTATTCCAGGTACTGATCTACTCTAAGCGTGTCTACATGAGACGCTTACTGAGGAGTAGACTAATTAGCTCCGCAGTAGATGTCTCGGCAGCTACACATGCAGGGCTATTAGGCTGGAGTAAACTAAAAAGAAGGGTAGTACTTGTAAATACAAGTACCATCTTGCTGCATAGTTTTTTTACTCTGCAGCACCATACATGTAGATGCTGACTGGGCTGGCTGGGGCACGAGGGTGCTTCAGTGCAGGGGCTGCTTGCCAACTAGTCCCACACTGGAGCACCCTCATGCCCCAGCCAGCCCCACACAGCACGTTCAGCAGGGTCAGAGCAGCCCTCCAGTGCCAGGCTGAGCCCCTGGGCCCCCTGCCAGCTGGGACTGCTCGGACCCAGCTCAATCTGCCGCAGTCTCAAGCACACGTGTAACCACAGTACCTGGGAGCAATACACTCGGGTGCAACAAGCTCTGGCGTTTAATGCTCAGCATTAATATGCACATGTAGACGCTCTCTCTTTGTTTTTTCAAACACCTAGGCAAAAATGATACCTGTCCACCTGACCCTGTCTAAAGTTGCACAGAAATAAATGCGGAAGGATGGCTGTGTTTACCTGCAATACTGCACCCAGTAACTAGGTGCTGACCAGGCTGGGAGATTATGCTGATTCACTGAGAAAGTGGCTCATTTTCTTACTTGGACTTCAAGGTAGTGGGAGTTATCACATGCGTACTGAGCAGTCCTGAACAAGCATACTTAAGAGCAGCTGTGCCTGCAGTACACATTGGTGGTGGGCATGGAAACTTGCAAGTATGGTCCATGGAGGCATGAGAGAGGTTTGTCATGGAAGAAATCTCTCTATCCAAGCTAAGAGCTGCTCTACTGCTGCAAAGAAGGCCTGTACTTCCAGTAGTGCTGCTGCTGGCTCCTGCCCAAAGGGGCAATACCTGCTGAACATGTGTCCCATGAACAGCACACCCTCACACAGATCTGGGTGAAGCTGTAAAGAAAAGGACAGGATTTGCCTGGGACTGCATTACAGGAAGTTTTATCAAGGACATTCAAGGATAATCAGAATATCTGCACAGACACCCTGTACACCATCATGCATTTTTCCTCTCTACACCATCATGTACAAAGCTGAACTGAGGAGAAGGAAGGGGAATCCTTAAATTGCATCAGAAGACACAGACACCCACTTATAGATGACATTCAGATGGGATTTAGAACCATGATACCAACAAAGCCCTTTGTAGGCATCCAAAAAGCATTTCAGGACATAAGCAAGACTGGACAAGTTGAAATCTGTCTCCTTTGGGACACAAGTGGTATTGCTCATCTACCTCCCATTTATTTTAGGAACACAACAACAATTTCCTTTGTGCAATTATTAACAGAAGTTTTATCTTTCCTACTTTTTTATGGCAGATTACAGAAAGTGTTGCAATGACCTGTACCATGGGCATACTCAGACAAGGCCAACACCCCTTGTTAAATGTTGTCCCTAAGAGCTCAAGCATGGAGCTGGGCTGTTTCCACAGTTACAACAGGAAGGGCTGAGCCTTTCATTATATTATTAGAATGAAAATGTTTGTTTTTCATTTCCACCCTATTTTCTACTGCTATTAAAACAAAGTTTGTCTCCCTAAAATATCTCTAACAACAACAGAATGGTGCCTGGGGAGAGAGTGCTGTGGTATTTTTAGCACGATTAATGCTTTAGGATTACAGCACCCAAGAGCGTGCTGCACAGTCCGTGGTATGTATACGCTAATGGGGGTCTCTTCCCCACCGTAGTAAAGGACTCAGCTACGAAAAGGAAAAGTGATTACAATCCTGGCTGAGGGCTCATGACTAGGTTCAGTTCCTGGTTCTGCCCTAAACCTGCATCAATTTGAGCAAGTCACTGCACTACCCTGTGTCTCGATTCCTCCTCTTTAAGAAACCCACAGAGGGTGTTGGGAGAGTATTTCATGTGCTCCTGGAGTGTGAAGATGAGGATGTTGCAGCAGAATGAGGATGGGCAGCTGTAACACTAACCAGAAGACAAAGGTACCCAGCAAAAGCTAGGGCACAGGAGGCCAGAGGAGAAAGTCTTTGCCAACTCCTTTCGTCTCAGCAAAGCTTAAATGGGATCTGAGGGTGATGGCCTGGTGTATTAGCTTAGGGAAAGGTGTTCTTTGCACAGCAGCAGCATGGCTCAAAGCACAGATGCTGCCGTGAGATGGAAGGGACGCCAGCAGGGTTCATCCAGGACAGGTCAGGGAAGCAGGGAGGAACAAGAGAATCTCTTTGTTACTTCCACTGAAATAAATCTGATAGGAATCAAGTGGAACGGATCCCTTATTTCAATGCCTCTCTCATATATCTGTTCCGCCTATTTGGCCCTGATCCTCTAAGCCTGACTCAGCGATCCTGTGGCTTTCCAGCAGATCCAGGATAGGAGGGGAACAAAGAGACATTTGAAACTAAATGTTGAAAGGAAGGCTGGAAACAGACATTACCGAGTGAACCCAATCAGCTGTGCCAACACGTGTCCACCAAACCAAACATCTCGCCCGTTGTCCCACCGTGGATGCTGTGGGACCACAGGCAACATGTTTTCCTGGGGCTTGAGGGGTCTGGTCCTGTGCATCCCAGGGAATTCCCATGCAGGATGGGCCCCCTTAACCCCTACGAGTTCTTGCCTGGCTTTCCCCACTTGCAGAGATAAGCCCCAGGGAATGTAAGTGGTGAAATCTGGCTATGCTGCAGTCCCACATCTGGGATGCCAGGGACACCTCAAATGTACACCCCGGGAATTCCCGTTCTCATGAGTTACAGACACTCCATGACCCTTGCCCAAGTGTCACATTTCAAACCTTCCCCTGGGCTGTCCCAGCCCCACACCCTCACTGAGGTGGCAGCTACAGGCGTGCACAGGATCAGGCCCCTGGGAATGCCTGCCAAGGGTGACTGGAAAGCAAAGATAGCTCCAGACTGCGCTTTCCTACCTTAAAGCAGACTTTGGCTGAAAAATCATACTTCCTATATCACCACTGCGAATGTGGGGCATTTGTGGGGCAACAAGGGGTATTGACATGCGTTTGCTTAGCTCAAAATTCTTCTGGTAGCACAAAAGTTACATCTGTTTCCACCCAAAGGGAGCCTAATGCTGAATGCATGCAGGCATGGGGAGAATATAAGTACACAAGGGGTGTTCATCAGGATCTGGGAGAACATCTGTTTGCCAGAGCGCCCCAAGGAAAAACAAGGACCAATGGTCATAAACTCCTACAAGACCATTTTAGGCTGCACATAAGAAAAAATTTCTTTACTGTCCAAGCCCCCAAGACCTGGAATCGACTCCCTCCAGAAGTGGTGCAGGCACCTACTCTGGACTTATTCAAGAAACACTTGTATGCTTATCTTGCTGGGGTCCTTTGACCCTAGCTGACTTCTTGCCTCTGGGGCAGGGGGCTGGACATGATGTTGTTCAGGATTCCTTCCAGCCCTAACATCTATGAAATCTATGAAATGGCCAGAAAAATGTACGCAGTGTACACACCAAGAAGTGCAAGAAATGGGCTTCAAGCCGAACTCACAACATGAGGAAGCTGCAATTGAAATGGGGACTCTGGACCATCTCTTATAACATCTCTCCATACCACATGCAGTACAGGATACAAGGAGTGACAGAAATTCTCCCTGCATTCGATAAAGTCACTCCCAGGCAATCCTTGTGGCTCTCAGGAGAAGCCTGGGTTGCAGAGTTGCTTGTCAAATCATCACAGATCTTTGATTTCCCTCCTGGCTTTGGAAACTCCTAGTTAATGAGGAATGAGGACTCTTGAGAAATTTGAGCCAGTTTCTGAAGGATCTTCCCAAAATAGGGAAAGAATAATTAAAAGGAATAATTTCCAAGCTCCTCCCTTTTCCCTAATTAAGCAACAGCTCCGACAGGTGCCCTTTTCTGCCCTGAAATGAGAGCTTGATATGGGTTCAGTTCCCAATGGACCTAGGGATTTTCCACGAACAAAATCTAGTCTCTCCGCTTCTGGAAAGAGCTACCATTGTGTGTGATCAAAGAGAAGTAGCAAGACAATCTGGAATTATATCAAATTCTTCTGTTTATCTTTGCTTAATCTGACTTCTGTTTGAATTCTCAAACATAAATGAGTGAAACAACCTGCTGGTCCAAAGCTTTCTTAATGTTAGTGAACTGTCCAAAAAAAAGGGGTTGTCTGTTCCCATTACCAGGTGAAGCAGGTTTGATGAGAAAAGTATTCCCAAATACTAAGCCAAAGGAGCGTAAATCTTGATATAGCCAATTATGGTCAACCAAGCTACCTATTTCACTAGCGTGACAAACTACACGGAACAGAAATCCCTTGCTCAAGTCATGTAGGCTTAATTTGCTTTCATCCTCCCAAATCTTGTCTTTGAGCAAGGTGTTTTGGGAGCAAGAGAGTTGAGCTGCCCAGACAGTCACCTTTAGGATTAAAAGTTGCTGATTCTTTGGGTGTTGCACAGCGACTGTTCTGGCTTTTTCCCAGGCTCCTGAAATTCTTGTTCCTTGCTCTCTAGGCTATTTTTTTTTCTTTAAGAAGTTGTTTCCCCTTTGTCCTCAGCAGTTCCATTTCTTTTGCCTCCTCGTCCTGCTGATTTAGAGATGAACCCTGGATTCCACTCTCCCAAGGAGCAATTACTAATATCAAAAGCCGTCTACATGTTTATGACATGTTCAAGAATTGAGTTAATTACAGAAGAACTAATCCAGAATTAATCACAGGACCTACACAAACCACCACAAGAATCTTCCATGGGAATAACTTTTTCAAATAAATGCAACTTGAGGGGACACAACAATTTGGCTTTGGTTAAAATCTGGTTTAGCAAAGAAAGAGGGGTCCTTTCAAAACAACCAAAACGACTGATTTTAGGTTCATAAAAATATATTTTTCTGAGACTGAGACCTTAGACCGTTGGTCAAATTTCAACCTAGAGTTAACAATCAGGAATGAAAACCACACCCTTGACATTCAGAGATCCATATTGGAAATATCACTCTAAGAAACTTTTCTGGAGAGGTGCTACATGACAGCACTGACTTACACTGGTTGAATTAGCAGGTGAAGCCATGCAGTAGAATTGGTCACCTGAGCCCATGCTGACATTGCAAGACTTACATAAGTATCATTGGCAAAAAACTCAAGTGCATATAAATCTTTCCCCATTAAACAAACAGGTCTTTTCAGCAGAAGGAAGAAAGCTTTGCTATCAATTTTTAGTGATGATTATATGCTATATAGCTCATAAATTTTCTATTGGTTTCCCATCCCCACAGGCAAATTTGTAATAGGTTTGAAGAGCAGTCAAACATACTGGATATGCGAATGCATATGTAAAGCTGACAGTGTGCATCTCTTCACCAAATACTGGTTTAACCTTTCTGCCCTCAAGAATAAGGAGGGGATGGCCAAATTATATCTATAAAGGAAATACTGGCCAAATGTTATGTTACATATATAGTAGGGATCTCAAATGATTAAAACATTTGATCTTGATTAGTTGTGTGATTAAAAGAATTAGTTGCAATTAATTGTGATTTTGATCACATAGCTAAAAACTCAAAATTATGGAAAATTATGCAGGCAATTTGTATGGCTGACAGGTGTGAGAGAGAGAGAGAGAGAGTAAGAGAGAGAGAGCGAGAGAGAGAGGAATTTTTGAAGGTGTGTGTGAGGTTTGGAGCCCAGGAAGACGGGTTGCCCTCAGGGGGTCTGGAGCCCTGGGAAGGGGGACCCTGCATGCCCTGGCAGGATGCTCAATCTGAGCAGGGTCTTTGCGTAGCTGCCCCGGGCTCAGGGAATACACACACCTGAGCATGATCCCAACGGCGCTGGGCTCACCCCGCTCTCGCCCCAGCAGCGGTGCCTGCGGGCAGCTTACTTGCTCAGTGGGTCCCAGGCGGTTCTGAGCCACCCCAGGCCCAAGGATGCCAGGTAACCCACCACGGCCAGGTGCCGCCTTCCCTGAACCTCCAGCACTGCCAGCCCAGCTGTTTAGAGCCCTGGATGGGGGTTGTGGGTAGGTGGGTATGTCCCCACCCCACCTTCCTGCTGCAGTCACACGGAGCCCACGCCCAGGCTGCCCTGTGGCTCCTCTGCACTGTCACCGCTGCTGGGTGGCCCGGAGGTGGCAGTGATGGCAGTGGAACAGGGAAGCTCAGGCTCCAAAACTACGTGCATGATAAAAGCTTTAAAAAAATTAAGGCTTTGATTTGTTCTTGCATTAATTACATGTGTTAATGGAAATTAATTGACAGCCCTAAAATATAGTTTAAATAATTTACCCATTCTAGGATTTTGTTAGTTTTAAGGTTAACATCTAAGGTTCCCCACGTTGGCCCCGATCTTCCCTCACTTGCTGACTTCTACAGCAAATGCACAGATGGACTGGAAGACAAAACTGGCTTCTCTCTTGGTTTGAAAAATGAAGCAAAAATAAAAAACATGTCATTCAGAAAGATTCTTGAAAGAATCCTAACAGACTGCTTTGGACCTGAAGGTTAAGGACCTGCTTGCAGTAGCTGTGACTTGGGGGCAGAACCTCTGGTGGCTTCATTTTCTGCTTGGGCCCCACTAAATATAATTGGAATGGGGGCTGCTCAGGCCTTTGCAGGAAAAAATAATCAACCCTAGTCTCAGGTTTCCCCTTCTGTGTAACAACAATAACACCTGGATGAGGTCTGCTGGAGCTCTGGAGGGGTTATATGTTATATAAAGGGGACTGTTGTTATCCATAGAGCGCTGCTGACTGTCTAAGGAGAAAGGCTTGAACTGACAATGATGCATCCTCTCACAACTCTCAACAAAGGCAATTTCCATCAGTCGAGTCAAGTACAATGCCTTATAGGGAATCTTTTCCTGTCTGTGCACACACATGTATGGGATGCTGTCAGTGACAGTACAGGCTGCTAGACATAGAGCACACACATACCTACATAGAAAGGAACATGAACAACTCAAGAGCAAATCTCACTCCATACATAAAATATCAGGTTCTTTGGCTTATCTGCGTGCCAGCAAAAAAAAAAAAAAAATCACTTAAATTTAGGGGTGCACCGATGAAGATTTTTTTGGCTGATATCAATGGCTGATTATTAATCGGCCATATCAGCTGATAACAAATCCGGGGGGGAGGGGAACATGCCCCCATGCCTTCCTGGGGGTGCATACAGCAGCAGGGAGCCACCCCCCTCCCCACCCTGCTGCACCCTCTGGACAAGCTGCCTATGACTCTGCCACATTCCCGGGGTTGAATTTATTGCCCCAGCTGGGCAGCGCTTGCCCCATCCCCATTCCTTTCCTCACCATACGGGCCTTGATCTGCCCCCCATGCCCCCTCCTCCTGCCCTCCCCCCCCCCCAGACTTACCAGTGGGACGCTGCTCTCCAAGCTGCCAGGATACACTCCTGGCCCCATGTATGCTGCAGTTGTGCACATGCATACAGCATTTATCGGAGTCCTTACTGGCTAGACTGGCCAAAAAAAGCCAATTGCCAATAATGTTAATTTTCCTTTTATTGGTGCTGATCCGGTATGGACCAATATATTGGTGCACCTCTAGTTAAATTTTAAAACTGCCAACCACTTTCATTACAACACTGTATAAATCTCCATTAGCTGATTACATTATGTGGATCAGTGATGCCAATTTTCAACTGCTGAGGCACCTATGTTGCTTTCAAAGCTTTTGCATGATTATAGCCTGGCCTCTACTACTCCCATAATGGAGAAATGAGAGGCCTCTACAATCCTATGGAATTATAAAGGTCACAGAAGAGGGCCTCTCACAGCACACACAACCTATGGCAACTTACTGGACTCTTCCACAATTGAACAATTTCCCCCAAACTTCAAGCAATTCGTTTTTGTGCTTCTTGACCTTGTCCCGAGGGGTAGGAAATTACAGAAAGACTTGCTATTTAAATCTCACAAAATATTGAGCTGCTCTCAGAACCACTTCCAAATTGCCCAAAAGCCTCCAGAGGCCTTCAGAGGTCCAGGATGAAATGCAACTCATGGATGCCACCAGCAGGCATAGGCACATGGCCCAGGAATACAGGACAAAGCAACTTTTTCCCATGTGTAGTACAAAAGCAGGTGTATCAGAGCCGACATAACATGATCCCAAAGAAAACCCTCCCTAAACAGTGCCTTTGATTCACTCTAACCCAGCAGTTACCTCACTAAGAAAATCAAGTACCTGGATTTCAGAGCTCCTCCATTCTTTCTTTCTTTGACTCCCACAAGGCAAACTTTCATCTTGCAAGTACTCTCAAACCTCCAATCTGATTAAATAGATGTTTTCCTCTTTGAATTCAGAGAGCTTAAAGTTTCCTATTGCTCATGGCTTCACTTCTGTCCTCCATTCCAAAACAACAGTGAATGGAAGCCAAAAAATGTACAATAACAGGAGTCCACCAGGACTTTCCCTTTGCCAAGCAGTCTGGTGGAGAGCACACTAATTACCAACAGACATTTTCTGTTGGCCAGAAAACATGATTAAATGCATTTTTGATGTATTACAGTTGTACAGCTGCGCTCAGTCCTCCTATTCCGATACATCTCTGCGATCACCTGGCAAACAGTAATGAAATGTGTAGGAAGATTTACCTTGATGCCACTATTTAAACATCACTCAAAATAATGCCATGTGCGTTTGACAAAGTGTTTGCCCTGCTTGTGCTGCGAAGGCTGATTTAGGTTTGACTACTGAAACGAATCAAATATTCAGTTCTACCATGACTCCAGTTATGATAACCTGTTTTTGTAACAAGCATCCTTCTAGGGGACTTTTTAATGGCTCCCAGTCCTGTAAAAGAATGCTTTGAATTGTGAAGCACAAATTTGCAACAGTCTCCTGTCTTGTGCTAAAGTTTTATCTGGACAATCGTGCAGGGGTTACAGAACTCTGATTCCTGTGTGGAACTCAATACAAAACCAAGTTCAATTGTTTTTTATATCTGCACTGCTCGGCTGATCCCCCAGGGCAGGTGCTGATACCATATGCAATAGGGGAACTAGGACTTGCCTCTAACAACATCCTGTCCTGAACTTTCCACTGAAGTTTTCCCAAGCACTTATCTAGCAAGCAGGTCACTAAAGACATCCATCCTCAGACAGTGCTATACTCACAGTTCCTTTGCTTGCCAAGAGCTTCAGTCTGCAGGAAGCAGCAAGTGGACACAATTTAAACCCCAAGAAAAGAAATCTAAATCTCTGCCTCTGTGCAATCAGACTTGGAAGCAGGACAGTAGCTTTGACACAACATCTCCTTTGACAGCAGCATCAACTCAGTTCATTTATCCTTTCCCTAAGGTGTTCCAGCAGTTACACGGCTCGAAAAGAAGTTTGACATCTCCTAGTAAACATTCAATATTAAATCTGTCTGTTCCTCTTAATTTGGTTCCCACACTGCTGATGAGAAAAACATTACTGTGGCAGGAATCTGTTTGAGCCTCATGCCCTGACTGATGCCAGCTGCAAGTCTGGGCTTTGTTACACATTATGCTTCAAGCGTCTCAGATGTTGATTGGCGTTAGTGTTACCTTGAGTTCAGACTAGTTACACATTCGGGCTAAAAATCTTCTCTACCTGTCCCAGACCTGCACAGCTGTGACTTGCTGCTAGAGGACAGGCGAGCAGGGGCCTGACTAGAGACCTAGCGAGCCAGGACAGGTGTCTGTCCCTGCTCAAGGTCGGGGTGGGTTGGAAAGATGGGTTGGGGGAGGCGGGGGAAGTGTGAAGCCGGAAGGGGGAGAGTTTAATGATGGGGACTGGATAGTGAAATGGGAGAGGGAGAGGCAACGGTGGGAATGGTGGCTGGGTGGTGAAATGAAGGAAGTTAGCTACTCAAGCTGCTGAAGGACAAAATAAAAAGAAGTTAAGAAAAAATAATTAAAAAAGAAATAAAGAGTAAGTGAACTAAAGAAAGTCTGAGGTTTTAATGAACTGGGATTGGGACTGGGTAGCCCCAACTCATGGAGACCCCAATTCCCCTCTCTACCTTGCTCCTCCCCCTCCAGCCCTCCCTCCCAGACTGGTCTGAGCCAGGTCACAACCCTGGGGATGGAAAGAGGAGTTGGCTTGGTGCCAGTACCATCCCCTGGGGTGTGGGTGGAAAGTTTGTCCACACAGAACAGGAGGGTGGGGGAAGGAGGCACTGTATCCTGGGATATTGGAGGACTGAAACTTGAGCTTCTTATCTCTGGAGAGTGGCCACACACTCCTGGAACACAAGCTGGGCAACACAGATCTGAGATAAACCCGACCTGGAGTGGCATAACGTTAAGGCGCCCATACGGTGCTTTATCTCAGATGGGCACAGTTTACACATTTTAACGCATGGACAATCCAGAGGTTAAGAGGTCCCTGAGCCGCATAACATTAATGTGGAACAAAGCCCCCTGAGTCTTAGACGGGGACTCTTCTGCCTTGTAATTTACCCATTTGATATAGAGAACGTTCTGCTCCAGGGATCTGAGTCTCAAGCTCAGTCGGGAAAGCAAAGCATGGTGTAGCTCTGATTTAGGATGACAACATGCAGTTCTTATCACAGAAGTCACTGGAAAGGCTATTCCCTGTTTTACTGGGGTACCATATGGAAGCCAAGCCTGCAGCTGCTGTGCCGCTATGAACACTTTCACAGCTATTTCATGCCAAGATCCTGATTACTGTACAGAAACACTTCACAAGTGTCCCAATGTTGAGTGCCAAGGTCATCCTAATATATTCCTGAAGAGACTGATTACATTAAACCTTGCAACTAGTGTTAATTAGGACAAGACACAGCATTATTAGATCTCAGACTTGCTGCTAGTAGTGAAGGAATGCTTGGGAACCTTGAAGTTGCACCTTTCTTTTGTCAGAAAGGAATGGGTTGTGCACCGGCCTAGATCTCACCTGGAGAAACCTGTCCATTGACCTCAGGGAAGCAACACTTATTTACACCAGCTAAGGATCTGGCCCTCTATTGAACTCATGTTACGGACAGCAGCTTGGTAACCCTTGCTACTGTATCATGTTGAAGGTCCCTCTCTTTTCCCTACCTTGCATAGGCAGGCAGCCACAAATATACACTTTGTATGTAGGCAAACTTCTGACACTCAGACTTTTGCCATGGTTATACTTGTACACAATGAAGATTAATCCTACTAAGAAATAGAGGTGGTTAGCTGTGTTAGCCCTACCTTTTATTGAGTAATACAAAACCTATCAAAGGCAATGCTAGTATGCTGGATGTGTGATTGTTTTGAAGAGGATAAATACATAGGTAGGAGTTACAGGATTGACTTGGTCTCATCACTTTCATACTCAATGTAAAGGTGCCCTTCATTCTCCTCCCGTTTTCTCCCCTTCTGGACTGCTTGGATTGACTGAACCTGGAAGGGTACTAAATGCCTGGGGCCAGATGCTATATCCTGTACCAGGCACATTTAACGCACTGAAGTCACAGTCATAGAAAAGTAGGGTTGGAAGGGACCTCAGGAGGTCATCTAGACCAACCCCCTGCTCAAAGCAGGAGCATCGCCAACCAGATCATCCCAGCCAGGGCTTTGTTGAGTCAGGCCTTAAAAACCTCCAAGGAATGTGACTATTCCACACTGCTCAAGCAATTAAGGCAAGTACAAAAGACAGGTCAGTTCTCTTCTTCCTTGCTGCTACTTTGGGACTCAGTCTTAAGAGGAAAATGGAGGTTTGTGGATGCATTAATGGGCTTTCAGGACTTGAACAGAGAGGAACAGAATTGTACTTGGGTCCCCAGGTCTATTTAGATGTGTAATAATAGAATAATAGGAATAGAACCATAAAATCTGGCCCCTGGCATCTGTTTCTATCAGAGATTCAAGGGTCTTAATTCTGCTTTCAGCATCTGCTGCCAGTGATATGCAAAACAGGAGAACATCTAGGGCAGTGCTTCCCAAACTTTTCTTCGAAATGACCCCACTTATGGCCCCATTTCCTCAGCATGGCCCCTCACTCCCAACCCACAGCCCCCCACTCCCGCAATCCCTTCCACTGCTGTTGTGACCCCATTTGGGCTCGTGACCCACAGTTTGGGAATCACTGATCTAGGCCCAAGGCCAGGTCGGGGTGAAGGACAAACACTTAGATAAAATATCTATTTGTATTTGTCAGCTGTGTCCATCTGGGAGGGAATAATTGAGAAATAATAAATGGAGAATGGTATAATGTCACCTCCACAGTTATTTTGGCAGAGTTGAAATGCGCTTTGAATTATCATCTTCCTAGGCAGTCACCAGCTCCTTTCCACCAAATCTTCCATCCTAGGTAGCCATGCACACGGTTTGAAGAGTTCTGCCACATTCATCAAGAATGTTTTATATGCCTTTAGTCATGGAAGTCCTTTCAGGGAAAGGCTTTATTTGCTTGATGAACACCTTCCCCATTGCATAGCTTTGTGAATATCTGCACTGAGCTTTGTGTGCATCTGCACTGCTATTTAAATATGAACCAGAAAGAAAAGGTAGCAAATGACACTGTGGTCTTCACAGATGAGCCACCTCCCTCTGGATGAGATTACAACCACGCTAATACTCTGCCTTTACTGGATATAAATAAGGGCAGAATTCAGCCCCTTGAATCACTGCCCTTAAAAAGCTTTCCTTTCTACCAAGGTTCAGGCACATTAATTTTTACTGTGAATTTCCTGACAGCAAATTCCTTGGCAAGGCCCAATACTAATTCCTTCTCTATTAAACAACAAGATGGCATGGATCCAGCTCATAAGCAGAGCTGTGAACTTTATCCACAATCTGTAACCTTTAGCCTTGTCAAATATTCCAGATCTCCCTGACTATGAACTGCTCTACCTATTATACTTTGTTCCAGGCAGGGAGTATGGGTCATAGGTATACAATGCAGTATCAGCTACAGGACTTGAGTGAGTCTAATCAGAGATAATATTGCTATACTATTTTGGAGGTAATCAGACTCATTCAGCAATGAGGTTTACAGTAGTTTTGCCTTAGGGCCAACAGTTTGCTCTAGGCAGTCTGTCTCTCAGTTCTGACATGAAACTTAATTTCATCCCTTCCTGCTAGCAGAATGCCACTGCTGACACTTAGTGCTCCCATGCAGGACTGCTGAGCAGCAGAGTTCAGCGATCAGTCTCTTTGCCGCAAGAGGAAGAACTCCTTTCCAAACTCAGCTTCCAGCATGCCGAAAGGCAGAAAGCTAAGCAAAACCCTTGTGTTTGATTTGTGGCTGAGTGGTAGTTATGTGACTCCAGTCCAGGGACAACATGAATGGATCATCTACTGGATGTGTGGAGTGCCAGCTCTACAACCTTCCATAACCTCACAAGCTTCACACTTTCCAAGTCACCTGCACAGCCTTTTTTGTCTGCTAACAAAACTGCCGAGTTATAATAAACGAGTGGGTTGCAAAGCAAAACACTGACAAATCTCTCCAATGAATCCCCATTGCATGAATGAAACACTAATCGTTTTTTCCCATACCTAGACTGAACCCTCTAAGTTTCATTTCTGTATAGTCAAGCAAATTATTTTAATTGAAAATTTAAATGGGAAAATTAAAATGTGGGAAAGGTTTGTTTTACCCCACTGCAACAGCTAGGCCTCCCAACTACTGAGAATTAATTAAGGAAGCCTGAATACAGTCCTTTTTTGTCCATTTAGAAATGCACTTCTCATCCCTTAGAATCACAGGCAGCTTCAATGTGGAGAATATTTGTTGGATTTCTTAGGAGGTAAGTAACAAAACCGCCTTAGGGTTGGAGCGCTCTTGTGTTGCAGCTGTGATGGTTGAGGAGATGCACGAGAGGCATGGGCTTTTCTGTGGTATCTTTTATTGAACCAACTACAAGAGAAGTCTGATGAGCTTTTAGGCGCGTGCTGAGCTTCTCCAGAATTTCTAAGAAAAATAGATGATAATTTGTTGAAATCCTGATTTCAAACACAGCATAGGTCAATATTGGACCTCATTCTGACCAGCAAAATAGTTCAAGTTAATTGAATTAACTGAAGTTAATAATTAATTGAAGTCCAAGACAATTTAACAAATACACACAGAAACGCTATTATTGTTAAAAAAGCAAAACAAAGCGAAAACCCATCCTTGTTAAAAGAAGCAGACATGAAACAAAAAACCCCAACATATAAATAATCGTAAAAGAGGGGAAGCTAACGGGAATGTATGTGTCAAGTTAGAAATGCAGATGACTGATCACAGCTGCTAAAGAAGTCTATGAAATAACAGTGGCAAGCACAGTGAAGCAAATAAAATCATTTTACCTATTAGGAACAACAAAAATCCTAGGTCAGGCACAGTTTTACATTTAAAAGGTAAATCCATAAATAATGATGCAGAAAAGGAAAAGTTGTTTATTTCTATTCTATACTTGTTGGTATTGTGGGTGGAAGAGAAAGTGAAACAATGGAAGTAGTAGGTAGCATTTGCTGAAATAAAAATGTACAAAACAACAGGTCTGGAAAACTTGTATCAGGAATCACACAGGAGCAACCTGAGAAGCTCTCTGACAGACGTAACTGTTAATGGGCAGGCAACAATCACAGGGACCATCACTAGAAGGCTTTTCCAGTCTTTGTTGGTAAAGTTTGCAGATGATTGATGAAGTAGTAAATGAGAAAATTACTGTCAGCATGATCAAAATCACCTCGCTAAAGGGTGAGAATCCAACAAGATGCGTTTAAGAAGAGTCAGGTGTAGAGTATCGACTGAAAACTAAGAATCCCAGCTCTGTTTGCAACATAGGAGACCTTATCTTGCAGAAGACTGACTTGAAAAAGGATCTGGTGACCTTCGTAGACAGCCATCCCAACGTGACCTCACAGTACAATGTTCTGGCCTAAAAAGGTGGGCTAATGTGATCTCTGGATATATAAAAAGGGGAAGGTTAAAGAGAGGTAGGAAAGTGATCTTACCCCTGTACACGGCATTGGTACGATTGCTACTAGAATATTATGTCCACCCTAGTAGATATAAAAATACTGTAGTTTGCAGGAGGGCTACAAAATGATTTAGGGGCTGGAAACTACGTTTTATGAAATAAGCCTCAAGAAACGTAACCAATTTGTCTTATCAAAGAGAAGATTGAGGTGACTTGCTCACTCTGTACGAGTATTTATACGCAGAATAGAGAGTGGAGGAAGTTTTCAATTTTGCTGGCTGTTTAAAAATTTTAAACATCTGGAAGCTGAAGTTAGATTCAACTGTGAAATGAGATGCAATTTCTGAATAGTCTGGATAATTTAAACATTGGGAAAACATAGCAGGGAGGGGTAGACCCACTATCGCCTGGAACATTTAAGATCAGATTAGATGTCTTTCTGAAAGATGAACTTTAGCTTGATATATGAGGGAAAAGTCCAAGGAGAAGGTCTAGCTAGATGATCATGGCAGTCCCTTCTGGCCATAGATTCTATGGATGTCAACGTATTTGAAAGATTGCCTCTAGAAAGCACCACTCTGAGATACGCCAACAGAGAAGCACCTTAACCTCACAGTCTAAGATGGAAACATTTCTCAGGAAGTTAGGGCCTCATGTTTATTCCGATAAGATCAAGAAAAACTTATCATGCATATAAATCCATCATCGTCACTATGATTTTCATGGTCTATTTATTCTCCTCTGCTGACTTACTGGCAGCAATGACTTATTTAAAGTATTATTTGTTAAGATAAAGCAAAGCTAATTTTTCCAAGTTTCATACATTGCGAGTCCTCATACAGTGCACCACAAAGCACAGAATACTCACTTCTCTCTAAACTGCATCAACAGCCTGAAAAAAAGATGCAATGAATCTCACAATACTGGTACCCTACACCTATAGATCAATACCTTGCTGTATGAAGTGTCCCACTTACTTCAGTAAGACTCCTGGGAGAGGAAGTGTGCCTAAAAATGACAGCATCTGGCACAAGAAATTTTCTTATCTCAAAAAAGTAAATGAACCCCTCCCTTGGGCTGACCAGTGAAGTGAACGCACTGCTTTCTTGTGCCTAGTGAATGATGTCAGGCATCTCCCCCATCACTGAGATTCATCACTCCTTCTTCCTCTTGGCCCAAGCTGTCTGCCTACAAAAGAGTCCCTGAGAACGGTACTGTCTGCTCCAAACCTGTCCTTATGACCCAGCAGCAAAATCATCTGAATTTCCCTGTGCAGTGCACCGGCACCAGTAACCAACTGTTTCTGGCCTATTACACTTGCAACTTCCCAAGGTCTGGATCATTGCATTAGAAACTGTTGCAACTGTAGGGAGAGTACTCTCAAATTAAGATACATCATTCAGACCTAATAGAGCTCGTTACTAATATGCCACCACTTTACAGAAAGCCAAAAGTAAAGGAAATAAGCTCGTTAAGCCTACAATAGGAAGTTATTTGTTTTATTACTATTATTTTCCTCTGCATATCTTGACTTGGGCCTTGTTTCAGATTACACTGTAAACTCTTTGAAACAGGCTTTTTATATGCAGCCGTTAGAGCAAGAGGCTCTGACCCTGCACCAGGCCTTACTGCAACACAATATAAATTCTAACACAGCATGCGTTTACTTTGCTCAACTGATAGCAGTACATTAAACTTGAGGGTTTTTAAGAATTTCATAGGAAAAGACTGCTGTATTTTTATTAGCCTTATATTCATAGATGCCAGGGTTGGAAGGGACCTCAACAGATCATCGAGTCCGACCCCCTGCCTTGGCAGGAAAGAGCGCTGGGGCCAGATGACCCCGCCAGATGTCTATCCAGCCTTGTCTTAAAGACCCCCAAGGAAGGGGAGAGCACCACCTCCCTTGGAAGCCCATTCCAAATTGTGGCCACCCTTACCATCAAGAAGTTTTTCCTGATGTCTAGCCTAAATCTGCTCTCTGTCAGTTTGTCACCACTGTTCCTTGTTACCCCAAGAGGCACCCTGGTGAACAGAGCATCTCCGATCCCTTGCTGCACCCCCTAATGATAAATATTGAACTGAGGCAGAAGGCAAGGCAGGGGGGTCACAAGGTTCGACAAAGCTGTTGCCTATGAAATCTCGTGTCGCTCTGAACCAGGCTCTAAGATGCCAACCTCCCTTGCCTTCTGTCTGACTTCAGACGAACGCAGCTAATGACTTCTATGTTGAATTGAATCGCCTGGTGTTTACTGCAGGTATCCATTCCTGCAAAACACAAACCCAACAAAAATCTCTTCCAAAAGGTGCAAATCATACTTACAAAGAGGTTTGGACAAGCTTCCTCTCTGAAGCATTTCCCTCTTCTTTTTTTTTCCTTCTGTTTCTTTGCATTTATAAAACAAGCCCTTGCTTTTCTATAGCTCCATCCCTCTGAAGATACCAATGCCCCTTTTAAAACAAATCTGCATTGGTTCTGCTCTCTTAAAAAAGTGCTGTTCCAAACAGCAGATTTAACTCAACAGATTTATTCACTGTGTGAACAGCAAGACACACTACACTTGCTCACTTCAATGAGAAGGGTACAGTTGCACACCTTTGTACTCCTGATGAGACCACACAGCCAGAGCACCTACGAAAACCAGTGTCCAGCTCACTCCTTCTTTTGCAGTATTAGTGGCATTAAGTTTCCATCTGCCACACCTGTCCAAGCTCACAGCAGAGAATGGGGCCACAAAGGTGTCAAGGGGGGCATCACTGAAGAAAGGCGCTCTACAGTGTCACTTTACTTCGTCTGCATAGCACTTATTATTACATCTCAGAAGGAAGGAAAAAAAACCTTGGCTTGCTCAGCTTGCTTCTCACATCTGACTGGTTTTGCAAAAATGGCAGTTATTAACTCACTTAAGACTCAATAAATACTGACTGTCACAACATTTACTTTTTACATTGCAACCAGCACTCAAAATCTCACATCACCCTACAAAGTGGGTAAACATTAGTCCCGTCTTGTCGATGCAGCAGCCAAAGCAGTAGGTGGTCATAACCCTGGGGAAGATGCTTAAAGAGTGTCTGTAGCAAAGCCAGAAACCAACTATTGTGACTCCCAGCTCCGCGGCTTAATCACCACATAATCCTTTTCTTTGGGCAATGAGGGTTTCTTCAAACACTCCCACTAACACTGAATGATTGGAGCTTGATTTTCTTGCCCTTCTGGCCTGACATCCTTTGACCCATATTTGTAAGGTGGCTTCAACAGGAGACATGCAAGCTTTAACACATGCTTTGACATGATCGGACCAGCTTGCATTCATTCTGCAGGGAGTGCCCAAACAAGCGCAAAGATATCAAAATTGCAGTGCAAAAGGGATAAGGAAGAAACTAAACAGGAGGGCAGGGACTGTGCACAGCAACGTACAAGGACAATAATAAGATGCAAATCAAAAGGGCAGACTGTAAGAAGCAAAGTGTAAATAAAACCATCCATCCAACATACACTGGGAAGATCGTAAAGCACGCTCTGAACTTAGAGCACATTTTAATCCCTTGGGAATGCCATTCTGGGGACACTGGGTGCATCTACATGTGACGCTTTGTTGCAGTAGCGTTGCACTGCAGTGACAGCGCTGGCAGGCACAAGCCATGATGCTGATGCTATGCTGCCACAGCAATAAGCCACCTCGCTATCGCGCGTCAGTATGGTGACGTAGCTGCTAAAACAACCGTGCGTTGCCGGGACAGCGCAGTAATGGCTGTTTCTGCACTGTCATTTAGTACTTCCTAAAGCAAGTCCCGGTGTGGTAACAACTGCACAATGGGGGGCATGTGTAGATGTGCCCACTGATTCCTCTATTAGGTCTTTATTCTAACCATTATGTGCCTATGACGCTTTTCAAAATGAGAAGCATAGAGAGGGCAGATTTCTATGCCCCAGACATTTTTCTCAACCCCAGTGCTACAGGTAAGTAAATATGAAATTGGGCGTCACAATATCCAGGACACTTTCTCAGGAGTCCTGTATTCGTAATGCCAGTTGGAGTGCTCACGTTATACTCAGTTCAAAATGCAAATATCAGACAGTGCAGAACGATCATCATTTAACCTAGCGAACAGGGACTACAGAGAAGCAGCGAATTCTTTTCAAACAGAATAACTTAGGATTGTCTACTGGAAAATTTCTGTCAGACTCGTACTTGAAGAGTGCAGTTCCCCCCCTACCTCTTGTCAGCTTCCTCACCTCTGATATACAAAGCATCCAATTAAGGAGACAGTACAGTGCAAACAGCCCCCTGAATCCTGCCCTGCAGGAACGTCACCTGAGAATACCTCCAAGACGCACAGAAATGTTATTCCCTACCTTGTCTCCTTCAGCTTCATATGAAATCAGTGGTTCTCTTTAATCAGGGGACAATGATCAGATTATCAGACTAGGGCATCCAATTCTCCAGGGAGGAGTGGGATAGGTAAGATGAGCAGGAAGCAAGAGGGGACATCTGGCACTACTATTTTCTAACCCTCAATCTGCACAGCAAATACACAGCCTACAAAGTTACTGCTTCTTGATTATATATGAAGCAGATTAAGGATACCATTGAAACAACACAAGGTTTCATTGGTTTAATCACGGTCAGAAGACTGAGTTGCTCAGTCCAGATGCTGTTAATCTAAGAGGCCACAGCTCGGCCTGCATGCACATTCAACTTCTCCCACTCTCCCTTGCGTACTTGTGAAAATCCAGTTCCTCAGAGCGTAGGTCATTCACAAATGATCTATGATGCTCAGCTCAGAGACCTCTGTAAATATCCGAACCTAGGCTGAGAGAGAACTTGGATGGATGTAAGCGTAGGTGTGTGCCTCTTTCGGTGAACAGGTGCACTGCTAACTATGTATTATCTTTCTACAAGGGAAAAGGCTTATAATAAATTTCCTGCCCCCCCGATGTCTGCCCACAACAATGCTGAGATCTTCTAATGGCCTTCTAAGGTGTCATTTAAATCCTGCCCCGTCTTCTCCAGGTGGCCATTTCACATACTTAATTGGCCATACAATACCAACGTGTGTCAGATTTGTTCATTTGGGAAGATCCTATGCAGAAAGTCATACCAGGTGTCAACCCTGTGGGCTTCAAATCCTCTCCAGAGACTCCAAATTTGTCTGTTTGCCAGGAAATGATGTCGACAGCCCAGACAGCAAACTGAGCCCTGTTCATGTCCTGTTCATTAAGCAGCTCGTCAAGGCTTGGAACTCATTAGGATGCGCATGTGACAATTAGAGACGTGCACCTATGGGCTATGCTCCCTTTCTCAAGTCTGTGGTCACATCTCAAATGCCAAAAGGGTCGATGCATCCTGCCTGGTGCACACTTTTTCACCCGCACCATTTATTGCGTTCAACCCTGCTCCCCTTGAAGTCAACAGTAAACTCCCAGTGACCCAGCAGCAGGCTCTGTAAATGAAAGGTCTGGACCTCGATGCCATTTATACGTAAATGTGTCATCACAAAATGGATTTTCCCTGTTACCTTTGTCACCTATGCTCACCAAGCTGCCAAGAAGGATCTGCTCTGCCGCTGAGAATCAAACCCCACCCACTTGTATGTACCCAAGCCCAGCAATTAGTCAGTGCACACAGCATAAAAGGATCCTGTGCACACATCCATGGGTAGGACAGTTTAAATGCAGTGGTAGGGAATGCATTTAGGACCCCTCTAAGCCTTCATAGACACCCTCTTTACTGAACTTACCGAATGGACAAGCACCTGGCTGGGGTCATCTGACCCCAGCACTCTTTCCTGCCCAGGGCAGGGGGTCAGACTCGATGGTCTAGTGAGGTCCCTTCCAACCCTAACATCTATGAATCTATGAATTGCTGGGCTTGGCCTCTTGCTTAGCAAGGGAGCGGTATATAAATGGCTTCTGTGACTTAACTCTGTTGCATCACAATCACACCATGAAAATCTGGCACCGAGACAAAGCTCATTTTCATTGTCAGAGCTTTGGGGCACTGATTGCAGTTTATCTTTACACTGACTTGGCCATGACTGTTAGTACTACCATAAAACACAGTTTAAATAAATAATGATAATGGCACTCAAAAGCTGGAGGAACAGGGCTGTGGAACTGAACTTCAAATAGAGATGTAATGCTGTGCTTCCCTGAACTTGGACCATGCCAAAAGGAAACCAAATCAAACTGAACTGCAAGAGTGAACCAATGGGCTAACTTCTGAGGTCAAGAAGAAAACAATTAAAGCAACCCCTGGACATTGCAGTAATTGTTCCACTAATAAGGTGGTGCACTTATCCTGTGCACCTTCAGGGTATAAATGATTAGCAGTCGTATTTTTTCTATACGTGCTTCTGGCATATTAACAGAAGCTATACTTCAACGATGGCTGCTGTCCATCTCACCAGGGCAAGAAGCAGTTTACTGGGCCCAGTGTAAAAGCATTTTCTGCAGTACCCCTCTGTTACGCTTTGGGCATGTTGGGTAAGTTGTGACTCTGAAACTATGCCCAGGAATTTTCAGAACACATTAGAAACTTTTAAAAAAAAATCCCAAGGGAACACATGACTAAAAATGATACTTAAAACCAAAAAGCGCTGCCCCAGACAGTTTGGGAAGTGCTTCTGGCTGGCAGCAGGGTCCTGAGAAGGTCATCCATGTAGGTAAGCGGTGTATTAGTCGATGCCTGCAAGATCCCACAAGCCTTTGTGTGGCAATAATAATGTTTGAATGGGTTATTTTACATCGACTTGTCACAACCTGTTTTTCTTACTCAGCATCCCCTACATCCTCTTAACATTCCTCCCTGCAGCGCGGGAATGAAAGCAGGCTGCAGGTTGGTCCGTAAATCTTTGCTGAGTGAGAGTTGCACCCTCTTGTTGAAGCTGCCATGGCAACCACACTTTTGCTGGGGCACTGCCAACTTTACGTACAGTCTTTTTCCATAATCGTAAATCTGACTTTTTGCAGGGGTTAGACATCGCTTTTGTCTAACCCCTGCCTTTGCTTTAAAAAAAAAAAAAGGATCTCTTTAACTTTTATGCAAAACTAGCTGCTTGGGTAGCAAAGTTTTTCCACATCAAGAAGCTTTACTTATCACTCCAGGATGCTGGAGCCCTGATTAAAAAATACTAGAGTAGACCACAGTATCGATCCCAGATGCTGCCGTAGTCCATGTATGTAGTCGTGTACGCGATCAGGACAAACCGTTTTCAGAACAAACAGTTCAAATCGAAGCCACTTTCTGCCACCCCCACATGCTATCTAGCTAGCCTGACAGAGGCATTCACCCATGTCCGCGTGTTATTATTACACTTTTCATTTCCTTCTTTTCATGCAAATGTTGATCATTTGTTAAAAAAATGGAGCATTTTTAATGTTAACTTCAGCTAGAGACGATGAAACTTTCCAAGGGCTACCTAGGCTATCTAGTAGGGCAAATGTGCAGAAATAAATCACAGAGTGACATATTATTTTAAGAATTAGACAAGATGAATAGTGTGTCAAGATTTCAAGCACAAAGTAGCAACCAGAAACCACACAAACTCCATCTGACTCATGCTGGTTTCTGACACTCTCCATAAGATATGTAGACATAAAACTTCATTAATTACTTTCCCTTCTTCCAAAGAACAGAATGACCCAGCGCCTCGAAATAAATCTCTCCACTGCACGCAATGAAGGGAATAAACGTCCTAATATCTGACTCTGTCATCACTGGCCTTTGCGGGGGGGATAAAACGTTCAGCCACATTACAAAGATGCAGAGTCTCCCCACAAGGTGATTTCCCCATTATATCTTGCAGGAAATTTTTGCAAGGAGAGGGTTTTACCTTCTGTAAAGGCTTCTTCAGGCTAATTTCCAGTCCTCCTCAGCCTGGCGAACGCTCCACTTGTGACATTTCAGAGCAGTCTGAAAAATGACCTGCAGACACCCACAAGTCTGCAGCTCCTGTTTGCACTGAGCCAGCCCTCGCAGCTTCCTATTATATAAGCTTGTTTCTGACCAAAACACAGCCCCCACCCCCAACCTCCACTGGCTGTTCAGTGTATCCACCCAAAAAGAGCCACCAGGCTTTTCTGCCTGTGCAGGAAACTCGTTCTAGCAGTCGCCGGGCCAGTCCATTCTGAAAAAGGGAAAAGGGGAGGGGGGAGGATTATGACCCAGGTGGGGACAGTACCATTTTTTAGCATTCAAGTGCAATCATTCGATGAAAGAGCCACTCAGAGCACTTCCGCCTCGGGGAGAGGGGTTGGTTCAGCCTGGGAACAGTATATCTTGTCTGTGAAGGGGACTAAATACTTCTGCTGGGGCTTTTGAGCAATTTAGGTGTCACTCCTGTGGGCTACTTGACTCTGGGCTGCAAAGGGTCGATTACTGTACACTGAAATGTGCCTGCAGGCACATTTGGGTTAATAGAGAAAAAGCAAAGATGACACCTCTCAAACGGGCATGTGCATCTTGGTACCTGTATGTTCTGCTTAAAGTCATGTCCCTTGAATTATCTAGCATAGCGGTTCTCAACCTTTTTTGTACCAGGTCCCATTTGTAAACATCGATTGCCAGGCCCAACCCAGCACCCCTCACTCCCAGTGTGGGGGGCGAAGGGGGCAAGCATCCCTTTGCAAGCTGGAACTCGGCCAGCCTGCAAAGGAAAAGCCACGATTTCCCATGTTTTGCTCTTTAAAGGAGAATCCATTTTTAACGTTTGTTAATCCATTTTTAAAGTCTGTTTGCAACCCGTCCATATATCCTTGCGACCCACTTTTGGGTCGTGACCCACAGGTTGAGAAATGCTGATGCAGGATGATTATGCAGTTTATGCAGGGCCCCGGTGCCCATAGACATGTGTGAACCATAATCAGACAATTTCTAGTCCGTTTTACTCATCTCTATAATAAAGATGGTAGCATTAGAGCAAGCAGTGATTGCTGTGTGCTTCTGTAGGTCTTCCAGCATTTGCCAGGATGGTTTATGCTGTGTGTTCACAACCCCTGTCCCCCCACCCCCAACTTACCAGAACAGTGATAAACTAAATGCAAACAAAGCAAAGCACAGAATTAACAAGATACGTCAGGGCTGCACTGCTCTTTGTTACCCCTTTGCCTTGTGTTTTTTTGTTGCCTATTCAGGCTGCAGGCAGGGGTGGACCCAGGGGGGGTGCAGTGGTACGGTGCCACACCCCCTCGTGCTGCCGTTGTAGTCTCTGGCTGACCCATGCACACTGGAAACCCCAGAGCTACTCCTGCCCCACTCTAGCCATGGACTGCAGGTATGCAGGGTGCCAGGCTCAGCAGGGGACAGCAGCAGCAAGGGGGCTGACTCTTTCTGCACCTCTTCCCTGTCAACCCCATGCCTCCCGATATCCCCCGCACTGGCCAGAAGCAGCTGCTAGGAGGAGGAACGTGCCTGTGTGCCCCCCACCACCACACACACACACACACACACACACACACACACACACACACACACACACTGTTACTGTCCTTAGCTGACTTGGGGGGCAGGGGAAGGTCACGGAGCTGGGCTGTGCAGGGAGCAGCTGTGTGGAGCATCGGGTTCAGCTGGGGATGGCAACGGCGGCATGCAGGTTCCCCCTTCCAGCCCCTGCTCCCAGCCACCAGGGAACACGGGAAGGGGGGCAAGGGAGGTTGGGCAGAGCACAGGCACTGGAAGGAAGAAACCCACCCACCGCCACCATTTTTTTGAGCTGAATCTGACATCCCATACTGCAGCTCCCCGCAAGCCCCAGCTGGAGCAGGACAGGAGTGGCTTTGGGGCTCCTCTCTGCCTGGCAGCCTGGGGACAGCGTCAGTGGCGAGTTCCTCCTTCCAGCACCTGCTCCTTACCTGGAGCTCTGGGCTGGCAGACACTGGGGAGCCAGCTACACCACACCCCCATCCGTCCACGGCCTGTAAGGCAGTGTGCCACACACCCACTTCAAGAAATCCTGGATTTGTCTCTGGCTAGAAGTGATTCGAGTCAGAAACTGTGTATTTTTTCCCATGCCTGAAAAATAGTCTGCAGATTTCTGGTGGCAATGGCAGAAAAACACTAATATATTCTCTCTGAAGTTTTATGTATTTTTTTAAACCTATGATAACTTCAAAAACCCACCACAGCTACCACTTTCAACAGCTTGTGTTTTCAGAGTCTTTCATTTGCATCAATAAAATGCTGCTTACAAAAACTGCTTTATTCAGTTTGAAGCCAGGAAGCTTCGACCTGTCTCATTAATACAATTAAATCAAAAGATATCACCTGGATGACTACTCTGAGATCAGCTCTCCTAAGCATGCCACGCAAGAAAGAAACTACTGTGCATCAGTGTGCTATTTAATGTTTTTGAACAGAAATCTCCATCTGTTTTCAGAGGACATTCTCCTCACCCACACCATGCACTCTAAAACTTAGCCCTTTCTATGAGCCAAGTAGCAAAACTGCTTGTGGCCAGATACATAAAGCACCCAAATCAATTCCAGTTAGACTTAGATGCCTTAATGAGTTTGTGGATTGAAGGGCTCTGACCTCAAATGGGGTTGCAGGTCTCGCAGAAATTCAGTTCTGACAACTGGCTCAGACTGGAGGCAAGGTAAGTCAACCGGAAGTTGGGTCTCATGGCCGGAAGTGGCATCAAAGCTCACAAAAGGTATGAGAACACCTCATCAAGTTCTGAGATAATTATGGTCAAAGATACAAAAGCATCTAAGTCACCTAAGAGTCAAATTTAACTTCTAAAAAACAGATTTCAACACTCAAGCTTGTAAATCTCAAAGTCAATGCAGACAAGCATGTGGATAAATGTATTCACAACAGAAAGCCACTGAAGGCAATGGGACTGCTTATGTGAGTGAAGTTTTCTTCATACTTATGCATCGGTAGAATTACAGTCTTACATAGTGTTGCTAAATATGTCTGCGTTGCTACATCAATTACACTGTAAATAAGAACCAAGAATTTTATTTAAATTATTTCTTTGTAAATTGAATCAAACAATGCTATTTGGAGGATCCCAGCTGAAATTCAGATAAAAGCCTCCACATCAAATTAATGGACTAGATGATTATAGCTCAAGCAGCTTATAGAATCAAAGACTGAGTTACATGAGCAAAATTAAGTCAATTAATTGAATCCTTCTATACCCAGTGATTTTTAAAAAAATGTGGAGGATGATTATGGCCATCCCTGACTTTTGAAGACCTGTTCCTTGTATCATAATGTTCTCCTCGTCAGCAAGGACGATAAAAAGTTCTTATGCAACCACAGCAGCTATTTCCACAATAAGTTTAGCTCAGAGTCAGTACGCCTTTGGTGTAACATAGATGAAAGACCCCTTCGTCTATTAAAATAAGAGCAGTTTTCTGTGCTCCTTTACAAAATCAGGACAAGCTCAGCATAAATTGCCATTTCAACAAAAGCTGATGGGAACTTGGCCTTTCAAGCTGAAGTCAGATGAACCTACCAATTCCCTGGCATCTTTCTCTCTGCAGGTCCATCTGTTCAACTGGCACTGTGCCATCACTTGCAAAGCGGTGTGCCAGTTTCAGTGCCACATAAAAAAACACGTATATACAGGATTAGCAGAAGAATAGCCAGGGGAACACATGACATGATACTCCCACTACCAAACACTGACCAACTTGAAACAGTTGCTTATCTAAACAGAACTAGAGTGGTGTACAGCTAGGATAGATCATAGGGCTGCTTTTCACGGGAGGGTGAATATTAAGCAGACGCTATTATATAAATGGGTAAAGTAGGGAAACCAGATGGTTCAGGGATTTGTTAGCAGATACAGAGCCTCTGATCTCTACAGCACTGGTGCAAATCTTGCTTATATCAGTAGTGACAACATGGCCCTGGACTAGGCATCAGGAGACTGCGTCCTATTCCCAACCCTTCTATGTAACGTTAGGCAGGTGGCGTCATCCAGCTGTGGCTCAGTTTCCTGCCCAGTCCCACCAGGACGATGGGTCTCTCTCTCTCTCTCAGGAGTTTGCAGGATCAATCACCAGTTGTTATCTTTCGCTGGCCAGGTTTTAAAAACACAAAAATTAGGGCCACCTGAGTACAGTAGAAAATCTCTGCGTCTTCTTTTAGACACCCATCCAAATTCCTTTCCTGCCATCCCTTCTGGATAAGGGAAGTTTTCCACTGGAGCTAACAGGAAACAAAGGTTTTTTCCTCATAATGGTTCCTTTCTGGTAGTAAAACAGTGTAAGAACATACTACGTTGCCTTGACAACAGTTCCACGTGTCCGTCACATACAAGGGAATATATGACTTCCTGTACCGGCATCAGATTTGTTTTTAATTGGCTACTCATGACACTTACTGCACTTGTGAGCACGACCAGGTACTGGGGCTCCGTCACAAACAGGGATGTGCTAAACCTCTCAGGACTGACACCAACATAGGACTTTTTCCTCACCTCCGTTTTTTCAGTTGATTTTCAAAGGTATTAAATGGATAGTCTAGAAAAGTACGTTTCTTGTCCGGGACTCATTTAATGGCCTCATCCCTACAGAACTGTGCTCGTACGATGGAGTAAAGTGGACCTTCACAGGGTCCAAGAATCAAGCACAGAGGTTGTGCTGAGTGTTACTAATTACCGTGTCACCTGATCAAATCACTCAATTAAAGTCCTGTCTATAGTGAAGAGCGTAAATTGTACATTCCCCTTGTAGTTTCAGAGATGAGATCAGAGGAATTTTATTAGTGGATTATCCAGGCGGGTTTAAAAGCATTAGAGTACGTTCTACTAATCCCTTCTTGACAGACAATGTATGGCTCTCGTTCGGCAAGACAGCTCTACTTATTCCACGAAGGTCTCCTCTTAGCCTCTCCGTCTACACCTTCCTGACAGCAGCCGGACTTTAAACCTCATCTAAACAGATTAGGAGGAAGGAACATCGTACTTAGTAATCCAACTTTGACAGGCGACCCAAGATAGTCATAGTAGCTGCATGCCAGGGGCTGCTGCTGCCCCCTGCTGTATTGCCACAGCCAAATGCTGTTGATCACGTTAAAGCAAAACCACACTTACCAGACGTGGCAGGAAAGATAAGAAAAAAAAAGGAAAATCCAGCAAAAGGTAGCCAAAAGCATCCCAAGACCATTTTATGCTTAATGTTTACTTATTCAAAAGGCCATTAAAATGTTTTCTTTATGGTTTATCAAGGCATCATGGTTTTATAAGGGTTAGACTGCATGGAAAAAAACCAAAACCCATCAACAGTAGCATATTAGATCTTGCCCCTGGACAAATGGGCATGTTGTTCTCTGGCACCTTCTTAACTCCTTCCAACTCTTGTGGTTCAGTGGAAGGTTTTTTTATCATGATAAACAGCCAAACAAAGAGACAACATTAAAAGTTTAAGAAACCAACCTCATGAATTAAAGGAATTGTGCCTCAGTGGTCTCCCAAGACTCTTAACTTGCACAAAGAGGTTTTAATAACTGAGGTATGCCCCGAGGTCCTTGTAGAAAGGTATATTCCTTCTGAAGGAAGATGCATTTTCAAGCCAAGACTACCTGAGCTCAGTCTTTTTCTACTTGCAGCCATTGTAATAAGCATTTAGACAGTGTCTAAACCACTACGGGGCAAAGGGACCATATCTGACAACCTCTGTTCCAACAGTCTCTCCTCCCATCATTTTGGCCTCAGGTTCAGTTACTGTGTGGGGTCTGTACATCTTTCATGTGCATCCCTTCCACAGTCACAGCAGGGAAATCACCGGAGACAATTTTTGTAAAAATGTCTAAACCGACAAATAATATCAGTTCTCCCCTTTCATATTTCTCAACCCAACAGCATCTTCGCCAATATATATTTTCAAACCAGAAAGCAAACCACCAGTAACTGTGAGCGGTATGCTTTCTTCATGCACAAGAGAGAACAGATCCAGTTCCCACTAATTAGCCATGTGGATCTCCAAAAGGATTAGGCTCACACTGAAAGGGGGAAAGGGCAAAAAGCACACCTAACTGAAAAAAAAGTTACTGCATTTTAAAAGAATCAGTGACAAGAGCAGTGGCTTGCAGATCCTTTGTGATTGGTGCTATCTTGTCTTACAGGGTGGGGACTGGAGGAGACACTTGAAGAGCAAAAATACTGAGGGGCTGCTACAGCTGGAGTTCCCACACCAAGGTCCTCTAAGCGAGGGCTGTCACAGACTCGCATGCTCTGCAGATGGGGCCCAGAGGAGAGGACCTATAACACACACTCCCCAGTGGGTTGCAACTGCTTTCATCTCTGCCTCACTATAGGATGCACATTTTGTTCACTGTGGGTACTGTATGTTCAGCTCCTTACATGCCGCTTCAAAAAATATACCAGAGGTTCGATGGAGTTCCTTCTGCTTCCCCCTTTACCGATAACGTTGCTTAGTAAAATCAAATACATCTTCAAGTTGAATAGTAAGCAACATTGAAGCCAGAGGTGCGCCCAAGCCATGAAGTCCAGACTCGCATTTTGAGCAGAACGTGTCTCTAAAGAGCTTCGTCAGACCAGAGGATTTGATCCCCATCCTACAGTCAATGACTTGGGATGAAGCACAGTTTGGCTGAAAAAACTTCACAGCTGCTTGTACTTTCGCATTTCTACCTAAAATCACTGTCCTCTCCAGCCTATACTACCTTCTCAATATCACTTGTACCACCTTGTCTCAACTCCTCCTTCCCAAAGAACAAAAGCTGAGTATTATTAATGCTATTCCACAGCTATAATCCTGGGGACATTTATGTCCCCAGAGATGACTCCTTCAGTACTTATTTTCTAATCCTCACCCAAATTACTAACTCCTCAACCACAGACTTGCTAGAAGTTTTTGCAGCTCTCAAAAAAAAAAAAAAGAAAGAAAGAAAGAAAGAAAGAAAATACAAGAACTATCAGCTTACTGACATGTCCACAGAAATCAGGGTGGTCAGATCTCTACCACGGATTTTTTTTCTTGATGGCTGGGATTTTTCAAACCACACAGGCCTTTCTTTGTTCCCAAAAATCTCTCCTGGGACAAATTATTTGTGCTCTCTGTAGTCTGATGGGAGCTCATTCAAAGCCCAGCCAAGTAACATCTAACTCGTAGGGCTACAGATTGTATGATGCTTACCTCCAGGACCTTCCCTGTGATGAACTGGTGACACGCTTCACATTTGACTCCAAAGAGAACCTGATAATCCTTTTCACAATAAGGGACACCATCTCTGTGGGGGGAAAAAATTGACACATAGCACTTCTTAATGAACAAATTTTAACAGGGCTTGCAATTGGCACTTATCTTTAATGTAAAATTCACTCTGCAAAAAAAAAAAAAAGGAATGAAAAAAAAATCAAGTTAGCTAGTTTGCAGATATAAAGAAATTATAGTATAATCTAGTCCACTAAGAACTGAGCGTTTGGAGTGGACACATTCAAGCAAAATTGTGCAAACCATGTGCTGGATTCTGTGCTTGTGTAAGGAGATGGAACGCAACAGGAAACAGTGGAACCGGACCCACAGACATAGGCAGGGGATCTGGCCTGGCCCTTTAGCAACACACACATTGTATCCTTCGCAGACATGACCCTGCTTCACTTGTATTCTTTCCAGTAAATACATCCTTGGTAATGTCCACCATACCAATGTACACCAAAGTCTAAGCAGAAACCACAGTCACATCACAGGGTAAGTGGAGTTGCTTTCGACATGGTATAATTGGAAATATCTTAGTCAGCTTAAGGAATTCATGCAGTACTGGGATTGCTTCAGCAGGTTTATTATTCATAGATTCCACAGTCTTTACCTGTACCCTCTACAATGAGTAATGAAAGTTTTTTCTCTGCAACACATTCTGATGTGTCCTGAGGTTTTCTCCCTCATTAGAAGCTTCAAAATTAGTCTGGCTCAGCTCTCTGTATCTTGGAGCTATAGCACTTTGTCTGATCTTATCCCCACACCTGGGTATGCTGATAACTCTCTTCTTCATTAGCTTCTAATCCAGATGCAAGTCAGGTCAAATCCATCACAGTGTTTGTTCTCTGTTCTAGCAATGGGAAGAGACATGTGGTTTTCTCCCTTCAAGTTCCCAATTTGATATGCAAAATTCTGTTTAGATGAAAAAGTCCAAAATCTGTCTCTAGCAAACACAACAGAGACTCAGGAGAAGCTCAAGGAGAAAACAAACGCACCCCTCTGTATTATAGTTATTGTTAACCATTGCATCCCACTTGCTTTTGTCAGTTCAGAGGGAAACAGTTCCCTTACGCCTCTCAGCTCAGATATTCTGCTCCCACTCGGGGCGTGAACCTCGGTATTCATGGTGAAGGGAGATCAGCAGAGGACCACAGAACCAGGATTTGACAAGCTGATGAGCAAAGGCAAATTTTACCACGCGGTATCTTTGGAAGCTCTTCGCTTTGCAACGAGAGCTCACAGAACTATGGGCTTGGCACTCATGCAGCAGAAACGATGAAGGAAGTTGCTTACTTGCTGATGTATTCCCCAGTCAGAACCTTCCCACAGGCCTTGCACTTAAAGCATCCCAGGTGCCACTGCTTATCCAGTGCTAGTAGCGCTTGTCCGTTTTTTATATCTCTTCCACAGCCAGCGCAGTCTGTAAAGAAATAAAGACATTCAGTATCAGTTACTTAGCTTTATTAATCATTCCTAACCTTGCAACTCTCCTCTCCTCAATTAAAATATGCCACTCACAGGGCACATCTACACATGCAATTACGATGCCTGACTAAACGGTGGAGCTTACTGCTCCGGAGTTAATTGCTTCCAGACACGCCATTTGAACGTGCACCCAAGAGCAATTAATTTGGGAGCAACAAGCTCTGCAGTTTATTCATGTGCAGCATGTGAAGCCGACTACTCCTCCCCAGCTCAATGTGCTGTGGAGGGGCTGCCTGGGGCAAGAGGGAGCTTCAGTGCAGGGCTAACCAACCTTGCACTGAAGCACCTCCATGCCCCAACCAGCCAGGAAGCATCTACACATGCACCACTGCGGACATTTTTTACTCCACAGCAGGACAGTACTTGTATTTACATGCACTATCCTGCTGCTGAATAATTACTCCAGCCTAATAGGGGTGGATGTGCAGATACGGAGATGTTTACTGTGCAGCTAATTAGTCAACTGTGCAGTAAATGTCTTATGTAGATGGACCCATAGAATCATGCAGCCCATATAGCTCCCAGTCCCTGGTCAGGAAACAAAGGACCACAAATCCATTCTCCATCACCACGAGTGCATCTAAGAAGAACAGCAAAGACCCGTTTCTCCTTTGGAAACCAACCACGATTCAGAGATAGCCCAGCAGGTGCAGCAAACACTTTGAATTCTGGCAGGAAATAATTTTAGTGCCCCTTGCTCACAAGGGTATCTGCAAAAGGAATCAGTGCTGATCTAAGTTTGCTACCAGCAAAATCTTATGGATTCAAAAGAAGTTACATAATTAGACAGCCTGGCTTAATTAAACACTCCCTCATGGTTCTCGTTCTCCCCTCCAGATGGCAGCAATGCTCTAAATAATGACACAGGTGGTAAGCAGCACACAGCTAGGGGGGAGAGACTGTTTTCTCAGCTAAAGCCATGGACCCGCGGGCTTGAGACAGAAACCCGACAAAAACCACACTGTGGCAGCTGCACACGAACAAGCAGGCTCTGCAGAGAGAAGCGAGCTCTTGAAAATGTGAGAAAATTGCCCAATTATCCCGGGGCATAGTTGCCTCTGGTGGAGCCGAGCCATATAGCTTGTAGGGGGGTGCATTACATCTTCCCAGCTGTGCTAATCAGGACAGCTTGCATTTTCCACAGCTAAACCTGTTCATGGGTCCATAACAGGCTGTCATAATATATGGTGTGCAAAAGGGCACGCTCTATTATTCTCTTTCCGATAAGGAAACCTACGACTCCCCTGTGTGTTGCCTGCAGCCAAGCAAAGAAGAGATCTTTGCATTAAGAACTTCAGTTCCATCTCTGGAGTCCACACTGAACCTAGAGTCACAGAAAGCTAGGGTTGGAAGGGACCTCAGGACCTCATCTAGTCCATCCCCAACAACATCACCCCAGCCAAGGCCTTGTCTAGATGGCTCTTCAAAGCCTCCAAGGATGGAGAATCCACAACCTCTCTAGGTAACTTGTTCCAGTGTTTTACTAACCTCTTGGAGAGAAAGATTTTCCTAATATGTAACCTAAACTTCCCTTTCTGCAACTTGAGACCATTGCTCCTGTCTGTCATCTGCCACCACTGAGAACAGCCCAGCTCCATCCTCTTTGCAACCCCCCTACAGGGAGTTGAAAGCTGCTAGTCAATCCCCACCCAGTCTTCCCTTCTCCAGATTAAATAAACCCAGTTCCCTCAGTCTTCTCAGAAGTCATGTGCTCCAGTCCCTGTACTATGTTTCTTGCCCTCCGCTGGACTCTCTCCTACTTGTCCACATCCTTTCTGTAGGGGAGGGCCACAGCACGTGCACACAGTACTTGAGATGTGGCCTCATCAGTGCAGAATAAAGGGGAATAATCACTTCTCTTGATCTGCTGGCAACACTCCTACAAAGCAGCCAAGGATGCCGTTAGCCTTCTTGGCAACATGGGCGTGCTGCTGGCTCATATTCAGCTTATTGTCCACTGTAACCCCCAGGTCCTTTTCTACAGAGCTGCTGCCCAGCCACCCAGCCCCAGCCTGTACTGGTGCATGGGATTGTTTCATCCTAAGTGCAAGACTGCACTTGTCCTTATTGAACTTCATGAGATTTCTTCTGGTTCATTTTGAGATTTGTTTTCAAATGTTTCCAAGTTCCTTTGGTAGCAGGAATCAAGCAAAGAGAGTCCTGAGCTATGGCACTGAGTGCCCTTTATCTCTCACGATGCCAGGGTGTCTTGTAGAAAATTATAGTATTTTGACCAGGCTCCAGTTCCTTTCCATTCAAATACAACAATTTTCTCCCCTGATACCCACCTTCACAGGCAACCAAGCTAGAAGAGAGTGAAACTGTGACACAGTGCAGACCTGCTGACATTTTTATGCAAAGGTTTCTTCTTTTCTTGGCTGCATGCAACATGTAAGGAAGTTGGTTTTCCTTATCAGAAAGAGAACAGAACATGCCCTTTTGCACAGCATATTACAATGGTCTGCTATGGACCCATGAACAGGTTTAACTGTGGAAAAGTTAAGCATCCCCTGGGTGGCAGAGGGATTCTGGAGAGAAAAGAGTTGGAAAACCTGTAAGAGGAGGCAAGAAAAAGCACCCAGGGATGGAGGGGAAGCTGTAAAGGAAAGAGGCTGAGAAGAAAGGTACCAGGTTGCAATTCAATATTCTCAAATCCTGAGCAGAAGTAGGACCATAATAAGCTAATACGGGAACAGAAAAGACTGATGGATGGTATCCACATTTCCACTTCAGTGTGCCAGCTCTCAGCTTTGTGCCCTCTGCCATACCACTGCATCTCATGTAATGACAAAATGGGATTTTTGCATTAACTTCAGGGAGCTTAGGAAACAAAAGGCACTCGCTTATCAACTTCCTAATTTTAGCCATTAGGTCTAGGGATAACGTTCGTCTTTGCAGGGCCTGAACATTGCAGAGTTCTCAGATTTCACTGCTCTCATCCTACCACCGCACTGCAGGTAAAGTTGAAACAATCCCTTCGACTCCCTACAGTCATTTTCACAGCTTTTAACATTATCCACAGATACCTGGTAAGCAGATGTTTCCCAGGGCTCAAGTTAAGGAGAAGATTCTTAAAAACTGTTATTGAATTTTGAAGAAATTTTGTTCTGCCAAACTCGGCAAAATCCCGAGAGGTTGTGATCACATTGATTTCAATGGGTGTTATGAGTTTGTCCTTTGGACTACAGCATATTTGAAAAATAGTGTACTTCTATAACAAAGTCCATGATGGCATTTCATATTTAGGGTTTTTTCTCTGTCAGTCCTCAAGTGCTTTCCAAAGGTGAATGAGCATCATCATTCAAATTCTAGCACAGACAGAGTGACTTTCCTTGGGCTATGAAGTATGTCAATAGTCCTACCAGACTAGATGCCGTGTTTTTTTTTAAAGCATCTCCTCTAGTGAAACAGCTGTTTACAGATATGGAAAGTTGGCAATTATCACTGGAATGCTCCTAAAATAGAAAGGAGATAAACACAGACTGGGTTTGGAATAAAAAGAAAATAAGCCATGAAAATTCTCATTTGTTCATTAAAATTCTTAGGACAAAAGCCATTCATGTGCCAGTTCCCCTACAATGGACGTATCGTCTCTAGGTAAAAGTCACCATAGCGTGGGGGATCAGCAGCTGCACAGGGTACGCTCTGTTGCAGCCTATGTACCAAATATACCAGCATGTAATGGAAGTACAAGGTACTAATGTTACAGCACCCAAGATTAAGTGGATTTACTCTACTTGGGAAACACAGAGAAGCAGAAGCTAAGTGAGCTTTTAAGTGCAGGGCTGGTGCATTCCCATATGTTTGTACGCTGCCTAGCACATTATGGGAGCTAGTGGAAAGAAACAATATGCAAAGGCCCAGCATGTTGGCTGGAGTGATGGCGGAGGCAAGGCTCCAGTGCAACTGCATTTAAAGCCCCACACAAAGCTCATGTCCTGGAGCTTTATGCTGCTAGGAAGGGGCATTTTGGCACCTGTCTATATACTGCAAGCCCAACGCATCACTTCCCAGTGCTCATACACTTGTACCCCCACTTTTTATCCCACATCCTTCACATGCTCTCACTAGGCCAGTTCAGTTTGAAGCTACACAACAGTCTATACCAGTGTTGCACTTGACATATGGGAAAAACTAAAACAAATGCAAAGCAAACTCTGGTACCCTTACAGGAAGAATGTCTCTCTGAATGCAGGAAGCAAGATGGGGGCAGGGCAAGGGAAAAGCATGATGCTGTACAGTGATGTGTGCTTAAGATCACCATCCTCCCAGCCCCCCAGGCAGCCTCGTAGAGAGACGCAGACCAGGAATGTGATGAAGGAAGAGCCGCCATCTATGACGCTTTGCCTGTGAGTATCTGAAGAGAGACCGCGTTTGCCTTGGCAGCCTCTGCATCACTCTCCCCAACCTGCACGGCGGCTCCTTCGTCACTGCTTCACTTAAGCAAGTGGGTTCTTCTTCTTTGCCCCCTTTAGATCAACAGCAATCAAGCTGTGGGAAAGCTTTCCTGCATCACATGCAGGACTTGGGCAGTGGGCTCAGCGATGATACAGCTGCATTAACCCTGAGCATGCCAAAAACAACTGCTCTCATTGCCACTGGAGTTGCCTTCCATTACATCCTTCTCCCCTCCCCTCTATCCCCACGTCAGTGCAGTATTCGTTAGGCAGAGCCTTGCTCTCACCACTCAGGCTAAATGCACAACCTCCCCTCCACCAAGGTGCCTGCACTGAGAGTTTGACAGGGGTGGCCTTGAAGGAGCACAGATGGGCCATCCAGAAGCTGCTCTCACTCCTGAGGAGTTTGTGGCAACAGATGTCTAGCTCCAGCTTGAAGCTGCTCCCACCCACTGGCAGAGAGCCTAAGGGGAAGAGCAGGGGCAGGGCTTCCCATTTCATCCCCCATTACAGGTGGTACAAAGGCATCAGCAAGTACCAACCTATCACCGAACTGCACCAGTGAGGGTGAACCTCAAATGCAGTTTTTTACCATATTTTGAAAGAAAGGAACAAGCAAGGTTTACAGGACTCACTCAAAATATTCACCGGACAATACAGAAAAGTACTTCAGTAGACAGGTAACTTTTAGTGTACAAATGGTCCCAGTGAAAGAGGTACACAATGTACCTTGTTGAATAAGGACTGAGAGGAACATGTACTGTGTGTTTGTGTGTCTGTGTTTGCTGGGGGAACCAAGTGTCAAACAGCAGCACTGGAATCGCTCTATTTTCATATGCATCTCATCTACTCAGGTAAACTACTGATATTTCCTGCAAGTCCCTGGGGGCACTTCAAGCCTGACTACTTTCCCCTTACTACTCATACAGCTAATAAAGCACAGGGATGGATTCGTCCAGGTGACGACTTCATCACGGAGCAACACAATGCTGAAGGACTGTTTCCTGTTTTAAAATTGACGGTCTAAACAAGGACTATGGAAGTTCAGAAAACAGAACAAGCACTCAAAAGCTGACAATGAGCTCAGTTTACCTGTATCCAGGTTTGGGGTCATCCCTAATGTGTAAAGCTCTTATTCTGCAATTGGATCAGCTTGCACCCCTTCACCCAGGTAGAAGTGGGGGAAGGTTTGTCAGGACAAAGAGCATGCATGTCTTTTTGCTAAAAATGTGAAGCAGATCCATGCTGGCAGCTCTGCATTCTGGAGAGATCTTACAGCAAAAATCCTACAATAAAAAGCAGTGCACATAAAATAGGAGGAATGAAGTTTTCCTGCGGGAGGCAGGATTCAGCTTCAAAGAGTTACCATCAAATGGCAAGTAAAACAAGGAGATTTTAAAAATTGTGAAAAGTCTCTTGACAAGGTCCCTTTCTTAGATCAAATACTGAATGAAACAAGTCACAAATGAAATGGCCTGGCAGGTTAGGCTTTTAACAGAAAAGTCAATGTTCACAATGGCTCACAGTACTTAATGATGCCTAATTAATTAAGAAGACAGGTTGATACTGATGAGCAATTTAAAAGCTGAAGGTCATTTCCTCTGAACATTTTGACCTGTAACTATGGTGAGTATCTCCTTCAGTGGATTACTGAAACCAGCAGAGATTAGGATGGGGCCAAATGCTCTTTTCCCATTTTTCAGGTTGCTTATTAGGCTGATTTGATAGTATTCGGGATTTAGCGATTTGCACTCCTACCCTGCAGAGTGAGTCTGTTTGCTCTATTTGTGTGGGTTTTCTGCAGAACAACAGGAAAGAGAAAAAGCAATTAAAAACCATGGGAAAACATGACTGTAAAGTTAGAAAATCTGGGCAAGCTGTACTCTGTGGAGAACATAAGGCCTGAAAGGACCTGTGTTGTCAAACAGCTTTCAAGTGGACAGTTTCCCTTTAGATGCTATTGATTCTTTTTAGTATTTTTCACTCACACAAGTATATAGATACAGATAGACATCTATCAGATATATATACAGATATATGGTTTTAGATCTAGATATATATAAAACCACACTCTACTGTACCGTAGAACTTTTTCCCCAGTCCCTTGGCTAGGCTATGAAGAAATGAACTTGAAATTCCTTTGGGTTACACCTGAACATGGTCTTTCTAAAAGAAGCTGCTTTGGATAGACCACGATAGACATTTATCACAAGTGTTATTCTCTCTGCAGTCATGATTAGTGAGCTTCTTTTAGAGATCATTGAAAACTTCTCGTCAGGCCTTTTGCACTATAACACCTTCCTTCCCCATCCTGTCACACATTCCCAAGTGATGCCCTTGAAGCTCAGACTTTCTACTCCTTGCTCTTGAAAAACTTCCATTAAAAGCACCAAGATGCAAAGTCGGTCTCTATGCATCTAATCATTGCTAACGTCCCCTTCTATCTTTGACAGCACATTCTTTACATAGAAAGCCAAAAGGGATGATGCAAATAGGAAAGAGAGGGACTTGGAAGATGTCAGAGGTCCTGAACTTAGCAGCAGGGGCTATAGGGAAGCTGAAGATTTGTTTACTTTCCTCTGACCACAGCATCTACCAAATCCCAACTGGTCCAACTGTTTCAAGGGATAAACAACAGCTGCGTGAGCCGAAGTGGTCTCTGCTCCAACGTAGCATCATGACTTTCCCATTGTGGTGAGTCTCCTACCTGTTTCTTTTGGATGGATCTGGTTCAGTCCAGCCTGCCTGCCTAAACTCGCTGGTTTTCATATCACATCTGCCTTGGTTCTTATGAGTTCCTAGAAACAGCCGCAGGAGCTTCAACCTGCGGCTTGTAATCTGGAATCATATATCTTATGAATGGACCTTTAGAAAAAGACAAGAAACTTTTGGCAAGCCAACTAATTCACCTACCATCATCATCAAGACCATGAGCTACTGATGAGCAGATGATGGTCAACACATTAGCCTGGAGTCACAGCACTCTCCTTCGCTTCAGTGACTCATGGGTCTGTTTGGCAGTATTGTGATGATGAACATTTCTTCACAAGCACAAAAGCTCTGATCCCCCACTATGCCTTTCCCTTCCAAAACTGACATTTCCGCATTCTTCCACGTCAGATACTTCATTTTATCCACTATCCAGTGCTTTTGAAGGAGACGTGGTTTCCTTCTGGAGCTTGATTCCCCATTAACACCCATCTGTCTACCGAGTTCTGCCCAAAGAGATGTTAAGAGAGTCTAGGTTAGGGGTGGGCAATTATTTGGGCCCGAGGGCTACATAGGTTGTTTTGGTGAGCTGGTGTGAGCCAGATCAGCACCCCCGTGCTCCTTCCCACGATAACTCCCCAAAACTCCCTATGTGGGATGGGGCCCTGGACAGCCGTGTTCAGGAGTGGGAGGGGCAGGTGAGGCTGGGATCACAGGGAGGGGTTGTGGGGTGGTGACAGCGCGGGGCTGGGGCTGGGGCCAGGACCGGGTCAGAACCACGATCTGCTGCTTGTGACGGACATGGGCTCCATGGGCAGGGGCAGACAGGGAGCAGATCACAGCTCTGCCCTTCCCCAGCCGCGCACTGGCCCTAGTCCCAGACACAGCCCGCCACCTGCCCGCCCACATACTCTGTTCGCGTGGCTCCCCAGAGCTGTGTCTGGGACCAGGATTTTGGGGTGGTGACAGCACGGGACTAGGGCAGAGCTGGAAGCTGCCGCCTTGCTGAGGGGGGCTGCAGCACCCATGAGGGGGAGAGGAGAGCTGCAAGCCCTGTGGAAGAGGCTTGGGAAGAACTTAGCCTCCATCCCTCCCCCCCTTACCCATCTCCTCCCCCAGCCCAGGGCACACAGCTCACAGGCGCAGAAGGGAGGGGTGTGGACTTGGCAGTGACTCCACATCCCACCACTGCAGTGGCCAGACCGGCCAGGGAAGGGACCAGGGCTGAGGGAGGCCCTGGGGCACCCTGTCCTGTGCCAGTCCGCAGCTTGCTCCAGGATGCCTGCATGGCAGCAGCAGCCCCACTGGCTTGGCATGGGGCAGAGTGGTAGGGGGCAGTGGCAGCAGTGGGAGCCCCCAGGGAGGGTGCTGTGTCTGGGGCCGGTCTCCATGCAGACCAGCCTTGGATGCAACTCCCTGCCCAGCCCCACGCAGTGGCCCTGGTCCCACATGCAGTGCCCTCACTGGGGCTTCTGCCACTGCTGCTGCCTCTGCGCTGCTCTGCTTCACACCAAGCTGGTGGGGCTAGGGGATGTGTGGGTATCCCAGGATGAGCTGCAGGCCAGCATAGGATGCGGGTGCCCCAGCACTGCCCACTGGAGCCAAGGGCCACACTTAGGGCTAGGCAAAAATCTCTCTGCTAGCTGGATCTGGCCCACAGGCCATATTTTCCCCGCTCATAGTCCAAGTAGTTTAAATGATTTCCTTGTTAAAAGCTAGCGCTAAGCTGAGCCAAGCATGTGCCGTCCCAGACAAAGTGCTGAGCACAAGGCTGGATCAGGTGCAGGATCACCACCGAGTTTCTAGAGCTTCTGTCACTCGTACTGCCCACGTGAAGGTGATGCTGCAGCAGTGGCAGACGTGGCCGCACCGTTATCTGCTTGGTCTTACTGGGACACTCGGACAAGTTCCTGTTTCTCGGTACAAAACAAATGCCTGGCCCAAGCACAGGAAACCGTGTCTCTCTGCTCTTGCAGACTAGCTTGGATAATCTTCTGTTGTTGTGCTTGGAGAACAATAACCCAAACAGGTTTAACCTCTGGCAGTAGCAACGAGCCATATTTAATTGCAAATGTTATGAAGGCTTTAGTCCTGATAACACACAGCAATCCAAGGCCCACCTTACCCGGGGCCTGGAACAACTAATTCCTTCTCCTGCATTCTTTCCGAGTGACCTCCTTTGGTTCCTGAATGGCATTTTTCTGGCATTTTTCCTGACTGTGACAGTTGATCTCCAACTGTTCCATAAAAACACAACTTCCCTTATCTGTGGGGGGCCTTTCCCAGGAGCTGAACTGACACAACTAGTCCTGCCACCGGCTGTAATGTCCGTTTACAGGACAACACAGCTCACTTCTCCAAAGCAATCTGTGGGCTGGCATCCCAGACAAAGCCACCATGCAAGGGGCCTACGGATGGCACCGATTTGGTTACAGGTTTCAGACAGACTCCTAATATCCAAAAAGTACCCTGCACAGACCGCCTTCACTGACTTGTTTTTTATGCACGATTCAGAATCGTTTCCAAACATGCACCAGAAACAGTGCAACACAAATGAGAACAGGAACTAAAGCAGTGGCTCTCAAGCTTTTTAGGCTCAAGACACCCCATGGAAAATGCCAGCTTTCTTTCCTCTCATTTTTTCACTCCAGGAATAAAAATAATGCTGCAAAGATCTCAGAAAGACCACAAGAGGTCAGGATGTTTTTGACACTATGGATTCCTATTTGAAATCTCTGGGTTTATCTCAGGCGTATTGGTTGTAGCCTATTGGTCTAAGGACATAAGCAGACAAGGTTCTTTGGGTAAATCTAATCGTTTATCAGACAAGCTCAAATAGTTGGAAAACTTCTTTGCAAGCTTTTGGGTATAAATATCCTTCACTGGGCTGAGGAAGTATCTGCAGTCAGTGTGTGCTCTTCCTGGATGGAAGGAATAGTAAAGAAGCCAGAAGCTGGTCTGCATGCAAGAAAGGCAGTCAGTGAAGATGTAAATTGAGGAGTCAGTGGGTGAGAGATATTGCGTTTGCCCACCTAACAATGCTAACACTGTGTGGCACTCCACGGTACCCTTGAAAGGATTTCAAGGCACCCCAGGGTGCAACAGCACTCTCATTGAGAATCAATGAACTAAAAGAATGGTCTTCAGTAAAAATAAATATATCCCACTTGCAAAAGACTATGTGAACATGGTGTAAAACAATACTCTGAAGGTCAGTGAGCTGGCACCTTCAGACCAATGCTCTGCATGCATCCTCCATATATTTAGAGTCAGAAACACTAGGAAAAACAGATCAGCTGACTTCTTATGCCATGGTGATGGATAGAGGAAAAGGTGGTTTTCCATGTAGCTTTTAGGGTTTTGGAGAATGTCACAAATTGCTCCTGAACACAAAGAGAAAGTTAATGCAATCTGTGTTTGCCCCATCAAGTAACCTAGCCAAGTAATGGAGCTCCTCATTCTGCACCAGATGAAGCTGCTGAGAGGACAGTCCTGTGGGATAGGGCAGTACGGAGGCCACATGGCCCTGGGTAACCTTGATGTAACAAGTTCCACATCAGGGCTCCTGGGCTGCAAATGCCACGCTTAATGCATGCAGAGTAAAATGCATTTTTGTCAAAGAAAGCCACTGTGCACACACAGGGTAGGTCTATACACTATTTACAGGGAGGAACTATCAAACATCTAAACAATTAGTCCTTGCTCCATCTCCTATTATCAGCCTGGACATAAGGAAAGAGTAGTAAGCAGTGTCACTGCTTTTTCTTTATGGAAGAAGTCAATGGTCCCCAGCCTCCCTCCCCGAATCCTACCTGATCACAAGGCTCCTCTACTACCCCTGTACTGAGAAGCGCGGCAGAAGGCCGCATTGAATGCTGTCACTACTCAGTCACGGTCATGAGTGCTGCGCATCAGAAAGGAGCAGTAACAAGGAGGGGATATTTTATACGGCTCTACTGGAGACAGCAAGACAATAAGAACAGGAACCGGGTTAGCAAGTTGCTTTCACAGTATGGAGTCAGGCTGCAGAAAGCAACCGAGGGTCCTGGCAGCCAGGCTAGTGAAGGACTGGAGGGGGTTGACAGCAAGGCTCTAACTACAAAATGCCAGGCTGTCTCAAACACACCTACTGCCAAGTCTTCAGCTACCTCTGAGTCTGCTCAGAGGAGACTACTCATGACAGTATTAGCACCTGTGGAGCACAGGGAAGTTGGAAGAGGGAGCGGGTAATTTGTAATGAGCTATAAAAGCCTTGTCTGTGTTAAGTGCAAGTGTTTTAGTGTCCAGTACATTTGTGACTTCCGTCCCCTCAACCCTATTTTCTGAAGGCATTGCTAAAAACTGCCCTCACCCAACAAGAACACTGCTCCAGAGAAAATGACTGCATCTCTGATTGCATCCCTGAATGAGCTACCCAAATCTTCCACACGCCCCTACTGCAATACCACAATAAACTCCCCATTGACTGCATACCCCCGGTTGTCGCATAGCATCCTATGTTGCAACCTATAAAAAAGATCTTTAAACAGTTATACCCTGTACTTAAAGACAGCCACACTTATTCCCAACCCCCTCTCTCCCCAGCCTTCAAACAGACCTCCCACCTTGTCAAACTCACATTAGAGGCAAAGTCTCCTTTGCTCAACACACAGCAGTGGGAAAAGACCCAGACTGAACAATTAATTAAAGCACCCGCATCATCTTGTGCATTAGCATCACCACGCTTCAGAATGGTGGAAGGGCATTTTAACTAAAGCTCGTTTGACGGACTTTTTTTAAAGCGCCCCCACTGCCATTTTGAAGCGTGGGAATGCTGATACACGAGACACGGAGGTTGGCTGGTGCACACTAATTGGCACACTCCAGCAGACTCAGTTAGTCGAGTCTGCTCCAAAGTAACTACAGCACATTGGAGCAGCCTCCCAGCATATGTACAAGCATCCTTTATGCCTAAAAGCTTGTCTAACATCTCTCCCAAGGTCCAACAAAAGCTATTACCAAACAAATCCTGCTTCTTACAATATTCCCAGGACCATCATGGCTACAAGACTGCAATTGCTTCTTAGAACAGCTTTTGTGAGATGGACAGAAACCTAAGAGAGTCACCAAAGAGCTCTGTCACCAGAGCCCAGCCTAATCTGCTTTAAGTAGATATGACTGAAAAATGCAATATGCATCTCTCAGGAAATTCTGACATTTCAAAATCTGTTTTCATTTAAGCTCATGCAAAATGCTCAAATCGTAAAATATTTTGGGGAATGGAGATTTCAAAACGTGTGGATTCAGATGCATTTATTGACAGGAAATGTTTCTATGATGTCAAATAATGTCATTTATTCTGAAATATTTCATTTGGACTTTTTAATCTATTTGGTTGAACCATTATACATTTGTATCATATTAAAATCAACATGAAATATAAAAGTCAAGATAGGAGGGCAAATTGAAACAAGAGCCTATTTGATTTTCCATTATTTTGCCATCAACACATTCCCTGAAACCAGCTGGCTTCAAAGACAGAGTATATTCCAGGAAAACTGTTGAGATGAATATTTTTGACAAGGTATAGTTGTAAAGACACCTGCTGTTCAGCCTCCTGTTGGACAGGATTTAGTTTAAAATAATACTTTGCCTGTCCACGGCAGAATCTTGATGCAATTTATAAGCAATTAAATATAGTTTTACAACACAACTCTAGATTAAGAATCATGATACCTATTTGACAGCTGTGTAAACTGAGGCTGATCAACTGATTTTTCCACAGCTATTAGGTTTCAGCGACAGAGGCAGAAGCAGAACTAGATGTACTTGTCCCCAGCTGCCCTGAAGAGAAAGGGGTAGGGAACAAGCTACAAGTGGAAAATTAATCCAAGGAAACAATTCAAATGATACAAATGCTTCCAAGATCAAGAAAAGCTTTCCTTGAAAGTGTCCTTCTCAAGCACGGCACACCAAAGTCACTTGGAAAGATCAAACATGTTAGCCAGCATGTTCTAATAAATCATTAGCCAGTACGGATAATCCAGAGTTTGTTGGCTCTTACCGAAAGGGAAGTTGTGCTTGAACCTACATTAGCTCCTTGAATTTAGTACTCATTAGTACACGTGGATGTGCTTTCTTTATTATAAGGAGTAAGAGGGAAGTGAAATTTCAAGTCTACTGAATTCTTAACATGCACTAAAAGGGCACTGCAAAAGGGCAGACACAAAAAATTGACGCCTTAAAAAAAATTAAAAATGACTTATTTAAATAAAGAACTCTGGCTAGGAAAAGAATACCATTCTTTTTATAAATGAATCTGTTTAATTAATTTGAAATGATGGCAATCTATATTTAATTCTATGTTTACAGAATGTGTCATTATCATCCAAATGATAGAATCATACAGAAGCTGGGCTGGAAGGGACCTCCAGAGATCATCTAGTCCAGCCTCCTGCTGGAGGGTCCTAGGATCTTCCCTATCCAAACCATCCTATACAAACCATTAAACTCTACCTAAGACTACCATCAACCTTTACACAACACAGACCGAACACCCTAACCTGCCACAGGTAAAGCAGAGGAACTACTGCAGCCAATGTCTTGCTTTTATTAAATTAAACGATGTTCCCAAACATTCACCGCTAAACCTGAAAAGAAAGTCAAGCCGTTGGACTGAGACAGTCAACGGCTACACACCTGGAACCAGTTGGGTGAAAAGCTAAACTAGCTGTTGCCGGTTGTCAATGCAGGAAGAATATTTTCTTCATTTCAGTTTATTTAACCAGCTCATTTCAATGACTAGTTCATTCAAAGTTAACCAACTATTGGGCAGTTAAAACAAGGAAGAAAGCTTGTTTTTCCTATTTGATCAATGTATAAAAAAGGTGTGGGAGGATGAGATCTACCTTTTCAAAATCTTGTTGTACATGATCAGCAGAAACAAACCTATTGGATTCGTTATCTACAGATAGTAGCTCCTTAATTAATAAATCAGTTAAGATTTCAATGCAGAATTTTGATAAAAATCCCTTTAATTTTGTAGGACAGTACTATTTAATCAAACATTTAAATTGCTGCTTTTGTGCATTTTTAATTTAAACCTCATTGCCATCCACATGTAGCTTGCAAGGTCACAAGTAAAAAATAAATCTAGTAAATGAGAAGGGCGGCATATACTATTTTTATATGCAAAATGTAAACATTGAGAATATGAATAAACATAGAAACTGCTTAAATGAAAGCATTCCTACAGGTGCCAAGCAATATCATGTATTTATAAACCTCAATATTTTTATTAGAAAATATCCTGACAGTGTGAAGCAGATTGCATCTGTGTTTAATACAGTGCTAAAAAGAATATAACCAGAAAGACAGAAAAACTCACAAAGGAAATGGTAAAAGAACTAGTTTGGTTGTCAGCATGGCTGCTTTGTTACACAGAATGGTTTTTGTTGAGAGTCATACATAAGAGGAATCACTGTTGGCTGCTTCTGGCTTTTGTCTTACATATGACGAGTATGTTGCTATGTAATCAGTGGGATTATTCACATAACTCATTTATGTACATGCACAAATAATCACTCAGACATGAAACCGGCACTCATTTTTGAAAATGGCCTGGAAAAGGGGCAATGTGGTGCCAGTCTTTAAGGAGGGGAAGAGGGAGGATCTGGGAAACTACAGGCCAGTCAGTTTGACCTTGATACTGGGTAAAATTTTGGAAAAAAATTTCAAGAAGTCCATTTGTGAGAGACTAGCAGAAGGCATGACACTGAAGGATAACCAACATGGTTTCTTTTGGGGCAGGTCATGTCTGACCAGCCTCATCTCCTTCTATGATCGTAATGAACTGCTTACATGTGGGAGATGCGGTTGATGTCATGTACTCAGATTTTTAAAAGGCCTTTGATATGGTCTCCCATGACACTCTTATAAAAAAAAACCTGAGGGAATGTGGGCTGGCAGAGCCCATGGTCAGATGGGTTGGGAACTGGCTAAGGGGCCGAACCTAAAGAGTGCTAGCGGACAGGTCTGTATCATCTTGGCGCAAGGTGGTGAGTGGCATCCCACAGGGCTTGGTTTTTGACCCCATACAGTTCCATATCTTTAACAATGATTTAGATGAGGATATGGAAAGCATGGTGGCCAAGTTTGTGGACAATACTAAGTGTGCCCACCTGGCCTTGAGCAGCCGTTCATGTGCTGCCTTGACTCGGGCGGTCAGTAACAGACGTACTGGTATTTCGTGTGACCCCTGAGGTGGGTCTATATCACGCTGGTGGCCACCCCCAAACACACCTGCCGCAACTTTGAACGTAATACCAGTGCGGGGGCTGAGCCACTGGAGGTCCCTCAGTGGTGGGTACTCCGCTTTATGGCCATCTGTGGGGCTCCACTTCCCCTACACCCTAGCCTTATGCCAACCTTAGTGTCTCTGGCGGGACACTAGATCTTGAGGTGACCATTCCTCCGGTGTAGCTGTGCCCTTGACTTCGATGTCTCCCTTGGATTTCGTGTCCTGAGTGATTTACTCCTATGGTGGCCCACAGATCTACTAGTTGCCTAAGCCATGCCTCTACCCGCTTCGGGGTACCTCAAGCTGGGGGAAATAAACAAAGAGAATATGCAAAACAAAAAAATAAAGAAGGAAGCCGCAACGCCAGCATTCCTCTGCTCCATTCACTTTCCCGTGCTGAGGCCCTTTCTAGGCTAAGAGACGTAACTTATGCGGCATGCTCGCCCTGTTACCACACCCCCTCCAAAAGGGGGAAAAGAAAAAAGTGAACGGAACAAAATATGGATCTGGGCGGCCTATTGAGTTGTTTCACCGGCCCTACAGGGTTTGATGGGGTCCCCTTGTCGCTCCACCTGGGGAGTTTCTTTGCCTCCGTCCCTGCCAACCCTTCTTCTGTACCAGGTAGCAGGGAACGCTCAGAGAAATGACCCGTCGTCTCCCCTGGGTCTGCTACGGCTCCTTCTACTGGGCTGTCGCTTCTTTCACGCTGCCCAGTGTGGCTCGCAATGCCGTTCTCCCTCAATGTTGTCTGCAGCGCCCTGACTCCGACGTCCCACAGTCCTCTGGGCTCAAGTCCCATGCCGCCCGTGCTAGTAGCCTCTGCCACCTCTGTTGCTGCTTCCTGTCCAGATCCCCTTTCCCTATGCAGACACCAGCCGTCACCAGTGTAGAGAGCCTCCACCGGCTCTCCTGCTCTCTGTCCAGATCCCCTGTGTGGGCACAGGCCGCCGCTGGTGTAGAGAGCCTCCACTGGCTCTCCTGCTCTCCCACGGAGATCCTTTTTGTTTCTGCTGGCTGGTGATTGCTGGTGAAGTCACTGGCCATTCTCAGTTGAATAAAGATGTAGCTTATAACCCACGCAGGCTCCCCTCTTCATTCTTGCAAGGCTGAGTGTCTTGTTGCAGGTAAGTAGTTTTTTTGTTTCTGTATTTTTATACATGGCCCCCACTCCCAGAGTCCCCAGGGTGTGGTTCAGGGCTCTTTTGTCTGACCCCCCCGGGATACTTAGTTATGAGGAAAAGCGATCGTGCTAGGGGATAGGATGTGGATCCAAGCAGACCTGGATAGGCTGGAAAGGTGGGTGAAGTGGAACCAGGTGTAGTTCAATAAGGATAAATGCATCCGGGAGAAGTAACCAGCAACATGAATACAGGCTAGGTGGAGATGTCCTGGCCAGCATGATGGCTGAAAGGGACATCGGGGTTATGGCTGATCACTGAATGAACATGAGCGGCCAGTGCAATGCTGTACTGGGATGTATTAACCGATGCGTTGCAAGCAGGGCTAAGGAAGTGATACTTCCTCTCTACTCAGTGCTGGTGAGACCCCAGCTGGAGTACTGTGTCCAGTTCTGGGTGCTGCACTTCAAAAAAGACATGGAGAATCTTGAAAGCATCCAGAGAAGGGCCACATGAATGATTAAGGGCCTGGAAGACAAATCTTATGAACAAAGACTAAGGGATCTGGGATTGTTCAGCTTGGGGAAGAGAAGACTGAGGGGGGACTTGGTGATCATCTATAAGTATGTAAGGGGTAAATATCAGGAGATGGAAGAAAAACTGTTCACTAGCGCACCCCAGGGGAGGACAAGGACTAGTGGCCATAAACTGTTAGAGGATGGTTTCAGGTTGGATGTAAGGAAGAACTTCTTTACTGCAAGTGTGACCATAATCTGGAACAGCCTTCCCAAGGAGGTGGTGCAGTCCCCAACCTTGGAAGTCTTCAAGAGGAGACTGGACAGGCACCGTGCTGGGATCGTTTGATTTTAGCAATATTCCTGCCCAGAACGGGGTGGGGTTGGACTCTATGATCTTTTGAGGTCCCTTCCAGCTCTTAATTTCTATGATTCTCTGATCATGGGTCACATCTTATTGGAACTGTAATGCACCCAGCACATTATGGAGTGCTAAATGAAGCAGTTCCCCTGCACCCGCACCAGTTTGCTATGGCACCTAATACAAGTCAATGCAACTCAGCAAAATGTTTGTTTTCCTTTCTGAACAGCCTTGCTGGACACTTTGGCATAGAAGACATATTGTATTTACCCAAATCCAAGACAAGGTTTTTTCCCCCAGTCACCATAGCAAAGAAGTGCCTCATCTGAGATTTGAGTACCAGCCCAGGGCAGGCAGTGGCTCCACTCTGGCTTCAGCCCCAGACTCGAGGCTGAACCTGGAGCTGAACCACCACTTGCCCTGTGCTGGGGTGGCTTGTGAGGCAGGGAAGGGGGCATGCAGATGTGGGAGTGCCAAGGGAGAGAGGCACATGGGGAGAACCCCACTGTTCAGCTTGGAGGGGGAGTGCAGGGGAGACTGCGCAGTCGGCTCTCCCCATCCTCTGCTTACCTTCAGTTCCAGTATGCCTAGTTCTGACTTGGACAGGCCTGGAGCTGTTGCTGCTGCCTCTCCCTGGCTGGGTGGGACCAGGGCTGCCACCACTCCCAAGTTGCCCAAACCTAGAGCTACTGCCCAGAAGATAAGTGGTAGGAAGGTGCAGAAGGGAGGCAGCAAGAAGGCAGGCACAGCCATTTGGAGGGTGCAAGAGCAGGGGAGGCAGGTGATGGGGGACAGGTACTTGGGACAAGCTGGGTGGGGGGGCAAGTAGCAAGAGGGCCACGTAGCAGGTGACAGGGAGGGCATGTGGTAGGGAACAGGCACCTATGGGGAGCAAGGAGTAGGGGGTCTAGTCCTTGATCCTCACCACTGCTTTGAGGGAGATGCTTTTAAGATGTCTCTCCAATAATAAGATTCTGTACATGGAAAATCTTAATGAATTTATGCATAGAATTCAATTATAATAAATTTATCATTTTCCATGCACAGAACCTAATTATTGGGGGCTGTCTTAAATTCAAAGACATATTGGATTCAAGTAAATATGTAATTATGTATTTTCCAAAGGGAGAGAAAGCTGGTAAGAAATATATACTTCATTTTTAGAAGTATATATTCTTACTCTTCTCTCTTTAGAAGAGATGCATCTTTCCAGATGCAAACTGGTGTTGATAACTTAGAACAGTAACTTGGAAAGGGAGTTTGCATAATTCTAAAATGTCTGGTTTTCATTTGAAACCAAGTTAGAGTTGTTATCAAATTGGTCCAATCCTCGGAAAGGGCTGATAAGTAGTAAGTTATGGTCCCCTTAATGAGAATCACACAATGGACTGAGCAGATTCTCATTCTCAAACCTAGATACAGTTTGGTACTCTTGTTTTTAAAGCACCTTTACTAGCAATACCACAGAGAAAGCAAAATCTACTTCTGTGGGTTCAAAGATAACTTAAATTCTCTCTTTAGGCTTTTAAGGATGACCTCTAAACCAGAAGGCTGTGGGTTCCAGTCCCATCGGTACTCACTGGTGAAACTGCAGTAGAGGACTAGAAAATGGGCTGAGCCACTTTCATAGATTTCATAGACATCAGGGCTGGAAGGGACCTCGGGAGATCATCGAGTCCAGCCCCCTGCCCAAAGGGCAGGAAGTCAGCTGGGGTTATAAGATCCCAGCAAGATAAGCATCCAATTTACTCTTGAAGGTGTTCAATGTAGGTGCTTGAACCTCCTCCGATGGCAGACTGTTCCAGACCTTGGGGGCTCGGACAGGAAAGAAATTCTTCCTTATGTCCAGCCTGAAACGGTCTTGCAGGAGTTTGTGACCGTTCGACCTCGTCATCCCTTGGGGCGCTCTGGTGAACAAACATTCCCCCAGATCCTGGTGGTCACCCCTGATAAACTTATAGTTTATCATCAGATCACATCTGAGCCTGCGCTTTTCCAGGCTAAAGAGTCCCATGGCTCTCAGCCTGTCATTGTAAGATCTGTTTTCCTGACCTCTGATCATGCGCGTGGCTCTCCTCTGGACTCTCTCAAGCTTCTCCACATCCTTTTTGAATTGTGGAGCCCAAAACTGGACGCAGTACTCCAGCTGCGGCCTCACCAAGGCCGAGTACGAGGGGAGAATGATGTCCCGGGATTTGCTCGAGAAGCATCTATGGATGCACGCCAGCATTTTGGTCGCTTTACTAGCCGCAGCATCGGATTGCAGGCTCATGTTCATCTTGTGGTCAGTGATGACCCCCAAGTCTCTTTCTTCTGTAGTGCTATCCAACGTAGCACTGCCGAGCCTATAAGGATGCTGCAGGTTTTTCCTCCCAAGGTGGAGAACCTTGCATTTTTCGGTGTTAAACACCATCAGGTTCTCATCCGCCCATTTGCTGAGCTTGTCCAGGTCAGCCTGGATCACCCGCCTATCTTCTGGCGTGGATGCTTTGCCCCAAAGTTTGGTGTCATCGGCGAACTTGGCCAGTCCACTCCTGACTCCAATGTCCACATCATTAATGAAGATGTTGAACAGGATGGGTCCAAGGACAGAGCCTTGAGGGACCCCACTGGTCACAGGGCACCACGATGAGTGACTGCCATCAATTACAACCCTCTGGGTCTGACCACGGAGCCGGTTTCCCAGCCAGCGGATCGTGGTGGAGCCAAGGCCACAACTGGCCAGTTTCGCCAAGACGTGATCAGGGGATACCAGATTGAAGGCTTTTCTGAAGTCAAGATATATGACATCAATCTCTTCTCCCTCGTCCAGGTGATAGGTCACCTGGTCATAAAAGGAAATTTGGCAGAGTATGGAAACAAGTCAGCTCTAGGCTTTAGATTCCAGCTGATGGTCCTAGACCCTCTCTATTATCAGAATGTACATCTATACAATACTGTTCTGCCTCTATCTTGTGGCTCCTCTGTCTCCAGCTACATCTCCTCTCTCTTGTACTTTGCTTCACATTTATCAGGTTGTCAAATGGAAAAAAGTTAATGAGCCCAAACATAACCCATTATATGTTCAGAGCTATTTGCAGGCATTTTGTCTCATATTTCCTGTTAACATCAATGAAATCCATGTAGCTAATTCACTGTCTGGGACTTGGAATAAGGGGTAGGAAAGACTTAATTATGAATGAGGTTGGTTCACATTTTGCCTCAGTGCTTCAAGAATGGAGGTGAAAGGATGCCAGAAGGAAAAGACATGGATTTAAAAAGCTCTTTGTAAAAAAAAAAAAAAAAAAAAATCTTTCCTTTCTTAGGATAATGCATTTGGAGTTAAGGAAATATATTAATTATATACAAAAAGGTGAAGGTGCCATATAGATTCAGCTACTTTCAGCTGAAAGTGGGAGATTAATTATTCAGGAGTTTTTCCTTCGGTTTTCTACTGACGTAGCATGAGAAGATGTTGGAGTGTTTTATGTTTGTAATATTCAAGAGATACAACATTTGAATTTAAAGGTATTTGCTTTCCTCTGAAACCATCCCACACCAGCTGCAACATGGCCTTCATTTGCCTGAACTTTGAAGAAACAGAGATGAGCAAATTACACGTTAACAATGATGCAAAGAAGAAAAATCTATAGTGGGTACCTAGCCTTTTTCCTTGTTACATCAATCAGTCAATCTTGATCCTCAGCCTATCGCATTTCCCTGTTCCCATCTTTCCTTTTTAAAATAAGCTTCCTCCATAATCAACTTAAAAGCAACCATAGGAAATTGCCCCTGGTATACAAGACATAAAACAGATGCACTGCACAAATTAAATTCTGTTCTGAATAGAAATGAATTTAAAATACATTATTTAAAAAAAAGGGAAAAGGCATCAGAAAAGATTGATGATGTCTCCAATTCAGTCTGGAAAAAGAGAAATAGAAGAGATCTGAAATGTTTTATGCTAATTAAAGTTTACTTTTTGGTGCCAGCAAGCAAGACTCCTCAGCCCTAAGTGTACTCTGTAGAGTTGAAAAGGTGAGTGGTGAATCCTGGAAGAACTACAGTGGAGTTGTAAGCCTTACAGACACAGCCAGCACACATTTTTATTTTTATATTTTGGTGGAACTTTGCACTAAAATGGCTAGAAACCCGGCAAATGGGTCTGGCTACTTGCTTCTATATGCCAAGACACAACACACACGGTAAAAGGGACACACTTCCCAATAGCACCCTTAGGGGTAAGAATCATCTGCTAGTGTGTGTTGATAAGGCATCTTGCAGAGTAGGATCCCTAAGCAGATCGTTGTCACCTTTGGATACGAACATAAAACAAAATAATTTATTAGTATTAGAACCTGTGGCTTTCATAAAGGAATCCAGGAAGCAGTAATGTCAGGAACGTGTTAGTGTAATAGTTTTTAAAAAAGCAACTTCTTTTATAAAATAAATGTCACATAGGTAGCATCTCCCTAACCACCCTGTAGGAAACTAATCCAGGAGATGCAAGCAGGTTTTTTTCCACCAATATCTTTTATTGGAATTATTCCGTTGGTAATGCAACTATAGTGTGATCACAGCTACAATTATGCTCCCCCTGCAATGGGAAGCAATTCTAGGAGTTGTACAAACTCCTTGACTGCAGAGCTCCTGGGGTATCTGCACTAGTACATAAGGCTCTGGAGCTTCCCTTGGGCACCTGGATTCTCCCCCAGCTGATTGTGTTGAGACATTTACAATTCATATGAAAATGCAGGATGTCATTTGACAACACCAGGAGTAGTGCTGTCTGCTGGCATGAGAGAGAGAAAAATTACATCTCAAGAAACCTTTATCGAATCCCCACTTTGCTAAGTGACTGGCTGCTTGAAATAACTTCCTTGAGCTTCAGTCTCTTGTCTGTAGAACAAGGATATCATCCAACTTTGCCCTTACAGAACAGCTAGGATTGCAAAACAAGCACCATTCTTCCCCATAACACACAGACAGTCCACCACCAGTAGGAAAAGCAAGACCTCTAGAGAAATGAAGAAAGATCAAAAACAAGATTAAGGCAACCAAAGCAAACACACTTCAGAAACATCCCTGCATTATCAACAGGAAGAACTTGAGGGTCTAAGAGACTTTTCTGTCCATAACTCCTATGACTCCCAGAGGTAAAAAAATCAATTAGTGTCATCCTATAACAAACAGCTGATGCACGATTTGCATATTTGATTTTAAAAGCATTAAAATGCAGCAGCAAACCACATTCATTTCCCAGCCATGCCCTTTGCGTTTCTTCTTTTCTCTCTTTTTTTTTTAAAACATCACCAGAGATTTTAGTCACTGTAATAGCCTGCGCTAGAGGTACAATTCAGACAATTATGGTGGCACTATATTTAAAAGATAATGTAATTAAGTTAAAATGTTGTGGATTAGAAACCAGAATTAATTTCCCCTGATGTAGCCCTTTTTAACTTAAATAAACCTGTGCAATCACACAGGAAGAAGTCTAGGGCCTACTTACTGCAAAACTGCCTATTTCCTCAAACAGAATATGTGCCTGTAAAGGAACATTGACTTTTTCTTTCAAAATATCTTCAGACAGAGACTGTAGTTACTTACTCTGGATTGGGGGTTGGACTAGATGACCTCCTGAGGTCCCTTCCAGCCCTACTTTTCTATGATTCTGTGATTATAAGTACTTACTATGCTTTTGCCACTCACAGAGCCAACAATTAATTTATGGACCTTTCTTAAAAACTAGAACACATTTCAAACTTTCAAGGACCCTGGACATTGAGAACCTTAGAAAAGATGATGGAGCACTTACTGCCGGTGCTGGAGACCTCTTTTGGACTGAATGACATTGGCTGAGCACACATTTGACAGAGACAGTCCCTTCCATTAAAGGTAACTCGGTCTCCTGGTGGAAATGGGCGCCTGGAATGTGAAAGAGAAAAATGAGTTGAAGAGAAAAATGAAGTCAAGGTTATCCTCGCAGTTGTATACTTGGCCTTGTGTCTTCAGTCTGCTGCCTTCCTCCGGGTACAATCAGTATCTTACAGAACCGCAGGCCAAACTGTGTCTGAAATGTGGCCTTGGCAAAGCCAGGCAGCTGGAGGAAGTTCAAAGGATAAATGCTCCACAACTGCAAGAAAAGCAGAAGTTAGACTGACTGGACTGTTGGTTTCCAGAAACTATCAAAATGCACAGTATCTATGGAGAAGCAGACAGTACAGTTTGCTTAGACTCAACAGGTCCCGCAAGGGTAGTGGCAACATGACAATGATGACCCCCAGCAGCATGGAAAGACGGACAAAGGGAGGCAGCTCATAGGGTTGGTCCAGAAATATAGGGTATGACTACACGGCACAGCGCAACTAATGCAGAGCTAGCTCAAGTACCAGAAGCAGCCTCACTGTGAGAACAGGGCATCCCACCCCTTTGCACTAAAGCAGCTGCTCTGCTTCCAGTACCTAAGCTATCTCTGGTATTTTGGCATAACTTTGCATTGTGCCATCCAGACATACCCACAGAGTATTATCAGTTCACAAGCAGTGATAATTATATTGAGCTTGGTGGAGTTGCCCACTGAAACAGCCATGTTCCTATTGCTAGAACTCTGAGCAGATATCCACACTACAAAACCATTAATTGGCACCCTTGCTGATGCTGTTGGTGGAGAAGTTAATGGGCTATTGAGAGTGGCATTTCCTGACATCCCCAAAGTAACGTGGTAGAGCACAATAGATACCTGTATAGCTGCTGAGCCTGGCTGTACTCATGTAGTGGATTAATGGAAAATTTCTGCCTTCGAGGCTGAGATCCAGCACCTTTACTAGCATTCGGCTCACTAAAACCAGCCCCAAATTCCTGAAACTCCAAGTCTTCCAAAAACAGAGTAGTTTTCATTTCCTGGTGCAAGCTTTCTGCAACGCAGCCCACTCAGAACTGCTCACAACCACTTCACAAATCAGCATCAGCACCAACCAGTTGATTGGTGGGACTGGGCAGAGCAAGTCTGTCAAGGTGGCACAGTCAGCAATGCTTCAGCTTTAGCTGTGCTGACTGTCCTGCTGCTCCAGCCCAATGCTCTGGCGGTGGGCCTGGGTCCATGCACTGATACCTGGGCTGCTACTGTGTGGGCTGTCATCTGTTCTGACAGCTCGGGCAAGAAGCCCTGTCCTCATAACTACAACATCAGCAAGAGCCAGTGTTTTGGCCACGGAGCCACCAGGAACAGAGCATCAGAGCTGCTCCCTGTCTCGCAGAATGGCCAAGGACAGCCTCAGTTAGGCAGCAAGGGTGAGGGAGCTCCCTGCAAGTGGGGACAGGAGTGTATTAGAGTGGGGGTGTTCACGGCCATGATCAGCCAGTAGCCACAGCAGCAACAGGGACAGGGCAGCATCAGTGAGAAGGGGCAGCTGCAGAAAGCCAAGCAGGGCAGTGAAACCTAAGAGGGAACCTGTAAAAGTAGGAAACCTACCAAATTTCCTTTCCATTTCCACATTAGGATTTCCCACTTACACAGACTGAATTTATGTAGTCCCCAATTAGGCATTCCAGGACTGCAGACATTTTTTGACTTGAACAGGCTTCTGGCTTTTACAGGGTCTATCTTAGAAAGACCACTGTATAATAAAAAAAAGTTTTCATGCTCCAAAGAACTTCTGGTATAAGCACAGAATCACAGAATCATAGGCCATGTGTAGACAAAACGATGGGTATGTGTGCGCGACACTTTAAAGCCAGCTAAATGCTTTTGCATCGCTTTAATGGTGTCAGTGTTTGCATACCTCAGCAGCATACTGTGCATTAATTCTAGTCGCTGTAGGAAATTCGGCAGCATAATGTGCCTTAAATGACTTTGGGTGTAACAAACTAAAACTCCTCTGATGACCTTTAGTTTGCTGCCCCTACAGCCGTGGAGTGAAGCACTGGGCTCCATGCAACTCAGGGGCTCTGCAGGAAGCCCATGCAGGCAGCCTGGCAGCAGCCTGGGGAAGCAGGATCCACCCAAGAAAAGTGGCAAGCCTGATGTTTTCTGGTTTTTTTTCCCCTGGAGCCTACCTGCCTAATCTGTGTGGGGGCCTGGTGCTTCCCTGCGGTGCCCCCAGGGGCCGCCTGAGGGAGGGCCACCGCTGCCACAGAGGGAAGCACCACCCCTTCTCCCTTCCCACAGCAGCCTGGGGACGGCTCCACCTGTCGGCAGCTCGCCCTCTCCTCCCCGCCACCAGAAAGGCAGGTAAGTTGGGGTGTGCATGACATGGGGGTTTAAAGGGCCCTAAATTGAAGTGGTGTTTTTAAAAACCCACCACTTCGGTTTAGGGCCCCCCTTTCATCTACACATGCCCATAGGAAGAAAGACTGGAAGGGACATAAGGCAAGAGCCAAAAGATGGGTACAACAGTTAGGGCAAGCAGAAGGTGAAAGTGAGAATTATGATCAATATAGTAAGCAGTAGTCACAGCACACCAGCTGTCTAGCCATTGAACTGTGGGAATCTGCTCTAACTCCAGGAGGAGAAGACAAACAGCGAACACTAAATGTCTGAGACAGATGCTGACAGATCACTACAGGAACTGACAGCCTCAGAGATGTGCCTACATGACAGTGCACTGTGCTAGCACAGCAACATCACTTCCATTACCCACGTTAGCATGTTCAGAGCTAGCTCCGGTATGGCCACGTCCTGCATCGTGACATACAGACATGTGTGGGATGATACTACTGTGCGAGCAACTGCAATGAAATGTTATTCTCTATCTGGTACGTTCCCGTTTCAGAAGATGCTATTTCTGTTATGTCACAGGTTCGTCCCTTCTTTTATCATAGTCTTTTAGTAACTAGGATAAAATCATTGTGACCTTTGCATATCAGGTTGCTTGATTATATGAAGGAATCCAAAAGACTGGGAAGTTCCTCCTTCTCTTTCTTTCCTGTGCCTTGCATAGGTTTTAAAGAAAAGCATAACGTACCAGCACTTTGTTTAATTTCATAAACACCATAAAGTATGCTTCTTTGACAGAAACCAATTAAAATTTTCACATAAGAACATGCAAAAATATTTCTCAGCCAAAGGATAACACCCTAGTCCTGCAGACACATACGGACATGAGAAATAGGACTCATGTAGGAACTTCTATAGATTAATATGAAAAGAATTATGGCTGTCCTTAAGGGTCTGCCGGCCCTGGGCACTACTGGACACTGGTGAGCATAGCGGAGATGAAATAAAGGGCAAGGTACATTGGAACAAGATTGGGAGCCAGGGGCCTTGACCAGGGGATAGCTCCTTTGTAGATGGGAGAACCAGCACCTGGCCAGCACACAAAGGATGGAGCCACTGATTTCCAGTAAGAAGCATGAGCTGCTATAGTTTGAGCTACAGAGCTGCAAAGGAGTCTCTAGAACTTACAAATCAGTACGCTAGATTGGGCCCAAGAAGTTAACTATTGCTATAACGTCCCCAGATCTAAAATGGGGTGCTGAAAAGCTGCTAGTTCTGAGCATGCTTGCTTAAAAAACCCATGTGCTCTGTGTAACAAGACCCTTGCTTCAGCATGTAAAGCCTGATATTAAATTCCCTTCTGGATGAGAACAGCATTTGTGAGTGGGTACAGAGGATGATACCAAACAGAATCGCTTTGCTAGTAGATGCTTCCTAGATACGTGTTATGAATCCCTCAAGGTCAGGCCACAGAAAATATTCCGAACCCAACAGCTTTTAATGGAGAACTTTTAGAGTCATGTCCAATGATGTTGCAGCTCTCCCTCTCTCTTGTGGTGGGGTTAAAGCCACAGAAGCTGAAAGGGCCAACTTACTTGCAGATGGTACAGGCAAAGCAATTTGGATGGTAGGTTTTGCCCAGAGCTGTCACCACTTCTCCTTCAACAAATTCACCGCAGCCGTTGCAGCGGGTTCCATACATGCGCTGGTAATCCAACGTGCAGAGGTACTCCCCGTTCTTAATGAAAAATCCTCCCTGTGCCAGGTCACAGCCACACACTGGAAAAAGCAAACACACAAATCAAGTAAGAGATATGCTCAAATCAGATCACCGGGTCAGAACCAGACCCCTGCACTTCAGCTACCCAAGCTGCTGCAGAGATGAGTTACTTAACAAATAGGGTGAGTTTGGCAGTCTTGGTCTGTCATTCAATGAGTGTTGGTCTTCGTCACCAGTGCACTACGCCATATAGTAATGATGACCAGAATTCCCCGGCACTAGAATACATAGTATTCCTGTGCTCATCTCCTTACCAAGCCTGAAAACCACCATATTTCATCTGTCTCTCTGATTTCATTCCAGTGCTCTGATATTATCTTAAGAAGAGTCCAAGGAAGTGTATCCTTGGGACCCACTAGGACACCAGTACTGATGGGGGACAGAATTTAACATTGCCATTTATTAGAGAACACAACTCCACACACAGATCCTTAACCTGAAATTGCTCTTAGTTGAATTGAAGTGAATTTCACCAACCTTAACCAAGACAGAGGCTTTAGTGGACAGTTAACTGAGGCTGTCCCCTTTTTGGTCCCTGGTGATGCAAATTATGCAGTAGTGTGGCACCCTGCCTGCATGCTAGGGTTGTGGTAGATGCAGGTATGCCCTACAGACAAGCGCTGAAAGACAAGGGGTCTGCCCTCATCAGGTGCACTTTGCATTACATTTGCTCCTGATCAGCAGCAATTTACCTCTTTACTGTGCAGTGACTGCTTTATAATCTGCTCACTTCTCATGACTGATTTATGGATGCAGACCTTGAGGGCAGGAGACACTATGAAAATACAGGGGCTGAAAAGTGGCACCCCTTGGCTGGAGGTCACAGTTGGCATGACCAGCCAGGAAGATCCTGTCACAATGAGTATTTTTAAGCATTAAGGGCCTACCCTGCCCAGACAACAGTGCAGTGAGAACAGCAACTTCCTGGAAACGGAAGAGCTCATTTGACTAGGATTCTGGACAAGGGTTAGACGCAGCCTCGGGTGGCGCACGCAGGGACTTGGCCTTCCACTTCTGAAAGCATTTCAAACTCCAGCAGGCAGGATTTCCTCCCACCACCTTGAAGAGCAAGGACCAGCAAGTGCACCAGGTCACCCATTACATGGACTCCTACAGCCCGTGGAAGTGTGTCTGCACGAGACAGGGAGAAGCCCTGAGCGATTAGAGAAATATCTGCAAGGGAATAGTTAGAACATGGAACTGAAGTTTGAATTCCCGGTTCCCTCCCACTCCTGCCACTGCCCTACCAGGTATGTCTACACAGCACAATACAGTGCAGTATAGAGATACCTGGCCTGGCTTGAAGACTGGAAGCAAGGAGCCCTGAGCCAACACATCTAGGTTTCTTCTGGGAACTCTTTTATTGCTAACTTGGCTCCCTTGACACTTCACTGCACAACAGAGACACAGCTGCCGCATGACCTCGGGCAAATCACTTCAGCTTCCGCTGCTGAACAGTTAAGTGGAGGGTGGAGGGGTTAACCACGCAGGCATCAACTGAAACTGCTGCTACTGTTTCATCTGTCTGCACCTACCCACAGTATGTGAAAGCTGAACCAGGACATCCTATCCCAAAAGAAGCAGGGTTAGTAATAGTTTTACTTCACTCTTCGTGCGATTAAACATAAAGATGGAGCAGAATCAACTTATATGTGGATAGCAACAATCCCACAAAACTGTACAGCTTCATCTGCCTGTCACCAAACAGGGAAATGAACACACAGGCCAGTGGGGATCACGGTATTTCCCAGCCTGCCAGGAGCGTTGTGCGGTTTCGCTCAATGCTTGTGAAATGCTTTGAGATCCGGGGGCGGAAGGTATGATAAAAACAGCAATTTTGCTTTTCAAACAGCAGAAGTTACCAGGTGTCTTAGCAGAAAAATAATGCTGGTACAGCTGGCAAGGGAACTTCCTCAAGGAATCCAATAAAAACTGACCCCATCCAACAGGACAGTTTCCCAGGGCTGCTGTGTGGAGCTAGACGTTTCCAAAGGCATTCTTCTCATTTCTCTGTGCCCCACGGCCGGTTTGCTGTCCTGGCCCCGTCCCACCAAGATCCTACCCAACTACAGCAGAAAGAAGATGAGCAGAGGTCAACTCCTTGCTTAGGAGTTAGGTAATGCAGCCACAAGCAGGGGTGACCGCATCTCTCGGACCGGGGCTCCCATTTCACAGAGAAGCCGACAGACCAGGACAGAGGAATCTTCTTGAATCCAGGCTCAAACACCTGAAATACTGATATCAACCTGGACTGCTGAAGTTTATATCAGGTTACATTAGTCAACAGAACAGCATCACAGGGAACATTATGAACTGCTCTGTCCTCCTTTTAATGTAGCTATGAACCCACACCAGCTCTGAGCTACAAGAGAAGCAGGGGACAGCCAGGGCAGGTCCAAGTTAGGACACTTCACTGTTGACAGGGCTCCTTTAAAAATACCTTTTTTTTTTGTAGAAAAGGACCTGGGGGTTACAGTGGACAATAAGCTGAACACGAGTCAACAGTGTGCCCTCGTTGCCAAGAAGGCTAACGGCATGCTGGGCTCCATTAGTAGGAGCACTACCAGCAGATCAAGAGATGTGATTATTCCCCTCTATTCAGCACTGGTGAGACCACATCTGGAGACCTGTGTCCAGTTTTGGCACACCACTACAGAAAGGATGTGGACAAATTGGAGAAAGTCCATCAGAGGGCAATGAAAATAGGGGGCTGGGGGACATGACTTGTGAAGAGAGACTGAGGGAACTGGGCTTACTGGTCATTTCTAGACATGCTCAGCATTTTTTTAAACCATGTTAAACAATTCACATCACGCAGTTTGAATCAAATTTCAATTTGAATTAAGGGTTAACAGATGATCATTGGCACCTCCGATTTACTAGTGTTGGAAGTAATTAGGAGGCAATAATACGCCTGTTTAACACTGCTGTGCTGTTACAACTATCTGAGCGCTGTGCAGCTGACCTGATGCCCCGTCCAGGGGAGGTTGTTGGCACATTTGACTTTGTAAAGCTTTGTGCCTGACTGGCTCCCTCGTGCTGCAAAAATCCAGTCAAGTTTCCCTCGAGGGGACTGATATTTGCAATGCTTATTTGTATATCTGAGTTCCTAAGGACTGTTTTTCCTAAAAGCAACGCTGTATATACATGTTAATTCATACTGTTTAACTTGCCTAATTCGGACTGCCCTAGTCTGCATTTAACTTTAAGTCTCATTCAGTGGATTAGTTAATTCAGATTGGAGCCAATTTTAATTCAAACTATAGTCATCCGTGTGTACACAGTGGCAGCTGCAGTCTGGGTTAAGCCTAGAAAAACATTGTGTCTATAAATAGCCATTTAGTGTGGAGAAGAGATGACTGAGAAAGGATTTAATAGCAGCCTTCAGCTGCCTGAAGGGTAGTTATGAAGAGGATGGAGCTGGACTGTTCTCAGTGGTGGCAGATGACAGAGCAAGAAGCAATGGGCTCAAGCTGCAACAAGGGAAGTTTAGGTTAGATAGTAGGAAAAAAAATTCTTACAAGAAGATAGCGAAGTACTGGAACAGACTACTCAGAGAGATCTCCGTCCTTGGAGGTTTTTAAGACCCGCCTAGACAAAACCTTGGCTGGGATGATCTTGTTGGTGATGGTCCTGCTTTGAGCAAGGGGTTAGACTAGATGACCTCCTGAGGTCCCCTCCAACCCTAACTTTCTACGACTCAGTGATTCTACAACTCATTTAAATCACATGCTACTAACAGAGGGGTGGGAGGCATCAGTGTCTCAGTAATGCAGTACAGTAACTTGTTCCAAAAAACAAGCAAGCCAAGATGCAGAAGAGCTGCACCTCCAGCACAGTCAGTCCCAGCCTCCTCCCATTCCTAGTCCAAGGAAGAGATTGTCTTTATCAACACAGTTATATATTCCAGTCTCAGGGGAAGAAACCGTTCTAGACACAGAACAGACTTTTACTATTTAATATATTAGCGCTGTCTGGTAGCAGACACTACTTTGCAAGCACACTTCTCTTTTAAGAGGCTTTCACGTCCGGCTGGCATTTCCTTGCGAAACAATGAATATTTTAGAAACTTTCTGCACTTTAGATTCAATCCTTCCCTCACCAAACACTTCTCCCCTTCCCCACCTCAACCCCAGCACTAGAGGATACCCAGGCTGCTTGTCTGACATTGCATAAATCGTCATCTGTTGTAGAAACACCCTGCCCTGCTTCCCTCGAACCTTTGAGATTGAGGGGGGTTTGCTTATTATACCTTATGTGCTGGGCCACAGCAACGATTCTGGGTAAATCTTTTCTATGCAAATCCTTTGTCAAAAAGGAAGAAAAAGCAGGTATTCAAACCCCAGAAACAAGTCACCTCACTCAGCCACACTATACACCCTATATAGCTCATAATTAACTGAGCAAACAACAGAATATTGATCTTTAGAAGAAAACAAGGCAAACAGGAATAAAAAGATACATACACATGGGTCCACCGGACACATCATCATCGTGAGAATAACTGTGATTCTGAAGCAGATGATTTTGAAACCCTGCTGCTTTTTAGTAAGTGTTTTGTAATCAACATACAAAAAACTAGAGCTCTTGGTTCCAAATTGATCCCTTTTATTAGACCAACTGGAAAATTGCAAGAATTGTGATTCAACACATACCCACACACGAGCTTCAGGTTCAAGTCTACCCTGCATGCATCAGATCAAGGACCTGAGCCTCTGACTACTATTTCTATTTTTGCAGTTTTCATGGAAAATGTCACAGAATTTGTCCCAGTCCAAAGTGGGAAAGTTTCCACACAGCTCGAAGAGAATGCATTTTCTTTTCAGCAGTTCAGTTGCATCATTTGTGCAACATAAAGAACACGTACGGTATTTCACAAAACTCTCATGGCTGCCTAAAAATCAGCTTCCTATTGGCAGGACCTCCCAGAAAGACTGATGTCGGATGGATTGCTAGTATCTGGGTACTCTGGTCCCGTCAGTGACTCTGCCTGTGGGGCTTATTCATTCAAAATTATGCAGGTTCTTCTTAAGTTGTGAAGGCAAAAGTGCGTTTCCAGGATTTTGGTGGCATCTGGTGATTCTATAAGTTTTAAAGGGGGGGTTATTTGTATCTATATGGCAGCCTAAATATTAACTTCATCTTGATTTATACCTACCACAAGAAAGTTATCAGGCATTTTGCTTTTAGTCATTTCTCACTGCTCCACTGTGTACAGCTGAGTCACCGCATGTCCTTAAGAGAGACCACCCTCTGTAAGGCTGCATACTTTATTATTCAAGTTATCCTGTCTAATTTTTTTCAAAACTACTGATTGTGTGGAATAGCTCCAGTTATGAGGACTAAGCAATTACAAAGCTGGCAGCATGACAGATCTTTTCAGTCTTTTGGAAAACAGAGAAGAGGTTCATGGATTCAGGCAAAATTAAGTTTGAATCTTAGTTCTGCAACAGATTCCCTGTGAAACCCTTAGGCAAGTCACTTCTCTCTCTCTCTCAGATCCTTATTAATAAAACTCAGATAATACCATTTCTTTGCCTGCTTTGACTCTTTAGACGGACAATCCCTAAGAATCTGCAAACACGACACATGGGACACAGCACTGCGTGACATCTGGGTGTTATGCAAGGATAACAAACTAAAATGCAGTGGAGAAATGAAGCAGGATTCTAGCAATGGCAACCCCTCGTTGGGTTTCACATTTCTGCATAAAACAGCATTAATACTTCATGTGCAAACAAATAACTTTTCACAGTAGCATTAAAACTACATGCAGCCAAAGCTCAATTACCAATGACATAAGAGAATTAGAGAGAACTATTGTTACAGCCCTGTTTAATGCTCCAAAAGCTGGTTTTCAGACATACCTCCAGAAAATTTGTTTTCTCCTATTCTGTTCTTTTCAAGTACTTTCTTCAAATAAACAATACAAAGTAATAGAAGGCGACACCTGGAAAATAACCGGGCCCCTGAGTGCTATCATCACCTTTTCCTGACACAGATTATAAAAAGTGTTACAGGTTACATAACCCAGTGTGACCAGTTTCTAACGCTGTGCTCACATTAAATGAATAACAGAATTTATCGTTTCCCGTAGTGAGCCAGAGCAGATGCTCTGGAAGGTGTAAAGCCTCAGAGGCTACTGAGCGCTGGCAGTTTTTTAGGTAATCCTTCCCAAAATTCTCAAGTTTGTATCTGGATTATACCCGAAACATGAAGACTTATAACTTGATACACCTGTTGCAACCTTCATGCTAAGGGCAGTCAGCTTGTTGCAAAATCTGACCTAAAACAAGGCTGTGATTTTTCCTTGTTTCACTTCACTTCACTACAAACTTTACTGTGCTCTTATATCACACTTAAGGCCTGGGAAGACCAATCTATGTCCTGGTATAATTTACTCTAGATGTGAATATTGATGTATATTATATGAGGATAAGAAATTAATACATAGGCAGCTATGCTGGGGTAGCTGCACATAGCAGGTGGCTGTTACTATGACTTAGACACCTGAGCACATTATAGCCTGACTGCCTTGAATAAATGGCTGCCCTATGATAGATGTGGACAGATGAAACCTAAGATGGTACAATTCTTTCAGGGGTAACTCCCCACCAACATATGTGAAGTTTAGGGGGTTGTCTCATTTGTCCATCACTTTCTTACACCAGTGTAATGCTAATGACACGAGTGCAAACCTGTCTTCTTTCCAGGCCCTTAGCCACTTTTGCAAATCCTATCCCACACCACACAGAGGTTTTAGGTAGTGAAATCATTTGCAAGAATTAAAACCTTTGGCTGAAATGTCTCATATAAGTGCAGTTATTAGTGCCATTCTCATCGTGGCCACCTAGGGATTAATCCAAGTATCTACTGTTGGCGTCAATAAAATACTCTTCTCTGGAGAGCGTTTGTATTAAAAATCAAAAAACAAGAAAAGATCCCCTTCCCTGCCATTCCTGTCTCTGTTCTCCTCAACCTGTTGTGCTCTTTGTACGTGGCCAAATGACTTCCAGTTAGTTCCTCTTCTGCTGGTCTGTTTTAGATACAGCCACAAGGTTTCTAAGGCAGCACCAGCTATGAGTTGAACATGTTCTCTGACCCATCCAGAGGAGGAAGCGTGTACAAAGCTGCGAGTCTGAGGAGCTGAAGGTTTTACAAAGGATGTGCCCTGACGGTTTAGCATGTGTGTTCCAAGTGCTAATCGGGGCTTTGGGCTGTGCTAGTCTAAAAAAGGGTCAGTCAGACCATTAACATCAGCAGCCGGAAAAACGCTGCTACAGCTGCTTTCACTCTGAGTCACAGACAGATAGGATCAAAAAAGATCAACGTGACGGGGGACCTGCATTTGCTATATAAACAGGAAGAGGAATTTGAACAGCTTTTTGCAACTTTGCAAAAGCTATCATTTTGACTGCAGATATGTTCCCCAGGCTTAGAGGATCTCTTTGGTGCACATCTTTACAACCATTCCAAAAATCTCACAGAAAAAGAGGGGCTTCTTGCTTTCATTTTCTACTCCAAGAAACAACTACCTGCCCAGCCCAATTCATACCAAATCATCACTGCCACTCAGTAAGAGGAGCCAGGGTGTGATCAACACCCATACGCAGTGCCATTACTACAGTAGTAGTTTATCATATTATCAGAGTACAACTATCATGTCATCAATGGCACATGAAGGGCACCAAGGTGATGACAGTTAACATGGTACATCTGAATTTGGTCATGTGACTTTTCCATGATGACCAGAAAAAGAATTAATCAGCTCTGACAGTAATGATGCTCAATTTAAGTAAAAAACAAACAAACACACCAACAGGTCCTCTTTAGGCAGCATCCATCACAGGGAGAGTGCCCCACTGCCAAGAAGTATTCCTGCCAAACCATCTTACAGGGGAACAGGTGGCATTTCCTTTACAACCATCCCTGCCTGATAAGAAGGCAGGAATCCCATTTTAAGAGATCTGACCTCCCTTCTAAAATACAAGACATTTCCACATATGCCTGCATTCACTGGAGTATCAGGAGCACAGTGACAAAAATTCACTAGAGGTTTTTTAAACCTGATCGTTCACTAGGGCTTCGGAAAAATCAGCCTTCGTTAAATGGAGGATGCCTCTCAAGGGACTTTGTGTTCCAAACATATGATCCTTCCCATCCTGTGAAAGGAACAGCTTGGATTACAGGCCTGTCCTTCACTGTACATGAAGAATACAGGCATTCAAGCTCTTTCACTACTGACATACATCGGGCTACTGTCACATACCCTTGGCAACTTAGTGGGACCAGCTGGACAATGGATATTCTTAGCCAAGTGTTGTCAGTTCTCAAAACTACAGGATTCATAACGTGTGGGTCTGTCCTGCTACCAAAGTTATCTTCTCAGGAGCTTAACTTTTTGCCAATATTCTCCAAGTGACTAAGATAATTTTTAAATTGAGTTTAACAGATAAGTTACTTCCAAGCTGTGATGGAGATGATGCAAACAAAAACAAAAGGTCATTATGGACTTTGTGCTATGGTCAGTTAGTAAGACACAAGACTTTTGTCTCTTGGAAGTAAGTTAAACTAACCTCCTGTTTTATCAATCAAAAAATACATGAAGGATCTTTGAAGACAGTGAAGTGTGGCAGGTAGGTTGGTGAGGATGGGTTCTACTTCCCTAATTAGCAGAGGTGAGCATCTTTCTGTAACAAAAAGACTACTATTTACCTTGGTACCATGAGTGCAAGTATTAGATAAGGTGCTCAGTCTGTTTTCAAGATGGGGCTTGGTTTCTTTCTGACATTTCTAAGCTTTACGGAATAATGGTTGATTGATCATCTCTTGCTGTTCTCAAGCACAGCCATATTCATAGAGGCTTTATTTCTTACCACATAATGGTTTTCTTGTTTGAAGGTAAAAAGGAATTTGGCAAAGTATCAATTTATCATTTACATCTAAGAAAATGCACAGAAAAATCTGTTTCCCTTCTAACAGGGAGCTTAACCAATTTTGTATTGATAGAGACAAGGTTAATGTTCTTACTAAAGTTTAAAGTTTCTACATTTCAAATGGACTAATTGTTCCCCTGTCTTGATTTCAAGTTTCTCTTATCAGAATTTGTCTTGAAGGCACAGCTGTCTTTGCCTTGGGGTTATTTAAGGAATGAGTCTATGGCAAAACAAGCAACAAAAAGGAAGCAGATAAATATGACCAGTATTAGAAGCCATGTTGCAGAGGCCTAGAATAGGAATAATAGAAGCAGAATTACCACGGGTCCTAGGAGTCCCATTCAGCAGTCAACAAAGGCTGCAAGAAAGACCTTGAGGGACTTTGCTGCCTTTGAAGATCCTCCTCCACCCAACGCATGTGGTACACAGACATTTTTATCTTGGCTACTCAACATAAATTTTGGTGTTCCTGGTATTGCCTCTCAAATACACAGGCATACATCAGGAGCAAGTCCAAACAGATCAAGGAAACCATGCCTGCATAAAACAAGTGCAGGGGAGGTTAGTGCCCAGACCAAATCTAGTCATTAGTGTGGGGCCGTGAGCTCATTGGGCTGGCTCTTCCATGAGTAGGATGTCCCATTTACTCTGATTCATGTACTTGGATACTCTGTATCGATCCCTCAGATGCTGTCTGGCTCCCAGGCAGCTTTTATCTTATTTCCTTCCTGATGCCTAATATCAGTCACATCTGGCTTCCTTCTCTCTGCAAAGTTTACCTTCTGTTAGGCTGGTCTGTGTCTTCCTTCCCCTTCATATTTGGTACATGCTGTTCAAGTAGTTAAAACACACTTTGATTTCTAGCATAATTAACGAATAATATCTAGTTTGGTCCAAGTCCGAAGCTGCTTTGCCACCCAAGTGTAACCCAGCTACCTTAGATCTTTCTGCCAATTACTGATTTCATTCCACGGCTCATTCCCATTTCCTGGCCTTTGTGCCAAAATGTATCAAGTCATCTGTTCTTTTAAGTGCAGCTAAAACCGCAACAGTTTCTTATGTCTTGTCCTCCAAGTTACTCCTGGCTAAGGTGACCCTCAATCGTTGTTTAATATTTACTTGCGCTTTTCGATTTAAACTTTTTATGCTACCTAGTTTATCTCCAAATGCATGGTTCTCCTGTCCTCCCTTCCAAGAAGGGCAACACTAAGGACACAGGATCCTTAGTGGGTGAATGCTAAAGGTGCTCTTTACCAACAGAGATCAACCCAGAGCCTGGCCAAGACACTCGGATTGGATGCTGGAGAGTAGTTTTGACTGAAAAGCCTTATTGAGTTCACAGCTGCACCTATCCAGTTCCCATTATAGGATGGGAAGTCTACGGTAAAGAAACTGAGCTGCCTATTTGTTTGTTGCTAGTTAAGGGCTCATGAAAGGTGATGGATTGACAACCTGCCCACAGAAATTTTTTTTTACATGCAGGGAGGAACAGTACAAAGAGCACAAAGCAAGACTCTTCTACTGTCCAACGTGGCTCAACACTCTGCTGATGAATTGTAACAAGGGGTGAGGGGGAAGTTGCTCTCCATTGCTCCTGCAACCATGCCTCTGCTGGTCATGGACGCAGTTGGTACCAAGTGGAAGCCCGGGAACCCCACGTGGGAGCACTGGGCTGTGGTGCATGACTAGGCAGCTGGTGAGTGGGGAGGCGAGCTCCTGCCTTCGGGGGCAGGGGGGGTGAGCTCTGTGGGTGGGCATGGAGATACATGCAGGTGAGCGTGGGGAAGTGTGGGCCCCCTGCCACGTGCTTCCCGCATGATGCACAGTCCCTGCCACCAGTGGCAGCAGTTGCACCGGATGGCTGGCCCCTGCGGTGCTCATGGGAGAAGCAGGCAGAGCCCCACAGAGGCGCATAGCTCCGGCTGAGTCCTAAGAGCTGCACATGGTGGCACGGAGCCGGCCCAACCCAGCCTGGCCCACTGGCATGCACCTTTGACGCACACTGAGCTGGCTCCATGCCAGCACATGGGGCTCGTGGCACTGCAGGCATGAGCTGTGCGTCATCAGGCTGGGCCATCTCTGTGCCCCCGAGTGGGGCTTTTACCGCTCCAGCAGGGAGCTGCACTTGGATGCATGGAGCCCATTCAGCCCAATTGTGCAGAGACCAGGAACCATGGGGAGTCATGTGCCATCGGGTTGGGTAGGCTATGTGCCTCCACATGCGGCTCCCCACTGGAGGGCTGAAAGCCCCATGTGGAGGCACGGAGCTGGCCCAGCGTAATGGTGCGCAGCTCCTGACTGCAGTGCCATGAGCCCCACATGCTGGCATGGAGCCAGCCTGGTTTGCCTTGAAGGTGCATGCCAGCAGGCTGGGCCAGCTCCATGACACCACGTGCAGCCCCCGGGACTCAGCTGAAGCCACGCAGTGCCAGGGGCTCTGCCTGCAGCAGCCATGAGCACCCGAGAGCCTGTCGCTTGCTGCTGCCGCTGGTGGCAGGGGCTGTGTGCAGTGGGGAGCAGCTGGGGATGTGTGGCGTGGGGTCCACACCCACCCACATAGCCCTGCACCCTCCCCCACAAACCACCCCCCTGAACTACCTCCCCACAAACCCCACACACCCACATCCTCCCACACCTTCACAACCCCCATGCTCCCCACACCCACTCCCAACCACACCCCACACCTCCCCACACAATATACAAGAGTAATACTTTATTTGGAGCCATTATGCAATCACCTCTACATATAGTATACAAACACATGTACTGCCGAACAAAATTTTTTTTAATTAAAATTAAAATATGTGCAATAGATGCTTGACTTTTAGCATATGATTTGGGTTTTTCCCAGTCCCAAGATGGCACCCCCCCCGGAAAAAAAAAAAAAAAAAAAAGGAGTACTTCCAGGAGCAAGGGGAAGGATTTCTGGTGGCAAAGGTCAGGGGTTTTAGGGCGGGACTTCCGGTCCCAAGATGATGATTAGGGGGTGGGGCACCCGTGCTTGTGGCCCTCGACAGCTCAACAAGTCGTTAAGTGGCCCTCCACCTGAAATAATTGCCCATCCCTGTTGTGAGACCTCACAACATTTAACGAGTATTTACTGAACTGATAGCCCAGAGTTTCAGCGCAGGTAAGCCTTCTGGTGTAATTGGCTTGCCCACTGATAACCAAGATCAACAGGACAAAAGCCAGCAATCAGATTTATGCTATTTTCTCCATTACATGAAAAGTGAAAACACAAGTCATCTTTCAAATGATACAATATTCCACAGAAGGAACAGCTTGGCCTCTGAAGTGCATATATTTCACCTTCTTTTGGGCACCCTAACAAGTGGTATTTCTGAGCTCAGTACAAGGAGAAGAGCTACCATACTTGCTGTAGGAATTTGACAGTTTACCAAATGAAAGGCCAGTGTTGTGTGCACCATGCTAGAAACAATGGGGAGAATCATTCAGCCGTGTAAAATACCTCTCACATGAAGGTAAGCACGAGCAGGAGATCAAAGTGGCTTCTGGGGCTGGGGGAAATGAACCTTGTACAAAATGCAATCAATGAGAAAAAAGTTTAGCCTGGGAGAACTTGGCTATAAATAAGCTAAGCAAGGATGCAGTGGTCAGTGACAAGGACTCTACTTCATGTCTAAACTTTTGGAAAAATAGCCAAAGCAAGGAAATATTTACAGTACCCTTAAGAGAGTCACCGATGTTTGTGGTGAACTAGCATGAAAAACACACCGATGAGAACTGAGAACACTGCAGTTAGTATCATTAAAAGCACATATACTAGCCGTGTGCCAAAACATGAGCAGACAATACTCATATTATGCATCCCTCTCTCTCCATCATATACTTATTTCTGTCACCAGCACAATTACTGGAGATTTTCCATGGTAACCACCGCTTTCCCTGAGGGCCAATTTTTTAAAGATATCTAGATGCCTAAAGATAAAGGGCTTCAAAAGTACTGCGATACCTAGCTCCCTTTCAATTAACTGATTTAAAAAAAAATCTGTAGCAGAACCGATGGCAACATTTCATAATTCAACATTTTGCAAACAAAAGGAGACATTTATTACGGAAAACTCATTCTTGAAAGTTTTTTCAAATTGTCAACCTGCTCTTCTATAGAATTTCTTAAAGAACAAATACCTTGTTGTGGCCTTTCAACCACCCAGTGAAGAAATAATTTATTAAATGTTACAGCACATTTTACAGTAAATCCAACCCAGAGGTTACCATTTTGTTTGTTCACTATCCTTGCCCCAAAAGAAAATCTTGTCTATGGTGTAGGTCCGACAGTATTGGATGCAGGGCACGCATTCAAAGTATTTCAGTGAGGTCTGAAGGGAGTTCTAGCTTATACTTGGAGAGGGGGTGTAATGCCAGCAGGGGCCAGGAATACTGCTCAATAACTACTGGTACAGCAAGTCTGAAGGAAAACTTACTGTTGAAGCATGTGTAGTAGTCGGCAAGAAATCAAAATGAGAAAAAACCCGCTCCTGTGGATTCCTGGTCATTCACTCACTGTGCCATGATCTTAAATAAGCCATTACATAAAACCAGTACTCCAAACAGCTCTCACATAAAACAGACCAAATTGGAGAGAAATACATGAGTCACGTTTGAGTTTCACATTGTGCTGCACGCTGGATCAGAGCCATCCTTTTGATGCAGTGTATTCCCACAGATAGAGCTACAATTATTTGAGTGATAATTAAACCTACACCAATATCCAGATATAGAAACTCATTAACAGCGGTGTGTTTACCCATGAACGAGTCACTGAGCTATAGCTCAGCAAACTAGTAAGCAAACTCGGGCCATGTAATTTAGAAATTGAAGAGACCGTGTGCCTGACATGGTAAAAGACACTGGTAAGGACTTGGGAGGGAATGGCTGTGGGGATTTTTCCACAATGGATTCAAACAGCGTGCTGCACTTGGGACTGAACCTTGTTTTTTAAAAATCTCTTTCTGCCCTGCTGCAAGTTTAACAACCTGTTTTCCTTGCACTTCCAAAAGTCCTTCCCAAGCCTACACTACAAAGGCTGCACTGACAAATCACTCTGGTTTATAGCTGTATGTTGACTGACTACCTTAAGAATCATCTCTATCCTGCAAAATTGCCTCTCTCAACAACATGCTGCTTTTTTACATGGAGCTATGAAATGGATCACTTTAGTGGGCCAAAGAAATCAGTTTATCAGATCAAAAGCACGTCATGGTCAGGTTGTTGTGAAGCAACCCAGCAGAAGAAGAAGTCTGCACTTGCAGCACTAAGCTCTTTCGGCAGCGTCCAGGCTGAGTGCATAGCAGACAAGATGACTAAGAGCAAAGCACTGTTTTGTTACTTTGCCCAGTCTTTGCAAAGGTTTTACATCAATGGATCTCTTACCACCTACAGGTCCACATACACATCAGCTAAACCTTTTGTTATGTTCACATGACAAGTTGAGACATGATGTTCAACCTGTAGCATGTTGCTCGACTAAGAAGAATCCCCCTGAAGTTTTTTCTCAGCAGGCTCCCTTATTCCAAAATACCCTCTGGTGAAATGCAAACACTAAATACATCTCTTACAAAAAGAACTAACTGCCAAGTCCAAGCCTAAGTTTTTTCAGTCATCTACTACATTTAGCCAATACATCATACATTAATCACAACCAAGGAAGATGCATCTCACAGGAAGGATCTCACCTCAGTTTATGGTGTGGGGGATTGTTTCCTCAAAGACCTGCATCCATATGGGACATACTCTGCCTGTGTTTGCAGCTCTTCTAAGGTCCTCATCAAATCTTACTGAGCAAGACACCAACCCCCCACATGCTTTCCCATATCCCCATAATGGTGCCAAGCCCCAGCGATGAATCACCCGCAGAGGCTTCTTGGCCTTTGGTTTTCAAAGGGATCCAGTAACTTATTAAAATCTGACATGACATCTGTCAGCATTCATCACTGTCCAACTAGTGCAATTAATTCCATTTCCTGTCAGGTGGCGACAGACACCCGAGGCCTACCCAAATGAAGCTCAGCAGAACTGCCTTAAAACCTCCAGAGCAATGCAAGAATCCCCATTTTGCTCCCGCCATCACCAAACAGGATGAAATAAGCAAGCTGGTGTTTCCTACAATATCCAGTTCCTAGAATATCCAGAAAAAAAACCAGAATAGAAAATGTTTGCTTAGGCAAGCAGAAGAGAAACATGTCAGGGGAGACTGCAGATCATGTTTCCCATGGTGAAGTTTACTGGCAGCTCTCAAGGGTATAAACTAACCCTCTTTGCTAAGTGTTTGGAGAAATGGGGCTGGATACACCTTTGCCGATGAACCGTACCCACTGAGCAGGGGGCAATCCGGGGAACCAGCAGGCTGCACTTCCAATACTGACTTGTGTGCAAGCTTCTAGAGGTTTGAATGAAAACTGGCAGCTTTTAGGGCAGCTGGAAGTTTCAGGGAACTGTGCATTTGCTAATTATGGGCACTGCCTGGATGCTGCTTCTTCCCAAACCAAAAGGTGTTGGTTTTCTTGACTGCAAGGCTTCCCTGCCAGAGCAGGGGACTGCGGTCCTTCTGCATCCACCCTGCTCCCTCCAGGCAAACTTCACAACCTCTAGGGAGCCGGTGCCTGTGGCAGAATCTCAGAGCAAGGCTCGCCACAGGTACAAAGAACCAACGCAAGAACATGATTTATGAGAGATGAAAAGATGAAACTACAAGTACACTGGAAATGGAGAATATTTGTCAGGCAGCTCGAACACGAGACGTTGACTGCACAGTAGCTCGTTCTTACCGTGCAGTAGTGCCGTGCGGCACAAAGCACGATGCTACTGCGCAGTCAGCATCACCTGAAAGCCGTTCAGCGATGCTACTGCAGAATAACTCCGGTTCCTGCACAGTCATTTAGTACTTGTACACACAAGTACTAAACGATGCACAGTAACAACTGCACAGGCAGTGTCTCATGTAGATGCGGCTGCTGAAATGGAGGTCCTGTTCCCTATCACAAAGAAGCTCTTTGCCCCCCCCAGTTTCTGCTTGCTTCCTACCAATATCCACATTCAGTTCCTCTCCTGCATTTTTGAAATTCCACGCAAATCTAACTTTGACTACTTCGCTTCAGTTGCGTCTCTTCCTCAAAGCTCTCCAGGGTTAGGTGGGTGGAAGGGTGACCCTCTTTCTCTGTGGCCAATCCCAGCCGCTCAGAATCCATCCACCAATTCTCCCAGAAATAAATCACTTCTTCACTCTAAACTTCACTCAAAAAACCGAACTAGCTCTCTTTATTTTTGTTGGACTTCATAGCATGCACGCAGGAAGCTGTATTGGTCACCCCAAAGAGTCAGATGATGATGAATTAGGCTCCAAAAGATTCTGAGCCTGGCTTAAAGACCAGGTGATCTTTAAAAATAATGTTAAGTTAATTAATTCTTTATGTTTGCTATCTGGTGTTAGTGCATTTAGGATTTGTGTGTTCAAGTTTCTACAGTAGCCAGGACTAGAAATATACTTTTTTAAAGAAAGCTCAGCTCCTGAAGGAATAATTTGCTGCCAGAGGGCACAACTTCCAGAAAAATACAAAATATTATGAAAATACTAAAACTCAAGACAACATGATAACGGTTGGAAACACTGAAAGATATTTAAATATCTTTGGGCCGATGCTGTTCAACATCTTCATTAGCGACCTGGACGAGGGGGTGGAGAGCACCCTGTTCGAGTCTGCTGATGACACCGAGCTGTGGGGCAAAGTGAATGCACCGGCAGGCAGGGACCGCGTCCAGGCAGACCTGGATAGGTTGGAGAAGTGGGCGGATCTGAACAGGATGCGGTTCAACAAGGACAAGTGCAGGGTGCTGCACCTGGGGAGGGGGAGCCAGCATTATGGTTACAGGTTAGGGGCTGCCCCTCTCGGCAGCACAGAGGCAGAGAGAGATCTTGGAGGCAGGATTGACTCCAGGATGAATATGAGTTGCCAATGCGACGAAGCAATAGGCAGAGCCAACCGCACCCTGTCCTGCATCAACAGGGGCATCGCTACCAGGTCCAGAGAGGTCTTGCTCCCCCTCTATGCGGCGCTGGTCAGCCCGCAGCTGGAGTCCTGTGTCCAGTGCTGGGCGCCGCACTTCAAGAGGGACGTGGGGAACCTGGAGAGGGTCCAGAGGAGGCCACTCGTATGGTTGGGGGCCTCCGTGGCCAGCCCTATGAGGAGAGGCTGAGGGACCTGAATCTCTTCAGTCTCCGCAAGAGGAGACTGAGGGGGGATCTTGTGGCTGCTACAGCCTTATCAGGGGCCAGCAGCAGGGACTCGGGGAAAGTCTGTTCCCCAGGGCCCGCCTTGGAGTCACCAGGAACAACGGCCACAAGCTGAGGGAGGACAGGTTTAGGTTAGATATTAGGAAGAACTACTTCACGGTAAGGGTGGCCAGAGCCTGGAATCAGCTTCCCAGAGAGGTGGTGCTCTCACCTTCCCTGGACATCTTCAAGAGGAGACTGGACAAGCACTGGCTGGGGTCTTATGACCCCTGGCACCCCCAGTGCTCCTTCCTGCCCCTGGCAGGGGGTCGGACTCGATGATCTGTCTAGGTCCCTCCCGACTCAGTGATTCCATGATTAAATACACAAGTTAAAATGAAGCACAAGTTGCTGTGTACGGACATTATATTTTTAAGATGAACGGCAGAACTGAAAGGATCACATGAGGAAGATTGCTAAGTTTAACTATTTAAAGAGTGAATATGTTCAGAGACGAGTGTATTTTGCTCAATATACTGTAGACCTATCAGCCAAGTTGCGTCAGCTTCTGCACGGAAGTCTGTGGGATTTCATGAGAGCTAGAAAGACAAGTTTGGATTTATTTGTGAAAATATGGAAGCTCGTTACGCAGAAGCAGTGTGGTGCCTGCTACAAGAGTTTTCACAATATTCCAAACCTTTTATCTGATACCCTTGAACTATTAATAGCCCAGCCTCTCCAGAATTCAATTTGCAGTGTTTTGTTCCCTCACATTATTTGATAGAGACTGAGGATAGACCAAAGGTCAAAGAAGTAATGATTCAAAGCACATTCCACACTATTGCTGCAGCGTCTGGTTTTTCTGTATGCCTGGACTGCACTCTAGTTTCTCTCCACTTCCACTCCCCAATTTCTCCACTCCAGTTTCTCTCCACTTTCTCCCCCACTTCTGCTTGGAGTCAGAGAAAAGCCCAAGGACCTAAACTTAGAGGTCTGTTCTTTTTTTTTTTTTAAACCAACCCCCTTGGATTGTAGCTGGCGTGGCCTTCCACAAGTGCTCACGTAAATGAAAAGAAAGTGTGTGCCTGAAATCAAAACATGCTATAGAAGGTGTCTATAAGTAGGTAGCAATGTACGGTCTTCATAATAAGTTTGAAAGACATCTGACTCATGAGAGGGTAGTTAACATGGTTGTTCCATAATTATAGATACTGCCAGTGTTTATTTATAACAATGTTTCATCCTTACAGAGGAAAGCTAATAATTGTTCTTCCTTTAGAAACGACATTTTGGGTTTGGGAATGCTTCCAGAATTCTTAGCTTATAATTAGTAAGGGCATTATATGGTAATTGCCATTTAATAGCTGATATTTTTTATCACCCATCAACATTTCACCACTACAATCAGAATAAAGTATTTCCACCTATCATATCTTGCTGTTAGAGAGAATAGTACAATTTCATGCACTTACATCATGTGTTAGAGGCTGGAAAACTCTAGGTCATCACCCCTTCCTTTCTGACAAGATAAGAGAGAAAAGAGCTTCCTGAGTAATGAGTTGGAAACTGATCATATCTACTCATTTACACTTAGCATCAGAAATAGGCTGTCACTGTTTATAAATTTCTACTATTCTGCTATTTATAAATGTATGGGTAGAGCTCTTACTGCTTGTAAAGGTATAGTCTATTGTACTGATCGAGGAGGAACACAATGGCTAGGGACAGAAGTTACACATAAACCAGCTGAAGTGATCAGAAACTGGTTTAAACCTGTAGCAGAATAGAAGTTCGGTGCACATAAACCAGTTTCGAAATGGCTGAAGCTGGTTTAAGATAAACCTGGTTGAATGTAGCATCAGACTTAACTGATTTGGGTCAAATCAGTTTAAGAAACTTCTGCCCCAGACCCCTTCCTGGGTCAAGTTCAAACACAGTCTCCCTGCATCGCAGCACGCTTTCCAACTCTGGGCTGGGCTGGGCTGGGCTGTCTGGTCCAGAGAGCAGGGCTGGCCCCACACCTCTGCACCCTAGCCCCAGCAATGAGGGCTGGCTGACATGGGGGTGGGGGTAGGGCAAGCCTGGCTGAAGATGCAGCCCAGTCTGCAGGGGGGACGGGACTGCCTCCCCCCCACCCCGGCAAACCCTGACTGGGTTCTGGGATCAGGGAGGGGGGTTAAACACCCCTTCCCCAGCTCTAACTTACTGCTGACTGCAACTGTGAACTACAAATTTCAGAGGCACCTGGAAGCAGAAAGAGGAAGTAATGAGCAACCCTGCAGAGTCCTGCTGTTGTGACTGTGGACTGCAAATCCCAGAGACCTCGGGGACAGCAGAAGGAGAGCTGTGCTCTAGCACCCCCTGGCTTCTGGCCTGAGCCACTGAAGCCATGTGGCTCCATTTCCTGAAGCAAAGGTAAATGTCTGTTTAATTCTGTTTCAATTTAAACTGTGCAGTTTAAACTAACCTGCAAGGACTGAACCGATTCAGCCTCGGGCTTTTTGACTGTCTTGACCTAGCCTTAGGATCATCCGGAAGGGACCTCACAAGGTTATCCAGCCCAGCCTCCTGCTCAAGGTAGGATCATCCCTGATTAAACCATGCCAGCCAAGTGCCTGTCCAACCTGCTTTTGAAAGTTTCCAAGCATGGAGACTCCACAACTTCCGTGGGTGGCCTGTTCCAATGCCTGGCCACGCTCATAGTCAGAAAGTACTTCCTAATCGTCAGCCTACATTTCCCCTGCTGTAGTTTGAGGTCGTTGCTTCTAGTCCTGTCACCTACAGCCACAGAGAAATGCCCATCTCCATCCTCTCTGAAACAGCCCTTCAAGTATTTGAAGACTGTTATCAAAACCCTTTTCAGCTTTTCTTCTCCAACTAAACTCTAATTCTTTCAGCCTTTCCTCACTTGCAGCATTACTTTGTAGCAACTGGCAGAGCTCACTGCATTGAAAAACACACCTTCCAAAAAACATTTCCCACTGCCCCACAGATTCAATTTTTAATCTAATGTCAAGTATTTTTATATCCAATGGATTCATCTTCCCAGTTTCTTCTCTTACCATTTGCAATGCGATTCAAGTGCAGTATAACCACCAGACAAGGGCAGAAAATCTGATCCCATTCCTCAGATAAGAGTCTAAGCCAAGATGCTGAAGTCTCTGCTCTACACATCATTATTTAGGGCCTGCTCCAGTGCATATTTACACACACAAGTAACTACACTTGGATGAACAGTCTCACTGAAATAAGTGCAGCTCGCAAGGGAAAGTAGTTACTGGTGCATACAAGCTTGCAGGAGCAGATCTCTCTACTCTATTTCTGTATAAACAAAAAAACCCTACAAGTTCTTTCCTTTTACTGACTTTTTTGTGATTAATTAATGATTAAAAAGCTGCCCTCTAAAATCTCTAATTCAGCATTCTTTTCTTCTCCTTTCCCCCCAAACACTCCCCCTCCCACTCCTGCAATGACTAATTGAGGAAAGCAAGGTCAGGATAAAATCTAAGCTGTCAACATATTGATCTCGAGTGGAGTTTAATGAACATTCAAACAAAAACAGGGTTTAATTAAATTTGCATTTGGAACACTAGACGGGGTAATTCCTTAGCAGAGCAAGCAGCTTTTTATCATGCAGCAGCCAAAGAGCGCGGCTTTAAAATAGGGATACTCAAGTGGTGCTGCCACAGACTTTCCACCTCCCTCCCAGCCGTCATTCTCTTGTTCACTGCAGCCAGCTGCTGAGTGACTGAGATGTTTTGCCTGTCGTTATGCAGGCACCGCTCACCTCCTTGAGGATAAGCGAGACCATTCCTAGCTCTCCCGCTCCTTTATCAGCTTTCCACTTAAGCCAGAAATAGACCTGTGCAGCTGAGGGACGAAAGAGCTGTAGAGGCATGGGTCTGAACCAGGGGAAAGAGTCGCTGACTGCAGCACATCTGGGGCCTGAGAGATCACAGCGCTCGCTAGAGGGTCTGCTTGTTTTTGTCAGGAATATTGAATGTTTGCTTCATATAGAGAGATTCACAGCCCCATCCACAAAAACTAGGATCCTGGAAATTTCCTCCTCTACTGCGGGGGGGAGCAGACAGCAAAGAAAGCGGTAAAGGCATGGGGGAATCCAGCGACAGGAATGTGTTGTGACAACGCTCCCAAGAGAAACTGCACAGAAGCAGTGAACCTTAAGCATGACTCAGGGAAGCTAAAACTTTGTGATTCTCCCTTGTCACATTCACCTGCACTGCTCACAGCGGAGTATATTCATACCTGTTTAACGGGATTCTGGGTTATCTGCTTCTCCCTGTAACTAGTATTATCACTTGCATGCATGACAAGCTACCAACTGAGTACCAACATCCCTCTGACTGAATTGAGCTATACATTAATACCAGAGTTTGGAATACACTCAACACTAAGGCCTAATGTAAAGTTACCAGGACAGATGGCAAATGGCTCAGACCAGGAATGTAATCCAGCCATACAGCAAACTAAACATGAAAATTTAGCATCAAGCCATCACTACCGGTAACACCAGAACTGGAATCACTTTCTGGAAGGAGGTAAAGCCCTCCCACATCTTGACTTTGCTAGTAGGATCAACCTGCTGGAAAGTGCTCTTATATTTCTGAGGGGCAGGACAGCAGCTTGCATATCCATGTAAGCTGGAGTCTAAACCAGCATGCTGAACAGGACTAGACAACCAAATACCCAGAACTGAGCAGTTCTGTTCCCATCACAAGAAGTGACTAACCATACTTTGCAAATGAAGGGTGTCTAACATAAGCTACTCTAAAAACGAATTCCATGTCAAATTAAAAAACAACTTAATTAAGAGGAAAACCACCCTGAAGTTTCTTGAACAGCTGTCTCCCATTCATACGGACCATATGGTTATAGAACATATGGCGTGTGAGTAACTAGCTAGCTATCCGTCTTAATGAAGAGGTGTCCCCACTTAAACAGAGTTGACAATAAACCAGCTCAGTATCTCTCTGTGAAGTGAGCCAGGGATTTCAGTCCAGTTCACGGAAGACAAGCTTCTGTAACTTGCACCCAAACCTCTTAAATACTCCTTAAATACGCTCTCATCGGTAGTCTAGCAGGAGGCCACGGATTGAGCAGGCAACAGCAAGCGACACCCTCTCTCATACTTAGCAATGGGCCTTTCCAGGCCTCCCTCACCTGCAGATACAGGAACAGCCTGGTCTTTAGGGTCCTTAGTCTGATCCTTTCACAAGGACAAAAATCATGTAGATAAAACAATGGCAAAAATGCAGCCCCACATCTAATATAGATGCCTTGCAGTGGTCCTTCATCCTGCCCCAGGTTACATTGGTTTAAGCAGTGCAGATCATATGACAGAAGATTAAACTGTCAACAGCTTACGAATATCTTCATAAACAACAGCCACCACGAGGCCAGTTATCAGCCAAGTTAAAAAAAAAAGTCTGTATTATATTAAAACCAACCTCCCAGCAGAGCACTTGGTGCGTGAAGTCAGCGTACCATCAATGTAGGAAGACTTAATGGAAGTGGCAGTAAAATCTACTGAATTTGAGCAGAGGAGCAATTTATCCTACTTCTGCCTCTGCCCCAACCCAATACATAGTTCACAGTAAATCATTTAGGGCCAAACCGAACTCTTTCCCCCAACGGTGAGCAGCTTCTCAGCAAAGGTGCACAACCTGGCCCTCAAAAAACCCTGCTCCATTTTTCATCTATGAAGCAAATGCTGCACCCAGAGGGTCTCTCATCTTCTTAGCACAGTTTGTTTTGCAGGCTCCCACCATCAGCCAGGATAATAAAGATCCCCTTCTAGCTGACCATCTGCTTTGGGGGACCACAATGGGCTTGGATGGTTAAACACACCACAACTCACAAGTACACAAAACATATAAATTGCTTAATAACCCACATCCAACAACTCTCTCAACTATACAGTTTGTCCAAGAAAAGACATCACAAAAAATGTCCTTCCCTCTTGTACATGTTCTGGACTGTCACAGCTACAACACCATGCCAACCCTCCTTGACCTCATAATGCTAGTGACCACCAAGAGCGCGACAACACTGAATTTCAGGCAATGCCATTCAGAGAAGAAGGGTATTTACCTCCACAAACAGACAACCCTTGGAATATTTCAGAAAACCAATTGCATTTCTGGTGCAAAGAAATCCTCCCAGCTCTCCACAAATGTCCCCTAGCTTTCCTCCTCCAGAGAGAGAGATCGCGCTTTTGAAAGAGCTACCCAGATATCAGCTGAAGAAATACTGCAGTACAAAAAAGAAAATCCCCACAAATCGCACACTATTCGTTATGACATACCATCCTTCCCTGGAACCTATACAGAAGATCCTCAAACAACTGCAATCCATATTAGAAGTAGATCTAATTCCCAAAGGGATCTTCCCAGAACCACCCATCCTAGCCTTTACACTGGCATCAAACCTCACCAACCTCATCACCAGAAGCAAACTTCCTATGACCCTAAGCACACCGAATGGATCCAGACCATGTCAGGACAAGAAATGTAAAACCTGCCAACACATCTCCCACAATAACTATGCCCCACAACAGAACCATCACCACTGCTGGATCGTACACCTGCGTCTCCAGAAATGTTGTACATCTCATCCAGTGCAGTGAATGCCCTGATGGAAACTACACAGAAGAAACCAAACAACAACCGCATATAGCAGAACGAACGCACACCGAAAATCTATCAAACAAAAACACCCAATTACCTGTGGGTACACATTTCTCACAGGACAATCGCTCTCTCAGTCTTAATCCTCAAAGGGAATTTACAACACACCTTTCATAGATGAGCCTACAAACTTGAAAAATCTTGTGGATACAAAAAGCCATCGACTAAATACAGACACTGGATTTATGGCATTTTATAACCTGCCTGACATCTGATAACCCCTGATAACTGCTCTACATTTTACCAGCTACATTTTATCCCAGGTCAACAGTCCCCTCTTTTGTTTTCCCACCCCACCACCTGCCTGAATCACACCCATTGACCCCCATCCCCTCTGATCTTCCCTGCCACACATTTGCATTTTCACAGACCTGCATTTCACATATTGCCTTAAGCGTCTATTCCACAATCACCAGCAGACTCTACCTATGCCTGAAGAAGGGTGCTTGGGCCTGAAAGCTTGTGAAGAATAATTTTTCCAACTATTCAGTTGCTCTGATAAAAGTCACCACATTTACCCAAAGAACCTGGTCTGCCCCAGCTTTCCTGTCACCTTCCTGAACAACAATTTAAATGGCAACATTTAATTGCAAGGAAGACATTTAAATGATTCAATTAAAAGGTGTCAACTTTCATCTCGAATTTATGTACAAGGCTGAGAATAACAATGGGAAGCCTTTATGTTTCTGTTCTGCCTTCAGATGTGCACAAAATAAGAGACGGCTCTTAACTAAAAGCTGTGTTTGGCTGTTCCCAATAAGACTTCAAAAAGTGATTATTCTACTATTTGACTTTGTGTGAGAGTATACATACATCTGAGATGCATTATTTTGGGGCCTGATTTTCTGGACTGTCCTCTCAATTTGTCCATGTCATTTTCAAAGTGCAAATCATTTCAGGGTAGAGGACATATAGTGGTGCTGGGGTCCCATACAGACCCCCACTGATGAATGGACTGTCCGTACGTCTGTAACAGGTTCCATTGCCTTCAGCAGCCTCCTGCAAGGAAGACTTTACGCTGGACTTCACCAGGTCTTGGTTCAGGCATCAAATATTTTACAGCTACTTGTCTGTTACCACTCCTAAAAGCTTGTGAATTCAGAGATCCCCCACTCTCTCGAGATGTGGATGCAGTTCTGCATACAGGTTTTTGTTGTGTGAACATTGTACTGACGCATGTTGATCTGCTGGCTTCTAAGCAGATCTATTATTGCAAGTACCATGTGAATAGCAGGTATTTCAACACCCTTAACCTCAAGCTGCACTATGAAAATGCTAACGAGTCAAATCTCTGCTGACATAGGGACCTACCAAATTTGCGATTTTGCAGATTTTGAAACTCCAGCCTTGCCTGTGAAAGCAAGCAATGCCCACAACATCCCCAGGGGAAAAAAGAGCAAACTTATAAAAAATAAAGTTCTTGCTCCCCAAAGGGAACCAAGGAGCCTGCTAGGGTGGGGAAGGAGGAAGTGGGTGCTCCCCTGCGCAAGGGCTGCTGGCAAGATGACTGCCATCCTTGGCCCTTGCTGCTGATTGGCTGAGAGCTGCCTGTCATGTGGGCCCCACCCCTTTCCACCAATCAGCAGCAAGGGGTAAGGCAGGAGGACAGGCAGCTCTCGCAGCCAATCAGTGACAAGGAGTGGGGCCACCAGGACCCCTCAGCCAGAGGCATGTGGGGGCCTGCCATGCTCTACATGCAAATTGGGGGGCAGCCCTTTCAAATTTAGTTGGCCCCTAGAAATCCTTGATCTTCCAATAGCAAGAGGTAGTGCCCAAACACAACCAAATTGTCTTTCACTGCAGTGGGCCAATTTGGGTTTTAACCCCCTCCACAAGTGCAACTTGATCTGCTTCCCCTGCCTAGCTGCTGCTCTGCTTTTTGGTCCCTGCCCCATCTGCTGCCCTGATTCTGCTTCCTTCCCCGTCTGCCCCCTCCCACATGTGCCACACATTGGCCACCCCTACTTTTATACCTCACTGTTTTACACCACTGCAGCCACTTGGACACAGTTACACCAGAGTAAAGCAGAGTAACCCAGCATTGAACAAAACCCCTTTGTCTTCTGTGAACTTCATATGCAGCTTGTATGTCCGTTGAAAACAAATGTGCAGCTTCCGTTTCTGTGCACATCCTTGAGAGCCTTCGTTGTATTGCTGATAATACCGACACAAATGCAAAGGAGCAGATCCAACATACCAGGGCATGACCACATAGTTGGAAAATAACAGCGTCTTCCCCAGCCAGCCAAGAGTCACATTTTGGATACTAGGACCAAATCTAAACTGGAATTTAGATTTAAAAACATTATTTAGTAATTGCAAAGATGAAAACATAATCCAAGTGCCTTGGTCCCACAGTTGAGAGTTTGGAGATAATATGTGTTCATGTTTTATTATTTCTCCATAAAAGGAAGGTTCTGAACAACAAAAAACGATCAAGTTGCATTTCTCTGGTTCCCCCTCTCCTCCTCCTATCACTGAATTAGAGGATCACACAGCAGAAGGAAAAAATAATCGGTTATCTATGGCCTATCAGCTGGCAGTGTAGTTTCAGTGCACAAAAGCCTTATGGCTCATTCTGTTTTCAAAAGTTTAGTTTTCCTAAAATACTTACATTTACAGTATTTATATGAGCCTCAGCAGCAAATAGTTAAAGTGCTTCAATACAGTTCAAGCTTCACTTTGGGCCCATGCCAAAGACCACCCCAACTGACCTGGCTCTCAGTGGGTCCCTGATCATCATACGGGGTCAGAAGTGGCTGTATGTAAAGCAGTGGTCACATGACCCCTTCCTTTTCCACTGGCTGTGGATGCTGGAGTGCCTTCCTACACGGGGCTTACGGACCACCTCACCTCAGACACCCCGGGACTAACTGCATTTCTGTACGCAACTAGATTCATATAGTAAAAGTGACTTTGTATTAAATAGCTGCGCTGTATCAATACTTAGGAATCTCTTACAAAACTGAACTGCTGTGGAGTATCACAGGGGCCAGTCCTGCACCAGCACCAGTAACAGGCTGGAGCCAACATTTTCCCAGAAAAGTACCTAATTCTGGACAGCCAAGACCATTTTAGGCTCCTAAATAAATAAATAATAATAAATAATTTGCAGACAGCATGTTCCTCAATATCCACTGCAGCCCATAAGACCCGTAGGTGGCTCAGTCTCTCAGAGGCTCAGGCCATTTACTGAGATACCTAAAGCAGGCCTTTTCAGTCTCTAACCTTAAATAATCTAAGTGAACATAATGCAGGTTAAATCACTTGGTCCTCAATAAACATGGGCCATGGGAAGCATAGGGGGAAAGAAATCAGCTGGACATTCTTCATAACAGCACAGACACAGAAGCACACAACCTCCATACGGGTTGTCAGCAGCTGTGTTCATGCTGTTTTTCTCCCACCTTTGTACCATCACCAGGGCAGCCTGCAGGACAAACACCATCTCTCCCCTATCCACTGTAAAACTTCTGCCAGTGCAGCCTGAACCAATGCAGAACGCTTACACATTTCCCTAACAGAAACAGAGCAAGAGAGACAGCAAAGTGTTCAGGTGTAAGTAAATGTCATAAGACTTTGGGACCAAATGTAGTGACTACCAGCTGTACATGGGAAATCTCGTTTCAGCAGAAGCTGTGCCTTTTCTCCTAGATACACCACTTCTCCTACTCATTCTGCATACCGGGTTACCACCTCAGTCCATCAAATGCCCTCAAAGCCACAAAGGTAAAAACTTCATAATGAACCGCAATGATATCTTGCACTTGCAGAGTGCCTTTCATCTGATGATCCTAACATTCTTTCCAGTCATTAATTAAAGCTTCTCAAGAGGCTTTCACAGTCATGAAACAGGCACCGAGAAGTTACTTGACTTTCTCAAGGACACATAGAGAGTCGGTGCTATATGCATGAACACCTCACAATGCCTGACTCACAGGTCCCAGCTCTGACAGCTAGACAATGCTTCCTCTTTTCAACAAGCAATTGCTGGGACAACAGCGTTAAGAAGTCTCTTTTAAGTATCCAGGCTCATATATAGCACAGACTGGGCTCCTTTTCAATAATAAGTCATGCTGGATTTACTTTGTAGTGACAGAGCTTTTCAAATGAAGATCCCTTTCAAACATTCTTCTCTAGGGTATGAAGCCAGTTCCATTTTAGTAACAACTCACAAGACACCTACATCCTTCAGCAGCCAAGAGTCTTGTGTAAAACCCAGGTGAGTAGGTGATGCCACATTTCCCCCCCACCCCAAACTCACGTCTAGTTTTCCCTCTCAGTGTGTGCGGGGGGGGGGGGGGGGTGATGTCACTGCTTTTTAACCTAAGCAACTGGATAAAATTTGGGGTCCCACAGGTCTTCGATGTCATACTGCTTATTTGAAAATCACGTGCAAAAAGTTACATATCCTTGTATCCCTCAAACAAAAAGAGAGGGTTGCTAGCGCACTGTTCCAAAGAAATGTTCCAAAGAAATGTCCCTCACTCAGCCAGCGCTGTACACTAGTCCCTGATAACTTTTGTACCTTTTGTCATCTTGGTTTTTAACCAAGGATTGATATCAAGCTAACTGATGAAGATCTTAATATAAGCAGGCTTGGATCACAGCACAGGTGACTGACCATATAGGAGAAATGGTGACAATGATTACATGCAGAGCACTGTACAAAGTATATAAAATTGAAAAAAAATCTCAGTAATTTCAGTGTGACTTGTAACAATGGTCTGAAATATTCAGAGCAAATGCAATTATTCTGAGTCGATTATATTTTTTTAATGGTGATCGGTATGACAAAAAACAACAACAAGTAGCTGGCTGTTAGTTTCATCCATTTTAAATAAAAACTCTGCATACATAAATGTTTGCTTGGGGAATTTGTTCCTTTTGGTTCCACTCAGCTGGGTGCTCTTCTGCTTGTGACTCAGCCAGCTCGCCATTCATCTCCTTCACCTTCCCCGCCCACAAGGCCTAGGACTGTATTTTAAGCAAGACAGATGTCTTTTGATAGGCAACAGCTGCGGGTTGTTGGCTTCAAAGACAATATCCAAGATTAACCCTTCACCATTTATTCAGATGAACTGGTCTGAACCATTTGCACACAATGATCCATTTACTACAACTAGATGTGAATACTTTACCTTTGCAGGTGAAACACTTGATGTGAAAGTGTCTGGCCTGGACACGAAGCACTTCGCCTTTACACGGCTCCCCACATTTATGGCAGTGGATAACTGGCTTCTCAGCAGGGTGGTGAGGCTCTTGAGGATGTGCCACTGTAAGAACAAAATATATCACTTTAAGAAAAAGCAATACTGGGCTTTCTCCTCGCTGTAGAGCTCTCAGCTAACAGTGAGCGGTACAGCATTTCTCCACCACTCACATTTTTGGCTCACCAGCAAGTTACAGAATTTTTTTAAAAGTCTCTTACAAGTCTTCAATAAATTCCTGTTTTAAGTCACGCACGGTATTTTCTTCTGTATGACATGGGAGGGAATATGGACGGAGAAACAAAACTCCCTTAGTGAATCCACTCACCCACTCTGTAGCTGGTTTTATTAGTACTGCCTGCCGTTCCAAAGGACATAGATAGGTGTGCATAAGATGTTAAACAGGAAGCAAGTGGAGAGGCAAAAACTGCACCAGCAGCACTTCAAAGAGAAATTCAGCGCCAACAAAATGAACAGAAACAGTATTACTGTACTCAAATGTTTTGGGAAGTCAGATGAAACAAGCCACTTGGTACATCAAATACTGAGTCAGGATCATGTCCAATGTGAGTGTTACGGTGGGGGGAAAAATGCATAAAAGTGCAAGCAGAAAACTAGCATATCTGAAGTTCGAGCAAGAGAGGCCATGTTGCTTGTTCTTAGTACAGATGTCTTCAGAAGGATGCAGCCCTTCTGTGTTCAGACATACATAAAGCCTGGGATGACAACACCGGATAAAACCATCCTCAGTTCAAAGGACCATAGGAAAATGGGTCTGGAAGGGACTTTGAGCGGTCAGCTAATCAAACCCCCTGCTCCAGACTGAGCCATCTCCAGCTAAACCACCTTAGAGAAATATTTGTTTAACCTACTCTCAAAATGTCTAGTGACAGGGATTTCACAGGCTCTGGTAATCTGGTCCAGTACTTAACCACCCCAGAGTCAGAAAGTTTTCCCTAATATCTACTTTGCTTTCAAACTGGCACAGCAGACACAAGAGAACTAGCATCACACAAGCAACATCTAACCCCTTCAGTGAGATTTCTTAGCTCAGACTAGCTTGGCCAGGGGAAGAAAGCTTGAATTCTTCAGCCCAAGATTGAAGCTGTGAATAGGCATTGAGTTGGAAGAAGAGGGAGAGGCACTTGTCAACTTCATCTTCATTTTACTGCACTAATAAAACTGTTACTGTGCCATTTTCCTTCTGACCAGCAGTATTTAACATCTATGTTAGAGCTGCCCTGAATCAGGCAAAGTGCCCCAACAAAGCAGCCCAGACGGAAATGCGTGGGGTGTAAGCGCTGGATGTGGCCCAGTGCATGTCATCTGATTTAGGCAGTGTTTTCCCAAACAAGTGAGCATCTCCCCAAGTCATTTTTCCCTTTTCTTCACAGAGTTGCCTTCTTTTCTGCACATTTCTCAAAACACCGACAGTGCCCATCAACATGTCAATACCTTCTGTCCACATCTGCACTTTCTTTGCCTCCCCGCATTGTCTTATACAGCATAAAGGACAGAGGTAGCTACCCGTGTTAGTCCGAAGTCAAGCGGAAGTTAGGGTAGGATAGCCAACACCTTCAGAGAGGCATGAGCTTTCCTAGGCTACAGGCTACTTTGTCACGCCATTCACTGCATCTAGTAAAGTACGCTGTAGCCTAGGAAAGCTCACACCTTTTTGAATGAGTTACTTTATAAGGTGCCACCATCTCTCTCTCTCACACACACGTGCGCACACACACACACACTGTTTAGTCTATGTATTTATGCCATCCTCATCACCAGGGATCCTGGTTTTCTCCGATTTAAAAAAAGTCCCCAGTTTTCAATTAAAAAACAGTAACTCCAAATTCACATTTTTCCATGATTAAAATGAAACACTGCTATTTATAAGTGGGGTTTCATTTTAAATCACAGAAAAATGTGGATTTGGGGTTACTTTTTTTAAACTGAACACTGGGGATTTTTTTTTTTAAATTGGAAAAAACCAGGATCCCTGCTCATCACTGTATGGGATGGCCTCGCTCTCAGTTCCCACCCTTTCTCAAAGCCTCCGACCCTTCCCCTCATACCTTGCCATCCATCCTCTGTGGCCAATTTCTTACTCCTTTACACCCGGAAGTGCCTCTCATCTAGTATTTGCCGTGCCAGATCCTCTCCTCGAGTCAGCTTCTGGAAATCTACTGTTACTTCACTGAGTCCTCTTGCTGTGAAACCCTCTTTTCAGTCTGCATTATACCTACCTGCCGAACCTATAAACTCTTTGAGAAACTCATGGCTAGTATTTGCCATCTATGAGGTGCATGCGAGGCGCAAGCGAAACAGATAACAGTAATTGCAGGATGGAGGAATTACAGCATTAAACTTAGAGGAAATACAGTTTTTTAGGCAGTGGTTTTTAATCATCCAGCTCAGCCAAAATGATAAAGTAGCTGCTGCTATTTTGTTTCTATTTAAAATATTTAGAGTCTAGCTGCCTGGATTCCTTGACTGGAATATGAGGCTTTATATATCTCCTCCTCTGCAGATATGCATCAGCTCATCTCTTTCTTTGAAACACTGATTCAATCCACATGAGTAAGCAGAATGCAGAAGGGAACACCAACTAATGTATTAATTAGCAGTTGCTTCTAAATAAGACCCCATAAGTACATTGCCTTAAAAATGAACTGCTTCCAATCTGTAGTCCACTACTATTTCTGGAGTGGAAGAGCACAGGTTATTTTTCTTCCAGACAAGACCATTAACTTGTAACTAAGCTAACACATTATTCATGTAGTAAGAAAGAAGCGAGGAAAAAAACCCAAACATACTAGCAAGTGCTGCCTTGTGAAAAATACTACCAGCAAAACTCTCCTTTCATCTCAGTACCAGGACATGCGCCAGATCTGGGTCTACTGAAGATAATGGCAAAGAGCTAAACTGTCAATGTTTATTGAGACAAGGGCCTGGGCAAAAGCTCCTCGTGACATCAATGATGTGGGACCAAATCCACATGCAGCAATAGTCTGTTCTTTTTGCTGCACAGAAATAGAACAACTCAATACATTACAGGCATCAGTGTAATGAAATACCTTTCCCTTAGCTTTCAAGGCCCTTTAAATGAACACAAATGATATCAGTTGCCATTTTCAGCCTAAGCTCTTTGCTGCAGCTAATTTTGATGCCTCTCTTACCGGCATCAGGTCGGGTTTTGGAGTCAAGGTTCAGCCAGCGATTTCTGTTCTCCTGCAAGGAATTATTTGAAACATCTCCCTTTGGAAATATTCATTACACAGCAAAGGCTTCCCGCGCTGGAGGTGACCCTTTTCACATTCATTAATAAGCATGGGGCTGGGGTGGTGTGAGCACTAAGGCACACAGTTGACAGCACAGAGTTCACAAATTTGAGGCCATCTCAGAAATGCTCACCACGCAGCCATGCTAAATTCCAACTAATCTGTGAATTCTGTTAAATACTTGTGTCACAAGGACACAGGAAAGGATGAGGAAGGATGGGACAGGGAATTAAAACAGTATTGCAGGGAGGGTCAGAGAGCTACTACTGGCAGCGTACAAACTGCCTTTAAAATATTTACGAGTAAAATTCACCCACTCAGGAAAATGTATGTAAAAGCTTGTTGGATACTTATAACCTGGAGCTTGTTTTGGAACTGGGACCCTGAACAGAGCCGGCACAACCCTGGAGTAGGGATCTTCTCTCAGCAAGGGTAAATATTTCAAACCCTGCATGCATCAGCACTGCTTAGAAGATTTCCCTGGCAATGAAGCATGGCAGCAATGGTGCCAGAGGATGCACAGCCAAGACAGCGCCAGATTTCTACTTGTATAGTGAGGGAGGGAGGGAGGCAGGCTGATCAAGTGGTCAGGGCACTAGCCCAGGACTTGTGAGATTTGAGCTGAATGCCCTACTCCACCTCAAGTACACAGTTTGACCTCAGGCGAGTCAGAGATTATCACCGTGCCCTGACTCACTGCGTGTAAAACAAGATGAGCGCTGCCCTTCCTCGCAGGATTCATGGCTGTGACATAGTAACTTACTGTGCTGATGGCAGCCAAGTAGTAAGGTAGCTGGTCAACACGGTCACAACTCTTCTCTACCTGCTAGAACACTACCCGGGGGAATTCACAGCACCAACTGACCCATACAAGGTACTTTTAATAACCCTGAAAGTTAGTATTTCTTATTATAACCTGGCATTAGTTAATGCCACTCCAACACCACACACTAACACTACCTATCTAATCCTTATCTAGCTCTGGGAGTGGTTGAGCCAGCTCAAAACCAATGATTTCATCACTAATGGGAACCTGCAGGTACCAGCCTTGCCCATGCCCAGGTTACATGCAAGAACTATTCTACTGTTCAGAGGTGCTGCTCCTACCTAAGCTGATGAAAATCACATTTTCCAGAAGGCAATTAGCAGTTTTCTGCCATTTCCCACTCATTAAAAGTAAATATATAGCACCTGCTTTAGAATGTGCAGTCTAATTTGAGATATTCATAGTTTATCTTAAAATAACAATCTAAAACCAGATCTCCCCCAAATTAAAATATAAATTAAACAGACATAAACAGAATGATTTCAGAGGATAAAATAATTAAGCAGAATGCAAAGCAACCCAGATGCATAAAATGCATATGTTACTTAAACTGAGCAGCAACAATCTTTTTGTTCGGGCTTTGCACAACCCCTCGCACAACAGGGTTCTGGTCCCGAACTGCCACTCTTAGATGCTATCGTAATTCATGGCTGTGACATAGTATCACATCTATGTAATTTGTATATCTCAGAATTTATGTAAAATTAGGGGTATTTACTGACTAAAAAGACTTTCACATGAATTTAGTCCAACCAGACCAACTCTGCGCAGGCATTTTTCTATCCATTTAAACCTAATTCTGACACATCTATTTAGCTCACATCAGTAAATTTGCAGTGAGCTGCTAAACTGATATAACCAGTTTTAAACCAATATAAGAGTTTTCACATGAGGCTTTGCAGCAGTTTAACTAAATTGTTTTTTAAGCGGACTTTAATTACATCAACACACTTCTGGGCTTAAATAAGCCCTAACGGATATTAGTAATAAACTGATGATAATTGGAAAGATATGACTATTTGCTTTAATATGTATATACATACATCTTTTCTTCCTCCAGCCATTTTTTCAAGCTCAGCTCTTAGGACCATCGTACTTATTGAAGTTTAAACCATTAGTCCTTCCAGGTTTACATGGGTTGCTTGAGAGCAATTAACAAGAGACCATTAATAAGTATTGTCGCTACTGCTTCCAGTGGTTTTGTAGGGCAGCTGGAATTTCAGAAGTTAAGATTGTGTGCTGGAAACTACCCCAGGGCTCCTTGCTTCATGAAGGGGCTAAATCTACCACCAAAATTATGTGCAGAAGACGCTTCCAAGAGCGGATAAAGCTCCTGGCTTCAGCTTCCAAGGACAATTTAAGTCACTGTCCCTTACGCAGAATCCCCTTGAGTTAACAAACCAGTGTGGCAAGTGGTCTGTGAAACAGGTGACTTTACCAGCTGAGCTTCCCAGGTAAGAGAGACAGACAAAAACAAAAGAAAAAAACCCTCTTTTTCCTCAAACTTTTTTTATGGTCAAAATAAATCACAGAAGTCCCAAGTGGAACAAGAACCTAGGTCCAGCAGCTACCTGAGGGAACAAAAAAAAAATCTCAAAGACTGAAGGCATTTGCTCACTGCTGGTCTTATCTGTCTTACACTGGTGTAATTCTGGAGTAACTTCATTGACTTGAAGGGAGTTACTCTGTTTGCAGCCGTCTCAGCTGTTTGCAGAGCAACTCAGAACCTAGCTCTTAAATAGCCCAAGTTACCTCTGCTCTCTCCGGAGACACGGTGGCAAGGAAAGGAAAGGTCCTGCTCTTCTCCCAAAAGCCTGCAGCAAAAGCGGAGACACAGAGTAACCCCAGTTCCACAAAGCAAATTGAAAGCACATCTCTCCCAAGTACAGGGATGCACAAAGCTCTTGGTTCAGAGGCGATGTCTTTTTTTAGACCAACTAAATAGTAGCAAAAAAAATTCCTTCTTTGCAAGCTTTCGGGCACACGCGCTCTTCATCAGGTTGAGGAGAAATCAAAGATTGTGAAAGTCCTCCTCGGTAGAAAATTAACTTCATTTTACACAGGGGAGAGAGGGTGGCTCAAAAGTGCATTCCCCTGGGGATCTGAGTCCTTTTGTGAGAGCGTTGCTCTGTGACGTGAAGATTAGGCTGTCTTCTTCCCTGGAGGTGTCTGACGTCAGAGGCAGCCAAGGATGTGAAAAAAAACCTCTTTTTTGTTTAGCAATGAAGTTTATTTTTCCAAACAGCTAAAATACGATATCTTCCATGTTTCAGGGATCTGTTTTAGGTATGCTGGACTGAGAAAAAAGAGATACACAAAGCTCTTGGTTCAGAGGTGATATCTTTTATTAGACCAACTAAATAGCAGCAAAATGATTCCTTTCCTTGCAAGCTTTCAGGCAATTTCAATTTCAGCTCCTGGGCTGCCTCCACATCTGGAGTCCTGTGGGCCGTCTTGGGCCCCCCGCTACAGAAAGGATGTGGAGATATCGGAGAGAATCCAGGGAAGGGCGACAAAAATGGTGAGGGGGCTGGGGCACGTGACTTCAGGGGTGACGTGAAGGGTGGCCTTGCAAAAAGGCACTGTTGGCGGCACCTGTTAGCAGTTGCCACTTGTCACCCCGCCGCCAACACCACCTTGCCACCCAACCACCACCAGGGGCACACGCCTTTCATGCATGGCTTAAATGAGAAGAGGCTGAGGGAACTGGACTTCTTTCATAGTTTCATAGTTAGTAGGGTCGGAAGGGACCTGAGCAGATCATAGAGTCCGACCCCCTGCCATGGCAGGAAAGAGTACTGGGGTCAAACGACCCCAGCAAGGTGTTCATCTAACCTCCTCTTAAAGCCCCCCAGGGTAGGAGCCAGCACCACCTCTCTTGGAAGCTGGTTCCACATCCTAGCCGCCCTGACCGTGAAGTAGCGCCGCCTGATGTCTAGTCTGAATCCTCCCTCTGCCAGCTTGTGACCGTTATTCCTGGTCACTCCTGGCAGTGCTCGGGGGAACAGGGACCCCCCCAGTGCCTGCTGATCCCCCCTGACTAGTTTGTAACAGGCCACTAGGTCCCCCCTCAGCCTTCTCTTGTGGAGGCTGAATAGGTTCAGGTCCCGTCGCCTCTCCCCATAGGGTCTGCCCTGGTGACTCCTGACCATGCGAATGGCCTCCTCTGGACCCTCTCCATGCTGCCCACATCCCTCCTGAAGTGCGGCGCCCAGAACTGGACGCAGGACTCCAGCTGCGGCCTGACCAGTGCTGCATAGAGGGGGAGGATCACCTCCTTGGACCTGCTTGAGATGCATCTGCGGATGCATGACAAGGTATGGCTGGCCTTCCTGACTGCATCCCCACGCTGTCGGCCCATGTCCATTTTGGCATCAATAATGACTCCAAGATTGTTTTCTGCCTCTGCCCTGACAAGAAGGGAATTCCCCAGCCTGTAGGTGTGCTGCTGGTTCTTCCTCCCCAGGTGCAGCACCTTGCACTTGTCTGTGTTGAAACCCATCCTGTTCTCATCCGCCCACCCTTGTAACCTGTCTAGGTCCAATTGCAGCCTATTCCTCCCTTCTAACATGCCCACATCTCCCCGCATCTTAGTGTCATCAGCAAATGTGAACAGGGTGCTTTTTACCCCCTCATCCAAGTCGCTGATGAAGATGTTGAACAGTGCGGGCCCAAGGACCGAGCCCTGGGGGACCCCACTGCCCACATCCCTCCAAGGTGAAAATGACCTGTCCACCACCACTCTCTGGGTGTGGCCCTCCTTTCATAGTTTCATTTAGTCAAGAGAAGAGAAGACAGAGGCAGGATTTAATAGCAGCCTTCAACTCCCTGTAGGCTAGTTCCAAAGAGGATGGAGCTGGACTGTTGTCAATGGTGGCAGATGTCAGAACAAGGAGCAATGGGCTCAAGTTGTAGCAAGGGATGTTTAGGTTGGATATTAGGAAGACATTTCTCACTAAGAGGGTGGTGAAGCACTGGAACAGGTTACCCAGAGAGGTGATGAAGTATTCAAGACCCAGACAGACAAAGCTTTGGCTGGGATGATGTAGTTGGGGCTGGTCCTGCTTTGAGCAGGCGGTTGGATTAGATGACCTCCTGAGGTCCCTTCCAGCCCTCATTTTCTATGAGTTTAAGGGTGCACATGCCCCAAAGCTTGCAAAGAAAGGAATTTTTCCCTACTATTTAGTTAATCTAATAAAAAGATATTGTGAGAGCTTTGTATATCTCTTTTTTCTCAGACCAACATGGATACTAAATAGATCCCTAAGTACAGGGATGCGCTCGCTCAGCAAGTTTTAAGTCTGCAATGTCACTGCTGCTTTCTGAGAAGCAGATCACTGTACCACAGGGCTAATGTCAATTATGGGGATCGCTGTCTCAGCACAGAAAAGGGCCACGGCATAGACCACATCATCCTTAACAAGAAACCTCAGCCACTGCCTGCAGAGGAAATGTTCTCAGGTAAAAAGCAGCACTTTACAAGGAAGCAAAACAACAGCCACCCTTCATGATGTTCTTACACCTGAATCTGATCCCAATGCAATACTGATTGGAAACCAAAGACCCAAGTGAAGTGAACGCTGACTCAACTGCAGGCGGTGCTGGCAGGGTGCCATGTCTCTGCCGCAAGGCTCAGCAAGACGGAAAGAAACTTCTGGGAAACGTCTCACTCTGAGCGTGCTGTAGAGGTGAGGTTGCAGCAAGTACACCAGACTCAGTCGTGCTCCCAGCTGAAGTCAATGGCAAAAAATCTCCCAATGAAGCCAACAGTGCTTTAGAAAGTAATTAATTTTGGATGAGGCTCATTAGTACTTGGTCGTTTTCCAGTCACACTCCCTGGCACGTTGGCATCCTCAGACTGGCAGGAAAACTCATACAGTTTGCAAAGTCATTCGCTGGCTCCGCTTCCCAGTTGCGGAAAGATCAGGAAACGCTTCACCAAGAACTCAGCGCGTGAGTTCCAGGGATTTTCAGAAACCAGAGCCTTGAACCCCAACACGAGCTATGCAATCCTCTGTCTCTTTAAAGGAGACCAAAAGCATTTCACACACTTCCCTGAAGGCGAGACCTCATGGATGTGTCCCGGCTCCACCCTTCCAAACGTTCCCTCTTTTCTATCACAGTATAAGCCACATCGAACTTCTCCTGGGACAACTCCAACCGTGCTGCCCCAGGCAGGAGTCCAAGCCCGGTGCTGGAACAGAGCGCACTAGCTGTACCTTACAGCCCACCCCGACAGGCCTGACACCATGCCCACGGGAGTGAGTCCAGGGCCACGCTTCAAGGAGACACCAAGGGCCTTGTGGGATCTGGCTAATGCAGATGGAGATCTTGCAACCAGAATTCGTGAAGCAGCTGCTCTGTAAAATAATCACCCTCTGCTTAAAACTGGAATAACAAAGAGGAAAAAAATACAGCAGAGAATTAGTCATGTGAAACTATAGCATGGTTTTATTTTAACAGAGAACTCCTTTAAATCTCCCAGCTCCTGCTGCCTTTCCTTGCAGCCTGGGTGCCGACAGGAATCAAGGTAGGCGGCTTGTCGCAGCTTTGCTAAGGCAATCAGGACGAGTGAATTTTCCTAAAGCCAATGCTCTCTGCTCTCTCTCCCCATCCGAACTGAGATGGTCTGACACACAGTCTTGTCCTGAGCTGCTGAAGGCAGTAAAGGAAGCTGACATTCCTCTGTGGCAGGTTTGATGCAATCTAACCTGTGACAGGAAACACAGCCCCAAAATAAAATACAGCTAATCACATCGCTGCCCTGGCACTCCATAATCTTACCTCTCTCTCGACTTAAAAGTTAAAAAAAGCCCAAAGCCACCACAAAAATCCTGGTGGCTATTTATGAAGTACATAGTCATAGAGCCGCTCGCAATTTCTGTCTGGCAGAGGAATTCAGCGAGGAGCAGAGAGACATTTTAGCCTTCTCAGGAATATGGACTCACTACCTACATGAGCCCGAAGTCTATTATTTACCGGGAGCCAGGTTACGAAACGAAGCTAGGAAGACGCTCAGAAGCAGCGCCTGACTCTTGCTTGCTTCCGAGCACCTCTGGGGGTTGCAGCACACCGCAAACAGGCCCAGACCCCCCAGAAATGCTCCCAGCTCAGACCGGTTGTGAGCCAAGAAGAAGGATAATTGCAGAAAGAGTGGGAGCTGCTGTCTCAAGAGGGGCCTCTCTGGAGAAGTGGGAGGTACTGCGGGGAAAAAGGAGCATGAGCCCAAACGCCTTTGCAGGATAAGTTGCATTTAATACACAAAATACAGCAAGACTTCTGGAGTTGCCTAAGCAATTATTTTAAAGCCACAGCTAATCCACTAGCAGCCAACGACAAAGCACAGCTTGATAAATTAACATCTGTAAGTGGGAAGAAAAACTGGTCTTGGGTTGAGGCACCAGGCTGGAAGGCAAGAGCTCAGGTCCTGGCCGTGGGCTTCCTTTGGAGGACCTTGGACTTATCACTTGGTCACTAGCATCTTCTGAAAGGGAGGATGGACAATAATTTTCTTCTTCCTCCCGCGTCTCTCATCTCTCTGGTCCATTACATCTTCAGGGCAACTCTCAGTACATGTATTTAGTAGCCAAGCACAACCAAACCTGTAGGAAGTACTGCAATATGATTAAAGAGCTGATGAGGGCACAGTGCCGTTCTGCACGCACCGTTCTTGAAGGACAGCAGGGGGTTGAAACTAATGAGAAACCCATCAGCTCAGGTATTGGAATAATGCTGTTCGACGCGGAAATCGGACCTAACACCTGTCTGGGAATAAAACGAACTCTCCCTTGACCAGTTAACAGAAAAAGACATAAGGGAACTCTGAGATGCCGACCGATGACCCAAGCAGGAAAAATCTGTCTACAGAAAAGATCTTAAAACTGGCTCTCATTCAACCTTAAGATTCACTATTTAAGGCATTTTTCCATCTTTTTTTTTAATCTGAACTAGTCAATAAAAATTATATCCATATGAGCCAATCAAAATTTAACAAAAAAGTTCTCCTGTCACTTGATACAAAATGTGGAGAACTCTTAAAGTGAAATTTTTATTTTAAAAATATTTATTTAAAAAAAAAGTTAGTTTGTTTTAATTTCTGAAATTTTCTGCAATACAGGTTCTTATTTTATAGTTACCTCTAGTTGGGTTATGGGAGCAGTGGAGCTAAACAAGACAAAAATCAGTGGACCGACTGTGCATGGTACATCTATTATACCTTAGTAACCTGTATAATTATGATCGTTTCATGTACCAGACTACATATTGCACACATCTGTAACACAGCCAATGCACCCTTTCTGGCAAAGAAAGATACATGAGCTTTCTTCCCATCTCTTGCCCTCTGGAAACAGGGCCTTGCAACTAGGAAAGATGGAAAACAAAATTATATTTCAGATGAGGAAGCCACTTAGAAGTGAAAGGCACAGACTGTGTCAATCCTATCCCAGCCTTGTAAAAAGAAAAACAATTAATTCTTCACTCAGTTATTCCCAAACCCAAACCTATTCCCTCACTGTACAATAAAGGCCCGATAAGAAAATAACCAACACTTTTTCTCATTATTTAACCTATTCAATTAACAGCATGGCGCATGTTCTCTGAGCTTCCCAGGTAGAATTAATGAAGTGCAACTAAATTATCTAATTTCAGAATTTCTATCAATCACCAAACAGGTGAATCCTAGCCACGACTGCAGCGTACAAATTAACTGAAATCAAGCTGTCTCAAGGCACTGCAGACACTCTAGCACAGGGGTGGGCAATTATTTGGGCCCAAGTGCCGCTTAGGGAGTTTTGGTGAGCTGTTGTAGCCTGGGTTAGCACCGTGTCACAGGCTGGGTGAACACCAGGTACCCCCCACTACCTCCACCCACAACAGCTCACTAAAACTCCTCTAGTGGCTGGGCAGATGGGATGGGGCCGTGGGAGGGCAGGGAGTGGCATCCAGGAGCAGGACAGACTGGCAAGGACAGGCCCAGGGCCAGGGCCAGGATTGCGGGTCGGTGAGAGCGTGGGGCCAGGGTCTGGGGAAGAGCTGCGATCTGGTCCCTGCACGGCCCTGTGACAGGCACCGGATCCATGGGCAGGGGCATGCAGGGGGAGGATTGTGACTCTGTCCCAGCCCCGATCCTGTGCTATCAACACCCAGCAATCCTGGGGTCTCCACTCATGTGGGCAGGGCCATGGGTGGGTGGGCAGTGGCATCCGGCTCCTGGACACCACTCCCTGCCCTCCCATAGCCCCATCCCATGCGCCCTGCCGCATGCCCTGCCTGTACAGGTCCTGGGCCAGTCCCCATGGAGACCCCCATTTCATCTGGCACCCCCAGCAGTGGGTGTAGGGCGGATGGGCTGGGGTGCCTGGGCACCAAGCCTGGACCTGGTGGTGGCAGCAGACACTGGCAGCGGCAGCTGGAAGGAGCCACTGCTGCTGGGGATGCCGGCAAGCAAGTCTGGTGGCCATGCTGCCCCAGCCCTGCTGCATGCCTGGGCTGCCCACCAACCCTAGGCCATGGTCTTTGCAGCCAATCCTGCTGTGGGCTGGACAAAATCTGCTGGCAAGTTGCATCTAGCCTGCGGGCCTCGTTGTGCCCACCTCTGCTCTAGCAGTTGAGATATTTTTGCCCCACCAAGGAACACTGCCTGCCAATATATCTCCACCCTCAAGATGGGTTTGCTCTTAGTTATCTCATTTGCATTATACTTGAGAAGGGGTCTCTTTAAAAATAATTCTGAAGATGCTAGTGAGTAGAAGTACGTAGGAGGGATAGTAATTTGGCATAATTTATTTTTTAAAAAACAGAGACACATTTTGGCACAAATTTTAAACTTGTAGATAGCCTTCACCAAACAAATCTGATGGAGAAAAGGCTATATTCATCAAGTGCAAGAATTTCACCATTTCTTTAGAATACTTATATAGGTATACCACATTTTCTTTCAAAGAAGGCGGATCTTTTTTTCAAAAATCAGTTACTGGAAATCCAGTGCACCTTATATGTAAGATAATACAGTAAGAGCAATTCCTGCCACTTATCAGGCAAAAGTCAAGTCTGCGTGTGATCCACAGAGGACAGAACCAGGAGCCGTCTCAGCTCCCTAACTGTTGCTACTCAGTCACTTACTACAAGATACCTTTTTCTTCATTCTGCTTTTCAAAAACAAGATACGTAACTTATTCTGGGTTGCGCTGTATGTGGGAAAATATGGTACATCATTCTACATGGCTACGGCTGGTGTTAGATGCCATTATAAATAGGCAAGAGAAATGCCATGTTTAAATGACACCCTGACAGAATACTAAAACAAAATACTGAAATAATAATACAGTGAAAAAACTTGTGTTCCTTATTAACAGAGGAAAGCAAAAACTTAGGTCAGATACACAAAGACAGACAGTGAAATGGTAAGAGGCTTAAATAGCCCTACGAACACATAAGGTGAATTCAATGTAAATTTTATTTTAAAAATATGGAAAAAGACACCTGCTTATATTCTGCCTGCTTATTCTGTGCACACATGCCATCCCATCTCCCATTCTCCTGCCATCTCTCCCTCCTCTGCTGAGGCCTGCATCCTGCAGTCAACATCACATGAACCAGTTTGCAACCTATGGGCCGTGGGCCTCTTCCCTGCCAAGACTGATGCACGAGCCAACTTCTAAACATGGGAGGAGTCCACGGAAGACAATTACTTAATTACCAACACCAGTTTTATCCCATTTGAAACCAGCCTGCATTACAAAATGTACAAAAAACCCCACTGTGGCACGTGCCCACTATGACGCTCATAAATGTGCTAATTTATGTGAATTTGATGAGGTTTCTTATAAATGACCTACAGGAGCTTAACAAAACTAAATATATTTTGCTATATATTCTCCTATGATTTCACTAGGAACTGCAGATCTCATTTATACCGGTACAAATCTGAACCAACCCTGTTGAATACTTTAGCATTAGTCTGCATGTGCCTGAATGCATTAGGAGCACAAATCCTACGGATTTTCTATGGGATGTGCTCCCGACTCTTTCACCTCTTGTGCAAATACCAGTCTTTGCTAACTCACTTAAAGAGAATTACTTCCTTATGCTTTGAGTGGAGAACACTCAGTTTTCAAACCTGCACTGTGACAAACCATAAAATTTGTCACAGTGTAAAAATATCACAACACAGAAGGTCAAATCCCCTATTGCTCTATGCAAATTTGTACCAGCTGCAGGTCTTTGGGATTCCTGAAAACGTTCTGATATTTCAGGCCTTCATTTGCTGAATGGTGGTGGAAATCCACTGTTGTGCACCATGCATTTTCACTTACAAGACATGCCATATCTGCCTCCCAAGGTATCTTCTAACCCGGAATCCAAATGAAGCATATTGTGTACGGTAGGAGGGACGGTAGCCTGGGATAATTTATTAAGAAGAAAAAAAAAAAAAAGAAAAACCAAACACTGACAAATTCTGCCACAGATACCTACCTGTTAAGTAGTCTTAAATAAACAAAATGGATGTAGAAAAGGCTTCACTTATCAAATGCAAAAATTTCACTATTCTGTTAGAAGATTTCTTTTCTTGCACAGAGCGCACATCTTTTTTTTTCAAAAATCACCTGCTGAGAACGGTGTGCCTTGTAGACATAAAGGCTTCAGATAATTATTTGTACTCCATCTTTTGGTAGTTGGCATCCAAGAAAAATGAGACTCTTTTCTACCAGGACAGTTAATGGACTATGTAGTTATCACAGTGAGATCACATGTTGTGGTAAGCTGAATTTGTGAAAGGGATGAGGGCAGTTTTTTGCCGGGGGGTTTTAAACCACTAACATAAAGGTGCCAATCTTCCTGATAAAGTACTCAACCAAGGCTTGCTGAGAAACAGATGATGTTGAAAGAAATGTTGACTAAGTTAAGCCAGTCTTTGACTTAAAAACTAAGTTACTCAATATGATTCCAACAGACATGTTACATGATAAGCATCCGGTGAAGCAGAGGGCAGGGACGCTAACTGAATTCAACGTGCCACGTTTCAGCACTAGGACAGGGCAGCATTAACCGAACGATTCTTGAAATTAACTTCATAGTAAGTGAAAAGCAAATCCAGATTGTCTAATACTGATGCTGTGAAAGTCTAAGTCGGCATCCTCATTCTTCCACGCACTTGTAAACAGGTCTTTGCATACAGCTGGCTTATTAAAAAAAGGGCATCTTTAAATGCAATCCAGCCATCCCTCAAAATCCTTCATTTCAGTTCCAGCCAGGTGCTGCAAACCTTCTTCACCACTCGTACCTAAAAAGTCGCAGCATCTAGCAAGTAAATACAGCACGACAGTATTAAGTATCATTGGATAAACTTGTTCAACATGACATTACACAGACAGATCCATTAATTATTGTATCTTAGACACCGCATGAATAAAAACATGAAAGTCAGATGTTAAATTAACATCTTGAGGGACCCTTATTTGCTTACTGATACAAAAAGCATCAATACACAAATACCAGCCTAAGCAAAGCAAGAAGTATGAAGTTGCTCAGCTGCGATCTTCAGAAAGGATGCACAAAGACAAGATTGCCGAACTGAGACTGCTTTCCCGGAAGAGACTGAAGGCTCTACCCTGACAATGAAAGAGGTTTACTGGTGAGAGTACTCGGCAGCAACCAAAACACAGCACAGCCAGCTTCCTAGTCATACCAACAACTCAGTCCACCTTCAGTCTTCAAAAGACAGCAAATTTAAATTATAGTTAAATCATGCAAGCTTATCTTTGGTCATGCAAGCTTATCTTTTAAGCTGCCAGAATAGCTCTGCAAGATTGCAGGGGCTGAAACAATGAGAATTAAAAAAGGCCTGATTCAGCAAGGTACTTAAACATGTAAGGTTAAGAACCCATTGAAGTAAGATTTCTGGGGTGAGCCATTAAGCTTCCTAAATCCAAATCACCTTCTGGCTAGGTTACAGAATCATCCTGCTGGTGTGTCACCATCGCAGTATGACACACGAAACAGCACAGGAGGTGTTTTCACAGACATGAGTAACGTCGTCTGCAAAAATCATCTCCCTTGCAAAGGGTCTACCTCCAAAAATAAAAACTGCAGGCCGCATTTTGCTTTTGGTTACAACCAGCAATCTCACTACAGGCCCTAGTTTAAGCCTTTTAAAGAGGCACGAACAGCTGTCAACCAAATCATTCTTTTTTTTAAATCAGTGAAACTATCCACAATGCATAGATTTATCTATTTGTCAAGGTGGTCACAAAGCTCCCATCACCACAGAACCTCTTTACCCTGGCATACATGAAGATTTAACCTCATTGTGTCAAACCGTAACCAAAGACTCTACAAAGGCACGCGATGATATAACCCTCTAAACGGCGACCTTCTCTAGGGACATCCCCACTGGTGTGCAGGAGTGAGAGGGTATACACTCAACAGCCCTCTCTGGCACTTGTTTATTAGCAAAATAAAAGTCAAGTTCTGGACATGCTGTATTTTTCCAGCAACCCACATTAACGTTTAATGCAATGTTGTAAATACACAAATGCTGACAAAACACTGACGACTGATACAGTATTGCTGGATACAGTCTGTTCCTCTGGTCAGTGCTTCACATGGGATGGCACATAGCAGACACTCTCTCAGATGCATCTCTGCCGCTTGGAAGTACAAATAAAAAGAAGTCACTGGCTTCTGCGCCTCTGATGAACAACCCATGTTGCCCCCCAGTAACTTAATGTCAGTAAATTAGACCCCAATCCTGCCTTCCCTAAATTAGACCCTGCTTTTGAAAAAAGAGCATTTATAACAACTTGAAGAGAAGGATAAAAACACTTCCTTTCCAAAAGGGTTAGTTATGCAGATTGATCCCCTCAACCCATAGCCTTGAGAAAGAGACTAAAGTAGCCTGCCTCAGTTTCCCCCTTTGAAAAAATGGGAGGTGGTGTACGCATTTATATATATCCTTGTTGTACCGGTGCTTCATTTCATCCCCCAGGCACTTCCGGCCTACTCTGCACTGTGACTCTTGACTACCCTGCAGCTGCCGGGCTGAAAACAGTCCTAAGTCTTCCTCACACCATGGATAGATACTAGCTAGTCTTAGGAAAACATTTCTTAGCTGGAGTTTAACTGATTTAAACCAAAATTGAAAAGAAATGCACTGTAATGCAAATTTAGTTTTGCTAGGTGCTAGGAAACCTTTAAAAAGTCCTTTGGTTTTTTGAAGTCTCATTCAAGAAATCTAACTCCAATAATTTGCACTTCATTTACTTTATCTGCTTTGGAAGGATGAAAAAGCCAAGTCAACTCTGTCACTATCTGAGCCCATACATTTACCAGTCTCAGTTTTAATTACTAAAACTAATAAGCCATCCCCTCCAATTAGACCAATGACAAAGCTCTCCAGATTTCTTCCTGTGAAAGAGCTGGTTTCCCTGCTTCTCTCCACAGCACCAGCTTTCACACCCAGAGGAGATTCAGTGGAACATGTGGACTGCCACTCCAGACAACACCCGCATGCGGCAGACACGGCAGGACTGTGCAGTGCTCTTGCCCCATGGGTTCCCAGGGTATGAACCGGGTGCCACGCAGGGCAAACACTTTAGAGAACATGCAGCGCCCGAGCTGGCCGCCCACTGAGATCCCTTTGTTTCTCTCAGCAGGAATGCTGCACAAATGAGCTGAAATTCTGAAATGTCATGTTTTTAGAAAAATAAGATGACAAAAAAAGACAGTGAGAGAAATTAACAGCACAACTTTACGTGTCTTGCAGTTTTACCTGTCTGTAAAGTATCATAGGACAGGGGTTGGCAACCCCTGGCACGTGTGCTAGACCGTGGTGCACGAGGCCTTTTGCTTGGCACTCCAGAGTCAGCCCAGGCCCCAGCCAGCCACGGAGCAGCTGGGGCTGGGGTTACACTGCCCCAAGCCCCTTCCCTGCAATGTGCCCTGGTGCACATGAGCAGCTGTTGCCACCACGGAGCCGGGCTGTTCGCAGCAGGCAGCGGGCAAGCTGCAAACAGCTGCACCAGGGTCCAGAGTGCCAGCCTGGCTCAGGGGTCAGCAGCGGCTGCATGCACACCTCATGGCACACAGCAGGGACAGTGCATCCCCGGCCCCTTCCCCACCGTGCTCCCCAAGGTGCACATGCAGCCACTGCCAGCAACAAGCTGGGCTGATGCTCCAGATCCCGGTGCAACCACTTGCAGTTGCCTGCTCTGGGCTCTGTGGCAGGTGGCAGAGGGCTGCCCAGAGCCTGGGATACTTGTAGCAGGCAGCTGCACCGGGGTTCAAAGCCCCAGCCTGGCCCGTTGCCAGCAGCGGCTGCACACGTGCCTCAGGGAGCACGCAGAGAAGGGGCGGGGGCTACGCTGTCACAACAAGGATCAGGCCCCTTGCAGTTACCCTGCCAACCGACCCTGACACACCAACTTCTTCCATGTCCAAGTTACGGGGGGTTTTGGCACTCGGCCCAAAAATGTTGCCCACCTCTGTCACTGGGTTTTGAGTGAAAATAGTTGTATTACGGTAATAATAATGTCTTTTATTATTAACAGTACTGTTTAAAATTCACAACTGTGCTAAGTCACGCACATACGTTACCTAGATCTGTACTTCTGTTACATTTACACACACGCAATGTACAACTTATTCTAGACTATAGAATATATTCTTACCACCCCGGCCCCCCCAAAAAAGACTCTCATGGTGAAAATCTCAACAGGGTCCAATCATTCCTTCATTTATTGGAGCGTAAACTTGTTGCCCTCTGGAGAGGCAAAAAGTTTTGGTATACACCGAGATGGGTTCTGGGACACCCTTCCAACCACTGGCCAAGAAATCAAGGCTCAGGGCAGAACTCGCAGCTCACACTGAAACTCAGCCAACACAGTCACTAATGATTAGATTAAACTTCAGACTCAAACCCCAACATGGGCGCACTCAGCTTCACTCTGCAGACAAATCCACTGACTGAACAATGCAGCAAAGCAGAACTCCAAACTAACTTGGTATTGTATAGCCTAGTGTTTAAATCGTAGATTGACAGGTGGCAATTCTGGAGGATAGATCATGACAAAGAGCACTTTCCGTTGCTGGACACCATGAGGCCAAGGTATCCCTCGCATGCAACAGGATGATGATGGCAGATTAGTCTAACCAACTAGATCAATACGGCCTGTAGCTGGAAGACGACAAGTGTGCATTCAGAAGGATGAAAATGCAGTGTTAGTCAAACACGATCCAGCCAGCATCGTTTGGTGGCAGGAGACAGAGTGCTGCCCTCAGTATTTTTCTAAGCACGTATCTGAGCTGACCAGACACATACTGAAACCATGTTGCAATATGAACATAATGAACCATGCTAATTTGCTAAAAACCATTACTAACCGGTTTGCACTTCAGTGAATTGGGATTGCATTTTTTCTAGCTGAAACCAGCCCCGTTAGTGCTTGGCCTGCATGTTTGTGAACCAACAGGGGTTCACAGGCCACTGGACTGCGAGATTCTTGGTCACGTTAGAAGAGAGGAATTCACGCCGGGGCTGGAAGAGCGAGTGCCAGCTGCACTGCCCGGCATGCCATCGCACAGCATACCGCTCTGTGGAATGGCATTTGTATCAGCTCTGGAGAAGCCGCAATTGCTGCCCTTCTGGCTAAGGCAAAAATTAAAAAAAAAAAAGCTGTAGAAACTGACTGAAAATAATTCAAAAGGACAGACAGAAACACAATGGGGGGGGGGGAAATGCTGAGGGCTCTGGACCTTTTCTACTCTGTAATAAGGAATTATAGGGGTGGTTAGAAAAGAGCACTTAGCCCCTTTCTCTTGGTCTATGGCCCATATAAACTGAAAGCCTGCTTTATATTTAAAAGTAACACTAAAGGCAATTGTACAACGGTGCACTGGACTATGGGGAAGGGAAGAGCTAAATTCTAAAGACTACTGGACATTTTCAATGTACTGTTCATTACTTAATTTTCTCTCCATTATTCTATCAGACTCCCCTCCCTCCCCCTTCTCTTTACTAAAATTAAAGATTTCCTGTTAAATCTCTTACAACTTGTACCATAGCTTCCATCTTATCAGATGTCAAAGTGAATTTATACAGAGGCTTGGGTGATATGGGGTCCATATACCTGGGAACAAGCAGGGGTAGAGGCAAAACTGCAACTGGAAAAGCTGAATGCTTTACTAATTTGCTAGAGGTCTTGAATAGGCATTTAGACTGGCAGCTTTAAGGTTTGCCTAAGCCTCCACCACTTCTCCAGGTATCGCAAGGTGCACGAAGAACGGACTTACCCAAAAGAGAGTTAAACTTATGGCTGCAAGTATTCCTCATACAATAAAGCTAATATTCAGACCATTAAACCACCACCTCTGGTTTATTAATACTCTTAGAGGCTGATATAGCTGGTGATCACTAGGAGAGCCACCTTACAAGATCTCTCTCAAGCCTGACTGGCAGCCAATACTTGCTTTCCAGACCTGGCTTTTCTTTAACAGAAGCTATTAACTGAGCTGAGCTACATCAGGTTTGGTCACTCGGGTCATGTTCATGTTCATTACAGACCAAGTTAAAATGACTCAAGGCATTTCATTTGCCACTTTACCTTATTTGGAACAAAGGTTTTTAAATGTGAAAATCTACTGACCCCTGAACCCAATGTGCCACTTTGCCCCTTCTCACATGTCACGCTCCCACCCACCTGCTCTTCACAGAGTTAAAAAAAAAAAAAGGGGAAATGACATCAATTCCTGTTGTAGTATACACAGGTTGTCTTTAGCCTTATGTTGGTCTCTGAATGCGCCTGGGAAGTTATCAACCTCCTAGTCCAGCTCCAACCCACGAGTCAAATTTAAGAGCAGAACGTACTTCATATCCCTGCTACTGGAAGGAGCAACTCTACAGCCAAGTCCCCAGTGCCTCCCCCTCCAAGCCTCTTGTTTCTGTTTGGGTAGAAGACTTGTAGCATGACCTCAGACCAGTGCAGTTAATGTCTACATTACAGCCTGTAAAATCCAGACACGCCAAACAGCCCATCTCTATAACAACAAGATGAAACAGTGAACCCCTCTCCCCTTCAAGTTCTGTTCTGTCTGGCTGTGCAACTATTCCATTTACATTTTTTAAATTAGGTGGCAAAAACACTCTGAGAAAGACAAAAAAAAATCAAATACTAAAATCAACTAATAGAATATGCCACATACGGAAGATGTGAAAAAAAAAGCAAGCAAGCACGTATGGGCAACTCAGCTGTGCAAACACTTGGATTGAGGTGTGCTCCGAACCTTGCTGCTGGGAAAACAGGCGCAAAGATACTTAATACGGCTCGCTGCAGTTATTGACATCTTGGGGAACACAAAGAAAACAAAGCAGCCATCAAATCCAACCCATTTTTACTTGAACCCTGAAGGTTGCCATCTCAGATGATAGTAGCTGATCTACCAGGTCATTTCAGCTCAAGCTTATCAATGAATATAATTACCTTTTTCTTTCACCATGGCTATCGAGTCCTCTTTGGAGTGAAGGCAGGAGGGATTAACCGAGGTAATTTACACACCGTTTCCTATTCCAGCAACGTGTGGCCAGGATGGGAGAGAAAAAAGCCCACAGTTTACTCGAGAGCTCTCTTCCTTGGTTCGATTTCCCACAAAATCTGCTCTGGCTGCTTCTCACTGTCTCTTTTCTCCTTGTGCCTCTTATGTGCCTCTTATCTCCTCACTCTCCCTCCCTCTCTCCCTTTTCCTGTGCCTAATGGCAGCTCACTCGCGGCTCGTGGACTCTGCCCCTTGTGCTGAAACAACCAGCTACAGCTGCTGCTGTGTAACAAATGCCAAATTCCCCTGTCCCTAATTTCCAGTCGCTGACACCACCTTGCATTGCCCCAGCCTAGCAGGGCTGAGCTGGCAGCTAGACTCTCCCACAAGTCCCTGACAGCAGCTAGCAAATGAGGGACACGGAGGAAAACTAGAGGAAGTGATTAAATGGGGAGGGGGGAGAGCAAGACTAATATTTACAAGTTTCTATTTTTCTTCCTTTGAACCAAACGGAACCAGATTAATGGTCAGAAACAACACAAGTGGATTGCAGAACGGCAATGCTGCCTGTAGCTCAGCTGATTTCTTTATCTGCCTGCTCCTGATTTCAAAACATAGATACCACGTCCATCCGCAGGCTCTGAGATGTTCTCCAAACAATGTCTGAGGACGGCGCGTGGTGGAACAACCTACAGAATCTCTACAAATTGGGCGTATTAATTAACTGTACATCACAGCCTTCAAGGAAAGACACTGCGGTGTTAAAAAGTAGTCAGGTGAACAACACACAAAGCTCTGTGAACTGTCACAGATCTGTCTACAGGGCAACTGGGTTTAGGAGCAAAAACCAGAAGGTAAAACGTGACATTTCTTTGTGCAGCTCTGGTGACCCCTGTATGTTGGAGGTAAAATATTTGTAAGGTCTAAATTCTTTCATTCTTTCCTTTTTTTTAAAAAAAAAAAAGGAAAAGAAAAGAAAATTACGAGCATTGTCAAAAATCACAAGTGCTCAGGAATCTGAAGGCACTGCCTAGGAAAGTGACATTACCTATAAATTACTCCAAAGCAAGCATGCATGTCAAATCAACAAAGCGCTGCTGAAACCTGGCATCCAACCAGTCTTTTTACAACTTTCAGTCTCTTAAGCACAGACTTCTAATGGGATCTTGTGCTTTTTGTGTTGGTCACCAGGTTGAACAAAGCGATCAAGAGTTTTATGCATTATGACTAGTCTCATAATATTTATTGTTTTTCCTTAAATCTCCAGCTCTTCCAGTCATATGATTACAGGAGACCACCGGTTTTTATTTTTTTTTAAAGTTTCTCCCTATGGTTACAGGTAAGAGCTTAAAACCAGAGTGCCTGATTCAAAAACCAAAGGCACATTTAAAAATCTGAAATGTGTTACTCTAAAAAAAACAGCTCATTATTTTAAGCCTGCCTCGTGGCTCTTGAAGGCCTGACTTAGTTTTTGGACACTCAACATTGGCAATGCTGTATTTACACACCTGATTTCCCTTTTCCAAACAGCTTCGTTCATAATAGTTATCTACAAGTCACTTTATACACATGAAGTAATCCTTCCTACACCCTTCTCAGGTACATTTTTGTCATCCATGTTTTAAAGATGTAAAAAAGTGAAGCAGAGAAGTTAAGAGACTCCCAAGGGGACACAAGTCAGTGGAAGGCCTGGATTTAATACTTAGGAGGTTTTGGTTCCCAGCAATGTTCTGCATTAAGCCAAAGCGCTGACGTTTGAAAGCTAAAGCTGGATGAAAACTAAGGCCACCATAATGGAATTCCTTCTTAAGGCTTTTATTTAGGGAACAGAAAAGTTTAGAAATAGAGAATCAAAATGCAGCCACTATTCTGACAGTGGCAGATGGCTGATGTATCCTGGAGAGACAGAACATATAGAGAGCGTTAGATTTTATTTACTGCAAATATTGCAAAATTCTTCCTATAGATATTACCCAGAGCAACAGAAAAATAAAATAAACCAGCCTGTCTGTCATGGTGTTTCTCGTTCAACCAAATCCCTTATTTAAATAAAAAGACAAGAGCAGAGAATTGTCTGGGAAAAAAACGCCTGGCAGATCTAGGCTTGGTTGCTATTGTTAGCTGCCTGATGTGTAAGAGAAACAGCCTGAGCAGTTTGACATTCTTCCTTCTATGACTCAGTGCGTTACTAAGAATAGCCTGAACGGGTGAAGATGGGCGAAATCCCTTCAACCCCCGAGTCCTGTGCATCACATCACATTTCTGACACATCACAGACCACTCCAGCATGCAGCTCAGCCTCGCAGTGCTCTTAATCACACGATTCTTCAAACAGTGAGTCGGACAGGGTCTTGAAGGGGGCACGCCTGACCTTCATTCATAAATACTAGCTCTGCTTTGCTGTTTAATGCCAGAAGGCGTTACACACATGGATAATATTAACCCTTTGCTGTGATCTTTAGACACTCTCCGAAGGTTTGCATGGACATTTATCATTCATTTTTCACTTTAGCAGCTGCTGACATGTAAGCTAACTGCCGGTATCTGGACTTTTTTGTTGTCCAAGCCCACTACTCCCATTTTTCACATGTGTTAGAGATTAGCACCCGGGGCTACGTGGAGGACTATCAGTCATCCAGGCAGAACTGCAATGTTATCCTTTAACATGCACATAAAAATAGCTTTAAAACTCACACGGCAGTAAATTACACTGGAGGGGTTGGAAGACAAATGTAATTTATTCCCAAGTCAAAGGATATAATAACGGTTGCTGGTATTATAAATAAAGGCAAATATATTACACATTTATGCCTGAGCTGTTTTTGTGTTTTGATCTCATTGCTTAAAAAACCTTAGGCTATCACCGGTCCCTCCCCTATCACTCTGGATCTATACAAACACCCCACAACGGGAGAACGTGGGCAGTAACCAGGCGTTCTGGAAACCAACAGCTGCTCTATCGAGGTGCATCATCTTCCAGAGGAAAGGGGAAACAATGCTATTTGCTTTCAAGAACCCTTTTTGCACTCCACGATTTTAATTTAATGGAGTGCTCTCTTTCCACAGTCAAAGCGAATGAGACATGATGAGTACATACCGGCTGAAGCAGCAGGCATACGAGAACGGTAACCAAAACTGATTGTTATTTGACTATGAAGACATAAGTTGTACGCTCAGAAAACACCTGAGGATCAGGCTGAGGATATTTCAAGAATGGGGAAGAACAGAATCAAATTTGTTTTAGCTTTTTCTTGACCCAAGACAAGACTATTAAAGGGAAATGGTCCAAGGAATTAGAATGATTTCAAGTACTATACTTGAATTCCTCTACAAATTATTGCTGGTTTATAGTTGAATTTTCCTGAAAAGTAGCTTTTTCTTCTGTAGCCATGTGAAAGACCTGCCTCCACGGGCAGCAAATGCACTGCAATAAAGCAGCCATTCTGCCATTCGCAGATATTATGGGAGCCCTTTGAGAATGGATCGATAAGAGCCCTTGCTGCCCTTATGAGAGACCAGCTTCAAAGGGCTTACAGGTAAAGCAGAGAAAGGGCAGGAGAAAAGAATTAGTATTCCCCTCTTTTGTGGATGGGAAGTGAAGCAGTCAAATCAAGTAATTTGCCCAAGGTCACACAGTAAGTCTGCCAGAAGGCAATGGCAGGGTACAGGTGCACCTTGCACACCGACTGAATACTGAACTCGGATGCAAGTGACTTTCCAGTGTCTTAACCATGAGATTTCTCCTTCCTCTTATCAGGGCTTTCAAATGCATGGGAATGAAAGGCAGAGGGATAAAATATTTTCTCTTCTAGTTGTTTTCAGTGATAGTCATCTTGGCTGTTCCTCCAACAAAAGATGTTACCAAACAAGGCTCGTTTCCCTTGTAGCATCAGGTCAACAAATTCAGACAAAAAGGTGGTTTTCTTGCCTCTTAAAAAGGATACTTGCTGCAATGAAATTCGACCAATATTCAAAGGGTTGGGCATCATCCACCCATAAACACATGTGCAAAAATATGATCGAATAAGCAACTGAGTAAACCAGAATCTCAGATTGGTTTTTTTTTTTAATTTCAAAAGCTGGCTGTCAAAAACTTTATCTTGCTCTCATACCTTACAGATGAGACAATGGCTTATAAACAGCAGCATGCAACTGTTACACACTTAACTCCCATTTCCTCATTGACAAATGAAGGAACAGATTCTTGGAAACTATAAAACAAGAAAGTTTTGTTAAATTATATCTAGAAAAATCCCTATGTCCTCAATGTCCACTGGCCTCTGGAAAAAAGGGCCGGTGTGCACAGCTCTGGCAACAAAGCCCGCCAAGGCTTAATTGCTGCACTGCCCGAGTCAATTAAGAGCCTGTACCATTATGGAGTCTGGACTTGAGGCACTGGAGAATTCGTCCTCTCCCAGGAAACAAAGTCCTCCTCTCCCATGCTTTCACATGGAAGGTGACCCACTGTTACCAGGGATTAACCATGCCTGCTTCAGCGGGAAGAGATTTCGCGCAACAGCCCCCGAGCACTTACAACTGTCAGTGCCCTTCGGAAAGTGCAGTCTCTGGTTTCAGCATTCTTGACTTTGCTAATGACCGTATCCTGGCTCCTGTTCCCCCTGAGCACATCACGCCCCCAAATCCGACCACATCTGCAGCTTGGACACGTGGCTGTTTTCTGTCCCGTGATCCCAGCACAATTGGGAGTGCTTATCACAAAGCACAGACACTAGTAAAAGGGAATGCAAATCCACTGAACGGAATGGAGTCATTGCCGACTGCTGCAGTTCCTTCACACTTGCACTTGCTTCTGCTCTACGTGCTTTCGTAACGGCTCTTACGTTGGTCTCGCGGAGCTCCCAGCATCTGCAAAGAAAGTGCTACCAACCTCCCTCCTGTCTCTGGACAGACTGTGAGACTGCAGTAGGACTCCCTCCGTGACCGTTACTTCAGATAATAGCCAGAAAAAGCCATTTCATACCCCTCTACAGCCTTTCCTGGCTACTGACTTTGTATTATCATAGTTCCAGTGGCCTTATAGCCCATCTTTAGCCTTCTTCAACAGATCGCACTGGGAAGTGTCAGTGATGTAGAAACGATACCAGCGCCTCACTTTGGCCATCCCACCTGCGACCCAGCGCAGAGCTACCACACGCACATGACTTAAGCAGTGTGGGGGGCCTCAGAAAGACCTTCCACCGGTGAGCAAAGTTCTTCCTCTGTGCACGGTATGGTCCGAGTTCCTGCAGCCCTTACCTCCTGCAACAACCACATTAGCCTCACTGGTTATCAGGCAATTAACAGTTATTGGAGTGGGTCTGGTGCACTATGCTCTGCTTTACTTCATAGCTGATCTCATGGCTCAGTGAATTCAATAATCCTGCATCATCATTACTACTTCTAAATCAAATTCCATAGTTATTTTTAAAGGGGAAAAAATCAAATGCGGAAGACACACAATTTTTACTCTGTATTGTATGATCTATTTAATTCCTAGTGCTCAGATCTCTTTTTAAATCGCCTGCTCACTTATACTGGTAAAAGCTATTTTTAATGTTCCATAAAAAGAAACTTCCCTAAAAACAGAAAAAAAGTTTCACAGTTTTTCATTTGCTAGAAATGTAGTAATTCCCTAAATAAGTCTGAATATTTTTAAATTACATCCCTACGAGGAAAGTTTTGTTAGTAGGCCGATGTTCTGAGATGGCAAACAAAAAGCAGTCTCCAAAGACTGTGTGTGCACCAGAAAACTGGTACTGTGGGATCCATGTACTTAATGTAACCTCTAACTGGCTAGTATCCACAATAGTGAAGCCAAGAGACCCGGCTTGATTCTTCATGGTCAGAAGACAATCATGCTTGATACTCCATAAAAAGCAGCAGCTACCTCTGCATCATCTTTTCCTTTGGTGACATGAGAAAATTGTGTTATATCAGTGGTGCTCAACCTTTTTCCAATAAAGGAGGTTTCACAACAGTCCTAGAGCAATTTAACACAAACAGTTAGAAAGTCATTCCTACATTTTTGTTGTTTCAAATTAAGCCAAACTTGCTCTACGCCCAGTGGCCACAGAGAACAAGTAATCAGCCGTATCTTTTTAACAACCTTTTACATACTCCCATGTCTCCTCTTGGTCTTCTCCTTGCTAGACTAAACAAACCTTGAATCTTTGTTTGTAGGACATGTTTTCAAACCACTTATCACTCCTGGTCTTTTCAGGGACTCTCTCCAAGCTGCTAACATCTTCCTACAAGTGTGGTGCCCAAAACTGGATTCCAAATGATGCCTCACCAGCGCTAAGTGAAGTGGAATACTTATTCCACATTTTCACATGAAACTCCTGGTAACGTACCGCAAGGTAAGTACTGCAACTTGGGCCAAAGCAATACATTGCTGACCCATGTTTAGTTTGCAGTCCACTATAAACTCCCAAGCCTTGCCTAGCTGCGTGTTCCCCAGTTTGTATTTGCACATTTGTTTTTTCCTATGTACGTGCACAATTTTGCACTTGTTGATTTTGAACTCTCTCCCCCATTTGTCACAATCACCTTGAATTCTGATCCTGTCTTCCAGGGGGTTGAAACACTCCCCTAGGTTCTTCACAGACAATAAATATATGACATTATTCACAAATGCTGTAACAGTACTTTATGGTATTAATCATGCCATAGAATTAACCTATTGACTACATGTAGGCCCAGGACAGACCCCAAGCAGGACTTCACCTGCACAGCTGCTAGCAACCAGGAACAACAATTCTCCAACAAGCAGCACATCATCCCACAGCACTTTGTGTCATCCAACAGTAGGCACACCTACACGGTGATTAATGTGCCATAGTTACTGCATATTAAGTTTAGTATTTGGTTAACCAAGTACTAAATCAATGTGCAGTAACTTGAGATACTGCACAGCAGTGCCGGCGCATGGGTTTTTAGTGACACTTATTGTACAGTAGCCTGATATTACTGCACAGTAGCATGTTAGCATGTTTTCTGCTCAGCATCCTACACTGCAATGTTATTAGGCTACTGCGTAGTTAGCATCTTGTGTAGACGTAGCCACTGTCTCAGAGATACGAGTGCCAACTACTTAATTTAATGTTCCTTTCTCCTGTTCCAGCACATACCAGGCTTAACCCAGTTTAGCTCATGAGACCTGACAAGACCACAAGTCAGCATTAAGATGCAATGACTGTAGATCATATAAATACATCAAATTATCCTTGATAAGGAGCTACAATAATTTAGACATTTCTAGCAGGAGGTGGAGCTGCCATGACAAGATTACAATAGAGTCTTTGGCTGCTTACAGCTGAAAAAAACAACCAAAAACAGTGCTTTACTTTCAGTTTGGCATGCCTCGAGTGCAGCACATGCCCAGAAGAGCCATCGCATTAGTCTGCCCAGGTCACCCAGCATCTATATAGATCAGGCACTTCGAGTTGGTCTTTTTGGCACTTCTGTCACAGTCTGATCTTCCCTCTCCTTTCCCCTCAAGGTTCCTCCAGCCTGCCCCAGCTGCCTTACACTTGCCACCTGCTCAGCTCCCTGAAACCCACAACAGCAAAATGCTACGTTTCAGCACATTACAACTGACACCAGAGTAAAGCCTTGAAAAGCCAGCTGAGCCTCAATTGGTGCCGACTGCAAGGAAATGTCGGCTTTTTTAGTGAAGGCTCACTGGGCGCCGTAGTCCACACTCTTAACAAGAGCATCCTTCTTAGATGTGCTATGAGCATCTGAGAGCAACGGGAGGCAGTACCATGGAGAGTGAACAAGCCCGGCGTCAAAGCGCCCTTACCTGATCCACAGGAGCGCTACAAGAGGCAGAAAGAAGCAGAACTGTAACACTCTTTTAAGGTTTAGTCTCTTTTCATGAGACAAGACAAAGTGGGGAATATAGGTCAAAATCATATGGTAACTGCCTCCACACTGGTGCTTGAAAAGCTACAGTCTTTATACTCGTTATGGATTCTCATTAACTAACTGGCTTCACAGGAAAATTAAGGCCATAAAGACTAACTGTATAAACCAAAGCTTTTCCTAATAGACAAAAGATTCAAGTTACCAGGCTGGTCAAGGTCCACGCAGGTACAGAATTAAAGTAACTTCCTCACCCCATTCTCTACCCAGATGTCCCATACTTTTCAGATGAAGGAGAAAGCAGGTGAGGCCCTCAGATTTCAAGCCACCAATATGGGTGTTGGTTTTAGCTGATAACTTTTTTTTTTTGGATGCACGCCCATCTGACCCAGAGACCAAGATCCAGCCGTTCATTTAATAAAAACTGACTGGCAAACATCAGCCAGAAATACCTTTTGTGTCTCACAGCTTCACTTGCAAGACGACCCTTCACACAAGCACACTTTGCAGGGTAATTCATACCAGTTCAAAACAGCGTGAGAATTCACCACATCCAAATGGTAGCACGCTCCCTGGGTTTGCAGTGGCGTAAACTGCACAACAGGGAAGAACTGAGACCTCCATCTGTGTACTGATGATCAATATTTGGTCTACTGTCGTCAGCCTTGCTGGTCCTGGCTTTCAGCTGTCAGCAGCCAACCTGCCGGGAAAGCTGCATTGCTGTAATCCATAATTTAGTCCATGAATTGCATCTGAATCTGGAATAAACTGCACCACTGAAAACTTTAGCTTAGAGCTGCCCTGTTCAGCTATGTTAAGGGTTTGCACCAGTCCAGCTCCCCTGCTAGTAACCACTGACAACTGAAACTGTGGAGCGTGTCCCCCGCATCCGAGAGAGACAGCACCTGCTTGCCTTATTACACCACTACATTTGCTTAGTTGCTTTACTGCTCTTTCCAAGATGGAGCTCTTTGGAAAAAGGTGCTGTCTTCTTGAGTTGCGGAAATCATCCTTCATACAATCCATTACATGCTTATTGACTAATTTATCAACCCTGAGTTAAAACCTCTTTGAGATTGCTCTCTCCAAAAATCCCCATCACAGCAAACCAGGGTGTTGGTCAGACAAAGGCTCCTTCCCATCTTGTTATGCTTCTGCTGAACTCATTAGCTAAGGCAGACAAGGTCTTAATTAAAAATGTATTTTTAATAAACCAATTACTCACAACGCACTGAGTATCCAGAATGACAGGTGAGGTCCTTCTTGTGTTGAGTTAGCAGATATAGAAGTGTGCATTTGTGCAGAACAGAATGATACCAGGCGATGATGAAATAATAAACCTTAAGGGAAGCCCATCGCAAGCTAAAAATCCTTGCCCAGTAGAGGCAACCGCTTGGCATGTATGTTTTCCACCATCAAACAAGAATGACCTGCATATGAGAGACTTTCTTGAGCTGCTAAAGATAGGGAAATATTTCCTAACCGATCCCCAGGGACACAGGGGATATCAGACTGCATGTCCACCATGCGAGTCACAGCAGCAAGCATCAGTCAGACTTTGCCATCAAATTGCAGGTGACTAGGTTCAGGAGATGCAACCGATTCAAGAAACCCACAGGGACACGCATCTCCCAGCAGAGCTCTTTTTTTTAGCTTCCTGGGTGGTCACAAATCAGCAGAGCATCTTGCTAGTAACTTTTATTAGAAAGAGGAAATTACCTTTTTGTTCGACTAGTTGGATGAAAACGTGCATGTCGATTTTATTGTCTTTAAAAGGAAAGCGAGGGCTGGGGGTGGAACTGACTGCCCCGGGAATGGGGTGACCATAGACTTCAAGGTAACTCTCAAAGCAAGGGAAGGATTAAAATGAACTATATGTCTGGCCTGGATGTATAAATAAGAACTCAGGGGTACGATTAAGGCAGCACATCAACAGACAGACCCTGATTTTTCATATGCACTGTCCATGAGTTGTTTAGTAATGAAGGCACTTCCTATCCTTCTAGTTACTGTGAACCTCAAGGACAAACTGGCCTTTCTCACAATTTTACGGTTGGTCATAGCTCTTTGAGTAGTCCAGTCACTACTCAAACCCTTCCCGGTACAGATCTGGCGTGTCATTTGTGATTCTCTCTCTTTCTCTGTGTTCCTAATAGGAACAGAAGCAACACAGGTGAAGTATGTCCTCAAGCAGATCCCAAACAGCTTGCATTGTATTCCAAATCAGATCTCATTTCTTCCACAACTCTCCCCCCGCCCCCATCTTCACAATGAACATGGTGCTGTGAATGCAGAAGTACTGCCAACCAGTTGTGTCAGCTCCCTGCTTTTAATAAACAACCTTGACGGGAGAGCCATGTTACGTAGCTACGGTGCATGCATTACATTTACTTCCACTTACAAGTCCCAGCTCCAAAGGGCTCTTAAGGCAGCAGTAAGTATTAACAACCTCATTTCTAAAAATATCTTACTTTATATCAAAGGGACTGAGTAATTGGTCCCTGTGGCAGATGCTTTTCTAGGATAAACCCTTGCATGAAGTCACGTGTTCCAAAGAAACTCATGCACCGATTTAATATTGATTTCAGAACAAGTCACTTAGATGTTTAAAGGGAGCAGCAGTGTCTAGGGTTGAAGCAGGGCAAAGCATGGGGAGACCTGGATTCTCTCTGCCACAAACTGAGGGCACGGACAAACAAATACATCACAGCGAGTTAAAAAGGGACAAGAAATTACCGCTCAGCAACTGTTCAGCAGCATCTTTCCACGTGCCTGTTCTTACCGCATAGAAAGCAAAAGCTAAACCTGGCCAGCTTAGCCCCGAATGAAATAGAGCTAGTTTACCTCAGTTTAGCTTTCACTTACCACAGAGTACGAGCAGGCACACGGGCAATTACTGCACGTCCACTGCCATGGGGAACGTTCCCAGGCCCTTTTCACTCTCGATAATTTGTCCATGCTCCAGCTGTTTGGTCTCAAACTATAATTTTCTGGGTCTAAAATTTTACCATCTGTAAAAGAGGGATGAGACACATTTTTAAAGAATCTTTATCTGAAGTTCATGGTATAAAGTTCGCCTGTTTTTAACTTCTGCATGATCTACCAAGTCAGGTACCTTCATTACCTTAGTAGCAGAGTAGAGCCCTCTGCCTGCTTGCTAACAGTCCCCTGCACCACCTCCAGAGGCATCGTGTCAGCACCACAACTGCAACTGCCCTACAAAAGCATACGTGGGAAGGTGGGCCCTTCCCTTGGCGAAGGCAGAACAAGCTCCCCTAAGCAAGAGGCTCCAGAACAGCAGTCTGCGCACGGCAGTGGGCTAAAGCAATCTGAAACTTTCATACTTCTCAACTGTAACCTCTTTCCCCCACCTCAGAGCTGACTCTAATCTATTCCTACTGACCTTCTGTATTTCTCCCTTCATTAGTATCTAGAAAAAAAGCAGGACTGAAACTATATTATTTTATCCCGTTATCTTTACAGAGCATCGAAGGGGAGTATCATCATGGTCAAAGGAGAACTCAGTGTTACTGAGGTCATCCAGCTGTGAATAGAAGAGAAACCTCCCAGGACTGATTTCCCCAGACTCCAACTGCAAAGCTACCTTATCTTTACAGCAACAACTCTGGATGTTATTAGTCACTTTGGTTCCAGGCTTGAGATGCCTCAGAGATGAGATTACCTGAAACCCCCTCTCTCTCCCTTGACTTGAACTGAAATACGAGGTTCTCAACACTTCCAAAGAAAATCCAGCGCAAGACATCCCGATGGACCCACCCAAATCCATCAGCCACTTTGAGTCTTTTCGACCAGTTCTTTTGCAGCACCTCTGTCACTGCAACAACTGTTCCTAAACTGTACTGTCGGAAAATATCTGTCTGCTAAACTGCAATGAGCTAACTTGACTATGCTTAGCTGATAAGACTATTCAAGCTATTCAATGAACGCAGACCAGACTGATGCTAGTTCTCTCGCTTACCCATACCTTCAGGACTTTCAAATAATTGTTCACACCAGTAGTAATCATCCAGATTCAAGCAGGGCAGCTGCTTCAGCACAAACTTCTTGGGAATGAGATACAGGACCTCCGAGTAGTCCCCATCCACAACAACTGCAGTCCTTTTGATAGAGTTCCTGAACTTCACTTTCCTCAACACCAGTTCTTGACTTTTACCAGGTCCATGGAGCTTTCCAACGCCATTTAAGGTCAGGAAAGATGGCATTTCTAGCACCTAGGGGGGACAATACTGGGGATGTGTGGTCAGTCTTATATTTCTTATAACACTGTGCTCACAGTTTTTATCTTTTTTTTCTTGTCCAGAAAAGGGGATTACAAAAGCTATATTTTTAGTGATTATCTTGGAGAGATTATGACGGTGTGCTTGGTCAGGTGACTGCCATCTAAAACCATTGTAATCAGCAACTCATCCAAGAAGAATCCATAAACCCAAAGCAGAAGCAAACAGAGCATTTGAAAAAAACTGGATTAATATGCAGGGCAAGAGGAAGAATGTAGCTGAGGGATATAAGAGGATTAGTTCTCAAAAAAAATAACCTTTGTGTGTTAAAATCTTATTATGGCAGAAGCATGATAAGCCACACATGCACATCTGGGCCTTTAATCTACTGTATCCTTTTCCCATGTGGGGCTCCATGTGTATTATACAAAAGGTAGCTGCCCCTGTTTTCTGAAAACTTTACAGAGGCTGAACAGCTGTCCTCCAGAAGCAGGTTTCCTTGGAGGAAATCCTTTCTGCAGCTCCTATGATCTTCTCATAGCATCCCCTTCTCCCCCTTTCAGGCACGACTCCCCAGTCCCATTGTCTCTCTGTCACCCGTCTCATCGTACTGTACTGCTGGCTCGCCCTGCCTCGTTCACATGCATGTACCCTAATTCCATTCCAATGCCTTCTAATCTAATCATTGGAGGCATTTTTTCTCCCTTGGGTAAAGGCAAAGTTAATCATCAACCGGGCATTCGAGAGCCACAGAAAATTCCAAAGCAAGAGATAAAAAGGAACAAAAGCATATTTATTGCCTGTGTCACGGCACTGCTGGTTATAAACAGGCCAGGCCTTGGTTGATCCAAATCCTATTAAAAATCCTACAAGGAAAGAGTAAGGAAGGTGCCTGATGTTTAGTTCTCAATTTTCTCAAAGAGATTTAAAATGTCATGACAGAGAGCTGCAGAGCAAAGTGCAACATAATCCCAAAAGTACTGGTAGTGCTTCTATGCAAGTATGGAGTTACAAGACACCAAAACAGTCATCTTACCAAAAAACCAGGAAGAAACCACTGTAGAAGTTATCATTTAACTCTTCCTCACACACCTATGCAGATACTATTTCTTGTAAGGCAGGACTAAGGGGAGAGATGGGCTTTTTTTAGTAGTTTTAAACCAATATACTGTTTTGTCAATCCAGAACTTCATTAGAGGGCTTTCCTTATAGCAGCGCTACTCAGTGCTATTGGTAACACTGAATGTAACCTTGACCAGGATTTCCAGTAAACACTTTTCCCTGGGTTTTATAACTTACTCACCAACACAGCAGCTCACATCCTCAGCTAGCACAACTTGGTACAGCTGCACTGATTTCAGTGAAACGAAAGCTTATACACTAGAGAAGGACCCCACTCAAACATAACCACCGTGGTTCTTTCTACAGCACCTTTCATCAGAATTGAACCCAGCTCCCAACAAATGCAGGAGAATTAAGTTTCACAGCACTGCGTTGAACACCAGGGTCACTGGAATTCAATATACGGAGCAGAGAATGAAAAGCATCTTCCTCCAAAAGGGAATTGCTTCTATGAGTGAAGCTGAAGACAGGGCTCCCGTCTATTTGAAGTGAGGGGGACTATGACCAGCCAAGCTCACATGTACCGCACTGATCAGGACAACATTATTATCCCTATGTACTGCTGGATAAACCAAGCAACAGAAAAACTAGCAATTCATCTGTGGAAGAACTGAAATAGAAAAATATCAGCTTCTACTCTAACCACCAACCATCCTCATTCCCCCTTCCCAGCTCACTTGCGTGGCAGCAACACAGGGCAATGCACAACCTAAAAAGCATTAAAGCTATTGGCATCTACTGTGGAGCAATGGTCAGAGCCAGAAGCAGCAACAGTTTTTTCCTGTAATCTTGCTTTGTAACAGCAGTGCAGAGTCATTACTGACAACTCCCTTTATCAGGTGTTGCAATTCATGACTGCATGACTGCAGTTTTAACTCTTAAGTGACTTATGGGCATTTCCAAGGGGGCTGCATGAGGTGCGAGAAAGGTGACAGAATGGCATAAAAAGTGCACCTTCTGATACACACCAACTTCCAGTCCCTGCACTGCCTCAACACAAGTGCCCCAGGGTAGTTAGGCCACTGGCGGTGGCTTCTCCAATGGGAGCAGAAACCACTGAGCTCAGAGCCCTTTCTATCATTATTCCTCTTCCATGACGAACAGAGTTGCATCAAGGTGCACAAGGCACCAGAACCATTTCAAAAAGTGCAACAGAGGCCTCTCTCTCCTCATCCGTGACAGAAAGCAGCTCAGACAAAGTGACCACATACCCTGGATTCACCAGGGTAGTTCCTGTTTCCCTAGTCACATGCCTGTATCTAAGGATCTGGATCTTCTCTACAGGCACCCAAAGGTCCCAGATGGTCACAGCGATCAAACCACCTTCCCTAACTTTAAAATAGTTTGTTTGTCTACATGCAGGTTGCAATGCAATACCAAGCACAATTTTTCTATGTGTGCGCCAGATCCAAACAGTCCAGCGGGACAAGCATTCAGTGCAAGGAAGGGTCTGGAGAGAAGAAAAAGAACAGTTAAACAAATGGACAGAGTATCCAAGCAGCTCTTTTCTTCTGAGTGAGCTTTTGTATAATGATAAACTCATACAAAATCCTCAGTGGGGAAAACCCTTTGCTCCAACAGCAAGGGGCTGGTGTTGCTGTTGACCCAGAGGCACTTCCTAACAGCACCAGCACATACCAGGATTTTGTCTTTGCATCACCACATAGTGACCCTAAGCCACATCTCCACACAAGCATCTTGGTTCTGTATTCACAAACAAGGTCACCCTGCCCTGAGAGTACCTGCTACAACAATGCCCCATTCCTGCACTGCCCACCACAGCTGATCTCTGATAACTATCATCTGGCCCTGGATACTCTAATTATTACTCGCAAAGCCCTTTCTGCTGCAGAGCAGTGCGATTCTTAACCAGAGGATTTCTCTTTAAGAATCTGCATCCTGCCTGCTTAATGCAACATGTCAAGGACTAGGAGTAAGTAAAACAGAACTGAGAAGACTGAGATAACAAAAGAGCTCCCCAGGTCAAACTCAGGGCGGTCTGGAAGTTGGCTGAGAAGGCTCCCAGTGATAAGAAATGAAGAATGGCAGGGACGGTTTCATCATACATACCCTGGAGTCGTGGACTTGTCCCCTTCTACAGTGATGGATGACAGCCTTGGGGACCGAGTCTTCCAGGGACCTATAGCACAGGCAGGCTCCCTTCTCCTGTGTCTCAACTCCTACGTGGAAAACCACCCTCTGGGGTGTAGCACACAATGCAGATTATTTACACGATATTTCCTCTTGATAGGCAACAGGAGCAATGTACAGTGAGCTATACCAGGCACTGTGACCCAACCCTTATACAGAGCTAACTAGGCTCCAAGGGATACAGGCAAACCTCTAGCAAACACCCACCATAAATAAATAAATAAAGGATTGACTCCCAGCAGAACAAAAATCAAATGGCAGGAAATACAAGCAACAAAAGCAGATTTAACTTTCCGTAAGGGAATGTTTCAGCTGTCAGAACAATTCCTGATAGCTGTCTTGCTGTAGGTCCTGGGGAACACAGCCTGCTTCCTACCAAAGCCACCTATAGGCAACATCCCCAGTACTAACTGGGTAATTAATTAAGCAGTTAAGAACCACTAGCCATAAAGTTCAGGTCATTTCCAGAACCTAAATAATACAGTCCTGAGTGTTTGGTGTTATGCCTCTGCTCTTTATAGAAGACAGCTAGGCTATTCATAGCTAGGCTCAGGTTTTGGTTGACCCCCAAAGCAGCTATATTCAAGAGTTCAGTTTGGCCCAAACATGTGAGAAGGGAACAGAGCACATACATTACTTGGGGCCAAAACAGCTTTAGAAATAAAGAGCTGTCCCGATGAGAAAAGAAATACCTTGCACACAAGCACACTTCAAATGCAACCTGCAACATTTTTTTCTGTGTTGAGATTGCTAAGACGACAAATAACTGCAAACTTGATTATACTAAAGAAACTGCACAAAGGAACAATGAACTCACTGAAGACAGCAGCAATTCAGACGTAAGATTGGGGCCAGTGTCATTGCAGGCTGACTTAAATGACGTTAATCAGGGATGAACTTGCCCCTCATTTCACTCAAAGTCAGCAATGTATATTGTATATGTAATGCTGCCTTTATTGCTTCTGTCATCAGAACCAAAATTCCCCCTAATGTGTTTCAGTGTAATTTTATTATCTCTCACTGCACAGAAAATAGGATTATGAAATAAAAGATAATCAGACCAGCCCAGTAGAAACCAAGAGGAGGAGAAAACACCCCCCCACCACAACAAGCAAATTAGTAGCAGAAGAGTCGACTTCCACACCAATTTGCAGCAAAACATCAAGATACTATTACACAATCTAAAACGGCATCTGATGGATCTATCCAAGGTGACGGGATTATACATTTCCCCATGTAATGGTCTGTTCTCGGCTGACAGAGAATAAAAAGAAGCTGCCTTTACACAAATGGAAATGAAGCAATGACTGAACATTTATGAGAAGAAAGACAGCTAACCCAGCAACGCTAAAGAACAGAACAGCCTGGAAAATCAGCAGAGACACAAGAGTTCTGAAATGTGCGCTCATGTCCAAAGGAATCAAACTTCTCTAGCTACAGTAAAATGTCAAATTCATATAGGTTTAATCATGCAGCTCAAGTTCCAGCACTTAGTTATCCACAATTCATTCACACAGCAACAGCCACTTAGTGAGGTACTGTACCACTGCCTACAAATATTAAATATGTAGCAGACAGAAGCTGCAGGTAGGAAGCAGCTTATCAATATAGCAGAGCCCCCAAAAGGCAGCTAAGGTACAACTTGTGCACACCGGCTCAGAAAATCTAGAATAGTCGCATTTTGCAGATATCCTTTTCATCTCAGGCCTCTCATCTTTAAAGATCCCTTACCCATACCTCCAAAGCAAGCAGTGATCTTCTGCGCATACTGGCACAAGCCATTCTCATGGTAGGGCTCTTCACCAAGGACCTGATCACTCATTGCTTCAAAGGGAACTGCCTTTCTCTGCACAGTCGACCAACTACCGCTTGCTTGAGACAGACTGCAAGACCACAGAGCTTTCTCTTCCAATTTATTTCCATTAATAATTCAGGCACTACATAAAATCTGCTGAGCTCTAAAAAACAGTAGCACAAAGCCACTTTATGGCTTCTGAAGTAATTATGTTTTCTTCTTGAAAATGTACCTCAAGGTACAGTAGTCTGATAATTCATAGGCAATATATCCAAAACGCAATGAGATTCATAGCCTTGCTGCATAATGAGAAATACACCGTCGATCATGTAAAATAGAACCACTCTGCTCAAATACAGCAGCAGAATAGGGAAATGAGGACCACTGAAAAGCAGCATGACCACGTACCTCAGGTATTTTAGATGTGCACAGTATGCTAGAGTTTCTGTCTCTCTTAATCCTCTTCAAAATACGTCTTGATGCCCATCTTGCTGGGGTCATCTGATCTCAGCCATCTTTCCTGCTCAAGTGCAGCAGGGCTAGACCCGATGCTCTGTAAGGTCCCTTCCAGCCCCTAACGACTATGAAACTATAAATCCCTCAATATTACATATTATACTCACAGGTTTACGCAGTTTATGTTGCTTGGATATCAGATGAAAAGAGCTGATAGACTGGTATCCTCTTGTCTTCTGGCAGTTTCACCATCAAGGCAGTTGGGCAACATGGAAGAAGTCAGCAGCTAAGCAGCTAGCTCCCTGAAGCACAAGACTATTAACTTTATCATTATCTTAGCTTGCATAACTACAGGCAAGCAGTGACAAAATGAAAAGGCCACCCACAGTATAAGTCCAGGAAGAGCATGCTTAGGCTCCTCACTGAAAAAAAAAAAATGGGGAAAATGGACAGACCTCAGGAATAGGATGAATGCTTTAAAAAGTTGGGGACAGAAGAGAAACAGGATCAAGCCAGCAGCCCTCATCCCTAAGCCAACTGGTGTGAAGAGACAGCCCAGGCAGTCATTGTGCACCTGTTCCAGCTTTGCTTTAGCCAGCCAAAGGCACAAGACTGTCAGACTAATTAATGAGAGGAAAGAAGATGAGAACATATAAGACGATCACACAAGCAAGGCTACCCTCTGAACAGAACTCTTACAAAATGGCTTTGGTGAGGCGTTCTGGGCTCCTAGCTTATTACAGGAAGCAATCAACATGAATTACTACCATATAAGAGCTCCCCATAGGAGATGCTCTTTGTGCATCCTGCTCCTGGTGTTTCTCCCCTTTGCTCTGTGCTCCTTCCTCCTGCACTGGGAGACCCCAACCATCTCACCAAGAAACAATCAAGAAAAGACACAGTCTAAGCGCCAAGTCTATCGAGGCAGAGGTAGTCTTATTCAAAACTGACCCCAAAATCTATGTTGGATATAGAGGAATTTTACTCTCAGTTGACCTAAAATTGCTAATGATTCATATGGAGTATAACGGCAACAGTTTACTCCTTTATGAAAACATAAAATATATTAACTCATTCAGGTGCACTGCTATCTTGTATTGTGCCAGATGTCTCTAAGAAATCTCCAGTCTTTGTGCATTCTCCAAACTAATGAGCTTCACCATGTAAACCCAGGAAGAACAATCAGGCTCCTTATCAAAAAGAATGGGGACAAGACCGGACTAAGCCATGCCTGCACATAAACAGAGCACTGTTACTGTAATTAGCCGTTTTGAACACTGAAGAGAGAACACGCTTGCTGACATTTGAAATTCTGCACATTCTACAAGCTATTATAGTAAAGGCTTTGGTATTTCCAAACATATAGTTCTTTTACATCTAGTTTCGAAAGCTGAAAGCTGCAAAGTCTCTTCTGAAGCAGTTAATTAAATGGACATCGTTTTGCTAGTTTCTTGCCTATTTACGTATTTATTTTATTGTTAAGTTATGCAGGTGTGTGTAGGATGGAGTCAGTAAGCTGTAGTAGACAGTCAGCTGATATACAATTAACTGCAGTGATAGTACATGCAGCCAAATGGAACTGGATCAATATTTTGCAGTTCTTATGAAGATGTAGACTGTGACTTTAAATTATATGAGTTCAAAGAAAGTATAGTGCCAATTTGCTAGTTAAAAGTGGAACTGAAGAAACAGAAGAATGCATGAGACTTATTTAGTGTACCCCACATTTTGCTTAGCTTTGGGTAAGAACAGACAACCCGTTTATATGGGTATAATCAAGCTATACCGTGTAAGAGAGGAGCAGATGTATAACTTACAGTCTCACTGATTTAAACTGTTCTACTCTCATGTAACACAAAAAACATACCTCAGTGCACGTTGCATCAACCTATATATTGAGTGTCCACAGTTTGTAATATTTAGCTGCCCATCCCAGGGATCATAGGAAAGTAGGGCTGGAAAAGCTTTCACAAGGTTATCTAGTCCTGCCCCTGCTCAAGGCTGGATCATCCCTGACTAAACCATCCCAGACAAGTGTCTGTCTAACCTACATTTGCTTAAATTGTCACTTGCTCCCTGTCACTGGGCTAGGGACAGAAGTTACACATAAACCGGTTTAAGTGATCAGAAACTGGTTTAAACCTGTAACAGAACAGAAGCTCTGTCCACATAAACCAATTTCAAAATGGCTGAAACTGTTTTAAAATAAATGTGGTTGAATGTGGCGTCAGACTTAACTGATTTGGGTCAAATCGGTTTATGAAACTTCTGTCTCAGACCCCTTCCTCGTTCAAGTTAACTCACAGTCCCCCAGCATCCCAGCATGCTTGGGCTGGCCCCGCTCTTCGCTCTTCTGCTCCCTGGATGGGGGAGTGAGGGCTGACTGACAAGGGGAGGGGGCAAGCCTGGCTGGGGATGTTGCCTAATCTATGCGGGGGGGAAGGGGCTGCCTCCCCCCAGGCAAACCCCAGCTGGGGTCTGGGACCAGGGAGGGGGGTTAAACACCTCTTCCCCCACTCAAACTTACTGCTGGCTGCAACTGTGGACTGCAAACCCCAGAAGCACCTGGAAGCAGGAAGTGATGAGCAACCCTGCAGAATCTTGCTGTGTAATTCTGGACTGCAAATCCTAGAGACCGCGGGGGCAGCAGGAAGATAAAGCTAACACAGCCAGAGAGCTGTGCTCTAGCAACCCCCAGCTTCTGGCCTGAGCCACTGCAGGCATGTGTTTGCATTTTGTGAATTAAAGGTAAATGTCTGCTCACTTCTGTTTCAATTTAATCTGTGCAGCTTAGACTAACCTGCAAAGACTGAATCAATTCAGCCTCAGGCTTTCTGACTGCCTGTACCCAGCCCTAGTGGTTAGGCACTGTAATAGCAGCCTACAGTCTGGTACTCTAGGATAAACTGGTCATCTGTCTGCTCTGTACCCTGGAATAATTTACACCAAAATGCAAAGCCAGTGTAAATTATACTGATGTAAACATGTCACTCCCAAAAGCTGTGGCCCTATATTCTTGCCTTCCAAACAACAATGCAGTATAGTATTAAACTGTGTAGTATACTGCTTGCTGACTACGAAAGCTGTGAAAGTGTGAAACAGTGCCTCTTGCACAAAAATGCAAGAAGGTGGCTGGAGCAGGATTGGGTTTTGGTAACAAGCCTGCCACAAAGAAAATCAAACTCCGCTATTGGCTTGCAACCCATTAGATGTAAGAGAAAGTGGAGTGCTTGCAGCACCAAATACCAGACCCATGCCATAAGATACATAACAGTCATAATAACAGTCCTCAGCCTTCTACCACACCTGAGCCAAACATTATAAATGATGGTTAAAATAATTGGCAAAGACCTGACACACACATTGCATGTATGTAACAAGACTCAGAGAGCAACCCAGGAAGCCAAGGGCCTGGGGAGAAACCTCCCAACTACATCTACATCTCAATTGAGCTAAGTCTCATTAAAGGAAACAAAAGAACTAAAATAACCACTTCAAAGCAAAGCCTGCAAGAGACAAGAAAAGCCAAAGTGCACTGAAAACATGAATGTTAATATATCCTGAAAAACACATTTTCCCTTTGATTAAGAGCTATTTCCCAAAGCAAATATCCACTATCTGTCTAAAGTTTTACAAATGTCTAAATGTTTATTATGCTAAATCAGTCTACATGACTGCATCTAACTTCTGATCCTCACTGCCTCACATTTGTATTCATTAATTAAAACATATTTCTCAAAATAGGCAGTCAATTTCTAACTGTTTATTATGCTAAACCAGTGTATCCTCCTAAAGCTCACACCTATTGTATCCAATGGTCTCTGATCTTCACTATCTCCATAAGCCATTTGGTGCAGCTATTTATTAGGCTCCATTGTTAAAATAACTATTGAAAAACAGTATTCTGTGATTAACTTCCTAAAGGTACCTCGCTCAATCAATATCCATCCCATTTGATTTCAAACTGATCACAAGCTTGCAAACTTTGCAAACACACAGAGAGGATAGAATTGTAATATGTTAATTCTGTCCTTGCCTGCTTTCTTCAGACTTTGATTAACCAACTATCAAGAAGAAATGCTTTGAAGCTATACAGTTAAAACAGTATAAAAAGCAAGACAGAACTGCTAGCACGGTGTCTGCATTCCAGGGAAGATCAAGAAGCCATCCTGCCACCCAGCCACCAGCTGGACCCACACCATGAGGCTGTACAAGAACCGCTTCCTGCCTGCATTGGGTAAAAAGCTCTGTGCAACTAAGATAATACAAGGACTGTAATAGCTCATTTATTGATTATTAAGGAAAAGTCTTTTGTTTTGCTGTCAGTTTTATGGTATGTTGGTAGTTACTAAAGCAAGTCTTTCTGCTATTCATCAACTGAGTGTTGTGTCAATTCTTAAAGCACTAGGGTTTAGAAATTTGTTTTTTAAGTGCAACACTGCTAGCAGAGCATAATTTCACAATGGGCACTGTATCATTTGGGTAGTTTTCTGAACATTATTGATATCTAGGTTATATAAGATCAAGGTAGATGGCTTAGAAGACTATTTCTTCTTTTGCTGGCTTTGCTTCTCAGACTTACATTGATAAGTCACTTTCAGTGGGTAACCCCAACCTTATCTTCTACATTAAATTATGGGTTGTTTTGGCTTCCACTTAAAAGGCCAACTCTGCTAGACAAGTGGCTTTTGCTGGTTTTACTAGACAATTGCTTATAACAAGAATGATTAAATATTATCTTTTCCACCTCTGCTTTCAAAACAGATTAATAAGTCTTGCAAAGCACCAAAGAAATGCAGCACTACAAAAATCCCTACCAAAGTGAGGTTTTCTTGGTTATAAATGAGGCAATACACCTATTTGTCTGTAGAAATAAAATCAAATGTAATCTAACAGTTCCAGGCTATTCCAGATTAGATAATATTATGCCACAATGCTTTTCAGAGCTTAAGCTAAACAGAATAAAAGTGTTAAATTATACTGTGTGGCTAGGCACAGACATTACACATAAACTGGCATAAGTCATTGGAAACCATCCTAAACCTGTAAGAGAACAGAAGTTCAGTGCGTGTAGACCGTTTGAGGCATGGGATCTTGTCTAAGATAGACCTGAATGGAGGTAATACCAGTTTAGGTTAGACTGGTCTATCAGACTTCTATCCCAGATCCCCTTGCATCCCAGGATGCTTTGCAGCTCCTCTGCTTAACCCGCCCTTGCAGGGTGGATGGGCTACTCTCAGCTGGAGCTCATCTTCTCCTGCTGAGCGCTGGGCTATCACAGAGCCGATGGACCAAAGCTCCTGCTCCCCAGCCTGCATCCTGCCTGCGCCTGCCAGCCAGGGGGGCAGAGGCCCTACCCCAGCCCCTGCCCCCCAAGCATAGCTGGGGAGGCCCAGGCAGCCAGGGGCTCCACTTCCCTCACCCCCCACCCTGCTGTTCCCGGCCCAAGCTGCATGGGTCTGAGCCATGGCTCCTGTCTGCAGCTGTAAGCAGTAGCCAAGCGAGGGAGAGGGGAGGGAAGTGGATCCCCCACGTGGCAGATGGCTCCATTCCCCCCATCGCCTCCCAACTGCTGCTGACAGCCAACAGCTGGCAGGAGACAAGAGCTGGGGCCATGTGGCCAGCTGCCTGGCTGGCCTAGGCATTTTGTGACAGCCCGCTGGGAGGTGTGCTGGAGCGCCCCAGCCTGCCGGCCTCATCCAATGCAGCCGCCTCCATGCCCTCCCCACGCCCCCAAAAGCAAACTTGAGTACTGTTTGCTTCCAAACTAATTGAGGGAACTTATAAAAAGCCAGGAAAGTGTGAATCTTCTTTGGGCTTTCTGAATGTCTGTACTTACACTACAAGTCAACATTTAGGTTCAACTTTTAGACTCCAATAACACTCTGCAACTCTCATAGGCTTCAGTGAATTTGCAATGCATGCAGATGGCGTATCACCTTTAAATGGTCTGCCCCACCAAGAGTAGGTACATGTTGATGGCAGTCTGTAAGTAGCATCTGCCCAGGAAGTGGTGCAACATGCACCCCCTTCCTGCCCAAAAACCCTTACTGGCCAGGAAAGAGAAACCAATGCTGATACTGTATCTTATGTCTCCATGGGAAAGCTTATTTACCTCATCAGATCAGATCACTGACCCCTTTTGTCTTCATTCCCCTTTTTTGAAAACAAAAAGGCAACCAAGTCTATTGAAGCTCACAGAGAAGGAATCTCCAAGGAAAAGGAGACCATTAGACAAACACAAATTCAATGCAGCTGATTGAATCAAATCAGCAACATGGTATTACAACATTCAGGTTTCCTCCCCGTGGGAAGACAAGAACTTTAGTCCGAAGAAAACAATACATTCCTTTCACCCGCCGAGCTATTAGTAGACATTTAAAGAAATCAAACACATTCACAACATTTTATTCAAATACTTAAAGTCATAGCTCTATATCCCAGGAGCCCCTTGAACTTCAGGTGGTGACAGACTTGTTGCAAGGGAAGTTCATGAAGCTTTGACAGTTTTGGAATGACAGAGGAGCAATTAGCTACCCCTTCTTAACATCCCTACCGGGCAAACGCATCTCCTGTAAACCTGGATGTTATTTTACTCAGCTTCTTTTTGCTGTTTATTCTAGAAAATCCACAGAGGTTAGAACAGATTTTCTGGGCTTCTGTAAAATTTGTGAAACATGATACCAAAATATCATGTTATCAAGGGTTATTTGAAGACTGCTAAGCGACAAACTCCCTTCTCGCAACTGCTGATGTTTGCAGAACCCTTCAGCTGAATTAAAGCATTGTGCTCAGCTTCCTGTTATCTTCTATGTAAAATAACTTCTGTAGCAGATGAGCCTTGATAACAAAGGATCAGCTTTGTAGTGCTTTGTAAAAGCTGGATGGTACAACCTCTGGTTGCAGGCTTTCAGTCGCTTCCCTAAAACATGACATCCATACAAGTTTGGCCGTCAGTAGAGCAGCAGATCTTAACAGCCAACTTTTCTTAATATTAAAACCACGTATGTGAGATTCCAGTGAGTCACTTTCTTCTTGTCCACATTGGCAGCAGCTGCCCTGCTAGCTACACTAGCTAGGATCAATTTTTATATAGGAAGTCAAACATCACACTTCAGACATAAACCAAACACCCACTTGGTCTTAGGAACAAATTCCCCATGGAGATATTATTGAATACTTGTCTATGACCTTAGCAGGATTTTTAAACCTCCCACAGAAGCATATGGGACTGGGATAGTGTTTTCAGTATTTTGTGTCTGAACTAGAAGGATGAATGGTCTAATCCAATGTGGCAATCCTATGCTACTGCGTGTGTGCTTTAGTAAAAAAAAAAATCACTACATACTACTTACATAGGTATTTAAATAATTATTAAAGCGCCTATGCCAACTATACAAACTTCTATTCTATGGCTACTCATCTGTAACAAATATTCCTACTATTTGATACATTTGTAAATAGGTCACTATCCAGTATCTTACAATAAAATGTTTATTTTACTAACACATACGAATATACTAATTACACATAAAGAAAAAAATTTGGCAATGACATGCATTTCTCCTTCACAAATTAAGCAGGTGAAATAATTTTTAGATGTCTAATCACGTTAGTTACCTCAAAATTCCCTAGGAAATAACTTTCAAATTTCTATCGGGAAATATAACCTTGCCAAGTGTCACCTGGTTTCTCCCCAAGAGCTAGGGATTCCTTCCTTCCTTAAAATAAAGGACTCTATTTTCTAAAGCCACACGGGACAGCTGGAGTGCCTGGTGTGGATCCAGTATATAATTATGAAATGGGACAATGGATGGTTTGTGCTTTTGGGGTAAGAAAGTGACCTAAGGTTCAATTGTCATGTATCAAAATTTGGACTGGGATTGTCATGGGAGCCAAGTTAGGTGACTAACTCCCTTTTAACCCTTTGTAATTTCAGCCTTAAAGATGCTGGATAATGCCTTCTCAGCCCAGGGACTGCAGGTTTTGGTTCGTTCCTCCTAAAAAGAAAGAGAAGCTTTTTGCCGTGCATGGACTTTAAAAACAGACCATGATGCTTCTTGCAAGAACAGGCTGCTGCAGAGGTGTTTTGACAAAGGGTTTCTACTCCCCCTGCTGTTGTGTAGCTCACTGGTGGATTGCTGGCATACCCCACAGAGAAAACTTGTGATCCGGTACACAAGTGGTGTTAAAGATATGGCTCACAGGCCGGATCTGGCCCATGGAGACCCCATGGAGACCGCTGCCCACAGCTTGGCCCAGACAGCACCGCACATGGCACCTATTCCAGCTCACCTCCAACACCAGCCGTGTGCAGCACGGGTCCCAGACCAGCTGGAGCAGGCTCTGTGTGCAGCTCAGTCCTGGACCGGCCAAGAGCAGAAGTTGGATCTGGCAAGGTATTTGAAGTCTGTTATCAAATTCTCCCTCAGTCTTCATTTCCCCAGGCTAAATAACTATAGTTCTTTCAGCCTTTCCTCATAAGCCTTGCCTGTGCCTCAGTTTCCCTCTGTAAAACAGGCTTATAACACCACCCTCTCTCATAGAGGAGCTGGAAGGGTAAATACATTAAAGATTGCAAGGCACTCAGAAAGCAAGATAATGAACACCATAGAAGTACCACAAATAGAGAGAGCACAAGGAAGCAATAACCAAAATGTAAAAACAGGGCCAATGCAACACACTGCTGACCAACTTTCTTTGCTGTTAATTACTTTCTAACATTGTCGTATTTCACTATTAGATTTAAAAAAATAATAATTTCCTAATTGATTTTGCCTGTTACTTAACGTGAAAATTGCTCCTTTCCCTCCAAGGACCATGTTACAGGATGAGGCAAAGAGAAGTAATTCTCTAAACTGCTATGATCTAGGAATTCTATTTTCACCACGTTTAAATTATTCTGCCCCCAAACAGCCAAATCATTACCAGTCTGGTGGCTGTGACTAGAAGAGAGCAAAGATAGCTTATATAACAAGCACTGCTTCAACTCAATCATACTTACCTTGGTTTTTTTTTTTAAATCAATCCAGATGTATATTGCAGTCTGTTCTGTCTTGGAAAATCTCTCTCTGTCCTACACTATTTTGGACGCAAACATCTCTCCCTGTCCAATCACTCTGTTCTATTTTTGGAGGCAAAATGACCCCATCTGCACTAATGGATGAACCTACTGGATTGTTACAGTAACAAGACAATTGGACTCAGCATTTCATTTCCTGGCAGTATGATTATAGATTATTTCTATTGATCTTCAATGCCAAGATTTCTGGACAGAACATTTTGTAGCAAAAAACCCCGACCCTTATGGACAGAAAAGAAACTGCTATACATCACAGGGGATCAATGCACTTTCATTATCAGAAAATAGACTCTGCAATAGTATTTAGGTGCCAGTGATGTGCTCAGTGCTGCACACAACACAAATATATATACTGCGTAAGACTGAAGGCCAAAGTCAACCTCTAATTTAGGTTATCTGGGATAATTTACACAGTAATGGTCCTGCTCCAGCACTGTGATTCCAAGTACATGTTCATCTCGAAACAGATAGGTATTCCTATCGACTTTGACAGGACTACACATTTGCTTAACGTAACAAGTGCCTAAGGGCATTATTGATGCTTAAGTAGGAAGCAGGAGAGCCAACAGAAACTCCTTGTTTTTAGTTAGCCGATATGAAACCAGCCTTTTCTCCTCTCCAGTCTCGGAGATGCGTATCTGTCCCGGGAAGCGGGGTAATGCAGGGTACGTACCTGCAGCCCCGAACGACACGTGGAGAACAGCGGAAGGAACCCGTGCGGCTCGTGAGCCACCTCCATGTACAGCTGCAGCCGGCCGGTGATATCACCACCAGACGCCGGCTGGCAAAGTTAAAAATGGCAGCCACCGTGGCAGAGGGGGCGGAGGGCCCAGAGATAGAGCAGCTGCAAACATCTCCGGAGGGGCAAGCCCCACTGCGGCAGGTGCCATGGGGAAAGCGAGTCGTGCTGCTGTATCCGCTGCTGGAGGCGCACGCTGAGCTGCTGCGGACGCCGCCAGAGGAGTGAGCCTCAGAGGAGGATCTAGAGGAGGCAAGTGAGCTGGTGCATGAGCCGTGGGAGAGCGGAGGCATCTACACAGAAGCCTCAGGATGAAGGTGGAGTGGCGGGCCGGTGGGGCAGAGGGCGGCGCGTCAGTAGACACACGCCTGTGACGACCCTGACGAGGGGTTGGGGCAAGACGGGGACACCAACGAGGCCCAGGAGGGCTAGAGGGACTGGCCTGGACTCTGAGGCCCTGCGAAGGGAGATTCACAGGGTTTGATAGAGGAGCACTAAGTCGTGGTAGCCATGGGCCAAATTCCCCTGAGTGGGGAATTTAGGGTGAGGGCACTTAGGTTACGGGCACAGGGAGGTTGGGGGCAGTTCCCAGGAAGAAATGTCCTGAGGGGCAGGATTAAGGGTGAGGCCACCCCAACGACGTCAGTGCACAAGTGGGAGGGTGTGATCCGCTGGAGGACCTCATCAAGGTGACCCCACAAGGTCCCTATGAGGCCCTACGGGGTGTAGGGGTGGTGGAGCCCTGTGTCAACTGCTGGGCCGGTCCTGGGCACCAAGGGACCTGCCAGCTGCCCCGCCCATTGCAGAACATCAAGATGTGGCAGGGGAGCGCGGGGTCGACTGTGCGGGAGGATAGAACTACCTCGAGGTTACTGAGGGTCCAGAAGGGGCGTAACATCTGGAGAGAGATTCGAGCCAACACCCGGTGGCTAGTGACAGCCCGGTGGGCACAGTATCATTTAGCTAAATCATCATTGTGGCAACTGTTTAGGGCTGTAATCCCTTAATATACAAGAATCAGGCCTGGGTGCCTATACACGTGCGCTGACGCATTCTAATTAGAACACTTTGGAGCAGACTTGATTAATTGCTCAATTTGAACACTTCAGTGTGCCTCACCATCACATATATTACTATTAAGCATCTCACATTTCAAAATGGCTGCGGGAGTACTTTAAGTATAACTTGTCAAATAAGCTTTAGTTGAAGTGTCCCCATGGCCACTTTGAAATGCAGGATGCTTAATACACATGATGCTATGGTATTTTACTTACAGTGGTTCACACCAAAGCACATGAGCTGACAGTTAGATACTTCTAGGTCCTAAATCTTAAGAGCTGTTCACCATGGTTCTACATTATCAATCTTAGTTTTAGCCCATCTAAAAGATTGCACTGAGCAATGCAAATGAACAGGGATGAGCATAATACAGTGAACAGGATCCTTTAATTACATCTTTTGCTTCACTTTTCCCTTCCTGGACTTTGACCTTTTTCTCTCTAGGTGGAGAGGAGACACGTGTTACTGTATAAAACTCCCCACTCCACAGAACAGATTTCTTAGCTACAATAAGACAAGCCAGACGTTTTGTTGCCTCACTTTAACTAGAGTCACATGACTATGTGCAAGCAATCACAGAACCAGCTCCTTTATTTAAACACTAATCAAACAAGGGACTTCATAAGAATAAATTTAACTATCTCAAATCTTCTCCACTTTTTGCCCATCAGGCTTTCTGCTACATGTGCAAAAGCAACACGCACATTCACAGCAAGACTCGGTGTTTCTGTCAGCTTCACCATGGACCTCCCACAGCCTTCAAGCTTGCAGCGCCGTTAGCTGTGTCCCCAGGTAAACCTAAGGCACACCATGTCCACCCTCCTCACTGATCCAAAGCACTAATTTAAGTATTCAACAGAGGCCTGGAACAATGTTTTTGTCCAGGTCTGTCAAAACCAAAACTAAGAATAGGAGGTTACCTTTGTAATGGGAAGTATGGCTCAGCTATCCAATGCCAAAAATGACATCAGTCCACTTCAGCCACTGCCAACATTCTGACTAAAATCAGATTGAAATATGCTGTGGTGGCTTATCTTTGTCCCGTAATTAAATAAATCCTACAATACTGCTGAACTCTTCCTTTCACAGTCGGCGCTGTCTCCTCATTAACACATCAGCAATGCATGCACATGGGCAGTCAGTCGCATTAAACGCAGAAGAGCTGAGCAACATGTTGTTCATATTGCTGGCTCAATTCTTTACTGAGGCACCCCTGTTCTGGATAGCGAACCTCTAGACTTGAGCTATATCTGGGATCATTTAGTCTGCAAAAGAGAAGCCAAAAGATGACTTGATAGCAGTCTTCAGGAAGAGTGGTTCTTAAGAGGATAGCAATCAACTGCTTTCTGCATCCATAGGGGACAGGACAAGAAGTAATAATCCTACATGCAGGAATGGAAGTTTAGGTTGGGCATTTGAAAGAACCCAAATATGAAGCTGATTAAGCACTGTAGCAAAATTGTGGCATCTCCATCCTTGGGAGTTTTTAAGTGCAAGTTAAACAAACAACAGGCATCACTGCTTTAGCCAAGGATCACGCTTCTAAATCAGGGGTCAGAAGAGATTTTCTGTGGTCCATTTAAAATCTTTTTTTCTAGGACCCTAATATTGATGTAGCACAGAGTTAAGAATGACTTCTGTTAGTTCCCCTAAAAATACAGGTGATTAGGTATCAAGCACCTAAGACAGAGGCAACCTGAACATATCTCTTCTTTTTTTTTTTTTTTAAAGAAACATTCAGAATAATCCAGTTGTCCCCTTCTCTCCTAAGTCTCCAATGAACTGACTTTGACATGGCATACACTACTAAAAACCTCAAGCAAGCAGGCTGATGCAAGTCAAAAGAAAACCCAAGGCAGCCAATGAAATTACAACTGCAAAAAATGGTTAGAGGAGAATCAGGTTCTGCCTTGTACACGTGAAAACATTTCAGTTTCCAGCTAGATCAACTGAGCACTGAGTCACCAAATTGCTGGTTTCTGAGGTTCATAGATTTATAGAAGTTAGGGGCTGGAAGGAACCTCACACGATCATCAGGTCCAGTCCCCCAGCTCTAAGGCAGGAAAGACTGCTGGAGTCAGATGACCCCAGCGAGGTGCAAGTCCAGTTGTCTTTTGAAGATCTCCAGGGAAGATGACTATAGCACCTCTGGCTAAACTCTGGACACATGAACCGTAAAGAAGTTTTTCTTTATGTCTAATCCGAAGTGACCTTCTGTCAGTTTATAACCATTATTCCTAGTCTTCCCCTGGGGTGCCTTAGCGAACAGATATTCTCCTAGCCCCTGATGTTCACCCTTTATATACTTACAGGGTGCCACCAAGTCCCCCCGAGTCTTCTCTTTTCCAAGCTGAACAGTCCCATGTCCTTCAGCCTCTCCTCATATGGTCTGTAATCCAGACCTCTGGTCATTTGTGTGGCCCTCCTTTGAACTCCTTCCAGCTTCTCTACAAACCTCTTGCAGTGCGGCGCCCAGAACCGGATGCACTACTCCAGCTGTGGCCTCACCAGTGCTGAGCGGGGCGGGAGGATGGCATCCTTAGTCTTGCTAGTAGGTTAGTCTCCTACTGATAAGACACTTGTTTTCTTTCATGCAATTTTCCAGTGCATTAGTTCCCTTAAACAAGGTGTATACAGTGGTCACCAGTGTTTGACAAACTGAGGTTCTGGTTCATTTCTTCATCCTATTGCCTTGCTGTGCACACACAGATGATAAAAGAAATTGGTTTTCCTAATGGCTACTACGAACACTGAAATATAAATCTACAAATTGGCACCGCCAGGGAAAGAAATAACCACCGAAACACATAAACAAACAATATAGAGCTGAAAAGACATTGAAATGGAAAGGCATGCCCTTGACAAGCCAACAGACACAGCTGTCTTGCGACTGTACTTATACTTCACACGTGACAGGCCTTAAATGAGTGAATTTTCTTGCCAAGCATAACTGAGGCAAATATTATGAGAGTTACCCTAAGGTGTTAGTCAGTAGATGCTGAACTCCTTCATTTACCATTGACTTCAGAGAGAACTGAAGGCACTCAAAAGCCTGCAAATTTTCAGTTACAGAGTTGGAATAAACAGGAGGCCCTTTGGCCTCCTGCAAAAACTCCCTCTCACCAGTATGAACCACTGTGAAATCTCCATCGCTGGAGGTTTTTATTAGTTGCCTACAATACCTGGAATGGGTGCAAGTATATTTTATCCCGCCTTGCAGTAAGGGAACGGCGTCTCAAAGTCCTTTCCATCCCAATAGTGCGTGGTTCTCCGAGAGCAAAACAAGAGGCAACAGAGCTCCTAATGCTACTGTGCAGTCCTGAGAATGACTCGATCATACAGAGCACCGACACTCAACATTTTACATCAATTCTTCTTCTAAGTTCCTTTCATGTTGCTGCACCTATCTTATTGGGCCTGATCTTTCACTGTTACCTCCCAAAGATCCTTCCCTTCCCCGCCAAGGAAGACCATGGTGGTCCTGGATAATTGTACGGGTCACCTACAAGAAAAGCTACTTTTAACATGTGCTTAAGTATCATGAGTCATTTTTATCCTTCACTTCCAGCTTAGATCTCTAAAAAGTAAGTGACTCACTGAACTGTGGAGCATAACTTTCTGTTGGTGGTATATTTTTAACTACATCCATTGGTCACAGGTTCCCTTTCCATCCAGGGATTTAAAACATACCTATAATCATATTATTTGGGCACTATTCCCACAATGAGCATTTTAAACTCTTTGGATTTATTTAAACAGCAGAACTAGGTGCAAACACAAATTCTGATTTATAACAAAGAAAGAAAGATCCATCTCAATCCCAGCAGAAAAATTTGAATTTTCTTCAATGTATGCTCTCCTCATCACTGTGGTGACTGTTAATTTTATGGGGACCAGAAGCACAATTCAAGGTCAAACATTTAGGATGATTTCTCTTTGCATATGCACAAACCTCCAAATTCATCACCACTGCTCACCTTAGTATTCATTAGGACTGTGCGAAGCTTCGAGTGCCGATTCGATTCAGAGGAGATTCGTCTCAATTTGGTGGACAAATCTCCGAATCCAAATCGAATCAAGAGACCAATTAAAAGGTCCGAATTGATTCAGAGTTTTGGAGATTTGGGCAGTCCCCGTTCGCTGCTATAGGAAGCCGGACCCAAGCTCCATGCTGGTAAGTAGGGGCCACGGGGGCAGGGGGGACCATGGGGGGACCCCTGCCAGGCCCCATCCCCTGCCTGCTCTTCCAGCACCCCGAGTGCCCCCCGACTCCTGCCCACTCTCCCAGCCCCCCCATGCATGGCTGCCCCATCCACCCCAGCTCACGGCTCTTAAAAAAAAAAAGAAAGAGCCCCTAGCCTCAGGGCTTCTGGGGGCTCATGGCAGAGCCCCACCTGCAGCACGGGTCAGTGGGGGAGCAGCAGGGATCATCTGCCTGCCTGGCCAGAGCTGGTGAGTTGGGGCAAGAGCCAGGAGCAGGGCAGCCATGGTAGGAGCTGGGAGAGCGGGCAGGGGTTGACAGGCATGTGGCAGATCTCCCCACATGGCATGGGGCAGTGGGGATTTCCCCCCCCAGCCTGGCAGCAGGCAGTGAATAGGACCTCCTTCTTTTTTTCTTTTTTTTAAGAGCTGGAAGCTGGGGCCAGGAGAGCAGGCAGGGGATGGGGGCTCATGACAGAGTCCCCCACGCAGCATGGGGCAGTGGGGGGCAGCAGGGATTGCCCCCCCTTCCTGGAAAGCGAGGAGTTGGGCCAGGTGGAGCAGCCATTGACGGGGCTGGGACAGCAGGTGGGAGACAGGGCCAATTCGGTGGTGGCTGAATCTCTGAATCAGACTTGGCTGAATCAATTCGGGACAGTGATTTGAATCACCAAATCAAATCACCATCCCCCAAATCGGCCAAATCTGAATACAAAGTGAATACTAGCTGCTTTGCACAGGCCTAGTATTCGCATAGTGGTACCATCATATTCCATTTCCATAGAGTGTTGCTCTAATATGATTCAGGATCACAGCCACAATTAAGAAGATACACTAGCCTACCAAAAAAAAAAAAAAAAGACTGCCATGCCAATAAAAAGAGATTGATAACCTTTTTCTAGCACAGCTGAGTAATATTTTCAAATGAATCAGCTAAAACAGGTGTTGACCCTGACAGCATTGATGAGAGGAAACCCTTATGTTTCAGACATATGGTACGCATATTTTCAGTCTGAAACCAGATTAGCAGCTTCCATTTATTTCCCTTTAACTATGAATGAGCTCGGAGTAAACCTATTATACTTTTACAAATTATACTATCTGTGAATTCCAAGCCCACCCAGTACTTCCTCAAAGTCAGTTAATTGATTCAGAAGCAGTTTCAGAACTCTGGGTTGTCCTGTAGCTCCATACTGGATGTCATGAAGGCAGAGCAAGGTCAGGCTGCTTAGACTGTAAAATAAAGCTTTGATTAAAGAAACACTGGACTATTTTGCTATTGGGTGAGAAGCTGACTCAAAATGCAAGTAAAACAGACCAATCTGTCTTCAACATCTCAGCTAAGGGAAAATAAGAACCAAACAAATAAATAGCTACCATGTGGGTTAGCAGGGTAAGGCTCACATGTACAATTTCTTTCTAATATTGACAGAGGGACTATGTGCAGGTGCCACGGCTTAAGCAGAGAAAGGAAGGATATTACGTTTTCTTTCTCTGCTTTCCCACTTGACCAAATGGGTTGAATTTATTGGCGCCCCACATTATGGCAGATTACTATCCTTTTACAGTAGGCCATCGGCCCTGTCCAGTACAGGAAGAAACGGAACCAAGGCTTTGTCTCATCCCAACTTACCAGTTCTGGAAGGGGAGAACTATCTATACACTAGCACATGCCTGGTGACATTCTGTCAGTTTAAGTGATATCAGTGCAAACTGTCTTTAAAGCTGTGGCGAGGCATAGGGGGTGCACGTGCAGCCCCTGAGAGCACCTCTTAACTGGCTGTGCTCGCTGCTTAGGTGACAGGTAAGGGGGTGCAGGCAGGAGTGCCAGCGCTCCCAGAAGCAGCTGTGTTGTGATCGGCTGCAGGAGGTCCCCCCCAGTCAGCGAGATTGGCCGTGGGGGACCCTCTCTGCCAGTCGCTGACTGGTTGCTGGGGGGGCACGTGCCCCGCTTGACTAAGGCAGCACCAGTCCCCCATGCTTTAAAGCCTCAGACCCACAAAGACTGATGACATCTATGAAACACACACATCTGTGATGTATTTGTTAAACTCTTTAGTTAGTCTATAAAGATATCTACTCTGCCTTCTGTATGTGTTGAACACCATATCTTTAGCATTGTCAACACAAACCACCTATGGACAGAAAACCTGGTGATCTAAAGTCTTGATCCAGTTAACTCTTGCATCTTAAATCAGTGCATTCTTGGTGGGTGTAAAATCTGCCCAAGCAAAACAGCTTGCACGGGCACAGCCTAACAGCTACCAAAGGACCCATCCAGTGGTGGCATTCCTTAAAATGCTGAGTATGTTGTCTCCTGGCTTCCCTTTTATAGGGCTTTATGCTGAAAAAGGCAACTAATAGGAGTCAGTGTTTGTGGGCCTTCTGGGTTCAGCAAGTCTCTCGCATAAAGTAAGCAGAACAACTACCACCGTGTTCTGGACTAATTTTTGCTCTGTATAAACAGTAGGCAGAGAGGCTCATCTCTTAGTAACTCTTAACAAGCAGGCACACACTGCCTGGCAGTAGGGTAATAAAAGCCTGCAATACCTAGGTACAAGGAGAGCATGCTCTTAGCAGCAGCAGCTGCTCAACATCCTGCAACCTGACCACGCAATAACTGCACAAAGCAAACAAAAGTGACTGGAGGTAAACAGGATACCTGGGAACTCTTCAGTGTGCTTAGCTACCTGACACAACGGGTATAGCAAAGTTTTCTTGGGAGCTATTCTTCAGACTAACTACACTCAGGGACACTAAAGAAAATGAAGTAAAGCAATACATTAAAGCTACTTTGAATTTCTATTTATCCCTCCATCTGAGGATGGTCTCAAAGCCCTTCATAATTATGCACAAATATTTACTTACCTCACAGCAATGTGCATCATCATCATTCATTTTAAACAATGGGGAAACTGAGGCACACAGTGCTTGAGTGACTTATCCAAGAGTGCAGATGGAGTTAAACCCAGTCTGCTCCCACTGCATCACACTCCTTTCATCTCACTAAAATACTCCCCCCCACCAGACACACACACACAGAGCTGTATAAAAGCAGGAATACCTATAAAAACAGCAAGGAGAGGAAGTGGATTTGCTGTTTAATCAGTCAAGTAAGACACAAACTAAAATAATATTAATAACAGCAGCAGCAATAGATTAAAGTACATCCCTCTCTCAGTCCAACAGAATTTCCTCCGTCTGCTTCCTGGCTGCAAGAAGTAAGAGTAACATCCCTGGTACAGCTTAAAGTCTGTAACGTATTGGAAGAATTTTACCGAGCAGAGCCAGCATGGCGCAGACCTGTGCATTGTCCCGAGCTGTGATTTATCTGTGGTTCCATGTGTGCTCTCGAGCAACAGCGTTTCCCAGGCTCAAGTGTTTCAGCTTCTCTGAGCAGAGGGCATTGGCAAGCAAGAGGAACAACTCTGAGCCTAAAGCAACGGCTCAGTCACTGGCTGGACTCCTAACATTTCCTGGGCTGAGTAGCAATACAGGGAGTGGCCCTGGCAAACAGGGTGTGCCTGTGCTCCCAAAAAGTTTAAAGGAAAACTGGATTTTTCTTTTGCAAATCCAAGCAGTCATGCAAGGCATCTTTCAGGTGAATTACATTTTCCATCGTACCATTAACTGCAAACAATAGTTAATGAGTACAACAGTGCTGACAGCTTCCTTTCAGACAGCACCTTTTACCCAGAAAGGATCCTAAACTGGATTATAAACATTAGACCTGATTGCTTCCTGCTTCAAAAGCTGGCTGCACGCCCCTCCAGCAAACCATCCCTTTGGCAGCTTTGAAGGGTGCATAGGGTAGGGATCACGGGATACTGTATTGCCAGCTTCACTGATCCCCAGCCTAGCATGACAACCAAATGGAAGTACCTGTGCACGACCTTTGAATTCACACCTTACCTAGCTCTAACAGCAAAGCATGGTGGGGAGCCTGTTACCACTGGAATCCCACATCAGCAGTGGACTCTGATTGTTTCCAAGAAGCATGAACATCTCTGTGGGCAGGGAGGGGTTAATGCTGCCTCGAGAGCTGCAGCCAGTGTGGCAGTCTGCTCTCACTGCCAAGTCTCCTTTGCAGCACGTTCTCCAAACTTTGCCTGGTGGAATCCTAAATATACAGGTTCACACTCTTTGGCCAGCCAGGAAAGGCCTGCAGGTTCCTACTCCATGGACCCAAAGGCTACTCCTTCGATTCCAGCCATGCCATGCCACAGATGAGAATGCAACTCTTTTTCATATATGAAAAATATGATGTATTGTGTACACCACATACACTCATATATACATAGACACAAACACTCCGTGGGTGCATCTACAAATGAAATTAATGCGATGCAATAAACTCCGGCACAGTTTGCACCAGAGTTTATTGCTCCCAGACTCAGCATGTACATGTGCACCCAGGAGTGCACCACGTTGAGCCAGGGTAGTGCAGCCCCAGATGGAAGAGGACCCAGGGGATAAGTCTGCCAGCCCAGGGCTGCTTCTGCCCAACTCAGCGTGCTGCGGAGGAGCTGGCTGAAGCATGAGGGTGCCACAGTGTGGAGCTAGGCAGCAGGCAACCCCATGCTGTAGCACAATTATGTCCCAGCCAGCTCTGGTCACTGTCTACACGCGTGTACTTGTGTTGGGCAGTACTATCCTACAGTGGAGTTAATTAACTTACTCCAGTCTAATAGCACTGCTCACATAGCTTTACTGCGGTGCTAATGAGGCAACTCTTCAGTAAGCATCTCATGAAGAAGCACCCAGCAGGATGTATTCTCTAGATAAGTACTGGTGAAATGTAGCAACCTCTGGTGACAAGTCAGCCATTTAGCAATATCCCATGCTGACCTTTCCCCACCTCTTCTAACCAACATTTCATTTTGAGAGTCTTAAAACAGACAAAGACGGACCTTACCAAAGTCACTATCCCTTGCATCACTAATAGCAGTAAATCTCTGAGGCGGTTCCTGAGACTGTGAGCTTCTCACGGCCCCCAGCATCTGTGTGCCTGTGTGTTTGTACAGCATCTAGTTTCATAGTTTCATAGTTTCATAGTAGCTAGAGTCGGAAGGGACCTAGGTAGATCATCTAGTCCGACCCCCTGCCTTAGCAGGAAAGAGCACCGGGGTCAGATGACCCCGGCAAGGTGCTCATCTAACTTCCTTTTAAAAATCCCCAGGCTAGGAGCCTGCACCACTTCCCCTGGAAGCTGGTTCCAGGCCCTAGCCACCCTGACTGTGAAGTAGCGCCTCCTAATATCTAATCTAAACTTACCCTCCGCCAGTTTGTGACCGTTATTCCTGGTCACTCCTGGCAGCGCACGGGGGAACAGGGACTCCCCCAATACCTGCTGATCCCCCCTGACCAGTTTGTAGCAGGCTACAAGGTCCCCCCTTAACCTTCTCTTGTGGAGGCTAAACAGGTTCAGGTCCCGTAGCCTCTCCTCATAAGGCCTGCCCTGCTGACCCCTGATCATACGAGTGGCCCTCCTCTGAACTCTTTCCATATTGTCCACGTCCCTCTTGAAGTGTGGCGCCCAGAACTGGACGCAGTACTCCAGCTGCGGCCTGACCAGTGCCGCATAGAGGGGGAGGATCACCTCCCTGGACCTGCTCGAGATGCATCTGTGGACACCTCTGACCGAACCCCTAGCATGCTCCAGTAATAGAAAGAGCAATCAAAATCAATATTTCCATGAGAAAGTATAAGAGAGATGTGATTCCTTCCTGAATGCAGACAGTGGGTTTGTCTTTGGGAAAGGACTTCATCTCTTTGTTTACCTCTGCCCATCCCTCCTGCCCTCTTCTTCTCTCTCCCTCCTGGCTCAGTGCTCCTCCTCCGTCCCTGCCACCTGGCTCTCCACCTGCTTTGCTGACTGTACAGCCCCGGCCCTTCCCTGGCAAAGGAGTGACAATTCCAGTCTCACTGGTTACTCCAGTCCCTTGAGGCAGCTCCTGTTTCTTTTCCTCCCTCTCTACAGGGCCCGCCCCAGAAGGGGCAGTTACCCTGGCTCCTTCTCGCCTCCGGCAGCAGTTACCAACTCTTCTTTCCATAAAACAGCTTGGAAGAAGTAGGTTTAGAAACAAAGGGCAGGATGATACCTTGCAGCCTGCCTGCCCTCCACAAATCACCACACTGCACGCATGGAAAGCAGCTACCCTTCAACCTCCCCCGCCTTCCTGATTCACAGCTTGGCAAAGAGGTCACTACTGCTTTACGATGCATCCACTTCTGCTCTGAGCGTGTTCTGAAAAGGTGCCAGAAATGCGCACAGAGTGCTCTGGGTAGGCAAAGATAAGTCCAGATTTTAGGTCCTGCCGTTTAATTCTCTGCCTCTAACATTAGAGCTGACATTTTATTTCCTGAGCTCCTGACTTCATTTTTGCTCACAGACCTCTCCTTCCCTCTGCCAGGCTGCCAAGCACGTGCACACACACACAGGGAGACATGCACATGCAGGTCATTCCCAATGCCTTTTACTTTCAGCCTAGTGTTCATCTCCTCCAAGTTTCTACTTCTGTTTTCTGGCAATGTGCTAACGTCAGCACAGCTCAAGACAGGGCGTTCATTGGCATCAGGCTTTATGTGCTTGCCTAAAAACGATTAGCTCATCAGAAAGGTTCAGTTGAAAAAATGGAGCAAAAGTTCTCTCCTGCTCTCACTCTCCCTTCTACTGAATGCTTTAATCATCAAAGCTCTCCTTTCACATTAACGAATCCTTGCTGGAAGTGAGGCAGGCACAATTATCCCCATTTTACAGACTGGGGAAAACACCCATTCCACAAGGTGCTAGGCATTTGCCACTCCTCCTGGCTCTTCCAAATACTACAGTAATAAAAAATGTATTGATATGGAAAGACATTCTTCAGGGTGTAAGTGGGTCACCACACAAAGCCCCAAAGTCCTGGGGAGTAGCCCTGCCCAGGCAGCACACATTTGTCCTTTCTCCAGCTGTTTCACCCCTCCTGAAACACAGATTCAATATGCCCATTTTCTACGTAGAAACTTTTTAGGCTGCTTACAATACAGATTAGCGTTTACTCAACCATATTACAGGGTATGTTAAATGTTACGGTAATGTCTGTACACTACTTAGCAGGATAGAGACAGGTATCATGACATATGTATGACAGAAGGTGGCCATGATGCTCTGTAATGATTTAAACCATTCATATCTGGTAATTTAGTACTGCATGAAAGAAGGGACCAACTGCCCATGTAGGCAGTCCCAAACCCAAGAACAACTTTCCCACAATAATTTCTTTGACCTTTCCATCTTTTCCCACCACAGTAATATTCATCTCAGAAGGTTCAATTATTGGGGCAAAAACTTCCTTTGTCCCACCGTGCATCAGTTGGTTCAGACAGCAACTTCTATAGCCAGGGAGGGTTGGGCTCCCAACCCATCCCATTATAAAACCTTTTTTTTTTTAAACTTGGTTGTAAGTTTGTCAGATTTTAACACTTTCAGCTGAAATTTTCCAAGCAGAATAACTGGGAGACATTTTTCAGCAAAAAATGTTTTGGTCATTTCAGAAAATGAACTTAGGAAAAATAAGTCTGCCCTTGTTACCAAATGGGTTGTAAGAATATATATTTTGTAACTTCATACCTTGAAGGAGGGAATTGGTCATTTGTAAGGAAGTTGCTCTGCAAGCAAGGATGTGCCTTTTGCTGTTCCCAAGAAAAATTCTTCAAACTAGACCAAGTTAAGACTTGTTTGCTAATGCTTGGTAAAGCTTTGTCAAGAACATGACTATTAATTCCCTGATAATTCCATCCGTCGTTAGCATGCTACGGTTCACCACCACTCTTAAATTCATCTGGACTGTGCGTGTGCCATTCCTACAGGGAAACCGAGCATGCCATGTTTCAGGGCTGCAAGGCCGAGCGGGACCTTCCCCACAACTGCTGCTCTGGCCTGTTCTGGGTGCCGGGTGCCAGAACTGACAGCACAAAGACTGTGTCTGCCCTAACTGCCCCTACTGCTGGTGCCCAGGCAGCAAGAAGGAGGAAGCAGCATGACTGAGAATGGAAAGTTATACAGGATCTGGGGGCAGAGGGCTGCAGGAGCCAGACTGTGAGGGAGACCATGGAAATGCAGTTAAAGACTAGTAAAACGCATGCGATGGGACAGTGCCAATCCTGGCAGGTCCTAAATCGTGCACGCTTCACTTCATACACCTTGATGTTATTTTACCGGTGGCTATTTCAGCTGGGCTACAGTCCCAAGGGGAGCAGGCAGAACCACAAACTCCTGAAACGCATGCACAGTAGCTAGACCAGGAGTGACACTGTCCACCCTGCTGCAATGTCTTGGCTCCAAAACACAGCTAGTTTTAATTTGATTTAGTGGGGATCTGAGAGGAATGACTTCAGTGCTCCTTCAACCACCTGAAGTCATCCCGTCTGGGAAGTACAACCCATGAATTGCTTTGCTTCTTCAACACTAAGACTCGGCGTCATCCCAGCAGGCTTTCCAGCTAGGTTTGCATGGGGCCCTCACCACAACAGCAGCCAAGAGTCTAATAATCTAGAACGGATTTTGTCTCCAAATCCCCCAGTGAGGTACTATATCTCCATACTGCAGATGAGGAACTGAAACACAAGTTAGACTAAGTGACTTGCAAAATGCCACACACAAAGTCTGTGCCAGAAACTGAACCCTGATCTCTTGAGCACCAGCCCAGCGTCCTCTGCCTTTGGCTTTCTGTTTAAAGAAGGCAATCAAAAATTAGACTTTCAAGACGACTGCTGTAGCCAGATTGCTTTACAGGGAACTTACTTACCCTGGTCTCTCACAGCTTTCCATTTTTCACACCAGAGAGGTTATGACTTTGGATATTCCTTATAAGGAAACAACAACTGGGCATATATCTATTGAGTTTTGTGGATGGCGTACTCTCTTGATTGATACCAAAGCCTGTTGCATCAGCGAAACCAGCTAGACCACCAAATCACAGGATGGCAATTATAAGCGTCCCTTCTTGCTTCTGCCACTAGCTTCCTTTGCCTCACAATCTGGGCTGAGGACTCCTTGGCTGCCTGTGGGGGTGACCCCCAAAAGTGACCCTTTCAGAGCTTTCTCTCTGGCTCCCTGTCATGTTGCAGGAGACAATATTGACAGTAGTTTCACTTGATTTTGTCTAGAGTATTTTAAAAAATAACTGTTTAGAACCAGGATAATAATATACTTTTGTGTTCTGAGATAGCTGAGCTGTGAAGGTGTCTAAAAATACAAGCATACAACAAAGGGTTAATTACATCCTAATTTTAATGTCTGACACAAACATAGTGGCTAGGGACAGACACTGTGCATAAATCAATAAGTGATCAGAAACTGGTTTAAACCTGTAACCGGACAGACGTTCAGTGCACACAGACCCGTTTAAAATGGCCTAAACTGATTTAAGACAGACCTGGATGGATGTAGTATCAGACTTAACTGATTTAGGTTAAACCGGTCAGTCGAACTTCTGCCCCAGATCCCCTCCCAATACAAGTCAGATCTCAGTCCTCCTGCATCCCAGGATATATTGCAGTCCCTGATCACAGATTAGGCAGGCTAGCTACCCACCCCAACTCGCCTGCTCCAGCATGCTTAGAGAAAGCTGCATAGATTGAATTGAGCTCACCTTGGGCTTTTTGACTGTCTGCATTTAGCCAGCGTTTTATCCTGAAGAATCCCACAGCACTTTACAAACAATGGCTGGGACTAGAGGTGCACCGATACATTGGTCCATATCGTATTAACACCAATAAGAGGAAAAATTGACATTATCGGCAATTGGCTTTTTTAGGCTGATTATGCCACTGGCAAATGCTGCGTGTTGGGGCAGGGGCAGGCACTGCACAGCCGGGGTGGGGAGCAGGACAGAGCCACAGCTTGTCCAGAGGGTGCGGGGGGCAGATCTGCGTGCTGGGTGAGGGCCGGCTGCCGCCGCACACTTGGAGCCGGAGGCTACGCTCAGTGCGCTGGGCCCGGGTTGCGTTAGGCAGGGCAGGCGGCAGCACCAGTGCTTGGGGGGGGGGGGGGGGGGGGGGGGGGGGAGGAGGGGGGAGGGCTATGACAAATTTCGGGGGTGGTTGTAGCCCCCACTGTAACTACCCCTCCCAGTGCTGCTGCCGCTCACCCCAAACACAGCCTGAGCCCAGCCCCCCCACACCTGCCAGGAAGAGGCCAGCACAGCCTCCAGCCCCGAGCACGCAGCGGCAGCCCACCCTCGCCCCACGCACAAATCTGGGAGGCACATGCCTCCCATACCTCCCCAGGGGTGTGCGCAGTGGCAGGAGCCCCCCTGGACTAGCTGCAACTCTGTCCCACGCTCCGCCTCGCCTCGCCCCGGCTGTCCAGCGCCTGCCCCACTCCCTCCCTCATCAAAAAGGCCTCTCTCTGCCCCCCCTTCCCTTTCTCTGCCCCCACTTTCCCCCCCACAGACATACCAGCTGGCACTGCCAGGTTGCATATGCAATTGGATCAGTATTGGCCAATACAGCTGGTCAATAATCAGCCATAGGTATTGGCCCAAAAAAAATCAGTGCAACCCCAACTGGGATCTTCCAGAGGCCTACATTAACATGGCACCCACAACTGATAAACTCTACACTACATGAAATTTTTGCCAAGGCCTCAGTGGGAAACCTTTACTGTCAGATAATGAGAAAACCCGAGTATAGTAATGCCTTTCATCTCCAAGTGTGTTAAAAGTACTAATTCAACCTTGGAGCTCTCTAGTGAATTGGGGAAGTATTTGAAAAACTGAGGCACAGAGACCACAATTTTCAAACTGTGTTGTCCACAGGCTCCTGTTTCTGCCTTCTGCTTTAGGCCTCTGTGTTTCTGAAGTGCAGCACACCCATAACTCAGCTTCCTTTTAGGCACCTAGCTTTGACAATTCTGCCCAGGGAAGTCAAACGATTTTCCCAATTAGTTGTAGATCAGATGAGCGGACCAAAGTATCTTAGTCCTTACCACTGGACAATCAGCTTCAAAGGACAGACAGTGCAATGCTACGTAATTTATCTCCCCAAAAGAGATAAGAGACTGTTGCTGGCATTTGAACCTGTGTTTCCAGGAGAGCCAAATATTTTTAGTCCTGACACACACAACTCTTCATCATCCCCAGGACTAAAATGCACTTCATCTATTATACTGAAAGCATGGGAATTTAATTGATTGTTTCCTTAAATTTTAACTACTGTAAGTAAGTATCTCTAAAGCCAAAAAAGTTTGCAACCTCCCTCTGTGCTTTTCCACACTCAAGCACAGCCTGGGAACTCACTGATACTGATTGCTTTCCCTTGATTTGGCTCTGAGCTCAGGCGCCAAGCAAGGGATCACAAATAGATAACATGCAGATAAAATGTTTGGCAGCTCCTCCCCTGTCATATGTTTTATGTTGCCAAGAAACAAAATAGGGCTTATTAAAATGCTCTCATTAATTAACTGTTCCCTAATTCTCTTCTTTTTATCGGCATCTTGTCGATTAAGGAAATGCTTTTTATTCCTCTTTGTAAAAAAGCTTTGGAAGGAAAATGTGTTGGTTGGAGGAGTAACATTTAAGTAATGTTTATCGTCTTTAGAGGACTGCGTTTAACAAGCCCTTGGAATAAAGAGCCAAGCGCCAGATCCGCAGCTAGCAGAAATCAGAGCAGCTGCACAGACTGGACCACATAAGTCTGTCTTCCCAGTAAAATGATAAAATGACATCAGTTGGTTTACTCTGATTTATAATGGCTGAGGTCCTGGACCCTAATTTTTTGGTGGTTCCCTTCCTTTTTATTATTCAGACTGTTTTTAAAGGAGATAAGCTGTGAAGTCTGACAAGAGACAGATTTTAAGGTTAAAAAAAAACTGATCACAGTCTTACTGGAACTAGAGTTGTTAAAAGCTGCTAAAACTTTTTTACTTGAACTTCTGCATTTTACAAATTATCAAAAAATTATCATAAAATCTCCTTCAAATCCTTTAATTGCTTATAAAGAAGTCATCACTATAGCACCTACTATAACTTTGTATTAGCTGTCTGCAGCCATCACACACAAGTGATAGTTTATATCACAGGACCTGGGGTTTATAGGGGAGTTGAACACATATGATCTCTCTTGGGGGAGTGACATAGCCATCACTGCCACCTTCACATTCACAACCAATTTCTTCCTATTAATAAGCAGCAAATTAAGAATGGCTGCTTCTCTAGTTGTTTTCTCTATTGCCTGTACCAAAAAGGTGTTGTCAGCACAATCCATAAATTTGCTGGACTGGGCGGTAGTTATCATGAGAAGATAGATTTCATGACCCCAGGAAAGGAAGGAAGGAGAACAGCAGAATAAAAAGAAATGCTGGACTTTAGAAATAGCAGACTTTAACGAAGAGAGCTAGTGGACAAGATGCCACAAAAGGCAAACCTATGAGAAAAAGAAGTCCAGGAAAGTTTGTCATATCTTAAAAAGACAATATCAAGGATAAAGAGCATTCTCTCATGATACAACGGGAGGGTAGGAAAGGACAGCAAGAGAGTGGCCTGGCTAAACAAGGAGCTCTTCAATGCCTGGAAATGTAAAAAAAGGAATCTTACAAAAAGTGGAAACTTTGCCAAGGTTAAGAATATTAGTACAAGGAGAAAATTAGGATGGCCGAGGCCCAAACTGCTATACAGTTCTAATAAGGGACATAAAAGGCAACAAAAAAGCATCCTGTAAGTATGTCATAATTAAGAGCAGGACCAAGGAAAGCAGAGGGGAGAGGAGGGGAGCCTTTCTTTTCTTTACTTTAGTCTTCACATAAGAGGTCAATTATCAGATGGCAAGCAGGGTTAGCCAACAGATTGGGGAGCAGATAATCTGCCCAGAGTAGGGAACAACAGGCTAGAGATTATTTACACAGATGAGATGTTTTCAAATTAGCAGGGTCAGATGAGATTCATCCTGGAGTACTCAATTGGCTGAGGTAATTGCAGAGCAGTTGGCTATTATCATGGGAGTCAGGTGGGAAAGGGGGAATCTTTAAAAAGAAAAAAAAGGAGGACCCAGGGACCTACAGACCAGTCAGCTTAACTTTGATAACCAGAAAGATGCTAAAGCAACAAAGCAGCTGTTCCTGAGCACTTAAAGGATAACAAGGTGATAAGGAACAGCCAGTGTGGATTTGTCAAGAGCAAGTAATGCTTAACCAACTGGTTTTCCTTCCATGACAAGGACAGGCTTGGAGAAGGATGAGGGAGAACAGTGGAAACAATATGCCTCAACTTCAGCACGGCTTTCAACACTGTCTCCCATACATCTCACATGCAAGCTAAGAAAATATAGTCCAGCTAAAACCAGCAACTGGCAGTTCCATAAGTGGTTGGATAATCATGCTCAGAGTAGGCACCAATGGGAGGAGGTATCAAGGGGGGCTCCCCAGGGTTTTGTCCTGGGTCTAATACTCTTCATTATCTTCAGCAATGACTTGGAGGATAGGACTGACTGCACACTTACCATATCTGAAGATGATACCAAGCTGAATGGGGTAATGGACACGACTGGAGGGTAGGGGCAGGGTACTAAATGACCTTGACAAACAGGAAAAATGGTCTGAAATAAATGGATCTTAGGTGTTTCACTCCCAGCTGGGTGGCTTGGGACCAAATACAGCAAATTTTTAAGTGAGGAGTTGCTATGAACAGCAACACATGAAAGAAAGAACAAAAGTAATTGCTTTTAAAATACTTCTCTCCTTTTACGGCACATGTTGCCAATTCAATTAGACAGCTGCATGTGATCCATAAGGCTCTGAAATCTCCCAGAAGGGCACACTTGAAACAGTGTGTGGAGCTTTACTGTACTTTAAATGCTCAAGAATTATGGTGCTGTTTGTGGGATTAACCTAGAAAAATTTCTGTGATGCTGTACAACTATTTCCATGCTCTACGGCCATCTCATGTATCATAGCATCCAGCTGAATCCCATTTAACTTTATTTCATTAAAACTGTATTCCATTGGAAGTAATAAGTGAAGAACATGACCATGAACCAAGAAGATCTTGCTTCTTATTACAATGATTAGAACAGTAACTCTCAGCCAGGGTGCTGTGCCACCTTAGGGTGCCCTGAGACCCTTTCAAGGGTGGCGTGGGTTGCTGCACAATGTTACCACGGTTAGGGGTACAAACATGATTTGCAAGATAAACCCAGAGACTTCAAATAAAAATGCATCATGTTAGAAACATCCTAACCTGTTGTGCTCTTTCTGCATTCTTTGCTGCAAAAGAAATACTCTATTACTCCATTTTCTTGTATATAGCATGCCCCTAAATAAATAACACACATCCTAGTTTTGGAAGGCTCCAAAAAGGGAAGGGGAGGGGGTACAGAAATATTACTGTGGAGTATGGGTAAGCAGTGGAGGTCTGGGGTCTCCAGGCACATCAGTGTTGGGGCTCACTTGGCATGCCAGTAAAGGGGCCAAGCAGTGGGTCCAACCCTGTGCAATGGCTCCAGGACCACACACTGACTGGAGCCATGGTGCTGGATCCCAGGCCACATGCCAGGTCCAGCCACGGATAAGCCCTGTCCCAATGTGGCACATAGCTGGGAAGGGAGCTCCTTATGCGTCCAGAAATTTGCAACGGGGTCAGGGAAAAAGGGGAGAACAGTGGTACTGATTTTTGTGGCTCCCGGACTCATCATAATTTATACTGTCACTGCTCTGGCTCTTCCCTCCCATGTTTCTGAAACCATAGGGTGACCTTTTCCTTGAATATAATGCACACCACAGTTCCCCTCAGCTGGTTCCAGGGGAAAGGGGCAGGTGTTATGCAAGAAAATACAGGATTTTTCTGTACTCAGAAAACAAGTGAAACTTAAGAGCAGGCATTTTCTGAATAGTGCCTTGAGTTTAACAAGGCATGCCTTGAGTCTAAAAAGGTTGTTAGGCACTAGATTCAATGAAGTGAGATGGTGCATAGACCTATAAAAGCACACAAAATGCTTTCATATTTTCAAGAGCCTAGTCAGAAACCTTGCTGAAACCTGGAAGGAACATGACAGAACTATGCATTTTCTTTCCACTAAATGGGACAATTGAATATGAAGGCATGACAGGCCTCAGGTATGTCACTACTTAGTCTCTTTGACATAAAAACTATGACAACGGTCATTTTTAATCATCAGAAACACACAGGATCAAAATTAAGAAGGCTTTCCTGCCCAAGTGGAAAAGAAGGAATGGTGACTTTACAGTTTATTCTCCTGTTGATGCATGTTCATGCATTTTTACATTTACAAGAGTTTTAATGCAGGAGGAGATAGAGACATTGACATTAAAGCTTGGTGCTCGAGAGGGATTTTGCAGAACCCCCCATCCGTACCTGCACTGCAGAAGACAAGGACTGGGAGAAGTGTCCAGCACTGACACTCAAATTGCTCAGTGCTGCCAGCACTCATAAGCATGACTCGGGCAGCACCGAGAGCTCGCTGTGAAGTAAGAGATGCACCAAGCAGGGTGCATGGGGCTCCCATGGAGCTCCCAGGCAGCTTCTCACATAGACAGCCACAAGTTAGGCATCCTCTGTTTTACAGCCAGACTCCCTGGGTCCACTGGCTGTCAGGAAGGCCAGAAATTAGGGGGAAAGCTAAATAAGAACTGCTCCTCTATTGGCTGAGCTCTGAGAGCTTGAATTGGAGAAGACAACACCCAGCCAGGTGAACCCAACTGGCCTCTTGGTAAAGGGGTAGCTTTAGCAATCTGTTCTGCAAAGAACTATGTTGGACTAACCTGAGCTGTGATATCACCTGTTGTAAGGGCTGCAGAACCTGCTTCTTAGAAAAGAGCAGCCCGTGACCTGGTCTAGCACTTGCTGCAGACTTCACTGTATGCTCAGAGCATGTAGGGGCTTCGCATACCTAAATTTAGTATCCTGTACCCCATTAACACCATGGTACAGTGGCCTGGGAAGTCAGGAGTATGCTACCCAAGGACATACTTCAATTTTGGCTGCACTGCTATTCTGATTCTGTGTTTGGAGCAAGACAATCTGATGTCCTCTAATGCATTGAGGGTCAAAGGTTTCCTTGCATACGCATGGTCATATTATGTCAGGAAGTGAAGCAGCAATCAAAGCTTGGATTCCTGTTAAATTCACAGGATTCTCTCTCCAAAACTGCTGGCTGGTAACTTCCTTTTCTATCTATATTTTAATGTTGTAAATAATAATGCTCCCAACACCATCATTTCTCCACACCTTTCTCATTGTCAATGCATCTGGCCTCCTCTCAGCACTACCACTTAGCTGAGCTGTTGTGTTCCCCATGTGCAGGACAAACATTCTTGCTGACACATCCACCAGTCGCAAATCAAAACACAATCCCATTGGCACAACACAAGGTACGTTTCTGGAGTGATCTTACGAGCAGAAATGAATACTAACCAATGAGATCTGGTTGCCACTTGATTTAATAAGCAGCAAGCCATTTATACACACCACGGATGAAGCCACCCACACAGAAATTCTACTAATTTTTACCATGAGTTCCATATTTGCTCCGTGACACATGATGGGTACAACAAAACTATGCGATTGATGGCTGGGACTGAGTGGGCAGTCTGAGTGAAAGGGAGGACAACCAAGGCTAAACTCAAGGTCAACTGCGTTGCTCACGAATACAGCCCAATATAGAATTGCAATCTCTAAATGGAGCTTGTCATCAGGGCTATGGAAGGCAGGACAATACCTACACTACAGACACCTACACTGGAAATTTAAATCCACCGTTCCGTTCTCCCTGAACATTTTATTCCATGCAAACACCTTTTTAATGATCACACATTCTTGGAAGCCAAGTTTCCAGATAACTTTGTTATAGAGTCATCATCTTTCCAACTCAGAATTATTTCCAACTTCAACTCTGGCTTACTGCTAGGTTCAAATTCATCCCACACATAAAAAAATAATTTCAGTTTGCTCTCCCCATCTTCTCTGTGCTAGAAAAATTCTCCTGTTGATTTCACAGGTCAAATTTGCAATGGGCACCTCATTCTTATCAATCCAAATATCCCATCCTCTCCAGTGTTACCCTGAAAGTGTGAGATTTAATTTTCCTTATTACTGAAACCTCTTCCTCTGTCCTCCCCCAAGTCCAAACACAACATGGTTGAAGAAGCACCACTGTTTCCCATGCAACTGTCCCATTTCACCTCCTAGTGATCTGACCAGGCCTGTCCCCTTTTATAGTCCCTACAGCTTTCTATTGCACCGTTTATTAATTCATTTACAGATGTCTGAAAACCCCCAGTCGGTATTAGTCTAAATTTGCTGGACAACGTATAAAAAAATAGCAAAAGACAGCCAGTCTTAGACTCAAATGCTTTACAATCTATTTTTTTTCTAGATGAATGAGCTATACGGCCACTGAAGCATACTTTGACCGTTCTTTAAACAGCCAGTGAGAACATAAATGTAGGGACTGGATAGATCAGATAAAGGATGAGCACTGGATCTTCTAGCTCGATTCACCAGCTCACTCCAGCCACCAAAAGTTAAGAGCAACACCACCCCAAGTCAATGGAGTTAAATGTATATAAAACCATCTGCAGAAGAACCGGGCCCATGAGATTTTTACTGCAAGTGAAGTAAGGGGATGGGGAATAATTTGTGTGGAGCCACTTGGGTAAGATTAGTAGCACGTGATTCAGTTCATCTAGTGAGATTTTGTGGCTCACCTGGTATGTGCTATTGCACATTCAAAGTTGCCACGCTGTAAAACAAGTCCCCTTCCAGCATAAATCACACCCTTCTAGGGACATCGTCTAATAGATTTAAGTATCTCTGGAGAAAAAGGTTGTCACACAATTATCAAGGGGGACTTCAGGCCCATCTTGGCAACATTTCATGGCTCCAGCACCCTAGGAGAGTGATACAGTCTGTGCTGTTGTTGCTGAATAATAGAGAAACTTAAGTTAATTGCCTTTGAGGTGCATGACCCAGATCTATCTACAGTGATAACACTTGTTTGCAGCTTGGAAAGGGAGCGGATACATCTTGAATTTAAAGGGAGATTTTTCCCTAGTGGATGAGGTTCCAAAGCTTTTCTTACAATAATTCCTGTTATTCTGGGCCCCTTACATGATATCTCATACAGTGAAGCAGGAAGGGCTGTGTCCATCAGATTTTTCAGGCATACAAACTCAAGCCAGATGTAGGATATGCTGCCAGTGTCATTAGCAGAGCGACCTACAGATTATGCCCTGGATTATCACACTGGAGACTCAAAAAGATGACACCTCTCATGAGCCCAAGGTGCTTTAAACAGCATCCATATGATCCAAAAGGCTCCCCGTGCATCCCACTGAAATACACAGGATGAGACTGGACATCCATCAGAACTGCAAGAGAATCATGCACGAACATTAACACTTTTCAGAAACAATTTTGGGAGGAAGAATACAATTAACCATTTCAGAATATTGCTGGCTGCTTCCAGACAGCCTCTGCAGATCCCAGAGCATTGAAGTAGCATAAAGAGCTTAATTAATGTATCGCCTCAGTCTGCTTAGACTTCTGCTCAGACAATCTCCACGTGCAGCTCAGTGTTAGATTAGTCTAATCTTGAACACTACACTAATCCCTACTTTTTAGTAAGCAAGATGTAAAGCAGTCCAGAGCATTTGCATCTATCTGGAACCGACCGTGCTGAGGCTCCCTACAAGCCACTCCAACATAAATGAATAATCACCAATCATCACCATGTTATCCCAGGGCAGTACAGAACTGGCTTGTGCACCGTAGCCCAGAAGGGACTGGGACTCTCAAAGATGCAGCACATACAGAATCTAAGGAGACAGGTGATGAAAGTGCTACATATACCTTGGAATCACCCCAAAATGGGGAGGCAGGATATGATTTTTCCTACTTCTAGGAATAAAAGGTGTCTTTTGGGCTGTCATGCCAGTGCCTTTCACCACCACAATTCCATGAACAATGGCAAAACCCTGAGGATGACAAACACAAGCACGCCTGCTGCTCTGACTGGCAGGGAAGAGGGAAGTTGTCTTTATCAGACTGTTCAGGAGGAAACTTTTGATCTGGTAAAATGGCCCTGGCACCACACAAATGATTTTCGAGTTGTAAAGCAGAGGAGGCACGTTACCAACAGCCCAGTGCTGCTCCCCACACACCAGTCCCTCCCTCCATGGTGAAAACCGTCCTGATTTTAAAAGATTTCACTGAGGTGGAGGTACCTGTTTAAAAATAATCCTGCCTGAGAACAGGAAAAGGAAATAAAACAAACCAAAAAACACACACGCCAATTGGCAGAATTTGACAGCAGAGCCAGGTTTCAGTGCACAGGGCCTCATTGGAAAGGTGATGCCTCTGTTCCTTGGGGCGCCTGGCATTTGTCTAACCAAACAATTGGTATATGAAATAAGTATCAGAAAAAACTTTTTTTTTAAATCTGCTTGTGCCACTGCAGGCAAAGGTGCCACACACGAGCAGTCATCAGGGAACGCACAGGAACACATGGGTAATTAGCAGGCTGGGACCACAACTGAAGCAAAATTTACCCAGACTCAGCGGGGGAGTCTCCTAGGTCTGCTGCAGTCCTGTGACAAGGTTTCTGCACAGAGGATACGTACACTTGGGCACCAGGGAAGCGGCACTGTGGCAGACCCCATGATACTCTGCTGACTGCAGCCCCCCTGGGACCTCATAATGTCTCTCTCACTACAGCAATTACCTGCTGCAGAAATGAGTCTTGGGGCCCTGGTGCTCTCCAGAAGGATTTCTGTTTGCTTGGAGCTCTTTAAACACAGATTCAGAGGCCCTGACTACATGGGGACAGTCTGCCAAGATTAATCCTAATTAACTTTTAAAACAGGGCTTAATGTGGCTTGGTTAATACATGTGGAAACTTTTACTCACAATGTGTGCCCTTAATTCAGTTTGAAAGTATACTAAACTAAACCACATTAAGGCCATTTTGTAATGCTGAGTGAGTGCATTCACATAAGCATTTAAGAGTTTAATAAATCCACTTTTAAATGTGCACCTTTAGTTAATTTGGATTAACTTTTCTAGGTCTCCCCAAGCAGACAAGCTCACAAGCCATAAAACTGGGGAGCAAGGGAAATCTTCCTGTTCATCAAACTGCAGGTCCTTAGTATAAAGTCTCACGTAACACGGTAACCAGGTGTATTTTTGGTCCCAATTCCAAAGCAATCTTCACTGAGATACTCACCTTGCAGGTGCAGTGGAAAACGCCTTGGTGATACCTAAAACTCAACACACAGGTAGTTTGCAGGGTCTGCTTTTAGTAGGGTTGTTAGACCCGGCTCCTCCCACATCTCCTGCACAATATGTATTGACTCAAGGCTGTGACATCCACTCACAACCCTAGGAAACTCTTGGAGCACTGATTCTCAACCATGGCAAGTAAGAGGAGATAAGCGAGGCAAGAGGAGATAAGCAGCTGAAGGAAGCTCAGGCTCTCAGTGCCTGGCCGCTCAACTCCCGTATAAAGAGATATGCACTATAATAAATACATCAGTTTTTGCAATGCTCAATTCACAAAAGTTACTGCTTTGAGTCCAACACGGTTGAGAACCAGTCTTAGGTTTTTAGAGCAGTTGGGTTGCAGGGAGATTTGTAGGCTCCCTAAGCACCAGACATATAGGCTACCATCTCTGGGCTCGCTCTATCATCCTCTGTCTAACCATCCCCTATCATCCTCTATAGGCTTATGAACAGTAAAAACCCACAGCCCTGAAGTCCCGTCTTGTTTGAGCAGCAGCTTCCTTTACTCAACATCGAAGTTACTGGTACCTGGTAGAGCTGCAGCTGAGATGCCTCTTACAATATGGCATTTTAGAAAGTAGGACTTGTCTGGAGGGGGACACTGGAATGGCGAGATCCTGAAGTGGCAACCACACACAGCATCAGAAACAACCTGGTTACAGGTCTTCACTTCAAAGAAGAGATGGCAGCAAGAGCTGAAGCAGCTGTGAGGCTTCAGTCTAAAGGTGATCAAAACTAAACGCCGTGCATAGTGCAAATTATGGTTTAAGCTGCACTTGAGAAGAAGCAGAGGGGCTGTCAAGTAAAGGCTGCATATGATGATTATAAAATAGGTTCACCAGAAGTAGTACAAAAAAGGCTGAATTTTACTAAAGCTTTCAGAGCAGGAGTTAGAAGAAGAGAACAGGCCCCCGTCTATGAAGGTTTTGTCCTTCCTAACTGGGACTGCTAGCTGACTGGTTTGGGGAAAAGAATAAACAGCTTTGACATTATTTATCACTCCAGCCATTTCGTCATTTCTCCCTAAGTCCTGAATGCCTTTTTAATGACCCATTTCCTTCAAGCAACACCCTTTCTCCAGCCAACAATGCAAGGAAGTTGCATTTGTTCAGGGATTGGAGGCAAAACAAGCTGAGAAGAAACTCACTCAGCTCGCCAAGCCTCTTCCTAACACTTTCTGTGACATGCAGTAGGCATAGGCAATACCCACCAATAACTTCTCAATAATTTTCACTGGGGCACAACTGGAAGCACCCTGGGTTCTTACTAATCTTAGGGAAAGATTAGCTTTATGCTCCTGAAGAGAAAGTGAATGGCCAATATTCCACAGAGACGGATGGACCAAGTGCACTGGAAAAGTCTAAATATGGGTTTTGCACCTAATAGGCACTGACGTAGTTCAGCAATGGTCCATTTTAAGGCTGCTGGCCAAGTTAGCTGGCCTGATATTTCCTTGCCTAGCAAAAGTCTGCACCGTGTTTGAATATTTACTAGGGCAGTGGCTGTTGACCAGGGCTACGCATACCCGTAGGGATACTTCAAAGGGTCGTAGGGGGTAGGCAGAACTCCACATGCGTGTGCGTGGCATGGGGGCGGCCAGGAGCGCGGCCCGGCCACATGGACAGCAGCCAGCTCCGGCTGAGAAGACTGTTGTGAGGGGTGGGAGTGGGGCAGGGACAGGGGCTGCCCAACCAGGACAGAGCCGTACAGGGGAGGGGGTCTCCTGCCGCTATGCGCACGCCGGGAGGGCATGGGGTGCTTGTGCCCCTGGAGCTGCATGCGAGGGCACATGTGGGGTGTGTACAACAGCAGGAGCTGCCACCCCTTGCACACCCTGGATGAGTCACTGCAGCCACTCCTGAATTCGCTGTAGCCCCCTGCAAGCCCCCTCCCAGCACCACCACTGCTGCCTGCCCTGAGCACAGCCCAGCCCTCTGCCGGAAAAAGCCCAGCGCCCCAGCTCACAGCGGCAACCAGCCCACCCCCTGCATGCAGATCTGGGGGCACACGCCCCCCCATGCCCTCACAGGACGCACATAGCAGCAGAAGCTATGCTCAGCACAGCTCAGCACAGCTCAGTCTTGTACTCTGCCCCGGCAGGGCAGCCCCTGCCCCTCCCCTTTCCCCAGTCCCACTCCCTTTCCCACTGCTGGGGCCTTGATCTGTGTCCCTCCCCACCCCCCCCCGGAGCAGCAGCCCACTCTCACCCCAGATGAAGATCCAGGGGCACACCCCCCCATGCTGTCCCAGGGTGCATGCAGCGGCAGAAGCCACCACCCCTCCCGGCACGCTTGCGGCTCCATCCCACGCCCTGCCCTGGCTGAGCAATGCCTGCTCCTGCCCCACTCCCTCCCTCACTGTGGGGCCTCGATCTGCCCCCCACCCTTAAAAACAAGGAAAAAATATAAAGGGGTCCATGACCTGAAACGCTGACACAGAAGGGGTACACTGGTTAAGAAAGGTTCAAAAAGCCTGTGCTACGGCTTCTTTGTGTCTTTCACAACAGAAAAGAGCCTAAGACTTTTTTAGACCCAAGGACCACGTTGTATCGGATCACACTGATGTAACACAGCAGATCTGTCCCTCGTATTCCCTCACTGTGCAGTGAACTGGAGCTCCATTATTATTATACAGACACAGGCCTCAGTGGAAAAGCAACAGCAGCAAATGAGCATGAAGAGAGAAGGAAAGGGACCTTATCATTTACAGCTGGGGTTCAACTGCAAGAAGTTCCGGTTTCTCCTTTCAGCTGTGCCACAAACTTGATCTGCATCAATGTACTCAGTCTCTCCGTGCCCCACTTGTAAAATGAGCCAATAATACTCCCTGTCCCGCACCCTCCTGTTTATTTCGGTCTGGGTTCTTAACCTTTTCAAACTTGAGGCACCCCTCAATAGACTTGAGACACCCCTTGGAAATGCTGGCTCTTTCTTTTCACTCATTTTTTGACTACGAAAAAATAATAGAGCAATTCCTGTGTTACAAAGAACTCAGATTACAATAGGCAGAATGTTTTTAACACTATGAATTCCTAATAGAAATCTCTGGGTTTACAGAGAATCACACTCATCAACCTAACAGTCCTAACACTGCATGGCATCCAGTGGCACCACTGAAAGCATCTCAAGGCACCCCAGGGAGCATCCCATGGCATCCTGACTGAGACTCACTCATTTAGCTGGTACACTTTTACAAGCAGGAACTGACATAACAAGGTCCCAGTCTTAGCTGGGGCATCTAGGCACTACATAACAGTATGCTTCTAAGAGAAAGTTAAGGGATCACAAGAAGGTATATGAAAAAACAGAACAAGAGTTAAATAGAAATAAATCTCTCTCAAAAAAATATTCTAAAAGACATTATACAGGCCGACTTAGACAAGCTCTCAAGCTGGGCCAACCACAACCTGATGGCATTCAAAGCAGAAAAGTGTACGATGCTGCACCTCGGTAGGAAGAACCCCCGAAAATATAGGCTTGGCAGTGCTACGCTTGCTAGCACCACAACCGACAGGGACTTGGGAGTCTTGACTGACCACAAGATGAATATGAGCCACCAGTGTGATGCTTTGGTTGGCAAAGCTAACCAAACTCTGGTGTGCATCCACTGATGCATCTCAAGCAAAACCAGGGAAGTCATCCTCCCGCTTTACTCGGTCCTGGTGAGACCGCAGCTGGAGTACTGCATCCAGTATTGGGCCCCCCACTTCAGGAAGGATGTGGAGAAGCTTGAGAGAGTCCAGAGGAGAGCCACTCATATGATCCAGGGTAGGCCGTACGAGGAGAGGCTGAGGGACTTGGGACTCTTCAGTCTGGAGAAGAGAAGGTTCAGCGGGAACTTGGTGGCAGCCTACAATTACATAAGAGGGGTAACATCAGGACCCGGGAGAACAGCTGCTCACCAGAGCTCCTCAAGGGATAACAAGGTCTAAGGGCCATAAACTCCAGGAAAGCCGATTTAGACTAGACATAAGAAAAAAGTTCTTTATGGTGCAAGTGTCCAGGGTCTGGAACAGACTCCCCCCCCAGATGTGGTGCAAGGACCTACTCTGGACTCTTACAAAACACAGGTGGGTACATTTCTTGCTGGGGTCACTTGATCCCAGCTGAACTTCCCACCTACGGCAGAGGGGCTGGACCTGATGATCTCATGAGGTCCCTTCCAGCCCCTAATGTCTATGAAAAATCTATGAAATGATATTTTGTTCAAATGACACAGAAGGAAGCAGTTTCCCCCCTTTTGCTTCAAGTAGCTGCTGTTAAATTACTGTGACTGATCATTTGCATAAAGGCTAACAGAATTTGTTCTATATGCAAACAGGAAAATGTGAATATATCAGTGTACAGAGGGCAAAGCCAACACATCAGCTCTGTGTGAGTAACAAACTACAGCAATAGAGAAACAAGAACAGAGAATTACTGAATGTCAGATGCTGTAGTCAGTAAATCCTAGGAACTTCACCCGTTTTCACCGAGGGATAAACTATGGTGGTTCAACTTTCACTTACCTATGGGGTAAATGTGGACACACACAGAGAAGCTGACACACACCTAGTCTCTTTCCTGTCCCCTTTAACCTCACCGTAACATGTTCATTTGTCCTGACTCCTGGCATTATCTCCCCATTCCTTCCTTCCAATGTTGTTCGATGAAACAGCATTCACAATTATTGCAATGGATGTTTATTATGGACGGAGGAACTCAGTCAGCACCTGTTAAGTCTGAAAGGTCTTATTTTAAAGATCATTAACATTAGAGACACAGGAAAATAAAAGCCGATTCTTGCTGTCACATTAAACAATATAATTAAACCATCCACCCTGTCCTGTGAACTACATCAAACAATTTCCACATGTTCAATTTGCTCAAAGGATATCAAAACACTTTGCAACTTTTACAGAAATCCTAGGTGTTATCACACCAGGCCTCAGGTGCGAGACTCCTGTGTTGGAGGAGTTTCTTATGCTGAGTGATTACAGGATGAGTCTTAAAAAGCAGTGTGAAAGTCAACACCAGAAAAATGCTGCTCAAGGTTAAATTTCAGCATGGCAGACTGTCTAAAGTAGGGGTGAGCAATTATTTCAGTTGGTGGGCCACTTAATTAGTTTTGGTGACCTGTTGAGAACTGCACACATAAAATCTTTCAGAAGATATCATTTTAACAAATTATGGATAAAAAAATTATATACTAAAAATCTAGTAAAACATACTTTAATTTTATTTAAAAAAATAATATTTGTCCTGATTTAAGGTTTTTTTGAGTAATGTATAGAAAGGTAATTGCATAATAGCTCAAAATAAAGTCCTACTTTTATATACTGTGGTGTGGGGGCAGGTGGGAGGTAGGCAGGCATGTGAGGGGGTGCATGCGTGTGGGGGGGTCCACCCACACACTAGATCACCTGGGGCAACGGGAGGAAGGGAGCGAGGCGGAGGCAATACAGCAGAGCTCGCACAGGCAGTGTGGTGCAGGTCCAGTCTGCCCCTCACCCCATCCAGCCCGCAGCTGCTCCTGCAGCCGAGCCCTGCTGACGCACCACCCGAGCCCTGGCCCTGGCCAGGGCACACAGCCTCCCGATAGGGCTGCTTTTGCTACTGCTGCACCCATGGTACTGCTCAGCTCCTCCTCTTCCTGCCCCTGCTGTGCCGCTCTGGAGAGCTCAGGAAAGCTGTAGCAGCCATAGGGATCCTGTGTGCTGGCCAGGGCTGGGGCTGTTGGCATGCATGGGGCAGGAGCACAGCACAAGGCTGCCCCAGGCGGGAGTGGGTCAGGTGCAATCAACTGGGTCCCTATTTGCAGCTATTGGGACAGTCTTTGTTTCACCATCGCTTATTATTTATTTAAAGAAAAGGTGATTAAAATGTGGGCTTTAGGGCCACTGATAGACATTCAGTTAAAAGCGTGATGGGATCTAATCTGTGATCTCAACAATTGTGTCTGCTGCCATGCCAGATATGCATGGCAGGATGTGTGATTTTGGGATTCGGCGGGGGGGGGGGGCGGAATCCGAGTCCAGTTGCACTATACTTGCCACTACAGGGGCAGCCTAGGATCATGACCGTGATTCTGAGCTCCTTCTGCACCAGCAAAGGTGCCCAACAATCAGCTGATTGGTGGAGCCCCCCCCCCCAGGTTGGTTTGAGCACCTGGAAATGGCGGATGATCATCTGTTGGCTGGATCAGGCCCACACCGGGGCTTGAACCAGCCATGGTACAATCCCTGCCAGCTGGGGATCACACCCTAGCACAGTCTACCCTGCTACATGTTTACTTTAAGATGCAATGAAAACCAGCCACAAAAATACTACATTTTGTGTCTGGTTTTATTTTTGTTATGTCTGAACTTGTGGCTGGGTTACATTTTAAGCTGCAATGAGGACACGCCTTAAGTATAATGTCTGACGGGGGTCTGGGAAACATGAAGGAATTACAGTGTCTCTTAAGAGGCAGAAAGGTGGATGGGACAGTGGTAGAAAAGATGGTGGGCTGAATATCAGAGTCATCTGGATAGGTAACACAGCCCACATACAAATGTCATGTACACATACATACATGTGCTACTTACACATGTCCAAATAATACAGTCCTTCTAATGAAGAAGTGCTTGATCAGGACAGTCCTGGTTGGGATGGTTCGGAAGGAATGGATTTAGCTGAATGACGGCAAAACGACAGAACAATTGGGACATGCATTGGCAGCAAAAGAAAATTCTCATGTATAAAACTTTGTTGCCCACCTCTAGGAGGAGGCAACATCTGGAGTGAATGCAAATATTTAGCAGTGCACAGAAATATAAAGCAGCAATGTGAGACAAAAAGAAAAGCGTGCCAAACCAGGCATCTGTAGGCAGGATTTAATTTAGGCAGACAAAATATATGCTAAAACCTGGAGTGTGGCTCAGTTCAGATGCCGGAAGAGTGCCACCTGCTGCATCACAGCAATTAATCCTTTCCTTACAATGCCCAAGGTCCAATCCAAGTAGGAGCTGAGCCAAACTCTGCCTTATCACTTAAAAATTATGGCGTACTGAAGCAGTCTGTTAGCCAATGTATGCACAGTACAAAAGTAAAGATCCATCAGAAATAAAAGGCAAACAACTCTGCAATTCTTAAAGAAGGACTCGCATGTAATTAATACCTGCACCACTTTCTGGTCCTCGCAACCTTGACAATACTCAGTCACTAGCAACTGTTTAAAAGTAATGATTTAAACAAGAGGGATTTTACTAACCAATAAGTTCTGTTTAATGGAATGAGTTTTGTATCTGACATTACTTCTCACTCGGGGATCTATTCCACTATATTTCCAGCCTCCCCAACTAAGGAACCAACAGCTCTGATGGACCAAACCTAGCAGCTGAGGAGCACTAATAATTGAAAGAGAATGATCTAAACGGGGAAAGAAAGGCAAGCCTGGAGACACTAAAACTAGATTTGGCATGATGCAGTCTCCAGAGGAAAAGGTGCTTTTATTTTCCTCCTCTCTTGAACCATACTTCTGCAGAGTAGCTAATTATTTAATACATTATCAGACTGTAAAGGGGTTTTTTCCAAAATTGGAAGAGGTTCAAAAATATTTCTGTCATTACCAACATCAAACTGAAAAGGGCTGCTGCCTGCTGTGCAGAAGCTGGTCACTAGTATCTCATCTCCATCATGGGCAAAAATGAAACTGCAGTCGCGCCGTTGACACAAGGAAAGCGAGGCTTTGAGAATAAAAGCAGTTAGTCATTTCCCCTCGACCAGCTTCTAAGCACCTTAAACTTGCTAAAAGATCTACCTTAAATTCTTTTGTAAAATATTATGAGATTTTTAGAGGAGAGACTATAAAAAAAAGAAAGAAAAAGAAAACTTATATGGTGGGGTTTACAGATAGATGGCAGGATTGCATACGTGAAATAAAAACAGGAGATAAACTGGACACCGTGTATGCTTTCCAAGACAAGCAGCAACAGTCACATTTGTTTCAATTATTAGTACCTAATTACTGACATTTTTTAAAAAACCTGTCAGAGTAGTGACAAATCCACTAGGATCTTTCTGCACTGAAGGAAATGTTTTGCTGCCAAATACTCCATTCAGCTCTAAGCATCTGGGAATTGCACAGGGCTGTAATGAAGTGTTTTCTAACGTCAGAATGGAAGCTCATAAAAATATGAGCATTAGACCTGTACATCTTAACTCATAGGGCATACTGTGGTGATATGATAGATGACTTCAGTCACTACAGGCATAAAGGCCCATAAGCTGTATCAGTCTAATCAAAGCAGGCAGCCAAGAGTCTGGGGAACCGTCCTCACTCTCTCTGCCCTTTAATTCCTTAATCAAATCCATCCATTTTCTACTTTTCAGTGAGGACTTGCAATGTGGGCTTACATCAGTTTCTTCTGTGTTCTTTTAAATAGTACTGTAACTGCATAATACAATATTCACTAGTGATTGCTGATCATTGTTGATTTTATTACTTCTTTCTGGATACCACCTTAACAGCTCTTGGGCATTCAGATGTCAAGAATGGAAAAATCATCACAGTTACAGTTAAATAAAAGGTTGAAGCAGGGTTTATACATTTTTAAAATGCCACAGAAAAGCTGCTGTTTCCACTAAAGCAAATCTCAGACTAGTGAATGTATAGCCTGGCCATTTTGCACAGTCCTGATGTCCGCACTGCAACCCCCTTTTTAAATGACACCTGAACAGTTTCCATTCCTTTGATTTATGATGATGACTCAGAAGCCTAAATTGCGGTAATTGGATGTTACATCGATGCAAAGTGATGAGTAATGAGTACCAAGGACAAGAGCTTCTCTGATGAACCAGTTTAAACTCCCAGATAAGCAGACAGCCTATGAATATTAGCCTACGACACTCTATCCTCTACTCCCAAACCTGGTAACAAGCTTCTGATGCATCTTTTGAAGTGGTGAAGTGATTCTATTAAAAAAAAAAGATTAGCTTCATAGGCAGCTGCAAAAAGAAAGAGGGTTTTACTTCCCTCTTTAGCACAGCTCATTAACGTCTATTAAAATCTGATCGACTAAAAGGCAGATTCCTAATTCTGATGTTCCTTATAACCCACAATATCAAAGAGTACCAGTTCATAATCTACAGGGAGTTTTGTAAGAACACTTCAACGGTCCTGAAAGCAGCAGAAAGCAACTTGGCACTAAATGGGTTGGAAGGCTGTAGCCGTCTACAAGCACACACAACGCAGCGCATTAGGAAAGGAAGTCAAGAATACTTTGCCCAATGGAAACACAAGATGGCATTTCAATAATATGAACGGCAATGGAAGCAATTTCAGAAGTAGCCTCCATAAAGATCTTTTCTCCCCTCTCTATTCTACTTAACAATGGTCAGTTACCAAAAAAAAATCACTTAAATCATCCCTTTAATGCAAAGTTCAGAGACACTTTAAGTGCAAAAGCATCTCCCCGATCAGAGGCAGCTCTATATTTCCAACTCAATTCATTCTGTCTCTAATGTGCACAGTGCTGGTCAATTAATCTGCAATCGAACCTATACTGTCGTATGCACTGATCAGGAGCCAAAAGGAAAGGAAGACAAATATCAAATGATATGGTTCCAAGAGAGTTTAAATTTGCTTATGCATTTTCTATTTCTAAGCTGTCTGCTGCTTTAAAGTTGACTGGGCACTGAAGTTCAGATTCCCCTTTTGAAGAATAATGGTGTGAACAGCACACCATTATTATGATGCAGCTATCACTGGAGAAAAGGATACACCAACCTGAACAACCTATCTTTAAAAAAAGACTTGAGCATGTCAGTCTATCTTTAAAAAAAAACAAACAGTTTACACTGGAGCTACTATGTGTCCAGGCTACTTCAGCATATGAAATCCAATACAATTTACTTTCTATAGAATATTCTCCAATGGTCACAACACATGTGACAGTGAAAATTAAGCATAAGCTGCAAGAAGGCTTAAAGGGAATGACTAAAGTTAAAGGAGACCGTGAATTGGGCAAAGGGAAGCAAGGGAAGGCCTGGGAGTGCAAATTTAAAAAGGAGTTTTCCAGCTACGGTGAGTCCTTGAGAAAAGACAGAGAGAGACAACCCTGGAAAAGTAGGTGAATGCTATGGTTGGACAACACATGTACCTGTGTGGTCCTCCTCCCCAAATGGGAGTCAAAACTCTCTGAAGTTTTTTTTAACAGCTCCGCTAATTGTGCCCATTTTTCATTTTCATCCGATTTGCACTTCCTGATTCCAGGTATTGCCGTGGATGTAGTCTTTCTAGACTTCAGCAAGGCCTTTGACACCGTCTCCCACCCCATCCTCATTAAAAAACTGGGCGACTGTGGCATTGATGCCTACACAGTCAGATGCATTGCAGTTTGGCTCAAGGGTCGTACTCAGAGGGTGGTGGTGGATGGGTCATATTCGACCTGGGGGGAAGTGGGCGGCGGAGTCCCCCAGGGCTCGGTCCTGGGCCCTGCACTGTTCAATTTCTTCATCAGTGATTTGGACGACGGGGTGAATTGCAACCTGTTTAAATTCGCTGATGATACCAAAATTTGGGGTGAGGTGAGCACGCTAGTAGGGAGGGAAAGACTGCAGCAAGACCTGGATAGGTTACAGGAGTGGGCTGACATAAACAGGATGCATTTCAATACTGACAAGTGCAGGGTGCTGCACTTAGGCAGTAGAAACCAGCAGTGCACTTATAGAATAGTAAACTCCCTTCTCGAGAGCATGGAGGCAGAAAGGGATCTTGGAGTCATTACTGACTCCAAGATGAACATGGGCAGACAATGCGAGGTCTCGGTTGGCAGGGCTAGCCGCACCTTGTCGTGCATCCACAGGTGCATCTCAAGTAGAGCCAGGGAGGTGATCCTCCCTCTCTATGCGACGCTGGTCAGGCCACAGCTGGAGTCCTGTGTCCAGTTCTGGGCACCACACTTCAGGAGGGATGTGGACAACATTGAAAGGGTCCAGAGGAGGCCACCCGCATGATCCAGGGACAACAGGGCAGACCCTACAATGAAAGACTGCGGGACCTAAACCTGTTCAACCTTCACAAGAGAAGGCTGAGGGGGGACCTGGTGACTGTCTATAAACTCACTAGGGGGACCAGAAGGGTTTAGGGGAGACACTGTTTCCCCTAGCGCCTCCTGGTATGACAAGGAACAATGGACACAAGTTATTAGAGAGTAGGTTTAGATTAGACATCCGCAAGAACTACTTCACAGTCAGGGCAGCTAGGAGCTGGAACCAACTTCCTAGGGAAGTGGTGCTGGCTTCTACCCTGGGGGGCTTTAAGAAGAGGCTTGATGCCTACCTGGCTGGACTCATTTGAGTCCAGTCTTTTTCTCCCGCCCAGGCGGGGGGTCAGGCTTGAAGATCTACAAGGTCCCTTTCGACCCGACTTCTATGATTCTATGATTCAGCCAGGGCCCAGCAGCAGAAGCAATGTCAGAACAACAAAAAGGCCATTCTTGGACATTTCCAAAGGCTCCCACTACAAAGCACTGACATGGATACATCTTATTATAGCTGAAATCGTTAGAAATGCTTTTTCTGTTCAAGTAATACCTTCCAATTTACAGTTTCTGACAACACTAATATGAAGCCAAAGTAGAAACCACACCACTACCTGTCTGGGATGATGGGGTATGAGTTTACTGAACCACAGGACACTGTATAAGCTCCGTTTTTATGGCTAGCAGCCCACTCTAATGGTTGGCACAAACCAAATCAACATATTATTAATGTGACTGTTAGCTTGTACAACAATAGCACCCAAATTAGAACAGACTTATTTCAATGCTGGGAGGTAGGTAGCGATGACTGCCTATCACCATTGTGAGAACTCAAAAGGTTGTTAAGTGGTTTGCCAGACTCAACCGTTTTAAGCTCTTTTACCTTATCTGACAGAAATGCTGTGGAGACAGGTTCATTGTGCAAAAAAACATAATTCTGACATGCAGTAAAAACACTGCTTCCCCCCCACACACACACCCACCTCTGCCTTTACGGTCCTCACCACAGACTGCAGGAAAATGAATCCAACAAAGCCATCAACTGCTTTATTCACAGGTGAGGCCCCATCCCTTGTTCTCCCATATTCAGCCCCTTGACCAAAGCTGGACTCTTCCCAGGTCTCCAGCAGCCACACTGATCACTAGGGATCCTGATTTTCTCTGATAACCTCCCCCCCCTTTTTCAAATTAAAACAGTAACCCAACATCCACATTTTTCCATGATTAAAATGAAACACCTCTCTCTATATATATATTAGTGGCATTTCATTTTAATATCAGAAAAATGTAGATTTCGGGCTACTTTTTAGATCCAAAAATTTTTAAAAAAATCCCCAATCAAAGAAAACCAGGATCCCCGCTAATCACTCCACTGAGCAGAAAATGAAAACAGTACATTCAGTTGGGGCTCTCACTCGGCGCCCTCAGTCCTCCCTGGCCCCAGCTGTTTGTGAACACTTCAGCCGTTTCACTTCTTCCACCTCACTTCGGTTCGGAGAGATGGAAGTTTCACATTTTTCCTGGTCTTAATGCTACCATCATATACTTTTCCCTGCAAGGCTTGATGCCTGCTCTTTGGCTCCCCATGTGCTACAGCGAGCGTGGCACTCCCTAGCACTACTTAGAGTAAGAAGTCAGTGCTCCAGGGAAAGCAAGTAAAGCTGCACTCATTAACAGATGGTAAAGGAGACTCACCAGACCTGGTTGAAAGACTCTAAAGTACGAGAGGAGCCTACATCTCACCAGGCATCTGAAGAGTCAATTACACAAGAACTATGAGCGAGAAATATGGACAGAGAACAAATACTTTGGAGACTGAAAGTAGGAAAAGGAAAAGAAAACTGAGGAGCAGGAGCAAATACTTCCAAAGTTTGTAGAAGAGTTTAACCATACGAAAGGGAAATTGAACACCCTGCTGGAAGGACCAGCATCTTTCTATTTCTGTAAGGAATGTTCATGCAAGCAGCCACAAGCCCTTTGCAGTAAGAATTAATCACAAGCTAAAGGAAAGTTTTATACCGGCACCAGTCAAGGATCTGGACCAAGTCCTGCATATAAAAAAAGATCCCTGCCCTACATTGCTTACAAGTAGTGCCAGAAAAGGCTTCAGGGATCCCTTAGTTCTAATTGACTTCACACATATTTGCAATATACAGTAAACCCTGATGCATTTCTTACTGATAAAGATGTTAAAAAAAGAATAACAAATGGCTCCTCCCTTGGGTAATTCATTTTAATTGTCTATAAATAATCATCCAGCACATATTTCCCACCTACATCCCATCTACTTTTAGCTGCACAAATGTTCTTCCAAAGAGAATAAGGAACAACATCTGCTATTTAAAGCAAAAAGATGAGATGGGCCTTTTTTATCAGATGCACACTGCCAGTCTGACAGCCCTTTACTGCATGATGCCAGATCACGTTATAGGCGTGTTCTTCTGTACTTGTTCAAATGGGAAGAGTGATTTTCAATCACATTTTCCGTATCTCTAAGTGTATGTACAAGACATCTCGGGATGTGCTCCCATCTTCTTTTAGATGCACCTGGAAGGGCAAGGATTTTCCCAGCCCAGCAGTAAACTCAATACCCAATGCATGCTGCATGCACCTTTTCTCATGACTAACCAGACTCTAATTCAAGTAACTGTGCAACCTATTTTCAATCCAGTTTCAGGGCAGACAATGAACTACTGAAGTACAAGACTCTATTGGCTACAATGAATTAACCTCCCATGGTTTTTAAACTGGAAGAAAAAGGGCAAGTATAAGCTAGTGGATAGGGCATGGACTGGCAAGGCTGTCAGGAGTTTTGGATACCTGTCATTATGCAGCTGCAAGTGTCACACACACTCAGCATTGCACCACCTTCCCCAAGAAGCTGTTTCACAGGACAAGACAGATATTCACCCTCCACTGTCCCATTCTTAATTTTCACCTTGTTATGCCTCATTTGATCCTAGTTATACATTTTCATGTTAACCCTGTACAATGCTTCCTCCAGTTTTTGTGGACTCTTTCCCCAACTGAGTCATCACTTGGTAAAGCCATGCATATATGCAGCTCCTATAATCTTCCTTAGCAAGTCACTCTTCTGGCCCTTCTCTGAAGCCCTGAAATGACAGATGAGCGTTCACACTTTCACTTTGCTAGTCCCATTTGAGTCCAACCTTTTTCCCTATTGAAAACAATGAGCTATGGTTTTGCACCGCTAGGGGCAGGTTCCTGTGTGGATGCATTAGCTTCAGGCAGTATGCTGAATAGTAGAAATGTTACAAAAGCATATCATCTGAACTGGCTAGCAGCTATAAAAAATCACGTGGCTTAGAATGATTTGCCTGCATAATGTAACAGAGAAGGCTTGTATTTGACACTGTGGCATATTGGGGGGGGGTACTTCCTTTTAAGAGATGAACCTTGAATCTCTCTCAGAACATCCATAAACATTGATTCAAATCCAAACTCTGCAGATCAGGGACAATCTGTGGTTTTAACACAGCTCCTAACACTGGCCTTCTATTATTTTACTTATTAACCAGGATTACATATTTAACATGTTAAAGTTTAGGGAGATGCAAATGTGAATAGTCACATATTAGGAAATTCCACTGTGTTGTCAAAAGGGTCAACAACAGATAAATCTTGGGGGGGGGGGGAGCGGCACACGCCTGCTTTGCTCTTCTGCTTGGCTGAAGATGTGCTTGGGGCGGTGGGTCACGTGTATTTGTTTCCTTTTCTCTCATGAATGTGACAACGCCCCTTAACCAAAAGAACCTCATCATCCCTAACCGAGAGAAGAATTTAGTATGCTCTTACTTTCTGCAGGTATAAAAACAATTTTATTTTGTTCCTTAGGTTATCAAACCACTCTATAAACTATGCACTAAATCCTGATCTCTCTCATATTCTTTGCATAGATAAATTGTCTTGAAAAGGAGGAGCACTTCTGAAGGCACGAATGGAAGAGCATTTAGTAAAATAATTCCTACAGATTAAGCCAAAGAGAAAGAGTAGTCAACTCCTGGACTGTGGGCTAGATCCAGCCTGCGGAGCCATGTCACCCAGCCGCACAGCTCCCTAAAGTCAGGAAGTCTGGCAGTGATGGAGCAGTGGCACCATTAATTACTGATCCCCTGATGCCAAATTTCCAGATCTGTGGTGAGTCTGCATGCTGGTGAGCAGCTGGATCCTGGCAGGCAGGATCAGATGGGCAACTTCAGGTGCACAGGATCAAGCAAGTGTGCAGGGTTGTACCCACAACCAGCCCTACGCACGGACTCTGCTAAAGATCCAGCCTGCAGACTGACTCCACGCTGCTCATCCAGCCCGTGGGGGCAGAAGGTCTGGCTCCATGAGACAGCCACTCTCTCCTCTTGCAAAAATTATCCCAGGAAATTTAACTGCTATAAGGGGAAAAGAATTCAGCTTTACATCTCAGCTGAAATGAGACCTCAAAGGACAAATCTGAGGAGAAAGAAAATAAAAAATGAGAACAAAAAAAAAAAATCAAAAAAAAATCAGGCATCTTACACCTGCTTCCTGAGACTATTTTTCTACCTGTGAGATCTGTCAGTGGCCTATTAAAAGCACAGTGAAATGGCATTGTAACAGTCACTTGCCTTCTATCTGGCAAATGCTGAGCACTGTATTCATTATGTTGTCAGGAGACAAGTTTAAAATGGATTATAATATTCAGGTGTAATGCAACATACTGATACAGTGGGAGAAAGAGGTACAGTTGAGAGGTCTCTCCTTTTCTATTATAACACAAAAAGTCAAAATGATCATTTCAACCAGGGGAAAGAAATGTTACTACGTACCTCAGGACTGAATTGACTCCCTCCATATTACAGGGAACAAGTATTATAGGAAAAAAAATCTGAAGTTAGATATATTTGGAGATGGGAGGCAGGTGTCATGGTTTTACTAAATTCCTGAACCAAGATATACAGCATGGATATAGGCAATGGGGTTTTCCTTTTTTCAGATTTGTTTTTCACATCTCAAAACATGTTTGCAGAACATTTGCACCAAGGTGATTAATAAGCTTGCTAATTAAATTTAGTGTTAAGTCATACATATTCCCCGATGGGGCTTCTCTACGCAAGCTCCTCACCAACAAAAGTACACTGCATTTTAATGCATTTACAATACAACTGTTCTGTCATACCCTTGTAGAGGACTGGCTACTGAATGAACTAGGGAATCTCTGCTTGAGTAGCAGCTGTGAGCACACCTGCACATAACTGCAGTCTCGCGTACAAGTCTTTTCAAATAATAAACACTAAAGGTAACATTTTAAAAAAAAGACGGTAATTCTGATCTCTTTACAGAAAAAAGGAAAAGAAAAGAGATTTTAATAACATATAAAGAGAAGTTGTCATTATATGGATTTTAAAAAGTTAAATGCCTTTCTGTTTAAGGTACCGAGCATAAGACATAAAATGTTCTTCTATCAAATTAAACCATTACGCTGAAGGCTGTTCTTCTACAGCCTCCTCCCATAACCCAGCTGTACTTTCAACCTCACACAAAAGTGCTTCTGCAATAAAATACACTTTATAAATTGTTTCTTTTGTGATGTACAGATAGTTGCTTCACCTTTTGCAGGTCTGCTAGAGAAAGCTAACCTAAGAGCAATAACTGGGGGGAACATATGGACTGGCGAGTCTCCCAAGAAAAGACTGGACTGGAAAGTCTCACTGCAGCTCAAAAAAATACAGCTCAGATTTCCACAGTGCAAAAAGTATAAATACCACAGCACTGGACAAGTTATCCTAGAGATTTAAAAAACTGGGTTGGCAACAAATGACATAAGCCTAATGAATACTTTTCCCATGCCTAGCACCTTCCAAAAGATTTAGTAATTTAGCCTCACATGGCCCTTATACAGTAGGCAAGCTTTATCACCTCCTGTCTTGCACATGAAAACCAAGGAACATAGAGAGTGCCAGACTGCTAGTTCAGTACCCTCTCAGACAGGATTCAGAGGAAGGTCTGAGAAACCCATGGTTGACAGATGTTTCCTACTTTCCACAATGGTCTTGGCCTGATCTCTAACATTGGCTCAAAGCTCTGAACCAGGAGGTTTGACAATTCTTCCAAAATCATTACTTGCTATTCTTTATAACAGCTCTGGATATTTTTTATATCTCCCTTTTGAACCTTGCAACTTCTTGGCCTCAACAAACCCTGTGACCACGAATTTCTTCCATCAGGTCTGAATTTTCCACCTTTTAAATCCCTTTAAATGTTGCCAGGTTCTTGTGCGATTGGCAGGGAGAGTAGAATATACCTTCTCCACACGCTCCCAACACATGCCCAATGTTCTCTGAATATACCTACATTTAGTTTTTTCACATCCCCTCTTGTTCATCTCCTTTCCAAGGTAAAAAAGCCCAGTCTTTGCAGCTTCTCTTCAAAGGACTGCCCTGAATCATTTCTTTAACTCTTTTCTGAGCCCACTTCCATTATATGATTATATCTTTTTTGAGATGGAGTGATCAGAACAGCACTTAATAGTTCAGATAAGGCTGTGTTGTTGATTTATGCAGGCACTGTAATATTTTCTATATTATACACCATACCGTTCCTTATTCATCTTATCTTCAAATTTGTTTTTCTGACCCCAGCAGCATCCTGAGCAGACATCTTCACTGAGCTACCCTTTTCCTGATTAGAAGCAATTAAATGGGAACCGCACAAGGCATGTGAGTAGCTTAAATTCTTCTCTTCCATTCGTATAACTTTGCATTTATCCCTGTTTGATTGCTGTTTTTCAGGTCTTTCTAAAGCTTGGGACCATTTTCCCTCTGTACTGGTCATAAGATGCAGTGAAGCTAAGGGTCTATGGCAAAGCAAGGACCTGAACCCAAAGACAGCAAAGAAATGAATTTCAGAGTAAGTCACCAGTCTATCTGCATAGCAGCAGCTGTATTGTGAAGGATTTGTGAAATATCTCACTTGTAGAGGAGAAACACTGGAACAGATCATCACCTTGAGGGGCGCTGTTATGTCTACACAACTGTCCAGTCAATGACTGAGTTATCAGCTCACATAAACAGCCTAAAAAGCATAGCTCTAAAAGTACACCCAAGTTCTTAATGTGAACAGTGACAGCATTCAAGTCACTTCAGATATTTTCAAAAATGATTTTTTGTTAAAAATATTTTCTACTTCTACTGTGCTTCCTACCCAATAATAAATTATCTCCAGTAATAGCTGCTAAGGACTTTATATAGCTTTTTAAGGTTGTAACCAAGCTCACTGTAATTTTAATCCATAATTATACGCTGTCAAAAAAACAGAGCTAGATATGCATCATTGTAGATGCTTAGTCAGACTGTTCTTGCTGATCAGAAAAGAGACTTGTGGCTAATATAAAATGAAATCTTTCAGAAGAGGTATCTCTACAAAGGGAAAATTCAGGAGCTTCACCATTACCTGGCATCACTTTGGATTCAAGAATCTGTCAGGGAGATTTTCATCCATTCGTATTCTTTAGCAACAGAATCCCGTATTCTTCTGCATTAGCATCATATTCTCTAGTAACAGTTGAACTGATTCTTCTCTCTTCCTAAAGATCTGGATTTCAGCAGCCCTAGAGTAAATTTATTGAGATTATCCTGAACATGCACCAGTGTAATGTGAAATAATAATCTAGCCAATAATGCTTTGACTGTTACTACAGAATCCAATGATCTTGGGCAGGGAGGTGTTAAGTCTAAGTAGCTTGCAGGATAGAATAATTCAGCACCAAACTTTCTCCTGTTTTATCAGACTGTGCTAAAGAAAGCAGTGATTAAAGACAATTTCCCAATTATTTCCTTGTATCTTAGGGATATTTACACACTGTTTCATTGAAACTGAAGAGGTAGGATGTAGCTATCTTTGTTGCAAAGCCAGGAGAGCTTCACTCTGAACAATAAGGATTTCTCTTCACCTCCTCATTAATTGCATTTTGTTTTGCGCAGTATTATGTAATGTATTGTTGTGAAACTGCCTCGCAGCTCAAGTTTCCTTATCCAATACAAAGAGGAACACACTCTCTTACTGCCACTGAAATGACACGTTGGCAGGAAAATAGGACAAGTCAGCTGGAGATTTCAAGGCTGCAGCGCTTGCAAGCAGTGAAAAGAGCAAAGACAGTTAGGCAGATGAGGAAGATTGTCTAGGGCCACAGTGTTTGGCCAACACTTGAAGGGTAGAGTCCCCTCCCTCCATAATGCTGTACCCCCACCCCATACAGATGCAGGGCAGAGGAGGGAAATACAGCTCCCACTGTGCCCCCAGTATGTTACTGGGAGCACCACAGGCATTAGTAATGGTGATTCTTCAACCTGTATCTGGGAATATAGTTTCTTGAGATCACACAATTATTAATAATATTTATTTCTATTAATTGAGCAAGCCGGGTCAACCAACCAGGACCAGAAAGCAGTTTGCATGGAGCCTTTGTTCCTTAGGGGTACGTGAATGTCTGTGCCTGTGGCTTGGTTTGGATGATGTCTATAGATTCAGTTACCGCATTCTTTTGAGAGAGGGATGAAAAATATTATTTTCTCATCTGTAAAATGGGTTTGAGACCATAACTTGCTCAAAGCGACACAACAGGACAGGGGTGTGTAAATCACTGTAAATAACAACTTCTTCCATTTTCTCTATGCTCTTCCCTGGGCAGCAGAAACTGGATGGATAAAAAAAAATTAAAGCAAGCCAGGGTGTATATCTCACCTCAGGACCTGTCTGGTTTCTGACAAGAGATCAACTGTTTTGTTCCTCTGAAGCAACGTAAGAAATGTAGGGGAAAAATACAAAACCAACAGAGAGGCAGACAGCCTGTGTGTCTCCCTGCTGCCTTTGCACAGAACCGTCCTGCTCGCTGTCTCAGCGCAATCATTGCAGAGAGGCTGAACAGAGTTGCCTGAACTGTCATTGCACGTTCTCTTCTGAGACTTTTTAGCACCATAGAAAAAAAAAACTTTCAAGGATGCGCTGCTGGCTCCTTCTCCCCCATTCCACACTGTAATGTTCCTATTAGCACTCCTGGAGGTCAGCGGTCTGGTTGTTTCCATAGTGGTTACATGAAGCTACAAGGATCCCTGGCTGCCCACAATAAATCACAGTGCCAAGTGCATAATAGCAGTCAAAATATTTCAGCCAGCAAAACATTTCTGTCAGTTGAGTGGGATGGGAGACAACATGATTTCTGCGCGAGTGCAAAGTACATAAAGACATGAGCAAGGTTTTGCTGGAAATGGAATTATAGCGCTGGCTTCTACCACACCAATGGCTAGTTACCAGTGGGTGTTTCAGGAACTGTAACAAATGACCGCTAACACCGATTTTATATGCAATACACTGTACCAGACCTGCCATAAAGATGCTGCATTATACAGTAAACTTCTGATCACATCAAGTCATTGTAATACATGCACTAAACCTTTACCTTTCACTTGTTTTTTGAGTTATATGTGCTGTTTTCCACTGTTAAAGTGAAAATAATTGATGATCATTTAGTATCCTTGTTTTCTGATTTGGGATTTCATGTTCTAGCTCCTCCTGTGTTCTGGGATGGAGATTATCTGGTCCCCAGGACTTGAGTACATTCTTGAAGTTTTGCTTCTGTCTCAAATGTAGTCGTTTCCATTTCTGGACCCAGTTCCCATTTAATCCTTGCTTTTTTGCCCTCACATGCATTCTAGTCTGGATTGAAAACTGAGTCAAAGTAGCTGTTGGGCTTTTGGGCTGTATCTCTGTACACTAGTGAGAGGCCACCCGTTTGGCCACAAAGTAGCTCCAGACCCTCCCCAAGTGCTGCTCTAATTCCCTTCCCCTGCTTGAAGTGGTGCTCTGTTTTCTGCTCCCTACTTTGTGCTCCCTGTCTGATTTGCTGCTCTGCTTTCTGCTGCCTCGCATACCTGCTGCCTACCATACCTGCCTGTCCCCTCCCAAATGTGCCATGTTCCCCACACAGGGGCTGCCTGTGCCACTTGTAGCACTCAGACTGTAAACTGACCCCCCCACTGTCATCTTGACCACTTTCTCACTGCAGATTGGCCTTATTTTTTTCTCTGTTTGCCTGCCTGAAGAGCTTTGTCCTACATATTTTAATTTACTTTGTAGGGACTAACTCAGCTTAATTTTAGTGTTTCACACTTTGTCCCAGTGTTTTCTTAACTCCAAAATATTAGCACCTTTTGCTAGTCTCTTTCTAATCCTTGCAGGTTCTCTGTGTTGATCTTTGATATCCTTTGAGATGGGCTTGTTCTTTGAGTTGGAGCCCTTCCCTGTTGGTGTCCCGTGCCTCTCCCCCTCCCTCTTTTTTGGGGGGGATGCAAATTCCAGATAGACTATAGATAACTAAGTCAAAAGGGACCAAAAACTTTCTCACGCCCTTCTTACCACTTAATTTCACTTAGTACCCTTCTTTTTCAATGTTGACTTCGTGAAATGGAAACCTTAGTTACAGGCCTATTTTTGCTTATCCTTTCATTTTTAAATTAAATTAACTGGTAATTTGTGTGTCCAAGATTATTTTTGATGATGAACTCTTCTGGGTAGTCTTTAGTGTCTGCCACAGCAAAGTAGAAAATAGCCAGCACATTTTTTCACTAAGCACTCTGAAGCGACCAAAGATTATGCTATCAAATTCAGGAATGTCTGCACACTTCCATTATTTATTAGTAACATTTATCCTTCAATCTGTATCGGGGTTAGTTTCTTATGATCGCACAATTGCTAATAATATTTATTTCTATTAATGGAGCAAGCCGGGTCAGCCAACCAGGACCAGAAAGCAGTCTGTATGGAACCCTTGTTCCTTAGGGGTACGTGATGTCTGTGTCTGTGGCTTGGTGTGAATGAAGTTTATAGATTCTGTTACCGCATTCTTTTGAGAGAGGGATGAAAAATGTTATCTTCTCATCTGTAAAATGGGTTTGAGACCAACAGGGGTGTCATGACTTGCTCAAAGCCACACAATAGGACAGCGGTGGTGACACGGTTAGGGTTCAGAAAATCTCAGGCATGTGTTCCCCAGGTCTTCTCAGTCTTCCAGGTCACACCCTTGTCCCAAACTTTGACACCTTTATATTATCAGGGCCACTGCTCCTTGGAGGGTCTAGCACTGTAGGTTAAGGTTGTCTAATGTCACATAGCTCTTCCAGTTAGTTGCAAGGAAAATGAAAGGGAAAAAGTGACTGGAACAACTACAGACTTGGTTATGCAGATCTCAACAGCATGCGGGGTTCTGGAACCAGTTCTGAAGGAAAGAATTATTAAAGCTATGGAAAGTGGCAGCAAATAGGGAGTTGTAGGAATCTACATGGGTTTACCAAAGGAAGTTTGTGATAGACCAAACCGATATCCTTCCAGGATAAGATAACTGATCTTTTGGACCAGAATAACGGGATAGACTTGAATAAAGCATGAAGTGCCATATGGGAAATGATTACCAACAATTAAGATGAAGAAATGGGGGAGAGTACAAAACAGGAAAGGAACTTGCCAAAAGACAGCTAACGAACTGTACTGAAAGGGGAAACATGAACGCAGACACAGGCAGAGCACTGATCCTGTCGCATCACTATGTGTAAAAGCAGCACCAATCCTAAGTACAGATGTTAAAAAAGCCTGAACCCGAATTGATTCAATTTTTGCAGGTTAGTTTAACTTGCATAGACTGAACTGATTTGCAAGTGAACATACATTCACATTTGATTTGGGAAACGCAGGCACTTGCCTGCTGTGGCTCAGGCCAGAGGCCAAGGGGCACTAGAGCAAGCCTCAGCTGCAGGGAAGCTGTGTTGGGGGTGGGAGGAAACGACCAGTCCCCGGCAGGCTTAGTATGATTGGGGTGGCGTTTAATCCCCTGCCTTGGCCCACAGAGACCCCAGCCGGGGTGTGCCTGGAGAGGGAAAGGGAAAGCAGCCCCTGCCAGACATTTTCCACCCCTGCCCTTATTGCTCAAGTTGCAGGGGGCATGGGCAGCCCCAACAACAGTGTGAAGTGAACGGAGACGGGGGTTTAATTCCCCCCTCTGTCCCCTATCCTACTGGCATGGACACAAGCCGGGGTCTGCCTGGCTGGGGTGGAGCAGCCCGTGTCAGGGTCATCTCCTGCCCTCACCCCTAGAGCAGCAGGGGCGTATCCAGGCTCCAACCTGGCATGGCACCCCGAGGCGAAGAGGACAGAGAGGAGGTTTATTCCCTGCTCCACCCTTTCTTATCCCAAGACCCCAGCTGGGGTGCTGTGGGAAAGGGGAATAGGGGAAATGCCTGACTAAATAACAGCAAACAAATTATTTTATTTATCTGCAAGCTTTTGGGCACACTTACCCTTCATCAGGCATAGGAGAGAGCAGAGCTTGTAAAAGTTCTCCTAGGTAGAAATGAAAATTCTGCTTACAAACTTTTACAACCTCTGCTCTCTCCCATGCCCGATGAAGGGTGAGTGTGCCCGAAAGCTTGCAGATAAATGCAATAAATTTGTTTGCAATTATCTAGTTGGTCTAATAAAAGATATCACCTCTTCCACAAATTTGATTCCTTTTGCTGAAGTCAAGGTATATCACATCCACTGCTCTCCCCCAATCCACAGAGCCAGTCACTTTATCATAAAAGGAAACTAGGTAGGTCAGACATTACTTGCTCTTGCTGAATCCATGCTGGCTGTTTCTAAACACCTTATTCTCCTTCAGGTGCTTCACTATGGATTCTCTGATGACCTGCTCCATGATTTTTCCAGGTATCAAGATCAAGTCTCTCACCCTGTTCTCATTAAGAAACTGGGGGGCTGTGGTGCAGACACCCACACAGTCAAATGGGTCGCCAACTGGCTGATGGGCCGCACCCAGAGGGTGGTAGTGGATGGGTCCTTCTCAACCTGGAAGGATGTGGGCAGTGGGGTCCCCCAGGGCTCGGTCCTCGGGCCCGCACTGTTCCACATCTTCATCAGTGACTTGGACAAGGGGGTAAAAAGCACCTGTTCAAATTTGCTGATGACACTTAGATGTGGGGGGACGTGGGCACACTGGCAGGATGCAACAGGCTACAATCAGACCTAGGCAGGTTACAAGAGTGGGCGGACAAGAATAGGATGGGTTTCAACACAGACAAGTGCAAGGTGATGCACCTCGGGAGGAACAACCGGCACCATACGTACAGGTTGGGGAATTCACACTTCAAGAGGGATGTCGACAGCATGGAGAGGGTCCAGAGGAGGCCACTCGTATGATCAGGGGACAACAGGGTAGGCCCTATGAGGAGAGGCTATGGGACCTGAACCTGTTCAGCCTCCAAAAGAGAAGGCTGAGGGGGATCTTATGGCCTGTTATAAACTAGTCAGGGGGGACCAGCAGGCACTGGGGGAGTCCCTGTTCCCGCGAGCACTGCCAGGAGTGACCAGGAATAATGGTCACAAGCTGGCAGAGGGTAGATTTAGGTCAGGAGGCGCGACTTCACGGTCAGGGCGGCTAGGGTCTGGAACCAGCTTCCAAGAGAAGTGGTGCAGGCTCCTACCCTGGGGGTGTTTAAGAGGAGGTTGGATGAACATCTTGCTGGGGTCGTTTGACCCCAGTACTCTTTCCTGCCATGGCAGGGGGCCTGACCAGTGCCGCACAGAGGGGGAGGATCACCTCCCTGGACCTGCTCGAGATGCATCTGTGGATGCATGCCAAGGTGCGGTTGGCCTTCCTGACCGCGTCCCCACACTGCCGGCCCATGTTCATCTTGGAGTCAATGATGACCCCCAGATCCCTTTCTGCCTCCGTGCTGATAAGAGGGGAGTTCCCCAACCTGTAGGTATGGTGCCGGTTGTTCCTCCCCAGGTGCATCACCTTGCACTTGTCTGTGTTGAATCCCATCCTATTCTCGTCCGCCCACCCTTGTAACCTGCCTAGGTCTGATTGTAGCCCGCTGCATCCTTCCAGTGTGCCCACGTCCCCCCACATCTAAGTGTCATCACCAAATCTGAGCAGGTGATTTTTACCCCCTCGTCCAAATCACTGATGAAGATGTCGAACAGTGCGGGCCCAAGGACCGAGCCCTGGGGGACCCCACTGCCCACGTCCTTCCAGGTTGAGAAGGACCCATCCACTACCACCCTCTGGGTGTGGCCCTCCAGCCAGTTGGCGACCCATTTGACTGTGTGGGTGTCTGCACCACAGCCCTCCAGTTTCTTAATGAGAACGGGGTGAGAGACAGTGTCGAAAGCCTTCCGGAAGTCCAGGAAGACTATATTCACTGCTGCCCCTGCGTCTAATGATCTGGTGATCTGATCGTAAAAGGCCACCAGGTTGGTCTGACAGGACCTGCCACTGATGAACCCATGTTGGTTGCCCCTAAGCATGCAGTCCCCTGCTGGCCCCTCCTGGATGTGTGCCAGCATAATTTTCTCAAACAGCTTGCCTAGGATTGAGGTAAGACTAACCGGCCTATAGTTTCCCGGGTCCTCCTTCCTGCCTTTTTTGAAGATGGGGACCACGTTGGCCCTCTTCCAGTCCTCCGGTACCTCACCAGAGCACCACGAGTGTTCATAAAGTTGTGCCAGGGGACTTGCAATGACCTCGGCCAGTTCCTTTAATACTCTAGGGTGGAGATCATCCGGGCTGGCTGACTTGAATACGTCCAACCCCTTCAGAAGCTGCCTAACTAAATCCTCGCTAACCCGTGGCCCAGGTGTGCCTCCCCCAGGGCCCGAGGGGGGCCCAGCAGGGAGGTGGCTGTTCTGGTCCCTACTTAGGAAGACGGAGGCGAAGAAATCGGTGAACATGTTGAACATTCTTCATCAGGTCTCTGATCACAGGAAGCCAGGCATAGGAATTCTTGGCTTCTAGTCACAGTTTCTACAGAAGACTGTGTGATCTTGGACAGATATTTTCACCACTCTACCCGTTTCTCCTCCCATCTGTTTCTAGATTACCTGTTTGGACTGTGAACTCTACCGAGATTGGCTTCCTGCTCTGCATTTATATGGTGCTTCACAAAATACCCTGTCCTCTCCCCAGTCTTGGTTAGTACATCTAGGTGCTAACGTAATATTAGTAAGCAGTATGTATTCATTTGGAGAAACCATCTGTTTTTATTTTAGCCCCTTGTGGGATCGGACCCAATACACTTCAACCTTAAGCACATATTAGTGCTATTTTAAAGTCAATTTCTGTTTTATAAAATAATAATTTAAGTATTTCCAAGTAAATGCACCTGTCTTTAATTATCCCATTCATATCAAAACAGCTGGGGTTTTTTTACTAAATTCTTCAAACATTTTCTCTAGCCAAGAATAGTATTTCTGCTGTTTTAACAGTATAAAAAATAAACTCGCTTACCTATATGTTCATATCTTCCTTCCAAAAAACACCTCTCTTTAAACCTTGCAATACTAGCAAAAAAAAAAATACTACTTTGTGATGCATTTTACTGAGTTTTTATAAGGGTAATGACAAAACTTATATGATCAGGTTCTCTCTTGTTCTAATTATTAACTGCCATCTTAAATGTGTCTTGATCTTCAGGGCTTTTCCTGTTACAGCAATCTACTAATTGAGCTGATGCCTTTAACAATTTTTTACATTAAAAGAGCTAATAGATTTCTATTTAAGGAAAAAAATAAATAATTGAGTAACATACAGTAAAAGATTAAATCAAGAAGCACATTTTACAAGTTGTGGGAAACATGCAAAATATACTAGGCTGCTCTTGGAAACACTATGTTGTTCGAGTGAGGAGGAAAGAACAAGTTCTGGGAATGGGAGTTGAGTGCTAGGATATGTAATACAGAAAAAACCTTTCAGGGACATAACAATACCTGGTGGGGCTGGCTGTTAGGACTAAATCCCAAGCATACAAGATCATAAGAATTGCCACCCTAGGTCAGATCAGGCCCATCTCACCCAGCATCCTCTCTCTATGAGCAGCCTCAGAGAAAAGAGCGTAGGAAACGGGCGAGTGATCCATCCTGTCGCACCTTCCCAGTCATCATGAGCAGGTTATATCTCAATTGCTGTGTCTAATACTCCAGTGGACCTACCCACCAAGATCTGTCCAGTTCAAAACACATGTATCTTCCGATTGAACTGAGTAAATCCTCTATCCTGGAGCTAGTAGTAGCATCTATCTGTGATCCAGCTGCTAAAGACTGGACCATAATCACATACCCCCTTCCCCGGTTGGGGGAGAGCACCCCAACACTATCGTAGAACATGGGATTGACACCTGAAGCCATCTTTCCTCTTGCCTGCTGCAAACAATGGTGTACACAATTGTCCACTGTCTGTCTGGCGGAGCAGTCACCTGTTCCACGTGTCAAGGTCTGGCTGAGAGAGAGGAGGGAAAAAAAAATGCATCTCCAGCAACTCCAACAGTTGAAAACCTTGGAGATCAGATAGGTGTGGCAAGCTGGCAATGGTCCAAGGCTTTTAATGGTTGGTTGGCATGCCTTTTTTCCTGGAGTTTGATAGCGTTCTTCTTAAATCACTGATGTTACCCTGAGTGCTTGAGATGAGACATACTCTCTGCAACAGATATCCCCAGTTCTGTAGAGCTGTACTGACAGGCTCTACCCTCCCAGGAAGGTCTCTGGAGATCATGCTATTACTCACACAGTGAGGCTTGCAAGATCCCAACCTTATCCCTGTGAATTGATGGTTGTTTTACGCAGATAACAGGCAAATGTTGGGAGCAAGTTTTTACTGACTGCTCAGCGTGTTAGCTCCAAATTAACCACCCCTTGTGGTGGTAGAAAACAGGCTAAAAACAGTGAACTTGTTCCAAACAAGCTTGACATGAGGGATCCATGAGATAAATCGGACGTAGCCCCTTCATGTTTTAGTCTGTCTTCACACACCCACACAACTTCATTGTGGAGAAAGTTGAAAATCATATCCTAACCTGACCCCACATCAGCATGGGTTTAAGCCCATACCTACACTGAAATATGAATAGTGCTATCACTTTCAAACTCTGAACTCATATTCTGCACACTGGAAAATACTTTCTGCATATATTCTCGTTGATTATCACAGAGTGATCAGAAAAGGGCCAGATCGTTGGCTGGAATACTCTGCCCGATCTCCTTTGAAATCACTGGAACTAGGCCAACTTATATCAGCTGAGGCTGTTGTCCAGAAACGTTATCAACCTCCTCATTCAGAAGCTGTAGGAATGGTTTCAGATTGCCAATCGGTACCGGGAAGAGATGGGGAACTCTACACTGAGAGCAGCATGAGCAGAGCATGTGAGCTATCCCCAAAACCCTGCCTGAAACCACAAGCTCTGGGTACTTTACTGGAAAAGTCATTCCAGAAAGGGATGACTCGCTCCCACCCCTGAAATCATCCAAAATCTTTTTGCTGAAATAGTTTCAAGCAAAGATGAGGTTTCTTTACATGAAACTATTAGGTGACGACATAGGAAGATGTGTCCGTCATACAAAATCTGGTGCATTTCACACTTCTGTTTTGGGAGTACAGGGAATAATATTCACCCTCTCACAACATGCACAAAGCCATGCCCATTAATAAGACGGTTCCTGCATCCCACAATCTAGGAAGGCTCGGAAAGGACTTGTTAGCCGCAAAAACCTTGCCTTTTTTTCTCCTGCTCCTTGTAACGAGGGCAAAGAAAGGAGCCTTCTCCCATGATTCAGCCTGGATGATTAATTACAGTGAAGTGACAGCAAAGCTGCAGCTGCGTTTGCCAAGATAGCGTCCTTGGGACTCGTAATTAGTACAGAGGGACTTCCAGTGGGAATCACATTTGAATGGTATCAGCATTAACAATTAAATCTCCTGCGAATTTTCACAGTACTTGGGAATTGCGGGCTTTCTCAAATTCTGAGCCTTCCCTGCCTCCTTGCTCCACGCTCAAATCTCTGGAGAGGCAGCCAAAGCCCTGTGGATTTTGCCAACTCTTAAAGCACCCCCCAAGGCTCAGCTCCCAGGTTCGGCCTTTTAAAATAATTGCTGTTAAAATAAGTGCCACTGAATTTATGCTGATTTCCACACCCCCACGCCCATTTCCTTCATTTAAGAAGAAAAGAAATCAAAGGAAATTCCACAAGTGAAACACAAAACTGAAGCATTCACCAAACTTGTAGATCTGTAGGTAAATTTTGAGGTTTGTGAAGGCGAGTGACCCAAATACTGACAATACAGCAACACCTACTCTACACACATAGCTATCCCTGTGCACCTCAATATTGACTCAACTTCTCCCTCCAACCCCACATGTACTTTTTCAAAAACCTGCCTTTCTACTCCATCCCTCATTTTACAATCCTGGTAATCTCCTGCTTCCAACCATTGCCACTGTGTCCCCAATTCTTGTATCATTCCCCCAGACAGTCATTATGCTAAATAAATAGCCTTCCTTAACCACAGGGCACATCACTCCTATCTGGAGTCTCTATTCTGGCATCCAGTTTCCTCTCACATTGAGTTCAAATATCTTCCAGTCCCCGTGCGCCTTTTCTCAAGCACAGCTCTGATTCTGCCCAGATCACACAGCTAAGTACTGTACGCAGACCTCACTCACACCCAATATGCTCATAACCCATCACCTTGTCAGTCCCCTAGAGTCCCTCTTGCACAGGTAACTCTGCGCCTTTTCTCCAGCTGCTCTCTCTGCTTAGATTGGTCACTTCGAGGCTGACAGACCCCATCCCTCTCAAATCCTCGGTGGCAGATTCCCTGAAACCCTCTACTATGACTTCTGAATGTTGAATCTTAGTCTCTGAGCACGAAAGATAATCAGATCTCCATTCATCTCAGTCAAGAGCCACTTAGATCCTAATAATTCATAGTCCTTTGGTGCCCACTTCATCTGAAAGCCCAACATGTAGTATGCCATAACATCTACTGGGCCACTTGTATAGGCATGGTCAGGTCTGGTGCTTTTTAAACAGGCCAAGCAATTTTCTTGGAGAAAAGACAGGGTGTTTTTCCCCTAAAGTTCTTTCGGTGGCTGACCACTGTCTTCAGACTACAATGGGACCTTGTGGTAGCTATTACCTCCCAGCATGGGCAGGGCATGGCCTGGAGTAGGAATGGACCACCTGCTACCTCAGTGGACCTAAAATATAACCAGCCAAAAAGGTACCGTTCTATCTGTTTAACATGCTCAGTGATGTATAATGGCATCTAGTAAATACTCCTGGAAAAAGCAATGGAGTCTGATTTTTTATTTGCATTTTACAAGTCTGTTCAGGGGAGAGGTAGATGAATTATGAACAGGTACAAAATGCCAGACGGAGGATGAGAGAGTTGAGGGAGGGAAGGAGGGACTTTCCAGGAACCTTGCCTATGCCAAGAACTCGACACTAATCCGTGGCTGCTGTTGCCACCGCCGCAGCATGCTCTGCCCACCCCAGCTGCTGCTCTTCCAGTAGCAGTGCAGTGCTGTGCACCCTGCTGCCGCAACAGCAACCTCATGGGGCTGCTTTTGCTGCCAGGCCACAGACTTCATGAAAGAGGGGATGATCCTGGAGCCCCTCCAAGGCTGGCACCTGGGGATGGTGTGCCTCTCGCCCACCCCTACTTACACTACTGTTTTCTATTCCATGGAGGTTTTTGTATCACCCTCATCACTGCGATGCACAAGCATCTCCCGGTGACACATTAGGCAACACAACTATCATCTGTCACCTAAAGGTTCCAGGCATTAGGACTCTCACGTGAGACGGTTATATGTTGTTTCAGCTGGGGGGGAAGATTTGTGACATTTGGTTGCTGCTAAATTGGACTCTTTGGAAGTTGCCTGAAAACAAACAGGTACCTACAAAGGAAGAAGTCAGCAGACAAAGAGCATTTTCACTCCTCTTACTACAGTAGAGCCAGCACAACTGGGGCGGGGGGGGATTGTTGAACCTTTATGACTCTCAGGCAGTTTTAGCAAAGTTCTAGTTTTCACATGCAGATTCCACCATAGTTCTCGTTAGGAAGGGCCAGGCCTTGTAAGAGTAGGTAGATGTTAAGGATAACAGGGTAAATAAAGCCAGTCCTTGTTACTGGTGAAGACACCCAAGCCAGCTCGAGTTTAAGGAGAATTTGCACCGGCAGTTACTAGGAAAGCATCTTGTTACTTGTAATAGCTAATTTCATCTAAAAACTGATAAATAAATACTGGACTGAACAATGTCATTTTTACAGCACTCCCATTTGGAGGCCAACCGCACTTTTAGATCCAATGGCAAGTGACAGCAAAGAGCCTCTTCCATGTGGTTCTGCAACACCAACAGGGATCTTCTGGCACAAAACTCAAAGAAGGGACTAGACTGACATATTTTCAAGTCTGAAGTTACGCTCTACCTGGAAATGCTGCAATTTTCCCCTTTGAGTCAACCCCGTTGTACTAGATCTCCCATCACCTTCAGAAGTCAGTCCACTGACTCCCTAACAAGGTAACGCCATTCTCGTTCCTTTAAAATAAATGCAAACAGAACACATCCATGGTCCTGTATTGTTAATACAACCTATTGGCAGCTGACATATGAAACTCAAGCTAAAACCAATTTAGCCAAGGAGGTGCGAAGGTCACCCAAAACCGGCTTTAAACTTGCCTTTCTGCTCCCTGCCATATTGTCAGGATACCACTTACAACTGCGCTAAAGTTTTCATCTTCTGCCTTCCTTCTTCTTATTTGATCATCCTATACTCGAAGTTTCCAGGGGCAGGGAAGGGAGAAAAGAGGCAATTTAAAGTGTTTCTTCTGCCTTTGCTTACTTTTCTAGGCCAAAAGCTGGGAAACTTGTCTTTTCTTGTTAAATAAAACTGTCTGAAGCAAACACACTCCCTTGATCCAGGTGCAAATTGCATTGTCTAAAATGTAGCTAGAGAGACATTCACTTCATAACAAAGCAAATTATCTATACATCTCTTCAGAAAGCAATATTAGATTGACTGCAACACTGGCTGAGCTGCTAAATGCTACTTTGTAAGGAAGGTAAAGTCTGGATTAATAATGCCAAACTGGTCCTTTTAGTACCTATTTACTTCAGTGCATAGAGGCTTGAAACATATTTGCTTTCTGGTTGGAAGACAGGAGGGGTTAAGCACAAGGGCTACGTTCCTACATATACTTAAATTCCACTTGGGCTGTATTCGGAGAATTGCTTAACACATTCATGCTGCTGGCCTGAGAAACGGCCACAACTATTTTAAGCGATGTCATTCCCCAAGGAAGTAAGGGTCAATCAGTTTTCAGCTCTGACTCTGCACGTGATGGTAGACTCCACAATTAAGGTGTGGAAGGGCACTGTGAGCTTGGCTGCCAGAGTATTAAATGAGCAGAACTCCTTTACTACCTTATACCTTAAAATCACAACCCAAAGCTTTCTATGCCGCACCAACGCAGCCAGCAGGCTCTCTTCAGCCCTGACACTGTCCACATTGTCTTGAGAGGAAGAAAATTCAGTCAAGTCGGTTACACTAGGTGTTTAAATGCCATTTTTGGAATTTGAGGATTTGTAACCCCACTGGCATCTGCTTCATCAGGAGCCTTGGCAGAAGTAAGAAAATGCAGACCTAGCAAATGTGTGGGTATTAACAATGCAGACAAGCAAAATGTACGGATATTAAAGGCAGGAGGTGAAAGCCTGTGCTGCATCTCCAAGTCTACATCTGAACTGCAATGAGAGGTGTGACTGCAGCATGGGTAGGAATCCCTGAGCTAGCATGTAATCTAGCTAGTTCATACTCCAAAGGCAGTCAAGCTACAGTGGCCTAGATTTCAACTCAGGGTACTCACCCAAGTACCCAGTGTCCCTAGCAAGTTCACAGCACCTGCACAGAAGCTCATACACTCTGGCTTCACTGCTGTTGGTACCCATCAAGCCAGCTACAGCTAGCCTGGTATGCCTACTGTGCTGCAAACACCTCTGACTGCAAAACTGGCTGCATGAATCTGCCTTTGCATCCTCCTGCTGCTGGACAGCAGTAAGCACCAATACAGTTTAGATGGCTCAGAGGCCCTGTCTGCATTATGGCAACCTTTCAGGCTACACTATGGGTGACAGCACTGCTCCAGAACTCCACAACACTGCATGCTTCAGCTGAGCTCTCACAACACTTCTCCCCACAATTAATCAGAGTTTAGAAGGAGATCTATGGACAGGAGCCTCACAGAAGTTATTCATAGGTGGTATGTGTTATATTGCTCAAGTGCCTTCAACCACTGTACAGTAATAAGAGTGAGAGCAAACACCTGACCCAGTATGTGCCACTGCATCAAATAGTCCAAAGGAGCCCCAGCTGCAAAGATGATGTTAGGGTTATCTATATGAGGACAAGCAGGAAAGTGAAAGGGTTTAAACTACAGCAAACTAATGAAGGGCACTTCATTTCTGAATGAGAGATTCCACACAGAGCATAACACTTTAATCACACAGGTTGAGTGACTTTGTTCTAACTTTCCAGCGTGTCCCCATGAAAACATGCCAACCTCTCACTCTCTCCCCCTCCTCCAAGGCTCCCCTAGAGCCAGTTAATAAGTGATGGGGAAAAGCACAAAAGCAAAAGTCTATGTTAGATGGAGACAACCTTGAGCCACAAAATGCAGATCCACAGAGTCAGAATCCTAAGCAAAGAGGTTCAAAGGAGGAGGAATGCAGGCTCCTTCGAGAGCAAGGAGATTGCAGACTTTGACTCAGGCCTGGCTTGCTCATAGATAGTACACACCAGCTGTGGGCTCAGCTACTAAAGAAGCAAACAGAAAGAAGCCAGGCTGCACAACTCTAGAAATGGGAAAGCCTCACAAAGCATTGTTTTGCATTTTGACCTTCACCTTGAAAGGTGATGACACCTTCCAATTCCACCCTTCAAGCAGAAGACACATTTCACAATGTTCACAATGCTTCCACATTCCCACCCCTGAAACCTCCAAAGGACCCAGAGTGAGCAGATCTCCCCACCCACCATCAGCAAAACTCTCCCCACAAGTTCACAGGCCAAATGTAGTTATTCACTTTGGTCCAGTGTGTGCCGTGTGCAAGGGAATCACACCCACTGTGCACCCTGGTTGGAGAGCTGTGGAAATACATCTTCCTGGAGCCATTCCTAAGGGAACTGGAGACATCCCAGTATACTGCAGGAGCACAGAGCTCCAATTATAAGTCTGCGCCTCTAACAGACCCTAAGATCTGCACTGACCTCTCCATTTTGCTTTTCTGCAATACGCGTGAGCAACTGTAATCTGCTCCTTGTTCTACTTTCACTCAGTTCAACCTACAGACAAATAAGGTGCTGGGAATGACTTAGCTCATTTTAGACAGGTATCAGGTCAACAAAAATAAGGTATCATGCAGCCTTGCCACATGTTAGCATCCATTTAGTCAACTGGAATGTTACACAAAGTGCCCCATCAGTTTTACAGAAGGCTGCCTTGTAGCTGGGAAAGCAAAAAATCAGTACAGCCGAAGACCCCCAAAACCTTCCTGATGAGTTCTGTTGACTTTGTGTTTATATTAGGGGTGAATTTGACCCCTGAGAACCCACCTTGTTCCTTTTAACACTCATGGTTAAGGTATGCTAACTAAATCTTGCTCCGCTATAGATGGCCAAACTTCAACTAAGTTAAAATTCAGACACTTCCAAATCTCTGCTTAAAGAAAAAAAAAAAAATGGAACTACCAGCACTCGTCTGAACTGATCTTAATTTAGCCTCGCATCATACAGCAATGAAAAAAGCTGCATCAGCTTTTTGTGTTCATGAGCAAGAATACAATGAAAAGATATGAAAGAAGTCCCTGCCCATGGACAATGAGCAACTCCTGAGCTCTCTTCAACCACACAAAGATCCACCGAAAGACAAAGTCATGTTGTTGTGGCCTGATTTGGGAATATCTTCCCAAAAATCTGGTGATATACTTGTTGTCTGGTCAGTCCAGGAACAGTAATGCATAGCACGGAGGTGGGCAAAATACGACCGTGGGGCTGTAGCCAGCCTGCAGGCAGGTGGCCACAAAGTTATGGGCTCCAGTCCGCAGGAAATCAGGGACTCCAGCTGCTGGGTTGTACTGGGCAAGTCCCAGCCCCGTCCGAAGCTTACACCACTTCCTGCCCTGAGCGCCAGAAGCAGCCCTGGACAGACATTGTCTGTGGACATGGAGGGATCTTAGGGCTATATATATGAGGACATGCAGGAAAGACGGTATCAGCTGCAGTCCTGGGCAATCACCTTGATCCCCACTAGGAACTTACTGGCAGGGTCTACAGCTGATGCCAACACCCACCTTGTGCTGCTTCTATGCGCAAGCTGGTCCAAGATGTGGATGGAGCCAGGATACTGTGGACTGAGGCATGCTGCAGCTGTGCAGGGCAGGGAGAGAGAAATTGAGAGAGACAGAGAGAGAGACTGGGGTGTGCTGTACCATGGGGACAGTTCGGACAGGGAAGAGGGTAAGAAAGATGAAGAAATGTGGCCTGTGAGTGGACACTGAACTCATTAAGTGGCCCTCCAGCCAAAATCATTACCTACCCTGCCATATCAGCTGACCTCAGCAGTAGCTAAATAAAATCTCCACAAGATGCATGGACAAATGAATAGGGATTTTTACTGGCAGGCTGGGCCCTCAACACTGCTTTGAAGGCGAGACTCCAGGGGAGACAGAGTTATCCTAGATTTACATTCAGACCAGAATTTGGCCCAGAGAAGGAAAGCTGATCTTGTGGTTGTGATTCACGAGATGCAGGTTCTGTCACACTTTCCTGTGCAAGTTATACGTGATCACTCATATACACTGGTCATGAACATCTAAGAATGACCTAGGAGAAATCAGACCTTCACTCCATAAATCAAGTGACCATGTGAAAGTATGCAGCACAGTCCACCCAAGATGACATATGCCTACTTACTTAAGAGAATTAAGAGGAATTAGGAGACGCAGGTTCTGCTTCTGCCTCTAGCAATAGGCCAAGCTGTCACCATAAGGTAGCCTCTGAATGTCACCATGCCTCAATTTCCTCATTTACACAGGAAGAGTATTAGGAAAGTCTTTGGGAAAACCTTGAACAGCTATACGTTAAAAGTGCTATACAGCCACGCGGCTTTTCCTGCACCCCTTAAAGCAAATCACTAAATGTACTCTAACAGTCCTCTGTACTTAAAACAAAAATAAATAAAAAATAAAACCCAGCAAACCTACACACTTGTTGAGAATTAAAATGCTATGCAAAGCCCTATGCAAAAGAGGCTGGGTGCTCCATGCTGCAAATCTGTCTTGATGAATACACATGAAGCAAACTAGCACAAGTCCATCTGAGAGCCCAGAACCTGCAAAAATCAACACAACTAGTCCAACCGCCCCAACACCCAACATCTGACCAGGCCAACTTCAGTTCTTTCTACAGTGAGATTGTCTGGCTTCAGTGGACTACTCCAGAATTACACCAATACAGCCCAGTCCACCCTAGTTTCTAATTCCCAGAAATGGTCCTTGAATTCAGCCTATTATACCACAGCTTGCCTTCAAAGAGCTCTGGAACTTGAGGAATGGCTACTCGCCATCAGTACAGTCTGCTTGTTAAATAAATACTGTGGTTTCTATGTAGATGTTCATTAACCCAGAAATAAATTAGATTCTGTTACGTTAAATTCTGTTAATTACTGCCCGAAGCACTTCTAAGAAGAAAGACCAAATGGCTGGGTCTGTGTGATGCTCTGGTATTCCAGACTACTGCATTTGAGTGTCTCTAACACTATTAGCTGAAGCACGCATCACAAATGAGAAAGGAAGTCCTTTTTGAAAGGCTTTTAGCCTCAGCTTCCTAACGGAAAAGCAGCAGGAGAAAGAAAATTATTCTGAACTTTTGCAATTCCCTGTATAGACTATCAATATTTAGAGTGACGTGTTTACTGCACCTATGCACATTCACACAGATGCATCTCAGCACAAGCTTTCATACTAAGTTCCTTTATGTTAAAAGTGTTTGGCTGGGGGGAGGGGGAACTGCGGAGGAACAAAGATTAATAGATTTAAGTGGCCATTAATTATTTCCTTTCATGCCATATATCATTTCTAGAGCACAGAAAAGGCAATGAATGATTCACAGAGAGCTTCACACTTAACAGAAATTCCAACTAGCCACAAAGGCATATTTCAAGTGCACAAGCATCCTCTCATTTTGGTGCCCAAACCCTCTTTTTCTCCAAGCATCAGACATTAACCCGGAGGCTAGGAATCTCAAAGAAATATACCACAGTTCACCCGTCATGCTTCCTACATGCACGACAGCCACAGTGACTGTTTCTGAGAACTAGAAGATCAAGACATACCAGGCCAGCTAAGCTTAAAAGGCAGGAATGAAGGAAAATGTGACTACACTATAAAAAGGGGCAGGCAATTATTTCAGCTGGAGGGCCGCTTAATGAGTTTTGGTGAGCTGTGGAGGGCTGCTATGGTAGCCCTGCCCCTTTTCAGGTGCCCTGCCCACCGGTCACCATTTTGGGACTGGAAGTCTTACCCCTTAGCCCCAGTCTTTGCCACTGGAAGTGTCCCCCACACTCCCCACCTCCTCCCCATCCCTTGCCCCCAGGAACCTGGGATCTGCATGCGGTGGCAAGGAGCAGAGCCAGGCTGGCCCACCTCTATTGCACAGGGCTCACGTGCAGCTCCCAGGACTCACGCACAACCAGGGGGAAGCCTTACACAATGGAGCCGGCTGCCTCTCCACTCCCTGCCAACATGTGCAGCTCCCTGGACTCCACCAGGAAGCAGGGAGCAGGGCTTTCCACTCATGGTGTGCAAGTCCCGGGAGCTGCACCCTGCATGAGCTCTGCGCGATACAAGTGGACCAGCCTGGCTCCCCTCCATGCAGCCATATGCAGCTCCCAGACCTGGCTGGAGCCATGGGCCACCTGGCAGCTGAGCCTGCATGGGCCACAAGCACCCCAAGGGCTGCTGCCACCACTGGCGATGCAGTCTGTGTGCCATTGGGGTGGGGGCATGTGGGGGAGACACCACACCCCTCCACCCTGCCTCACACTCCACAAACTAGGGGTGCACTGATAAAGATTTATTTTGGCCAATACTGATGACTGATTATTAACCAGCTGTATCAGATGATACTGATCTGACTGCTGATATGCAGCCCAGCACCTTGGAGAGCAGCGTCAGGCCAGTTAAGTCTGTGCTGGGAAAAGGGAGTGGGGGGTGCAGATCAAGGCCCCCCACAGTGAGGGAGGGAGTGGAGCTGGGGCAGGGGCAGGCACTGCTCAGCAAAGGCAGGGCAGGGCACAGGACAGAGCCACAGGAGGCTCATCCAGAGGGTGGGGGGTGGCTCCCACGGTGCATGCACCCCTGGGGCAGGTATGGGGGGCATATGCCCTCTGGAATTGTGTGGGGGGCAAGGGCAGGCTGCGCACTGGAGCTGGGGGCTGCACCAGCCTTTTCCCAGCAGGGGAGCTGGGCCAGAGCTACACTTGAGTAGGTGGGGACAGGATAGGCAGCAGTGTTGGGAAGGGGGAGGTTCTCCGTGGTAGGCTACAGACACCCCAAAATTCACAATAGCTTGCCCTCCCAGCACCGCTGCTGCCCACCCCAAGTGCAGCCACAGCCCACCCCATTGCTGGGAAGAGGCCATTGCAGCCCCTGGCCCCAGCCCACAGCACATGGCCCACCCTTGCCCCACAAACAAATCCAGAGGGCACATGCCCCCCATGCCTTCCCCAGGGGTGTGCACAGCAGTGGGAAGCTGCCCATGGCTCCATCCCGTGCCCTGTCCCAGCTGGGCAATGTCTACCCCTGCTCCACTCCCTCCATTACCGTGGGGGCCACAATCTGTACCCATGCCCTTTCCCCCCACAGGCTTACTGGCCACATGCTGGTCTCTCAACTGTCAGGCTGCATTCCTGGCTGTGTGCATGCTACCACTGCACATATGTATGCAGCATTTCTCAGTGACATTATCGGCCACATGGGCCAAAAAAAGGCAATTGCCAATAATGCCAATTTTTCTTCCATCAGTGCCAATATGATATGAACCAATATATCTGTGCACCTCTACCACACATCCCACACATTCATACCCTGCCCACCCAAGATCTGAGCTCCCAAGCGCAGTCCCCAGGCTCTCACTCTTGCCAGCTCCACACTCCTGCCCAGCTGCAGCTTCCCAAAGCAAGCGTTGCAGCAGGAACATGAAGAGGAACTGATGGAGACTGAGGAAGCCAACCAGGTCCCCCAGCAGCTGCAGCAGCAGCCTCATCTGGAAGCTGAGCATGCAGGCCAGGGCTGTCCCACTCACGAGGATGGGAGTGAAGTGCACAGGCTGGGCAGGGGACAATTAATTGGTAGGTACCCATGGGCCACATGAAATCGCCTGGTGGGCCAGATTTGGTCTGTGGGTCATATTTTGTCCACCCCTGCTGTGAAGTCTGAAGCATTCGTGCAGTGATGTGCATTGATGATTTTAGCATGAAGGCAACAGTAATGTTTTCTTTCTAACAGTAAGGGGTTCTTTCCAATTCCACTTTTTGCATGGTTTTATCAAATTATGTTCCATTTAGCTGAATTCTATTTTGCAAAAAAGGCAGGCAGGCTACTGCATGCATTTAAAAACATATACACTTTGGGCTCACTACAGGTGTTAGAAATGTTATCTCACCTGGTCTGTTTCCTGTGAACCAGTACAGACAGGTTTCTGGCTGGATGACTCCTACTTTCTCTTGTCATGTTTCAAAATGTCATTAGCAATAGTGCTTCTTCCATTACTCCCTAGAAAGCCTACCACATTTCATTAGACAGTCGCTCTCGCCTGAAGATCAATTTCTTGCTAAGCAAAAATTCAAATGCTTTTCTCTTTTTGCAAAGTTCCATGCCTGTCCCAGCCCACTTTCACTCGGATTCAAATACAACTGCAAAGATGTGAAAACAGCCCGGTCTCATGAGAACTGAGGGGAAAGTATTAGTCAGAGTCCAGGCACTTGAGGACAGTTCTGCAAAACCAAAGAATTTCAAAGCATCCTGGTCACTTTTCCTGCTGCCCTTGCGTGGATTTCTGAGGAAAGCTGCTCCGGAACATGGTTTTCTATTTGAAGGGTTCACTACACAGCTTGAGGCATCACAAAAAAACAAGTTTTGCTTGAATCAGAGACTTACAGCACCTTTCACAGGAGGAATCTGGAATTTTAGCAGGCGGGTCCTCAACAAAATGTTCTTCAGTCAAGTCTCTCTTTTTCTAGGGCAGCTTCTTTATATTCAGCTCCAGTCCTTGCTGTGTCTGCTTACAGAAGGCTCCAACACACCCTCCCTCCTCACTACTTCAAAGACTTCTTGCTTGTTCACTCTCACTGCTCTCTGGTATTCAGACTGCCTTTGTCTTTCTCTCTCACGTACCCCCACCTTCTCCAGCTGCCATTCTCTCATCTTCTCCCTGTTGCTCTCATCAGCTCCCACTGATTGGCAGAAGAAAATTCAAATGGAAAAAGAAATTTAACTGCGCATGGGCCTGCTTCAGATCTTATGCTACTGGAAAACAGGTATTCTCAAGTTAACACAGCATAAGGGGGAGCAGTCGGGTTATGCTCCACTGTCATTAGGACACATGAGGACTGGACACTTGGTTTTTCATAGCTATTAGGGCTGGAAGGGACCTCGGAAGATCTTCAAGTCCAGCCCCCAGCCCCAGGGGCAGGAAGTCAGCAGGGATCAGAGGATCCCAGCAAGATAAACATCTACATGTCTCTTGAAGGCATTCAAAGTAGGTGCTTGAACCGCTGCTGGCGGCAGTCTATTCCAGACGCTGGGGGCTCGGACAGTAAAGAAGTTCTTCCTTATGTCCAGCCTGAAACAGTCATGGAGGAGTTTGTGACTGTTCTATCTTGTCATCCCTTGGGGCGCTCTGGTGAACAGATGTTCCCCTGGATCCTGGTGAGCATCCCTGATAAACTTATAGGTGGCCACCAGATCATCTCTGAGCCTGTGCTTTTCCATGCTGAAGAGTCCAATCAGGCTCTCAGGTTCTCTTCTTAAGGTCTGTTTTCCTGGCCTCTGATCATGTGCTTGGCTCTCTTCTGCACCCTCGCAAGCTTCTCCACATCCTTTTTCAATTGTGGAGCCCAAAACTGGACGCAGTACTCCAGCTGCAGCCTCTCCAAGGCCGAATACAGCAGGAGAATGATGTCTCGGGATTTGCTTGAGAAGTATCTATGGATGCAAGCCAGTATTTTGCTTGCTTTACAAGCTGCAGCATCACGTGGAGGCTCACGTTCATCTTGTGGTCAATCATGACCCCCAAGTCCCTTTCATCCATAGTGCTAGCCAGTGTAGCACTGCTGAGCCTATAAGGATGCTGCGGGTTTTTCTTCACAAGGTGGAGAACCTTGCATTTTTCGGTGTTAAACACCATCAGGTTCTCATCCGCCCATTTCCTAAGCCTGTCAAGGTCAGCCTGGATCACCCTCTTGCCCTCAGGTATGGATGCTTTGCCCCAAAGTTTGGTGTTGTCGGCGAACTTGGCCAGTCCACTTCTGACGTCAATGTCCACATCATTAATGAAGATGTTGAGCAGTGTAGGCCCTAGGACAGAGCTTTGAGGGACCCCACTGGTCACAGTGCACCACGACGACTGACTTCCATTAACCACCACCCTCTGGGTCCGATCACGGAGCCAATTCCCCAGCCAGCTGATCGTGGTGTGGTCGAGGCTGCAGTTAGCCAGTTTTGCTAAGAGGTGATCATGGGATACCAGATCAAAGGCTTTTCTGAAGTCAAATTAATGACTTCAATCTCTTGCCCCTTGTCCAGGTGGTAGGTCACCTGGCCGTAGAAGGAAATAAGATTGGTCAAGCAAGACCTACCTGCAACAAACTCGTGCTGGCTATCCCTCACGATTTTGCCATCGGCCAGTCTGTTGAGAATGATTTCTTTGATAATCTTTTCTGGAATCTTCCCCAGGACAGAGGTCAGGCTGATGGGCCTGTAGTTTGCTGGATCCACTTTCCTCCCTTCCTTGAAGATAGGTACCACATTGGCCTTCTTCCAATGTTCAGGCACTTCACCAGAGCACCAGTCGGGAGGTTCAAATAGGACCTGAAGTTTCTTGTAACTGTATTCTAGGCACTTCTGACCCATTTCTAGAACACAAAATCAGGTCCAAACCTCATTTCTTCCACCTCCCTCTGCATGTCGACAGTCAACACACACAGAGAAATGGCAATCATTTTCTATTTACAGAATTCAATTTTCTTTTTTTTGTAATATGTATATTAAAACAAAGCAAAGGTTTGGCTTCTTTTTGTTACTTCTCCACTGCATTTCCTATCACTCCTGCTTGGTAGTTTCAGCTGGCTACCTAGTGAATTAGTCCATCTCAAGTCCCCTTTGCATCACTGCTAATGTTTCCTAAAAATACTTCCTGAGCATCAGAAATAGCAAAATAGGTGGAATTCTTAACCTTCCTCCTCCCGTGGGGCATGGACTCTTTTTGCTATTGATGAACATGGAGTAAAAATAGTGCATCAAGCAAAAAAAAAGAAAAAAAAGCGTCTTTTAGTGCTGGGTTTGCTTGGTCTTTAATTGCCCAACAGAAAGGAAAAGTGTGAATTTTCACTATTTGTAAATATCGTCACTTGAAGCTTGCTGTTCCAATATGTCTCATCACCTCCCCAATCTTGGCCTTTAGCATGACAAATACAAGATTTACTATCCAAACTGCAAGGCCAGGTGGTATCAAAAGAAGTTTCAGATCTCTACCGCCCCTGATTATCTACCAAGTGGAAAACCAGATGGGAGGAAAACTCATCAAAGCAAAAAGAGCAAAGGTTGTATCTTGACCTGCTCAACCCCTGGACCAGGCCATATTTTATAAAAACAAATAAAATGCGCAACTGCATAGTGCCAGATAAGAACAGAGGGAACAGTGCTTCACCCTTTCAACATTTTACATGTCAGAACACTACCCACATGTTAAATTATCTTCCCAACATCCACACCACATAGATCTACCTAAGTTTTAAAGACCTGCAGCATAGTGGCAAGGTCCTGAGAAGATAATTAAACATGTGTTACAACATATGTCAGAAGGAGTACAGACAGAAAATCCTTTTCTTTCTGTTTGATCTTTTCAGTCCTTGACAGTGGAATCTATCGACTACCACGTGACCCTAACCCTTGAGCCCTTTTAACTATTTAACACAGTGTTCTCCCTCCCCTAAAACAAGACCATTTTAAAAATCAGAGTCTGATCACAGCTTCATCAGACAGAAGATGGAATATCACAAGATATTATATTTTGTTTATAAAGACTATTATAAGACACTTAAGGGAATGTCTATGGCACTGCTGACAGAGAAATATAACGCATTTACCTAGATGACCTTGAATTTAAGATGACCCCCCCAATAATAAGAGTCTATATGTGGAAAATGTATACATTAGTTATGATTTTCCATGTACAGAATCTAATTATTGAAGGATCGCCTCAAATTCATCACCCTGTCATTGCAGGAGGGAAAGCGGAGGTAAGTAGCAGCAGAGAGGAAGGCAGTGAGAAGGCAGGTAGCAGGGGAGTCATGTGGCCTGTGCCCTGCCACCTACCCCTCACCACTTGTCCCCCTGGGCATATGCCCCTGCTGCATCTTGCCCCCTATCCCCCCACATAACAGCCCATGTCCTGCTCCCTGGCTTGCTTTCAGTTGCAACTCCAGCCCCTGCCAGGCTAGGCAATTGTGGCAGAGGCAGTGGCACCTCCTGCCCCAGCCCTGGCTCCACCCCAGGTCAGAGCCAGAGCTGCTGCCAACACTGCACTGGCCAGGAGGGTACAGAGCCATGACTGAGTAAGCAGTATCTGGGCAAAGGCAGGTGGTGGGCAGATGGGCAGGAAGCAGCTGCAGCTCCAAGTTCAACCTTGAGCTTGAATCACCTGCCCCTTTGCCTTGTACTCAAACTCAAGATGAGGGCTTTCCCCCTTCCCCTGGGGGGGAAATGGGGGGAAAAAATCTGGTCTTGGATTCGAGTAAGAATGGTACTAATGTTATAGCAGTCAAAATCAGTTAACTGATTGTCATTATAATTTTAACATGCCATGATCAGACAAAGAATACTTGCCTTCTTTTTTTAAGCTTTCTGTTTTACAGGCATATAAAATCAATTTATCCAGGGAACATATTGGTCAAACACATTGAACTCCAGTGTGGAGCATGTGGACATCTATAGACATTCTCTGGTCATTTGTCCCATTTACCAAAACATCTGGAAACAGAAAAGAAGGGGAAAAAAAACCTTCAACATTTTTTGGACTGAGGTTACTTCAGTTCAAGTCATTCTAATCATGCAATTCTTTTCTCAGTTATTCTTGACTTACCCAGTATTACTAAGAACAAAATATGGCAAGGGCTTTTTTTTTTTTTTTTTTAGCAGCTGTCAATTCAACTATGACTAAAGTTTTATAATTCTTCCCCGGAGATCAAATCCTAAGCAGTTTTGGATTATCTCAGGCAACTGAACCAGAAACATTCAGCTTCAAATAACCATGTTATTACACAGCCATATTGTCTTCTCATAATATATTTTTACACACAACCTTTGGATTTCTAAATGGATTATTGTTTGTTGATATAATATGAAGATTTCAATAAAAAGAAAATTATACAGTGGCAAAAAAGCCTACCAAAAAAACCCCCAACAACCTACGTACAATACTCTACACTGAATGCCTGCTTTTTTACCTCAAAGCTTTGTGGTTTCATTCTTTGTAAAATAGCCTCAGAGAAATTTGCAGACTTTTTTCCTGGGGAACATATGCTCTCACACAGTATACTATCACACATGCATGTGCCTTCAGAACTGGAATAAAGGAACTGATGCCTTGGGGCAGTGAAACTGGTACATTTCTGTAATGCATCACATTTCACAAATAAGCCCAAACTAGTATGGGGCCGGGGCCCAGAACACACAAGTGCGAGACTGGGCTGAGGCTCAGAAGCTGGGGGCCAGCCAGTGGACCCTGAGCTAGGGGACACAGCTAGAGGAAAGAAGCCGAAGCCAGGAAGATGGAAACCCCGACAAAGGTTCAAGGCTTGAGGGGCCATGGGCAAAGGCAGAGCCAAGGGTCCCCCTCCAAACAGTGACTAGCATCTACGGGGCACAGACATGACTATGGGGGTGGCTGGAGCCCATGATTATTGCTCCTAAGGCACAACTGGGGCTGCCTTAAAGGGAAAACCCACCCCATACAGTTTGGGGCAGAGAAGCCGTAAGGGCTATGCACCGAGGAAACACACCCAGGAAAAGGCTACTCTGGCCACTGGAGGCAGCCTTCCCAGTTAAAAGACCCTAAGATCAAATCATGGTGGACTTGAGATTGGAGGTAAGGGGAAGCCGGGGAGTGTGGGCAGAAAGTCTGATCATCAGGGAGTATCAGATGCCAGGCAGAATTCCCCTACCTGTAAGCGTGGGACTGTCAGCTAAACTGCTTAGATTTGTGCCAGGCGTTTGTGACAGATATTATCTTGGTTGACACACCATGAATCATACCTCCATAACATCCAAGTATGAGTCTCTGCAGCAGTGGCTAACTCCATATCTGGGGCTGTAACAGAGTTATGTCCTCCAAGGCTGAGGGACCCACAGACAAGTGAATTATTCATCCAGAATTCAATTAAAGAGACTTTGGCTTGAAAGGGTGACAAGTCAAGAGTGCTGCAGGCCCTGTCAGGGAAGAGAAATTCAGTCTTCCCTCTCCACAAAAGGGCAAGTTCCTCCTCATCACCTTTTATTCTTCTCAACCCTGACAAGCAAGTGGCTTCATCCAGCAAAATATTCAGCGTACACATCTTCTAATAGGCCCATGCCCACTCATATTCTCAATGAACTCAACAGGAGCTTTCCTTTTTGCCTTCAGTGGAGAAATGGCAGACAGTAAATTGTTCTCTCCCTTCTCTGTGATCCAAGCCCACAAACCTTGGTTATGTCATATTGTCATTTTTAATGTCTGCAGTTGCACTAAAGCTAACTAATAGCCTGACTTCTATCCTGGGGAAGATCTTAGAAAAGTTTATTAAGGAGGCCATCCTTGATGGACTGGCCCAGGCTAACATCCTAAGGGATAGCCAGCACGGGTTTGTTGCGGGTAGGTCTTGTTTGACCAATCTCATTTCCTTCTATGACCAGGTGACCTATCACCTGGATGAGGGAGAAGAGATTGATGTCATATATCTTGATTTCAAAAAAGCTTTTGATCTGGTATCCCATGATCACCTCTTGGCCAAACTGCCCAGTTGTGGCCTTGGCTCCACCACGATCCGCTGGCTGGGAAATTGGCTTCGTGGTCGGACCCAGAGGGTTGTAATTGATGGCAGTCATTCATTGTGGTGCCCTGTGACCAGTGGGGTCCCTCAAGGCTCTGTCCTTGGACCCATACTGTTCAACATCTTCATTAATGATGTGGACACTGGAGTCGGGAGTGGACTGGCCAAGTTCGCTGATGACACCAAACTTTGGGGCAAAGCATCCACGCCAGAAGATAGGCGGATGATCCAGGCTGACCTGGACAAGCTCAGCAAATGGGCAGATGAGAACCTGATGGTGTTTAACACCGAAAAATGCAAGGTTCTCCACTTTGGGAGGAAAAACCTGCAGCACCTTTATAGGCTCGGCAGTGCTACGTTGGATAGCACTACAGAAGAAAGAGACTTGGGGGTCATCATTGACCACAAGATGAACATGAGCCTGCAATGTGATGCTGCGGCTAGTAAAGCGACCAAAATGCTGGCGTGCATCCATAGATGCTTCTCGAGCAAATCCCGGGACGTCATTCTCCCCTTGTATTCGGCCTTGGTGAGGCCGCAGCTGGAGTACTACGTCCAGTTTTGGGCTCCACAATTCAAAAAGGATGTGGAGAAGCTTGAGAGAGTCCAGAGGAGAGCCACGCACATGATCAGAGGTCAGGAAAACAGATCTTACCATGACAGGCTGAGAGCCATGGGACTCTTTAGCCTGGAAAAGCGCAGGCTCAGGGGTGATCTGATGGCCACCTATAAGTTTATCAGGGGTGACCACCGGGATCTGGGGGAACGTTTGTTCACCAGAGCGCCCCAAGGGATGACGAGGTCGAACGGTCACAAACTCCTGCGAGACCGTTTCAGGCTGGACATAAGGAAGAATTTCTTTACTGTCCGAGCCCCCAAGGTCTGGAAGCACCTTCAAGAGTAAATTGGATGCTTATCTTGCTGGGATCCTATGACCCCAGCTGAGTTCCTGCCCTTTGGGCAGGGGGCTGGACTCAATGATCTCCCGAGGTCCCTTCCAGCCCTGATGTCTATGAAATCTATAATGAATGTGTAAACCTCAAATACCAGGTACAGTAAATATGTTGGCACAAACTGTGATGGCACGAAGGCAAAGAAAGAATAAGAATTCCTGCCAGCAAAGTTTTCATGACAGTGTTACATTTCTTATTTGTTAGAGTCCACCAGCGATTTTTCAAAATTGGCTAAAGACGCCTCCTGGGCTTTGGGGACAAAAATAGATCAGAACCCCTCATCACTAATTAAAGAAAAGCTGCAGTTTGGAACAGTGGTTTTGCTGGCTTCTGTCTCGATAACAGAACTATGTAACAACCTGATGCGATGGAAACAAATAAATCAGCTTCATAATTACAGTAATTACAGCAGAGTCCTTCAGTTGAGCAAAGTCCCACAGTCCTTACTCATGCTAAACTCCCAGTGGAAGAAATAGTAATTAAGACAAGGACATATTTAACATGATGAAGGTAAGGTCCTAAATATAACGAAGTAAATTAAACATCACCAAAATCCGGAAGGTCGCCTTGCTATCCCAAGTGCAAAAACCATGCATTTCTGTGACAACGGACTTTCACGAGATTCTACAAGCAGTTTCCCTTCCTTCAGCTCTGAGAAAGCAGCAAAAATCAAAACTTATCACTGAAGTGGAAAGGAAATGCATCCACTAAGTGTTCTGTATATTGGGATTAAGCCAGTCAACCCCTTTTGCATGTTTCCAGAAGGCTCACGTTTAAGCACCATGGCAGCCCAATATCACAGAAAACTTCAAGAGCATGAACCAAAAGAAACTCTAGCAGATTTAACAGGTATGTGCACCACACTTTCCAATCTGCGGTGAGTTTATAATGTTCTAGCCACAGGTTAAGATCATTTAGTCAACCCCAGATTCAGTGAGACTATAAACATGGGATTAAGTTCAAGTGACTTCAATGAGAATTAAACTCATGCTTGAAAGTTTCCAAGACTTGAGGCCTCTCCACTTCCTGGCTTGTTTCCTTACCACCGCCACCTTCCCTGAGAAGGGAATCGCAGAACCAGGAATAAAAAAAAATGTCATCCTTGGTTTGTGGAATCTCTGCCCATATTTTCTGTTGAAATATTATTTTTTTCCTCCTCCTTCTGTAGCATCCCTCCTTAAAGCACAGCTGCTCACAACAGATGTCCATACGCCACATCTCCTACAGCATCAGCACAAATGCAGCAGGGACATGATAACACCTGTTCTCCTGTGGTAAAGCATATCAGTGTCACCAAACACTACGGACATTAGCCCTTTTTATTGTTACACTCATGTCAACAAACCTCCTACTTAAAATACAGATTTTAAAAGACTACATCTGTCCTTTCCACAAAACACTGTAGGCACGTGGTTTCTTACAGCTCCAGGGAACACCAAAGCTATGACTGCTGCCCATATAAACTACCCAAGACTAGGAGTGTGGCCGTAACAACCTGGAATCCAAACTCATGGAAGAGGTGATACCTTATATTAGACCAACTAGGTATTTACCTGCCATAACAATGTGGAAGTAAGGGAAGTTGCAAAGCTCACCCCTGAAGCTGGGTAAATACCTGCAGGTTTAGCCTGAGTTGAGCTCCAGGGTCCTCTGGTCATATACTTTTATTTAAATACACAAGTTACCATCACTGCAGTGTAGACACAGGGTATGTGTATATGGTGTCTCTGGCACGTCCAGGGAATGATGCTCCTGATGAAAATTCCTCATCTTCTCACCCACCTACTGCCAAGCATATGAGACAAGCACAGAAATGCAGTGGTGAACCTGCTCCAGTCTTCCCAGCTTGGCCCTCTTGCAACCCCAGCCTCCCACGTGCTTGAGAACACCTCCAGGGTAGCTTTGCTGTCACATTTCCAGGTCTGGAAGAGCACATGGGAAGGGCACGGCTAAGAGCATTATTTCTGACATATACCAGAGACACACTGCAGACACAGTCATAATCACGTTACCTTGGGATAGCATCAAACGTAAACTACTCCAATGGCTTAGCACCGGATACAGCTTTTAAACAGACAATGATAAAACATAAGGGGCCCACAGTGCACCTGACTGATGCCCATGTGTTCCAACCTTTACTCCTATTTCTGCAAACCAATTATTTAGATATGTGGTGCTGCCCACCATAAATGCAATGCTCAGGATTGGGCCTTTCATTAGACTAGAACTAAGGGTAAGCACAGTCCAATTTTAAACTGTACTACGATAATGGTTAAACACCTGACAATGGTATTAGTCCACCTTACTCCATTGCTACAGAATGTGGCAAGGGTAGTTGTGATTAGTTTTGTGATGTTCAGCTGTCTGCAAGGGGATAAAGGACCCAAATAAAAAAATTTAAGCACTACAGACTGGTTGCTGAATTCTACAGACAGCCTTTGCCTTCCAGAACCAGCTTCTCTTTTTCTTTATATGACAGAACTAACCGACATTTGAGAATTTGCAGGCACTGACCATCACTAGCTTCCATTTCCAATTATTTAAAGAACCAGTTAAGAAAGGATTCAGAATAAGATGTTGACGCAATTCAAACCAACTGCAGGACAAAGAAAAATTAAACGGGACAAATCTCAGAAAGACAGATTGCAAAGCCCTCAAACCACATATCAGCTTTTAGGATTTTTCACTAAACTTCTGAAAGCAATTTTGCCCGCCTTTCCACCCAGAAGCTGATGCTTGTTTTCCTTCTGTGCAATTCTATTTGAGGCTTGCATTTAAAATAGATTTCACCTCATTGTCCTGGTTTCCTCTTATTGTTGCCATTAGCCTCTACCATTTTTCCATTCATTCAGGACCAATTTTCATTTATCTCAAAAAACTGAAGTGCTGCCAGAGAACTCACAATCACTTTGAAGGGGGAAGGGCAAGGGGGAAAAAAGGGCACCCCAAGAGCCAAATACATCAGGAAATCATTTTCTTCCTCACCAAAACATTCAATCAGACTTCAAAATCAGGGGGCTGCAGGGACTGACTCACAAGGACAGACAAATAAGTACAGCCAGCCTGAGGAACAACTTAGTACCTAATCCTGAACCTATTCACTTGTATAAATTCAGAAGAGCCCTAAGAAGGTGGATAAAGGGAAGGACAACAAACTACACATATCTGAATTGAATAAACCTCAAGGATAGGCAGGAATTACATAACACTGCAATAAACGTATATAATTAACAGAGGAGGCAATTAGGAATAGATTTCTTGCAGGGAGATCTAGAACAGGAGGCTTTGGAGGGCCAGGCAGTTATGTGAGCTAACTTAGGTAGCAGAGGCAACAAAGCCTGCTCCTGCTCCTGCTCAGAGAAGCAGGGCCAATTAGCCGTGCTAATGTAGATGCACTGCTTTCAGTACCCCGCTCAACATGAGATCAAGGATCTCTGCACAGCACTACACACTGCCTTGCAGACAGACCCTTAGGTCTTGGAACATTCTCCCAGGGAAAGTGATGGAAAACCCACCATGTGGCGCCTTTTAAGCTAGGTTACACTGATGTGCTAGGATATACCACCCTGTACATTGAAGAACTGTCCTGAGAAAAGGGGAAGGATAAATAACTGGAGGAGCACTGATATACTGGCCACATATTGGATCAGCACCGTTAAAAGGAAAATTAACATCATCAGCTATCAGCTTTTTCTGGTTGGTGTAGCTGATAATGTTACTGATAAATGCTGCATAGAAAGTGCTGTCCTGCTGGTAAGTCTGTGAGAGGAAACGGGCAGGGGGGAAATCGAGGTCCCCACGATGAAGAAGGCAGTGGGACAGAGGTAGGAGAAGGGCTGAGGCTGGGGCAGGCACTAACCAGGTAGAGCAGTGAATAGGACACTGGGGTTCGGAGTGGAACGGAGCCACGAGTGGATTGTCTAGGGGGCATGAGGGTGTGGGAAGGGGGCCGGCTCTCCACCATTGAGCACACCTCCAGAGGAAGCATGGGGGGACATGTGCCACCTGGATTTGTGCACAGGGTGAGGGTGGGATGCTTGCTGCAAGCTTGGGGCCAGAGGCAGCACTGTCCTCTTCCCAGCAGGAGGGCTCAGCTTGGAGTGGGCAGGAGCAGGGTGGGCTCAGCTGTGTGGGGCGGGCAAGTGGCAGGGCTGGGAGGGGTGGCTACAGGGAATTTTGGGCTGGTTATAGCCCCCCAAACTCCCCACCAGCATTGCCCCTGCTCAGGGCACTCTGCTCTACTGCCTTTCCCTCAGAAGCCCACTGCAAGCCCAGCTCTGGCCCTGGCCCAGCCATGCTGCCTCCCTCACCATGAGGGCCTCAATCCCTTTCCCCCCACAGACTTACCGGCAGGGTGCCGCTCTCCAAGCTGCATTCCTGTAAATCGGCTATCAGATCAGTACCAGCTGATATGGCTGGTTAATGATTGGCTATTGGTATCAGCCAAGAAAATCTTTATCGGTGTACCCCTATAAATAACCAAATGACTTTTCCATTTATTACTTTTATGATCCTATAACAAGAACCTCATTCATCTCTAGTAAGACAAGGCACAGAATATGCTACGGAAAAATAGTTTAAAATCATTTTCTTATGTATTAGGCAGACTCACGGCCTCCAAACCCTGAGACATTTTGTGGCTGGAGTCATGCTAAGGCCATTGTCAAAAAATTCCAGAATGATAGCTCTGGAGACTGAAGTCCCTTATTCTCAAACCTGGATCCTTGATCTACTATGGGGTGGGCAAAATGCAGCCCGCCGACCAGATGCGGCCTGCCAAGCCATTTTATCTGGACTGCAGGGCCCCTAAAAAAATTTAGAAAACTAATATTTATCTGCCCCAGCTGCCTGTCATGCAGCCCTCAATGGCTTGCCAAGACTCAGTAAGTGGTCCGCTGCCTAAAATAATTGCCTGCCCCAGTCTACTGTATGATGAATAAAGTTCCAGACAACCAGAAAACAGGAGTGACCTGGGCTGAATGTGATCTAGGAATTTACAGGGATCTAAATCCCCCGAGCTATCCAGTTCCCCCTAAAACTCTTCATTTTAAGAGTGCTTATTCAAATGAACATGGAAGTTTAATTCAGCATGGAGGATCTAACAAGCTCAGAGGCCAGTGTTCAGACTCAGGTAGCCTCTGCCAGGAAGATATACCCTGGCTACCTAGAGTTTGCCTTCAAAACCGCTAAGAAATTAAACCATTGTATCCCAGCTATGGATTCTAATCATAGGAGCTAACACAGGTGGAGCGCTCCAAAGAGACTTACTGTTCTGTAAACAAGTGGGATCCGGCTCTCCTGCTAAAGCACCAGCTTGCATCAGGAGTGCAGCTGCAGTTACCCAGCCCAGGCAAAGGGTCAGGAAGCACTGCCCAGAGCTGAGCACTGAACAGGAGCAGAACGGCTCTTTCACCCCAGACGGGCAGCTCTCTTCTCCAGAGTTAGGGAAGAGGACCCCACTGTCTTGTTGGGAAGTCAAACAAGCTTGCACAAGACCCAGGGCAGGAACTGCTACTCTGCACAGTCCTCCACTGAGCAGGGAATAAAAGGGAGGAAGGCTCGGGGACTGTAATCTGTGGAGTGTAACAGGAGAGAGGAAGGCAGAGTCAGACACAACTGCCATCATTAAGTCATGCTTTAGGCTTGTTGGTTGTAGCCATGTTGATCTAAGGACACAGGCAGAGAAGGTTCTTTGGATAGATGTGATATCTTTTATTAGACCAACTAAATCAGGCTTGTCCAACACACGACCCACAGGCTGCCATGCGGCCCTCCAAACTGTTTTCTGAGGCCCAAGATGCTGCGACGGGAAACAAAAGTAAACATTGTACTTTCGTTTCCGAGGGGTAACGTGATACCGCTTCCTGTGAGGTCTTTGAATATGGCTCACCGGCCCACCAGTTGATAAAAAGTTCATGAGCCGGCCCCACTTTCAAAAAGGTTGGACACCCCTGAACTAAATAGTTGGAAAAAATTGTTCTTTGCAAGCTTTTAGGCACAAACACCCTTCTCCAGTCACAGACAGAGTCTGATGTTTTGTGTGCTCTCCTGGGTAGAATAGAAGCCAACATGGAAAATGCAGGTCTGTAAAAATACAAATGCATGGCAATGAGGATAGGAGGGAATGGGAGACAAATGAAAGACACCTTTAGTAAACGAGCCTGCTTCATAAATCTCCTGGATACGAAAAATCACAGACTAAATACAGACATTGGATTTATGGCACATTGTGACCCACCTGCCAACTGATAACCCCTGGCAACCTATCTGCATTTTACCACCTACTTTCTATCACCAAGTCAACAATCCCCCTCCCCCCGGCCACCTACCTGTCTCACACCTATTCCCTCTGATCCTCACTGCCATGCATCTGCATTTTCACCGACTTGCATTTTGCATATTGGCTTCTATTCTACCCAGGAGAGCACAAAAAACACCACCAGACTCTCCCTGTGCCTGAAGAAGGGTGTTTGTGCCTGAAAGCTTGCAAAGAACAATTTTTCCAACTATTTAGTTGGTCTAATAAAAGATATCACATCTGCCCAAAGAACCTTGCCTGCCATCATTAAGCCAGGCAGTTTGGTATTAATATTCCATGAGAAGGAGGCTGGATGCAGTCCTAGCCCAGGCCTGCAGAGGCTGGGAGTGCATCAGATCTTGAAAGGCAGATTTTGCCTTATTCAATAGCAGCACCTCAACAGGGCTTTGGTGAATGTGGAGTCCAGTCTGTTCCCCTTCCCATCACACATGGTGGCAGTGAAGAGTGCCCTGAGCACAAGGGAGGGTGGCTGTAAACTAGACAAAAGGGTTGGAATCACGGATGCACCAATACATTTTTTTAATGCTGATACTGACGGTCAATTTTTGACCAGCCATATCAGTCGACACTGATCCAATTGCTGATAAGCAGCCCAGCAACTTGGAGAGCAGAGCTGGTAAGTCTCTTGTGGGGAACGGGTGGGGGAGGGAAGGGGCATGGGGGCGCAGATTGAGGCCCCCCCAGTGAGGGATGGAGTGGGGTTGGGACAGGAGCAAGGGCAGGCACTGAACAGATGGGGCAGGTTGGGGCATGGGACGGAGCTGCAGTTCATGCCGTGGGGCATGGGGGGGCAGGGGAGAAGCTCCAGCCACTGCGCGCACCCCTGGGGGAGGCAGACAGGGCATGTACCTCCCAGATGTGTGTGTGGGGTAAGGGCAGATTGCCTGTAAAGTGCTTGGGGCCAGGGGCTGCACAGGGCTCTTTCCAGTGGTGGGGGCTAGGCTCAGGCTAGGCAGGAATGGGGCAGGTGGCAGCAGTGCTGGGAGAGGGTTATGGGAGAGGGCTAGAGTCACCCCAAAATTCACTGCAGCCCCCCCCAGCATCTCTGCCGAGCACAAAGTGGACAGCCTGTCCTTGCCCTGCACACAGATCTGAGGGGCACGTGCCTACCCCAGGGGTGCACACAGCAACGGAGGCCACCGCCCCCACCCCCTGCGCCCCCTGGATAAACCGCAGCTCTGTCCCATACCCCACCCTGGCTGTGCAGTGCCTGCTTCTGCCCTAGCCTCACTCCCTCCCTCACCGCAGGACCCTCAATCTGCCTCCCCCATGCCCATTTCCCCCCACAGACTTACTAGACAGACTCTGCTCTCCACACTGCCGGGCTGCATTCCTGGTCGTGTGTTGTGCACATGCAGGCAGCATTTATCAGCAATATTATTGGCCACATTAGTCAAAAAAAGCCGATTGCCAATAACGTCAATTTTCCTTCTTTCGGTGCTGATACAATATGGACAGATATATCAGTGCACCTCTAGTTTGAGATCATGGGTGGAATCTGAAGTGAATTATAGCCTCGTCTCTCAACGGGCTTGGGTATATAATCTCAGATTGGTGCCACACTGCACACAACTCTCAAATTCCAGCTAGAGTCCAGTTCTGATGCCTTCTCAGAAGCCAGAAAATGTGTTAGAAAGGGTTTTAATTTGAGGCCATATTTCGTATCCTGTCATCCTTACATGGTGTATTTCTTCCTAAGCCACAGGTCTCTCGGCCTCAGGATACCATGTAAACAGTTCAGCCTTGCGCTGCTTTATGAGTCTATCAGCGTGACTGATTAGATGAATGAAAGATATACCCCCATTTGATGAGACAGAACTAACTAGATTTCAGACCAACACAGCTAACTACATTTCTCAACAGACAGAAGGACACTGTAGTCCGTACAGGGAACTAGTATAGGACACAACATTACCATCTGCTGAAGGGCTAACTTCCTTCAGACAAGCCGTATTGCTGTGGAAATGATGGACACAGAAGAGATGGTGAAAAGCCAGGCAACCAGGTTTTGTGCAGATCAGCATACCCATCTATCAACGCAATGCCAGCTGCAGCCATTTATATTACACATGTATATGCCCTTGTCTGAAGGTAACAGAACTGGACTGGCAGTCTGGTAAAAGTAAAATTACTTGTGTAATAACTAGGAGCCGATTCCTAACACTTCCATTTCTCACTGAAAGGCTCAGTGTATGCTTCAGCAGAAATCCACACCTGCTGGGAATAACAAGCGAGCAATATGCATAGCACATAGAAAATAAAAAACGGTACTTGAGCAAAACAGCAGGATGGGTTACATCGTACCTCATTCTAGTAAGTAAACTGGCTACTGCCTCATGTGACCGGAAAGTGGAGGTCCCAGCACTGGGCTGAGAGCTAAGAATTCCCATTCTAACCCTAGCCCTGACACCTGAGGGAGAGCATAATTTACTCAACTTCTTGTCTCATCCATAACATAAGGATAACATTTACCTAACAAGAGCTCTAAGGATCAATTGATTGGAAGGTAAAGGGGGTTTTAGCTACATTTTAAAGAAATCAAACATCAAGACAAAAACTGTAATGCAAAATGTAATCTCAAATTTAAACAATCCCGTTACTGCACTCACAGATTCTGAAGTGGGCTAACAGGCATATTTATACTCTTAATCACACCCACTCCCATGACCCAGTAAAACCCGCTGATATAACAGGGAATATTTCTGTACTAGCTTCTATCCACGTCTAGTCATTTTAGTTGTGACTCCGTCTTGGTTAAGGAAACAAGACTATAGATAAAATCCTGTTTTTAGGTGCATTTGTCTTTCTGAGGAAGTCTCCTTTTGGGCACACGCCAGTTGTCTTGAAGGTATTTTGAATGGCTGATATAATCTCTGCATTATTTGATCACAGAGAACTGCATATCTTCACACCTTTTTGCTCTAGCAAAACTAAAACCAGCAAGGAAAAAAGCAGAGCCTATTTTTAAAACTTCAGTTTTCTGTGGGTTTAGACCTCTACTAGAACAAATGCTTTTGACGCGTTTCAAGTAATTTGAGATAACATTTACAAATAACGAATAATAGAATAATGGCAATCAAATAATGTCTTTCTTCCACAGACCTGAGAGCACTTTACAAACAATTAAGCTTCAATTCTTTTGTGAAATAGGTGAAGGATACACAGGGATAACTTCACAACCGAAATGCAGGCATGTATGGGCCAAGCAGGCACTGCTGAACCACACACGCATAATAGATTAGGGTAGGAAGGAACAGAAGACCTTTGCAAATGAAGGAAATTATTCAATGCCCACTAACATAATGGGAGTCTTCCTCAGCTCCAAAAGGCTTTACTTGTATCCTGAAGGGGTAAGGGGAGAATTTTCAAAGCTCCCCCCACCATGGCAGAAAAGGATACAAATACTTCATACCTTATAGCTTTAAAGCTCACAATGCATGCTAACTGTTTAGTGTCCACAACATCTCAGGGGAAGATGGGTATCATTCACTCTGCTAGGCAGATAGGAAAAGGAAAAAGATCCCTGCTGCTGTCCTGCTGCTACTTACCGTATTAGTATTGACAACAGTGGGAGTTTGGGTTAAATAAGAGCTACGCAGCTCTTATCAACCAATGATGAAAGGATGTGTCCAGAGCCACGCACTGAGGCTACGGCAGAGCCATAACTAGCACTCAGGAGTTCCTTGCTCTGTACACCATGTTCAGTTCACTGGATCTATCTCACTGCCTTCTGGAACAAAACGTTAGCTGCACAGACAGAACAGACGTACCTCTCTAAAACAGGAGGCCATGCTTTGAGTAGATTCTGCAGCTTAGTATCAGTCTCAGTACTAAACTCAAAAGAGACAAAACAGACAAATATTTTTCCACGTACAGCCCATTGGCCGCCCCTGTTTCTAACTTCTTAAAATCCTTTGCAAGAGACAGCAGGCAGAGCATAAAGATCAGCAGTCTGAAACTGCACCTGCAGACAGACGGCCGCTCCATTGCACGGCAGGTACAACTGAACTTAGTCCAGGTGCTTCCATGGAGCTCGTCACAAGGACCAGACTTCTGTTTATCTCTTGGGATGCAACACGAAACAAATGAAAAGGTTACTGAATCCAGGCCTTTATCCAAAAAAGATGTATACACACATAAAATGCCAGTAGTCTCATTCACTCCACTGAAACCATTGTGTGTGTCCAGTTAACTACATACGTATGTCATTGCAGGACAAGGACTAAATACGTATCCTATATTTCTATTCTGTATTTCTTCTACATTTCTATAGTTCTGTATTTCTTTGCACATAGGAAGCGGCCTTTTCTCATCATCAAATGGCTCAATAATCTTCTGGCACATGTTGCTCACTGCTTGGAGCAGGAAGAATCACCCCTGAATCTGTCTGTTACAGCTGATAAGCAGATACTCTCCATCAATTTCACACAAATACAATTCTGGACTTGAGCCCCTGCATTAATCGTACTGAATACTACTCAACGTCTAGGCCATCTCCCCACCAAATGGCATGAATAACAGATGGGTGCTGCAGACTGTCCAAGCCAGTCACATCCTTTAACAGGGACAAAGGAATGGGGAGGAAATGACCAGGGGCTCTAAACTCTCCTGCCCCTTCCTCTTGCAATAAACCTGTACCCTATTTTCAGGCCTGGATTTCCTCCGCTGAGAAAGCTGCCGACATCGCTTCATAAACATGGATTCCACTGGACTGACAGACCTTTAAGAAATGAGCTCTTTGAGGAACATTATCATTACTTCCTGAACAAGGGGCTCCCTGGTACAGTGTGATCTTTGCCAGATATATACACACCAGAAAATGGGGAGACATGGGCCCTGCTGCAAAGGGTTTACCACTTTCGGGCTCCAACCCTGCCAGTTCTTCCATGTAGGCTGCTCATCACACAAACACGATGCTCCTTTCAAGTCAACTGGGTGCCAGGCTTGCCCAGGTAGAGCGGATAGTAAGTCATACCATGAATGATGACACTGGGTGAGGGGTAGAGAAAGGGGGAGGTGGGCATACTGCATGGCTTTGTACCACCACAGGCACATCTTTCACAAATATTTATAGGAATGTAAAAAAAGAGTTTCTAAACTCATGTTTCACCTGTCTTTTGTAATAAAGATTGTTTCATTCCCACCTTCCACACATCCAACAAGAGAAGATCATTCAAAAAATCTTTTGTCCATGGCCCTCGGGAAATCTTTAAACGTCCCAGAGGAAAAACAATTTCCTCCATTCCTTAATGGGTACTGATTTTTAAAGAGACAAAAAGACACGGCCTCAGTCTTTGGATAGTCACACCTGCATCAATTCCCAAACTGGGAGAAGCAGAGTTTGAAATAAGACGTGTTCTGCATGTAATCTGGGTTGATTTCTTCATTCGCAACCACCAAAAGAAATGGAGAGCCAGGTTTTACACACACACACACACACACAGTTGGGGTCTCCTTTTACTCCAAAAATAATGCAAATTGGCAGTTGAACTTTTACGACGCTCCTGGTAGGGGATTTTTGGGCAGGATGCTAAAGACACTGCATTACCCCACTAAAATGCGTAGGGTCATCAAACGTTTTGCTGAGCAACCCACATACATTATCCTGGTTCAGCAGTCCTGCAGTGACCCATCTGTCATTATTTTGTGGACAGCGGGAACTACGGCGTGCTGCCCAATATTCCCATGCTCAGCGACATCCTCTTTCTCTGTATCGGTTGGTGTCACACTGGGGGGGGGGACCCCCATCAGAAACTGCTGCTTCCTGGGCACTTTCCTTTTGCAGCTCTACATTTCAGCTCATTCCAACACCAAGCGGGACTCAGAAGATCTTCCCCAGTGCGGGTGTACAGCTGCATCTCTTGGGGGGTTGGTACCAAGAACCTAAAGGATGCTCTGCAGCTTTAAATCTTGCTGCATCAAGCCCTGGAGCCCGAGCATCAGCAGAGCCGCAAAATGGTACCAGGCAGGGAGAAGAAAAATCTCCCCTCGCCTCGCCCTTCCCCTGCCGAGTCGTGGGCAGCCGCCGAGGGCCCAGCCCGGCCCCCGGCCCCCGGCCCCCGGCCCGGCCCGGGCAGAGCCGCTGCAACCCGCGCCCGCGCCAGACCCGCACCAAAGTTTGCGGCGGCGGCTCGGCTCGGCCCCGGGGCTGGCGGGAGCAGACTCACCTCTGGCGGACATGGCTGGGCGGGCGCGGGCCGGAGGCGCAGCCGCTGCTACCGCCGCGCACCCCTGGGCCGGGGCCGGGGCCGGGGCTGCCCGCAGCCGGGCGGGGGCTCCGCGGACAGCGGCAGCGGCGGCGGCGGCGGAGGCCAATGCGGGCGGGCGGGGCGGGGCGGGTCTCGGCGGCCGCCCCCCGCCCGCCTCCAGCCCTGCCTCCCCCGGGCTCGGCCGCCGCCCCGCCGCACGTGTGACCCGCGGGGGGGAGGGGGCAGGGCAGGCGTGCGCGTGCCTCTGCGGCACGGGGAGGGGGGTTGCACGCGCGTGTGCCATAGCAGGGGCTGTATAGTAAGCAGGTGCTTGTGTTTCTCGGCAGAAGCAGGTGCATGTGCAATAGCAGGTGTGTGTGTGTGCGCAAACGTGTGTGCAATAGCAGGCGTGTAGGGGGGGTGTTGTAAGCAGGTGCCTGTGTTTCTGTGCACATGCACGTGTGTGTGTGTGTGCGCATATGCAATAGCAGGTGCGTGTATGTGCAAGCATGTGTAGTAGCAGGTGTGTGTGTACACGCAGTACCAGGTGCCTGTGTTTATGTGGAGAAATGCATGCACATGTGTGTGTGTGCAGATCCATGTGCAATAGCAGGTGTGTATGTGTGCAGGCATGTGTGCAATAGGGGGTGTGTAGGTGTGTGTGCACAGTACCAGGTGCCTGTATTTCTGTGCAGAAATGCGTGCACATGCACGTGTATGTGCAGGTGCATGTGCAGTAGCAGGTGTGTGCATGGGCAGGCATGTGTGCAGTAGCAGGTGTGTGTGTGTGTGTGTATAGTAAGCAGGTGCCTGTGTTTCTTAGCAGGAGCAGGTGTGTGTGTGCATATGCAATAGCAGGTGTGTGTATGTGCAAGCATGTGTAATAGCAGGTGTGTGTGTTTATGTGGAGAAATGCACGCATATGCACGTGTGTGTGTGGGTGCATGTGCAATAGCAGGTGTTTACATGTGCAGGCATGTGTGCAATAGCAGGTGGGTGTATGCATGCATGGAGTAGCAGATGCCTGTATTTCTGTGCAAAAACTCTGTGTGTGTGTGTAGGCATGTGCGCAATGGCAGAGGTGTGTGTGTGTGTGTGTCTGCAGGAGCAGGTGTGCATAACTCCATGCCCTAGCGGGCAGGCTGGGTACCACACTCACTGGGTTAGAGTTGGCAGGGAACAAACCCACCACAACCGCCTCCCTCCAGCTTAGCCTGGACAAAAAGCCAAAACAGGGCAGGAGCCAGCCAAGGAGCCAGTCAATATAGAGACATGGAAACTGCGGCCCCCGCTGTGCAGACTCACAGGCCTCCACCTAACCATCCTGGAGAGACTCAGATACCCCAAAAGAAAAAGCACCTCCTAGAGCTGTGGTTCTCAACCTTTTTTGGAACCGGGACCCATTTGTAAACATGAACGGCCAGTCCCGACCCAGTGCCCCTCACTCCTGAGCCGCCGTCCCCTGCCCCAGCTCCCCAGTGTTGACCCTCAACACTTTTTGTTGGGGGTGCACCACCACGCTCAGAGGGTACACATGCACCTGCATGCACCCCCTACACGTTGCCCCTGCTTGCAACCCACTTTTGGGTCACAACCCACAGGTTGAGAAACGGTATCCTAGAGAACCCACTGCACAAATGACCCCCTCCAACACAGCCACAGCTCAAACTGCTCAACACCCTTCCACCACCAAGGCACAAGGGCTGGTATTGAAAAGAAACAATATATAATTGTACATCTACATGTCTGCACATACCTGCAGTAGGAATGCAGGGAACACCACAACACTGACTGCAAAGCAGGCTGATTCCCTCATCATAATTAATGAAAGGTATCAAACAGAAATGCACTGGTTCTACCTTGACAGAAGCAGCCGGCAGAGCCCAAGGGATTTCTCAAAACAGAAATGTGAAATGAACCTGTGGAGAGGATATAAGAAGTAGGTGTGGGGGAAGCAGAAAAAGGGGAAAGGGAAAACACACATGAAGGAAAAGGAAGAAGAAATGAACAACTCTGCCATATCTCCTAGGGCTTCTCTACATCACAAGAGGCATCAGGGCACACCCCTTCATAACCTGCCCATCCACAGGCAAGCTCCAAACCTGGAAGAATGCCAATGAGGATACGTCATGCTCATCCTTCTGCACCCACTCTCAAGACCTCCGTCTCCAAAGTACCTGAGTTTATCTGCTGGGGATGAGTCCAGAGCAGCTTTGCTGGCAAACTTCTGGGTTTGACGCACGTAAGTAGGCCTAGCTGGGGTGTGTTCATGCCCCTCAGTGCCAGAAGCCACTAGTGCAAACAAGTCCTCAGGTTGCTGGAGAGATTACAGTAACTGATCACCAAACCATAAGGACATATGCATGTGTGGATCTAGGATTTTGAAGAGGGAGGTACAGATAGCATGGTGCATCATCACATATAATACAACACACATTTTTCTCCAGGTAAACAAAAAAATCCAAGCTTTACTAATAATATGCTAGAACATCTATTATTCAGTTTAAGACTAAAGCAAAAGAAAAACTAAAAATGTGCATTAGTTTGCTATATCATCTATTACATATACAAACACAACAAACTAGAACAAACTAGGCAAAAATAAATTAAAAGATGTTGTTTCATTAGTCCTGTAGTCTTTAGAATTAAATGTACATCTCTTTTTCAGATTCTTAAAACAATTTATGGTTCTTGAGCATCTAGACAGTACTTCCAATGCTTCACTGAAAGTTATTTCCACCCCTGAGTTAATTTTCACCAGAGTTAACACTTCTAGCTAGAGTTAAAAACAATCTTCAGGGCTGTGAAATAAGAGCTACATTACCAGGAGCAGCTAACAACCAGAAGAATTACAAAAGAAAAGCTAGCTTGATTAGCAGAACTATTACAAACAATTAAAAAGGACAGAGGGTTTTTAACACCTATGGAATGAAGAGTTTAGAAGGAATCGAGATGATAATGAATCATGAGACCAAGTGACTTGGTCACTGCTGCCTGAATAGAAATGCTGCAGCTACTGCAAGGCACTTTGTTTTAAACTTGGGTGGTCCAGGAATCACAGGGGAGTGCAACTGCACCACTGTACCCCCCTTGGATCTGTCACTGGGCACATGACACACTAACAAACTCATGTCCTCCATCTGAAAAATGCAGCTCTGAGTCCTCAAGGTCTCTCTCTGTCCACACTGGGCAGTAGTGGATGTCCCTGGAGAGGTTTTCCCATGGCAAGCAAGCACAAGTGGGCAGGGCTACACTTTTCACAAGCAGCCTTGAGAGTACCAGGGATGTATGCAGACAACCATTCAGGAGGCTAGATTGATATCTAAATTGCCAATTTAATCAGCCAATGGGAAAAAAACATTCTTTTTAAAGCCACAGTAATGTAGATTGCAACAGGAACCTGCACAGAATCACTTTAGTAGACTACCACAGGACAGTAAGAAAAGGAATAAAGTCAGGGCAGATTCTTACCAATTTCAGAATGAGAAATCATGAAGTAGAGATGGAGAGCAGAAAACCCAAAGCTCAGTTAGAAACCAGCGAGGAACCAACATGCAGCCAACAGAACACAAGAGGCTGGGACAAGTGAATAAGAATAAGTACAAGCAAACAAGGAAAAGACACAACGCAGGAACCAAGAAAACTTTTAATGAAAACACAGTAGGGAACATCTGAGTGAAACCTGGGAGTAAGGAGAAAGATGGCAGAAATAGCATCATGCTATGCACTCTGCCCCCCCAGTCTGCAGACTGCAGTCTGCAATCTGTCTATCAGAAATAGATGCTGGGATGATGTAGCTGGGGATGGGCCTGCTTTGAGCAGGGGGTTGGACTGGATGACCTCCTGAGGTCCCTTTGAACCATAATTTTCTCTGAATCTACTGAAAAGTGGATGCAGAGGTCAAATCTGCCAGTGTACAGGCCTGTACTGGTGGATCAAACCTGCGCCTGATGCATAACTGAATCTGCATTTATTCTTTGGGGGTACATTCATGTTAGAAGCTCCTCTTGTTACTCACTAATCTACACATGTGTAAAAAGTCTGGTCTACAACAATAATGCATGCATGCTCAGAAGGGAACTGCGTGCAAAAAAACCCAGTTTAACCATTTCTGCAACAGCTTCTGTGTGCGTAAGGTTGTATTTCTGCAAAAGTGGCTTTTAGAGATACCCATTTCCATGCCCTATCCATTGTCCTCGGTGCCTTATATAATTCACTGCAATTGTATTCATTGTGTCACCCTGTTTTCTTGCTATTGCAAATACCACTGAATCCTGAAGCAAGAGTGAAATAAATAATCAGTTCTCCTCCTTCCCTATGCCCCAGGCACCCGCCTGGGCTGTTGACCTATTGCTACAGTAAAGCCATGTGTGATCATGCATTAACATCTATTTCAAAACCAGTTCTCCTTGCCATTTTGCATGTGCAATCATTACATTTTTTCCAAACAACTCAACTTTACCTTCTTGAGCGTTAGGATTTTCTTCAGTCAGCATGATAAGACAATAGCCATTTTGCATTTTCAATTATCAAACCATTTCCTCTGCACTTCCCTGAATGGGTTTCTAACTAGGTGGTATCATAGGTTATTTTCAAAGTAGCCTTAAAAAGAGGCTTGGTAACAGACCAAATGTAGCTTTTCAATATGGAATCTCTTATTTTTTTAAGGTTGCCTTTGTTAAAGGTCAAAATATGGGAGTCATTTATATGGAGGATATGGATAACATGAAATACAACTAAGTCATTCCCATAAAGTCTTTAATGTAAGCAAGTACCAGCACAAAGACTGATCAAAAACACTTTAAAATCGTGGGTGAACTCATTGTAGCAGCTCAGGCAATCATTTACCAGATATTTTTGTCAAGCACTTAAAACTGCTGTTTCTTGAGAATAACATCAGGTGTTTTAGCTTAACAGAAAAAGTACATGATAATGTAGATGCATAGTAAAATTATGTATTGTACAGATTTTTATCTAAAGCTAATCAACACATCTAATACACACATACAAAATCTGCTTCATTTGCAAGGAAAAAAAGGAATGTATTGCCCTTACACAATCCAGAGATTTAAATACCAAGAAAGGACCCAAAGGGTCCTGACCTGAAACAAAGACAATTTTGAATTTACGATGACCCTCCAATAATTACATTCTATCTATGGAAAATTATAGGCAATTAATAACTTTCCATGTATCAAATCTAATTATTGGGAAGTTGTCTTAATGTGACTCCCCACAGGAGCCTCCTTGTCCTCTCCTGCCTCCCCCCACCCACCTGCTTGCTATCCTATGCAGTGGCTCTGGCTCTGGGGATGGAGCACACAGTGGTTCTGGCGCAGGCTACGGAGCACTGCTGGCAGCAGCTTCAGTCCCAACCCAATCCCAGGTTGAGGTCAGGTCCAGAGCTAAAGCACCTCCCCTGCTGCCACAGGTGACTGGTAAAGGAGATACAAGGGGGCACCCCCCACAAGATTGGCCCCCGACTCAGCACTGCTCAGGACGAGGCATTTTTTTTGCCACGTGGGCTGGCAGTGCTTGTGTGTGTGTGTGGGGGGGGCACTTAGTCGTAGCACAGAAGTATAAGAGTGGATATGGGGCTTTTGGCCTGCCCCTGGGCCAGCCCACAAACTGTGTCCCCCCAGACTCAGGAGGCACCAGTCACCCCTGCTGGCTGCTGTGCAGTCTCCCTTGTACCCCCAAATCCCAAACCATGTGGTCTCCACTGGACCGGAAACAGAGTTGGTGCCAGAGCAGGAGCTTGAGCCGGAGCCAGAGCTACAGCCACAGCCACAGCCGTAGCCACAGCCGGCGCCTGCCCTGGGACATACTCGAATCCAAGATGAGGTTCCCCCCCATCTCCATATTAAATGGGGGGGAGGCAACTGTCTTGGATTCTAGCAAATATGGTACATACTCTTAAAATACTCAAGTAAAACCGTCCCTGAAAAAAATCAGACTTGCATTCTTAGAGCATGCACAAAAATACTACAGCACAAAAGTTAAGACTTTTGGAGGCCCAATTGTAAATTGACCCCATATAAGTCAAGTGCAAATTTTATGGTTCTTTTAGAGAAAAAGAGGTGGACTTATAATCAGAATAATAGAGTATATGGGCAAGATAAGATTTAGCATTTTAATTATTCATTCTCCTGCTTTCGAGTGCCTGACTGCTTTTCAACAAGGTGTTAGGATTGTGATATTCCTCTCTTTCACATATTTATCCTCAGAACCTTCCTATGAAGAAGGGAAGAGCTATTTTTCCTATTTTACAGATGAGGAAACAAAGCTCAGCAAGACTGCAAGTACATTCATAAGGCACAAGACAGTAGCACAGAGATGCCCTGAGCTAGGTCAGTACGTGCATCTCCACACAGTGCTGCCTTGCATTATGTAGATTTTGCAAACATATGTTGGCACCTAAAGATGGAGATTTTAAAATGCCATAGTGCCCATCTGCATGTCAAGGTATCTAAACACCTTCAAGGCCCTAAGTGGTGTACTGAAGGTCACCCAGGAGGTCTATAAAGCAGGAAACAGCACAGGGGTTCCCCTAATCCAGCAACTGGGGTGATGCTCCTTCTTCTTCCCCACAGTATATTTTACTGTTGCTTAGCAGCCTTAATATTTTTTAATACAGCTTTAATAATTTTCAGAATTACCCAAGAATTATTTTACCTCTCCCCCCCTGCCCTTTTGTGTCGCTAAATGACAATACAGCTCTGTACCCATTAAATAAATTGGTTTCAGGGAACATAAGACAATTAAAGGAATAAAAAGGTTGTGCCAGTCCAATAAAGGTTGAATACTGACATCCCTCATCTCTTTGTAGCTTTAAACTGTTATGGAAACAATACATCATTGCCACTGGAATGTCTACATTGCCCCATTATCAGCCTGATTCACTGCCAATTGATACTGCTGAGAGTCTTTCCTTGGATTGCAAATGGGCTTTGGATCAAGGCCCACGTACTTAAAGGGCATGCGAGATGCTTACTGACAGGAGCACAGCAAACAAACAGTACAGCCCCCAGTATTTTTGCTTCAGTCTTTCACACAATTTGTTGCTGTCAGGAAGTCTCAAAAAAGAGACTCTTCAGAATGGACTTTCTTTTTTCTCTGCTAGTTTTGAGAGAGAGAGAGTTAGTTTTCAGGTGATGGCAATTCCTTAAATATTTGACCTTAAACATTTCCCATTGTATGATTCAGTATCAAAATTAAGGCTATCAGCACATACAAGCTGTTCATCACTGATATCCTGCAAATTATAATGCACGATTTAAAAACAAAGTGACCATACATCACGGGCAAACCAGAATAGTCTTGGCTTCCTTAGTTCAGTCCTGGCTGGTTGGTCAAAAGTCCCAGAGTGGAGTCCAGCAAGGATGCAGCATGGCATGGCACACCAAGTAGGCATGGTGCACTAAAGCAGGTGCCACCCCTGCTCCAGTCCACCCACCTGGCTCCCACCTGGCACCAGCAGAGCCTGCCTGCTCCTCTGCCTGGCACATCATGCCGCTCCACCACCAGACTGCTCCAGGACTTTTGACTGACTGGCTGAGACCCGACTACAGAAGCTGGGACTGTCCCAGCTTGCCCAGGATGAATGGTCACCCTAGTTAAAAATTAATAGTGAATGTGGCAGGAACAGCTTGGAAAGTCTGCTCTTGTTTTGAGTTTTGTAACATAATGGGATGTTAATGAACCAATAAGAACATTAGACATTTCAGTTATGACATGCAATGATAAGAATATGTATGTGAAGGCAATGAGAAATCAAAAAAATCAGACCTGAAATATTAATGCAAAACCCAGATTCCACAATATTAGGGGGGTTTTTTAAAGCCAAGCTACTAAAATCAAGAGACTGCATCAGAGGTTCAACTTCATTTTTAAAGGTATGTTTTCAGTTTTGCATGGCTGTAGTCAAGGTTTTGAGACAGGAAGTGAATGTAGCCCAATGGCTTAAAACCAGAAGGCAACAAAGAGAATCCATTGCAACAAAGCAAATGTGAACATGGTTTCATACTGGGTTTTTTTCTTCTTTTTCTTTACTGGATACCTTTACCTCTTTATCATAAGATAGAATTTGGATCCAACATCTGCAGAAACACACCTCTACCATTTTGAATACAAGTAAGATCTCTGTTAGTAGGGAAGGAGGGTGGCAGACTTACCATGTATCAGTCTGAACCCTTTGAAACTGTTTTGTATCCGCTCTCTCCCACAATAAGCAAAAATTATGCAATAGTACTGCCCCCTCCCTTATGTTCCATCTCCATCCTTAAGATCAACTGAGAGCAACCCCCTGCAAGTACCATCTGTGCACCAGGATGGTTCAGTGAAAACATGTGGAAGGTTACTCCCAGTACCTGCTCCTCAATGTTGCAACTCCTTCACCTTTAAGGCCCGCCGTAACCTAAGCTTAGACATCTTCTGGAAGTGCTTTAGGACCTTTTTCTTTGGGCAGTCCTAAGTTCTGGAGCTTGGGAAATTATTATTATTATTATTTGCTATTTTATGTTTTAATTTATCTTTGTAAGCCATCCTAGGCCCTTTTTGGTGGAGGGTGGCATATAACTCTAATAAATACATACATTTAGCTATTGTTTCCTACCTGCATCAACTACCCAGTTTAGCTTCCACTGAAACAGGCAGTGAGGACATACAAAACAGTTGCAACAGTTCAGCTGCTGTGCGTTCATAAAAGGTAGCCCTTCCCTTCTCTTCTTTAATTCAGTATAACTATTTTGTTTGTCCACATTCAAGATCTTTGTTCTATGGCCAACATTGGGTAACACATTCACATAGTATAAAGACTTCCACTGATTTCAACAGACTTTGGATAGGACCTGTTTTCACAGAAGTTATGGCAAGTCCCCTGTTTATATCAAGGAGTGCAGAATTAATACCAATACTATCTGCAACAGTCAATACTTAATAACATTTTACTTAATAACACTTACTAAAGCTTATTTAAAGCTTATTAAGCTTTACTTAATAACACTTCTTTTTCTTCAAATCTAGCCAGCAAATTAATTTAAAAAGTGAGATATGGCTTTCTTGAGTGAGTACAAGTCCTGTTACTACATATACTAAATATTAAACCTATTACTAACACTACCCAGTCAACCCTATTACACAACCACAAGACAGTACCCTAGCCTGCCACAAGTAAAGCAGTGGGACAACGGTGACCAGTGTCCTGCTGTTGCAAGGGCTGTTAAAATATACTTGACAGATCCAGGGGAGAGAACTGAATTGAATTTTCCATGCAATTTCTCTACTTTTGTATGTTTTTGCACTGAAAGAGTGCAGCGGGGCTGATATTTGGTAAACAAGATTTATCCAAGAAGCCATTTTCTTTCGCCTAGCATCAGTCTGAAGCGCACAGAAATTCTACAGTAATTCCCTGCAGTGCCTTCTCTTATCTATTCTGGACAGAGTCATAGCAGGGAGGTAGAGATGCCAACGAATTAGTGATTTCTCCTGGCTTAGTATGCTGCTAAAACAAAAAGTGTGGTCATACCGCCCTCTGCAGGACATGTCCTCATGCATGATGGAGAGTTACTGTGAAGGCTGCTCTGAATTCATGCAGTACAAAACTTCTGTGCACAATCTACATTGCATATCAGTTTGCACAAATAATAAGTATTCTTAAATATGATCAACCCATTTCCTATCCCATAGTTCTTGATATGGAAGATCTAAAAAAATAGATTTGCTTTGTGTAAAGAAAGTCAAAATACAAAGTCCTGCAGCAGGCGTATACATTCTGGCTCTGCAAAACCCCAGCCAAACCAGGCTATCTTGACATTTACAGTTTATTATGGGCCACATTATCCACACTGCGCCATTTATAAAACACACTATCTGATCTTCTCAAGATATATTTCTGTCATTTGGGTTTGGTTGAGAAGCCCATATAAAGGAAAGTTACCCCCACTCAGAAATGTTATACGTGAAAACAAACATTATCCTTACATTGCAGTTCTGATAATGAAATATTTGTATTATATGAGCATCCAAAGGTTCTGATCAGCCATAAGGCTCTATTAACATAGGCTCTGTACAAACACAGGGCTGCCTACATTAGCATTTCAGAAGCTGGGGTGAGGGCCACACTGTTATAGGGTATCAGTAGAAAAGGTAACCAGGTTTGGGGCAGGGACACGGAACAAGAAAATTCAGGGCTACTCCATCAGTTGCAAAACTGTTGAGTTCACCTTCCTGCCTTGCTCCTGCTACGGCTTCTAACTCAGCCTCATGTAGCTCCAAAAAGAACTGGACTGGGCCTTTATGGATCAGCTCACACATCCAGGATTTGTGATGCATCAGGAAGCAATTCAAAAGGACCAAATTCTGTGCGTCTGTACTGGAAACAGAGTTTGGGTACGAACAGCCCCACAGTGTTACTAACAGGCAGCCCTCACTTTGATCAGGAACAGCACTAGGTAACCGGAGTTGGAAGAGTGAATAAAAAAACCCCTACAAGTAAAAAACCCCTATGTAACTGTGTGTCTACTTAAAAACCCCTTAATAATATTTTCTGAGCACATTGCACACAATTACAAACTACTATTAGGGATCCCAGCGCATGACAAGAGAACTCAATTAGGTGATCTCAGGTTGCCATTGCCTCGGGGGAAGTGATTTTCACAGTTCAGTTCCACTTCCCATGGAAGATCGATCTCCAAGCTCACAAGTCTCCCTCCACCTTGTATCCCTGGCATTCATTACCAAAGCTATTACAGGAGGTCATGGTCACAAGGACAAGACAAGGTCTGAGGTATTCACACCATGGAGGACTTATGCAGCTGTGTGTGAATGTGTGTCTGATTTGCACAGACAGAATGGGACAGACATGTATCCTCCCTTTATGCAGACCATAATTCCTGTCACAAAGACCTGAACTTGGAATCCAAGCTTATTTTACCTAAAGAAATTTCTTCCTTCTGGAAATCACAGAGTCATAGAAAAGTAGGGTTGGAAGGGACCTCACGAGGTCATGTAGTCCAACCCCTGCTCAAAGCAGGACCACCTCCAACTAGATCATTGCAGCCAGGGCTTTGTTGAGCTGGGCCTTAAAAACCACCAAGGATGGAGATTCCACCACCACTCTCAATATCCCATCCCAGTGCTTCACCACTCTCCTAGTGAGAACGTTTTTCCTAATATCCAACTTAAACCTCCCTTGCTGCAACTTGAAATGACTGTATACCCTGCTACTTACAGTCTAAAAATGAAGTTTAGCTGAGCACTTCTGTCCCCTTTTGGTGATAATGTCTCCCTGTTAACATGCCATGAAATAACTAAACCAAGTTACCATCTGATGCTACTTGCTATTCTAAAGCTAGGTCTACTATAAGACATTGCCAGTATAGCTATACTAGCTAAGAGTACACCCCTAAATGACACCAGTATGCATGGCAGTTTGAAAACCCTTAGGTAGATTGCAACATACCCCAGCAAAAGAGTCCTACTGCTAATATAGCTTATGTCATCTGGGGAGAAGACTTTCATAGTTTCTAGGGTCGGAAGGGACCTGAGTAGATCATCTAGTCCGACCCCCTGCCATGGCAGGAAAGCGTACTGGGGTCAAACGACCCCGGCAAGGTGTTCATCTAACCTCCTCTTAAACACCCCCAGGGTAGGAGCCTGCACCACTTCTCTTGGAAGTTGGTTCCAGACCCTAGCCGCCCTGACCGTGAAGTCGCGCCTCCTGATATCTAGCCTAAACCTACCCCCTGCCAGCTTGTGACCGTTATTCCTGGTCACTCCTGGCAGTGTTTGGGGGAACAGGGACTCCCCCAGTGCCTGCTGATCCCCCCTGACTAGTTTATAACAGGCCACTAGATCCCCCCTCAGCCTTCTCTTGTGGAGGCTGAACAGGTTCAGGTCCTGTAGCCTCTCCTCATAGGGCCTGCCCTGCTGTCCCTGATCATGTGCGTGGCCTCCTCTGGACCCTCTCCATGCTGTCTACATCCCTCTTGAAGTGCAGGGCCCAGAACTGGACACAGTACTCCAGCTGTGTGTGGCCTGACCAGTGCTGCATAGAGGGGGAGGATCACCTCTTTGGACCTGCTCGAGATGCATCTGTGGATGCATGCCAAGGTGCGGTTGGCCTTCCTGACTGCCTCTCCACACTGTCGGCCCATGTTCATCTTGGAGTCAATGATGACCCCCAGATCCTTTTCCGCCTCCGTGCTGACACGAGGGGAGTTCCCCAACCTGTAGGTATGGTGCCGGTTGTTCCTCCCGAGGTGCATCATTTTGCACTTGTCTGTGTTGAATCCCATCCTATTCTCGTCCGCCCACCCTTGTAACCTGTCTAGGTCCGATTGTAGCCTGTTGCTTCCTTCTAGCGTGCCCACATCCCCCTACATCTTACTGTCATCAGCAAATTTGAACAGGGTGTTTTTACCCCAAAGTCCAAGTCACTGATGAAGATGTCGAACAGTGCGGGCCCAAGGACCGAGCCCTGGGGGACCCCACTGCCCACGTCCTTCCAGGTTGAGAAGGACCCATCCACCACCACCCTCTGGGTGCAGCCCTCCAGCCAGTTGGTGACTCATTTGACTGTGGGGTGTCGACACCACAGCCCCCCAGTTTCTTAATGAGAACAGGGTGAGAGACAGTGTCAAAAGCCTTCTGGAAGTCCAGGAAGACGATATCCACTGCTCCCCCTGCATCTAATGATTTGGTGATCTGATCATAAAAGGCCACCAGGTTGGTCTGACAGGACCTGCCACTGATGAACCCGTGTTGGTTGCCCCAAGCATGCAGTCCCCAACTATCCTCCTTAGCTCGTTGAAGTCCGTCCTCCTGAAATCTAGGGCTGCTGCCTTACTGCATGCCTTTGCCACCTTGTGCTGGATGGTGAATTCCAGCAGGCGATGATCGCTGTCGCCCAGGTGGTCGAGCACCCACAGCCCCCTCACCAGGTCATCTCCCGTGGCCAGCACTAGGTCCAACTTATTCCTATCAGTAAAAGGAACAACTTTGATTCTCTGAGCTATGTCTCCAATGATAGAGGTGAGGTTGGCCAATTTTTTATAGCTTTGACTCACCTTTGGACTGCTTGTGCTTTTAGAGCATTGAAAGTTTCCCAACTATTTAACATACAAGAGGGGTGACAGAAGTGCAAGGGAAAATTTCAGTTAAAACTATGCACAGCTGTTGGAGGCAGGTGACAGCTAAAAGCGCAGTAGCTAATAATGGACAAAACCAGGCTTCAGCCCAAGTTATTACAGCAGGGCCTTTACCATGGCCTTAGTATCCATTTCAGCAACTCATATTAGAGTATGGCATGGTCCATCCAGCATCCTTATGCCAGGTGGAGAAGATACAGGTATAAAACTGGATGCACAGACTTCACAACAGATGAAGATTGCCCCATGGCAGGGAACACTTCAGCTCACAATTTAGAGCTAGCTCAAGCCCATTTACACTGCTAGAGTCCAAAGATATAGTTCAAAGGCTCCACTCCTGCTCCCAGAAGATTCCAAGACCACTGATTCCTGGGTTACATATACAGTAAAGAATTTATAATCTCATGAATAAAGAAGGCAGGGATTTTTAGGCCTCTAAGATTTTAGGATTGCTAGATAATTGTACCGTGATTAATAATTTAATATTTGTTATAGAGCTACTGCCAAGTAGTTCCATTGTGTATACTGTAGGCAGATGCTTCAGTGTTAAGACATTTTAACAATGCCTAAATTTAAAGAAACCTAGATTTCATGAAAGAACATATACTGTGCCTCCATACAAAGGGATTTATATTTTGACTCAGACACATATTTCCTCTTAATTCTGAACTATGCTAAAAGGACGCTGTCCCGTTTCTGTATTCCAATAGCTATGGCTCACAACAATTTTGTACAAGTCAAATTAGATTCACTATCTGGATCAGAATTTGCTTATGATGAAACAGATTATCTGATGATGTTTTAGGGATTGAGAGATTACAACCCTTAATCCAAAGTAATGATAAAATCTTACTACACATTATAAAGGAAAATCCATACAGCCAGAACAGAATTGGATGTTTATTCAAAGCTCAGGAATCTCTTTGCACAGTAAAGACTAGGACTAAAATTCTCCTCCCAGGTCCACATACATTCCGATATACTGCACCACCCTCCCTGGGGGTACAAAAGAAGTATGGCTTGGAGGTAGGGGGCAACAGAAAATCACCTCCTTAATCTGTAATATTTTCAGCCATTGCAAATGCTAGAATTTCAAAAACAACATTAATCCTTAACTCTGTCACCTCATTTTGCCTGATTTAAATACCTCATTCAAGGAGTACTGGAGTGCTTAAAGGATCAACATCTCTACAGTACCTTTGTGAAAACCACCATATATTTTCATTAGGAAAGATAAAATAAATAAAATTTCACCACGCATCCTCAAAGGCAGAATTTTTCCTCAGTGCTACTTATGTGTACTGAAGTAACACCCAAGGATATTAGTTACAGGTAGTGCTGGGCCCTGTACAAACCCACCGTACGAGACCCACAATTTCTCATTATTCTTTCCTTAAAGTTTTAAGTTTCGTGTTTTGGGGGACAGAAATACAGCACCATCTTATTCAATTGATCTGCTCCTTATGTGCATTCAGAGGCTTATCTGCTTATTATACTGACCAAAAATGTATAATTTTTATTACTTTTACACAGTCCTGTTCACACAGAACAGCACATACATCTCTGGCTTCTCCTTTGGCTTGTGGAACACCAATACAAGGATAGGCTTATCTGACTGCACAAAGTGTTCAGGTAGGCAGTGGTGATAATGCTTATTTTCTGGCTTCTGCACTTTCCCTTTCTTCAGATCTCAGATTCAGTTTGTGGGCAGTAACAAAACATCTATTTATGTAGTGATTCCCATGTTATTTTTTAAGTTATTCTTCACAAGTGCTCTGATTGCTACTTTTCTGATTTTCCTTGGGAGAGGTTGATAGCTTGATGTTTTCTAGCCAATCACTGGCAGGGGTCAGAAGAAAATGTCTTCCCTGCATGTACAGATTTAGCCAGAATTTTTTTCCACCTTCCTCTGAAGCACGGATCAGCACAAAAGTAACTAGAAAATATTTCATGGCATGCAAAAAAACGGAGATCAGACTAGATGACCTAATGGCCCTTTCTGACACCTTAAATTCTATGCTATTGTGACAGAGGGAGAAGTTTTAGATATAATATAGCCCGTAATTGGTAATAAACAGTAAAACTTATGTATGAAGTCATAGTGTCAGATATTCAGGTGGTGTCTACCAGCTGACAGCGCTCTGTTGATTTCCACAGATCTACTTCAGTTTAGAATTTCAGAGTATCATTTGTTATTCTTCTAATAGGTGTAGGTTTGTCTCTCCCATGGGCAGATCTAGGAGTTTGAAAAGAAGTGCAGATGGTGTGGTGTATCATCACATGTAGCACAATGCATATTTTTCTCCAAGTAAAAATAAACTAGAAGTTTTGCTAATATGCTAGAGGTCTAGGGAAATAATACTAAATACTAATAAGATTGAAGCAAAAACAAATATAACTATTGGAATGTGCATTAACTTGCTATAACATATATTTTGTATAAAAAACCCCACAACAAACTAGGCAAAAATAATCCAAAGATGCTGTTTCTTTAATCCGGTTGCCATTAGAATTAAATCCACATTTATTTGAAATTCCTAAAACAAAGTATAGCCTTCTTGAGCATGTTGACAGTGTAATGCTTCACTTTAAGTTATTTCCACATTAGTTGATGTTTACCTGAGTTAACGTTTTTAGTTAGAGGTAAAAACAGTCTTCAGGGCTGTGAAATAGGAGCTACATTATCAAGAGCAGCTAATGGAGAGAAGAACTGCAGAATAAAGGCTGGTTTGAATAGTGGAACATCAGGACCATTAAAAATGGAGACAAAGTCCTTAACATCTGTGGGATGAAGAATTTAGAAGGAATCAGGTAGATTATAAGGAACCATGATGTCAGGTGACTCCCTCACTGCTGCTGTCACTACCAAGTGGTTTGTTTTAAAATGTGGGTGGACAATAATCAAAAAAGAGGTGGAAGTGCACCCCCCTGAATCCACTCCTGGTCCTTCCTCTACTATTTATTGTCAGGAAAGTGAGTAAAAATAAAGGATTCCTCAATTAGTTCTTCCTGAGAAGTTTGCATACACTTGTAGTTAAGCTGCTAGTAACAATGAGAGGCAGAGCTGGCCTAAGGGGTGAGTGGCATGGGAGAATGCCTGTGACGGCTTGGGCAGGGGGCTGCCAATGGCATGGTGCAGCTCTGCAGGCAGAGGGTGGGTGGGGACAGCAAGGTGCATCTCTGGTCTTACTATATAGGCAGTTAAGGGAGTTGATTGTTAACCCTGTGAAGTAAAGAACAATGGATCTGTAGAAGACCTAGCTGTACCATAATAGTCTCTCTCTGTCTCTGGACCAGAAGAGAATTTAAGTCTCCTTTAAATTCACCCACCACAACTTAGATGGAAAGGAAGGAGCCAAACTAGTATGGCCCTGGGAGATAAAGTTCATGTTATTCTCTGCAATTTAACAAGCTGGCTCCTCTTCACAGGGCTCCACTATCCCCATACCCCATCCTTACCACACCAGATATTGTCAGCATTGATCACAATAGCTCTCCCCCAGGAAGCTGTAATCTCTATGCTACCTTGCTTAATGTCCTGGCAGCCAGTCTCTTGCTACTGACCTCTTGTCCCCTTCTTCACCCCACGGGTCTAAATTATACAGTCACACACAAGCTCCACACCCTTCTCCTTCAGGCCAATGCCCCAAACTCACATTTTTGCTCAGTCTTTCTTTCTTCCTTATTCAGGTCTCTGGGACAAAGACCTGCACTCACTGGACTCAAACCTAATGGCTCAGATGCAGCAACTCCCTCTTCATCCCCACTCCTCAGGTAAGTCCAACCACAGAACTGGCTTTCTGGTCAGGCCCAGAGAGTGATAGTCAATGGAGCCATGTCAGCATGGTGGATGGTGACCAGTGGCATCCTGTAGGGCTCTGTACTTGGACCAGTACTCTTTAATATAGTTATAAACAATCTAGATTCATGTGTTAGAAGTGGAGTGGCTAAATTCACTGATGACACCAAATTATGGGGGAAGGTGGTCACACTAGAGGATAGGGACCAATTGGGGCTGACCTGGACAGGCTTGCAAGGTGGGCAAATCAAAACCTGATGGCATTCAACATGGAGAAATGCAAGGTGCTCCACCTTGGGAAATAAAATCCACATCATACTTATAGGCTCAGCAGTGCTACACTCGCTAGCACCACAACTAAAAGAGACTTGGGGTCATGACTGACCACAAAACGAACATGAGCGACCAATGCGATGCCTCAGCTGGCAAAGCAAACAAAACCCTGGCTTGCATCTACCGATGTATCTCAAACAAGACCCAGGAAGTCATCCTCCTGCTTTACTTGGCCTTGGTGAGGCTGCAGCTGGAATACTGTGTCCAGTTCTGGGCTTTGTACTTTAAAAGGGATGTGGAGAAGCTTGAGAGAGTCCAGAGGAGAGCCACACACATGATTAGAGGACAAGAGAACAGGCCTTATAAGGAGAGGCTGAGAGTCATGGAACTCTTCAGCCTGGAGAAGCAAAGGCTCAGGGGGTCTTGGTGGCAGACTATAAGTATATATGCGGCGTGCATCAGGAACTAGAAGAACATCTGTTCACCAGAGCACCCCAAGGGAAGGCAAGGTCTAACAGTCACAAACTCCAGGAAGATGGTTTTAGACTGGACATAAGAAAAAACTTCTTTACCATCCATGTCCCCAGAGTCTGGAATAGATTCCCCACAGAAGTGGTACAAGCACCTGCTCTGGACACTTTCAAGAAACACTTGGATGCCTGTCTTGCTGGGATCATTTGGCCCCAGCTGATTTTCTGCCCCTTGGGCAGGGGGCTGGACCTGATGATCTAGTAAGGTCCCTTCCAGCCCTAATGTCTATGAAAACTATGAAAGTCTGTGTGCCAAACCCTCTTCTGCCGATCTCCAGTTGGCCCTATACTGTCACTGCACCTCCATCCTCCCTCGTACTTCCCCTTATGCTGCGCCCCTCTCTGGGGGAGAGCCAACTGCTCGGTCTGCTCTCTTTTAACTTCCTGCACCGATTACCTGTGTGCCTGGCTGGAGCTTTCCATTTGCTGCTCTTCTGACTTCGCCAGCTGATCACATTAATTACCATCCAGGGACTTCCGTTCGGCTTTTCTCCTGCCCAGGCTCACTGCCACGGTAAGTTTCCTTTTCCCCTTTGTTCCTTCAGAGTTTCATGACAGGGTATGCTTATGGTCCTGTCACAGGGTCATCAATGGGCTATTAACTCCCTTAGCTGCCTGAATAGTAGTATATACTACTACTATATATGCTGTATATGCTGGGGGAGGGTGGCAGTAGGAGCAGGACCAGAAGGGCTAGAGTAGAAATACTCATTTTAATTTTCACTGACCATGACCCCTGCAAGCATCTGAGAGCGTGTCCAAGGGTGTGCTGGGATGCTTGTTGTAATTTTCACTAGCTATGAAATCTGGAAGGAAACAAAATGTCACAAGTACCTAAGAAGAGGAAACAGGAAATTAAAAGCTTGGTTAATGACTGCAATGAAAAAAGATGTAGACATGATGAAAAAATACTTGAATTCTGTTAACGACAACCCATGCAGTAGTAGTGAGACGGTCACAGTGGAAACATCAGATGAAAAATACATAGATGATCCACGATTCTACTTCCAAGAATCATCCAAGAGAAACAAAGAGACCCAAGCAAAACAGAAATTCTTCACCTGGACCAGAATAATGTCGATGCCACTAGTGACAGATGAAACAACTCCCATTATAAGTGCTGGCGATGCCATTTCTGATCCTGGACTTCTGATCCAATCTAATGCCTGAAATTCAAGGTCTGCTAGTGATCAGTGGTCTACCAAAAGTAAAGGACATGGATTTTTCTGTGGATGATCAGAATCACCATTTTTCTATGATGTTTTTATACAAAAAACTTAAAAATGGTGAAGTTCTGAAGTGGCACTGGCTGCCTTACTCAGAGTCCACTGACAAGGTTTTCTGTTTCTGCTGCAAGCTCTTCAACTTGAATGCAAAATCATCCCTCTTGGGCTTTCTATATATCATGATGCAATTCCCTGACAAAGAAACTTTGAGGAAGCACTGTAAGGACCTTCATTGTGCACCGACATATGGAGAGAGCTCTGACATTAATCATGTCAACCCCTCGAACAACTTCGTTATCTCCAAAGTCTACTTCCATTGGACTACAGTGCTCCTTAAGAAGTTTTACAATCTATTTACAGTGGAGGTGCACTGATATATCGGTGCCATATCAGATTGGCACCAATAAAAGGAAAATGAACATTATCGGCTATCAGCTTTTTTTGGCTGGTGTAGCCAGTAATGTTATCGATAAATATAATATGCCTTCTGGCCAGGGCCCCTGGATACCATGTGCATGCATGCACCTGCATGCATGCACTTGGCCAAGAATGCAGCCAGGCAGTGTGGAGAGCAATGCCCTGCCAGTAAGTCTATGGAGGGGCAGGAGCATGGGGGTGGCAGATCAAAGCCACCATGGGGAGGGAGGGAGTTCAGCAGGGGCTGGGGTGCTGCCCAACCAGGGTGGTCAATGGGACCTGGGGTCAGAGCAGAGAGTAGGATAGAATTGTGAGCAAGTTGTGCCTCCTGCTGGTGGATGGGCAGGGGACATGCACCTGATGCAGGGCCCCTGGGCCAAAGTCAGCAGAGCAGAGAGCCCTGAGCCCAGAGCCAGCAGCCCTCATCTGCCCTCACCCCACTTGGCTCCACTCATTAAAAGTGTCCCTGCATTTTTAAAAAAGGTGGCGATGGTGCTTGAACTTTAGTTCATTTGATAAGCTTTAGTTCAAGTGCCCCCGCCATCATTTTTAAATGCCAGGACACTGGATGAGCTGCCTGAGGCTCCGTCCTGCTCCCTACCCCCGTCCCAGATCCCATTCACCACCCTGGCTGGGCAGCGCCTCCAGCTCCAACCATTGCCCCTGTCCCTGCCCTATTCCTTCCCTCACCAAGGGGGGTCTCAATCTGTCCCCCACCCCACATGCCCCTTCCCTTTCCCATGCCCCTTCCACTCCACAGACTTACCTGCAGGGCACTGATCTCCATGCTGCCCAGCCGCATTCCTGTAAATCAGTTATCTGATTGATATCAGTCGATACAGCTGGTTAATAATTGGGTATCAGTGTTGGCCAAGAAAACCTTTCAACGGTGCACCCCTAATTTACTGCAGTGAACTTCAAGACAACTTCCCAAACACATGAATAGCACTCAGGATCCTGTTAACCATTCCCTTAATGGTGGCAAGCAATGAACAAAGCTTTTCAAAGTTGAAGCTCACAAAAACATATTTGTGATCAACCATGGGAGATGACAGGCTATCTTTGCTGGCCATCCGATCTATTAAGAATGCTGTGGCTCAAAATATAGACCTGTCACAAACAATATCAGAGTTTGCAGCAGCAAAGGCACTCAGAGTTGTCTTCCAAGCCTTGGAAACTTGGTGAACAAAGTTTTTCATTTGTTATTATTCTTTACTAGGTTAGTGCTTTATTTAATGTCTAGTGTATCACTTAGCTATAATGCTATTTTTATGACTTGCAAGCATGTGCAAGCATTTGCCAGCAAATTTTATTTTTATCCAAATTCAAATGCAATTTTATTCAAATAACAATCATAATATTATTTAAATCAAATTTATTTTATTTTAATTTAATTTAATTTTGTGTCATTTCCTCTTTTGTATTTTTTTCAATTATGTATGAAAACCTGTTGAGATTACCACTTAATTTCTGAACTGGGGGTGAGGGGAGGGGAGGGTGGTGTAGAACACCAAAATACAAATTCACCCAGAGCATAATTTTCCCTAAAGTTGGCTCTGATGAGACGCAAGGATTTTGTGGGATGATATCTTTTATTGGACCACCTGTATAATTGGGAGAGATGTTAAAATGGGGAGTTAAAAAGTCAGAGGTATTCATGACTCCTGGAAAGTTCTGATTTGTTAACTAATATTGCAATCCAACAAGATCAATTTTACACCTGCAACAGATAGAACTTGCCTCAACATCAGTGCATATTTTATGCATAAATTAAAGCATAGGAGTTTTCCTTATCCAAGATATATATTATGAGAATCCAAGCACCACATAAATCAGCTACGACACCACACCCGTACTCATACACCTTGGTAGACAACACCTGCAGGAAAGCAAGAGAATTCACAGAATGCTTTAATGGAGACTTACCATAATCTGGAAGGTGTTTAGTGGGAGTGCAAGGAATTCAGAGGGTTCTTGACTCAAACAAACCTGGAAGTTTAGAACTAAAATAAAGGTTAAAGTCACTTGTGTTATGGCTAATTATAATAGGAAAATGTGTTTGTAACTTTAATCATTTATATTTTCCACTGATTTCTTACACTGAGGTGGCCAACCTACATCACATGTTCTTCAAGTGGCACAGGCAGTCTCTGTGGCAGACTGGGGAGGGGACAGACAGCACAGTGGCAGAGTGAGCAGAAACCAGAAAGCAGAGCAGCAGATCAGGCAGTGCAAGGGGCTCGGAGTGGCACTCGGGGAAGATGCAGAGCTAATTCATGACACACTTGCCTAAAAAGTTTGGCTCTCACTGTCTATTGCCATAAATACAAAGTGACTTCCAGGTATTGCCTTATAGAGTTAGGCAATGTCACCACCAATCTGGTAATTGGACAGCCACCTGTAGCAATATCTACTTACCACAGCAAGTTCAGTATCCATTTCTCACCATTCCAATTTATACAATCATGTAGAAATAGGGTCTAGGTCCGGAGTAGAAACAGGTCAACAGGACCCAAATCTGAAGCTCTAGATCCTGAAGCAAATATAGAATAGTCAGATGTAACTTATCAATTACACTGTAAAGTATCATCAAATTATGCTCATTTTCCTACACACTACTGTATACCAGATGCCAGCGTTACCCATCTAGAGTGAGTTGTCATGGTACAAAGAGTTGTGCGGTTGGATGAAATTGCAAGTGATTTGCTGGAAAGCAGAAAACATTCTGGAAAGCAGAAAACAGCCTGGGAAGCTTGGGTGGCTAATGAAAATTTCAGCATGACTGTAGTATGGCTGCTTGAAAACAAGTCTGAATTGATGTCATACCTCTAAACCTCCCAAGGCTCAGTGGGGCCCTGGAAGTGTAGAAGATGCAAAACAAAAGACAAAAAAAATATCCAAGCAGGAAGCTTAAAATGCTGTGGTATTTATTCCTTTAATGTAACAAATCAATTTTCTCTCCTCCATGGTCCTTTGTTACACATTTTCATCAATAAAGATGAGGGGACACCAAATCTGAACACTGCTTATTTGGGGACTTAGATGACTGACTTTCTTTGAAATGAAATAAGCAAGAACCCCACACTACAGAAAGGATGTGGACAAATTGGAGAAAGTCCAACAGATGGCACCAAAAATGGTGAGGGGAGCCGGGGACAAGACTTTTGAGGAGAGACTGAGGGAACAAGGCTTATTTAGTCTAAAGGAGACTGAGAGGGGACTTAATAGCAGCTGTCAACTGGGTTCTTAGGGGGTTTCAAAAGAGGATGGAGCTGGACTGCTCTCAGTGGTGGCAGATGACAGGACAAGGAACAATGGGCTCAAGTTGCAGCAAGGGAAGTTTAGGTTAGCTGGCTAGGCAGCAGTCAGGAGTCTGGCCTCAGCTCAGTCACTGCCTACACGTGTGTTTCAGTGCAGTAAATAACCCTGTTGTAAGACAGTACTGTCCCTGACAGTACTATATTATGGCTGATTTAATTAGTTTACTGCACTCTAATACTGGCACATGTGTAGATGGTGATGCTTTCCTGTGGATCTGCAGTAAAGTGCACGTGTAGATGTACCCAGCATGTCTTAACAATAGTAAGGATTTGATGCTTAGAGTCTTGCCAGGGGCTTGTGGGGGACCTATTAACACAGGAGCCACAGAAATAGTTACTTATTAAGTCCATAGTTTGATCCTTTTAGTTGCATCTTACTTCTTTTGCAGCCTTACTGACTTCATACAGTGGGATGCTACTCAGTGGACACATCTACACATGCCTCTGACTGCGCATTTGGTACTACCTAGTCCCAGCAGCACATGGTTATTTTTAGATGCTACATAGCCAGGCATCACACTTTATGCCTGCTGACGCTACATTGCCATAGCTCATCATTATGGCGATGTAGTGTCTCATGTAGATGTGCCCAGCATGAACAAAGAGGGAAGCAGAATCTCCAGTGCTTTCACTTTCTGTTTGGAGTCAGTTTGCCTAATGAGACTTGGCTGCCCATTGAAATACTTCAGTATATTCCAGGCTGTGAAATTTCAGGATGCACTGTCACAACCTGTTGCCTCTGAGACCTACAGCTTTCACGGTCTCTCATTTTAAGTGACCTGATGGGTACTGAAAGCTTGCCTACTATCTCTCCCAGCTAAGCACCAAATCCTCGCTATCATTAAGACATGCTGGGTGCATCTATATGTGCACTTTACTGCAGAGTAGACTAATTAGCTCCGCAGTAAAGTATCACTATCTACATGTGTGCTGGGATTAGAGTGCAGTAAACTAATCAAATCCTCCATAATATAGTACTGTCGGGGACAGTACAGTCTTACAGCAGGATCATTTAATGCCACAAAACACACGTGTAGATGGTGACTGGGCAGGGGCCAGACTCCTGACTGCTGTCTAGTTACCTGGCTCTGCAGGACCAGCACCTTTGTGCCTCAGCCAATCCCCCCACCGCCCAATGCCACCACCCAGAGCCCAGAGTTGACCACCACTTGCCAGCCTGGCTCTACTCTGCCCTGGGCTCGAATTACTGTTGTCCCATGTGCACATGTACATGCTTTGACAAGGAGCATTTTACTAGGGCTGTGTGAAATGGCACCATTCCCTTGAGTTTTGATGGTTTGAGGGAACAGTGTTTCGTATCAAATTTCATTTAGAGTCGAAACAGCTGTTCCATTCCATTCCGTTGAAACAGAAAGCTGTTTTGACACTGTTTCGAGTGTTGCTGGAGATGGGAAGTCAGATCAGCTGGGCTGACTTCCCATCCCCAGCACTACATTGCAATGGGGTGGGTAGCAGCCCAGCTGGGCTGCTTCCCGATAGGTGCCCCCACTAGATCACACTGGGGGTGAGAGGCAGCCCAGCTGGGATGACACCTGCCCCCCGAGTGATCAAGTGTAGGGCCCCGAGAAGTAGCCCAGCTAGGCTGCCTCCCAACCCCAGCGTGATCAAGCCGATGGAGATGCTGGATCTTGTGCTGGGAATAGGAAGTCAGCCCAGCTGGACTGACTTCCCATTCCTGGCCTATGGTCAAAACATTTCAACTTTCAAAATGTTCTGACCAGCCGCATTTTGTTTCAGGGCTATTTTGACCAGCTTTGTTTTGTTCCAATTTTGCTGTTTTGACCTCGAAATTGGTTGAAACAGTGTCAGAACAAAATGGCTGGCAAAATTTCACACAGTCCTACATTTTTCTCTGGCCCAAACTGGTCTGAAGTTTATCATGTGGCATTAATTGCACATGTAGATGCACCCACTTTCTTCTATAGGTAGACCCATTGTTTTATTAGTCTTATTTTTAAGACTGATGCCTTACTCTGTCTGAGCAAGGGTAACCCAATCTAATGTTAAATGAATAAAAATGTAATTGCTGCAAGTGGTAGAAGGTACCAGAATCACTGTTAAATGAGCAAGTTCATTCTGCATTACTATTGCCCCCCATAATTTTTTATTTTATTTTTTAAAACACTTCTACCAAAAGACTACCTAAAGTAGTCTTAGCTACTTTTAACTACAACACATAGTAAGAACAATTATACAACACTGTACAACAAATGTCAGGAACAGATTAGCTGCATTTGGATAACAATTCAATGTAAAAATACAGAAACTTCCCATTCAAAATCTTGATAGGACTAACACCAACTACAGCTCTTTAGGGCAGGGAAGAATGTTTTGCCAAGGCAGAGTTAAACAAGGCAGAGTCCTTCAACTTCTTCAGAATGATATTTGCAATCTAAATATGTGCATGCATTTCAATTAAAAACAGCTAATATGTTTCAAGTTCATGTACACTCATGCCTTACTTAGATCTTCTGTTGAAGATTTTCAAACACCAGATTAGATTTTTTTAAACATGGTCTCCTGTTTTGCAGCTGCAATTATGGACAGATTCCAGTGAAGTCATTTAGATAACTACTGTGAGCTCAATCCAGTACTAGACATCTAACTAAGTTTATTTACACCTGCATACAATTGTAGGGATAAAACTGTAGATACTTAGAACTGCTCAGAGGATCAATATATTCCAAGGGAAATTTGCTGAAATCTAAATGCACGGAAAAATAGATTCACACAACAAAAAAATAAGATCTGATCTATTGTTTGTTCCTACCATCACTAGCGTATCTGTCTGTGACAATAGATAAGAATACTGCTTACACCAATTTGAGCTGTAATCAAAAGCAAAAACTGCAATAAAAGAGAGCCATGAATCCAATTACCTCCTTCTCTGTATGTTCATTTGACCATATTGCTAAACAAAACTAAAACTGACCAGACTTGAGAGTGAGTGCGTGTGCGTGTGCGTGTGCATGCGCATGCGCATATGTATTTGCTGAAAGTAATTTTCCTGTATTAATGCTTGTGGAGAAGGTAGGTAATATTATGCTGGACTGTGTTGATACAGGATTAGGATGAAAGTATTTCCAATGGAATAAAGATCATGGTTCCTATGCAAACTGCACCTTAGATTCCCTTATGGTCACCTTAGGGCACCCCCATTTAGGTAGCACCTGGTAGTGACACTCGAAACAGTAGCACCCCCATTAGTTTCATAGTTTCATAGTAGCTAGAGTCGGAAGGGACCTAGGTAGATCATCTAGTCCGACCCCCTGCCTTAGCAGGAAAGAGCACCGGGGTCAGATGACCCCGGCAAGGTGCTCATCTAACTTCCTTTTAAAAATCCCCAGGCTAGGAGCCTGCACCACTTCCCCTGGAAGCTGGTTCCAGGCCCTAGCCACCCTGACTGTGAAGTAGCGCCTCCTAATATCTAATCTAAACTTACCCTCCGCCAGTTTGTGACCGTTATTCCTGGTCACTCCTGGCAGCGCACGGGGGAACAGGGACTCCCCCAATACCTGCTGATCCCCCCTGACCAGTTTGTAGCAGGCCACAAGGTCCCCCCTTAGCCTTCTCTTGTGGAGGCTAAACAGGTTCAGGTCCCGTAGCCTATCCTCATAAGGCCTGCCCTGCTGACCCCTGATCATACGAGTGGCCCTCCTCTGAACTCTTTCCATATCGTCCACGTCCCTCTTGAAGTGTGGCGCCCAGAACTGGACGCAGTACTCCAGCTGCGGCCTGACCAGTGCCGCATAGAGGGGGAGGATCACCTCCCTGGACCTGCTCGAGATGCATCTGTGGATGCATGACAGGGTACGGTTGGCCTTCTTGACTGCCTCCCCACACTGCCGGCCCATGTTCATCGTGGAGTCAATGACGACTCCAAGATCCTTTTCCGTCTCCGTGCTGGCAAGAGGGGAGTTCCCCAACCTGTAAGTGTGGTGCCGGTTCTTCCTCCCCATGTGCAACACCTTGCACTTATCAGTGTTAAACCCCATCTTATTCTCATCCGCCCACCGTTGCAACCTGTCAAGGTCAGCTTGTAGCCTATTGCACCCTTCTAGTGCACCCACATCCCCCCACATCTTAGTGTCATCAGCAAACTTGAACAGGGTGCTTTCTACCCCCTCATCCAAGTCACTGATGAAGATGTTGAACAGTGCAGGCCCGAGGACCGAGCCCTGCGGAACCCCACTGCCCACATCCTTCCAGGTCGAGAAGAACCCATCCACTACCACCCTCTGGGTGCGGCCCTCCAACCAGTTGGCGACCCATTTGACCGTGTGGGCATCGACACCACAGTCTCCCAGCTTTTTGATGAGGACAGGGTGAGAGACAGTGTCGAAAGCCTTCCGGAAGTCCAAAAAGACTACATCCACAGCAACCCCTGCGTCTAATGATTTGGTGACCTGATCGTAAAAGGCCACCAGGTTGGTCTGACAAGACCTGCCACTGATAAACCCATGTTGGTTGCCCCTGAGCATGCATTCCCCCGCAAGGCCCTCCTGGATGTGTGCCAGGATAATTTTTTCAAAGAGCTTACCCGGGATTGAGGTCAGACTAACTGGCCTGTAATTTCCTGGGTCCTCTTTTTTTCCCTTTTTGAAGATAGGGACCACATTGGCCCTCTTCCAGTCCTCCGGCACCTCGCCAGAGCACCACGAGTGCTCATAGAGCCGTGCCAGGGGTCCTGCAATGACCTCAGCCAGTTCCTGTAGAACCCTAGGGTGAAGATCGTCCGGACCAGCGGACTTGAACACGTCCAGCTTCTCCAGAAGTACCCTAACTAACTCCTCGCTAACCCTTGGCCCAGGCGTGTCTCTCCCGGGGCCCGAGGGGGGCCCAGCAGGGAGGTGGCTGAACTGGTCCCTACTTAGGAAGACAGAGGCACTTCAGTTCAGCACCTGCAAATCTTTTCTCTAAAGGACAAAAATAGTGTTAACCAGTGAGCAGACAGCTTTCATAAAGCAAAGTATTAGTTATTTGGAACAAAGGCCTTCAGAGAAAACAGCGCACACAACAATAGGCAGCACATCTAGCTTACCAGGTGTTCACCCATCTTCCACATGGAGACCCTGGCAAATCTGCAGTACTCTGTACCCTCCCACAGGGCCCATTTTTGTTTCTCTCAGTCTCACGCCTGTCAGTTTTCAAATAATGTCTCTGTCTTGTAGGTCAGGGGCTGTTATTTCACACAGTTTCAAGTGCTTTGTCTCCTTTGAACTTGGTTGAGTCAGTCTGCATCCCTCTTCCCCAGGGAGGCGAAGCTTCAAGACTTGTCAGCTGCATTGTTTTGCAAAAAGGGATAAGCATCGTCTTTAGTTTCTGGATGAAGCATCCTTTATTTTACCAGTCTAGCCAGGAACAGGATTCCTAATGAGACCATAACGATCCATATACACATTGTGTATACAAGCAGTCCTTGGGCTTACGACACAGTTGGTTCCTGAAAACTGCATCTTAAGTAGAAACGCTGTAACTTGGAACCAATTTTCCCATAGGAAAGAAGGTTATAAATGGGGGATTGGTTCCTGAACCAAGACTCGATACCCTATTTTCACCAACATAACCCAGAATTTTGTACTCAATTATAGATGAGTAACATAGCTACATTAATGCATTTATATTGTAAATAGCAATCGTACTGATTTGGAAGGACTTCTTTGAGGTGACTTCGCTGGACTTTTTGAAGGGTTCTTGGCTGGAGTCTTCTCAGGAGTCTTGGCTGTAGGTTTTTCTGGAGTCTTGTCTGTTTTCTTAAAGAAAGGGTGCACAGAAGTTTGGACAGATGTTTTCCAGGGAGATGGGCGACGCAGCAAACTTGTTCACTGGTGTGGTGTCGTGACAGATCAAGCATTGTAAAGTCGAAACTGATGTCAGAAAGTTGAAACAAGGTGTCAATTTATAAACATTGCAAGTGTGAAGCATTGCAACTCGAAACATAGTAAGTCGAGGACTCCCTGTAGTCAATACTTCTGTCTCTAAGAATTCCAGAGAGTCTATCACATTTCAATACAACAATCTTTGAATGGTCCACGACTCCAGGGCTTCTGTCAAATCATAAGTCACCTTCTGAGGAGCAAATACTAGCAGGAACATTTCACACTGTAGGGGAAAAAAATCTAGATGTTTCAAGATGTACACCCCAAATCAAAGGCCTGTATTGAAAATTAGGGCTCGACTCCACACCCATACTAGAATTAGACCTTTTAATGCTTTCTGCAAACACAAAGCAACTCAATTACCTTCTTAAAAAGGTTTTTTTTTGATTTGTCAGTGTCCCATGAACACAAGTCCCTTTCACTTAAAAAAACTTTAATAAGTTTGGAACCTGATGTCAGATCAATTTATCTATTCTATTAACCCCCTCCTGTGAGAAGAATGCCAGGCCCTGTTGTATCACAAACTCTAGTTTTAATCAGGATGGGAAGTGGTGGGATCAATGAACAGAAACAAAATAGAACATCAAGCAATAAAATCTGCACAGCAGGGGAAAATCTTATAATGAATATTGATGTGAAGCTCAAAAGGAGTAACAAACCAAACTTCCTCAGCCTGGGGATTAATCAAGCCATCCAGGCCTGCATAAAGAACCTTATCTTCCCACAGACATCTTCAACCCTTCTCTTTAGCAGAACTTCTTATACCCCTCCCCCTAAACAGCTGGGCAAGAGAACAAGCCAGGGATGCTGAAGCTTGTATACTGTATACTTGTATACTGAGAAAATTCAAACAGTACCATACAATGATTCTAATATTCACAATGAGAACTATTGGGTGGGGCAGGGAAGTAAATTGGCTCTCTATCACCACATGAGACTTTTATCAAGCATTCAATCTTTTTCCTCTTTTCTGTTCAGCTGTGACTTTTTTCAAATTTTTCACTTGATGCAAATTTATTCTCTGCCCTTTCTATCGAATCTGCTCCTTTCCTACATGTGCAATGTTCCCTTATGCAACAATGTTAGGTAAGCAAATGTAAGGATGCAAATGCATGACTTTTTCATGCTGTCAACCTTAGCTGTAATCTAAGACGCGTGTACTGTCATTCCAAGATAGTACTGTTCTTGTTACGCAGACATCATCACACAGCTTAAGTGCCAAAATTTGGCTCTTACACACATTTTTAACAAATAGTTCTTCTTTCAGGGCTTTTAGAAATGTCAGAGAATCACAGAAAAGTAGGACATTGGAAGGAACCTCCAGAGGTCATCTAGTCCAACCGCCTGCTGGATCAGTGAAAGCGGGTTTGGTTCAAGAGACAGAAATGGCTCCCTGCAGGGCTGGGAACTTAAATTGTTTAGCACTGTGCTAGCAGTGAACAGAACATGAAATGGCATATAACAGACAGTGACACCAACAAGTTAGCTTCTTTGCCCAAGGTAAGAAAAACTTACAGCTTATACAGTAAAAGGTCCACCAGATTCTTAAATTTCTGTACGATTATGGTTTAATAATTGCAGCTCATAGAATCAGACTCATAGAAAGTTAGGGTTGGAAGGGACCTAGGTCATCTAGTCCCAACCCCTGCTCAGAGCAGAACCATCCCCAACAAGATCATCCCAACCAAAGCTTTGTCTAGCGGGGTTTTGAAAACCCCCAAGGATGGAGATGCCACCACCTCTCTGGGTAACCTGTTCCAGTGTTTTACTGCTGTCCTAGTGAGAAAATTCTTCCTAATACCTAACCTGAACTTTCCTTGCTGCAACTTGAGACCATTGCTCCTTGTTCTGTCACCTGCCACCACTGAGAACAGTCCAGCTCCATCTTCTTTTGAACCCCGCTTCAGTTAGTTGAAGGTTGCTATTAACTCCCCTCTCAGTCTCCTTCCTCTTCTCTAGACGAAATAAGACCAGTTCCCTCAGCCGCTGCTCATAAGTTATGTCCCCCAGCCCCTCACCATTGTGTCACCCTTCCCTGGACTCTCTCCAATTTGTCCACATCCTTTTTGTAGTGGGGGGCCCAAAACTGAACACAATATTCCAGATGTAGCCTCGCCAGTACTGAACAAAAGGGAATAATCACTTCCCTTGACCTACTGGCAACACACCTACCAATGTTATTAGTAACGCAGAGAAGGAGTTTAAAAAGAAGTGTTAGGAGGCAGTCTCTCTCCTACTGCAGCCCCTGAACCGGCTGGGAGAATTCCCCCATCACAGACAAGGCGTAGGGCCATTGCAGCTATCCTATAGGGCCCACCCTACAAAAACAGACATAGGGTGGGACACCCATTGCCAGCGGAGGGCAGGCTGGCAGAACTCAGAAACTCCACCGAGGGCCACGTCAGCACTTGGAGCACTGATTCTCAACCAGGGTGCTACCCTGGGGTGTCCTGAGATCCTTTCAAGGGCGACGTGGGGAGCCATGCAATGTCAGCATTGTTAGGTGAGCAAACATGATTCACAAGATAAACCCAGAGATTTCAAATAGGATTCCATAGTGTTAAAACCATTCTGACATGCTGTGGTCTTTCCCAGTTCTTTGCAACAGACAAATGGCTCTATCAGTTTTCACTTGCTTTTTGACTACAGAAAAATAAGAGCTGGCATTTTCTGAGGGGTGCCACAAATGTGTTATGAGGTTGAAAATCACTGCCTTAGAGTAACCCTGAATCAGAAAGAAGCAAAAGTAGTTGAAAGCCACCCTAGGCCCTTGGTATATGTTGATTTAATGGCACAATGGGATCTGATCCCCCATTCCAACCATCACACCTTCTGCCATGCCACACATGCCTGGCAAGAAGTGCAATTTTGGGATTAGGCATCAGATCCCAGTCACGTTGTTATTACTTGACAGTGCAGTGGGAACCTGGGATAACAATTCTGGGCTCTACCTGCACTGACACATTCAAAGCCAGATATCACAACCCTTCACACAAAGCTAACAATTATCTGACAGATTCTAAGACTTATGGCTGTCTGGGGACTGAGGAGAAAACTCAAATTATTGTCAGCCCCAAACTCTGAGACAGTCCCAGCTCCCAGGTCTGATATACCCAGGGGTGTCAGGGAAGACAACTGGCCGATTCTTGGGTCCGGCCAAAACAGACCTAGGTTTGACACTTGGGGCTGACCAGGCCAGGGCTGATGGTCAGCCAGCTGTAAATAACATCTGCCAAGAAAGATGCTAGGTGCTGGTTTTAAAGTCCCCAGGGAAGATCCTTCAGCTCCCCCCTCAATCGAGCCTAGGGCATGGGCCCACAATCAGCTGACTGCCTGTCCTGGCCACATGTTAGTTAAATTTAAGGTGCCATTAACTAGCCATAAGTATGTTCTACATCATATTTAGAATACTTTAGTAGCTTGTTTCCCATTTTACGGTGCCTTAAGTTGGGGGTACATATAGCACCCTACTAATTTCTACTGCAATTAATATGCTAACCATGGCATAAATGTAATGCATAGAGAGAATCTTAGTTGGCCCCATAGCTGAGTGTCTTGTGCTAAGCCTCTGAAAGGTGCAGCACAAAAATCTCACCTCAACCTATACATTATTTCGCATGAACCCTCTGACCATTTGTTGAAACTCTGGGTGTTAACCTAGTTATCAGGGACATAAACAGTTATGGTGCAGTTACACATGACTCAGTGAATGTGCTTTTATCACTCCTAGACCTCTCTTTAGCAAAAAGCTAAACTATTTGCGTTACAGACAAATGTATCCATTACAGATTGGGGTGGGGGCATCAGGCAAAATGAAGCTCCTCAAATGTAAGAGGGTAGTTCATTATTTCACTCTATTTAAATTCATTTAATCCGAGCAATTTCATATTCAAATAAACTTTTTGACTCTCCACCACATCTTAACCTATCATCAAACAATAACTAAGCTGGCATGTACTCCAGCAAAGAGGAACAACCCACGCTTCAAAATATTGTGTTGCCCACAAATGCGATATACACTGCAAGGCTCTGTTCCAAATGAAGTTAATGGCAAAACTTCTGTAGAAACAGGATCAGGACCTAAACCAGGAGGTGAAAACAGGATTGTTACATGACGTATCACTGACTCTAGTTTCAAAAGTGAAGCATCACAATGTTGTTTTTTACTTTCATTGATATTAACTTGGCAGCAGTTTGAAGTGGCATAGTGATAGTTGTTTGTAACTGTACTTGCCTCAGCATTTCCAGTACTACAAGGCCCTACTTTTATATTAATTTAAAGAGACATAAAAATTAGGGCTGTCAAATGATTAAAAATTTGATCGTGATTAGTTGTGCAATTAAAAAAATTAGTTGCGATTAATTGTGATTGTAATCGCACAGCTGGAAAACTCAAAATTAAGCACAGAAAAACTAAAGGTATGTAAAAATAATGCAGGTACTTTGTGTGGGTGGGGGGTGGGGGGGCTGTGGCTTGGGAGCGAGGGGCAGACACACACATAGACACTGCCTAGCAGATATGAGTGGGGGAGGAAAGGGGTGTGCTGGGGCAGATCAAGGCTGCCATGGTGAGGGAGGAAGTAGGACAGGAGCAGGGGGCAGGGGCTGGGGTGAATGGGACCCTGGGGCCGGGGCAGGTCATGGGATGGAGCTGCGGGAGGCTCGTCCAGGGATGTGGGGGGCCACTCCCACCACTACATGCACCCCCAGGGGAGGCTTGGGGGGCATGTGCCCCCTGGACTTGTGCACAAGGCGGAGGTGAGTTGCCACTATGTGCTGGGCTCTGCACCCTGTTCCCACTGAGCCCAGCACACAGTGGTGGGAGTGGCCCCCCCTGCAGGCGGCAGCTGCTCATCTGTGTCTATGTCCGTGCACACCCTTTCTGCCCCTGCTCCGGCAGTCCCAAGCCTGTGCCCAGGCTGCCCTGTGGTACCCTGTGCTACCACCACTGCCTGGCAAGCCAGCTTGGCAGTGGCAGCGACAGCAGAAGAGAAAAGCCCGGGCACAGGATCCAAAACCATGAACACAATTAACGCGTTAAAAAAATTAAACACGAACAACGATTAACGCGTTGTGTACATTAACTGCAATTAATAGCCCTAATAAAAATACATGGTTATAACAGGTAATGTAAGCTTTGAGGAACACATTTTGCCAAGCAGCTACAGATCCAGGCCCTATGTACTGGAGATTAGCTGTAGTTATTCACAGTAACTCAATTTATTGTGTTAATAGGATTAGGAGTAATCATATAATGGGAAGATTCTTTCTTCTTTACAGGGTGAGATTCGGAGCTGAGCAGTCTTAACGTGGTCATAAAAGTGTCTCCTCAAGCTGGATTCGAAGCACATTTTAATGTTCCAAGTGTTTTTAAAACTGTTTTATGCACATCAGGCGCTCCTAGAATAATAAGAGGCCCTCAAGCACTTAGAAAAGCTGTGTTTTACCATCTGTGATCAAGTGATTTATGACTTCATAAATTATGAAGTATGCTTAGAAATACTCTCATTGTTATAAAACTGCCTCATTGTATATCTTCATGGCACCTAAACTCCTCAGCTTTTTTTGTTCATTCTGTTATCCATCTAGATGGAAAAGTCTCAGTCAGGAGCAAAATGCTATTTTTGCAAAGACAAATGCACTTGCAAGTGTCCTTTAAAGACAACACATTCTCCCAGACACCTCAGTAAAAAGAAAAATATAAGACCTCAAGGATGATCTGAGAAATGCGCACAGAAGAAAACATGTTCCGAGAGAAGACAGTATAGAGGACCAAACACCACATTTAAATTAGGATTCATGAGCTAGGATATAAAATCAGAATGTCATACTCCCCTACATCCACAATAATCCTTACCAGTGTCACAGGGAGGTTTGCTGGGGGATCAAGGAAAGACCCTAGCCTTGTGATATCCCAGCTGTTACATCTTGTTTATTCAGGACCTTATTGTCACATTCAGTGAGAAAAATCTGCTCCCCTATACGGTTCTCTGTGTCCAGTATTTCTCTTCCTTTTCTATTTTTTTTGCCTCCCTCTTTCTCCCTCTACCCTGCTTGTGCTTTCTTTGTTCTTCCCTTTGTGCTTTCTTCCCTACAGCAACTCAATGCGCATTTCACTAAAATAATTGGCAATAAAAGAGTTAACGCTGACAGTGAGATATCAACACTGGACTTTAAATGTGACACTCCAATCAGATAAATGGAGGCTAGGAGTTCACACAGCCGACTTGTTGTCAGAATTACTGCCTGCAGATGCAAAGCGGCTTCACTGTGTCTGCTCTGTTTGGAAATATTTCTTCCAAAGTGAAGGCTAGAAACAAACTTCTTTTAAAAAGAAATTATCCTTCTTCTTTTATTTCTTTTAAAAGAAAGCTGGGGCTAGGTCCTGCTGTCCATATAAATGCATCAAACAGGCTGAATTTGGCAGATGGGCCATTCTGTTGACATCCCTTTCCTGGATAATGTATTAAATGTCATTATTAGTAGCCTCTCAGCAGCACTTAAGTGTCACAATCTTGTGCCAGGATCCCATCAGGTGAGGCGCTGCATAAATACATGCTAAAGAGATAGCTGAATAGCAAGCTGTCTGGGGCAGGGACCATGCCAGTGAGCAGACTGAAAAGCTTTTTATCTTAATCACACAATATAGACACTTTCCACCATCTGATCAAATGGTTTAATTACTACAATAGAGCGTGAAGACATCTTGATTTCCTTAGTTCATTGTCCATGTTCAGCGCTGACATCTACTAAGAAAATGCTGTAAACTAGGGACTGAGAGTAGACAAAAATTATGTTGAAGCTTTTTTAAAACAAAAAAAACTCACCTGTTTCTTTTACTTACATTCTTTTTGGGAGATCATTTACAATATCCACCACTTTTTTTACACAAGGAGCAATATACAACTTGTATTAACTCCCAAATAGTAGTTTTGCTCATTTGTAACCCTCACTTGTCACATCATAGTAAATTTAGGCCCCAAACCCACAAAACTCTTAGTGGCAAAATTAAATAGCTTGGTGTTGGCAGCTGCAAGACAACAAAAATCAGGAGTCAGATCTGCTCAAGAGATTTAAAAATCATAGTTACACTCCTGAAACTCACAGTATTTATTTATAGCTATGGGTAGGTAGGTAGCCTGTTGATCTCTCATTTTTAAGTGGCGTGCTGAGGCCTAGTGCAGGTCACAATTAGCATCCCTCAGGCTCCCAGATGCACTGAAAAAAATAACGTTGACTTTTTGAACACTACAGAAGCTCTTGGACCTGTAGTAGTCTTGTCACCTAAATAATACTGCTCTTCCAAAATCAACCCTAATCTCTTAACCCCAGTATCAACCCAGCATCCACACGCCCCTGCCCCCGCACTCAATTCTGCCTCTTCCTCACCTTCCCTTTACTCATTTTAGGGTTCTCCAAACACCCACTACAGCCTGGAGGAGACCTGGGCAGCAAGAGCAGGGTCTAATTCCCACCTCCAAAGCTGGAGACCTCCAGGCAAGAAAAGCAGAGAAGGCTCCCCCTTATTCACAACTGGGAGCAGAGCAGCCCGGAGGGCTGGGGGCTCCCCTCTCCCAGCACAAAGGCGCCCCAGCCCGGCTGCTACTCCCCCAGGAGTGGGGCAGGCCCAGGGCAGCTCCCCTGCCGGCAGGTCGGATGCTTCCCCTTTCCAGGGCCCCCTCAAAACGCAGGCGGACCCTTCCCCTCCCCTGAGGTTGCTTCCAGCCCCCCTCAAAACACAGTCAGATGCTTCTCCTCTCTCGTGGCTGCTTCCAGCCCCCCTTAAAACATAGCTGGATGCTTCCCCACGCCCAGGTTGTTTCCAACCCCCCTCAAAACACAGTCAGACCCTCCCCGCAGGTTGTTTCCAGCCCCCTCAAAACACAGTCAGACCCTCCCCCCAAGTTGTTTCCAGCTCCCTCCAAACACAGTCGGACTCCCCCCGGGTGTTTCCAGCCCCCTCCACATGCCGCGGACCCGCTCCCAGCCCCCCACACGGCGGGGATGGCGGCCGGGCCAAAGCGGCGGCGGTGGCGGCCCCTGCAGGCCGCGCGGGGGGAGCGCGGGGCCTGCTCGCAGGCGGGCGGGCCGGCCGCAGTGCCACGGTGTCCGGGGGCGGGCGTCGCGCTGCGCCGAGCCGGGCCGGGCCGGGCCGGACTCACCCTGGAGCAGCTCTCGCGTGCGTCGCGGCAACGGCTGCGGCAGTCCCGGGACAGGATGCTGTCCAAGCTTACCGCCATCCTGCAGCACGCCGTGGAGGCGGTAAGGGCCCCGCGCCGCCTCGGGCCTAGCGCGGCCCGGCCCGGCCGGCTCTCGGGCGCCGCGGCCTTCCCCCGCGCCGGGCTGCGTTTCTTTGGGGTGTGCCAGGGTTTGGGGTTTCGGAAAGAGGGTGTTTGTGTGCGAGTGAAGACGGGCCGGGGGGGGGGGTGAAACCAGACCCAACCCAACCCCCGCGAGAAGAGGGGGCCGCCGAGGGCACAGACGCACATTTATTTGGGGTCGGGACAAATTCAGCACAAATCGGGGAAGATGACGGCAACCCATGAAAAGTGTGTGAACAGGGGGGCAGCCGGGTCCGTCTAAGGTCACTGGCGGACGAGGGTCTCTGGGTGAAACCGATGTCTTTTAAGACATAAACATGAAATAACCTTTTTATTAGACTATCCTAAACTATGGAAGGGTCTTTGGGTGAATCCGGTATCTTTTATTACATTATGAATCCAGTATCTTTTATGACATAAATATGTAATAATATACTCCGTTTTGTGGTTCATTCTTAGTGTTTATAGGCCTAAAAATCAAGAGCTTTAATGCTAAGAATGAACCACAAAAACTAGAGGATATTATTACATATTTATGTCATAAAAGACATTGGATTCACCCAAACACTCCTCCATAGTTGAAGTGGGTCTAATAAAAGGTACATGAACTGCAGAGAGGTCGTCAGCCTGCCAAAAGCTTGCTAAAAATAATTTTCCCCAACTATTTAAGTTGGTTTTAATACAAGCTATTGGAGTCACCCAAAGAGCCTGGTTAGACTGACACAGCGACAACCTCCACCCCCATCCACATGTAGCATTCGTAGGGGTCTGCACCTCTGTGGGAAATTGTTTAGCAGATGGGGAAAAGGTTGAAAACAGAGTAATCCTGGTATTTATTAAAGGTGCTGCTTTAATATGTAAATACTCTCTTTTAAAAAAATTTCTATCTGATGTGAGATGCTTCTTTCCGTGTCGATTTAGCTGTGATCATACATACGTTTAAGCACCTGCTTCACTTAAGGCAGGTGGGGGGGTCCCGCTGACTCCGGTAGGATTGCATAGGTGTTTTTTAATGCTTATGTGTTTGAAATCAATGGCCTGGTGGGCAACAGGACTAGGTGTTTATTGTCTTCTTTTTTTTTTAAACCCACCATTTCATTACAAAGTTACATTTTAAGTTAAGATAGTGGCTTCCTTACAAGTCCTGTGTTTATGACTCTCCCTATGCAGCTGTATATAGGGTCAACAAAAATTGGTGATGGCCTAAAAAGTCTGTCAACATGAGTGTTTAGTATGATTACTTGAATAAGTAAGTGCTGTAGGACTGGGCAAAAAAAGTGATCATCTTTCTGGCTCTGCAACAAAAGGTGGCTATTAAATATTCCCAGGATCGTGTTTACTTGATTGATTAGCCTGGTGCACAAAAAAGTAAATGAAAAGACCTGATTTCATTTTAGCCCCATCAGAAGAACTAGGAAAAAAATTGGGGTGGCAAATGGGAAAGGATAAAAATTAACATATAAACAAGGAGCGAGACAAATGACAAAACAACTGTAAGTCTGTGATTTTTTGTATGACGTTGCTGTGCACCAGTGCTCCACTTGTTCTTGCTCAGTTGGTCACTTCCCTTTCACAGTTTGCTGGCCTCATTCTGCAGAAACTGTTGTGAAACTTCTCGGAGTAGGAAGGACTATGGTCAGTGATGGGTAGGGTAGAGGCCTAAAAATCAAGAGCTCTAATGCTGAAAATGAACCACAAAGTCACAGAAACTAGAGGATATTAGGTATGGCTTTAGTACCTTCTGGGAGTCAAGTGGTTTAGGCACCAGAAACGTATGAGTTACTTTTCAGCTTATTGCTTCCCTCTACTTCACAGTTTGGACTTGTTTGATTGTAAAGTACTCTGAAAATGAAAATCGTGCTGAAATTTTAGATTACTGAAGCCTGTGACTGTCTAGTGTTTAGAACTGCAGAGACCTCCTCAGCCTGACAAAGGGTTTTTAAACCTGAAAGCTTGCTAAAAAATTGTTTCCAGCTATTTAAGTTGGTCTAATAAAAGATATCAGATTCACCCAAAGAACTTTGTCAGGACTAGAAGTTGCTTTTTTTACTACTTACTCCTATTTTTGCTGCTGCTGTGGCAGCCCCAGCTGAGATCGTTTTTAGATCTTGCCTCATCCGACAGAATTGGTAACTAACACTTACATCCTCAAAGCTATTTAGGTTGAAATTGGAGTGATTTCAGTGAGAATTTGGCACCTAAATACCATTTAAAGGCCCAATGGCAGGACCAGGGTCCTTCCTAATTGTGCAAATCTGTGAAGAAGAAAGGGCTAGAACTGGACCTGTCTGTCAGGGGACTGTGAATATTGTGTAAGCCAGAAAGGAATTTAGATTGACATTCTGCTTTTAGTTTCAGCTTGTAAGGCTGGCTATTAAAAATTACTTTTTTTTTCCTGTGAAATGTGCAGGCTCTTGGAAGACAAATGTGGTGGAATTAATTTTTTTTTTCCAGTCATTTCTCAGGGTAGAATTTTAAAGGCTTATCAGTGGTTGCACATCATTCCCAGGTAGGGTGGCCATCATAGAGGACAGTCCGGTTGTCCTCTGTCCTCTGCTGATACGAAACCAGATACCTTTATGAAAAATAGAAGACATAAAGGTATCCAGTTTTGTATCAACAGAGGACAGAGTAGCAGAAAACCAGAATGTCATCTATGATGGCCACCCTATTCCCAGGACAGTGAGGAATGGCATTGTCTGCTTTAAAACTTCTCATACCATTTGTCTGCTACTAGCAGATGAAAAAAATACCACCAGAGTGGTATTTCCACTTTTCCAGGTCTGAAATGGTGCTCCCTCTGTGGGTAGCCTGAATCTCCTCTCACATTAGAAAGGAGCGCAAAAAATTCTAGCTGGAAAACTTCTGGATTAACCCCTGCCACATTCTCCTGTGTTCTAACTACTAGGAACTACTAGGAATTTTCAGGATTTATTTTTGCAGTGTATCCAAATATTAACACATACCTTTCCCAAGCCCTCACCAAGCCAACAGAGTGAAAGAGCAGCATAAGCCATTAGCAGCAACAAGCAAGAAAACTAACCCATCCCATCAAATCTCACACAAAACTTAACTGCTGGCAAAACTTCCCTCTTCAGGAGCCCAAGCAAATTGCCCTGAAAGTCAAGAAATCGAGGACTGGTTCTGATCCAGGGGTTGGGGGAAGAAGATGCATTGGTTCCAGAGTCTCCCGTCTTTGGAAAGCCTGTGGAAACAGGATTTTTTGGAACATACTGGCGCACTAGTGCAGTAGCTTGTCTCTAGACATAAGCCATAGCTGGTGCTGGAATGCAGATTTTCTTCCTCCTCTCAGGAATGCTCATAGGTGTAATTGTACTTGCAGGGAGGGAGGGGGTGCTGACTTCCTGACCCTTCAGGTATGCAGTTTTATTCATCTTAATTAATGTTTCTGGCCTATAATTTAGGTACAGGAACAATTAACTTTGAGACACGTAGCACCGCAGTATGAGTTTCCACTCTGCCAGCTAAGAGCTGATCACCCTAATTATCTTAACTTTTATATATCAAGTAATCTAGCCACAGTGGCTGGCTCTATGACCCCTGACAAGGAATTCCAAAGGTTGATTGTGCAAACTAGCATTTGCTTTTAGTATGTCCCAAATGACTGACCTTTAATTTCATTGTGTGTCGCCTTTATGCTGGCAGTGCGATGAGATTAAAATGAGGGGCCATCATTTTTAAATTAAATCTTTCTTTCATTTTGGACACCTCTATCAAACGGCTTTTAGTTTTTCACCATTTTTTCCTAAATAATCTTGGGTTACAGTGACTCTCTCTCTTTATTTATGTGTTGAAGTGCTTTCTAATATAACCTTAAAAATTCCTTCTTTTACAGTCTCTTATTATGAGTTGTTTCTGCTTGCGCCTCGGGTGTCTTTTCAGCAGTTCCCAATTCCTGCACAAGATTGAGATGCTATCATCTGGATGACCACGCTCCGTTGTGTGATACATTATCCTGATGGAATGATCACGGGGGCTACAATAGCCTTGTACAATAAAGCCAGCTAAAAAGAGATGCATCCTTAAATTGGGTGCTGGGGAAGAGAAAAAGGTTCCTGTTGGCCTGTGTTATTTTTAGTGCTAAATTGATAGTGGGGCTGTTGTTATTTTAGTGCCAAATTCAGTGGGGCTGTTAGTGTTTGATGAGGTTGGTTGTAACGAACCAGTGAGAGGTTCTGTCTAGCAAGTTGCAGAGATGTTTCTATCCTGTCTTTTACTCAGATGTGCTCCCTAAATGTAGATATTTAGGGAATGCTGAATCTTTAGGATTGTCGAAAAGTAAATTACAATGCACGATAATTGGGGCTGCAAGGTGGATTTTCTCCCTCTTATCCTGTGAAACTTGTATCTGTTTCCTTGGAAGGAAATAGCATCTCTGTGGAGTGGTAGGTCTAAATTCCAAAGAGGACACGCTCTTAGTTTTCTTAGGATTCATTTGTTGAATGGCTAAGTCTCTCTTAATGGCAAATATTTGGAATATCTGTCCAAGACTAGGCAGTGCCTTACAGAGGCAGGCTGTGCTAGTGGGCATTGTGTTGGCTTCTGAACTGGAAGCAATACGGCCCCGTTCGTGCAGTGTTGTGTGTGGGCCGGTGAGCTCCGCTCCAGAGGTTAGCGAGCTTGCATGAGGTGTTTTGGCACTTGCAGTGTATAGACATACTCCTGGAGGCTTTTTTGAGACATTTACAAAGAAAACTGTGAACTTTGAACGCTTGGAACTGCTAGCCACTTCACTCCTAAGCAGGATTATTCGGTGTCACTGTAAAGGTGTTTGGCAGCAACACCAGGTTTTAGCTGCTGGTAGGGTCAGTGAATGCTTGTTAAATCACCTCACAAGGCTTGTCTCTCAACTGAATCTGATTATAAAGTACCTTCCTCATTTCTGGCACTGTTTTCCCTCTGTCCTTGCCATGCCTGGTTCCTTCTAGGCAAAACTGATCTTTAAAAGAAAAGCCTGGTCACTGGTTAAGAATTACTTCAACTTGTTTATGCTGCTCTCAGGTCTCCGACTGGAAGTGCTCAGAGTAAAATTTTGTCTTCTCCATCTTCCTTTGACACAATGGCCTCACCTGGTCTCTGCTGCAAATAAGACCTACACCTCCTGTTGCAATTCATTAGTGAAATGGGAAGTAAATACACATACATTCAACTTTACATTTGACACTAGTGGACCCTTGCAAACCAGTGGGTGACTTGGCCAGGTGAAGAAGGGGCAGGAAGCTCCAAGCACTAACTCCTTGTCAGGCCGGCTGAGGAAAGAGAATGTGCACTTCCCGGTCATCCCTCATTCACCCAACTTGCCTTTCTTGCTTCACCCTGGGTACACATACTATCAGCCTTTACCCATTGCTGTTTTAGTGCCCAAGGAGCACTAAAGGGATATCCTTACCCCCAGTGTCCATGGCACCCCGCAGGCATGTTACAGATGAGCTGAGACAGCTTTCCAGAAAATATGAATTAAAAATGTGCGAGCAAATATTTTTTAAATCTATGAAGAAACCGTAGGTGAATATTTTCTAATTCATTGGCGTCTTGTTGCTTTGCGTGGGTTTTTTCAAGTCTCAGTTCTGTAGTTTTTAAGAAACGTTTGGGCAGCTTCTAGCAGTTGCCAAAAAGATCAGTAATTCCCATTCGATCACTGTGCTATCTGGGATGTCTGAACGGACTACTGACTGAGACACAGTCACCCAGATACTGTACTGAAAGCTCAGATGACAAATGAGGACACTGGCTTGCTCAGGGAGCCTTGGCTGTTGGAGATGGTGACTAGATGGGCTAGTTAATCACTGCCCTCTGTAGTGGGCACTTCTGCTTTAACAGGTAGTTCAGTGTGTTCTGGTCATCTGATACACCTACATCCATGTCTTTCTGTTATAACTGGGACTTTTATTTTTTTTCTGCGGGAGGAAACCTTTCCTTCGTAATAAAGGATTCTGGCTCAGCATTGGTGGTAACATATGGAAATATAAGTATTAATAAAAATGAATAGCTTTAATTCGCATTCAGAGAGATTCCAAATATGACTTAAATGAACAAATGCAAAGAGCCCATTTTTCACTTCTAGCATCTGTTGTATCTCCTTGAAATTTGAGTAAGGGCAACAGCTTGTTAGTGGCCTTTAAAACCAGGCCAGAAACTTGGCAACAAGTGTGTTTCAGCAAAGAGACTGATGGACATTGTGGCAATAGTAACATCCAGTTAGTAGTAGCAGACAGCAAGTGTTTAATGGAGAATGACCTTGCCTTTTGCTCTGATATGGGATGCCACTCAATCAGTTAATGTTCTTGGGGTCCTTGCACTTATGTTAGCTTTGTCCCTGCTGTATAAACAGATATGGGGAATGGTAGGCCTGGTTTACATGCAGATTTAGTACCAGTATAATCATTTCATTCAAGGGGGTGATGTTTTTTAATGAAATACTTATACAGATGGGACCCCTAGTACAGATGTGGTTACACTAGTCAAGATTATTCCCCTTCCCAGAATGGAGTAGCTATACTGGTATACAATATCTTTATGTTGAGGTAATTGTGTGACAGGGGTTGGTGCTGCTTTAACTATACTAGGCTATTTAACTATTTAACTATACTAGACCTGTGGCTACCAGTTTGGCACCATTTCCCAGCACCAAATCTTCTCTAAACAAACAGGAGAAAAAATCTGAAACCTTCACAAGAGAAATACTTGCCTTCAGATTGCTGTCTGAATCAAAAAGGCCATGGTCCAGTAAACCAGTTCTCTCCTTGTCTCCCTGCCACCTATTCCTTTTCCCCCCTTCTCATTCTCTCTCTCTCAAGATCAAATCATTTGCGAAACCAAAGCAAACCTCTTAAATAAGAGAAGATCCAGAGGATGTCTGAGCACTGTGGACACGTTCACAGGGGTTTGAAGGCTCAGTCAGGCAAAACTCAAGGAGAATTTTAACTGAGTAAGAAGATCAGGATGTGATCTAAAGTTACCTTTTCACCTCTACAGAGCAGTCCCTTGAGGCAATGTGTTGCAGAGGGCCAGTGCTGCTACTGCTCCTGCTCTCTCCATGGATAAATTATTATCCATGTTGGAAATTGCAGTCCTCAGTCCAGCACCCTTCAGAAACACTGAATTCACCCAGAAACAGAGGAGGCTAGAGTAGAGGCAGAGAGGAGAATCGCATCCATCAAGGATACATTTTTAATGTCATCTGTCTGGAGTTACTTTTGAAAATCATGTGGTCTGAAAAGCCAAGGGCAGAAGCTTTTTATTCCCAAGAAATGCTTTCTGCAGTGATTTCTAAAGCACAACTAAGCTTTGAATATATTTTATTATAGAAATGTGTAAATTGATAACAGTGACTCCAGCCATCCCTCCTGGTTCAGTAGAGTAAACAAAACCTTATATTTACAGAAGTGTCCTCTCCCTGCAATTACACCTGTGTGCTTCAGTAATGAAAGGAGCTGTGTAGCAAAATAAATATCCTTTTTTTTGTTCACAATGTAAGGTTCCCTGATGCCTTATATTTCATGATAGTGGGTGCCCTGCCACGTTGTTCTTGCTGCCCTAGGCAGGGCAAAAAAAACACGGAAAAGTAATTGTGCGCAGCAGTGGCTGGGAATGGGTAACGAATGTAAATTTGATTGCTTAGTTGACATTTGTGAGGGGATGTTTTAATAGCACTTGGGCAGTAGTTAGTTATCATGTGCTGCTGTTTTTTCTTGTCTTGCATTTCAGTGCCCTAGTGCAAAAGGTCAGCAACATTATGAACTCCACTTCCATTTTGGCGTACAATACACTGTTAGTATATTGAGTTTGACATTTTTATCAATAATTAATGCAAACCTCACTGACTAGAGAAAAATGGGGTTTCTCTTTCGCAGCCGAAGCATATAAGGTGCTGTTACACAAAGGTCTGAGGCCCCACAGTTCCTGTTGACTCTTCTGAAGGTTGAAGACACACAGCATCTTGTGGAAGCCGGCCTTACTGGGCCAGACTGGAAAACCAGGGAGGGAGTAGCCAACCTGCAGCACTTCATTGTATGGCACTACACTCGTAAGAACAGAGGCTCCTGCCACACCTACATGAAGTGTGATGAATCAGTTAATCATGTCTTAAGTTGTAACCCAGCCACACATTAGAGCAATTAATGGTGTTATAAAGCAAGGAATAAGCCACAAAGTTATGCCACAAAAAATGTGGAATATGTAGCTGGTTTCTATGATGCTGTTAATTGGATATGTTCACCCCCATGGCTGGGAGCCTAACTCAGTTGGCAGGGCTCCCAGCCACGAGAGTTTGCTACTTGAGTTAAGGATCCTGAGGAAGGGAAAGGAGAGGAGCAGAGACTCTGGACTTCAGAAAAGATTATTTCGACTCAGGGAACGGAGAGGCAGAATCCCCTGGGAGGCCAGTCTTAGGGGGAAGGGAGTCTGGGAGAGTTGGCTGTACTTTGAAGAAACCTTACTGAGGGCAGAAAAGTGAACCATCCCAGTGCGCAGGGAGACTAGCAGGCAGAAGACCAGTGTTGCTTAGCAGGGAAGTCTTCAGTGTGATAAAACACATAAAGGAAGCATATGAGAAGTGGTAACGTGGGCAAACAACTAAGGAGGAATGTAAGTGTATTGCTCAGGTATACAGGGATGAAAGCAGGAAGGCCAAAGCACAATTGGAGTTGCAGCTAGCAAGGCTGTAAAAGGTAACAAGAAGAGTTTCTACAGGTATGTCAGCAGGGGGTTGAACTAGATGACTTCCTGAGGTCCCTTCCAGCACTAACTTTCTGTATTTCTATAATTCTGTACTTGCCAGTGCAGGAGGAGCCCAGTATCGTGGTCCTGGGCTCTCCTGCGCCAGCAATAAAGTATGATGGGATCTGATGCACAATTATGCTTCCTAATCATGCACAGCAGGCAGGAAGCATGATTATGTGGATCGTGCATCAGATCCCATCACACCCTGCGTGTGTGGAAGGGGCCCTTAGGACCCCTTTTAGAAACATGGCAGAGGCAGCCGGTGTATGTGAGGTGCAGCAGATCAGGGAGGGGGAAAAGCAGTACAGTGGCAGGTAGGGCAAGGAGCAGAAAGCAGAGCAACAGATCAGCAGGGAGCATGGGGAAGGGGGCAGAAGAACAGTAGATCAGGAAGGTGATCAGAGTGGCTCTTGGGGAGGGTGTGGAGCTAATTTCTGGCACCCCTGCCAAAAAGTTGGCCCCCACCAGCCTAGCAGGGTTTGCACCTCGAGTCTGAAATATGTAGACACTAAAAACACACAAACTCTTAACACAGGCCTTTCAAACACAGACACTTGATTCAGCCTTTCACAGGTCTAACAAATATAACTAGATATATTTGGGAATCATTTTAAAAAGGTCCTCTCCTTTCTTGCTGTTGTGCTGCATTCTACTGAGTGATTGTGCAGCCTGCCCTAGAAGAATTTGGATGTCTTTGTCAGCAATGTGCTGGGTGAATTATTCTGGTATTCTTTCCTTAGAAAGATGTATAGGAAGTAGAGCCCAATAACAGTATGTGGAAGTCGTGAAATTTTTGTTGAGGGATGTTCTATTCCAGTTGTGAGTGGTTCTACATCTTTTCTATTATGATATGTGGTTTGTGAACCCTAAATGTTATATAGCATTTACACATGATGCACAGACAGCCTAACAGCCATGTAGCCCTTGATCCCCTTGTTTCCAGTTGCCACCGCAAGTGGCCAGACTCTTCATTGCAAAGCCAAGAAGCTTATAAAAGTATCTGGAAATTCAGAGAAGGAGCTAATGTATCAACTTTTATGAGGGGGTGTTGCTCTGCACTGATGTATAAAACTAGGACCTGCTTTAGGAACCATGGGTCCCAACAGTTAGCAGGGAAGACTATCTGGGCAAGAACTGAGTGAAGTAGTGCTGCAGTTTGTGCTTTGTGTGGAAGAGAACTAAAGGGAAAGGGTGAAAGGAGTTTAGCTTGTTTTCTTTTTTCCTTGCCTCTTCCCCCTCACAGATTTACTGGCCGGATGCTGCTCTTCAGACTGCAAGCTCCATATCGGCCATCGGTTCAGCGCTGGCCAATATGGCTGGTTAATAATCTGCCATTGGTATTGGCCAAAAAAGTCTTTATCGGCGCACCCCTAAAAGAAATGAAAAGTACTCTCCTACATATGCAATTGCTTTAATTGCTGGTTTAATTGTGTGGTTACAAGTGGGTATAGAAGTATCTGCAGGACATTGTGTCTGTAAGATGTGGTTTTCTCTGAATAATTTTAAATGCATAACAATATGGGAAAAGATTGTATTCTGTAGCACTAGTCTCCTAGAGCTATTACTCCAGTTCACTCATACAGGAAGTGTATTTTTATCATTTCTAACCAGTTGTTTTTTTTCTATTTCTCTAGCTTGCGCCTTCTCTTCCATTACAAGAAGATTTTGTTTACCACTGGAAAGCAATTACCCATTACTACATAGAAACTACAGGTAAAAGAATCCATTTTTGCATCTTTACTATGGCAGGAGGGTAATTAGAATACTGAAAAGTGAAGATCTAAAAACCTTTCTGTATTTCCCAATTAAGTGAGTTTTTCTTACTCTTGTCAAAATAACAGTAAATAATTTTTTTTCAAATGTCCTTTACCTGTCATTTCATCAGCTAGCCCTCGATACGAGGATGATGTCTACCAGGGGGGTATTACTGGTGAGTTTTAAGGTGGCTGAAGAGTCCAACCATGCTCTGCAAGTTTGTTCGCAGACATGACAAGGAGCAGGGAAGTGTTGGGGGGAGTGGGAGGTGGGGCACAACTGTTGGCCAGGATGTTGTGTGCTTTTCTTCCCCCTCTGCCGTTTATTGGCTTTCTGAGCAAGACGATTCTCTTCAAAGGGGGCTGTGGCTTGATGTATGGTGCAGTGCCATTAAGACCTGTTACCAGCCAGCACTTCCCAATGTGTAGGGTTGATACCACCTTTCTTAAGATATGCTTTTAGGGTGTCCTTGTAGTGCTTTCTGTGTCCTTTGTGGGTTCTCTTACCATGTGTAAGTTGAGAGAAAAGGACTTGCTTCAGGAGACAAGTGTCAGCCACCTGCATGCAGCGCCCAGCCCAGTGGAGTTGATGTTTCATGATCTTTGCCTCAATGCTGGTTACATTAGCTGCAAAAAGGATGCTGGCATTGGTGCAGTGATCTTCCTATGTAAGACAGGATCTTTCTAAGGCACCGCCGATGGAACCATTCCAGGTCCTTAAGATAGCTTTGATATGTCAGCCACATCTCACACACGTAGAGGAGCACGGGGATAACCATTACATTGTACACCAGGATCTTAGCTTCCATCTATTGATTACAGTCAGCAAAGACACAGCAGTGGTCTAAAGCCACAGTGGATTTCTGGAAGGACATCTTCAGCAAGGGGGAGGAGGTGATTCAGAAGGATGCAAGTAAGAATCTTCCTGGCAGAGGAGACGATGGCAGTGCTTCTGTAATTCCTGCGCACTGACTTGTTCCATTTCTTGAAGATGGCTACAAAGTTGGTGTTGTTTAAGTCAGATGGAACTTCCATGTTAATTCATATTTTGATGAGAAGTTGGTGAAATATTTGCACTAGTGCTGTTCCATCAGCTTTGAAGTCCTCTTCAGGGGTGCTGTGTGGGCCTGGCACCTTATTGTTCTTGGTCTGAGTGGTGGCAATCCAGATATCTTTGAAGGGTGGAGGATCAGCAAGAGGTTCTGTTACTGAGTGTTGAGGGATGGCTTCCATCATGGCAGCTGAGACCTCAGATTCATGGTTGAGTAGAGTCTTGAAGTACTCCTTCCAGTGTTGCTTGATGGATAACATGGTCCGTGAGAAGAGTGGAAGCTGTCCTGAGATCGCAAGGGAGTTGGGCCATTGACATATCGCCCGTGGATGGCTTTTATTGCTTGAAAGAAGCTTCTCATGTCATATTGATCACTAAAACTTGGAATTTTTCTGGCCTTCACTTGACATCTCTGGTTTGTGATGTCCCATAGTCTCCTCTGAACTGCAGTTTTGAGCCAGTGGTAAGTCTCTCATTTTTGCTGGTTGAAGGGTTCATTTTGCCAACTACAGAATGTGAGTCACTTTTGATGGGTAAGTGCTAGGATTTTCTCATTGTTCTTGTGAAATCAGTGTTGATGATGGTAAGTGCAGTATCCAATTGATTCAGCATATGCCTTTTGAATAATGTTTTTAAGCTCCTGCCATTATGCCTAGATGTCCATGTCATCAGGTAGGTCAGAGAGCCTCTCTGTAAGGTGTTGCTGAAGAGCCTCGCATCTAACTTGGTCTTGGAGTATCTTGATGTTAAATCTCTTCCACATTCCTTTTGGTTGGTTTATGTTGTTGTGGTGTATGCTGCATGTCCATGATTGATCTTTCTAAACAGTGGTCCTTCCAGCAGTCATCTGCGCCTGTCAGGACTCAGGTGATATGGACATCAGTATGAGCACAGGTTCTGACAATATAGTCAAGAAGGTGCCAGTGGTTGGAGCGTGGATGTTTATTATATTTGTCACACTGTCTTAAGTTGGTATTCGTGATGAGCAAGTCATGCTCTGAACATTTGCTGAGGAGGAGGAGTGACTTTCCCCACTCCCTCTTTCCCAATGATGCCACTCCAGAGTTTGGAGTGTTACCCAACTCTTGCGTTGAAGTCACCCATGAGGATGAGCTTGTCTTCTTTGGCAGTGGCATTCAGGACTGTTTCAAGAGTGCAGTAGAACTGTTCCATGTTGACCTCTTCATTGTCAAGTGCGGGGGTGTATGCACTGATGATTGTAGCATATTGGTTGTTACTGAGCTTGAGGCAGAGAGCCATAAGACGTATGTTAATGCCTATAGGGAGTTCTGAAAGCTGGCTGACAATCTTGTTCTGGATGGCAAAGCCAACCCCATGAATGCCTCTCTTCAGATGACTTTCTAAAAAAAGGTGTAGCCACCTCCTTTCAACTGGCCTTTATCTGCCCAGTGGGTCTTGCTTAGGGCAGCAGTATCGATGTCATGTCTTGTAAGATCTCTAGCTTGTGGTTCTTCTTTCAGGACACTCGCTATTCAGGAGGTCCATGAGAGTGCAGACATTACATCTGGTGAACTTCAGTACTTTATTTTGCTGGTTTGGCTGCAAGGAGAATGATCCCACTGGAAGTGGCAATCCAGCCAGGGGGGTTTGAGACGGTCTATATTTAGGGCACCTTTTCTAGTCCCTTCCCCATTCAGGATGAGCAGAGGGGATCCTAAAGAGGACTGCTTAGTCGCGGCCGCAGCTGGCCAATTGTACTTCTGTCTCAGTAAGTGCAAAATGACCATCACATGACTGCAAATGTGCAGATTTGTGACTAGGGAGTCTCAGAAATCACTGTTCGTGCCCCCACCATGACTCATCCATCACCATAAGACTTGGTTTGTGGGAGATGTTAACATCCTTGGCAGAGGCCTGCACATGACATCTTTTAAAGTGAGGAGGCTGGTGCGCAAGCGACATCTACACAAGTTTGATAGGAGGGAACCCAGTGGCAAAGACATCCAAGACAACTGGAGACCTCTATCCTGCTGCAGCCCTCATCTGCCTTCACATCCACAGAGAAGCAGCAGGTCCTCAAGTACGCCTCTTCCGCTGTTGGGGTCTTTAGGAGTTTGGACCATGCTTAGTCTGGGACCTCACTTCAGATCTGTTCACCAGGGGACACCCTACCAGGAGTACAAGACTCCAGACAACTTAACTCTGAGGGTCATTGGAATACACAAGCCTCTCCACCATGACAAGGTTATGGTCCAAGGACAGGTCTTTACCTGTAATCCACTGTTGGCAAATCACTTTGGTAGACAAAGGCCATGAGCAGGAGAAATTTCCACTACTAGAAAAGTTTCCAGGAAAGGGAGCAGTATAGGCATTCAGCCTGCAACGATCCCCACCCCCTGCTTCTCACGGGATGGGATGTTCGCAGCCTGGGGAAGGCTTAGGGGGTGCTGGCTACTCCATTCCTCCCAGTCCCAAGGGGGAGTAGAGTGGCAGGGGAAAAGCTCCCCCCACTTCTCCAGACTGAGGACTCCTGGGAGTCTTTCTCTACCACCCCACTCTCTACCCATAAGCTGGTCCAGGAAGGGGCTGGAGCAGTGGGGTGGAACTCCCAGCCTTTTCCTCAGACCAGTTCTTGGTTTGGGGAAACATGGAGAGCATTGCCCATTACCCTGGGCAGCGCAATTTAAAGCCCACGAGGCCAGGACCTGGGGAAAGGAGAACCCATTTCCTACCCACACTGGCATTTAAATCACTGCCCAGGTGCAACGTGAAGCCAGAGGTGTGAGGAAGCAGGCTTGGCGAGAGCCTGGTTCCCAGCCTTGCCATTGCCATTCCCACTACCCAGCTGCAGTGCCTGGTTTGAGAGAGGCAGGGAGTAGCAGTGGACTGGTCTGGGAGGGGAGGGAGGCAGTAGGGCAAAGCCCCCAAAGGAGGCAGTCTCCATGCTGGAAAGAGGAAGGGAGCATTGCCCCATTGCTTCCTGACCAGACCAGACCAGACCGGGAGCGGAGTGTACAAGCATTCATTCTTGTGGAGAGTTTTCTTGTAAAGGAAATCTTCCAACTTGACACCCAGATCTTCTGGGGCCATGTTTCTTCCAGGAGGGATTGAATGAGTACTTGTTTCTACCAGGGTAATGGCAATCCTCCTACTTGAAAATTCAGTGCCTTTTCATGGCCAAAGAGTGAATAACAACAAAAAATAGGCAGTATACTGAGAAAACTACATTTTTATATCAGACCTAATTTCTGGTCTCACCTGTTCAGTACAGTCATAACACACATCTGAAAAAATGTAATCTTCCCTGATAAAAATCCTTCTGGTACCTGGTATATTTTCTTTTCTTTCTCAGGTTTTGCCAAATACCTTAACAGCCTAAGTCAGTCCATGCACTGTTCAGTATTTGGCACCTTTCTGTTTTGGTAGGGTTTTTTTTTTTCATTTCAACATAATTTCTCTCTAGTAATGGGATTTTTAAATTGCAGCTCTGGTTGCTTCCTGACCAGACTGAACCATATTTTGTAAAAGATGTAGATGCTCCACTGTGCTCTTTTCATTTTAATTTAAAAGCTGGATATTCAGGTGAATTATGGCTCTGTTAATCACATTTCCAGTAGTCCCATGATTTCTTAGAACAAATACATAAATAATTACCATTCTAATCACTGATTCCAGTCTAATGTTCTGAAAGACAAATATTACCCTCCCTTATTCACTGTATTACATCTGCATATTTATTGGAGTGGCTAATGAATCTCATATTCTCATCTTCAAAGCCTTCAGGACTTTTGTTTTCTTGTTTAAATCAATATTTACCTCCTAAGGGCTGAAAACCTGACCCTTTTGTTCAGATTGCCAGGTTTAGTCATACTTTGTGGGGCCTCCTAGAGTGAAGACAAGATGATACATGGGTATTGAAGTATGCTAAAGACTTATTTGCAAAAATCTTTCTTTTCTCCCTGTTACCTCTCCTTTACCACCAGCTTACCCCAAAAAAGAAAAACTTCCTGAAGCAGCAGTTCTCAACCTTTTTTGTACCAGAACCCATTTGTAAACATAGATTGCCAGTCCTGACTCAGTGCCCCTCACTCCTGACCCACTGCACCTTGCCCCTAAGCCCCAGCCCCACAGTATGGGACAGAGGGGTGTGGGCATGGGGGTGGGGCATAAGCAGCCCCTTGCAGGCTGGAACTCTTTCAGCCTGCAAAGAAAAAGCCAGTTTCCCACACTTTTCTCCTTTAAAAGAGAATTCATTTGTAAAGTTTGTTCAATCCATATTTAAAGTTGGTCTATGACCCTTTCATATATTCTTGCAACCCATTTTTGGGTCGTGACTTACAGGTTAAGAAATGCTGTCCTAAAGGATCTTCAGAGTTATGGGGTTAGGCATATATTGCCTTTGACCCTAATAGGAATTTTACCATGACTCTAGTGGAAACAGCATTAGGTCCCAGAAGATCCAGTTTCACCAAATTAGTGTAAGATAACTGATGCCTATGTGAAAAGTTTTGAAACTGCTCTGATGTGGCTGTTGTCTACTGTGACCTTGTTTCTCTCTGTATTCAAGGAAGTTATATTTAGGTTGTTGCATAAGAACAAATGACTAATTTGACTGTTATTTGTCCAATCAGAATCTGGCTCAGGAAGTGTTGTTTCTAGATTCCTAGAGATAAGATTGTGCTGAACAGTACCTTGGGTTAATGCCATCTCCCAGTTATGTTGGTGTAAATTAAGAGTAACTCCATGGATTTCCATGTAATTGATTGGAAACTTGCCCTTTTCCATTACAGAGTTGATGGGTAAAATTTAAATAAAACACTACAGTGTTTTAATAAAGAGAAGATAAGAACCCTGCCCAAGACCCTCATTAAAATGACCTGTATTTACATTATTTGTGCAATAAAAATATAAATAGCTTCTCTATCTCCCTTGTGACGGTTGAAGCTAATCTTCACTGATGTCCACAGATTCCAAGCTATTGTGTGAAGGGACAGCACAGCAGGGAGCTGCAGTAGATGAGCTAGATAAAAGGTGTGATCTATGCTGTTAAAACTGAGGCTGAATGGTAAAAGTGAGGTAGATGCTATTCTGGGACCTAGAAGAGCAGGGTTCAATTCCTGTCTTTTATTACTGTCCACAAACTCCAGTCTCTTTCTCCCCGTCTCTTTGATCATGTGAATAATGTCTCAAAATGTGCATTTCACATTAAGATTAAACCAATACATAATGTGTACAGCTGTCCACATTTTCAGAACCAACGGGGAGACCAGTTTAAGGGTCCACTTCCAAGGGTCCAATTTTTCAGGTGGTAGGTTGGTAACACTTCTGGAAAACTGAGAGCCTTTAAGGTCTTTCAGGTTGAGCACCAGGATCTCTAGTCCATACTGAAAATTTAGGCTGAATGTGTTGGTACATAGGAAGAAACTAGGTAATAAATGAATACATGCTCTAACAAATTTTCTCCTAATATTCTTTAAGATAATTTTGAATAACACAGTGGTCATTTCTTAAGCAGGATTTTATAACAGAACTTGAAGGAAAGTAAACATTCTCTTTTTGTCATTTTTTTCTCTGTTTGTTTTATTTAGATGACAAAGCTCCTGTTACTGATACCAACATTCCTTCTCATCTGGAGCAGATGTTGGATATCCTAGTTCAAGAAGAAAATGAGAGGGAATCGGGAGAGACAGGGCCTTGTATGGAGTATTTGCTACATCACAAGATCTTAGAGACATTGTATACTCTAGGCAAAGCGGATGTAAGTTCTCCTCTAACAATGAAACTTCACATTTGTAGGAAGTGATGCTTCAAGGCACTTAACATGTTTGTCGTTCATGAATTTAGTAAGTGTTGAGGATGCTCAGCTTCTGGCAAGATGGGACTTTGAGGCACTATGAAATCCTTGCACTTTGGTCTTTAGATAGTCTAAAAGAACAGAGAGAAATTTGAGCTAGGTGTTTGGGGTTCTCAAGTCTTCTTGTTTTCTCAACTCCAGTGGTACAAAAGGGATGTTAAGTTGCTTAGGGGCTCAGAGTTTCCCAGGCTGCATTCTCCCTGCTCCTGTGTTAGGTATAGAGCTAAAATGCAAGTTGCTCTAGCTTGGAATTTTGACATGAGAGAATCTGGTCCCGAATCTACTATAATACATGTCAGGCTGGTTTAACATCCCCAGCAATTGGGAGTGGGAAGATACAAAGTCACTTTTGCTGTATGCTCAACTGGCAGGTGTCTAGAACTATGCTGTGTTGCGCATGGCCATACAGCTCAATATATTTGACACTGCCTTTTCAGCTTCCCATAATTTAGGTTTGCAAGAGGCCAATTATTTTTAAGCGTAAAGAACTGATGGTTCCAGATTTGTAGTTAGATGAAGATTGCATTAATTAACACTTTTTACGTGTAGGAAGAACCTTGCGTCAACAATAATTAAATTTGTCAGTAGTGAACTTTTATATATCTGGAGCACTAGTATGAATCCAGCCCAGGTCAGTAACAATAAGCTTTTTGTGGTTCCTTTGTGACTTAACATGAAATAGGTTTAGTAGTCTCCGTGTACTTCCCAGTACCAGCTGTCCACAAAAACCACTACCCCTCTGTTGACATTCTCCTTGATTGTCTTGTCAGCGGAAAAGCCAAGAAGTGAACAGATGATGAAATTAACTAGTAGTGTTATGCTCATGTCACAGTGCAAGTGCATTAGTTAGGCACCGCTGCAGTCCCGTGGCCTGTTCTGGGCAAATGGAGAGCTGTGCTTGTCAGTCTTGCACCTTACACAAATTCACACATATTCTTTGCTTTGTCTGCTTAAGTTTTATGTACATTTAGAGTATGTACTAGCTGTCCGATCCCAGAATACTGCAGTGTCTTCCTTCTGAAATCACTTTTACCCGTATCTCTATTACTGGACTGTCCTGCGTCTTGGCTAATGAAGTGCCATAATGGATGCCTTAATGGGCAGATTCATTAGCTCAGACATATGGTTGGGACAGCAGAGCAACACAATCTGTGAGAAAAATGTAATGCAGTTGAGATGTGCAAACTTCATAGCTGGCAAGATGCTTCTAAGAGTTGAGGGAAGTCATGACACTTAAAAGAGTAGGCCTGCACAAATGGTTCCTATACAGCATTTCATTTAGACTTCATCGCTCATGAATTGCATGTAGGATGTCACAGGTGACTCCAATTAAAGAATAATTCACTTCGTGATAAAGATTTAGGTCATTGGCCAGCAAACTTTTATAGGCTACAGGATAGAATGATGCAGTCTGGGTCAGAGGTGGAAGTGTGGGTGCCAAGCCCCAGCCATGGGTGGCATTTTCCTTGCAGCGGCATGGGAAGAGTGACTGCTGCCAAAGCCCCCACTGCTGAATACTGCTGAAGTCCTGCACTTGCAGGCTGGATCAAATGGCTCCATGGCCATAGGTTACTAACCTCTGATTTAGCCTTATTCTTTTGTTCCACCATTAGGGTGCATCTCCACCAGGGGCCTTTTGACTAATTGTTTACCAGCCAACTCAGATTAGTGGATATGTTAGTCTGGGCACTATGAATGTTTGCTTTGGTCAGCAGTGTCAAAGCACCTGGGTGAGAGCAACAGTGCTGGAAACCTAGCAGCACCATGGGAAGAAGCCCAGCACAGCAGCTTTACTGCAGCCACTGCCACGCATCTAGGATGCTGGGCCTCTTCCCGCCGTGTCCTAAAACAAGCGTTGCGTGTGCTGGATCCAGCACTGGGGGGAGGACAGTCCATGAGCATGATTCATTTAGTGGGGCAGGCCCCCATATCATTCATCCAGCCTCTGAACCAGTCTTGTACCCCCACAGGGCCAGATGTGTTTGACACCTTTGCCCTAGGGCAAATTACAAACATTTATTGAGATTACTGTACAAATTAATTAGTTTCCAGTCATGTGAACAGAGCTTAAAACTAACCTTACAGTTTAGGTAGACCCTTAGATGAGCTTCATATAAGTAGGGGTCGTGTAACCGGGAACTGTAACCCTGTTACATGGAAAATAGGGCCAAGAAATAAAAATCAGCAAAGCCCCTTTACAGCCAGAACTTTTGTAGCCTGAAGGGGGGTGGTATCACCAGCAGCAGAAGCAAACCCAGCCAGAGCAGCCAGAGTGATAGAGGTCCAGCTTTTTGCTGCAGGTGAGAACAGAAACCTCCTGAGGTGAGATGACTGACACTGGGCTCTGGACTCACACTTGCAGAGCCCAGTTTATAAACAGCTGGCTACCAAACACAGTAGCAAAAGGGGAGGGGAGATTAGCAATACCCGGGGGCGGAGAACAGGAAGCCTGGCCAGCTGGGACTGACTGGGAAATAAACCAGTCCAGAGCAGAGGATGGAGTGGGACATATGGGAGGAGACAGCGCAGGGAGAAGAAAGCAAAGCAGGTTGGGTAGGGGAAAGGGATGGGGGTGGGCACTTGGGGAGGGCGCAGAGCTAATTTATGGCATACGTGCCAAAAAGGTTGACTTCCATGGTGGCATCAGCCTAAATTTCCCTAAAACCCATTCCCCATGTTCTGTTATGTAACTGAAAGCGATTGATGTAAGCCCTAGGATATCACGCTGCCAAGTTTTGTGAAAACAATAGACTAATCAGAAGCTAGGGCAACTCCATCAAAGCTAGTATACCTGTCCCACTTAATTTGGACATTGACTTGCCACAGTACAGACGACTGAAAATGTCTATGTTCACAACAGAAAATATTTAGACTTAGAGGTGATATTTTCCTTTGGTTTTGCACAACAATGTTAAAAATAACTGGTTCATTTATGGTGAATTTATTCAAGTAATTTGGTTAAAAATATTCAAATTTAATGTGAACTTTTGTTCAGATCAGTTGATGCGTTGTTTTTATTTCATGTTCATTGTATTTCTCTTGTGCTGTAGTGTCCTCCAGGAATGAAACAGCAAGTTCTGGCTTTCTATACAAAACTTCTAGGGAGAATACGACAACCTCTTCTCCCACATATAAACGTACATAGACCAGTGCAGGTACTGTGCACATCAGAAATATATACTTCATCTCTCATGTGACTTTTTTTTTTAAACTTAAACATAATAACCATTTTAACTGTCATATCTACTTGAATCTAAGATGACCCTAAATTTAAGATGCCCCCCAGTAGTTATAATTTTTACACGGAAAATGTATGAATTTGTTATAATTTTTCACGAGTAGAATCTAATTATTGGAGGGTCATCTTTAATTCATCCCTACCACCGCTGCAGGGGGGACAGGCAATGGGGAGGCAGGTGATGTGGGGAGGTCAGAGAGCTTGTGCCTGTCCCCCTGCCGCCTCTGCTCCCTGCTTTCCTCCCAAGCCTGCTCCACACCAGCAGTCTTCATCCCCATTCTATCCTGGGGCACAGAGCACAGCTACAGCCTGGCCCTGGCCCTAGTCATGCTTACTGCTCACCACTGCTATGGAGCTATGCTCGGTGCCCGAGGCTGCAGCATGAATGGAGCCTGCCGGTGCAGAGCAAAGGTAAACGGGAGAGAGAGAAGGGCAGGTGGGGGGAGCAGATGCTGCATGGAGGCTATGTGTCCATGCGTGTGTCCATTTTTTAATCCTCCCTTTTCATTTTTTGACAGAAATTAATCCGGCTTTGTGGTGAAGTTTTAGCAACACCAACAGAAAATGAAGAAATTCAGTTTCTCTGCATAGTATGTGCAAAGCTGAAACAGGATCCATACCTGGTCAACTTCTTCCTTGAGGTGAGTAGGTCAAATCCCTAGTTTGCAGGTACATTTAAAAACAAGTATACTAGAGACAAAAGCTTCCTATGAAATGGAGATACTTACTGTATCCTATCCTGAAATAAGCAAGAGAGTTTTCTTTATTTTTGCTTGTAGAGGCTTGAGTAGTTTCATTCTTTTTTGCCACAATTTCATTCAGAACTCACAACTTTTCCAGCTTAAATCTCTGTAGAGCACAACCTTTACAGGCCACAAATTAAAATATGTAAGTAAATAAAGAGTCCGGTGGCAAAGTAACAATGTGACGGGGGACTCCTGCCTTCAGGAATGAACTTGGGCATTTGCCTTGTTTTTCCTCTCAGGCTAGTTGAGACCAAGGAACAGGTCCCGTATGGCATTGAGTACATCTTGCAAGGTGCTGAATGCCTTGCAGGATTGAGCCCTTACTTGGTTGTGAGACATGGTTTGAAGCATTAACTACAAAATTGCTGACTTACAGTCTCCAACGTGGCATTGTTTTCTAGCTGAAAAGAAGATGAGTTTCTACAGTCTGTCCCTGTAACTTAATATATAACATTGGTATACATGAGAGTGTGAGTAGAAATAATTTGTAAGTTGAATTCCTGCTCTTATCTGGACGGAATAAATAAAAGCATAGATTACAGAATGTAGCCTCCATTTAAAAAATCCTCATGATTATTTGATCTGGTGTTTACTATTTTGTCACAAGAAGCATTAGATATAACATATGTAAAGATATATAATGTGTGCAAGGAATATTTCATAGGCTTTCCCAAAAAAGGATTCATTTTCTATTTTTCACCCCAAACAATAATTTTATGCTTTCATCTCCAGTGTAGTTATTACTGTTCAGACCTCAAATAATAAGGGGATTCAGGTTTAAAGTTGCGTATTACAGCTTTCTGTAGAAGTTACCCAGATAGCTGTCTGAGGTCACCAGACCTGTAGAAGCTGTGCAGTCAGTACAGGTGTTGCTTCTATTACAATGCTAGAATTGCTGAAATCCGGGCAGCATTCAGAAGCCAGCCTGGAGGGATGTTACTTGGAGACTATTCCAGCAGGCTAAAATGGGAAAACTTAAACATGGTTGGGAAAAATCATATGATCCGCATCGCAACCAAGGTTTGGGCGAGCATAATGGTTAAAGCAGGGGGAGGGGGAAACTGCTGACAAGATATAGGCCAAAATGGAAGTCCAAATAAGAAGATCAGATTCAGAAGATTCATGCTGAAATCATGGAGCTGCAGGCAAAGCTGGTCACCAGCTGGAGATGGCAAGAGCTGGAGACATGACATAGTATGGGGCTTACTATGAAGGAGTTTTAGAAACCAACAGCAGACTGGCTGCCCAAGCTGTAAGTCTGTGACAAAGTGGGAAATGACACAGCAGCAAGAAACACTGATGGTGGCCTTGTCCAAGGCACCTATCATTTACGACTAGGTAGAGAAGTGATGTGGTCCAATAAATGATCATTGCACACAAAATAGTTTTTTGTGATTGCTGAAACACTGCCTTAGAATGACTCAAATGTGCAACAGAGACAAATTAAATAGATGCTTGCTGGTAATCGGATCAATTGTGTGGTCACATGGGAGTAGGGTTTCCTTAGATATGGCTTTGCTAATTCTTCTCAGCCTAATCAGAATAGAGAAAATAAGACACTCGGTGATTGCTATGCTAATAATCTCACTGAAATAAAATCTGAGACTCATAAGAAGCAAAACAATTTATCAAATGTGATTATGCTGCTTGACTTTCAGAATATCAGAATGAGAAGAAGCTTTAGCATGTGGCAGATTTAAAAAGCAGGATGATACTGAATTGCCAAGAGAATTTTAGCTTCACTGAGTTTTGTGTTAGAGTTGCGTCTTAGCTTAAAGAGGTGACTGGAAGCTCTGTAATCCTTGAAATGATACTTTTAAATAGTGGCCGGAAGCAGAACTCTTTACCAATTTCAGGAAAGACATTACTTTATAGAGCATTTTACATGTCCCTATTCAAGAAACAGACCTTTCTTGAAATGCACACTGTTGGGTCTACCAGTCATGCTTCAAGGAATTTCAGTATCCTTATGTTGTGACTTGATATCTAGCTCACCTTGAAAGACCTGAGAGAGTAAACTTTCTGCTTGGCGTTTTTCTTGCAAATCCCATTAACACAGACAGTATTTGTAGCTGAAACTTTGGTATCACATTCTTCATCTACACTTCTGTACCTGCGTGCTTATATATAGATATAAACGTACCCTCCTCTTGGAAGCTTCTTACTGTGCTTGTACTATATTTTATAGACCTGTACATATGAAAAAGGTAGTCATGCATTTGATTTTGTTTTCAGTAGTTTGCTGTTCACTACTTTAACTGACGTACTTTGTTACAAAATCTTTCTTCTATTTTAGCTGGGAGCCTCATGGCACATCTGCATCTCTTGGGAAAATTAAACCAATTTAGGTAGACGGCAATTGATAAGACTTCACGAAAATACTTTTTGAAACCTACTCAAGTCTCAGCCTCTAGGTTCTAATGACAGCCAGTTCCAAAGGCTAATTGTGTGTTGTTTAAAAAGAGCTTCTGTTCCTTGTTTTTACATTCTCTCATTTAATTATGTTTCCCCTAGCTTTTTTGCATCAAGAAAATGGATAAACAGGAATGCATGATTTATCTTCTTATCCGAGTTATTATTTTATACACCTTTTTTTCATATCCTGTCTGTCTTCAGCCCTTTCTAAATAGTCCCCATTTTGGTAATCTCCTGCTAGAGAAGATATTGCAGCTACTGATGGATTCCACTTCCATCCTCTTGATATTTTGATTTCTGCTGTGTCATTTTAGGGCTGAGCTGACTAAATGGTTGGGGGTGAATTTTGGATATTACAAGCTGACAATGCATTTATTTTTGATCCCAGCCATATTTTGAGCTGACTGTCTCACTAAGCTTTGATGCCACAGCTTTTTCACAACATGTTATTAAATTAGTTTTAACTTTCGTAGGGTGGAGTTGTATGAGCTGCAGCAGAATCTGGCTTTCTGATGTTATATGTGAAGAAAATGGATCACTGTGTTTTTAAGTTGCCTGTTCCTCACTGTGTTTTCTGCTCACTTAGAGGAATAGTATGATTAGAAAGCATTAAACATATATTGTATGAAACCTTTTCTATTAGGTCATTCAAGATCCTGTCCTGCACTCTTACAGGAAGCAGGTGAGCAGCTCACCTGCAGAACTGCATGACTAACCAAATGCAACTTATATACGTGTCTGACGTGTAGTATGCTGTCTATTACCTGCTAGAAAAATATGTGGTGAGCCGTCTTCAAACTGAAAGGGGTGCTTATATCTTTGGGGCCTTTTGCCTTCTCATACAGGGGTCATAGTTCATGTATGATAAAGGCACTTTCCATTTATAGACAACATGAGAGATACTCTAAGAACAAGTAATTTCATTGCTAAAAATAGTTGATATAAAATATTTGGCTTTGTACACTGATCACTTTGTGTCCTTATGCTATTGGCAGTATAGGAAAGCCCTTCTTGGAGAAAAGACCATTTTTTGTGTATGCTAAAACCATAATTTTTCCAGTGGATCCCAAATTAATTCTTCTGTACTAGATTGTATGTAGCACTGCTGTACAGTGTATCCCAAATTCGTACTTCTTGTACCATGTACTAGATTAATTCTGATATTGGCAAACCTGGGTTGCTTTTCCTCTGTATTACTACATCGTTTCATTCACTATAATCTCTTCACAAAGAATGCACATCAGTTGGGCAGGTGTTCAGAGCATTTCTGTAGTTGGCATCTGACTCCCATGTAGTTAGGACCTGCTGGTTTTGTATGTAGTAAAAACTATTAACTGATCTGCTAGCTCTTTAAACTTGGTAATACTTCAGACTTGTTTGTAATAATCAGGACTTTATTATAGATGAAGGAAACCCTTTGGATTTATAGTCTTTTATTATGGTCTGTCTTGTGGTAAAGTCTTAATTTACGAGTATAAAGCAGTATTACACATTTATGCATAGGGCAGAAGAAGAGGCTCCTTGCAACCAATCTCCTTGGTTCTGTAGAACACACAGGTCTTAGTGTGTCTTCACTTATTTGAAACAGAGAAGTAGGGTTGTCTTCTTTCAAGATGACAAAGCGGGTAGGCAAACACCTGAGAAAGTTCTGTATGATGGTCTTATAGTCCCAGGTGCCCAGTAAAGGATTTTAGCTTCCCTTTCTCATGAAATTTAGAAGGAGACAGTAAAAGTACAGCATCGATTGAGAGCAACTTGTAGGTCCTTTTTTCCCGTGCTTCCATTTGAAATCAAACCTATAGGAGCAAACAATCAGTTTGTGACATGCCTGGAGTTAGAAATGGTTTTTGCAGAGTCACAGAGATGAGTTGGATTGAGGTCTTGTCCTGAAAAAAGCCACATTTTCCATCAAATGTGTTGGGGTCAAAATGGACTGCCTAGAGTAAATATAAATTCATATCGGAGATGGGATAAATCAAATGACTTTCCTCCTCAGCTGCTTGATAAGAGGGGAAAAAAAGTCATCTCTTTGCAAATGGCACAGAGATGCTTTAAAACAGATTGACATAAAGTTTGGACAGGCTACCAAGCTGTGTTAGCTTTAAACAGTTACATGCTCCTGCCACTCTTAATGTTCTGTATGGCTAACGCATCCAGCCTTGTAGAAAACTGCTTCATATGTTATGGTTGGAAACCCTTTTTTTTAAGTAAATTTCTGCTCTTAGACCAACAGAAATTTTACCTAGTAATGTCCTTTTCAGAATAAGATAAAAGCAATGACTTCCAGAGGATCAGCAAGTGTAATTTCAGAAGAGGTGCTAAAAGGCCAAGATTCCTTGATAACAGGCAGAGGACAGTCTGTGCAACCTGAAGAGAGATCTGCTACTGCTAGAGCAGAGCACACAGAGAAAGCTGATGACCTTCCTCAACAGGCAGATGATCTATCATTCAGTCTGGATGAACTAAATGTCACTTCATCTCCTGAAGCCTCAGCTGTTCGTCCAAACCACGACTACAATTTAGTGAATTCTTTGCTGAATCTCACAAGAAGCCCGGTGAGTAGTTTTCATTCCCTTTCAATGGGACTGAAAATGAGTAGAGCATTTGGGATGTTGCAAAACCTCAGAAATAAGTTTAGGATTTGTGTCTCAGTCAGCTTTTCCCCTAATTCATATTGAAGTAAAAGATTCTTTCTGATAATGTCAAGGAAAGTTGGGATAGACTTGACTTGCTATTAGTTACCGAATATAGCAGGGAGTATAAAACTTTTTGGACTTCCCTGTAATTGTGAGGTGATGGTTGGTTTAAGCCTAATCTAATGTGCAACTGTATAGATTTTAGGTTTACAATTACCATGTCAAAAACCTTCTTCAAGAAAGAAGTTTTTTAATGGTAAGATTTAAATCCAATAGAAATATTTGTTCCACATTTTGAACAAGAAACATCAAGAAATGCATTCAACCTGTTTTTTGAAGACTTTTTTCTGATGTTTGGCTTTGAAAGAGTTTTGTTCTTGGTTTGTTTAACTATCTTGTGTTTGCTGTGCAGGATGGTCGAATAGCAGTGAAGGCATGTGAAGGACTCATGCTGTTAGTGAGTTTGCCCGAGCCAGCAGCAGCCAGGTGCTTGATCGAAAGCACTTGTTTATGTGAATTGCTTACAGACAGGCTTGCCACACTCTACAAAGCCCTGCCTCAATTGGTAGATCCTTTAGATATTGAAACAGTAGAGGCAATTAACTGGGGGTAAGTATGTTGTTTCTCTTTTTAATGTGTGAGGACTTTGCATCATGCACTGAAACAGAGTTTCTATGGTTAGATTAGATATTTAGCACAGGTAAAGCAAACACACAAGCAGGTTCAGTAAGAGTTTGAATATTATATGGAACTTTGAAGACTTGGACTATCCAGTGCATTTCTTATTTTTGAGAGACGGCTACTAGTTTATGGGCAGTTGGTCATCCTAAGAGCACATACCCCATTGCATTTGGTTAGATTTCAGTTAAAATCTATGATAATTCATGAGTCTTCTGCCTTTGAACTAATAGCATGCATAGTTTGTGCTATATATAAGTAGATACAAAAGTGCTGCTTAAAAGTATATTTATGTTTTAAGTATATTATGCTTATATTAAGTATATTATGCTTAAAAGTATATTATGGAGCTCCTGTGCTAAAGTAGCAGTAAAACGCATCAATTCTGGATGAACTAAGTATATATTACTACAGGCATGATTATTTCAAAGGCAGTGTTTTCAAATTTGCCCCTCAATTCCATATGCTTAGAGAAAGCAGGGTCTGACAGGTAGGGTGTGGGGCTGCAGGGGAGAGAAGTTGGGGAGACAGTGGGCAAGGGGGCCACTTGCCTCCCCCCAGATTTATTTTCTGTGCTGTAGTAATGGGAGAGAAACAATTTCATGGAAAACCTCCAATAATCAGATTCTGTGCCTGGAATTTGTTATAATACATTTGTAAATTGTCCATATATAGAACCTAATAATAATATAATTATATAAATATATAGTATATAATTCTATATATGGGAGGGGGATTTTCTTACGTTAAGGGTCATCTCATATTTGGCTAAATACAGTATTTTTCTTAAAGAGATCCTTTAGGTCAGCTACTAGGTGTGGGGTTGGCTGCATGGAATTCTCCTATGCAACAAAGAAGAATTATTTCCTTTACCACACCACAGGAATTAATTTGTCAGTTTAATGAAAATTTAGTGTAATGGGATGATCAATAGTCCTTGATGTTTTAATAGATTTTAAAATCAATCTAAGTATTGTGAAGTAGAATTATTTGGGTGAACGTACTGTGTATACTTGAACATGTCATTTAAGTCAATAGAGTGGTTTGGTAGCACTCCAGTATAATTGGGAGGCCAAGAGCAAAACCGTTATCCCTCGTCTCTTTCTGCGCAGTGCTATTAGAAGAGATAGGGAATTTTGCCAGTGTGTTCAGTGTGAGCAGTATTGGGTCCACTATTTGTTTAATGCACCTAGAGTAAATGTGTCTGTTTCCCTTTGTCCTCCAGTTTGGATTCATACAACTACAAAGAAGATGCTTCTGCATTTCCAGGGAAAAGAGCCCTCATTTCCTTTTTCTCCTGGTTCGACTATTGTGATCAGCTCATTAAGGAAGCGCAAAAGGTTTGAAATGTTTTCTAGCCTAAACATGGATAATCCAGACTAAGTTCAGAAAAGACATTGTTCCACTTGTTCTGTAGCCTTTGAGTTTGAAAGCTAGTGTTTTGTACCCTGTGTTTCAGACTGCTGCTGTCACTATGGCAAGAGCCGTGCGAGAACGATTTTTTGTTGGTGTCATAGAACCTCAGCTGATGCAAACGTGAGTGGCCTCTTCCATGTGGAAAACATGTCATGTTGACATTTTCAGAGTGAATCCCTTATCTTAATAACATTTAGCTTATTGTTCAGTTCAGAGATCGGGATCCTCACATCAACTGCACTTTTACATCGTATTGTCCGCCAAGTCACGTCAGATGTCTTGCTGCAAGAAATGGTTTACTTCCTACTTGGAGAGCACAGGGAGCCAGAAACCCTGACAGACATCAATAGACATCCATTGCGACATAGGTTAATTGAGCACTGTGATCATATTTCTGATGAGGTGAGCAATCACAAAGTCAGTGTGTGTATCTCCAGTGCAGTTGTTGTCTGAACAGTGACTGCAGAAATGGCATTATGAAGTTCCATGCTTAGTTGTGTTGTTAATATCTAGCTAAGTTTTACCAGTGAGAGGCAGGGGAGATTTTTTTCACTGCCCATCCTATACAACTTCCACTAGAGAGTGAAAGTCGGACTGTTCTGTCTGACCAGCACATCACTACCAAATAAAGTGCTTTTTTGCCTAATTTGCATACACCTATCCATGTCTTTTTGGGGCTTGCATTCATGTAAGTTGCTGCAAAATCTGGTCCCTCCTTTGGAGTTCATTTTAGATTTTTGTTAATGATGTCATATTCCCTTTTCTCTTTGCCATGCTGGTTCTGTCAGGCTGCCATTAAAGGACAATAAAACTTATTTTTGTTGCTCAAGTCAATAGATAGAACTGAGAATGTGCACACTGTAGATATGCTGACTCTAAAGTGCTAGAGTTACAGTAAGTGCTGATCCTTCAAGCTACTCCATTCAGAGATCTGTTGAAATAATCTGACTTCACTGAGACTCCCCATGGAACAGCTTGCAGTCACCCTTTTCAAAAAGAAATGCTTATATGGTAAATTCTTATAGAATCCATTTTTCCTTCCTTGCACATTCCTGAATTTGTGTATTCTGTCTTATGTCACCCCTTGCACTCTAAGTTTAAATACTGTATGCCTTTGTCCTTTCCTTTTTCAATGCATCACTCAGTGCTTTACATGCTCATTTTACCTAGCTATTAAATGCACTAGCAGACACCTATAAACCAGGGCATCAACATAAACTGATTTTTCAGACATGAAAAGGCACCTCAGAAATCCCTCTGCAGCCCACTGGAGGTCAGCTTTCAGTCCTGTTGAAGATCATTCTCCTTTTGTGTAGGTGCCTGGTTTGAATATTTCAGATCACAAAGCAAATCAGAGTATACCTGTACTGCTTCCCTGTTGCTTTTAGGCCTTGAACCCAGTGTGTGCGTCTGCCGTGGCTCATAGAATTGAAGCTTAAGTTTGTGAGTGCTTTTGCAGGAGCACCATGAATATGGCACAATTCATCTGTCTTAAAGAGCTGTGTCAATCTGCTGCTGTATAAAAATGAAGGTTTTAATTAATACACAGACCACTGTATTCTTTCCCCACATCTGCATGTATGCAGCACCTTGCACAATGATGTTCTGCTCCTGATAGGCACCTTTTGTAATACGTATGAATAATAACAGCAATATCCCAGTCTTAGTAAATACAGCCACTCTTATTAAGATGAGAAAAGCAATTTAAAGGTGTTATGTGGGTTTACGTGAATAATTTATTTTTATGTTGCAGATCAGCATCATGACTTTAAGAATGTTTGAGCACCTTTTGCAAAAACCCAACGAACACATTCTTTACAACTTGGTTCTAAGGAATTTAGAGGAAAGAAATTACATGGAATATAAACCACCCTGTCAGGAAGACAAAGATATAGTGGAGAATGGGCAGATAGCAGGAGCAGTGTAAGTTTTCCTGTTTTGTGAGTGAGAAACTTTACATCAGCCGAGCACTTTTCAGTTCTTTACTTTCAGAGTAAAACTCCTTTATGATCAATGCTTTTGTTTACTGAAGGAGAAGGAAAAAATGATTTATCCTTTGTGTTAGCATCATTGTAGTAACTACTGCAGTCTGTAACCATATTTAAGATACAATTTACTAGATCAACAGCAGGTGGAAAAGAGGCTAGCAAGTAGCAAAAACCTCTTCCTTAAAGAGTAAGATACACAAAGGTCCGCATTTAGCAAGTTACTTGCATATATCCCAGACTTTAAATTCACATAGCCCCGTTGGCTTCAGTAGGACTTATCATTGGAGGTTAGCCCCATGTCTAAGAATCTTGCTGAATCTGGACCATAGTGTCCTTTAATCTTTAAGCATTTCAAACACCCTTCAAAGGTGGTATACAGGCAGTCCTCAGACTTACGACACAATTGGTTCCTGAAAAACCATGTCTTAAGTCAATACATTGCAACTCGGAACCAATTTTCTCATAAGAAACAATGTTACAAATGGGGGATTGGTTCCTGAACCAAGGCCTGATACCCTATTTTCACCAGACGTACCCCAGAATTTTCTACTCGATCAATTATAGAAGATTAATATAGCTACTTTAATGTATTTATATTGTAAATAGCAATCATATTTATTTGGAAGGACTTCTTTGAGGTGATGTTGCTGGACTTTTTGAAAGGCTCCTGGTTGGACTTTTGAAGGGTTCTTGTCTGGAGTCTTCTCAGGAAACTCGGCTGCAGGTTTTTCTGGAGTCTTGTCTGCTTTCTTAAACAAAGTGTCCAAGGCAGTTTGGACAGATGTTCTCCAGGGAGATGAGCGACCCAGCGAACTTGTTTGCTGGCGTGGCGTTGCATCTGATCAAGTGTCGTAAAGTCGAAACTGGTGTCATAAAGTTGAAAAACTTGAATTTATAATCATTGTAAATGTGAAATGTTGTAACTCAAAACGTTGTAAGTCAGGGACTGCCTGTATAAGTATTATTGTCCCCTTCATATGTACAGGGGGAAACTGAGTCAAAATATTAAAGTAACTTGATACAGAGGGATTCATTGTATCAGAATTAGATACAAGAAATTCCTGGCTCTGTAGCACAGACCACTAAATAAGCCTCTGCCTAAAAAGATGGGCATCATTTTTCCCTCTAAATACCGATACTGTTGCATAATCATTCATTGAAATTTTGTCCAAATTGTGGCAACCTAGAGAGCCTATGCCTGTCAATTAGAAGTCTTCGTATCTTCCATAATATATTAATGAATTATTCTGTGCTTGTGTCTAATATCATGTTACAGAGACCTGGAAGAAGATCCATTATTTACTGATCTCTCCCCGGATAACACATTGTTGAATCAGGAGTGGCTGAGTGCCTCTCCACCAATCAGTCCAGAACATCCAAGAAATGACGGGAAGACTGAAGTTCACAAAATTGTAAATAGGTGAGTTGGAAAGAAGAAATAAAAAGTGTGTGTGTGTGTGAGTGAGAGAGAGAGAGAGAGTGCATAAAATAAATTTAATTTAGATGGTTAGTTGGCATCATGCTGTTTTGTGTAAGCTGGTGGAACGACTCAGTAGAAATAAACAGTTTAGCAATTTCAGTCAGTGGGTTCCTCCTCAAGGGTTAGAGTTTGTAACAAACAAGTAAAATAATTCAATATAAGGTAGCCAGCTAACATAAGGCAGAACTTCCTAGCCAGAGACTCTACATAGTCTTTTTGGCCTTTTAGCTATGAAGCTGCTGGGTTATAAAGATATGTCCCCTTTCATGAGCATTTGTTGTGTTCATCTTTCCCTTAAGTAGCCAGTCTCCTAAATCTTGACAATCCTGCACTGAAGACAGTGGGAATTTTGCATAGCTCAGCCCATAGTTGTCCCCTGAACAATTGTAGTGGGTGCAGTGGGTAGTGGAGGATGAATTATAGTTCATCCATTGTTCCCATTCTCAGGAAATGATGCCACATCTCTCTCTCCTGTAATTTATGGCTGTGCATACTCTGAACTAGAAATGAGAAGTCTTGGTGTAATTTATGTCAGCTTGTCTGTACACACATGGAGATTGCAGTAGGATCTAAAATAGTAAAATGTCCATCTATCCTGATAACCTGCACAGATTGCAGTATTACTGTGCTTTGCAGCTAGGCAGCAGGGGATAGGTAATATAACTTAGTTGTCGTTAGCAAATAGCTGTCCTTGAATGGTTGCTGACTGACAACTAAAGCAGCATAGCCAACACTGATAGAGTTTTACCCCTGATTCAGGAGAGATTCTTCACTGGATTAGATGGAGTGTTATCCCTGTCTAAGGTGTTGCATCTTTTTTTTTCCCCACTACTTTTTTTACAGCAGTTTAATGCCAATTACATCTCTGTAAGTGTTCTGTCCTTCCATAGACGCAAAGAGGACAAATTATTAAAAGTGTTTTAGTATTGGTATTTTTCTTGATGGTAATAATATGAAGAGTGGGGTCAGATGCCATCTAATAACTTAATCCACATTAGCAAGGTAGCACCAGTGTTTTGGTGTTAGTCATATCATAAATTACAACATGCCATGAGCTCAGCTAATTTATGGTGCCATAAAACAGCTAACAAGCCACAAACATGTTCCTCATATAATGTAAAATATCTTTGCGGCTGTTTTCTATGGTGCCTTAAATTGAATGTGTAGCATGTGTCCTGGACCTGGAGCTGTCCTGACCAATGCAGATTATCACCTGTTTATTGGCTTTGGCACCAGATAGCCCTGGGCCCAGCTTGAGACCAGCAGATCTTGGCAGTCAAGCTGGAGACTGCCCTGGGTCTCAAAATGGCTGAGTGTCAGGATCAGTCATGGGCCATGCCTGGGGCTAAGATGTAGCTGCCCACACCCAATCTGTGGGATTAGGATTGAGGCAGCCCCAGGACCTGGTTCAGTCCAGCGGTTGCAGAGTTGGGACTGGAGGAATCTTATGCCCCATCTCATATCTAACCTACCAGGGTGCATGATTTTGGGAAGGAGTATACAATTCCTCTCATCCTGGTTGTGCCATTATTTTAACATCTGCCAGGGACCCAAGGGAAGTAAATTGTTTGAATACCAGACTGAATAGTTGTAGTGTGTTTTGTTTTGTTTTCCCCAGACACTGTTGTCCAGTTATATTTGCATTAGTTAGTGGAATGGAAATCTCCTGGGTATTTGAAATGCTTTGCAGAAGATTTCGCTTTTTTCTTTGTTAATAAGAAGCACATGGGGGATGTCCGCTGGTACTCTGCTTTCCCTTGCACACACAATTCTCACTGGTATCACTGGCCATTCTCTGCCTGTAGGGAGACACTGGCAACCATTTGTGAAAGTCAGATTTTCTTTAACTTACCTCGGATGGAGTAATTCTTGCTTATTTCCTTGTAATGAGTTAGCGTTTCCTAGAACTAAGACTCAATTCAATGTCTGCTGAAGGCTTATAGCCATTACACAAAACTCAACAAATGGCAGCAATATTTGTAGCTGGAACATCTACCAACAAATAATCCATTATCTTCTTTACTGTATTTCATCATAACAAACTGAAAATAAATTATTTATTCAATAAAAGCACTTAAAATTAACTTAATTTAGCTTTAAATATGGATTCTGTTCTCTTGGACTTGATGAGTGGACCAATAGACTTTCTCTGGATTTGGCCTTGATGTGGTTTAATCTTGAGCAAATGCTGGGAAGTGGCTATGATTTTCCACCTTCTTTTTACTAGCCAGCTTTCAGAAGTAACAAACCCTGCACTTTTTTCCCCGTATTTTGTACTAGAGAAACAAACTTTTGTACATCTAAGCACACAAACACTTCAGAATATAAACCAGTGGTTATATGACTAAATGTACTGACCATAGATTTCATGGTGCTATTTCTTCATGTAATGTTACCTTGTTAACCCACTTTGTACATTAAACAGATGATTCAGTCTTGTAACCACTGCTGATGAAATTCTGGCCTGCTATCATACAGACTAACATTTATTTATCAATGTATTTATATTTCTTTTAGCTTTCTCTGTCTTGTACCTGATGAAGCCAAATCTTCATACCACGTAGAGGGTACAGGTTATGACACCTACCTCAGAGATGCCCACAGACAGGTATGGTACAAAACTCATCTTTTCCTCTCACTAATCACTGCAGGAATTTGAATTGCTCATTAGAATTTACACATGGTTTTGGAAAAGTTTAGTCCTATGGAAAATATCTTTCAAAATAAGCTGGTGATAGAAGAATGCAAATTCAGTCGATATGGACTAATCAGAACTTACCTGTAGAGTTTTTAATTGAGTTGAAATCCAGTTACCACAAATATAATGGGAATTATGAATGATTTTAAGCACATTAATATTCATACAAGAAATATAATAAGAGGAAACCTGCACTGCAGACTGGTTCTTAAATTGCTTTTGTGTTTATTTGCATTCACTAGATGAATTGTCTGGCAGGATCTTTGGAAGAACTGAGGGGATGTAAAAATTCTGTATATGAGTTACAGAACCCAGGGCTTTCAAAACAAAGGTTCAGTGTAAATAACGTGTAGCCTCAGGCATGCAGGCTTGAAGTTGAGAATGCTGGTGGGAAGGGAAAACATCAATGTTTAATATTTTGAAATAACAAATGGAGTTTTTGTTTTGAAAATATAATGAAAAATCTCCTTGGGCAGAGAATAATTGACATTTGTTTGTAGTGTTCCCAAGGAAGGCCTGTGAATTCCTATAGAAGAACAAATTTGTACAAGAGAAATTAAAGAAACAAGGACAAAAATATGTGTAGCAGTGCTAGTAATATTTTCCACTGTCTGAATGGTGGTAAGAACACTTAAAAACAGAAAGCTCTGCCTTCTGCATTGATAGGAGAGTTTTATCCATCACCTTTCCTGAAGAGAAAGGAAAATGGAAAGTGAAAACTTGGGGAGAGCAGCTATTTCCATACAGTTCTCATAAAATTCTAATTTTGGATGCAGGAAAGTGCATATTATCTCCCTCCTTGGGGAAAAAAATCTTCTGAGAGCTATAAGAGAGGAGAAATGGTGTCTGCCATATATTCACAAAGATATGCCTGTTGTTTCAAATGTTTAACTTGAAAGGAAAATCTCCATGCTGGTATGATTCCACCCAAGTAGTTGTTCTAATTCCTTAAGTCTGTACTTTGAGGAAAATTCACAAGGGATTTTTCTCTCGCACCTGTTTTATTCCAACATAAATTCACTGACTGCCATTACTCCTGCTTCAGATGAATCCCAAGCAGTATGTATGCATCACTGTGACCATCCCATACTGGGATATGCCCGTATGCCAAGCCAGCAAAAATGTCAGGGCTCCATTCTCCCTGAAAGATGTTTGTAGAAGTCCCATAAGGTTGCACACATCATTGGGGGAAATGGGTATTTGCATGGAGGCTGATATTTTTTTGTCACGGAGTGTTTTCAAAACAGGATGGTTGTAAGAAGAGAAGTTCTCCCGTAGCCACCACTCATAGTTCTGTGCATCACTGGGTAGGAACAAGACGTGAAATGGTTTCTACAAATGATCTTGCTTCTGCAGTCTGCACTGTGTTTTGTTTAAAGTTAAGTATGTTTTGCTTTCTTCCTAGTTCCGGGATTATTGTGCGATCTGCCTACGATGGGAGTGGCCAGGTTCTCCCAGGTCTTTGGAAAAGTGCAATTTAGAAGCACCATTTTTTGAGGGACATTTCTTGAAAGTTTTGTTTGACCGAATGGGCAGGATTCTCGATCAGGTAACAGAAAGCACATTATGACTCTCATTTCTGATGCTATTATTTTCTTATTAACGACTAGTTTCCACAAGGTCACATCAATGCCTATACTACATGCTCAACAGTATATTATTGTGTAACTCCCCCACCATATTCTGTATAATTTGACTTCTCTAGGTAGTAGGAACATTAAGGTTTTAGTTTGGCAGTCTTCTCCAATTGCCAGAGGAGTTAGTCTACATCATATCCTTGCTGTTGGGATTTCTAGACTGGTAAGTTACGTAGGAACTGGCACTCTATAAATACTAAAAGTAGATTAACTTCACTTACACTAAACTCCATTTACTTCTGTTAACAGACTTTTTTGTGTATTAAATGTTTTCTCTAATCTTACATTTATTTAAATTAAAATACAGATTGTTAGAAATGTCCCCAAAGTTTAAGGTGGGTAAGGAACTACTGTTGTCAAATTAACAAAAATTCAAGTATTTCTTGCATGATTGTCCTCCCAGCAGAAAGTGGATGTTATAGGAAGGAATAAGGGATGGAAGAAAACATGTTTAATAGCTAAAAAGCTGCTTGTATTTTTAACAGGTTGTAAAAAATATGACCTTTGCATATGTTAGCTTCATTAAGCCTATTCTGATTTTTCCAGCATTTATATTTACATTTTTCTAACAGTTCAGGTCCAGTATATACTAATAAACTTTACTGTATAATAACTGTCCATTATATTAAAACTAAAACAGTATCATTATATATTTTACACCATGCTGTCCTTATACTAGAGAGCTAAGAACATTTCTAGAGGGTATGGATTTCCTCCCCACCAACTCCAATAGACCTAAAAATAAGTCTTTCCCTACCATTTCATTATATTCTAATATTAATATAGCTGTTACAAGCAGAAGAAATTGGTGATGCCTTTTTGTTTAACCCCATTTTATGATATTTTTTCCTTTCTCTTTTTTCTTTCTCTTCTCTTTTCTGCCTTTATCTTCTCTGTGGCTCTGTCTTCACTAGAGGAGGGAAAAAGGGTGATTTTTTTTGTGTGTACGAAAACTGTAGACTTTGTTAGGATTTTACCTCAAGTTCCTGAAGTTGAGCTAGCTCTTAGAGTTAAGACCCCTTGCACACTTCTTTCTCAAGAAAACAAGACCTGAAAGTCTATATTATCTCCAGAGTAGTGTTACATGCTATACAAGTGGTGCTTTCAAGTGTTCATTGAAAAGTGAAACCTTCTTCCTTGACAATTTTTGTAAGTGCAGATTAGACAAATACTTGTGTGGGATGGCTTAGTTGAGGGTGTTTTTGCTTTGAACAGGGATTGCACTAGACAACCTTCTTAGGTCCCTTCCAGCCCTGCTTTACTGTGGTTCTGTGATTCCCTGAAAACAACTTTGCAGCTAGCTCCATGTGTAAGATGGTGCTGCCAGGAGAGATGGGAAGAGCCAGAAGAGCAGATGGGGGCTCATAGACCCTGGCAGAAGGCAACAGCAGCCAGAAGCTGTGACCTGCCCATGTTTGGAGAAAAGACCACACATGAGTTGAATTTAATTTATAAAGTCGAGGAGATTTCAAAAGGAGAGGTGGTAGCATTTCATCGTTACGCCACTGAGAGCCTATACACGAGTGCAGAGGCTGCTCCAACCTGCTGGAATTCCAGCACATTGGAGCAGACTCGATGAATTTAGTCAAACAAACTTTAGTTCAAGTGCACCTGCTGCCATTTTTAAGCACAGGACCATTAAAGCATGAGATGCAGCAGTGCTTAATTAGAGCAGCTCTGAGAGCCACTCTAATTAAAGCACTGCTCCCCCCACTTTGTCTACATACTGCAGAATGTATCCTTATATCATGTCATCTTCAGTGTACTCCATCCAGACTAAGTAAGCCCTTGGGCAGATTTTGTACTGTAACACTGAATTTCTTTGAGTTTTATTATAGTTAGATGTTTATTGCATTAGATTAATCTTATTTTTCCACATTGGAAAAGACTGAGATTTCAAAGTCAGGTATGCATGCTAATGCATATATATCATTAACCACTTGATTTTAATACAACTATGTTTTGTATGACTTTGGGTGCATCAGAAATTCCATATTTTTGGGGGAAGAGGAAACATTCCTCTGGCAAATGGTTTTTGTATCTGTTGTACTTGTTGCATCCCGTTTAACTTAAAAAACATGTTGTATACTCTTAAGGTCTTGTTTTCAATACACACGTATTCCACACATCACTAACTGAAGTGTTATTAAAACTGAGTCATAAATAAATCCACGTATCATCAGCTCTTAGGAAGCATAAATCTCATACATTTGAAAATTTTGTTTGGGCAATGAGAGAGAAATAGTAAATTGTAAAAGGGACAAAATATATCCCTCTGGGACCCCTGAAGAACAAATGCCTACTATTGGAACAAAAATAGCATCTGTTATTGAAGCACAATGCCAATTTGATGTAGTACCTGTCAGCATGGCCCAATTTCAGAGTTAGTCAAGCAAGATGTTACGGTCTGTGGCATCAAAAACAATACTCGACTCCAAAAGAATTAAAACAAACAACCTGAACTGGGCAGCACGAGTAAATTGCTAGAGTGACTTCCTACCAGAACCTGCCCTTAAAACCAAATTGAAAAGTGTCCTGTGAATAATTAGTAGTGAAGTGCTAATGTAACCCAGAAAAATAACCCTCAGCTCTATCAGATGATTTTGACATGATCCATGCTATTGGAAATGCCAGCCCCAAATGGAAAATTTAGAAGAGCATTTAATTATGGACACAGCAGCTGCAGGTTGTGTTAATCGCTCTTTAAGCATTGTCACAATAATATAATACTCTTATGTAGTATTTTTTTATTTGCAGATCATAGAAGGCTTTACAGAGGTCAGTATTCTTAGCTTTGCTTTATTTAGTGAGGCAGAGAGACAGGTCCAAAGCCACCAAGGAGGCCAGTGGCAAAGCTGTGACTAGAACCAGGTCTCTTGAATCCCAGTTCGGTGCTTTATAACTAAGTTACGTTTCCCTCTGTTAGTAGTATAAACTGTACAGTACAACCCTGTTATAACAAACCTTTGCCTTCAGCTTCCCTAACTGATTGGAACCAATCCTTTTCATCATTACGAGACAGCAAATTGACTAACCCTATGATGGGAACACCTTTTAAAGAACTTTTCTCTCACTCTCCCACAGGGGTTTGTCAAATAATGAGGCTGAACTGTGTTTGCATGATGCTTAGCTCTTTGTTTCTTAAGAGCTCATGTGGTCAAGTAGTTTCTTTCCTTCCTGTAGTCTGAGTGCTGTGGAAAGGAGTTGGCTTGACCTGATTCTGGCTGGTACATCCTGGGAGTAATTTATTCACGATCTCACCCGTTCCTGCAGCCTCTCCGTGTTTCTTCAGAGTTGAGCTTCCAGCCCATGTGGCTGTGATGAAAACTGGGGGCTGGGTTAGCTGATGCATTGGTGCCTGACTATGTCTGCTGACAAGCAGAGAAACAAATGCTCTGTGAGAAGAAACTCCTATCCTGAAAGCTTCAACTACTTCAAAACCCAATACTTCCACCTGCTGAACAGGCATCGCTGCCATGCCTCATCCTCTGCTCTCACCTTATTGAATACTATGTCCCGTCCAGGGTTTCAGTCCTCTTCTCATCAAAGTCTTCCATAGGATTGAGCTCAGGTCGCTTTAAAGCTTCCTGAAGCAGCTCTGTTCCTCTGGCGCAACAAAACCATCAACCTCAAGAGGAGGGAAACACCATGCACAACGAGTTGTGCTTTCACAGTAGATGAACCCAGATTGTGCACTTGTTTCTGGAAGGAATTGGGATGATCTTGAATATCTGCCTTCAGAATAACTTGGCCTTGTTTGGGAACACCATCTTCAGCTTACAAACATCCTGATCATTTTTGCACTTTTGATCTAGAGGTCTTAAAATCCTTTACAAACGAAGATAAGGATCAGTTCCCTATCACATCGATGGAGGCTGAGGTACAAAAATAGTTCCCACTGATTGGGGGTAGAAAGAAAAGAGAGTCTTGTAAGTTCACTTCAACCAGTCTGTGAAACACCTGGCTTCCCCCTTGAGTGACATGTTATAACCACAGGGGAGAGGTGTGAACTGTCACCTGATGTCTCGGTAGGACGCAACTGAGAAGTGTAATGATAACAATTTAAATGTCGTTATAAACTGGTTCTCCAGTGATCATTTTAAAAAGTCAAAATATCACCTCAGTAGCTGAAGAATAAGTACCAGGAACAGATATATGAAAATACCAGTTTTATGGAAATGTATTCCACTAAGGGAATTCTTATTCCTACCCATTGTTTCCATGCTTTTCTCTGAAGGCTGTCATTACCAGGCCAGGCAGACACAGATTTCTCAAGTTCCTGATGGTGGTTACATTTTTATTTGCTCTTTAGAAAGGAGCACAAAATACCCTTCCTACTACGAGTTGGCCAAGCTGCTTTCCTGGCCCTGAATCCCACAGTGCAGTACTTGCTTTTGCCACGAGATGGCCTAGCCATCTGTAAATGTCCTTCCTATTTCGGAGTGAAAGAGAAGGAAAAGAAAGAAGAGATCAGCCCTAAGCATTGCATAGTTTCCTATCTGTATGTTTCTAGTGTGCGTATCATTGTCGTTCATAGTCATCCAATAAAAGTCAGCAGCCGTTTTATCGAGATGGATTCTATTATGCAATTTCTGAATAGCTTGGCAGCGGTTTCTCCTGAACGGGATGTAATCTGTTCCAGCAGAGACAAAAACTGAGAGAGTCTGCTAAAATAAACTGAAATTCTCAGCCTGACTGAGTCACGGCCCTGTTCACACTATAAAGATCTGTGAACTGATTCTGCACTGATGTTTAGGGGACACCACGTGATTGCCAGAATCTTCCAATATGCCGTAATACCTCCCTCTGAGATATTACTCCTCCCTAGATCTCATGGCTCTGTATAGGAGAGCAAGTATTATTATGTCCGTTTCCCAGTGCAGGACAGTGGCTTTGGATTGCATAGAAGATAACTTGTAGTTGACCCTATCTTTATTTAGAAAGGACCTGCATGTATGAGAGCCTGCTTGTGACTTTGGATAGGAAGAAAGCTAGTGCTTGAAGGCTGCACAAAGGCAAGAACTTTAATGATTTTAAAATCAGCACTGGAACATGCATCCTAGAAGGCAAAATGCTGGAAAAGGTGTATGTTATTACAGGATGCTTTCCAAGCAGTGTACCAACATGTTAATCAAGTTTTATGGAGAAGTTTGAGGTTTAAAATAATTGAAAATAGACTGTGTATGTGCAAAAGCTCCTTTTAAAGCAAAGGAGGATTTAAGTCCACTAACACCTAATGGCAACTTTAAAAGAGGATAGTATTTTTATTGCCTATGCTGCAATTATTCAGAAAGCTTTTGTGTTAAAAGGAACAAAAATACATGCATGTAAAGATATCTACATTGACGAAGCAGCTAAAACTGGAGTTTAGTTGACCTGAAATATTGAGGCCAAATCCTACAGGAAAATAGTGCTCAACCTTTCTACAGGGTAAAGTTTTGAAAGTTAGGACAGGCCTCCTTGATTCTTCATCACTGAGCAGCTCTGCCTTGTTTTAAACCACAGCTACAAACTGCACTCATTTTGCTGTAGTCAACCTCTCCTGTCCACCCCTCTAATTCTCCATCACCAGCTTTCATGCTCATCGTAGCTGCGGCAGCTGTTGAAGCTGCCACTTCAGCACAAGTCATCTCCTTCGTTCCTTAAGACTTCTCTTTGACACTTGGGCTGATGTCAGGCAGCATCACTCCATACATGCCTATCATGCTAGTTTTCTGCTGATTCTTTACTACTCCAGATACTCAGTGCCATCAATACTTAAATATCCTGACATGGACTTCTTTAGCGATATCCCTGCAGCTCCTCAATCTTGGGGTCTTTGCAGTTATATTTCCTGTATCAGTGAACTACTCCCATTGCAACATGATGGATAGTGTGTGCTTTGTTCAAAAATGTAATGATAAGATCAACAAAGGCTATGGCAAAACTAAGGGCACACCCATGGCTAATAAAAAGATTGGAAAAGAGAATATTTCAAACATGAGATCACAGAAGGAGAACATGTAAAAAAGGTCAGGCACATTCAGTTTAATGGAAAGGTGTAAAGCAGTCACAATTACTGCCTGTTCCAACAGCCAGCCTTTGGGGCTTTTTCCATTTAGAAATCTGTTGATGCTGATTTGTTTGTGACTTAACCTAATTATTTTATCTGTTCCTCTCAGTCTGTTTTAGGCCCTTAGATGGCTCCCAAGCTCCTGTAATCTCAATCAGCTTCTCAATACACAAGTGATCAAATATTTAGATCCTGTATAATCTTTAGCTAGCACCTCACTATATTTATTGTCTGTTTATTTATTTATGTGCGTGGGTAGCCTGATCTTCTGAATCAAAGACCTTGAATAATGATGATATTTGTTGCAGAGCAGCGTGCAGTGTGTTGTGGCTGGGGGATGGCAGGACTTCCCTGCTATTTTAACTGGATTCCTCCCTGCTTCAGTAGCAACCTAAACATGGATTATAGGAAGAAGAGCCGTAATGAAACTAACTGATGACTCCTTTTGTTCACAGCCATACGATGTAAATTTACAGGTTACGTCTGTGTTGTCCAAACTCTCCCTGTTTCCTCATCCACATATACATGAATACCTTTTGGATCCCTATGTAAATTTGGCTTCAGGTTGTCGATCTCTCTTCTCTGTTATTGTCAGGGTGAGTAAATGAAGAGGTAATGTTTATATGTGCTTACGCCATGGTGAGAAACTTTGAATCTCTGTAACTAATTTTAAAGGGTGGGTAATGTTGACTTTAGAGTGGCAACAGTTCAGTCTCTTGCAAGGAATATAAAGATTTTTTACATGTCCTACAAGGGAAATTCACTTTCCACTGAATCAGCTGGTTGTATCTGAAGATGTTTCATCGCCATGTTCATGCAATCTCATCATATGGATGTAGAATTCCCCTTACATCTTCAGTAATATTGTTTTAATGCTGGGTAGGCCATACTGCTGTCATTCATGTGGTAGTGTCACATGCTGCTGTAAGTACAAGCATCCATCTGTCCTGAAACTGGATTATGAAGGAGTTGGCTTGGATTCAGGCCCAAGTAAGCTCCACTTCTGAACACTGCTTTGCATGCAGCACTATAACACATGGTCTTGTGTCCTAGCCAAGTGAGACTCCCTCCCTCTGCCCTGCCTGTAGAGCCCAGTCCACTATAAAATAGCTCCTACTTATCTCCCTCCAATCTCATCTCTCCCTATAGCACACTGCCATCTTCACTTGACTAAGCAAGCCTCTTCTCTGACCACAGTCCCTTCTCTCCTGAGCCAGGGGTGAATCCTTTGATAACGCTTTTCAGAGGGAGCTGTTCATTCTCCTACAGTGCCAAGCACATTGCTGGCACTTAAGTCTCCTGTCCCTTCATGTCACTGACTTCACACCCCCTATAATGTTGCACCTTAATACCTCCCTTTCTGCAATCTTATCTAAAACGATTATAATATTGGCCAACTCTGTTTACCTGTGTTAGTTAGACACATTCACCATGGCTACAGGAAATTTCCATTTGTGGTAGCTATGAAGAAGGGTTTACAGTGCTTACACCTTACATCTGTCTTTATCTGCTGTCCCCACATCTCTAATTCTTTCTAAGATTTTTTGGGTTTATGCAGTGCAGTTCTTTTGTCACTATCTAGTGACCAGACCTCATGGGTTCATAGTCTGCATGCGACCACGGTGCTGATCTTTTCAGCTCAGGCATTGGTCACTCGTGCTTGAAGATACAGAAGTCTGCCCCATTCAGTCTTTGCTGCCAGCCATCCATCTGGGGTGTCAGATTGCATCCAGATGACTCTGTTGGTTTCTCCAGTAATTAGAAGAAGGGCATGCTGTCAGTAGCTGACAAACTAGATAGAGTTTGGCCTGAGAATCCAAGGGCAGAAAGCTGCCCTTGTGGAACAGCTGTGTAGCTGAAATAACCACACCACAAGCTAAGTGCTATTTAAGGACCATTGTCTGGCTCTTCATTTGCATCACTTCATACAGTATGTCTCTGCCTCTGCGGTTTGCAGGTCGTTGGAGACCTTATGGTGAGAATCCAGCGCATTCCAGATTTCACTCCTAAACTTCTGCTGGTCAGAAAGCGTCTTCTTGGCTTAGAGCCTGAGGGGCCCATGTAAGTAAACTAAATTGCAGTCCTTTTGTGATATTTCTTTTGCTTTCATGTGCAGCTTCTCATCTTGTGTTGTTTTTTTTTCTCTTTTGTTTTTTTCCCCTTGTTCCCAGCATTGACCACATGACATTACTAGAGGGAGTGATTGTACTGGAAGAGTTCTGTAAAGAGCTGGCAGCAATTGCATTTGTGAAATACCACACCTCATCTACACCGTAAATGAACGTGTCATGTGGCTGAGCTCCAAAATCTTCTAGTACGTTTCAGTCAAAAAAAACAAAACAAAACAACAAACCCATTGACCCACTCAGGCAAGCAGGGATAAAGCCTCCCACCAAAGTGCACACGATAGAATTTCTGTTGGGTGATGGTGAATGGCAAGTTCTTGGTCATCGTTTCACAATTTGTCAGTACAAGCCGTGTTGTGAAGGAAATGAAGATCTATCCATTCAAGTTGACACTGAACCCAGAATGCAATCAAAGAGTCTTCAGGAAAATCAAAACATAACATTTCTAGCCATCGTTTGAAGAGCTGCAAAAACTGATGAACCCCAGGCTCCGAACTTTGCTCACTATTCTCTTGTTTTAACAGTGTTTTAGGAGTTTGGGGTTTTATTATAATCTGAGGCTTACATGCTTGCTTCTGTCTTGTGACCTTTATTATTTTTAAATATCAAGCTAATTTTGTAATGTTTTCATGTCTTAATTATTTAAGGGGCTTTTTTTCTCTTCAGCTGGAAATATGAAAGGAAAAGAGTGAGTCAGCAAGCAGAGAACAAGTGTATTATTTAAAATGGAGAGAGGATGAAAAAACCTGCAAATGCATATGATCTGTATGCGATTGATTTTAATTTTTTTGACTGTTCTGCAAAAAAATTTCTGATTCACTACTGCATTTTTCAGAAGTTGCATCAGTGTAAAGCTGATCTTAATGGAGTTGCACTGTACAACTGTCAGTAACGCAATGTTGAATCAGATCCTCTCTGTAGTTGGGAAGTATATTGTAAGAGTGGGTATTTGTAGTATGGTGGTCTTTGACTTTCCAAATGGTTTGTTGTGTTCATCTGTGTAAGTAGATTTGCTATAGACTTCTGCGTGTGGGCCTCAGTTTGTCTGAGTTATGTCCCTTTCTTAAGGCTGTTAATTATACAGGTCGTTAGTAGTAGTTGCTGAAACAGTATTCATTTTGTTTTAAAATGCCATTTAGCAGATGTTGGTTTAAGTATATTTCTGTGCCTTTAAAATTGGCAAAGGAAATCTTCTGTCATTCTTAACTCGTTTTTTTTACTGTTCTCATCCTAATGGTAGTGTCCACGCAAAAGATGGACTCATGCCACATGAGGCGGCACTCAAAGGGCTGATACTATTCTTAGGACCAAAACACCTCCCCTGGTTTCCACAGTGCTAGGAAGCAAACCTGCTTCCCAGTGCACCCTTTGCAATATGAAACCTACTAGCCAGCACAAGCTATGGGGTACATGTACCAGCCGGAGCAGACACTGAAGGCTCAGGAGGATGGACCCCTCAAGCACCCTTTGCTCCTGCTCTTTTTGAGTGATTGCAACTTGCACCTCAACAAGCTCTTGTTGCTGTCAGTGGCATATGCACTAGCAAGACAGAGGGGCTGGACATGCTCCTTAACCTTCCTCCCAGTCATGGTGATCTTTGCCCTGCTGTTTGCACAGAACAGTCCCCCTAGCCCCTCCTGTTGACATTGAAGCCAAGACAGACAAAGCAGGATGTAGCCCTGAATGTTTACAGTGTTTCCCTTTGCTTGTCTTGCCTAATACGCTATTTGCACACAGAGTGCCAGTTTCTAATCTGATTTACTTCAGTGTAAATTTGGACTAATTTAATCAAGTCACTTGAGTTCCTCCAGATTTGCATGAGTGTATCTGGCATAAGAATCTGGCTGCCCCTGATTTTGCTGCCTGTTTTGTTTTTTGGATTTTACATTTGTAGACACTTGATGGCGAGTACTTCTTTAAATTCGCAAATATATAAAGCGCAACAAGAGCGTTCTCCCCAGTCATGGGCAAAAATCGCTCCCAAGTATGTTTAGCAGTGGGAGGGTTCTGCTGGTGAATACTCCTGTAAGGTTAATGGGTTGTGGAGGCTAAAAAAAAGCAGGTTTGGCACCACTCCAAAAGAGAGAAGCATTGCCCAAAGGTGACTGCTGTAACACAGCACGTTGATTCACCAGCTCCCTGTGCTGCTTGCCATCAACAGAACTACAGTGTCTCACAACTGGCACGAATGATGTTCCCAAGAGAGCGTGGCTTTGGCTTTAACTGTTACATGGAAATATTCCTTTTAATTCCCTGTGCCAGATTTGCTAAATTTGGCCAAATAAAGTTTTCATCAGATAGGTTAATAAGAGCAGATTTAAGGAAGAATGGTTTCTCTTCATTCCTGTCCTTTTAGACAGATGTTTTGTGAGTAGCAAATGATTTTTAGAGTGGTGTGCATTACAATCAGTTCATTTGAGAAGCTTTGTTAATTTAATGCAACTGCCAGTACACAGTGCACATAGCACAAATATATATATATATATATTTGTAGATTTATATGTAATACGCACAGTTATGTTAACTTAGGCCCTCAATTAGCCAAGCATTTAAACATGAGCTTAATTTCAAGTATCTTCCCAAATCACAGTCATTTTAATGAAACTTAGGAAGATGCTCAAAGATAAGCAGTGGAGCTACACACACATTTAAGTGCTTTGCTGAATTGACACCTTTATTGTTTTAGCTTGTAGTTTGAGTTTAATTGTGTTTTCCTCCCAATTTAATTACTATTTTCATTATTTATTGGGAAACAAACCCTCTGACTCTTAGAATTTGCCTAATTTCCTATTAGCAACAAACCGGAAGACGTAACACTGTTAACATGAAAGCAAGAAAGATCATAAGGTAAATCTCCACTGGAGCAGTCTGAATAATGCAATCACAGTAAAGCCATTCAAGAAGTGCAGGGTGGAGACAGTGGCATTATTTTTTTAATCAGTTGCTGATTCCTGAGCTCATTGCACAGTAAAGGGTTGTATCCATCACTGCATGCAAAGACAGCAGCAGCATCTGTGTCTTTTAAATGCAAAACAATCCACCTAGCTGCAACTCTGATAAATTAGTGCTTGCACTGCAGAACAATAAAGGTTCACTGCAAATACTCTTAAATCGGAGATGTAATTGTTTAGTGTTCGGTCTTCAGTAGCCATGGTGATGCTATCTGACAAACCAAATGTAATTCAGTCCATAAATTATAAAAAGTGGATCTATGCTGATACTTAAAGAATCAATGAAAAGGAAAGCGTTAGCCTTTACTGCTTATGTGGGCGGTCCTTAGGAAACCATAATGACCAGAAATGATGACAATGACTTTATTTTATATATAAAAAAGACCATTTGAATTTTCCTTTAGAGATAGAGCTTTCTTTCTGTTTAAGTTTTTCATGCACTTTTATTTTTTAAAGCAGAGAGTTAAAGTCCACATTTTCATTCATCAGATCTATGTCTGTCACTGAGATGCCCGTTTTGGTTCTCTCTGTTTATACGTGCGTTTGTAACTAGTTATTTATTGCCCACAAGTGAACACCTGAGAAACACCGGCCTTGGAGCGAGATGTTCAGTGGATATGCAAATCCCTCAGGTGTGCGTGGGACTGGCAGGTGCTGCTCACTACCCTGGAAAATGTGGCCACTAGTGTTAGAGTGATATACTTGGGGGGTAAATAGTGGGAGTAGTTGGTTCCAATAAGCAGATCCAAACTGCATTTTAACCCTAATGCACATTTCTGTAAATAAAGACATTTTTACTTTTTTGCCATGTATTGTATGTACCTGATTTGGAAGCTGATGTAGAAAATTTTGTAATAAGTAACATATACGTGCTAGAACAGAAGTTTGTCCATAGTCTGTTTCCTGTAGTCTCCCTAGCATTCAAATCTTATCAATGTAACGTTCAGTAATGTATTCGTCTGTGCAATATGAGAGCTGTGATTTGATACACAGCTTCAGTCTGGTTGTACATCACCTGTGTATATACAAGGACCGAAATCCTGAGCTCGCTTACACTATTGCTAGTGTAAAGATTGTTACACTTGATTTTACAGGGCACCGGTAATCATGGAATTGCTTTGTACGTGCATGGTAAATTTCTTACCATGACTTACTATATGAATGCACAGCTGCCATGTGATTATGAAATGCATCCTTATTTGTCTTACTGAGAGAAATGTTACAGTGAAGTACTATGTAAAATCTACAGATTGCATAAATGTGCTTTGGGTTGTATGATAAATCCCAATCTGTAAACTGTATAATATACAAGGCTTTCCAACCATGGTCACTAATATTTTCTGTGCCCTGTAAAATAGTGTTACTCTATGAATATATTCTCTTTGTTTTGCCTCCTGCCTTGTTTACATTAAACAGAGGATATTCAGTAAACTTTTTCTATTGAACTTTGTGTAGGTCACTGACTGACAGTGTTGCCAAGGGTTAGCAGATGTGTGATTTCCAACAAAGGAACTGTTGAAGCAGCCACATTACAATACGTACAATACCAGGTTTTACAAAGGAGGTTGTGATACAATACAATTTTTGTGCTAACAATGCATGCAGGATTAAAAGGGATATTCTCAAAATAAATTAATCTAATTTAAATGAAGTGATTGCTGATTTATATTTTTGCAAAATTCCAGATGAGTTTTGGATGCTCATTTTTGGGAGAAAATGGCACAAAATCGCTGTGACAGAATGAAAATGTTGTATTTTGTATTGTGCATTTCATCCTGAAGGATATTCAGGCTCTGTACAAGTTTTGTGTTTCAACAAATGCAGCCATTTCTGGGATAAAGCGTAGCAGATGTTTGTTTGGACACAGCAGCAGTATGGTTTAGTACACAAAGTGAAACAGTACATCCAGTGTGCCATTTAAAACCTGGAGGTAAGTGAAGCAGACTGAATGTAATCACTCACTCCAGATAGGCTAGTGTCCCACTACTTTGAGCTTGCAAATGGTCAAGACCCTAGCTGTATGTCTCAGGTGACCTCCAAGAGCACAGTGCCTAGTTTACAGACCCAAATGCCTATGCCATCTACTTGAACAGCTGCCGTGAGGTGCCTGCAGCACCTTGAGGTTTCCATTCTCTTTCTCCCCAACTTAGCTTCTGAACTCTAATGAAAAAGCAACTTGAGCAATACATGATATAGATCCCCATACATGTGTATGTGGTACTGGGTGATTGCGGGTTGTCAGCATGGTACGGTATCTATCAGGTACCTGTCCTTGAAAACTGCTTCAGTTGCACTGTAATTCCTGTAAGCTCATTTACAAATCTTTTTATTTCTTGATGTCCATTTTTACTCTCTCTGTTACTGTGCTGCGTGTAAAGGAGAGAAACCACTGCAAATGCTTTCTCAGCTGTAACATAAAGATGGCAACACTTGGATTTCCTGCTGTCAAGATGCACTTAATAGATGTATTTATGGGTTTCTGTGATCTCCAGCTTTACTCTTAGGCCCCAGAAATTGTCATTTCCCATTATTTGCTTTGCCTACAGGAAGGAGTCAAAGATTCCAGGACTTAAGTCCTTAGCAGTATGGAGAGACTGCTTAAAATGCTAGTCTTAAATCTTTCTCAGTTTTGACTATATGGCTTTAGCATCTCCCAAATACCGTATAGCAATCCTACATTTCAAAGCCAAGCTGCTATATTCAGGCTTTTGCCATTCAGATGTCTTTCTCTTTTGAGGCTCTATATACCTTAAAAAAAAAAGACACAGTGGTCCATCTAGATGTGGCTTTTACTGTAATACTATTAACCTGTTTTGGGGCCTCTTTGATGCAAGTATGATTAATGCTGACTTACTGACTTCGTTAACCTCCTAATCCTTCTGGTGTCAAACAGGTGTGGAATGTGATCCAAGTGAGTTAAGGTAGATTAATGTTCAGAGAAATGAATCTCTCACAAACTGGATAAGTCCTGTGGGCCTAGACCCTGTGCCACTGACACGGCCTTTATCTGCTGAGCTCTGTTTGAAAGATGAACGGGAGAACTGAAGCACAATTCAGAAATCAAGCGAGGCACATGGTGGATTAGAGCCTTCAGGTGTCATAAGCTTCTGGGGAATCTCAAAGCAAGGCAAGTGTGAAAAGCCAAATGTTACAAGTTCAGACAGATGGCTGGTCTCGCTTTTGGAGATCTGTAAAATAGGATACTGAGGTGCATCTGGCTGACATTTTACAACTTGGCTTCTCTTCAAGTGGCAGGGCCCATTGATGCCACCCTTGGAGGATGATACCTGTGTTATGTGACTCACTTTTGATCAGTCTTTCATGGCCTGCTTTCTGCTTGTTTACAGGAAAGGCTGTCAGTTGCATGAAATTAAATACCATGATACTACAGGATTGACAGCTATGACATTAAAAAACAATATCTCATCACTTTGATAACATGAGCATACTACTTACTGCTTCTGCCTTTCTGCTCTTTCATATTATGGTTGTGTTTTGTCCTAGTGAAGTACTTTAAATGCTGAAAAATATAACTCTCCACAGGAAAGAAAATAAAGGGTGGCCTCCTCCCTTACCACAAAAGCATTACGTAATAGTATGCTGGATGATTGCCAAAATTGCAACCAGGAAAATTCAGGTTGGATATTAGGTAGAACTCTCTAATTATGGTGGTTAAGCACTGGAGCTGCTGACTTAGGTTGTGGGATCTCTGCCACTGCAAGTGTTTAAGTGCATGTTAAATAGTTGGCTAGAATTGTTTAGACAGAAATGAATCCTGCCTTGAGCTCGGGGTTATGACCTCATGAGGTCCCTTTCTGTCCCTATTGTGTGTAATATGATCCTATGATTTTAGATCGAAGATCCTGCAGAGAAGTACAAATCTATTCAGTTGACATATCTGGGTAACCAGATGAAATGGGCCTCAGTTGCTTCAAACAAACAGTTGCACAGGTGGAGAGCTGGAAGGGAAGAAATCCTCCATGGAGAACCCAAGTCAGCCCAGCCCACTAAGCACATGTCTACCTTAGGAATTTGTTAGACGGTTCCCAATCTGTGGTACGCATTAACAGATTTATTATCATTACTTTTTATATGGCAAAAATTTGCTGGTGATACTTAAGGTTGAATTGAAAAATTTGCTGGTGGTACTTAAGGTTGTATCATTTTAAATTGGTGATGTGCAATCTGTCAGGGTTTGGGGGCCGCTAGGTAAGATTAAGAAAAAAAACTCCAGGAAGGTTGGTGTGGTGGGGGTGAAGATGTTTTGTGTGTGCTTGTGCATTTCAGGGAAGGCGGTGATGCTACCAGTCTACATTATCTACTCCCAGCTTGGAAGGAAAAAGGATAAACTGCAGGTCTTGCTCCTGCATAGTAATAAATGACTATTTTTGCCTTTTGAGACCAGGGCTGGAGGGAGTTCTGACAAGAACATCAAAAGCTATTCAGGAAAGTGGGACTGACTGGCTGAGGTGGAAAGGTTAAAAGGGTTAAATGTGTCCAGAGTGCCTAAACCAATGGCTAAGGTGGAAGAGGAACATAAATCTACAAAGGTATGAAGGATTTAACTGTCAAGAACTGAGGAATTATTTAGCATAATTGATGGGAGTGAAATTGGGCATAATGGGATGGCACTAGGGAAAATTGAGGCTCAGTGTCAATGAAAACTCCCTGACAGCGAGATCTGTCAGCCTCCCAGGAGGAATGGCAGCAAACCCATCACTTGACACATTTGAAAATCAGACTGGACAAACCACTATTTAATGTACAACAGGAAGCCATCCTGCACTGGGAAGGAGATGAGCTCAGGGGTCTCTTATCTCTCACGTTTCTGGGCTTATTAAGGGCTCTTGAATAATTTAAAGCTGTCCTGCTAGAACATAGGAGAGTGAATTGGTCCCCCTGAAAGTCTAACCCAAATAATTCTCGGTGATCCAAGGAAAGCAATTTTCAGCCCCTACAATGAGATTTGCTTAAGTAATAACCTCATTCCAAGAGTTGCGCCCTGCACAAATAGCAGGTGGTGATGCCTGATTAGCTTTGCCAAGGATCCTCACACGCTGAGACACATTGTAGAGAAGAAACAAATTACCCAGGCCCTGAAACTTCATTATCTTTCACTCAAGAAACCCACTTCTGCTTCCCTCATCTCCCTATCCACAGGAAGCACCTGTCAAGTTTGTATTTCTTAATTTGAGTTTATTTTCTGGGTCATGAATTTTTATTTCCTCTGTCTTCCCTGAGACTTTTTTTTTGCCCTTAGCTGCATGTCCGTGAGCACTTTGTTTATTTCCAGAGTTTCAGTTTTCCTATAAGCTTCCTGAAAGGTGAGTAGGCAGATGAGGTTCTTTAGGTAAATCTGGTATCTTTTATTAGATCAGCTAAAATAGTTAGAAAAGTTCTTCTTTACACGCTTCAGGTGCAAACACGCTTCAGGGTAAGGAAGCATATGCAGTTGTTCTGTGCTCTTCCTGGATGGGAGGGAGAGAAGGGGAATGTAGTCCTGGTGATAAGATATAGCTGGTAAATAGGAGAGAGGTTAACTGGAGTATCAGATGTTAGGCAAGTTATAGTGTACCATAAATGCAGTGTCTATATTAGTCCATGATTTTTTGTATCCAGGAGATTGATGAAGTGAAGTTTGTAGGCTCGTCTGCAAAAGATGTTTTGAAAATTCCCTTTGAGGATTAGAACTGGGAGATTGGGGAGAGTGGTTTTCATGTGAGAAATGTGCCCCCACAGGTAATCGGGTATTCTTGTCTTTGTTAGATTTTCAGTGTGCAAAGAAGAATTTTTTCCACTATTTAGGTGGACTAATAAAAGATATCGGAACCAGTTTGCAACTTCACAGACATTCTCTCTAGACTGAGGAAATGCAGGCACATGCCTGCAGTGGCTCAAGCTAGAAGTGGGGGGCACTAGGGCAGCCCTCCCCTTCCCTTCCAAAGTGCTGAGCTCCAGGTGGCATTGTCAGGCCCCAGCAGGATACCCTGATTAGGGAGGGGTTTAAAGCCCCACCCTGCCTGCACAGTCCCAGGCTTTTCCCCACTTGCTGCTCAAGGGGCGGGCGTGTTGCTAGGCCGTGGCTAGCACTCTGAGGCAAAGGGGGTGTGTGCAGTGCATGGATCTGTTGATGATATGGAGCTTTTCATTCACCCTCTCCCTTCTTCAGACCATCTGCAACCCTGATGGGAGGGAGCCAGCAGGGGGCTGACAACAGAGCATTTATCAGCCCATCAACAAAACAAAAGCCTCTCTCATTGGTTCAAGCTCTTCTTAAACAGCTTTTTCCAGGGAAGGAGGGATATTACCAGTTGACCTGCTGATTAACTTCAAAAGCCCTAAGCAGACACTGTCCTGTCTGCCTTTGTCCTGTCCCAGTGAAATTGGGGAGAGACGCACACAGACGCCTCTCAGCATTCACTAGCATCCCATAAGCCTAGGGTCTGTGGGGCTGGAGTTTGTGCTGTGGGAGATATGAGGAAGGAAGGGGGGATCACTGCTTGAGCAGGGGGCAGGGGGAAGCCAGGCAGACCCTGCTGTGCCTCCAGTCTCCGCTAAAGATCCATCTAGGGAGCAGAAGAACAGGGCCATTCCTGCTCTCTGGACCAAACAGCCCAGTCCAGCTCAGCCCAGGGCTGCAAAGCATCTGGGATGCTGGGGGACTCTGGTTTAACTTTGGACCAGGAAGGGGTCTGGGACAGACATTGCATAAACCGGTTGACCCAAATCAGATAAGTCTGATACCACATTCAACCAGGTTTATTTTAAACCAGTTTCAGCCATTTTGAAACTGGTTTATATCCACTGAACTTATGTTCTGTTACAGGTTTAAATCAGTTTCTGATCACTTAAACCAGCTTATGTGTAATGTCTCTCCCTAGCCCCCCTATGTCCTTAGACCAACACGACTACAACCTATACCCCTGGAAGGTAAGTAAAACTTTTATAACATTTACTGCCTTGCCTTTTTACATTCCCTGTTCGTGTATCTCTATTTCTTCAAGTCTCACAGAATATCCTCTCTCTCTCTCTCTCTCTCTTCTCTTTACCTTTCAACTTCAGTAATTCATAACTATTTCAATTTTCTAAGTACATTAAGGACATCACATTCAAAAATCAACCTAATCCTAAAATCAAGATGGGTTCTCCCATTTAGATGCAGTTGTAGGACAGGGGACTAACATATCCATATCCATATATATGTGGCTATTTAGATAGCAACAGATCTATCTATCCATCTATCTCCAGGCTATATTGACAGAAGTAGGAATTTTGGTGCCAGGTCTTCACTTTCAAATAGTTCATGAACTTTCTGCAGTGGTTCAACTTTCTCCAAAATAACAACTAGGGGTAGTGTGGGCCAGGGAAAGAAAGGAAGACTCCAAGTGACAAAAAAGTGACTTTAAAACAAGCCAGGAAAGGACATTTGCTAAGAAGAAAAGAAAATCATGATTGTGCATCCTTCTTCCTTACGAAGGATAAAGAAAGCTTGATAATTGTGGAGGTTTTTGTTTGTTAGTTTTTCTTTCTGTCAGAGCTTTATGACAATTTAAGGGGTCTCTGTCTGAATCTATCTGAACTCCTGCTGATGTTCTAATGTTATCATGAAACTGCTGGAATGTTTTAATGCTTTTGTGAATGTGGAAACAACCCTTTGTTCACAGGGCCTGTGACATGGGCTCACTAGACTTTGGTCATGACCAAACTAACCAAACACTGGGTACATGACGGAGGTTGGCTAGAGCTGAAGAAAGCTATTCCTGACATCTTGTTGGCAGGGAGGGAGATGTAGAGAGAATGGTTAATTTCCGATGAGGACAAAGGGATGGAAATGATAAATCAGAGTTAGAGAAGGCTCATAGAAGGAACGAAGGGGAAGGCTTACAGAGTTGCACAGAGAACTAGGGGCAGGCAGGATGATGGGCTGGGCATAACTGAAGCAGGGTTGAAGCACATAGGGTGTGTATTGTGGGACCAGGCAAGACGAGCTAGCAGCTGATCTAGAAAGGCTCTAACGCCATCTAATAAGAGTTCAAGAAGCTTTGTTTGTTCTTCTCTGGCCTTCCATTGAGATCAGAAAAAATAATAATCCTAATGCTCTGAAATTTGCCTGTTCCAATGGTAAGCTTTCTGTTGCAGTCTTGTACTATAGATACACACAGAACCTAGCACAGCGGTGCAGTCATCTCAATGTCAGCTATGAAGATGTTATTTTAATAGCAAAATCAAATTAGACAGTTTTTTTCAACAAACAATTACTATAGTGGAAGAGTGACGTAACTATAATGGTCCAGCAAGGAATTCGTAAGGTATTGTCTTCTATTAAACTTACTGCACAGTTGGAATAGAATTCAATGAGCTTCTGAAAGTAAGTCATTCTTCATCCTTTTCTTGCATGTTACTAGACATCCTAAAAAAGCAAAAACTCGATGTACCTTTTCTTTGCAGTTTACTTTTAATTCTTTGTGCCAGTTTGGTTTCCTCAACTCCCCACAACTGTTAGACATCAAAAATAGGCTGCTCTTTGTTGTAATATATCAATTAGAATAATGTATTTTACAGACTTCCTTTAAAAAAGGCCAACATAAAACTAAATGTGATTTGTTCAACTAGTCAGGTGGTACCACCATTTCAAAATCGGTTGCTAAAAGTCACTAAACCCCAAACATGATCTTTGACAACCACAGTTCTGGCTGGTTCAGTATGAGAATGGAAAGCTGGAACAACTGAATGTATTTCTATACTGGTTGAAATGGAAAGAAAAAGTCTATTATTTGCAAGGCACTTTGGACTACAGTATAATTGACATTGATTCCCTGAGCTATGAGCAGTTGTATCAGAAAGCTGATATTTATCCAGTAGATCACTATTTGCTATCTTAATTTCATTTTGTTTCAGGAAGAACGAAGGATGTGGGAACTGCAACTAACCTGGTACTAATAATCGTGGGCAGAATAATGGAGACCATTTAAACAAATCTGTCATAAGTTTACTTAGTTCTCATGCAAATTTCCATTACTGTTTCTCTTGCTGATTGTTCACTCTACCTTGTTCCCTTCTCCATTTAGCTGTTTTTAATTGCCTTTATTATTCTCCCCACACTGGGATGATATAATATCTGGCTCCCTGCTGAGCCATTCCCTTTTGTGCCAGGAGTGCTGACCTCGTGGGTTTCTGTTTTTGAATGAGTGAAACGTTTTCCTTTCCATGTGAGAGCCAGACAACTTTGACCATTGGTAATCTCTGCAGCAAATGATGACACAACATTTTTAATGCTTCAGGACATAGACTAATGAGGGGCCAGGAAGGAGTTACTTACCATAAGGTATTTATTTGCATTATGGATTTTTTCAGTATGCAACATAGGCACAATCTGCTGCAAGATATAGGGCATCAGCCTTAGATTTGCATGTGGTGCAAAGGTGGACAGCTGCAGGTGTGCTGATTACTGTCAGGCCCATGACAGGAGGTGCTGTAGTTCCCGGGGAGGTTGTGCCAACCACCCTAATCATAAAGGAATTTGTTTTGTCTGAGTATGGTGGACCTAGCCCCAAGAGAAGAGTATGAGTATCCCTTTCCTAGCATCCACCATACTCCTATCTCCAACAGCTTTGAGGACTCCTGACCTCTAGCACTTCACCTAGCAGAAGTTTTTCATACAAAGCTAATCATGTGAATCTTTGAACAGTTAGCAGGACAGTTGGTTAATAACATTATTTAGCACTGGGGAGGGTGGCATGTTATAGAGCTCGTGTTTCTTTGAATGAGTTAGTCTATAAGATGCCACCTGCTCTGCCTAATTTCAGACTAACATGGCCAATAGCCTCTCTGGTTTTCGGCACTGACATTCGGCCAAACTTTGTTGTGCTAGCCCCTGTGCAACCAGAGAAAATTCAGTCCCTTCCCACCACGAGCTGACAACCTAGAAGATCAGCAGTAAGAATGGCACTTGCTATCTGGGACAGCTGTTGATTGCCTTACTCAGGCAGTGTCCTTTAAGCTGATGCAAATTCAGCTCAGAAAGGGCCTCAGAGTTAGACCCGATTCCTAAACTTAGAAACACTGCGCATTTCATTCCCACCCCCTGCCCCGTTCCCTGTGCCACCCCCTCAATAGCTGCACTTTCCCCTGCAAGATGCAATTCTATCAGAATAATCTTCTCTCTGCTCTCGGGTCCCCCGCCAAAGACATAATGGTTCATTGTTCCAGTGCCAACCTGGCAGGAACTGTATTTCTTCCTGACAAGTTAGTGTGCAGGTGGGGAGATAATTTATCAGTGGGAACTATTATTAGCTTGGCATTTTTCTCTTGGTGTCTTGACTCACTAAATATTGCAACGCATTTTGTGGGAGCTGATATTTGTATTTAAAACCATTCTAAGCCACGAGCCTATAAAGGTGGCTGAGTCAGAAATCATGTAGGGGATGCTGCCGCTGCATCTCTCGGGGACGATGTGCTGTAAAGAGCTGATGCTGCTCTTCTATTAAGGAAGCCTTCAGAGACACAGAGAGTGATTCTGACAGTGAGGTTGGTGGTTGCTCTAGGGCAGGAACCTGGTGGCTGGCCAATTTTAAGCAGCATGAATGCACCCCATTTATTCAAAGGAATGGTCTCAGTCACAGGTTGCATACGTGTGTGTAGGTAACACAAAGAGCTGGGTCCTGCAGACTCAAAAAAAAAAAAAAAAGGGGCTGTTCCTTATGTCCCAAACAGTGGTTTTATTGCAGGGTTGGCAAATGAAAAACTTATATTCCCACTAAACCGAGAAGGGTAATTGCACCCTAATTTTCTGAAGTACCTGTTTTTCTAGCGCGAGCACAGCACTTGACTGTGAGCGGACAAGCTGTTTGCAAGAGCGCACTGAGGTCAGATCTACTGTGCCAGGCAAGGGTGCAATCAAACAATCTTTGTGGTTTCGGGTGGGCTGCCTCTTATACCAGAAGCTATGTAGCTGCATCCATGCAGATCTGTGGGCAGGCTAGCTAGCACTGCTAAGTGATTGCAAGGTAGCCTGCCCTCGTGCTAATTAGCTCGCTCACTCACAGAGCCAAACACACATGCATACATACATGTGGCTCCACTGCCTTCAGGCACCACCACAGCCTGTGCACAGCAGTGTGGCATGCCTGACGGTGCCACTGCCTGTCATGGTAAGTTCACCATGTAAACACGGTATGAAGGGACGAATAATCTTGGGGTTCAATCCTTGATGTCAAAAGAGCCTGGCTTCTGTTCCTGGCTTGGCTTCTCGCTTGCTGTGCAACTTGCAGCCTCTGTTTTCCCCATGAAAACTTTTAGCTTTGTCACAGGGATGTAACCAGTCATAACTCATTCCTGTTTGTAACAAATAAGCTGCATTTCCTTCCATGAAAGAAAGCAGAATTATAAGTCTCTCTCATCTTTATCAGATAAACCGCAGTCTTTGCAAATGACAGCTATGGGCAGCTGAATGTGCAGGCAAGTACCATGGCAAGACATCCCTTTGTAAGGGCTTTAACGATCAAAGGCAATCTAGGGTTGACTGGAAACCAATTACCTACTGCTGGGTGGACTTTTGAAAGCTAACAAGATATTCATGCACTTTTATTCTTTGATCCCCCAAATAACCAATATAGAGAAAAGGAAAAATGGCACAAGGATGTAGTGAGAAAGGAGAAGGAAGAGAGCCTGCCCACAGGTTACTTGGACATATTAAAAAAAACCCCCAAAAAGCAAGCTATAAGCTTAATCAATGATTCTTTTCAGTTATTGATTCTTTAACTCAGCGGATTACTTAACCATAAGATTCCAATATGGATTAACCGTAAATGTCCAAAATAAGATCCATTCAACTCTGCTTTTATTATTAATTATGTATCTGAGGTGTGATTTAACCCCTGTCTTTCTGGGGTTTGGGGATTGCTAGGCTGTTCTCTTTCTCTCCCATATAATATTCCTTTATATATACTATAATGTACTCTCCTTTAGGCAACCCCCTTCTGCTTCGCATGCCGCTCCGAATTCCCGCGGGGTGAGTCCATGCCTGTGTTTTGGATTGCAGGTCTTAATTTATCGTTACTTCTGTTGTTATCAGGCGGTGGGCCAAAGTCATCACTGAGATATGCAGTGGAAGCATTTTTATAGCATTTCACCCACTTCTTTGGCCCTGTAGCTTTAATTTTAGTTTTGTTCTTGGGGGTCAACATTTGTAGCATGGCAATTAACACTGCGCTTCTGCAACCGAACGGGGATTTACAGTGTGGAGCACTTGGCAGCCACCCGGTGAGGTGGAAAGGGGGGGCGGGGAGGAAAAATGAGTGCAACCTCTCCCTTTTTCATCTGGCACACACCAGTGGATCAATGACTGAAATGGATGAGGGCTCGCCTGAAGTGTCACAACAGTGTAACAATGCGGCTGCTATCAATAGGTATTGCTACAACTGAAAATTACAGTGGGAGGAAAGGAAAGAACAGAAAAAGATTTTAAAAGGCTACAGACTGGTGATTCGCGGTTTGTAATGTTGACCTCTCTTTTTCTTATCTGCTAATGCTCGGCTGTCCTGCAGGCTGCTGGACCTTGAATCTGGTATTGATAACCCATGAGGCAGCAGGAGAAGCACCCAAGTGCATTAGATCCCAGCGTGTCCTCCATGCCATGTCTAAACAGGAATCAAACCAGTGTTTGCCAAGATGGGTGGGAGGTGTTACAGTAGTGGAAACCTTCAAAAGAAGACTGGTGTTATCGGCACTGATGCTGAGTGATGGAGAGTCTCTCTCAGCTCAAGGTGTTGAAGCTGTTTCCATTGGGTTTTCCTCCCAACCAGACCCCAAAGCAAAAGCTGACAGAAGGCAAAAGGTTTGCATTAGGAGTATTTACTGCTCAAGCCCTGGTTGCACTAAAAGTCAAAAGCCGGGTTGACTAGTGAAGTCAGGATTTGGCTGTAGTGCAAAACAAAGCAGTAACAACCAAAACCACCCTGGGTTGATAATTTATTCAAGGGAGTGTTTGATACTGTCAGTAAAATCTGGTCCCTTTTCTACCGAGGGGGCTCTGCCATCACGCACCGGTAGCTTCAAATACTTCATGGTCCAATGGATCTTTTTCATGGTCTCATGTCCTTTCTTTGTACCTTTCTTTAAGCAAAATAGGGCTTATTTCAGAAGACTTGCTATCCCTCCGCTCCTGCAGGCTTGTCCCACTGGATTAAAAATGTCCACTGTGTGTTCTGAGACCCATTAAAAAAAGGAAAATATTCAAGTCCTCAAAGAAAGGACTTGTCAGAAAGGAGCAACTATGATTCGATGATTTGCGTTCATACTTTGCAGTGCTGACCTGCATTCTGCCTCTTGTACAGAGTCCTTCTCCCCTTGTCCATCTTGCTGCAGAAGGATTTGGCTGCCATTATTATGCTGCTCAGAAATGCTGCTGCCCTTTCTGGGAGCAGGCGAGAGGTGAAAGGAAGCCTGGAGTCTATGCAATAACTTACCAGAACACTTCATGCTAGTGACTCGTTTTGAACAAAAAAAAAAAAAGTCTCCCAACTTAAATGAATTATGGTAAGTCCTGCCCCCCCGTCCCCAATGTTGCCCCCTGCCCATAAACTTGTTCTGTTTTTCCCTTCCCAATTCTTTTGTATTTGTTCAGTGGTCAGCAAAAAAAATGTTTTCCCCTTAATTTAGCCTTTTAACTTTGCTTTGTGCCTGTTGAGTAATGGATGTTGTCCAGGAGGGCAGCAAGTAGGGAGGCCAATGGGGTAAACGCTGAATGCTTGGGCATAAATATTTTAGAGAAGTGTGTCAGTGCAAAAGGCTTAGCTGCTGTTAGACACCCTTGGAGGTCAGGTTGCAAGAACCTCTGTTCACTTCCCGAGTGCCTGCCTCCCTGGCCATCCGGCATGGACAGATCAGAGCCAGTAATAAATACCAGGGATATGAGGGGGAACAGGAAATATTTACAGTGCAATAGCAAAGCAATCCCTGCAATCCTGCCATGTCACACACTTGTGCAGCCAGTTTGTCCTCAATCAAGGGCTACAAAACTCCTCCACTGCCAAGCAGTTTTGCAGCGATTAATTCAGGCCCAATGTGGTTTTATTGTAATTAAACTGTTTTCTGTGAGCCATATTATGCATGGAGTTGTGGAAGTTATCCAACCCAGTGTTTTATAAACAGGAACTGGCACTTTAGCACTTATGTCCCTTTCTAACTGATTACCTCATAGAAAATGCTTCAGTACAACTGGCATTTATAGACATAAAAATACCTATATTAAAAATCTACTACAGCAGTAATGATCCACACCACTTACATGTTATAGAGCAGCATTTCTCAGCCCATGGGTTGGGACCCAAAAGGGGGTCACAAGAATATATGAAAGGGTTGCAAACAAACTTTAAAAATGGATTTTCCTTTAAAAGAGAAAACCATGGGAAACTGTGAGTTTTCCCATAAAGGCTGGAAGAGTTCATATCCATCCATCCCCCCAGCCTCACACACCCAGTCCCTGCCCCATACCCTGGGGGGCTCAGGTCTGAGGGCAGGGGGCAGTGGATTAGGAGTGAGGGGCACCGGCAGGGCCAGGGGGTTGTTTTTGATTTAAACTATTTACTGGGTGTCACAGGCCAGCTACGCACTGTGAGTGTATCAGCTGCGAGGCTGCCGGGTTCAGGATCCAGGAGACAAGTTGGGAGTGAAGTAAAGGCAAATTACTTATAGCTTAGCATGCAACAGTTAACAGAAAGGTTAATGTGACAAACAGATAGTACAGTAATAAAAAGCTCATAGTGAATGATAACAACAGACAGACAGAATGACAATCCCTCTATGCCAGGTGCGCACCAAGTTGTTCCAGCGAAGTCAGGTGTCCCCAGTCAACGCTGTCCGAGGGGTCACCGGGAAAGTCCCTTGGTCAGGATCTGGTCCTTACTCACACTAGGAGTCCGGGGTCCAGGTGTGGTACAGCGATGGTCCTTCTGTCCCGTCCTTCATGCTGGTCACCTGACATACGTGCTTCTTTATACCTTATGCTAATCTGTTGACTTTAGAGCCACTCACAATCTTGCCCTATAGCTGTTACCCTATGGGATCGAAAGGTTACAGCCTGAACTTGGGTTCACCCAATAAGCAAATTATACCACATTACTTTGAGGTTTGAAATTAGCATTACCTGCCTAAGCTCAACTCCTTAGTTTTTTATTCCTGGATTCCTTGGAATGTGCTGATTATATTAGGTGGTCAGATCTGGTTACGGCTTGACCTTTAAAAAACCTGTTAGATCAGCTAATCTTGTAGCTCTGCTTATTTTGGGGGCTCAGTCGTCCCATGATCAGTGCAAACAGTTAGATTCAACACTTTGGTTAAATTGTGACAGACAAATTCCATTTGCAGGTTGCAAACTTACAAGCTTTGCATTTGCTAATCTTAACTGCTTAGACAATTACCAGATGCTTCCAAGAGCATATATTTTTTGATTTAACCCCTCTGGTTCTGGCTACCACAACTGGGTCAGGCCTGGTCAACAATGTTTACAAATGGGTCCTGTTACAAAAAAAGGTTGGGAACTGCTGTTATAGAGAACTGTAGTGTAATGGTGCTGTACTGCAAACAGATAGTATGAGATTTTCAAAGCCGCCAAGGAAATCTGAGCACCTAAGTTCCCATGAATTTTAATGAGAACTGGCATTTAAAGCTCTATTTAGGCACCTTTTAAAATCCGAGCTACAGAGCACAATTACCGAAGAATATTTTTATAGGTGCTGATTAAATACTCTGATCTATGTAATATTATGTCAGGATAGTTTGCAACCTGCTTTATTCATAGTGGATTAATAAGAACTGCCCTACTGGGTAGGTCAAATAAGTCCACTATCCTGTTTAGGTCAAACAAGCCCAGTATCCTGTTTCTCAGAGGCTCTAAAAGTTTTTTTGTGAGTCCATGCTCACAGCTCCTATGAGCACATCCAGACATGCGGGAACGTATGGTATGTGGCGCCACAGACTGGTATATGACACCACACGTCACACATGCTGCATATGCAGGCATTCCCTGTGCTGCTAATTTGTGGTGTGGGGGGTTGCCATGGGGAGATCCTGGTGTCAAAAAAACCCACACCTAAAAAAAGTGGGCAGCACACGTGGCAGCGTGCATCACCCGAAACCAGAGCCTGGCTGGCTGGAGCCATGCTCCAGCTCCTGGCCAGGCTCCCTGCTGCAAGATTGCTGTGGCTGCAGCTCCATGAAGCCCCCAGAACCACAGGTAAGGCTGCTGCGGCCTCCCCAAGCCCACCCAGGGCAATATGCCATGTGCCAGAGCGCGCATGCATAGGCATTCCCAGGGACAAGTAGCAATGGTACACATTGTGCCGCTGCTGTTTGTCTCCAGAGAAATGCATGTTCCTGCTCGTGAGGGTGCGCCCTATGCGTACTAAATAGTCTTGTTTCACAGTGGCAGAGCATGGATCTAAAGGGGAAACATTTATCCAGGGTCTCTTCAGACTGATCTGTCCCCTGTCCCTCCTCCCTTACAGCTTCCAGCATTTGGAGGCCTAACAAGCCTTAATTTGGAGGTGACATCCCTAAACTTTAATTTGGGTTGCTGAATTAAGGACAAACCACCCAGCAGCTTGCTGCAGACATTACTTTGCACTGCTCAACTAGAGCTTTGCAGTGGCTCCATACGGCTGACAGGAGAAGCAAAAGCTTGAAGAAAAAGATGAAGAGAATAGTTAGAGCATCTCAGTGGTGCTGAGCACCTGTATCCCCCACTCCCCGCTTTCCACCACCTGTTGCAATGCAAACCTTTGTCTTCACAGGAGCAGAAGGTACCTAACCCTGCAAAGTATCCAGGTTCTACTTTGTGATAAATGCTTGGAGATCATAATCCCTCTCTTCATATTAATTGCACATTTTCTGTGGGGGCCTTGATAAAGTCAGGTGATTTTTCTGTGTCTCTGTCCTGGATCCATTATATGGAGAATGCCTCTGTGGCATTTCAAGGAGACATTCAGTAAGGATCCAGCAGCTCTAAGACACTGCTAAGTGCAGTAAAAAAGCCTGTTAATAAATATACTGTATATCTTCAGAGATCAAGAAATATCCGATTCTCCAGCACAGCAGGACAGCAAAAATCCTAGTCCAGACACTATCAACCGGTCAAGTTGCTGCTTTTTGCTTACAGATCTTGGTTTCATTGATTGACCAGTGTCTCCGTGCTGAGCCCTGTATTGAACACCAGCCTCCTGTGTCAGCAATTTTATATAACCACTGGTTTCTGTAACTATGATTAGTCTGTTGTGCTCACTGCTAAATTCTTCCTCTGGTTCTGGCTATAAAGAATGATATCTCTAAAGAGGACATGGCAAAGTCATTCAAACAGTGTGTGTTACAAGAAGATACAATAAAGTATTGTTTGAAGAATTTCTCTCTCTCACTCTCTTTCTGGGGCAGTCAGCCCACCTGGGTATATTTATATTCAAGATTCATAATCAAGCATACTTTTATATTCCTTTGTGTTCGTTTCTGTTTTTGTTGCATCTGGGGAGATGATAACAAGTATATTGATTTTTCTCTGTCAGAGCCATGGCTTTGAGATTGTTTTAATATATGTTGTCACGAATCTGAGGGGTGCGTGGGGTATCATTCATGGTTTCTTGAGTGTGTTTTACTGATATGGTAATGTAAGACTGATGTTGTAACCATATGGTTTAGAAATTCTGCTGAAGACAAGGATCAGCTATGTAGTTCAGGTAAAGTTAAACAAGCTTTCAAATGTCAGACATTCTTCCTACTGAGGATTCCTTGAGCCTTACGTTTGAAAGCTTGTCTAATTTTATCCCAGCTACATAGTTGGTTCAATAAACAATATCACCCTAAGAAATCCTTGCCCTTTACTAATAAGGCATGTGTAGTCTCTACAGGTAGGTAGCATCAAGTTGTATTTAGCTGCGTCAACCTTAATTTATATGCATTTTGGTACTTGACATAAAATATATTTCTTATATGTTATAGTAGGGCTGGGATTGTGCAATATGATGATGACTTTCAAGTAATTAACAGTTGGTTTCTTTGGCACCTAGAAGAGGCCCATAGCCTAAATGACTGAGGAATAGTAATTACTAAGAATCAGCATTTAACATTAATTTGTTTACTCATCCTGTGTTGAGAATCACAGGAATCAAGCCTTTCCAGACAATGATGAATTTACATTTTAAAAGCAAGCAGGGGCTCTAAGAGTAACACCTGGCTTTTCAGCCTATTGTGGAAGGACAGATCTCAGAGTGGGGAAACTAAATGGGAAGCGGTATTATCAGAATACTGCTAACATGAGAGTTAGTATCCTCCAGGGCTGCTAACAGATGTGGAAAAAAAACCCAAACCAAAAAAAGCACTTCAATCTCATCACACCCCTGCACCAAGCGCAGAGCATGACCAAAAGAGGCGTCACATTAGTTTGACCCGGCTCACCCAAAGGCTGTATAGATCAGGTGCTTCAGCTGGACTTTTGGTGCTTTTATCTAATAGTTAATTGATAAATTGAATAACTGATTGAATCAGCTAGCAGATAAAATCACCAGAAAGCCTAATAGATACATACCTTGGGGAGCCAGATTAAAATGATGCACTTCCTCTTCCAGTAAAGCAGTTTCTTTTTTTTTTTTTTTTTTTTTTCCACGTCTGTCAGCGGCCCTCATGTCTGAAAGGATGCGAATATTTTTCTGGTCTTACTTAGATCTGGAAAATTTCTGCAGTGGTGAACGTGTGCACCTTTGGAGCAGAAGGTTATAGCCACAGTGTGGATGCCCCAGGAAGTCAATAGATGACATATGTGAATGGCCAGATAAGAAAACATATGTAAGCTTTGGCTTTAAATGCAGTTTGTCTTCAGTTTCCCTGGGCCTAAGGAAACAGTAGTATCCCTCACAGTGAGTAAAGCAGGCTGGCAGCAGGTCCAGACAGAGAGGCTTTCCAATTTGGTGAGCTGAGTAGGAACTGCAGCCTTGGATTGAAAATGCAGGGTAAGAAGAGGTTATTGTGCTGATATTTTCTTTTGTTTATTTGTTCTTATATCTCTGTCTGTGTCTCAGCATATGGTTCCTGACTTTCAGTGCTTGTTTTTAGAAGACATGTTTTTATAATTCACTTATTGTAAGCATTACTTATGCTCTCCAAGCATTTGACTATACCGGCAAGTGTCTTTTCCATAAGGGGGGAATTTGTCTTTTCTGAGCATGTGACTGGACAAGGCTATGATCCGTTTAGATGGCAGAATCCATTCTGCAGCTAAGAGGCGGTAAAGCCTAGGCAAAATGGGTATAGCTGAGGTACCACAGGTTAGGGAGGTGACCCCTGAAGCCAGCTCAGTCTGTTCTCGGTGGTCAAGCAGCAAACTGGCGCTGAAGGGCACCCCTGAAAGTGTGAGAGCACTCCAGGAGTGTGTCTCATCTGGGGTCAGGGCATGCTACATATGTCCTAGTCTCTGTTCCTTTGAATAGCATTTGTGAATTTTTAACTTTCAGTGCAGACACAGTTGAGCCTCTGGACAGAAGATTTATTTCTTTTTTAATCCTTGCCTAAGTTGCATGGGAATTGTAAAGTAAAATCTAATGAAGTCAACAAGAATTCCCTTCCTCCCCTCCTTGTCCTTTTTTTACATCAAATTTCTACACATAACTTAAATGACATTTTTTGAAATTTTATTTTCATAAAGATCTAAAGCTAAATTAAATAACAAATTGTCTTTGTGTGACATTCAGAGATGGCTGCTCTGAAAATGAACAACACCCTAATATCTTATATTTGAATAATACATAAAACTTTGCATCAAACCCAAAACAAACACATTGGACCATTGCTTCCTATCATCAAAAGATTAACTGTTGAGCATATTACACAATACTAAATGGACAATTCTTATACATTTAAATGGAGCTTTGATGAATTATGGGACTCCAGATAAGAATGCCAGACCATTCAATTTTCTGGAAATATTGCTTAATTGAATGCACCTAGATTGACAGGAACCATTAGCTACAATTTCAATATAGTAGAAGCAGTATCTGCAGTATTAATTCTGGATATTACAGCAGAATGGAATAAATTAAGTATAACTTTAACACTCTTAAACTTAGAGAAAGATTATGCCCTGCTTTAGGTTTTATGGCCGAGCCCCATCTCTAGACAAATACTTCTACCCCTGCAGTGGGCAAATAGCTAAATCAGCTTATCACAAGTTTTCAGAGGCTAGCTGACTATGTAGGCTGTGACCTATGAAAGCTTATGCTTCTCTGAGCTAGTTAGTTGCTAAGGTGCCACACTGCCTGTACACATGTTCAAATAATCTGAGAGAATTGTCACAGGTTTGTTTTCCTGGGAGAAAAACTTATCTGGAGATGCCTGAATGGGTATTAGTGAGCACCTGAGGAGCAGAGAGCTTGCAGTGCTGGCACTGTGCAGCCAGGGGGGCTCTGGTGCACGCATCTGAGTGTGCTCTGCCCTTAGTCTGCCTGGAGACAGAATTTCAGCAGTGCACAGAGCAGCCATGATTGCTCAGGGTCAGCTTGTCTCTTTCTGCTGCACAATGTGGGAATTGTGAAGAGGGTACACTCTGCTTCCTGCTCAGCTGGAGCTGTAGAGTCTAGCAAGTGATACATTATCTCCTGTGGGGAGGAGACAGGAGCAAAACACCCTGGGATGATGGAGCACTGTGCTGTGGCTTCTTTCAGAACAGAGCGTGTACAGACATTTGCTCTCCCAGAAGAAAACCAGTGACTCTCCCAGGAGAAATTGAATGTCTGTACATAGCCTAAGATGGCTAACTACCCCTCTCTCTACATAGTCAGAGAGCACCTTATCTACTTCATTCATGTTCTGTACTCCCAGCTACAAGGAAGAACCTGGTAAAGACCAACACATGGGATACAGCGATGTTTGCACAGCATGATGTAAGTGGGGGTTAAAGGACATATGGCCAAACTTCCAAATTTCAACTGTGTAGAAAAATCTGCTCCTCCAGTTAAATGGAGGGGGAATGCATGCTCAGGGGCAACCAACATGGGTTTATCAGTGGCAGGTCTTGTCAGACCAACCTGGTGGCCTTTTACGATCAGGTCACCAAATCATTAGACGCAGGGGTTGCTGTGGATGTAGTCTTTTTGGACTTCCGGAAGGCTTTCGACACTGTCTCTCACCCTGTCCTCATCAAAAAGCTGGGAGACTGTGGTGTCGATGCCCACACGGTCAAATGGGTCGCCAACTGGTTGGAGGGCCGCACCCAGAGGGTGGTAGTGGATGGGTTCTTCTCGACCTGGAAGGATGTGGGCAGTGGGGTTCCGCAGGGCTCGGTCCTCGGGCCCGCACTGTTCAACATCTTCATCAGTGACTTGGATGAGGGGGTAGAAAGCACCCTGTTCAAGTTTGCTGATGACACTAAGATGTGGGGGGATGTGGGTGCACTAGAAGGGTGCAATAGGCTACAAGCTGACCTTGACAGGTTGCAACGGTGGGCGGATGAGAATAGGATGGGGTTTAACACTGATAAGTGCAAGGTGTTGCACATGGGGAGGAAGAACCGGCACCACACTTACAGGTTGGGGAACTCCCCTCTTGCCAGCACGGAGACGGAAAAGGATCTTGGAGTTGTCATTGACTCCACGATGAACATGGGCCGGCAGTGTGGGGAGGCAGTCAAGAAGGCCAACCGTACCCTGCCATGCATCCACAGATGCATCTCGAGCAGGTCCAGGGAGGTGATCCTCCCCCTCTATGCGGCACTGGTCAGGCCGCAGCTGGAGTACTGCGTCCAGTTCTGGGCGCCACACTTCAAGAGGGACGTGGACAATATGGAAAGAGTTCAGAGGAGGGCCACTCGTATGATCAGGGGTCAGCAGGGCAGGCCTTATGAGGAGAGGCTATGGGACCTGAACCTGTTTAGCCTCCACAAGAGAAGGTTAAGGGGGGACCTTGTGGCCTGCTACAAACTGGTCAGGGGGGATCAGCAGGTATTGGGGGAGTCCCTGTTCCCCCGTGCGCTGCCAGGAGTGACCAGGAATAACGGTCACAAACTGGCGGAGGGTAGGTTTAGATTAGATATTAGGAGGCGCTACTTCACAGTCAGGGCGGCTAGGGCCTGGAACCGGCTTCCAGGGGAAGTGGTGCAGGCTCCTAGCCTGGGGATTTTTAAAAGGAAGTTAGATGAGCACCTTGCCGGGGTCATCTGACCCCGGTGCTCTTTCCTGCTAAGGCAGGGGGTCGGACTAGATGTTCTACCTAGGTCCCTTCCGACTCTAGCTACTATGAAACTATGAAACTATGGAAGTTTGTCTTTGGATAAGTAATTTTGATGGGTAATCGAGAAATCTTCTGACATTTAACCAAATGAAAAATTAATGGATTTATGGTCCATAGGAAATGGAAGACGGACAGTTGGACTGAACTTCAGGTTCTGATAGAGGGATTGATTGCTTTAATTACATAACCCCCAGTGAGAAGGAATTTCAGGTAAGTTTCCCACCTTGTGCCAGGAACTGTTTGCAGAAGTTATTTATTTGATTGAAGAGGAAAACAATATTTCTTTAACTACTCAATCCTGTAGTAATTATCCTGTGAGAACGCCCAATGAAGTCAATGTATATAGTTTCTATGTACTGTGTTTCTTCTAACCTAATTATTTTAAATAGCATTTTCCCCTTTTGCAGCAATTTATCTGAGAGGTTTTTTTCTGACAGGGGAATTCTCTTGAATTGAGTCCAGTAGGGGGTCAACATCAATGAATAAGAGTGGATAGACAAATAGCCCTATAGTACTTGGGGCAAGAAAACTCCCACTGATCTCATTACTGGGGAGTCAGTAATTTGGGTTGACCTTACTGAGCCACCTTTGTTTCTGGCATAGCTCCAGTAATTTCAATATTGACTTCATTGGGACTGGAAGAAGGAAGAACTTGGCCAATTCTGTTTATGATATTCTCAAAGGGTAAAATTTGCCCCTCTAAAGGAAACAAACCAAGCCCAATGCACAGTTCAGTGAATTTATGCAGAATGTGGGTGCTATACCCTGCTTGTCCTTAGCAGGGGCTGAACTTCATCCATAATGGAAAAATGACCCATTTCTTTTTTCTCCTCCAACAAATTCCAGGCTAGTAGGAACTGCAGATTTAATATTATGGGGGTTTTGGAAAACAATGATAATCTGTCTTACAAAAGTTCTCCATTAAGTCAAATCAATGTAAAACTAGATGTGCCCAGATTAAAGGATAAAGTTAAAATTAGCAGGCGCATGGGGAAGAAATGGTGTATGTGTTATCTGATGTGGGACTGTGTAGCTCCAAGGAGTTCTTTAAAGAGAGAGAAATCATTATCCCAGCAATCAGTTCAGAGCAGCCAGAAGAGAAGCTAAAGTTCCTGTATCTTTGTGCCACGTATACCTCTAGGCATCTTCTAATTGATGTTCTCTACAGGTTGAATTGAGCTCTCTGCTTCAGTCAGAGACACCAGGGGAAGTTTTGTCTGAAAGCAAAGAAATAGTTGAAATTTTGCATTAGATTTACTTTTAAATGAATTTTTTTTTAAACCAAGCATTATGGCATTTTTTTCTGATGAGCATTAAAGACACACGATACCTTGATGATTTAAGTTGTGACCATTATTTTCCCTGATGCACTTTGACCCGGAAGTCAGTATCTGAATTAATATCTTCCCTTTACCACTTAAACAGGCTTCTGGGAGAGATGGAATAAGGCTTGAATCCTCAGCCAAGGATTAGGACAGGAAGCTATAAAAGTTGCTTCAAGTCTAGTCCCTCCTCCCTTGATCCATTTGGTAGAAATATTTTTCATTAAAATGGGTAAACAGAATCATAGAATCATAGAAAATGAGGGTTTGAAGGGACCTCAGGAGGTCATCTAACCCAATACCCTACTCAAAGCAGGTTCATCGGCAACTATAACATCCCAGGCAAGGCTTTGTCTAGCTCGGCCTTAAAAACATCCAAGGAATCTCCAGATTCCAAAACCTCTCTGGATAACCTGTTCTTGTGCTTTACTACCCCTCTAATAAGAAAGTTCTTCCTAACTTCTAACCTGAACTTTCCTTGCTGCAGCTTAAGACCATGTTCCTTGTTCTGTCATCTTCCACCACTGAGAATAGTCCAGCTCCACCCCCTTTGTCACCCCCCTGCAGGGAGTTAGTTAAAGGCTGCTATTAAAATCCCCCCATAGTCTTCTCTTCTCCACACTAAATAAGCCCTGTTCCCTCAGCCTCTTCTCATAAGTCATATGCCCCAACCCCCTAAACATTTCCATTGCCCACTGCTGGACTTTCTAGTTTATGTCCTATGACCCAAATCTGGACATAGTACCCCAGATATGGCTTCACCAGTGGTGAAAAGAGGGGAATAATCACTTCCCTAAATCTGCTGGCAATGTTCCTACTATTGCAGCCCAGTATGCTGTTAGCCTTCCTCACAAGGGCATACTGCTGACTCGTATTCAGCTAATTATCCACTGTAAGCCCCAGGATTTTTTCTGCAGGGCTGCTGCCCAGCCAGTCAGCCCCCAGCCTGTACCGGTGTGTGGGATTGCTCTGTCCTAAGTGCAGGACTTTTCACTTATCCATGTTGAACCTCACGAGACTTCTTTTGATCCAGTCCTCCAACTTGTCTAAGTCACTCTGAATCCTAGCCCTACCTTCCAGTGTATCTAGTACTCCCTCCAGGTTGGTGTCATTTGCAAACTCAGTGAGGGTGCACACCATCCTATCTTCCAGGTCACTGATGGAGACATTGAACAAAACTGGCCCCAGGACACAAACCCTGGGGGCACTCTATTTAATACCAGCTGCCAACTACACATCGATCCATTGATTACTACCCTCTAAGCCTGATGCTTCTCCCTAGTCTTTTGCAAAGTTTCCACTTCTTGTAAGCTTCCTTTTTTGTGTTTTAACTCACTGCAGAGTTCCCTGCTAAGCCAAGCTGGTCTTCTGCCATACTTGCTAGTCTTCCTGCATGGTGGGGTGGTTCATTCCTGAGCCAGTCAGGACTCTTCAATGTACAACCAGCCGTCTTGGACTCTGTTCCTCTCAGACTGTCCTCCCAGGGGATCCTGCACATCAGTTCCGTGAGTAAGTCAGTAGGATACCTTTGCCAGGTGCCATACTGATGATATTGCTTCTTGTCCTCAATGTAAGGTAAAGATGTTTTATTTTTGTAGTAGTAGTACTACACAACAGAAGCATCCAGAGTCCCCAACTGAATTTGACTTATATGCACTGTACAAATGCATGCTATTAGAAAGTCCATACTCCATATAGCTCACAATATAAACAGACAAGGCAGACAAGGGTGGGTGAAAGAGGTAGACTTTTCTACAGTCCCACGGGAAGTCTATGGTAGAGTCAAATACTGAGCCAGATCCCAATTTAGTGCCTTAGGCACAAGATCATTTCTCTTTTTCTTCTTCTGACTTAAAACACATGAATTTGAAACACACAAATAGCTAAAAACTCAACCTTGCATTAGTGCAAAGAGCTGGACTCTGATCTCAGAGCAGAAGAAATCCACCTTTCAATGCAAGGCTGGACACTATGGGCGTTTATACACGTGCTCTGGGAGGTTGGGAGGAGGCGCTTTAATTAGAGTGGCTTGCTCTGAAACCTGCTCTAATTAAAGCACCTAGAGTGTCTCATGTATCAGCATCCCCATGCTTAAAAATGGTGGTGGGGGTGCTTTAACTAAAACTCCTTTGACAAGCTTTAGTTAAAGTACTCCCGCCACCATTTTTAAGGACACAGATGCAGATACACGAGGTGCTGGAATCTGCTGGAGTACAGTAATTACCACGCTGCAGCAAACTCGATTCAGCAAACTTGTTCCAATGCACTGTAATTACAGTGCATGAGAGCAGCCTCGCTGTTCACGTATAGGCGCCCTATGGAAATCCGATTTAAGCCCTATTTTGAGGACTTAAGTAGCAGATAGGCCTTGTGCTGTTGTCCTGAATGGGAGGGAAATGTAATCTATAGCGAGTACCACTCAGCATGAGTTAACTCTTATCTGACCCAAAGTATTGACTCACTACTTAGAAATAAATAATCAAATTATTTGTCAACTCACTGGTTTTCCAGTCCCTTCTTCCCAGTGACTGTGTTGTATAGGTTCCCCGATTAGGCTTCCAAGCAATTTGCAATAGTTTGTCTGTCCAGTTCTTTTCCCATGCACTTATTTTGCAAATCCTCTGGACCAAATGACTCTAAGCTTCTTCAGTTAATTTATCTGGACTCTGCATTTGGCAGGATGTCAGAGTGATACCATAGCAGCCACAGCCATGAAGGATTTTTTTTCCAGGACATTTAGTTCTTGCCATCTGCTACTTGGCTCAAGTCTAGGAAGTGTGGATTATGTGCCTTCCCAAAGTGTTTCTTTATCTGGATTGTTTTGAGAATATCCAATCTGTCTCTGTGGGTGTTTCAATGATGCAGCATTTGAGAAATGATCAAATGTTTTAGACCTTTAGAAATGCTGCTTTATTTCTTAATAATGTTAATTAGAATAATGCACAACACCTGAGAGCCAATGATCACAGAGTGTTTCCAAATGGTTGGTGAAGACTCTTACAGTGTCTTCCATGTATTGTACCATTTTTGTCATTTGGCCAGTTAGACATCCCTGCTTGTTTTATTAAGTCTCTCTCTTGCAGTCTCAGGAGGGATGTGTGTAGCTTACGTTTTTCAGGGTTGTTGGTTGCAGCTGTGTTGGTCTAAGGACACAGGCAGACAAGGTTCTTTGGGTAGATGTGATATCTTTTATTAGACCAACTAAATAGTTAGAAAAAAGTTCTTTGCTTTCAGGCACAAACACCCTTCTTCCGGCATCGGTAATCCAGTAGATTTATGAAGTGAAGTTTGTAGGCTCATCTATGAAAGGTGTTTTGTAAGTTCCCTTTGAGGACTGGTTGTCTTGTGAAAAATGTGCCCCCACAGGTAATTGGATATTTTTGTCTTTGATAGATTTTCGGTGTGCATTCGTTCTGGTGTGCAGTTGTTGTTTGGTTTCTCCTACATGCTTATGTATGTAACAGCTGCTAAGCTCACTTGGCTGCAAGCTGAGTGGCTGAGCTGTGTTTAAAAACTCTGCATGAAAAGGGCGGCAACAAGTTTGCATAGGGTGCAATAGCTTTTCCAGGCAGGAGGGTATGCTGTGCACCGTGCATGCTTTTTATTGGAATGTTTGAACTATGACCAGAGCCTCTACTGCAAACCGAGGGCTCTGATTGGCTGCTATTGAGCCATAAAAAGCTGAGGGAGGGAAAAGAGAGGAGAGAAGCCAACTCCAGCCTGGAGAGAGGGGGCAAGAGACTCAGCCTCCCCAGCCAGGGGAAACAGAGCTGAAACTTGCCCCGGGAGCAGGTATCAGGATGGGGGAGAGCCTATGTCATACCAGGAGAAGCTGATTCCCCACCAGGCTGGAGTTGTGGAACCAGGGACACAGGTGCCGGGAAAGAGCGGGGAGGGGTTGGTGAGCAAAGCTGGTAGGCTTGCTGAGCTGGGAAGGCTTAAGCTTGGAGAACTCAGAGCAGCAGCAGAGTCTCCCAATGCCTGAAGAAGGGTGTTTGTGTCCAAAAACTTGCAAAGAACTTTTTTCCAACTGTTCAGTTGGTCTAATAAAAGATCTCACATCTACCCAAAGAACCTTGCCTGCTTATGTTTTGCTACTTTTCTGGGTCCGGGATATTATCTTTCAGGGAACAGAATCCAGCCATTTCATCAACCAGTCCAGGTGATGGTGTGGAAGCGGAGGTGGGTGTCTCACTGCTGGTAGGGCAGTGCTGCTCATTTCTTTAGTCAATTTTATTTTTCATGTTTTTTTTTTCCTTGTGGTACTTTGACAGGAGGTGACACTTTATTCAAAGTAACATAACCCCTCTCACCACGCCTGTTTTTGCATCGTTCCATTAGACCACGCTTCAATCTAATGTTATGTTTGGACAGCAGACAGGCCTCCACATAGGTACTTTGGGTGATACACTCAGATTAGATTGCACTCAGTTTTAGGTTCATCAGCAACACAAACTTCCAATCTATTTTCCAGAGGGTTTTTACCTCAAGGACGGCGATGTCCAGGAGGTCAGCTGAGGTGATGAGGTTTTCATCAAGTCATCTGCTTTCACGAGGTCCTCTTGAATCAAATCTGAATGCAATCTTGAAAGCTGGTCCTGTTACGACTTGAATAAGAGGATTTGGAGAGACCTCTCTAGTTGTAAAACTGAGGACCTGATAGTCACACGAATTGTAGAGTGTGGGAGTTTAGATTGAGTACTTTAAGTGCTCTCAAAAAACAGAATAGCAAGCTTCTGGATGAAGGGGTAGGCAGAGGACTGTAGGAGACCATAATCATCTAGGAAAATGAGGGTACATCTTGTTAATATAAGTGTTCTTTGGCTAATTGGCTAAATTTAAAGAGTGATGCCTTAAGTCTGATGATTTTTTTCTGCAAAGAAGTGATCCTGATGGACCTGCAGGGGTGTTGTGCTCATACTTGATAGATCCCCAAAGTTCAGTGAAGTTACATTTGCATTTGGCTGCGTGCAATGTTTCTGCAGGGGATGATGACAAATCTGCCAGAGGTTAGGCCTGGACATTTTCAGCATCAAGTGAAAACAAGTTTAAAAAGGAAGTGAGAATAACAACAAATGTGCACAAGTTATGGCATGTAGGATTTAGACAAATTTAGGGTTACGAGAGCTCTCTTGCCCCCAGCCATTGTAGTTAATAATTTAAAGCTGAATTTAGGGGCACTCCAGCAATAAACTATTGCATTATCCAATTTCTGTTGTTGCTCAGAAGTGTAAGCAGCAAGCTTATTAAAAATGAATGGGGTAATCAGACAAATTCTATGACTCTGCGTGAGTTTCTCATTAATGTTTCACTAAGGAGTGCCGAGAAAAACTAAATAGGCTGCCACTACTTTTAAAAGTAGAAACGTACTTCAAAAGCAAAATAGCTTAATGACCTTCCTGTGAACACAAGGACTGGAAGGAAACGGATCTGAGAGAAGCCATTGGCTGTGCTCGCTAACACATGTAGATCTTTTCCACGTCCTTGTCAACCAACGCAGTTTCCCATTTGCCCAAATTTCCGTTTCCTGGCATGTCCCATTCAGTGCCTCGGTGTAAAATACTACTATTACACACCTGTCCTCCAGAATAGTACATTTTCCCTTCATCAATGCATTCATGGCTTCTGGGTTATTGTTTATCTCTGAAGCATTAGGGCATTAGCCACAGCTAATCTGGGAGTATTTTGAACGAGATGTGCTGTTGATCTTGGCTGTATTAGAAAACCCAGAAGTTCCTGGCTTTAAGGCGGGGTGGGTAATTATTTCAGGCCGAGGGCCGCTTACTGAGTTTTGGCAAGCCATCAAGGGCCACGTGAAAGGCAGCCAGGGGCAGATTATATATTAATTTTCTAAACTTTTTCAGGGCCTGGGCTGCATTTTGCCCACCCCTGCTTTAAGGTATTGCTTTTCTGTTCAGGGTCACGCATGTGGCATTGGTAAGGATATTTCCTCTAGGGCAGATTAACAAGGACTGTCAGGATGCTCGTCTCCTCTGTAGCAGGGGGCATGGTCCTTTTCCTAGGATCTTCAGAACATGTATTTATTAACTACTTCCTTGTCATTGGAGTGGGAAAACATTGGCAGTGCCCTCATCTCCCCAACTTTTACCTATGGTACATTATAAGATGCTCCTGGTGTTTCAGATATTATTCCTTGTAGTGGTGAATGAGGGTTTGAAGTAGTAAATTTGGAGACTCCCTGGATTACCAATCGCTTGGAAATGCAGGAAATTGACTCCGTGGCCTAGGAGGCCCTTCTAACCCCTAAATTCCCAAAAGACAAATACCATGAAACAGCAGAAGCGACTGCTGGGTTCTGTATTACACATTTGCCTTTTTAACATATAGATCTCCTTCCAAAGTGGCAGACAAAGAGTGTTTGTCCCATTTTGAGGCCGTTTATTGTTTATCACCTAGGTATGTAAATGAGAGCTGGATAATCCGACTGGTGTGGAATGTGGATCCAGTTTAGCTCGTGGATTTTAGATGTTCTGGATGTCGCGTACCGCTCGGAGCACTAGCCGTTAACCCCAGTTAATATGGGCAAGCTGAGAGAGAGGGCATATGAAACCCTATATTTACAGTCACCTTTCAGCACAAACTGCACATTAAAAGTATCCATTTTAAGGCCATATCTGAGCTACCTTTGCAGACATCTCTTCTTTTAATAAGAGGATTGTAAAATTAAGCTTTTTTCCTCTCCCACTACAATTCTATCTTTATGATAATAAAGGACAGACGTTGCCAGCTCATTGTTACAGATTTTAATTAGCATCTTTACAAACTCCAAAGCCCAGACAATTAAAAGTTGAATAATTCATGGCTAAACTGAACTATTTCTGTCAACAATAATGGAGTTCACATTTGAAATATGCTTTGTTCCCTGGAGCTGCTTGCTTATTGATTCTAGCATTCTCATTAGTGATGCAATTGGCAATTATAGACAGCATGCAATGGCTAGTTTTTGTCTATATGCACTTCTGAACTAATTGGAGCTAATCCATGGTTATTTGTGCTTACTTAGGGCTGGATTCTATCATGGCTATTACAGGGTCAGGAGAAATGTGGAGAGAGGCTATACCAAAGTTTGAATCCCAAGAGAGGTTTGGTGTCACCCAGCCTGAATGTCTCCCAGGTAGGACCCACTGATGTTACCATCAGAACATTTTTGCAGAGCTTAGTATTCTCCCCATCTCTTCCAGGTTAGCTCTGGACACAAGGGCATGGCAGAAGCATGGCTTGGCTTGCACCTTATTTCACACACCTCGAATGTGAAGGCGTAGACTTCATTCCTCTTGGAGACTGTCACGGAGTGGGGCCTAGGAGCGGCTGCGGTCCCTCTAGCGCCCCCTACCATGTCAAGTAGGTGATCCAGCACCCTCTTTTCTCTCCTGCCACGTCTTGTTGGTATATATAAGTTTCTATGGGAGGCTGCCTTTGATCCCCTTGTACACGGTGCTATAGTTTTCCGGGCTCCTACTCTCTATGGAGTGACCTGGTGCACCCCCCAGCCTTATGGACTATGTGTGTATCCTACCTCCCCTTTTAGCATGCCCCAAGCCTCGCAGCTCTTCCGGATGTTATCAGGTCGTTTTCCTTTCTGTGCCCTGCCCGGAGCCCCTGGGCTTGTCACGCAACCGGCGTCCCTCTATCCGTTAGCCCTCTCAGGCTTACTGACAGTAGTCTTCCCAGTGGGGCTCAGGCGGCCTGAGCCTTACCTGGCCCCTTTGACCCTTCGGGGTCCTCACCACTGTGGAGCCCCTCTGGGACCCTTTCCAGTCCACATCCCTACTGGGGTTTCGATCAGTAATATGTGCCCGCTCCTGGGGGCTTCTCTCAGTACACAGGCCCGCTCCTGGGGGCTTCTCTCAGTACAGACTGCATCCTATCGGGGCAGTCTCTTTGTGCTCAAGCACTCCTAGCCCTCACTGGCGTTCTCAATAAGCTCATTCCCCTTTCGGGGCTTCTCAAGTCCTTCTTACGGTTGGGACTCAGGTGGCTGTAGCCGTGCCTAGCCCGCTAGACCACCGTCAGGGCCTTTCACCCTATGTGGGCTTCTCCACTTATTGCCCCACAGGGCTGGGGTCAACAGCCCTCAACACCGCGCCACACCGGCACAAACAGCTATGCCGACCCAGCACCGCTCACTGTACCCCACAGAGCACCAGGAACCCCCAGATTACTGGGGAGCTCCCGTGAGGCCTCCTCGCACCCCTACAGCCTCACCCGGTCCTCCGGTCTGTAGCAATAACAAACAAGAAATGTAAAGCCGTGAGCCAACTGGCTATAACTGAAAATAAGCCTCCCGGCTAGAACTTCAGTGCCGTGCCCTCATGGCCACTATGTCCCACCTTCAAGCTTCCCAGTCAGGGTTCTCTCCCCCTTACCATGATGCAACCGCCTGGGTGACCAGGCTGCTCTGCTTGGCTCTACTGCAGAGCTCTTGTATCTCCGGTTGTCAGTAGGGAACTGCTAGCTAGGCTTCGGCCTGGGCTGTTTATAAAGGCCCGGCCCCGTCCCCTTCTGGTCACCTGACCAGCATGGTTGCCCCAGCAACCATCACCTGAGCTGCCCTTGTGATTGGCAGCTGCCCTTATTCCTGCCTAGGAACAGGGCAGCTCAGTGCCCCTGCGACAGAGACTCTAGCCAGGCCTTGCTCAGCCATGCAAGAGATGGACAACCAGATCTTGCACCCCTTTAAATGGGCTGGGCAGAAGTTAGCCTTTACAGAGAAGGACTGAATCTGTTGGTGAGCACTGCCTTTAAATATCTAAAATAATAGCCAATAAATAGGCAGGCAAGTTTCTTTGGGTAGATATGGTATCTTTCATTAGACCAACTGAATAGCTGGAAAAAAGTTCTTTGCAAGTTTTTGGGCACAAGCACCCTTCTTCAGGCATTGGGCGACTGCTGTTGTTCTGAGGTGCTTGTGCCCAAAAGCTTGCAAAGAACTTTTTTCCAACTACTCAGCTGGTCTAATAAAAGATCTCACATCTACTCAAAGAACTTGGCCTGCCTATGTCCTTCGACCAACACAGCTACAAACAACAACCCTGCAACGTAGCCAATAAATACACATTTATAGAGTACTTTTTGTCCAAAAATCCTAAACGGCTAGTTAACTATTAGATACAGCTTGAATACTTACCCTTGCTGGGACTTTGGCTTCAGAGACAACCTTCACATGCATCTCTGTTGCTTTAGATGGTGACAAACTCTGTTCCTCCATCACTGAGATGACACACTCCAAGGGCTGGAAATCCAGAAAAATATCACTATGGAAATATTGTTTCCATTGGCTAAGATAGGTGTAAGATGGACCTTACTTTGACAGATCTAGTGACTTATCCTAATCTGTTGCCCTTGTGGACAAGTTCAAAGAACGTCCCACATTATTGAGTCATATTTACTATACTAGCTGGTAGCCTTCAAGCTCTTCACACCGGTGATGACATCACTTAAGAGGGCTGAAACAATATGCCAAACCCGTGTATGCTAAACTAATAAATAAATCCATTGTACAATATCAGTGCCTGCCTTAGGGGTAGATGTTTGAGAAGATTGCCTTTGTTTGCAGTTGACTTCAAGACATAAATGAGGTGGTTTGAGAGGCAGGAACAACTCCTTATCTTACTTTAAAGGTTGCAAATTGATTAATACTTTTTATTTGCAGTGTATGTTTACAGGGAGACAGTACAGGTACTCCATGGCACCTGGCAGAGAAGGGCAAACTAAGAAACTAGACGCTAAAACTGCTGCTATTCGCATTAAAAATTAGACAAAAATGTAACCACCAGAATAATCTAGCAAGGGAAGCTGCAGCTTTATTTTTTCTTTTGATGCCTTCCTAAAAGGCACATTTTAGCCACATACACGTTACTGGGGGTACCAAGGAGAAATCTGACGACCAGGAAGTCAGAGCTGGTGAATCCAGGAATCCAACAGAAAATCAGGCCTCCAGAAGCTTTTGTGTCGCCTGCCTTGGTTTACACATCTGGAGAGAGGCCCTTCTTCTTTCCTAGCTAGGATCCAGCTTCTTAGAGAATTAGATTCCTTTGGAAGGAGCCGTAATAATAAACTAGCAAATTTCAGCAAGGGCCGAGAGTCTCGCTGGGCCTTCTGTTATGAACAAAAACCAAAAGGCTACAAAACACCTTTCGTTTGTTTCTTTCCTGGGCATATCTGAAATTTTTGATTCCAAACAATGACTGGGGCTTGTCTTTATAAGCACAAGTGGGCATATAGATTAGCTATTAAAAACGATATACTGATCAGTATTTAGTTCTATGTATCGTGCTCCATTTACTGTTTAGAAAAACTCTTTCAGGAAAACCTTAAACACTGATAGCAGCCTCAATGGTTATAATAAAATTAACAATGAGCAATTAACATTAGCCAAGAAATGTAACTGGTGTGTTCTTTCACTCATTGCCAGAACTGGACTGAAATTTCCTTTAAAAAAAATGAACACGCTTTGGTCCACTGCTACAATGTCAAATTCTACTCAGCTACATAACTAAAAGTTACAAGTAACACTACTAATGTTGAGAGAGCAAGAATTAGGGAGAACAAATGCAATGTGTGTGTATGCAAGAAACTTGGTAACAATTTTAACTTATTTTCTAAACTTTGAATCGCCGTTTACTCTTCACATTTCTTGTTTGAGCAAAACTCTTTCTGAATTTAGAAACCACTTTTTCCCTGGAAGATAATTATGCAGAAGAGGCCAAACCTGATAATAATACAGGCTGTGTTAAATAGTAGGTTAAACTGTTTTTATATTTCCAATAGCAATTTATATTTTTACATAAATGCTCTGTCAACAAAATACTTTAAAATGCATACTTGTCACCAGTGGAGTAACTTTTGTTTAAGGTTAGGCACATACTTGAATACCTAGCTGAATCAGGGGCAAGATTAGCTAACATATTGAGCAACTTTTTATCATTTCTTCAAATATTTTATCTGCTTGGATAACAAGAAATAGTCTTCCTTCTACTCTGTAGTCAGGGCTGGAGTAGCTATTAATTAAGGCCCTAGTCCTGCAAGCTGTTCCCCCATCAATGTAGAAAGCAGCGATTTGCAGAATTTGGGCCTAGTGTCATAGCACCTACATCATACCTTTATCCTTTACAGGAAGAACACAAACCGTCATTTTCCTCCCTGCCATTATTCAGTCTTATGTGGACACAGAAAACAAAGCAGGAGCCATAAAATGAGTCACTGAACATTAATACAGTCACAGGTGTGCGTTATCACGTAAAAAGGTAAAGACCAATACCATTTTCTTCTCCAGCTGTAGCCTACTAGCAAAATTTTGGGAAAACAGCCTGCGTTGTAGCCATCTTCACCTGCCTGAATAAATGTCATTCTCTGCTCTGCTCCATCCGTGTCCTGGGGGGAGCAGTGAGTTATAAATAGGACCGTTTTAGTCAATAATGGAATTTGCTTTTTCTGAGGCACTGCCTCAGTCTCTCAGCAAATGAAGTAATGAAAACAAATCCCCCCCTGCTTGTGAATTATAACCGAGCAGATGTAATTTGGCATAATGCCCTCGACTTCAGCTGACGGTCTGGCTTGCCTTTGTCTAAAACTACAAGACCTCACTCGCCAGTGAGCGCGGCTTTCTCCCAAGGTTGCCAGTAGTAACCAGTTGTGGTAGGGCTTTGTGTGACATGGGCACCTCTCGACTGTGAACCACGCTTCTCATTTCAAATAGGCTACTGATCATGTGGGAATGACTTTTAGTCACTACCGACATGAGATTAATGGGAACTAGTGGCCTTGAGATGAATGGCTAAGTACCTTATTCCTATCGCTAAATCCCTGAGTCCTAAATAGCACTGCCCCATGAAAAGACAAGTCTGAACTGATTTATAAGCAGACATAGTGCTCTCTGTCCACCTGTAACATGCACAGCTGTTGGGAGTTTTACGCATATTTTGCTTTTAGGCCCTGATCTACATGCACTAAAGACAAAGCCAGCCTTCTTACTCTTTAAAGAGTCAGGTCCTCTATGAATAAAATAACTTTTTTTTTTTAATTATCCAGGCAGATATCTGAGGGGGCCTATAAGAATTAGGTGCTCAATTTTCATTGACTTTCCTGCTGACTGTGTGTAATTAGAGAGAACAAATGCAATATTTGTGTAAAGAAGACACTTGGTCACAATTTAAATTCATGACTCCCTTAGGTTGCTCAGAAATTCTGCCCTTAACTAAGAACAAACGCAGGCAGATCCGCTTCTCCCAGCTTGCTGGAGCGGTGCTAAAGTTCAGAAGCAGACTATGTGTCGTTTTGGGTTAGCTAGATCAGCAAAATCATTTGCAACACCTTTCTGATTAAATCAGCTCTTACAAAGCAGCATCTCAATTCTGGAAAGAGGTTACGCACAGTTCCTGGCTGTTACAGGAGTACTGAATAGCCAAGGTGGTTGCATGCTATGATATTGTTATGCGGTCGGTGGTGTTCACCCGTCTGTGCAGTCTGTCTCACATGTCTTTCTGAGTCTTAGAAAATGCTGTCTTAGACAGCCTGCTGACCTGATGAGACTGTTAGGCAGCATCGCATGAGTGGCTCCCGTTGCGCTCCTTCGCTTGGCATCTTTTTCACAATATCTTAACATTTATTTTTAAATAGTTTTGTCTGAGCTGCGCCAGCAGGGCCATTTGTGTGCCAACTGTGGGACTGTGTTTTCAATGGTTAGGTTAACACAGTTGAACTACATGTGTAAAGGGGACTTCTCTTGACTGCTGCACTTACAGGCTTCATTTTCCATTCTTTGGGGCAAATCCATTGAAATCAACAGCAGAATCCCCGCAGGATGCTTCAGTGAATCCAGGTCTGTCCACTTCTTCTAGGGGAAGATACTGGCACCTCCCTCGCATGCACTAACAACGACAGGCAGCCGTACTAGTCATTAGGGGCTTCACCCTTGCCGCAGAAGGAAACAGCAAATATTTTTATGGTCAGGAGACAGCTATGTAAATGAGCACCGAGCAAATAACTTGTATAATTAAAATCACGCCTGCCAGTTCCACCAGCGGGTTAATTTCTTTCTGTAAGGCACTACTCAGAATTTTCAAAGCATTGCACTAACATTCATTTCTTACAGGTAATAAGATAAAAATGATCCACCCATATGGAACAACCATAGAGGATTTTGCTGACACAAGTTACTCACTTGTGTGGTGCTGAACTCTCTCTGCTCTTTTTAAAGGTAATGGGAGCAATACTCATTACAGGCGGTGGAAATGCTGGTACAGGATCTGGCCCTTTTTAATAACAGGATGTAAAAGGAGGGTCAAGGGGACAGGATCTAATGTAGGATTCAGAATGTCTGGGCTCATTTTGCACCCCTCAGCATGGAGTTGAATCAGTTCATCTACCACAGGCCAAGTACATACCAAAATAGATGCATGTCCTCATCCTGCACTAAGGGCCTGCAGATACCTATATGTGTGCTTAACTCTAAGCATAGATTTCTATAGGAAAAGGCCAGAGGACCTTTTCAGTCATCCAGTTTACCCTTTTTTATGACATAAGACATAAAATTTCACTCTGCAATGTCTGCATTAAATGCTCATTTTTGGTAGATGCTGGTAAATCCTTATTTCTGTAGCAGTGAGGCCATTCTTTCTGGCAGACATGCCATGAGCAAAAATCTGCATCCTCCCCGAGTGCCACTTCAAACCCCTTCCCAATCTGCTGCTCTACTTTTTGCTCCCTGCCTTATCTGTTGCTGTTCGCTCTCTGATCTGCCACATGCCACACACAGAGGCTGCCCGTGCCACTTGTGGCACACGTGACATGCATGGGGTTGGCCACCCCTGAACTATAGCTCCTGGAAAGATGTGTAGTCTTGACTGAACAACGTCAAGACAGAGTATCTACCACCTCTCTAGCTAAGTTGTTTGAATGATGGATCACCCTCATTATTAAGCAATGTGCAGCTGATTTCTGGTCTGAATTCGCCTGCAATAATTAGACTTACTGACTTGTAGCATCTGGCTTTAGGACTGTTTTTACTGTTGGCTAATGTACTTAGGAGCCTGATCAGACTTTCATTGATATCAACTGAATGATGGATTTGACTACAAAAGTAAGAGAGCCAGTTCTTTGCCCTGGGTGAGAGTCCACTGACTTTTGTGATGTTAATCCTGATTTATACCCATGCAACTGGGATGAAAACCAGGGCCATGTTTCTAAATCAACGGCATTACAAAAATGTTTGCGCATTTAAAACAAAGCAGAAATTAACAAAAAAAAGCAGTCACCTTCCATTCTGCTATCAGCTCTCACCGGTTCCAGCTTATGGGGAAAATATACATGTCATGTCACTGAATAGAAATAGTTTCCTGGGATCCCCTGACTTGGGAGTAAAGGCAAACAATGTGTGATAGGGATGGTCAGGGAAGGTAGCAAAGCAGGGGAAGGCCTTCCTGCCTTCCAGTTCCCCACTCAGCCACCCTGTCAACCCTTGCAACTCCCAGCAAACCCCTTCCCTCTGCAGGCTGAGTTTTTCTCATTTGTGAATCTGCTCATCCCGGGCAAATCTGCAATGCTGAACCTGGGGTTTGGGATGTAGGGTCCCAATACTGAGGTAGATTCCAGATTTGGATTTAATTCTATCCATGGATACAAATTTAGCTCTTTTAGAGCCATGGGAACCCTACAGGGGGCCCGTAGGAGAATGGACCACTTCTCCCCAGTCGATGACTCTCGCACGCAGCCGTACACTGGCAGTAATGCCAAATGTCATGAAAAAATCATGAGACTCCTGATTTCCAAGTCAAATTAGCTCTGACTCATGATCTCCTGATAGAGATCAAATCTCAGGATTTTTTCTTCTGGTGTGTGTAGAGAGTACCAAACTGGTAAGTCTATGCAGAGGAAGGGGCAGGAGGAGAGGGAAGGGGTGTGCAGGGGCAGATCAAGGCCACCCACGGTGAGGGGGGGGCTGGGGTGAATGGGGCCCTGGGGCTGGGGCGAGTCCTGCAACAGAGCTGTGGGGGGAAGGGGTGTGCGTGTGTGTGGCCCCCCAGCCCTGCTGCTGCCCCTCACTCCTGACCCTGACCACAGCAGGTCACATCCTGCCAGGGGCTGCAGGGACTCCCCTCCCCCGGGCTCCAGCTCCCCACAGCTTCAAGAATAGCACCCCCACACACACAGACACTTCAAAAATAGCATCTCATGATTTACGTTTCCAATCCCTTGATTTTTTAAGAGTTTGTCTCGTGATTTTGGACACGGTGGGGTTGGCAATACTGTCCTGGGGCTGCCGCGGTATTGTCCATCCCTCCCCTGCAGCATCCGCCGGCTGGGCCATTGCCAGGCCAGCTCCCCTTGCTCTGGATCCATAAACCCTTGCATCTCCTCCCGCAGGAGCTAACCCATCCCAGCCATGGCAGGAAGATCTCTTTTGGACCAGCTCGGGGGGGCTGGGAGAGATGCTAGAGGAGCATTGGGGTGCTCCAGTTTCGGGGGGGGGGCTGTCTCCAGCCAGAAGAAGGGTCCAGGCAAAGTGATAAGCTCCCAGCCACGCAGGCTGCAGCACGTCCCCAGCGGCCAGCAGCAGCCCCCAGGAAACTACCAGTCCCAAGAGCCCTTGCGGGCCCGCACCCTGCCGCGGGCGGGGGAGGGACTACATCTCCCAGGGTGCCGCGGAGGCGGAAGGAGTCTGCCCGCTGCCCGCCTGGCAGCTGCGCCCACGTGGGGGGCCGGGGGCAGAGCCGCTGGCCTGGGCTCTGTGCCGGGGGCCTGGCCAGCCGCGTGTGCCAGGAGCTGGGGGCCTTGATGGCCAGCACGTCAGCAGATAAGCTCTTCTCGCTGAGCGGCCTGTTTGCCGTGTACAAGCCCAAGGGGCCTACCTCAGCTAATCTGCTCAACCATCTGAAGGCCAAGCTGCTGGCAGGTACTGCAGGGCAGGGGCAGGTCCCCTGCCGGGGGGGTGGAGGTCCAGGCTGGGACGGGGGTGGTTTGGGGAGAAGAGGCAGGGCTCGTGGGGGGAGGTTTGCCAAGGCCTGCAGCTCGCGTTGAGGCCGTGCAGAGCTCGGCTCTGGAGCTGCTGCCTGGCTGCGCGCGTGCGGATCGGGCTTCCGGAGGGGCGGTGGGGCCCCTGTCCCAAGCACAAGGGAGGGGTTTGGGTGTTTGCCCCCCCCCGCCCCCGCTCTGCAGCAGCATACGGCTTTCCCACCCTCCATGCTGGCAGACTGCTAACCCATCTGAAACTGCGGCCTGGCCCACGGTGGAAGTCAGATCCCTGCTTTGCGTCGGGATGGATAATGGCCAGTTAAAATCTGGTCCAGAGTGTCAAGGGGCTGCAGAGGGGCACATGGATGAGGGCGGAGGCAGAGGAAATGTCTGCTCAGACGCTCCCAGCTCTGCGTTTTTAGGCACAGGTGGAAATTCCTTAAATTTAAATCCCAGATGGAGTTTCCTTCTTTCCAGTATCTGCTTGCACAAGTGTCTTAAGAGTGAGGGTACTTCTTGTCTGGCCTCCTCAGGCAGCTGGGACCCGTTCTCTGTGAACCTGCCTGACAGGCTTGCGTTGGAGTCCCCCACAAACATGGGCAGGACCTGAGCAGTCACTCTGCTGCCTTCACCACCCCTCCATTTCCCCAGGCCGTGTACATTGGCCCCATTGTTCACAAAGAGCAGGTCAGCAAAAGGTACTGTTCTCCTCTAGTTTTTCAGGTTGTTTGCAGGTCCCGGTCTAGCAGTCTGGTTTCGGTCCATGGAGGGAATCCCACTGAAGCCCGGCTCCGGTGTTGGGAGCGACTGCAGGTTTGGGGCAGACCTGGACCAGCCTGCAGGGCCGGGGCTGCCCGAGTAAGCTTATCACTTCCATGGGGCTCTGTGCCGCCTCCCCTTCTGCACAAGAAGTTAAGATTGCAACCCCCTTACAGTGAGGACCATGTCTGCACATCCGCAGCATGGTGGAACTGTGATCCTCATGGGCTGATTGTAGACTCTTTTGGAGTTCAAGGCCCCAGTCCCGATCTGAAAACCGTATAGTGGATCCCTGACCTGTGGGGTGATCTGCAGAGGGGGCTCCACACAGCTAGGATCCATCTCCCTGTGATATCTCAGTGCTGGATTGGGCTCTTCGTAAAATCATCATAATGGTCACTTTCTGAATCATTGCTGTTTCTGTTGCTTGCGTGGACCTTTGAAGCACTGGGGAGCTGCTACCAGCAGTAGGGAGGAAGTGAAGCAGTTGAAATAGTAAGGTGTCATTGTAAACCTACAGATCTAGGTGCAGAGACTTGAGGGCATGTGGAGCCTTCATAACCCTATTATTTGCTAGCTTTTAAGTTCCCAGTGCCCTTTAGTGTGGTGAATGCGCCCTTCAAAGAGTGACCTGGGCTGAGGAATTCCTAGATCGGATTAAAAGGCCAGTCACATTTGGACAATCAAACAAATACAGCTGGAAGGGACCTCGAGGTCATCCGCTCTGCCCCCGCTCTAGGCAGGAACATCCCTGCCCAAACCATCCCAGGAAGACACGTGTCTAACGGGCGCATCTACACATCACCCTGCAGTGACGTAGTGATGCGCTGTATCACCATGCAGTGCGCTATATCACTGTAGTGGTGCGCTCCCTGAGCATAGTGCGCCGCTAGCAGCAAAATCTAACCGTGCACACGGTGCAGTAACCACCCAAAGGAAGTACTAAAGCTTGGCGCCGTAGCAACATCGCCATACGGTGATGTGTAGATGCGCCTAACCTGTACTTAAAAAAACCCTAATATGATACTCGTTTGTGTGTGGTACCACGAGAGCTGATACACAACAGTGAGCAGGTTCTGCTTGCTTGCCCGCAGCCCCATGGAAAACATGCAGCCTGCAACATTTCTCCCATGTTGTGCAATTAAATATGGCAAGACTATTTGTACTGCGTTACCATAGAGAGGCAGTGATTGCACACCATTGTGTGTGATAGATGATCGCTCTGGTGGGGTTCTGCTGCTGATGAGGCTCCATTAATGAAACACACCAGGTAAATTGCCCACAGTGGTGTTCTTTGAACCTTTCACGGCAAATCTGTTTCTGATGGCGCAGCAGATGATTTATTATTATTGTCTGATACTGAAATGGCACACGGTGAAAATTGCTCTAGATGAACCAGTGGATTTTTTTTTTTTTTTGAGGAGCAGTTTCTATGTTCTCAATTCATCATTTAGTTGGAGAAGAAGGGAAAATTCTTTCTGTTTAAATTTGTTCTGTCCTTTTGGTACCTTTCAACATAAATACCAGATACTTTGCCTGCTGCCATGTGCTGAGGTTGTCTTGTAATGCCTCCTGTCAATTTATTTGTGCAGAAGCTGGTGTACAAGAGGTTGTCAGAAAAAGGAAGAAACCGAGCTTGAAGATTGGACATGGTGGGACTCTGGATAGTGCAGCTTCAGGAGTTCTGGGTAATGAAAAATATAAATATCTGTCATGTTTTCTTGCTTTTATTTAACAAATGTTGCCTCTGTTAACTTGAGATGAGTATGTACTTTTGTTTGAATAAGCTGGCATTTTGCAGCTGTTGTGATTTTTTGGTAGCATTTATTGTTATAATAATGTGTTTCTAAAACACCATTTTTGTCTCCAAAGAAATTTTAAGTGCTTTACATGTAGGCTTCAGTTCAGCCATCTGTTATATAAAGCGTAGCAACACAATAGATTAGGACAAGAAGTGGAGGTGATCCCATCCAATAGGAAAAGGACATCTATAAACTTCCCTGTTTATTGTTGTCAAGTGATTTCTGCATCAGATACAGTGTGATGTACTGAAGGGCATTGTTTTGGGACTGCAAAAAGGTTATGCATTTATGTAAAGCGTGCACTTATCCAGACTTCATGTAAGCACTCGTTCCTCTTAAGGCTGCAGCTCTATTGGTGCTGTAGTAGTAGCAGCTTTTCATAGCTTCATTTTAATATCTTCTAATTAGTCAGTGTGGTAGCTTCTTGTATTACAGCAGGGACAGTGCAGTGCGCTGAAGGACTGTTGATTTACAGTGCTTTTGGTGGCGTGGTACCAGCAGCCCTGAAGCTGACTAGCTGCAATCATTTTCAAGGTTTCCAATAGCTGCTCTTTGACAGATCCTCCCCCTAGGCTGCTTCTGGCACAGTTAAAAGGACTATAGTGAGTTACAAAGCAGGCGGATGCAATTCCAGCTACCATGCCCCCGTCTGAAGTGCAGTTAAGTTACATAGCAGGCAGTTGGGCTGAAAGATGCAATGTGCTAAAGTGGTTCCTACATTTAAGGGGTATGTAGGTTAGCTGGAGCGTGTTGCAGCATAAGAAATAGGGATCACACTGGGCCGAACATGGTATTAATCACTTAGAACAGATGCATTTATATCCACACTGTGTTGATTTTACTGGTAGCATGATGTTCTGATAGCCTGCCCTGCAAGCTTACCCGTGGGACACAGTGAGCTGGATTACTCCCATCTTTGCACCAATAATTTTATTAGTGGACAGCATAGAATAGGAGCAGCAGTTAGCCTAATCCAACTGGTATGGCTAGTTTTATTCCTTTCAGCCCTGCAGAGTAAAAATCCTGGTTGGAAGGAAGTCTAACAGGTGTGAGTGGATATAGTGGGGGAGTAAACGGGCTGAGTTCTGATGCAGTCACTTCTCTGAGTAGAAGGACTCTGGGTTGTGTGCAGAAGCTGCAAATATGCCGATGCCCATCTGCTGGTAATTGTCTGTCTTTTCCACCTGTGTGCACTGTTAACTTGCATAGACTAGAAGTGAAGCTTGAGCTCTGCTTGCTCCAATTTCCTGTACTCTGTTGCCGTTCATTGGAGAGCACTGCATCTAGTTATGAAGCTGATGTTCTCTCCTGCACAGGTGTTCCCACCGAGCACAATATTGCTGGTTGTGGGAAGCCGACAACATTGATTTAAGAGAGGGTAGGGGGTTGGGGAGAGAAATCACTGATGCTTTTCAATTGCTTCTACTGTTTCTCTGGCATCCAATGGGCTCCGGAGTTTGCTCTTGTGGTATGAGAAAAAGTATTCATGCTTGGCTTGTATCTGGTCCGGGCAGAAATGAGTCTCACCTTAATATGCTGCTGATCGATCCTTCACAAGGGCACAGGATGTTTCATTTCACTGACATACAAAGTATACAGATAGAGATCAGTGGGAGCCCAACTGAAAAGGACAACACGGGGAGGGGAGTGGGGTAAATGCTTTCAGACTTTTTTGAAGAGCATAGAAGAAATAACAGGGGAGAGGAAGGAATTAATAACAGAGGCACAAACGGCTTAATGGATCGCTCATCTCTTGTCTTTACCCTGGTGGCAGTGGGACATCTTGTACATACCAGTGGGCAGCATCACAAAACGCCTTCTGTGGCTGCTAAACCTCCTTTCCGGATGGGTGATGCTGTGCCTCTGAATTCAGGCTTCATGTCAAACTCATTCATTGCTGCTTCCTGGCAGAATACATGTGTGCATGCTAAGGCCCTGATCCTGTACCATTTGGACATACAAATAATTTTTGCATATGTGAGTTAAGCACTACTACACCTTCGTGGGGTGCTTGGGTCCAGTGATGCTGAATGCCATGCAAATGTCTAAATCATGTATATATTTTTAAAAAATACATTTTGATACTATATTTAATTTCATACTTTGCTTCATACTTTGAGGCTTTGCAAATGTAGCATAGAAAAGAAAATGTAAAGGTGTTCAGTTCCAACTGTTAGCACAAAAATTGTAAAGTCTAGAGAAACAAATGGGAGCGGGGGTGGGGGAAGGTTAATCCTGATTGTGGTTCTTAATGTCAGTTCAGAGGTGTATCGGTTTTGTTTGTTTTGGGTCTTGCCATGCCACTGAGCGCACAATTATTTAAATGCAAGCAGATTAATCACAGTAATTAATTATTACTTTTTTTTTTTAAGGGCTTGAATATAAAAGAATAACAGAAGTAAAACTTAAGCAACCAGCAAACAATGGGGTTCCTTCCATTAGTTTTCTCTGTATACCTCTTGGGCAAGAGCTTGTATCGGTGATTACACCATAGGGAATATTCTTCTCTAAGGTTGTGGACATGCAGCTAAGAGTCCGAGATCGCTTCATCACCTCACGTGATTCACAAGATAAATCCAGCTATTTCAGAATAGGAGTTGATAGCACTAAAAAAACATTCTTGCCCTTTTGGTCTTTCTGAGTTCTTTGCCATAGAAGCATTTTTTTGGTAGTCAAAAAACAAGTGAAAATTTGTGGCATTTTTTGAGGGGTGCCTCAAGTCTAATGATGGGTGCCTTGAATCTGATGAAGTAGAGAACCATTGTGCTGTATGTTTTTCAAAGGAAAACTTTACCCTAGACTTGAGTGATTTGCTTCGTAGTAAGGCTGCATTTCTTATGTTCTCTGCACTTACTGCACATAAGGCCAATTTGCTATATAGTAAATATGTCATGTATCTCTGCCCTAAGTAAGATAAGACCAAAGTACATTATTCAAATCAATGGCGAGTCCTGTCTTACTGTATTATGGATAACTATACAGTTTGTAAATGGGCAGAGAGAAGTGATCTTAATTCAGTGCTATGAAAATGAAGTATGTGTTTAAATAAATTACTAAAAGGAGCCATTAAAGGACAAGTCTAAAGATGGGCCAATTAATTATTAAGAATGGTAAATTCAAGCTCAACTTTGCTGTTTGTTTTACCAAGATTAGCCTGTATCTCCTTGCCAGAAATACACAGACTACACAATCTGGTGCTTAACAAAATAAGTTGTTAGTATGTTGTTTATACTCTTATTGAAGTTGGGAAGACAGGTATGTCCTTCTGGGCTGGGCTTGTCATTTTTCATTGGCTCAACACCTTGTGAGGGTCTTGATACAAGCTTCAGCTCACAAATATGTAGCCTGTACATTCAGTCTTTTTAACTACAGTATGCGGCAATGTTGCTTTTGTCTTTGTGGTAGGAAATTCCAAAAACATCCTTAGAATTGAAACTCTCTTTTGGTGGGGTTGTATAAGGATTTAATAGGAGTTAAAATGTTACAGTATTACTGGAGTACAAGATGAGATTTCCCCTCCCGACCCCAGTCAGCATGGGAAAAACAGGCCCCTAGTCTTACATACAAGGAAACCGCAGTAAATACATTGCCTATTTCTGAACTGCTGCTCAAAACAGCTTGTGCTCAGTAATGGGAACCAACTATAATGTTAACTAAATGCAGCCAGCTGAGCATGACTATAAAAAGCATGGCCCATAGTGGGCAAACTTACTAATGGAAACCTACCACTTTTTTTTTTTTTTTGGCAAAAATATTTGTTTATATATATATAAATAAACAAATTATGTATGTATGTAACTCCACCACCAACACTCTGACAAATGGCCCTTGTGGTTCACTTGGCAGCTCAAAGCACACTAAAAACCCATAACACAGTTTGTACTGTGCAACCACACACCATCTCCGTACCTGTACCCCTACCCACTGGGCTCCTTAGAGGGTCTACTCCTGAACAAGTCTATGCCAAACCCCTCTCCCCCAGAAAGATTAGTTAGTGCAGCAGTTTCCAGCCTTTTTATGGTGAAGATCACGTTTTGGCACCCCAAGATCTACCGTGTTGTCCCCTGCTCTGCCTCGCTTCCTGCCTCCCAGATGAGCTGCCTGGGCTCTGACCCCATTCACCCAGCCCAGCCAGCAGGAGGCATTGCTCTGCCCAGCCATATGCATCCTGCCGCTCCTGATCGTGGAGCCTCTGACAGACTGAGATCGACTGTCAGAAGCTCCACGATTAACCAGTCGATTGAGATTGACCAGCTAGCGACCACTGGGTAAATGCAACATCTGAATAAAATGTATGGTAGTGCCCATTAAGTGCAGTTCTACTCAGCACTGACTCTTTTTAAATGTCATGGTGAGCCACTGTGTTGCATACATTTTATATCGATTTCCTTTTTATTCCCGCAGCTGAGCTGCACCTTTCTTTCCCGTTTCCAATGATTCCTGTTTCTTCACCAGCCTTAAATGTCCGGCAAACCTCACCAACCAGGGCCCCATACATTTTGCTCAGTTGCCCCCCTCTCTCAGCCAATCCCATATGATTAGTGCTGATGAGGTTGCTCTGCACCTCATTGGCATATGATTTTTTGGAGGATCCCAGGACTTGTGAGGAGAACATCTGGTTCCAGTTATGAGTGAAGGGCTAATTAGCACGTGGATCTTTTGTGGGGGATATCTGGAGTACACTTGTACTGGGCAGTGCTGAGCTGTGGGGTCTCCATGGCTTGAAATGCTGTTGACTCTGCTGGGGTCTAAGCCAATGAACTATATGGTAGATCACGAGCCTTTGGCTTTGGACTAATACCATGCACAGTTTGTAGCATACAGAAGTCGATGCTGAAGTGCTACGTAAAAGTGTTTATGGAGCTGAGTACCTGTGCTAAAACTTGCAGCAGTTTCAAAAGAGGTAAGATGTATAATTTCTGGATGAACTAAGTTTATTGGTATTAAATACAAATTATTACAGCTATATTTATTTTAAGGTCAGTTTTTTCAAAGGTGTTCCTCACTTCCATGTGCTCAAGGAGAGCAGGGCCTGATAGTAAGGAAGTGGGGAAGAGGCTGCAGGGGGAAGAAGTTGTGGGGGTAGAGGGCAAAGGGGCTACCTTATGCCCCAGGTTTATTGTCCCTTCTGTAGCAGTGGGAAGGGAAAAAAATCAAGGCAAACCTCCAATAATTAGACTCCATACCTGGAAAATTATGGAAAACGTATACCTTTTCTGTATATAGAACCTAATAATGGGGGGGTATCTTATAATCAGGATTGTCTTATATTCGGGTAAATATATTATTTCTGGTGAATCTTCATTTTTATATAAAAACATGTTTCCAAATTTTGAAATAGGTTTTTTTTTTTTAATTGATTTAAATAATATGTAGATTATGTTTGATGTCGTTTAAGTTTGGCCAATGCTTAGGTTGTTTTTGCCATCCTGACTTGGTTAAGGAGCTCCATTAGCATTTCTAAATCACTAACATGAGAAACCAATTCATATTCCTTAATTGGGAAATTAGTGATCAGCTATAACACAGACTTTTGAACCAATATATTTGCATGTAACATCTCATTTTTCACATAAAGGTGGTATCAGGCAGTTATTCCATTTGCGGATAAACATCTCCAGGCATTAAAATGATTATGACTTTCAAGAGGTAACAGGTGCAACCAATATTTCTGTCACATGTACAACTATACTATAGATAAGCTTCCACTTATAAGAACATAATTCAACTTCTTTTTATGGATTTAAAGTGGAAGATTTTTCCCTTTATCAAGGAAAGGGATACAGGGGTACACTTTTATATCAAAGCATGTAGCTTTTATGAAACAGCCTGAATGTCTGTTTCTGGAACATTTTGTGGAAAGAAGTATGAGAAGTTATATATTAATAATCCTTTTTGTATCGGTATCTCTTAAACAAGAAAATACTGGAGAATTTTGTCCCACTTGCATGGTGATGAGCGCTTACAATGCATTAACAATATACCCGATTTCCCATGCTTCTGCCTTCTTATTTTACCCACTGCTTCAACCTGCTGTATTTGTAGGAAACCAGTAGACAATATTACTAAAGAGAAGCACATTACTGTAGGAAGCTTTAATTTAAATTATAATACCATAAAGAGGTTTTTTTCCCATCCATTTACTTCATTGATGGAGATCTGATTGATTGTTAATGGCTACATGTAAAAATGTGATTTAAAATTGAAAAAGTCAGTGGTCCATACACACACGTCTGGCTGTGTTTGATAATAAATGATCCTCACAAGAGACCCAGGGACCTCCTGATTATTTTACTTTCTTGCCACGGTCCTATCGCAGCTAAACTAATTTCATTTATGGGATTTGCTGCTGCCTTGGTTGTGTTACTGTTGGCCACTAATAACCTTTAAATGGCCCATCAGTTACAGTTATGCCTTTGGCTCGCTAAAATGAACCTTGCCAAAGACTTTATCAAACCAGACTGAGGGACATGATTAATTGCACTGTGCATTTCTTCACTGTGACTGCAAAAACTGCACGAAAGAAAGAAAAAAAACCCAGGATAGAATTAAAGCACATTAACAATAGGCAAAGCTTATCTGTCTTTCACTTCATGCCCTCTCTTTTTCCTTAGCCCCTAGTAAATTGAACATCAGAGGTGTTTTCTCCTAGGCAATATCTTTATCTTTTGGGATCCTTCCCTTGCAAGACTCATTCAACTGATCAAGGATAATTGAGCCCATTTATACGCCAGCAGTGCAGGACATGTGATATTTCTGACTAACATGATGTATGCCAATGAATGATGGTATATGCAGAGATTGTGAATCCAGTTTTTGTAATAGATTGTTGCAATGTTCCTCTTCCTTTCTTTGCAGTGGTTGGTATCGGAAAAGGAACAAAACTGCTCGGAAGTCTATTGGCAGGTTCCAAGGTAAGAAACATGAAAAAAGCTGCTTGTCTCTTCATTGAAAGAGAAAAATGTTAAGGTGAATTCTGGCACAGGGAACAAAAACAGCCAACATTTCCAAGAAGGATTTGGCAGAGCGCCCTTTTGGAAGAGACCACCCCAAAGCTTGATGTTGCAAGCATTAAACCAGTGGAAATACTTCTCTCTGCCATTGTCCCAGAGAACATCATTGATCAAAGCAGTTTGGTAGGAAGGGTTTCTTGTGTTTTGATTTACCCACCTCCCTCCCCCCTTGTTCAATTCTGTAACATTTAAATAAAAGAAACAGAATGTGCTGTAAATGTATTCTAACTTTTTCTGGATGTAACTACTGGATGAGGTTTTCTGTGAGAACTATAAAATCCCATTTCTGTTACCCAGTCATGTAAATAGTAATAACATAACTCTTAGTCCATCACACTTTGTTATGCAGTCACAACTATTCACGTCTCCTTTATATATATGTGTGTGTGTGTGTGTGTGTATGTGTATGCGTGTGTGTATATTAATCTCCATGGTGTTTTAATGTGAAATGTGAATATTAATCTTTCACATTAATATTGTTGCCATGGCTAGACCCCTCCTCCCCCCCACTGAAGATGATGGCCCCACTGCACAAAATACTTGGAGAACACGTTAGTAGAGGCATTCTCTGTTCTCCAAACCCTTGCAGTCTGATTTGGTGCAAGATGTGACGAGCAGTTGTGTCCAAAAAAAGAAGAGAAGTAGGAGGAAAGCAAAAGCAATAAAATCGTGATGGTGCAGTCATACTGATGGTTCCAAATCATTTTAGATTTAAGAGGTAAAATTGACTGTTTCTGACTTGCATCTAATCAGATGATTTTTTGACTGAATTCTTGCACATACAGCATAGGTGGGTGAAGATGAAAGAGCTGGAAGAGCAGAGGGTGCAGGAGCTAATTCAGGGCGGGACCCCAAGAATTAGGGTCGGCATGGAATAAATGATGGAGACAGGTGTGAGAGATGCTGACAAAGGGGTATGCCAGGCTAATGAACAACCTTAATTAGGTTTTTCTTACAACACACTGGTTACTTGGGAAATGAAGTGGGAGGCTAGGGAGATTGAGAGTATGCTGCGAATCTGAGAGCAAGGGTGTGCAGATGTATACAGAGGTCCCTTCAGAATAGGCGTTCTCTCTTCCATTTTTGTGTCTAGCACCATGGGCTTTGCCTGGCACTGAGGCAATACCATAGTCCATATATTAGTGTTCATCATAAAAGACTCTTCTTGTGTTTATATCACCAGCTTAAAGACTAAGGTTTCAAATATTCACTCACCTTTGGTGGCATTAATTAGGTGTGTAATACCATTATTGTCAATGGGAATGCTCATGTAAAGTTGTGTGTGCGAGAGAGAATATCAGTATGTAAAAGCACAAGTGACATTAAGTGGATATGAAGAACTGTCTGTCTCCATACTTGTTGAATACCTGGTAGTCTGATCTCCCACTGGTGTTTCTTGTCACACCAAAGCCTGGTTTGTGATTCCATTCACAATTGTAGGTTTTGGGGAATCGAGCAAATGTAGCTGGATTACCCAAATGTAGCTACTCCACCAAGTACGGCTCTGGCTCTGGGAGTCCAGGTTTTGAGAAAATCAAGTCCTGAGGTTTTATAGAAAATTTTTTAAATGGAAAATTGGACAAGCATAGGAAATGCAGAAATCAATTCACTCTCCAAGTGCCATCTAGACTTTCTTTTACTTTAGGAAAGTCAATAATGGGCATACCCAACTGACAGCCCCTCTAATGTATTTCATGCTGACAATTTTTTCTTTTTCCTTTCTGATCCATTAAGCTATTTGTAGATCTTGTGTCAGTGATGTGAACTGACTGATATTCCCCTAATTTTAAGCTGAGAAAAATTAATTCTTCAGGGGAGAATTCAAGCAAAGCATTTGTAGCAACTGCATGTGACCCAAAACTCATTGTAGTCAATAGGAGTCCTTCAGTTGACTGCAGTGGGCTTTGAAGTAGGCCTTTAGGGCCAGGTCTTCAAAGGTATTCAGGAGCCTAAGCATGCAGAAAAGTTTCTGGAGCTAGATTTACAAGGTTCACCTTTGTCTATGAAGTGAATGGCAGGTGCCAGCATTTAGATTCTCAATACCACCGTCTAGCCCAGATATGCCTATTTTGCTTTGCTGTCTTAAAGATCAGCTGGTAAAGAGCTTGACAACACTGAGCAGTTTTTCACCTCCATCTCACAAACTCCTTCACAGGCATTTGTCTGCCTGTCTTGTCTGCAGGGTGAGAACCAGGGGATGCTTTCAGAGCACATGCAGTTCCACCCAGGACACCCATGCCCTCCCCCTAGCTTATGTTCAGTAGCCTAATGATGAAGACTTTTCCAGGAGTATTCTGGTGTGGTGTGCACTCAGTGTTTTCTACTGAAACTGTTCTATTCTTATCCCGCCAGTCTCCTTGGCATTTATTATTGGAGAGTCCCCACTAAGCAAGCCCACTTCTTTGAAACCCATTCTTTGGCACCTCTCTCTCCCATGCCCATTAATGTGTTAATCATGGCATAAATGGCAAGGGTGGTACATGTGCACCCAGTGACAATACCATAAATGGCAGACCAGCCACAAAATTGTTCTACATGTAATGTAAAACAATTTTATGACTGCTTTTTATGGCACCTTAAATAGAACAGGTGCCTGGGTTAGGGACTGCATTGGGGTTTGAAATTGGCCCCAGTGCACTCCCTGACAGTCAGCTGTTCCAAACCTTGATTGGGCCTGGTCCTAGATCTGTGGGTACCCATCTTTCAACTTGCCAGTGCAGGGGGGAGCATACTTCTAGGTTTCTCCTGCACTGGTGAGTAAGTCACGATTTGGGATCTGGTCCCCAGTCCCAACAGTTGTGCCTCCTGCTATGGCACAAATGCATGGCAGGAGCTTTGATTTTGGGATTGGGGATCAGATCCAGTGGCATATTTAAGTAAATGTCTGCCAGGGGCTCTAGGGAATGAATTTGAGGTGGAAGGTTCCACAAGGTGAGCATGCACTTGAGTTAGGTGTTGCAACACCTAAATGCTCCTAGCCCATAGTGGGATATTTAAAAGTGCTTGGCAGTTTGCATCTAGGTATAGCAGACACCTGTAAGCATGTTATATACCTGTGGCTGGGGTTATACATATATATTATCTCACAGTAAATGTAAGGTGGCGTACCATACTTTCATTGAGGAGTAAGCTTTTTGTCATTTGTCCTGTTTATAAGAGCATGCACACCATTGTACCAACAGGTGGTAAATTCACACATTAGCATCCATCATGGGAACTCAAAATACCTTTGATAATCTGGCCCCTAATGCTCATTTCATTTACTAGAGATCTGAGGTAAAGAGCTGGTGGAGACTGTACCTGTTTATAGCCCACCATGACCTCTTGAAGATGATCCCATGCTAGAGGAAAGCTGAGTCATTGTAACTAAATGAATTTTAAATCATTCCGGGTAACACGCTGCAAAGCTTGAAAGCAGCTGCACTTAAAGCTGGATTAACTTCTGCTTAATTGCTTCGGTTTAATTGTGACCAACTGAAGAGAGCTTCAAACCAGTTTAGATGTCTACATTAAACATTTGCCTTGCCTTATCTAGGTTGTTGTCAGCAAGGCTTGATCATTGGCCATGACTCTTTATATGCCAATGCTGTTGAAAAACTTGCTTTTTACATGCCATGGCATTGCCTGGAGTCTGATTTCCTATTTTATCTTACCTGCTTCAGTGTACATCACATGTTAGTCGATTACAATTTTTTCCTTTCCTCTACTTTGCTACTTTGTATTCTAGATTCAGCTACATTTGATACATTTTTCTGCTTGAAATTGTATTTTTCTTTCCTTTACAGTAGTTGAAAAGAATCTACACAGATTAGGTTCAGTCTATCAGTGCTGGCAGCAAAACCACCATTAACGGGCCAAAGCTTATGTTACGGTGGTAAACTCCATATGGCAGTTCTACCAGAGACTGGCATATGTCAGGATTTTTTCAAATGCTGTAAGAAACTTTCTTGACTGTATGGCAGCTATCACCACGATCACTTGATTTGTAATTTATATATGCTCGGGAAGGAGAAACACTCTTTAACTGTAAATTCAATTCTGAAATCGGTGCTCCATCAGATTGACCTCTTTAAGGACTAACTCAAAACAAATAGAAATGTGCAGCCAAGTGCAATATCTACTCGGAGTTCCAAGTTTCTTATCAAGCCCCTTAATGTTTTTCCAGAAATAGAAATATGTGTGGGTTGCCTCGTGGGTTTTCTTTTTATTTCAAATGTTCCAAGTGAGGAAGAGAAGTGCTGGATCCTCTCAGCTTTGCAGTGTAAATACCGAGACATTAATATTTGTGCCATAACATCATCTCTCTCTCTCTTTTCTCCCTAGTGTTCTGCAGTGTCATATTTTGACTTGGAGAACCTGTTGGGGTTGAGAGAGGATCTATATTCTTGCATTAGCAAAATAAATGTCTCTGGGACAGGGGTGGACAAAATATGGCCCATGGCCATATTCAGTCCACCAACTGATTGTATCCAGCCACCGGCTGCTCCTGCAGCTCTCCGCGTGGGATCGAGCCCTGCTCCCTCCCACCTGGGCAGCCTGCGCCATGCTTCTACCTGTACGTGCTGGCCCCGCTCCCAGTGACTGCTCATTGTGCTGGGTGGGCAGAGTGGGTGGGGGGTGGCCAGGAGCTGGAGCTTCGCGTGCTGGGGAAAGAGCTGCTCAGGTGCAGCAGGGGCAGGAGGAGGAGGAGCAGCCGCTGGGGGCGAGGGGAGCTGAACGGTACGTGGGCAGCTGCAACCTCATCAGAGCAGCCCCACCGGAAAGCTGTGTGCTGGCTGGGGCTGGGGCCAGGGCCGATGAGCGCAGGCAGAATCACGGCCCGGGCGGGAGCGGCACAGGTTTGGCCCAATGTGGAGTGCTGTGGGGATAGCTGTGTGGGGTGGACTGCCCTGCCCTGGCCTGGTGAGCTCTGCTTTCTCCCCCACCACCTCCTCCCCTTTTCCCTAACCCTTGGCCGACTCCTGGAACCTAACGCATGGGCAGCCCCCCACACACATGTACACACCCCCACCCACATCCCCCCACACATGCACAGCACCCCCAACCCACACAGTATACAAGAGTAAGACTTTGTTGAGCTATTACGCAATTGCGTCTATATACGCTACTCAAAAAAACTTAAATCAGGACAAAAATAATTTTTTGAAGCAAAATTAAAATATGTTGTAGCAGATGTTTGAGTTTTGGTATATGATTTATTTGTTCTCTCTAATTTGTTAAAATGAGATCTTCTGAAAGATTTTGTGTGTGTGGCTCTCGACGGCTCACCAAAACTCGTTAAGCTGTCTGCCATCCAAAATAATTGCCTGCCCCTGGTCTAGGGGGAGAAACGTGCCAAGGTCAATGAATCAAGTTGTGGAAGAAATTGCCATAAGTGAATGAACTAGTCTTTGGCCCACAGGATAGTACACTCTGCTTCTTCTGGCAGACCACGGTCATGGGTGACCTGAGTAACTCTGCTCCTGGTGCACAGGCTATGTGGAGGTGATGTTTCCAGACAGCTAGTTAAGGAAGAGTTGACTCCAGCTCATAGCAGAAAGCTTAATAGGTAGGGTGACCATATATCCTGTTTTGGCGGGGACAGTCCTGGGTTTTGTAGACTGTCCTAGTCACTTGGTGAAAATTGAAACAAAAGTCCTGGAATCAGCTGCTGGAGGCAGAGGCACTCAGTCCAGCATGGTAGCAGAATGGGATGGTGCCCCAGGCAGGTGTGCGGGCTGGCACCATTGCTGCCGCTTGCAAGTGCCCAGCCCTGCTCCTCCTGAGCAGTGGCTGGAGGCGAGGGTGGCCCAGGCTGGGCATTTCTCCTCTTGCCTGGAGCAGGGATCGGCTAGGGTGGGGTGGGGCCGCGGGAAGCACTACTGTGAGCGTGGTCTTGGGAAGCAGACATGTCTCGGATTTCCTTAAAAATAATATGGTCCCCCTATTCATTGGGATCTTTGCTTTTCCACTAGCTGGTGCTGTAACGTAGTAGCTGTAGAGGACGTAGCATGGGGCTCGCTGGGGAGGGAGGAGGCCTGGTTGCTTGAACTGCAGATGAGATGGTGTCACCCTCCTGCTACCCTCTGGGGAGGGGATGTGTTTCCAGCATATACGCAGCCTGTGTTCATGATGGGATCAAACAGGACACTTAAGCAAAGCCACTCTGGCTTTGTCACATTCTCTGTGGTGGCGTCGCACCAGGGAGACCCCCCGGTCTGCGCTGGAATCAGACCAGTGTGAACAAAACCAGGATTTGCCCTTGCTCTGACTCCTCGGGTACCGACAAGTGAAAGCTGGTTTATCGAGGGTGGACTCTCCAGTGAGAGTCTGCATGTCATCTAGCACCCTAGGAGCTGCAGTGGCTTGGGGAGGGGGATTAGAATTGACTTCTGGCATTGATTGCAAATGCTCAAGCAGGGAGCAGGTGACTTGAGCATTTGGTCTCAAAGGTTGCGGCCTCCCCAGAGGGGTCACTGTCAAAATGTCACCGGGGTAAAATAAAACACAACCTCCAGGTTGCCTCGAAGAACAGAGATGAAAAGGGATCAAGGGGAGAGCAAAGATGCCGCGTTAGTGGCCTGGGTGGAAGTAGCTCGGATGTTTTCTAGACAGAAAACTGAGCTCCTGTAAGGCCGAAATGGAGATCATTAGTAATCAAGGCTTGCAAGTATACTTTCACCCAGTTTTGTCCCAGGAACACAGGGCTTGCTACTCACAGGTTTAAATGTACTTGTCATGCTTGGAGCACCCTGACTCTCGCCAGCAGGGCTAGGTCCCCTTATAACATTCAGATGTAGCTTCTATCTCCTTGAAACGCAGCCGCTGCATCGCGTTTCCTATTGGCTCCTAGGCAGGTCTGTGCTCAGCAAGCGGGAATTTGCATAGTACTCTTGAGGAGCCTAACTCCCCTTGCTGGGGAGAGGGAGTTGAGGTCAAGTGCTGTGCTCTGACTCTTGGATTCTGCTCTGGGGAATCCAGTCACCTAAAATGTAGGTGCAGTGCCCAACTCGCAGGTGCCCAGGTCTTCAGCTGGGTCTGGCCGTTAGGACCTGATGATGTGGGACAGGCTGCAGGTGCCTATAATGAACTAACCTGCTGATCGTGTGCATTTTCACTTCCTGGCAATTGGTATTTGCCTTATTGCCCTGAGGTCTTACTTTATAACCCTTACAATCCTGTATCCCTTGTAATGTCAAGATGGGTCCAAGTGCTGTTGCAGGAGGCCCCATGGGCTGTGCATTTAGAAACAAGCAAAGCAAATGACCCTCTCCCTAATCGTCCCCCTCCCAAACCCAATTCCTTGCATCTTTTCAAAAATACATTCTGCTGCAGTTTTAACGTGTGCAGTGAATTTATTCTTGTGCAAAAAACCCAAATGGCCTGACTCTTAGTACCCATCTCTTTGAGCTATGCTCCTGCCCCTGCTAGCTGACCCTCTTTCAGCCCCATGTATCTTTGCCTCTTAGCTGCTCAGTGGTGCAGTGCAGCAGGAAGGGTGGAGGATGCTCTTGGCAATGCCTTGTCGTGGCTGCTGGTTAGGGCACTTATTCATGCAGTGGGAGATCCAGGCTGTTATGCCCCCAGTATCCCCAGAGTGGGTTTGAACCTGCATCCCCCATTGTCAGGCCTATCTGCATGGGTTATTGGGCTGAAAATGCCACCCAGCGTGGCCCAGAATGCCACTCCTGTGCCTGACCTAGCTTCATGAGTAGTACTTAGACCTGTCTAAAGTTAGATTTGTCTGTGGGTGCAACCCTGGCTCAGCTGAAGTCAATGGGGTTAGGACTTTCCCTGTCTTTTTTTTGTTACCCCTCTCGTGTGATTCTGTATAAGCTTGAATTTCACAGTCTGGAACAGTTTGTTGCATAGTCACAACATCCCTGCCCTAAATACATTAAACACTTAGAGCAATGAGGCAATTACTGCCAGCAAACCTAAATTTGCCAATAAAGCTTCCAGGTGCCTATCTCAGTGGTCCTGCAAGGCGGGTAAAAAGTCTAGCAACACTGTATTGGGCTGCATCTTGCTTCACTTACGTGGAAGCTAAATGTGTTGGTATGTCAGTATTCTTCTGCATGCTTGCTTCGGGAATGATGTGATTGAGCTGTAGTTCTTCTAGGGCTAGATTTGGACACCCTTGCTCTCAATAAATACTACCTATTCTGTGCCGGTGGTCTCTCCCACTTCAGTAGCACAAAAGTCACGCTCATCAAGATAAAAGGTAGTGGAATATGTGCCCCTCATTATGAGCAAGGCTTAGTAGCTAAATGCATGCAGTCGGGAACATAAATGTAAAATAGAATCATTTTGTGCTGAAATAAGGGCCAGCTTCTTTAGAAAGCCTCTGACTGTAGGGAGATACAGTCTTCTCCCTAAACTTATGTGTCCTTTAACAAACAGGCTGTATCTCTTGTTTCTCTTCTACTTGAGATGGAGGGGCAAAGGATGCTTTAGCCCTTTGCTGTCCCTGCAGAAGTCTTTAGCAGGCAGCGACTAGCTGTTGAAATGCTGAGCAGGGCTGTGTGGCAGACTCTAAAAAGCAGATGCTCCTGAAACTGTGAGAAGTGAATCAAGCAAATATTTGCTACCTACTTCCAATGTTATCACACACACATTTGGAAGAGTGATACTCCCCCAGCCTCCTTATTTTAGACAGAGAGAAATGTTTCTTCCTTTTCACTGAATGATTTAGGGATATAAAGGCTATGGTGAGGACTGATTTAGGCCTCCCTTCTATGCTGTTCTGCCATGGAGAAGGGTTCACTGAAGAAATACAAACTCACAACCACCAGAAGGAATTGCCGCTTCAGCCTGTATAGTGAAGCATGCGGATGTCGGGAACTTCCAAAGGTAAAGCTACGCAAACAGCCTTAACTCTGCCCCTTGCAGCCGCGCAAGGACAGTCTCTTTCATTACATTCTCCCATGCTGCTGCTTGCAGAATAAAATATTATCATGCACTTGCAATTTAGTGCATCTATAGCAATGGCCTAGGAAGAATGTGTCACTCTGAGGGAGGACAAGCATGGGAGTAAGCTACCCAGAAAGGCTGTGGAAGCTCCATCCTTCAACATTTTAAGAGCAGGTTAGACAGACACTTGGTTGAGATGGTTTAGTCAGGAGTGATCCTGTCTCGAGCTGGGGTTTGGATTAGCTGATATCCAGAGGTCTTTTCCAGCCCTCCTGTTCTATTATTCTGTGGGCTCCAGAATACGCTTTATGTTCGACAGTTGCCATTTTTATGATAGACCAGTGGACCACCCTCAGCAGGCAAAATGTGTCTTACAAATTAGGTGTAAACACAGAATAATATCAGGAACCTGCTGGCAGACAGAAGTCCTCCCAAGCCTGGGGGCTTATAGGATTAGAGAAGATAACGCATTCCAGTTTCTGTGGCCAGACGCATTGGGTGCTGACAGATGTGAAAACTAAACTAAACCGTGCTTTACCAGAAGAGGGAGCGCATTACTTGGACCTGGCTCCACAGCGTCTCTATAGATCAGATGCTTCAGCAGGGCTTTTTGGCACTTTTATCAGCTGTTAGATAAAAGCACCCAAAAGCCCTGCAGAAGCATGTGATCTATATAAATGTTGAGCAGGCTGGGTAAAACTAATGCAGTGCCTCTTCTGGGCACGCGCTGTGCTTGATGTGGGAGTGCGCTGAGCTTAAAGTAAAGCGCTGTTTCCCCCTCACCCCCCCCACATCTGTAAGCAGCCAATATGTCTAGGTGGCTTTGACTCTCTAGCCTGAAGGAGGACATATCCATCTGCACTTGGGTCAATTGGGATGGCCTTTAGCTTGAGTCTGGAGCACAGCTCTCAACTCACACCTGGGAGCTTTAGGGGGGACCCAGACTGCTCTGCCATGGCATCCCTGCAGACATTTCATTTCAGTGCTCAGAGTTGGAGCTAACTGCTTCATCCATTGAGCTGCCCCTAAGAAGCCTGCTCTCCCAGGTTGACAGTTGAACCCGGATACTTTACAAAGTTAGTTTCCTAGACCCCCTGCTTAGTTATCTGAGGGCTTGTGTAGTAGCTTGGGCTATGCAGAGCTGCAGCAAACAGTGGCACAGGACCACTGAGGTGCCCCAGCTGTTTGCTGCAGCTTTTATTTCAAATGGCATTGCTGCTTCCATCAGCTGCATGGGGTTGGACTGCTGATGAGCTCTGGCAGCACCTTTTGAAGTAAAAGCTCCAGCAAACCTCTGAGCCACTCATCTTTAATTTGATAACCTGCTGTGAGCTGAGTTACAAACTGCCTGGATACAAATGATCCAGCTTCTAGTATATATAGTGTAGGGTTGCTAACTAACTACAAATGAATGGAGATCTCTGGCACTATTTGTGCCCATGCAACATCTTGTGCATCTTTTCCCATGCTGCCACTAAGGCGTAACTCGGCATACAACCTATTTTGTACATATTCCTTTGAATACAAGATGCCCTGGAACTTTAAGCCTTTCCCAAATTTTCTGACTTTCAATTTAAGAAGACAAAACGAAGTATCAAATAAAACATCAATAGTACATAAGGTGGGGCAGGGTGGCACCTTTGCGAATGGCTGGCTCAGAGGCATGAGCTTTCATTGGCAACAACCTGCTTCCTCAGACATTGGGAAAGGCCTGGTAGAGAGCGAGGGGCTGGGCGAAGGCACGCCGTCAAGAGATGCAGAGTGGGTTGATTGGCGCCATTGAGATGAACGAGGCAGTTAACACCTGGAGGAGCAGTGGTTTTAACATCTGGTCCAGGGACTGGGATAGGAAGAGATTTATTTACTTAACTCTAACTTAAGACGCAGGAAGAGATGTTTTGTTTGTAAAGTGTCCGTATGTTCAAAGCAATGTGGGTACACCAAGAGTACCAGTTTTTTTCAGTGTGTCCCACCTTGAACAAATCCAAACCAATTTTCATTGGAGCACTTCAAGGACATCAGCCCTCATACAAACCATGTCCATGGCAATTTTCATCTTTTCTTTCTTTTTTGCTCGAGCTGCCTTCTTAAGCAGGAAAATGTCTAGTATATTTTGCTTTTTTGGAGGTACAATTAGAAAATTGGTGCCCCACATTTCTCCTGCTTCCTCCACCTCCTGGCACTTCTGAAAGCAACTGAAGCATGTTGGCTTAAATTTTTTTAACGACATCTCACAGAAGATTTTAGAAAGATTTTAGAAAGCCATACTGAAGATAGAGGCATTCCCCCCACGAGCCCTACAACCTGACTCCCCCTACCACGATATCTGCATTGCAGGTACTAGATTTGCATGTTTGCTATGTATGGTTGAAATTGTAGGATTTCCCTGGCTCCCTTTTTCCCTTTCCTTTTTCTTCTGTGTTCACTGCTCCCAAAAAATACAGGTTATAAAAGGGTCCTAGCTAAACAGCATGGGTATTGCCTGCTGCCATCCCACTAGTGAGCTGGCTCACTGTGCTGTGTCTCTCTCAAGTGTCTCTCTTTCATACTCACCCCAGGGGCCTAATCTATTAATAGCAGTGCTTCATGCTCTATTAATATTCAGACTTAAAAAAAAAAAAAGTATAGAAAATCGTGAGGAGGCTGCCCTCCCTTTGCTTCAGGAGCAGTTGCCTCTCTCAACAGGGAGAGTGTTTGCAAAGCCAGTTCCAGTTAATACTTTTCTTTTATACTTTCTTCTGTCCTTTGTATAAATTATGTGCTGTGTTTGTATGCTAGGTATACATTTCTTCCTTCCACTCTCTGAAAAAAAATCTAAGGCTGCTACATTATGAGACCGTTCTTTTTAAATAAATAAAGAACATCTTGGAAATCAGAAACAGAAAAGACCTGTTAGCAGATCCAGCCTATTTCCCTTGCAAAACAGCTATGTTGTCTGTACTGCTTCCGTCTGCTGATGTCGAGATGCTGCTACCACCATCATTTGGACCTTACTAGCTAGCATTAGAAAGCTTCTCTGGAGTCAACGTACATATGAACTTTCTTAATTTTCTCATATTTTGGGTTATATCTCCCTTTGTGTCGCTTTAAAATTTTCTCTTTCTTCTATTAGCATCTCTTCCTCCTTTGGAAAGTCTGTATTATATTTTTAGGTGAAGACAATTCAGAATTTCCCTAAATCCATATATTTCAGGTAGTGACTTGGTGGCATAATCGGGGTGCAAGCGTATCCCTTGCATGATCCATAGCACAGGTGCTAGAGATTGGAAGTGGAAAGTTAAAAATTAGCTTTCATTGTAACCAAAGGAAATGACCTTTGTCAGAGAAGTGGTTCCTTTGTCGACTGGGATATTTTGGTGGGTAGCAAGGTCTTTGCTGGGGGCAAATGACCAGAATTTGCATTCAGGGACCCTGCAATGCCAGGCAGATGCACCTGCAGCCATTAGATGTGATAAGCCCTTGTGCTTAGCTGTATGCCAGTGTGTTGCTGAAATCTGGGCACGACTTAATGTTCCTATTTTCATGAAAACCCACTATTTTGTTCCATGTCTTGGAGCTCTCTGTGCACTCTGGCCACCTCCCCCAGGCAGCTGAAACTCTTCCTGACCTCTAGGAAAACCATCTACTGCAAGCCCTGTGATGAGCAGTTTTAGTTTTTCACATTGAAAATCTGGTCAACCCATGTTACAGTGTTTTAAATAAGAGGCTGACATAAGGGGTCAGCAAATCCAGTTAGTCCCGGGTAAAGATCAGATAGTTTTTCAGCAATGACAGTACAATTACAGCATCTAGCAGTAAATAAAATTTAGTGCAGCTTTAGCACAAAGTCAGCTTTTTTTTTTCTTTCAGGAGAAAAATGGACAGGAGAGAAGAGAAGTTGTAATGCGTCTATATTAAGAGGACATGTTTGGTGTTCATTAATTTTGGAACTTGCTGCATCATAAAATATAAAATGCTCGTTCTTTTGTTTGCTTCACTCAAACTCAATGTTTTTTCTTGTCAACCTGCTTTCGAATTGTTGAGGCACTTTGGTTTTAATTGGTCTGAATGTGACAGCTGCAAGTCCTTTGTTTTCTAAGTTAATTGGGACTAACATCATCCTTCTTTTTCTCCTGCCTCTCTTTTTGCATTGTCTGTTCCTATCTGTTTTGAACAGTACCTAGCATCCTGAGACTGCAGACACCACCATGGCAGAAATGCCAAGTTAGGTAGATAACTAAGTGTAGTAAGGAATTAATGATAGATCGTATAAATCTGTGGGTACATACTAAGTGCAGTTTTTAAAATAACCCTTTAGGGCATATTTATCAATAAAGAGTGGCCCAAATCTGCTCACAAGATGAACTCAAGGGTATTGGAAGTGGATGCACGAAGCAGGCAGCTGGCTGCCTGGGGCATTGTGGCAGGCATGTCGATCCATTTGGGCTCTACCTAACAGCTTGCATTGTCCGTGCATCACCTCTTGGGTTGGTCTTTTGACACATTTGCCAGGCACATACGCACGTTCTATTTTTGGTAAATAGGATTTTTTTCTTTCATCTCTATCTGCCGCGCCAGGGTTCTTGGCCTTTTTTCCCTCTTGTGGTCCCGTGTTCAGTGCTACTTTGGAAATTAGGTCATCCTCAGATGAACTCTTTAAGAACTGCGTGTGCCTTTACCTGCAGTCCTTCTTTTCCAGGAAATCCTAGCGCTGGGAGCCATTCTTGCAAGTTTCCCAGCAGCTGCTGGCGACCCTGTTTTGCAGTCACTTGCATCCCAGGGGATGTCGTGCTCTTCCATGTTCTTAAAGCCTTTTAAAGAGATGGTAATTTAGGGTTTCAAGGCTCTGGCCATGTTCCAAACAAAAAATTGATATATTAACAATTAAAACTGAGAAGCACCATTCTGTGGTCTCTGGCATTTGCACTGATAAGTGGTGCAGACAGGTCTGGCAGTCAGCCCAGGGTCTCTTACCGCTGTGGAGTTAATAGTGAGGGCTACAGAGAACCCTTTCAGCAGTAGAGAATGCATTGCAGCCCCGTCCAGCTCCCAGGTTCAGTCCATATCCTTGCTGATGATAACTCTGGGATATTTTCAGTTAAAGGCTAACGCTTTGTTTATAATGGCTGTACCTTAATAGGAGCAAGGCCATCGCTGTTATCACGGGGAGCGTTACCACTGGCACTAGTCTTTCTCTGCAGAGTCGAGGCTAATGGCTCCTGTTAGCAGACGGGGGGTGATTCCAGCATTAAGGTCACTCTCGTGCCTCTCAAGCGACAAAGCTGCTGCTTGGTGGCGCGAGCCATCAGAGCGGGTGACAAACGATCCCAAGTGCACGACATCTGGGTTGTGTTGTACTTGATGCCATCGCTGACCGTGTGCAAGGGTTGAGTGCTTGAATCCCATTTTAAGGCCTGCTTCCTCTCTGGGCGAGCGGGACAAGCCAGTCTTGTGCTCTCTTACGGCGTGGAGAAGCAGTTCCTGCCTGGGTCGCTGGGATGCCGGGGCCTTGGGGAGAGGTCTGCGTCTGGTCTCATCATAGAGGGGCTGAGAGAAAGCAGTTTTAGAGGGAAGAGTCTGTCCCCCTGCCAACGTCAGTGCAAGCAGTTTGAGCCGGTGGTGCCTCGGACCATGCTCTGCGCCATCCCCTTGGCCTCTGGCGGCCGTGAAATGCCCGTGCCTTCCTCCCTCCCCTGCAAGTTATGTTATCAGCTGCCTGTCTCTGCCCGAGTTGTCTTGATTGCTTTGCAGAGGGCAGGCGAGCAGGTGATGAAGAGGATCGTGACTCCCTGTCGTCTGAAATCCCACTCTTAATTTGCATCGCTGTGGCTGGGAAGGAGCGTCCATGCCAGTGCGGCGCACTCCAGCGCTTTGTCTGTCCCTAAAGCTGCCTGGTAGCAACTCTGGCGTTGGCTCCGGTTGCTGTGGCAACGAAAACCTCCCTCTCCAGACACCAGCAAGATTTCTCTCCAAAATGGACTTTGTTGCAGCGATTGCATCCTTTGTCACTTGGAGACTGGCTTGCTCTATTGTGCCCTGCGTGGGACTGCTCCGAAGCTGCGGCTAGGGCAGGGTGCTGCCCCCATTTCTCAGGCTGGGCTGCATGGTGGGGAGCACGTTATTCTGGCTCTTGGTGATCCGCAGTGGTTGCTGATAAACTTCTGGCTGGCATTCAGGGTGCTGGTTTTAACCCCTCAGACTGGAAGTGCTGCAAGTACTGCAACATGGCCTCCCTCCCTGCGACCTGCAGTTGAGGTTGTCAGAGGGGTGGGCGCATGGCGTGAACACGCTGCTGCTCCAGTATTTCTGGGAAAGGTCCCAGGAGAGGTCAGATTTGGTGATCTCCCAAGCAGGCTGCAACGCCCTTCCTCCCTCTGCCTTTGTCACGGGTTGAGATGAATATACTTTATGAGCAGTTGATTGATCATGGGTGACTTAGATTTATGCAGGTCATTTGTATGATTTAGATACCAGTGGAGCTGGGATGGGGTCCCCAGAGGCCCTGCAACTGAATGGGGGTCTCTGGCTATTGCTGAGGGGAGTGCAAGTGAAAGTACAAGGAGAGGCAGCTCTGAGTTTTGAGACGGTCAGGTAAAAAGTCCAAGAGGAATCGGAGGTCAGCCCAGCATTTTAGCCTATTCTCTACACGTGCCAGTTCCTGTTGCTTACAGAATAGACCAAAGATCCTGTACGTAACCTATAATACATGACTGCCTATTCCCAAGGATCTTACCGAGACCAGTCGTGAGCCAGTAGTGGCTCTTTTCTCCCGCTGGACCTGCGCAGGTTGCTTTCTGCAAGTAGGGACCATTACATTCCTTGCTGTTGTAATCTATAACTACCATGTCTACTTGCATGCATGGCATACCCTTTGTCCAGAAATTAGCCATCCAAAATTGAGGTGCCTGTTTTAAGTGAGGAAGCTGTTTTCCGAGCAGGAAGGGCCGAGTGGGGATGTTGGAATAGCTGCCGGGGGGGGCGGGGGGGTGTGCTTTAACCCTGTCACAGTTGCTATCCAATTCACCTGTAGCTTTGGGCTGAGCAGTAAGAGGAGAGTGAGTGATGCTACTGAGCGGACACTGTCCCTGCTCTGTGTGGTCAGCATCCAGCCGTGACTCTGGAAAGGTCTTTTTTTCCCATCTTTCTACCATCTTAAAACAAGCTGAGCATCTTATTTGGGAGCATGTGGTATACAAGGAAATATGTTATATTGTGATTTAGCTCTATACTTGGTTAAGGATCTTTTGGCCTTTTGCCATGGTTTTTATTTCAAATGAGAAAACTTTACGATATTTCACATTTAAGGGATCGAAACCAAAGCGTTCCACTCTGAGTGGTGTCGTTTATGTAATCTGCTTACATATAACATGCAATATATCTCTTCACTGCTGGGATGTTAGATTGAGTGTGTCATTGTAACAGATGACCTGAGGCAAGTTACTGGTAATCAAGGCTGAAAAACCATCCTTCAGACCCAGGAAACGCTGGAGTTTCCATTTGGGAACTTCTGCTATAAAAGCGTGGGGTCTACAGCATGACCTTGAGAGTTCAGGATTGTTGCAGGGAATCAGATCTGTTCACATACTAATTGTAATGTATGATTTACCAGCCAGCATTTTTCTCTCTGGCTATGGTGCGGTAGTTCAAGGATTATTTTCCTTTCTTCTATATTCACCAAAAAATCAGACCCTTTTTTATCTTGTAACAGTTATTTCAACATGTTTAGGGTTGATATAAAACTTATTATAGTCCCTTCTTCAGTTTGACATGGCGTGGAGCATCCCATCTTGCCCCTCTGTTTGTCTGGTGTGCAAGCTTTGGGGATTTTTTTTCCCCTCAAATGCTTAATTTTGCAAATTGAGCCTGAGTGTTTCGGTGGGATTTGAGCATCAAACACCAGCTTTATGATAAGTAAAGCAAAAATGTAATGCATTTCCTATTTTAATATCCCCCTCACCTTTTGTTTGGTAACTGTTCCCATGGAGTCCCTCTTCCATTTCCTAGCACCTAACTAAAGAGACACTGCAAAGTGGTAGGGCGTCACAGAGCCAAGTCCAGACCTGCTCAGGTAGGTGGCATCTTCATGTCCTCTCAGGACCAAAGTCATGGGTGTAATCTGTAAATTACTACTTGCATTTCTTTAGTACTTAGTGGGTGTACAAGCCAAGTGTGTGTTACACATTAGGAAGTATAATCTGTTACTGCTTACACCCATCTCTTGGCCAACTTTTACCACCTTTGAATTTGGTCCTGAGATCGTTGTTGCAGATGTGTCCCTTTTGTGCTAAAGCCAGATTCTGATTTCGTTTATATTGCCTGTGGCGCACAGTTTTTAGCCTCCTGAGGAATGAAATAGTTTAAGCTATCTAAAGTCTTTAGGCTTACTCTAAAGGGGCATCAGAGTGAAATGTAATGGCCTGTGATATACAGTAGGGCAGATTTGGATGGACTAATGGCACCTTCTGGTTTTGAACTTGATGATGGTGGGGTTCAGTCTGGTATGGTGTGAGGTCCCATGTTCTGAGAGACATGTGAAAGGGATAGTGAGAGGGACTGATCCATAAAAAGACTCCTGTGAATATCACTGTGCTCTGATCGGGCCCAAGATCTGAATGTCTCATCGCCTACAGTACTAGAATTGGCGGTGCGGGAGGAGATGGGTGAAGTAGGAAGTACAATAGAGAGAAAAATATATTGACATATGAACAGGGCTGTTGGTTGTAGCCATGTTGGTCTAAGAACACAGGCAGACAAGGTTCTTTGGGTAGATGTGAGATCTTTTATTGGACCAATGAAGTAGTTGGGGGAAAAAAATGTTCTCTGCAAGCTTTTGGGCACAAACACCCTTCTTCAGGCATTGGGAGAGTTTGCTGGTGAATTGTGTGCTTTCCTGGGTAAAATAGAAGACAAACTTATTCTAGTCTACCCAGAAGAGCACACAAACACCAGCAGACTCTCTCTCTGCCTGAAGAACGGTGTTTGTGCCTGAAATTTTACAAAGAAAGATTTTTCCAACTATTTCGTTGGTCCAACAAAAGATATCACATCTACCCAAAGAACCTTGTCTCTCAGTGTATGAACAGGTTACTCCTACCTCACAAACTTAAATCTTTTGTGTGAGACATAAGTCATAACAGTCTCTGGCCAGTCAAGATCCCACAGTCATTTTCATGAATAAGGGTATTCATTATGATGTCCTTGCCAAATTCCAGCACTGCTCATTATATCCATTTACTAAAGTTGGCTCGTGATTTCACGTTGGATTCAGCATTCTTCTTTTTTCAGGTCTAGACTATTGTGCGGTACTGTATTTCATGCCTAAGCAATTGGTGTGCTTTGCCTTACAGTCCACTAATGGCAGGTGAGAGACATTGGGTGCATCTACACAAGCAATCAAAGTGATGAAATAAATTCCATTGTCGTTTGTGTTGGAGTCAGCCGCTCTCATGTGGATGTTTTACACGGGTGCTCAGGACTTCAGCAGTTAGAGCCAGGGCAGAGCAGCCCTAGGCTGGCAGCAGGGTCTTGGGGTGGGGGTTAAGGGGTCAACTGGGTGGTGGCATTGGGCAGCGGAGGGGCTAGTTGGCAGCAGCCCCCACACTTGAGTACACCAAGATCACCCAACACTTGTGCCCCAGTCAGTCCCTGTCACAGTCTACGTGTGCGTTTGATTACATGTAAGTACTTCACCATAAAATAGTACTGCTCCCTTAGGGTGGAGTTAATTCATCTGCGTGTAGACTGCATGTGTAGACTGTGATGCTTTGCTGCGAAGCTAATTACAGTAGAAGTTCTGTTAACTGGCATCTTACCAGCCGGCATGCTCAATTAGCCGGCATGCCAGCTCGTAAGATAAAGTGAAAATGGAAGTGCCCACTGTGGCGCTTCTGGTTTCTCCGAGCCCACGCGGCCCGGGGCAAAGCAGCCAGCGCTGCCGAGCCAGGGGCAGAGCAGGCTGTGCAGGCCCCCCCTCCCTGTCCTGTGCAGCCCACAGGGTTTGTGGGAGGTGCAGTGATGCGGCGGGACACCCCAGATGTGGTGGGAGAAGTGGTGGCCCGGGCCACTCAGTTAACTGGCATATTTTGTTATCCGCCATCCCCCATTCCTGGGGGATGCCAGATAACAGAGGTTTTACTGTAGTCAACTCTGCAGTAAGGCGTACATGTAGATGTACCCATTGTGTCTCTCACTGGGTTAGGATGAAAGCATCATCATTCCTTCTGGTTGAAAACTGCTACATGTATTTATGCTTAAATTATACCTTATGGTCTCCTTCTCTTTCATCAATTGCACTACAGTGTTAAGCCACTGAAACGTAAGGACTTCATGAAAGTAATCTTACTATGGCTTAAGATCACCCAACTCTTTCTGGGATTCTTCAGTCAGTGAAACAATATGCCCAGGAAATGCTTACTTTCATGGGTTTCCTATCTTATATCTTTGCGTTTGCTTACCAAGAGCTGTCCAGTTGGCTTAGTCAAGCCAGATCTGGAATAGCATTATCTAAAGTTCACACTGAATGTCCAGCAGTCTTTCTTTTTAAAAGCCCTTGTACACATGACTCATTGATCTTTCTTTCTTTTTTTTTTTCCCCTTCCCAGAAGTACACAGCCATTGGGGAGCTAGGAAAAGCTACCGACACATTAGACGCCACAGGAAAAGTAACAGAAGAAAAGCCTTATGGTAACAGTAAATTAATCATCTCTGCTCTAATCTCAGTGCAATAAGTGGTCTCTGTCAGAGTAAAGTGAAGAACAGATTTTGGACTTCAGAAATCAAATTTCATTCCAAATCAAACCACAGATTTATTTCAGCATTAACTTCAGTTCCTATAATCTCAGGAAACTGGGCTCAGCACAATTGTTGATTTTTCATTTTTTAAAGAAATCGGCATCAAAGGAGGAAGGAAAGAAATAGAGGTAGGCCTGGCCATATTTTTTTCCTGTTTGACACGTCCTTTTGTTGCCAGTAAGGCTCTCCCTTTTCGTTGCACGGTCCTGCGAGGGCCATCTCCTAACGAGGTCTTTCCAGACTGAAAGTGATGGAACATGTCAGTTTCCCCTCCCAGAAGTCCTTTTCAGTGTAAACATCTTGATTTTTTTTTTCAGTAGCACAGAGGACTTTTCATACACTTACTTGTAGACTCCCTCTTTTTTTTTCCCCCTGAGATGCCACTTTACAATGCAAGTAAATGTATTTCTCTGATACTGAGAGCCTCGAACTAACTAGCAGCTATGTCAGTTCATGCTTCCAAAGTTGGTTAAATGATAGCTTAAAGAAACCACTTCATCTCCTGGTAATATTGGAGGACTGATGGAGGATGTACCTGAATGTTTTTGCCATTAATTGTTCATAACACAGAAAATAAAGCTCCAGGTAAGTGGTCTCTCAGTAACTCCTACAGGCCTACTTTGTTTATGATGCGAAATAACAGGTAAGAACAACATATTACCCTTCATTATCACATGATGGAAGAGGTGTATTTGTGTTCCCCTTCCATTTTTCTTACTGCAAATGTAAGGAGATAGGCTGCAAGTTGCCGCAGTTGGAATGAACCCCTCTTCCAGTTTGAATTGTACTCACAATGTTGGATACCAGTATCTTTTTGACTCACTTGTGTTGCATGAAGATCTTGCTAATGTAATTTTTATTTCAGTACTGAGATGTTACCAAAAATCCAAGACCAGTCGGGTTTTAGAAAGACAAAACTACAGCCTGTCTGTGATCAGAATCTTTTTTGCAAACTTAGACACAGAATTAAAATAGTTTTCCTTAATGATTCCCTCTTCTAAAAGCCATATTAAGATGTAATTACATTCCCCGATGATTGTCCATTCCCTCTTAGCAGGTAGGGACTGCCACCTAAGTCAGATAAAGAGGCAAGGGACAGTTCTGTAGGTCACACTTTACTGTTTACATGCCAAAGCAAAAGAATAACCACTTGTCTTAATGCCTACCTAGCTACCTGTGACAGCACGGTATAGATTCTCATTTATACCAGCTGGGGAAACACAGGAGGTAGAGGAAGGTGAACTGTGGACTGGCAGCAGGTCATCTTGAATCTGCTGAAATTTCCAAAATCCCCTTAAAATAAAGCATATATAAAAAAAAATAGAAATAGATGTTTTAACTTTAGTAAATGTTCTCAGATTGGTTTTATTTAAATGTCTTTGTTTCGCTGAGACTTTGGGAGCTAGACTGAATTGATTTTTCTCTGGACTCGGAAGATACCAATTAGCTGGGATCTATGTCCTTGTGAAAATTACAATCCCGGAAGGGAGGATTTCTTTCTTTCCCTCGCCCTCGGGGAATGCTGCTTGCCAGGAGGCAGCTTGGATCCCAGGATACTCAGTGCACATAGTGCTGCACGGGGCTGCTAGACCCTGGGAGCCGCCCCTGGTGGCTCGGGTCTGCTACCCTCGGCATGTAGCCGAGCAGTCTGTGCCCGCAGTGGTGCATGGCATCTCAAACCCTAGGAGTGGTGCCATGCCACTTGGGTTTGCAGCGCCCTCCCTGGTGTGAGGCTGAGCACCCGGGAGGCACCAGCGGGGTGCACTGGAGGTCCAGCAGTCTAGGTCCGGGTTTCGGGACCTGCATGAGGTGGCCCAAGCCCTAACAGAAGGCAGAAGGCAAGGCCTGGGCATCAGGACCCGCATGAGGTAGCCTGATGCTCTCCACCCCATAACATTATGAGCACGACTTCCCTGGTTGATCAGGCCATGAAGTCTTGTCCGGGGCTCCTGGTTTCCATGTCCGATGTCAAGACAGGATCTTGGGTCGGGGACAGGATCTCTCCGGGTTTCCTTCAGGAGTGTTCTCACCTCTCTTTATAATCCCATAGAGCTTGCATTTCTTAATGCATACAATTAACTTAAGCCTTCCTCCTAATGTATATTAATACTCCTGCTTCTGTTTGCCAAATGTGGTTACCTTTAACTGGGGTTTTCTGTTCTGAGGTCATCTTTTCATCCTTAGGTTTTGCTCTGACTGTTCCTTTTTTGCCCAGGTTATATTTATTCAATTTAGTTAACCAACTTCCAGATTCGTTTCAAATCAGGGACAGTATTTTTCCATCTTCTCCTTTTACTGGGTGCAGGTCTTGACCACAGTTCAAGCTAAGCATGTGGCTTGAGCTGAGCACAAGGGTCATACCCCAGCCTGAAGGCCTTTGGGTCCCGACAGGAGTTCAGCACTGGGCCTAACCACAGGGAGGGAAGACAGAAAACCTGCAGCAATTTCTTTGAAGCAACCACTGGGCCCTTAGTGGAGCGTGTGTGCAAAAGGCTGCCCGCTGCCTGAACCATAAGCAAGCACTAAATTTTAGTCCTAAAATGGTCTCTAGGCAGCACTTCAAAAAACAAACTCCTGTAAATACAAGTTATACATAGGGCAAGGAGGTATTGAAAAGAGCAGCTTGTGTTTATCCCTTTTAAACCTTTAGGTTTTTGTTTGTTTTTGGAGGGGGGGGGGTTTCGGGGGGGGAGGAGTTGAATAGCAAAAAGGAAGCTTGTACAGCTAGATCCAGGTGGAAACTGTTGCATGGTTTTGTGAGTGTGGCCTTGGGTGGTAGCTATGAACATTGTTAGTCCTCTTCTTTTTGGGAGAGCCATTTAAATGTGGCTTTTTTATGTTAATGATCTGTAACAGCATGAAGCTCACTTCCTTCCCTAGCTCTGTGTAGGATATGTCAAGACATAGGGAACAGAATTTGCTGCCCCAGGCACGCTACCACTTAAGCTAAGGTCTCATTAGCAGAGTTGGTGAATAATTTGAAAAATAAAAACCTTTTTTCATCTTTTTGATTCATTTGCAATTTGACTTTGGGCCTGATCATCAACGGATGTAAATTGGCATAGCTCCTCGAGCTGCTACGACCGCTGTCATCTTCATGATTTATTTCCTGATTGCTTTTTTTTTTTTGCTATAGTTTATGGGAATCCATCCTAAACACATGTCAGTCTTTGGGCAAAGAGCATTGTCATGCCTGCTAAGTTGTGCCATTTTGTTTTGTAGACTTTATTTTTGCTGGTTTTATCTGCTGACCTGTTTTCCTGCTCTAATCTGATCAGTAGCTGAAAGCACTATTCACCTGGAAACTCCTGGTCTCAGAAACCAATAGTTATTCTGGATTTGGGGGGGGCATAGCAGTCCTCGACTTGCTCGTGCGTTGGGACGCTGATGGAATGATAGCAGGGAAATACTCCATCAGTATCCACTTTGTGCAGAGACCTTTTTGGTCACATCATTTCTCTAAGTGTTTAGGACAAGCTTTCTAAAGCATTTTTATAATGCGTACAGCCCATGGCAGATATGACAGCTGTATTTTAAACTGCTGTGGAGCAGGGTGGCAGATTTTTTGATGCTTGCACGGAAGGACAAGGTTCCTTTATTGAATCAGTCTTTTTCTCAGGTGCTTGAATCCCATATGAAGGGATATTATAACTCCTGCTGGATTATATTATCCGATGGGACTCTATCTCCAATCAGGTGAGGAGAATTAGAGTATCTCCCTAGAGCAGAGGGGCCTCAGGGTTGGGACTGAGAGGGATTGCAGGGGAAACCCAAGAAACAGATGCCTGGGGAGGATGTTTAGCATGAATGTGGGGTGCCATGGTGGGTGGTTGAATTACCAGCAATACTAACCCCTCAGAAATAGGTAAGTGCGCACTATATAGAGTGTGTGGATATGCTTATTAAAGCAGGAGGGCTATTCTTCCAGCTTACGTGATGTTCAACCAAAGTCAAGGGCCTAATGTAAACCCATAAAAGCAAAGCCAGCTCAAAATGAAAGCTAAAAAATTCAAACTGACATGTTGGGCTTTGCAGAGAACGGGGAAGGGGCAGCCTAGATGTTTATCCTTTAAAAGGATATCACCAGGATTTAATACTGGGCTGCTCGCATCATGAGAAACAATTGGAGAGGAACATGAATGGTTTAAGCCCTCACAAACTCATCTGCAAGTGCTTATTGGACAACACACTGCACCGGCTGTTTATTAAGGGCTGAACTAGATCAAACCTCACATATTCACTTTTTTGGAAAGATTACTAAATTGCCTGTAGTACGAGTGATTTCCCCTGGAGCCATCATGGCTTTTTCTACTCCCCTCTCAATCTGGGGAGCGCGAGATCAGAGCGGGAATTGGACCCAGGTGTCTCACTGGGTGCCCTGACCACAAATCTAATCCAGGGGGTAAAAATTGAAAGGCAAGACAACCTGACACTTGTGCTTAGATCTGGCATGCCAGATTTTCGCCTGGAGCAAACTGGGGTTCACAGTGGAAGTGCTGACGGGATCATAAGAATACTGTTGTGTCAAGCTGATTTACAGCCATATGGCATCTGCTGTGACACCTTGCTCAACTGCGGTACTGCAAACGGCAAGGCTGTGAACAGCCCTGGACAAGAGGCTGTTCGGGGGGGAGCTCTGAACTGACAGTATAAATGATGCTACTGTTCCCCTCCTCCGTTCTGATGCGCATTGTTCTCTCTCAGCATCCTTGACTGATTTATGAGCCGCTACAGCATTACTATTAATGATACTTCTTTAGGCAGCTGCTGAGCGTAGTGGCGGTGTCTGCTCTCGAGGTTGCAAAGTGTTTAGGTTGCACAAGTGAACAGTTAGTCGTTTTGTTTTTTAAAGCTGCAGTGGGGAAAAAAGCTTGTCTTTTGGAGGAATAAGCCTTATTTATATCCTGACAGCTGTCTGCTTTGAGGAGAGCTGCAAGAAGAGAGCTTCTTAAAGACTGAAGGATGAAAGCTAATAAAGGGACTGTCATTTTATTTTATGTGGAGTGTCACTTTGCCTGGACTCCAGAAAGGTAACAAGAGTCAAATCCTTCTGTAACGGCACTACTCAGGTCATAGGATCATAGAAAAGGAGGGTTGGAAGGAGCCTCAGGAAGTCATCTAGTCCAACCCCTTGCTCAAAGAAGGACCATCCCCAGCTAGATCATTTCAGCCAAGGCTTTGTCTAGCCAGATTTTAAAAACCTCCAAGGATGGAGAGTCCACAACCTCTCTGGGTAACTTCTTCTAGTGTTTTACTACCCTCCTAGTGAGAAAATTCTTCCTAATATCTAACCTCAACTTCCCTTGCTGCAACATGAGACCACTGCTCTTTTTGCTCTGTCATGCGCCACCGCTGAGAACAGCCCAGCTCCATCCTCTTTGCAACCAGCCTTCAGGCAGTTGGAGGCTGCTGTTAAATCCCAACTTAGTCTTCTCTTCTCCAGAAGAAATAAGTCCAATTTCCTCAGCCTCTCCTCATGTGTCATGTGCCCCAGCCCCTGAACCAGTTTTGTTGCTCTCCGCTGGACTCTTTCCAGGTTGTCCACATCCTTTCTGTAGTGGGGGGGCTCAAAACTGAACACAGTACTCCAGATGTGGCTCAACTGCGGTACTACAAACTTCACAACTGCACTTCTTTTACTGCCCACCGAGCTGTACCACCCGGCCTCTGATGCTGCCTGTGGGTCCTGGAGTAACCAACAGGCAGTATGCAGAGCGTGGTAAGTGGTGGACCAGTAAGGGGTGCTCCTATACTGAGCCGCCCACCTCACTGTGCTCAACCAAAAACCGTGCCTGGGGCACCTATGTCAGGCCACCCGCCTGTCTGGAGCAAGCCTGGGGTAACCACCACCACCACCACCCAGACCTGGGTCTTTTTTAGGGCTCTGTGCAGCCCTGGGGTACACAGACCCTGCAGACTTTGGGGGTGCTTTGCCCCCGGCAGGATGCATCTGAGTGCTGCTTATAGCCTGCAGCATTAAGAGTAGCCTCCCTTATGTCACTGAGCAAAGGGAGCTATAAGGCTAATCTTACCCTTTCAAGCACTGGCAGCGAAGATGTGCTAGAACAGATAGCTTTATTAATCAAAGAGGGAGAGCATGGGGAAGGAATACAAAACAAAACGAATATTGAAAGGAAACTGCCTTGAGCAAACCAGTATAGGCTCGTTTGTTCCTTCTGATACGCATCTGGAACACAGTCCTGAATTACTGGCTAAATATCAGGTAAGTTACTCACATATTCATCCAGCGATTTCTGGAGGCCTATGCTTCTGTGCTTGTGCGTTTCCAAGAAGATGTCTCTGCCCCCAAGATGGAGTGAACCTTTAAATAACCTTTCTGATCTCATCACCCAGACCCCACCAAAATCAGGTATTTTCTGAGCACCACCGATGCTGACCAGTCAGTTTGAAAAAATGTGAGCCCTCACCTTGAGTAGTGACCACTGCCTTAGGACCGCCCCACCAGGTCAGTGGCAGGAAGGTTGCACAAAGGACCTGGACCCATGAAGAGGGAATTCCCTTCCTCCTTAGGGGATCAGCTAGGCCGCCAGGTGGTTGTCAGACTCATGGGCAGAGACAGAAGGAGAAGAGAAAAGCAAACCACCCAAAGAGGCGGCTGGGATGGAGTTTTTTTCACATGTTACGTGGCCCCAAAGCTGCCGCTGCCAGCAGCCGAGCCGCAGAGAGGATGCCCGCTACTCCAGGGCTGGACTGCACGTGGCTTACTCAACATATGAATGTGTAAGGCGGAGTGGAAATAGAAAATATTAACAAAATAATTTATGCTGGGATTTTAGCAGCTTCTGATTACCGTCAGCATGGTGTGTCAGGAGTCCTGGATTTTCCTGCTGACCACCAGTTTCAGCAGAATTGGCATTCACAAAATCTGTTCAGATCTGTGGAGTGGATGGGACCCCCCAGCTAATTCACGGAGATAAAGGAACATGGGTTGGGAGAGGAGATAAAGGGAAAAGGTGAGGGAAGCAGAGGGGGCAGGAAAGAGAGAGGTTCTCTCTTTGGGTCTTATTTATACACCACCTCCTGGTTTAGATGCACTTACACAGGGGAACTGGACGCCGTACTGAATATGATGGTATTTCATGTTCTTTGCATTGCTCTGTTTGGCATTTTTTTCCTAGTTTGGATGGTACCCCCCATAAACACCAGTGGCGCCATATCAGTAATCAGTGCTGACATGTGTCCTCTTTCCTCTTGACAGATCAAGTAACAAAAGGAGATCTTGAAAAAGTGCTGCAGAAGTTCACAGGGGACATAATGCAAGTTCCTCCACTGTAAGTCTGGTATTGCTAGATCTGGGCATGACTAGTAGTGATGCTCCCTTTTGGGAAGCTTTTCAGCAGAAGTCTCTTTTGCCAAGAAGCTGTTTGGACAAGAGGAGATCGGCACGGTGGGCTTTGGAGGTTATTATTAACCTGACAGGCTCACTGCCTAGGGTTGCATCTGATTTAAACACAGGACACAAACTGTCCCTTGAACTCTGCTTTGTGGTGGCTAAATTTTAATACAGAGCACCGTCTGATGTTCTTAAAGGGCTTCGTTGGGACTCTCTTATCTGTTAGTTGGAGGAAAATATTTCAAGGCCTCCGTTTAGTTCTATAAAGTAAAGGGCTTTTTAGGTTTCATGTAGATAGATCTGAGATCATTTTAAAATTTACGTGCCTAAAAACCTAATTCTGTTTCCTACAAGCGAGTGATACATCTGTACATCTTAATGGGTATTTACCTATTATTCAAAGCCTGATGTTGGTGGCTTTTGAATAAGGCCATCTGTCACTAGTGAAATGAATGTAATTTCATTGATAGTGGGCACTTGCACAAGGCTATGTAGTTGGCAGTTGCTACCCCAAGATACCCGAGATCAACACTGGAAGGTTATTTCAGGTCAAACTGTGAAGCGGTGCTGTATGAGGCAACTTGCCTTTACAACACCCGCTGCAATGGCCATTGGTGAGTCCAGCATAGTGCTGTGAAGATGGGCAGTGCCATGGAGCTCACTGGGACAACTTGTGTGCAACAGAAGCCCTGCCCAAATTATACCTTTTTACTGGTGTAACCAGCACAGCTTTTGTACATGGAGGTAAATGACAGCAGGCTCGTGAGCATGTCTGGATATAACTGCATGCATTAAGGACTCTTATGGCACTTGGCAAGTGAACAGCCTCTAGGATCATTTGGGGACAGGCAGTGTCTAAACCAGTGTAAGGAAGCTTGGCAGAATTTGGTTTCACTTCTTAATAATTTTGCCAGGTAATATCAATGCTTATTTTTAAGCGTTTCTTTCAGTTTCTATCGATTTTAAATTTTCAGGATTGTGAGAAATTAAGGGGCTTGGGGGGCAGACATTTATTAATGGTGGTATACTATTGCAATAGTGCAGTTGAACTGTAGGACTGCCGCCACCGGAGCGGCAGAGCTGCCATCAGCCCTGGCTCTGCTCGCCTGTAGCTCTCTCGTCCACCTTGTCACTTCTTCCCTTGTTCGCGGTCCCTTGGGGCTCCTGGGGGTTGCAGTCTGAGGTAGTCAGCACAGATGTGTAGGAGTGCTCCCCCTGTTGTCACACGCTCCGTCAGCTGTTATTTTTCTTTTGTCCCCTTTCTGTAGATTTTGATTATTAAAGATGGAAATATTCTTTTGTTGGGGTGTGTCTGAGAGGTAAAATCGACATTTATCAGCATTTACTGATAAAGATTGAACCCTGCCAAGCCTAAATATAGCTTACGCCTCTGTAGTTTTCCATTTGATTTTCTCTTAATCTGTGGTAATTCTCTGCCAGAGTCAAGTAAATTTAAACCTCTGCAGGATTACCTTGTAAATGAGTAAGAAAGTTAGACCTCTGTAGGATTACCCTGTCTTCTGTCCCCTCCTGATTTATTGGTGAAAAGGCTGATTTTACCAGTGTAAACATGTCATGTGTCCAGGCTCAGAGTGAAAGGAGCTCTTTTCATTGTAAGTGGTAAATTCGGCTCTGAAGCCTTTTCAAACATAAGTGTCAAATGATTGACTCTCTTGTGTTTAGTTTGCAGTTAACTAGTTGCAGCATAAACACACCACTGTGTCTAAAAGGTTTTAGCAGCACTTGTTCCTTTCTTTTTTATAACCACTTGAAGAAGATTAGAAGGGTAAAAATGCATCCTAGTGGAGTGCAATATTAATGGTGTCAAAAGCCTGGAGAGCTTGTGTTCTGCGTGACACGCTTTTGTATGCTCTATGTAATCAGCTGTTCTGCTTTGAAGAAAGATGGACAAAGGCTATCGTGTCTCATGAAGAAAGGAGTAGCAGTGGAAGCAAAGCCCGCTCGGCCGGTTAGCGTTTACAACCTGTCTCTCCAGAACTTCCAGCCACCGCTGTTCACGCTGGGTAAGAGCCAAAGATTTGACACGGGCCGATGCCCTCGGCCCGTTGCTAAGGACTGCCTACACGTAGCCCGGGACCGAGCTCATGGAAAGGGTTGCCATTCCCACGGTCGGTTGTTTTGATGCAGGGCCGCGTGTGGACATTCCCGTTCTGCAGTGAGCATGCTGCATTTGGGTTGAGCCGAGGCTCATTAGACGTAGATATTATTCTCACATGCTGAGTCCACGTGCAGCCCTCGGACTCGGTCCCTCCTTTGCAGGCCTCCCTGCTCACCTCTCCTCTCTCTTGCCCCATCCCAAGAGCTGCTGACAGCTCTGCGGTGTCTTGAAACGGGGAGGGACAGTGACACAGTAGGGAAGAAGGGGTTAGCCACCGCCTGGAGCAGTGTAGATGGGCAGCATGTCTAGAAGCAGAGCAGAGAATGGGAGAGGCCCTTCTCACTGTCGACCTGTTTGGTGCTGAACATGAGGGCAGGAAAGACTTACGCCGTAGGGAATGGCCTAAGCGTTCCCTTGGAAGTCCTTTGATGTACTGCATGGTGTATGGTAAGTAGGTAGGAGCACTATATTTCAATACCGTGTGTTATTTAAGTGGTTATTTTATGGTTGGGTGATTAGCAGCTGATCACAGGGGATTGGGAAGGGGGGTAAGCTAAAGGTGGATTTTAAAATGTCACAGTCCTTGTCGGAGCTGCCTGCGTTTTGCGCTGTGCGTGTCGTCAGTGTTCGGGGGTGGGGAGGCAGCTTGGGGTAACACTTTCAAATAACTGTTTTTCGTCATTAGAAATTGTGAAACTTAACGACCTTTCAAGTGAACAAGGCTGAAGCACTTATTAAAATGCCATTGCCAATAGTTAATTTATAATGCATTTGCTGAATCGCTGCTGTGTTTGCCTTCTCTCCTCTCTGGCTTTGCAATCTCACCCGCACATATGTTACAGGATGAATAATTTATATCGTATTCCATAAATATTTTATCACCGGATTGTTTGCGTAGTGCATTTTTACATTTGTTTGGGAGCACAGTTTTTATGTAAAATAGATTTCATACTGGGCTGACAATTTACCATGTCACTGTTAACATTGCAGATGTTGAATGTGGCGGTGGCTTTTATGTCAGAAGCTTGGTCAGTGACATTGGCAAAGGTAGGCAAAGAAAAAAGCATGACAGTTTAAGGAACGAATGTCTCTGGTAATACAAGAATATTGTCATTTTCCATATCTCTGGTCACCAGACCTGTGTATTGGGTGAAAATGCTGCGTTCTCATCATTCATTTTATGTACTGGAATATTTGCCAGGAAAGGGTAAGCGAAGGAGGGCAAATATATGCCAGGTGATTCCTGGTGGAGGCTAAAAATTGAGGTCAGTAACACTATTGGTCAAGCAAAAATATATATATGGGGTAGGGGAGAGGGAAGTTGTATGGAAAATTTTACATTACGAGTGAGCACAGGAAGAAGGACAAGCTGTTTCTTTTAAATGCAGAAAGCCTTACCCTGATTATATTAAAACCCTGCTTGCTGGAGACCTCTTCCCATTCATGATTATTTTGCTGCCTTTCATCGTTCGTGAGCTATGTTGCTTTCTTATTGGGTTATTTGTCTGGATGCCCTACATCAGAAGAATGGCACGATGGAGCATCGGATAGACCATTTAAATGCTTTTCAAGGCTAAATTTGCCATATGGAAAGCTGAATGGGGAGAGAGAACAGCAAGAATTTCAATACTATATTTTGTGCCTTGGCAAGTCAAGGCTTCCCTTTTCTTGTTATTGTCTGCGTGGCATTCTAGCTTGTGTTTAAACCTTTGAAAGACAAATTAAAAGCCAAGGTCCCTGCCCCAAATTTGCTCCTTTTCAAGATTTAAAGTGCAATAGAAATCCTCCCATGGCTGAGGGAATGCAGGTGTATTTTAAACTCTATCGTTCATCCTACATCTAGTGGCCCATTTTGTGTGCATGTTGGAGTCTTCAGACCCTGCTTACCGATTTCATTTTATCTTAATGATAATGACTTATTCTCCCAAAGTATATTAGATTTTCCCGGCTTCTTTTGGCTTATACTGCCCTAATAATTGTCACGGGGGGGATTTTTTCCCCAAAATGCCCATCTCTGTTTTCAGAAGGTACGAAAGCACTGACGCTCTGGAGGGCCTGTCCGCTGCAGTGGCAGTGGTGTCTAATGGGAATAGGGCCAAGTGGACCTGCATCCACAAGCATGCTCCCAACCTAGTAGCACGCCCTGATGCTGCTCTGGGCTTATCCGTCTGAGCTTGCTCTTGAGTCTTCTGTCTCCAGCACACATGAGAGCAGCTTCACTTCTCACCTTTTTGGAAAACGTAACAGGTGGGTGGGAACGTTGCTTGGACCCGTCTTTGGGCCCTGCTGCTGCCAAACCAGCTTCTGAAACCAGCAGCAGCATAGCTGCATGCACACAATGCCAGGCATAGGGCAGTTATCCCTGTCACTTGGTGGTAGTCAACCCTCCTCAAGCTGACAGAGCTACACTGCTCTGGGGTACGGGGCAAGCCTGCCAGCAGCAAGATAGCCTGCCTGAGGGTGCCACTTCTGGTATGGGTAAGTTTGGTACAGAGACACGGACTTTCATTCCTAAGACCTAACGTTGCTTCTCTGCATGGGGCTCAGGCTCCAAAGTCACTGAGGCATTGTTGAAAATTTTACCGTGGGGGAACAAAGAGTGCATATTAGACGCTGTTCTTCATCCTGCACCCAGTGGCCCACTGCTGTTTTCATTTTTCACCTCGCCTGTTTGTTAGAATTTGGAAAATCTCCTGCCAGCCTTTGATCTGATTCCATTCGGCTGGAGTAAGCCTGTTGAAATCGAAGAGTGTTTGAGATCCCTGTTGATATAAGTGAGCTGAGAATATGAATCCAACCCTTTTTCTCCAACTAGGAATATGTGGAAACACTATAAATATTTGACATGGGATTTTTTAATGAATTCCATGATTTATAATTTGGGCTGTTCACTTTTTTTCCTGGTTGTTCCCCGCCCCCCCTTTTTTCCATGCAGAACTCTCTTCCTGTGCCAGTGTGCGAGAGCTGACCCGAACCAAGCACGGGCCATTTACCCTAGAGGAGCACACGCTTCATGAAGACAAATGGACAATTGATGAAATTGCACGGTCCCTAGAGCATTGCATGTCTCTTCTCCCAGAAGAACCGTCACATAAAAAATTAAAGATCGAGCATTCGGAAGAATCTGCTGTGAGCTGTGAAGATAAGTGATAAGTCAGGTCAAGGAAAGAGACTGAATGATTGAGACATTTTGAGATTGGACTGGGATAGTCTTGCCTTCCTGAGTAAATTTACAAGCCTATACATGGAGGGTGATATACTGCAGTGCAAGGAGAATGACCCCTTTCTTTCATATGCACAAAATATCCAGTGCTTATTGCTTCCTCACTTCTCTGCTGTTTTATGCACTGAAAAAAGGTCTCTTGCTAAAAACTAGCTCTTCGCTGAAAGATGCTGAAGAGAGTGTATCTTTTTGTTACGACGTTGATACCAAAAAAAAGTGTTTTATTTTTTATCAAATTTGGTAAATTTTGAGGGAGAGAAACAATTCATTTTTTGTGTAGCTGTTAGTCAAACTCAAATCCTGGATTATCACTGTAATGAAAGCCTGTGCCAGTTTGACAGATGCAAAAATGTGGAGTGACATTGTATTTCTTTTCTTAAAGAGATTCCTCGAACTGGAAATGATTTCACTGTAGCCCTGAAATGGTTTCAGTTGTAGTACCTATTGTTTGGTGTGGTCTTTCAGTGGAACATTACCCAGAATAAGTCGAGCACAAACTGAGCTTTTAAACATACCATGCAGTTAACTGCTCAAAAATAGAAGCAATCTCTAATGATAAGTTGTATTCCTTACTAATGTTAAATGGGTTGGAGCAGTGGGCACATAATCAATGCACCAGCATATAGTTATGTCTTGTTTTCCAAGGGGCAACTTTACCCCAGAGCAGCATGACTTACTCTGGTAGACTGGCACATCATGTGACTGCTTCTCTAGCACACCGGCGTAAATGTGCCATGTGTAACTCCCTTAGTAAGGAAGTGAGAGCTGGGGAAAACTCCCACTTCTGTTTACCTGAAGAAATAATGACCAAAAAGAATGTCGCTGAAAACGGTGGCTGCCCACTGTTCAAGGCCAAATGGAAACATAATTTGACCTACCATATAACAGGCCATAGACTTTTGCATGGTAATTCCTGCAGCGGGGAAAATTGTTCTTCGTCACCATGTCTGTCAATGCTCTCGGGCCCTGGAAGTTGGGGCTGCCCCATATCTTTTGTGTAGACACACTGAACTTTGAATTTAAAGCCCCCCAAATGTTGGTAATGAAACTTACCATTTCCTCAGGGAAACTGTTCTAGTGCTTAACTGAGGAAACCCATCAGGATTTTACAAAGGGTGGGGGTACAGCAGCTGGAGCTGCAGGTGTGGCTGCATCCCCCTTTCTCCCCCCAGCCTCCTCCCCGCTCTTGCAGCAGCTGGGGACTTAAGTCCTGAGGAAGGTAAGAATTCCCACCCCCCCTTCCCCTCCATACTTGGAGGCATGTCTGCTCCCCTCCTTTCCCCTCCCCTTCCTCTCCCCCACCCGCTGCTGCCAGCATCCGTACTGTCCCGAGGCAAGGGGAGTTCCTGTCCCACTCCAGCTGGGCTATGCTTATTCAGGACGATGGCAGCTGTGGCTGCTGTTCCTGCTCCTGCTCCCAGGTCGGTGGAGAATGCCTGGGGGGAGCAGGCAAGAAAGGGGAATGCACCCATCTGCTGCTGCCCCAGTCCCAAGCTGAACCCAGCACCCACACAGCTCAGCTTCTGCTTCCCTCACTCCGGGGACAGCGGCAGCAGCAGGCTGTGGAGGGGATGGAGATGGGAAGGTATATGCCTTTAAGCATGGAAGAGAAGAGAGGGGGATAATTCTTACCTTCTTTGGGACTTAAGTCCCTGGCTGCTGCTCTTGTGGCATGGTCAGAAAGCAAGGTGCAGCTGTGCCACTACCCCCAGTCTGGCTTTGCCCTAGGTTAATGGTTTTCAGCGTTGAAAAAAATGTTTCGTGTTTTCAGTCTTCTAAGTGAAATCAGACTAAATAAAGATTAAGTTTCTCACTGTAGATGTTGGAGATTTCTGCTTATTTTTGTAGTTCTTACTGATAGAATAAGAGATTTCAAAATCCAGATAAGGTTCATGAAGTATAAGACTTTTTGAGTTTTTATCAAACTTGAGTTTCGAGCTTCAGGTAGCAAAGGGCTTAGTGTTTTCCTTCTCGTGTCTGCATATCTATTCTTGGTCTAGGTGAAGTTGACATATTAAGACATGTAAAATTAGGGAAAAGTGTGGTCAGCTTCAAAAGAAAGTGAACACTTTGGAGGTTGTTTATTTAATAGTCTAGGAGAGGCAAGGTTTCATAGTTAGTAGGGTCGGAAGGGACCTGAGCAGTTCATCAAGTCTGACCCCCTGCCGTGGCAGGAAAGAGTACTGGGGTCAAACAGCCCCAGCAAGGTGATTGTCTGGCCTTCTCTTAAAGCCCCCCAGGGTAGGAGCCAGCACCACTTCTCTTGGAAGTTGGTTCCAGATTCTAGCCTCCCTGACGGTGAAGTAGCGCCTCCTGATGTCTAGTCTGAATCTACCCTCTGCCAGCTTGTGACCGTTATTTCTAGTCACTCCTGGCAGTGCTCGGGGGAACAGGGACTCCCCCAATGCCTGCTGATCCCCCCTGACCAGTTTGTAAACGGCCACGAGATCCCCCCTCAGCCTTCTCTTGTGGATGCTGAACAGGTTCAGGTCCTGTCGCCTCTCCTCGTAGGGCCTGCCCTGCTGTCCCCGATCATGCGCGTGGCCTCCTCTGGACCCTCTCCATGCTGTCCATATCCTTCCTGAAGTGCGGCGCCCAGAACTGGATGCAGGACTCCAGCTGCGGCCTGACCAGTGCCGCATAGAGAGGGAGGATCACCTCCTTGGACCTGCTCAAGATGCTTCTGTGGATGCATGACAAGGTGCGGTTCGCCTTCCTGATCGCGTCCCCACACTGCCGGCCCATGTTCATGTTGGCATCAATGATGACTCCAAGATCCTTTTCTGCCTCTGCACTGACGAGAAGGGAGTTCCCCAGCCTGTAGGTATGCTGCTGGTTCTTCCTCCCCAGGTGCAGCACCTTGCACTTATCGGTGTTGAATCCCATCCTGTTCTCACCTGCCCACCCCAGTAACCTGTCTAGGTCTGATTGCAGCCTATTCCTCCTTTCTGGTGTGCCCACATCCCCCCACATCTTAGAGTCATCTGCAAATTTGAACAGGGTGCTTTTTACCCCCTCATCCAAGTCACTGATGAAGATGTGGAAGAGTGCGGGCCTGAGAACCGAGCCCTGGGGGACCCCACTGCCCACATCCCTCCAGGTCAAGAATGACCCGTCCACCACCGCCCTCTGGGTGCGACCCTCACACCAGTTAGTGACCCAATTGACTGTGTAAGTGTCAATGCCACAGTCCCCCAGTTTTTTAATGAGATGGAGTGAGAGACGGTGTCAAAGGCCTTCGAAAAGTCCAGAAAGACTACGTCCACTGCTACCCCTGCATTTAAGGATTTGGTGACCTGGTCGTAGAAGGCCACCAGGTTGGTCTGACAGGACCTGCCTCTAATGAACCCATATTGGTTGCCCCTAAGCATAATCTTCCCTGCACCAGGATAATTCTCTCAAAAAACTTACCCAGAATCAACGTAAGACTGACTGGCCTATAGTTTCCTTCCTTCCTTCCTTCCGCTTTGGACGCACCGGACCAGGCTCGCTTGGAGCTGCGTGGGGCGATCCCAAGCATAAGACTCCCCGGCTTCCTATCTCTTTTCTTTTCCCACTCCCACCTGTCTAAAGGTCTCTAGCCTCTGTTTATCTTGCTTCCTTTCTCTTTTCTTGCTGTTTTGCAGCTTTTTTTCCCCCTTCTCTCCTCTTGGTCCCATCCCCCCGTACTTCCGGTCTCTTGTCTTTGCAGCCTTCCTTCTTATTGTCTCTTTCTCGCTCTTTCTCTCTCTCTTTCTTTTCCGCTTGCTTGTAGCGGGGAGTTCTTTTCCACTGGCTTGCCTTCCGCGGGGTGCTCTAAATTACCCCTTTTCCCCCCTCCCTTTTGTTTTTGTCTTTTTTTTTTCTCGCTTTTTCAAACCCCAGCCGCTTTTTTTCCCCCCCCTTCCCCCTTCCCATCTGGAGTTTTTGTGGCCGCTTTCCCGGACACTTATCTTTTTTAGTTACTATAAACTTTTTTGTTGTTGCTTTGCTTAGTTAGAGTTGGGAATTAACCCTGGCCTATCAGTAATGGCTGCTCCTACAGCCAGCAGCTGGCACGAGGATGCCTCCCAGAACCTTCCTATTACCTGTGGGTTGAGGGTGCACACCCCTCCCTTTGTTGGGGTTGAGGTCTGCGTGGACGCTCTGGCTAGTCTCTTGGGACAGCAGACCATCCGTTACGCAGGTCGTGTCAACACGGTCCCGATGGTCTACCTGAGCGACCCCACCCTAGTCCATAGGGTGTGCATAGAGGGCCTGGACATTGCGGGTGCGCATTATTTTGTCACCCCCCTAGATACCCTAGCGGTGAGGGTGGTGATCTCCAATGTGCCCCCGCACGTGACCGATCGAGACCTGGCCGGGGTACTCGAGCCCTATGGGGTGCTTACGAGTCCCTTTCGCCGGTTGACCATAGGGAGCAAAAACCCCAAACTGAGGCATGTCCTGTCTTTTCGAAGGCAGGTGTTCATGCTCTTTAGGGAGGGCTCACAGTCTCTGCTCTGCCTCAGTCCTTGAGCCTCTTGTCCAACGGGCGGAGGTATGTGATTTACTTTTCTTGTGGGGAGACCACGTGCTTTCAGTGTGGGAGCTTGTCCCACCTAGCGGCTCAGTGCCCACGGGGGGGATCGGCCAAAACGTCGGCGACTACAGCGACGCCGACGGACGGCCCATCCACTTCCGGGACGCAGGCCCCGCCCAGTGAGGCCAGGAGTCTTTCCCGACCTCCTCCTGCCCCTGTTCCATCTGAGGGGGCTCAAGTCTCTGGCATGGGAGTGTTGTCCAGCGGAGGGGCTGGGGCTAGGCCCCAGCCCTCCCCCCGCATTCCACCTACGGTGCCCACTCCCACCAGTGCAGACACGGCACTGGGGGGAGGGGCGGATGCTTCCGCTTCCGCCCTGCCTGCTCTGACCTCCCCGATCGAGGCCGGGGTGGTCAGCGATTGTGGCACTGAGGCCCCATCGGACGACAGGGCTCAGACCTCCTGCAAGTTGCTCTCCACCACGGCTTTGGCTGAGGTGGCTGGCTCTGGGGAGACAGGCCAGGCACAGTCTGGCTCATCCTCTGTGAAGGATGGGTCATCTGCCACAAAGCAGAAGAAGAAGAAGAGCAGCAGGGAGAAGAAAGTGAAAGGGACCCCTCAGGACGCCCCATCCCCACTGAGGCCTTCCTCAGCTGGTGCTGGGGAGGCCCGTGCTGGAGAGCCCGGCCCTGCCCCGGCTGTCACGTCGGCAACCTTGCTGACTGGGGATGAGGGCAGTTTGGAGGTGGGGGAGACAGGGGTCATTAACGCCTCACCCGTGTCTCAGCTCTCGGAGATGGGGGGCAAGAAGACGTATGCACAATGCGTCGCCTCTGGAGGTCTGACCCAGGGAGCAGCAGAAGAGTCTGCTGACCTCTTGGTCACGTCCCAGGCCACTGAATTGGGTGAGGAAGCTTGTGAGATGGAGATCCAGCTTTCTGAGTGTCGCAAGCGACCTCAAGAGCGGGATGACCTCTCCCCCGCCAAGAAGGTGGGGCTTGCTCCTCAGGAGCCAGACCTCGACCTGGACGATCAGAGGAGGTTGACGGGCTTGGATATTGAGGGTGTGGATGTAGCGCTCCCAGCCAGTGTGCGCCCTCGCCGCTCCTCTGTGGGAAATGTGCAGCCCATGTTGGCAGACCCCCCCTGGGTCGGTCCTGACTATGGGGGGCTCCTGACCTTTCTAAAGCAAACGAAAGGACAAAAGAACATAGCGGCGTGCATCACCCAGTGGTGTGCGGACCCTAAAGTGTTCATCAAGGCTGCCAGGGCTGCGGCCAAGCTCATGCAGCAGGACCTGGGCACTAGGCAGATGGCCTATCGTCTGGAGAAGCTCACCCAGCGGGTGAGAGATGAGTGGGGCCTGGTGGGGTCCCTGGACTAGAGTAGGGCACGATAGGCCTTTTCTTTTCGACCTGTCTCTGCCTTTGCTCAGCTCTTGGGGGCTTTTTATCTACGCCTTGCCTCACTCTTCTTCTTTTTCTTCTCCCAAACTCACACCCATGGCAGCCACAACCATTGGCACTTTTAACATCAACGGCTGTTGAGACCCGGTGAAGCGAGAGGCCGTGCTGGAGCTCCTGCGCCAGAAGCGGCTGGCTGTTGCCTTCCTCCAGGAGACGCACTCCGACAGGCACAACCAGTTGGCCTGGCGCGCTGCCTGGCAAGGCCAGGTGTTCTTGAGTCACGGCACCAACCTTAGTGCCGGGGTCGCGACTCTCCTATCATCACAACTGCAGCATGACACGGCGGTGGCCCGAGAGGTTGTCCCCGGCCGCCTGTTGATGGTTCGCGTCACCCTAGCGCAACACCATCTGCTGCTCGTCAACATCTATGCACCTTCTGATGGCCAGGAGAGGGTCACTTTCTTTGAGACCTTGGCCAGCCTTTTGCGCCAGGTCAGCGAGGACGATGACCTGGTTCTTGTAGGCGGGGACTTTAATTGTACCACCGATACCCTGCTCGACCGTACGGGGCCCGAGCCTCACCTGCCCTCAGCCCGCAAGTTGTAGTCCATCTTGGAGACTGCAAACCTCGTCGACGTCTGGTGAGCCCTGCACCCCAACGCGCGCCAGTACGCCTGGGCCGGGATGAGTGCCGGGGGTCTCACTATGGCCCGCCTCGACCGCATTTATGTCACCAGGCACCACCTGCCACTCCTACGCAGCGGCCGCATCGTTCCCTCGGGCCTGTCAGACCACGGCCTAGCCTTTTGTGAACTGAGCCTGCCAGGGAGAACCTGTGCACGAGCGCCTTATTGGTGCTTCAACGTCAGCCTGCTTCAAGACTCTTACTTCCGGGACTGCTTTGCCAATTTTTGGCGGGGCTGGGAGGCCACAAGACCGAATTATTCCTCCTGGAAGCTGTGGTGGGATGTGGGCAAGGTACAGATTCGGGCCTTTTGCCAGCAGTACACGCAGCTGGCCACCAATGAACTGCGCCGCCGTATCAGAGAGCTGGAGGAGGACGTGGTGAAGCTCGAGGCTGCCCTGTTGGCAGCCGGCAGTGATGCGGTGCTGCGCGAGAGCCTCCGGTTCCGGAAGAAGTGCCTGTGTGACTTGGCGGAGAGCGCGGCCCGTGGAGCGAGGATCCGCGCCCGCTGCCAGGAGCTGGCCGAAACGGATGCCCCGACCCGCTTCTTTTTCAACCTGGAGCAGGCAGCAAGCAAAGTCTTAGATCACCTCAAGACCTCTGAGGGCCAGGTCATCACTGACCCAGGTGAAGTACGTGAGCATGCTGTGGCTTTCTATCGTGACCTGTTTGTGGCTGAGCCGTCCTGCCCTGATGCCGCGCGGGAACTCCATGCGGACCTGCCATGCCTTGGTGCCTTGGAGGCTGGCGAGCTTGAGCAGGAGTTGTCTCTGGTGGAGCTGGCGGCGGCCGCCGCTGGCCTCGCCTCCGGCAGGGCCCCGGGCCTCGATGGACTACCTGCGGAGTTCTACAAGGCTTTCTGGCCTCTTCTCGGCCCCGGCCTCCTGCGTGTTTTCCAGGAGAGCCTTGCCGACAAGGTCTTGCCAATCAGTTGCCGCGTGCAGTGCTCACGCTGCTGCCCAAGAAAGGAGACCTTGGCTGCATTAAGAACTGGTGGCCGGTCTCCCTGCTGTGTGCGGATTACAAGATCCTGGCCAAGGCGCTGGCCACCCGCCTCCGCACTGTCATGGCCTCTGTCACTGGGCCTGAGCAGAGCTACTGCGTGCTGGGCAGAACCATCCAAGACAACCTGTTTCTGCTGCGCGACCTACTTACAGCCAGCGACCTCTTTGGCCTGGACGTTGGCCTTCTCTCCCTGGACCAGGAGAAAGCCTTTGACCGGGTGGACCACGCTTACCTCTTTCGGACCCTGGAGGCCTTTGGCTTTGGGCCCCTTTTCGTCGGCGGCCTCCGGGTCTTGTATCGAGACACTTCCAGCCTGCTCAAGGTGAACGGCGTGCTCTGTGCCCCGTTCCCCGCGCACAGAGTCATCCGTCAGGGCTGCCCTCTGTCGGGCATGCTCTATGCCCTGGCCATTGAGCCGCTGTTGCATGCGCTGCGGCGCCGCCTGAGCAGTGTGGCCTTGCCACCAGCCGTGGGCCCGTCCCTTGCCCCTCTGCTGTGGCTCTCAGCATACGCAGACGACGTGACCGTCTTCCTTAACACCCAGGAGGACGTGGAGGCCCTGGCAGCCTGTCAGCGAGCCTATGAATGCGCCTCTTCGGCCCGTATCAACTGGGCCAAGAGTGATACCCTGCTGCTTGGAGAGTGGATCGCCACGACCCCCCCGGCCTTGCCCGGGGGTCTCAGCTGGCGCTGCGAGGGCCTTAAGATCCTGGGCGTGTTCCTGGGGCCACCAGCCTTCATGGCGCACAACTGGGATGGCCTCGAGGAAGGAGTGAAGGCCCGCCTGCAAAGGTGGCACTGGCGCCTGCCCAGCCTCTCCTACCGTGGATGCGTCCTCGTCGTGAACAACCTAGTGGCGGCGAGCCTGTGGCATCGGTGCGCCGTACTCGACCCGCCGGAGGACCTGCTCGAGAGACTCCAGCGCCTCCTGGTTGACTTCTTTTGGGACGGGCGCCACTGGCTCCCACGACCTGTCCTTTTCCTACCTGTGACTGAGGGGGGCCAGAGTTTGGTTGACCTGGCGAGCAGGGTGGTCTCCTTCCGCCTCCAGGCCCTCCAGCGACTCCTGCACAGCGAGAAGCGCCCACCTTGGCAGCACCTGGCATGCCGGTTTCTGCAGAGGGTGGGGGCCCTCGGCTTTGACCGGGAGCTCTTCCTGCTGGACCTCACGCTTTTGAACTGGGCCGTGCTTCCAGCCTTTTACCGTAGCGTGGTACAAGCCTGGCAAGCCACGTTCCACCTCCAGTCCCAGGCCCGTCGCCTTCAGTTCCCGCGGGTGCTGGGGGAACCCCTGGTGCACAACCCGGCGCTGAGGCACCCCATGCTGAGCCTGGCCTCTGCCAGTCTCACAGCCGCTCTCATTCAGGCGCGTGTTCTCCGCCTGGGCCACCTCCTTGACTCTGCTTGGTCAGCCTGGCTCTCGCCCGAGGCCTTGAGCAGCCGGCTGGGCATGCGCTCCGTTCGCAGTGTGGGCCGTCTCCTGTGCGACATCCGGGCTGCCCTCCCTTTGGAGGCGGCAGCCGCCTTGGAGGACCATCTCCAGGCGGGCCAGGTCCCCTGCACTGAGGATGCCCCGAGCGAGGCTTTCCCTGCGTTACCAGTCGCCCCAGCCGTGGCCGACGACCCTGCTGACGCTCCCTGTGTCTCCTGACAGTGACACGGGTTGTCCTTTTCCTTCTCTGTTGTGTAGAAGTTTATACGCCTGGGTGATCCACATCCGCCACGCCCAAGTGCTGGCGGGCCGCCCCGATACACCGTGGCGACGGCGCCTGGGGCCGCCAGGTTCCCCACCGGCCCACCCGGCGTGTCGCACATTGTATAAGCTGCCAATCGCCAAGAAGACTGGCGACCTGCAGTGGCGGTTGCTGCACGGCATCCTAGCCACTGGCACGTTTGCGTCCCACTTGGACCCAGCCGCCTCGACAGCCTGCCCCTTCTGCCCGTGGGGTGTTGAGGAGACCCTTTTTCACGCTTTCCTTGACTGCCCCCGCCTGCAGCCGCTCTTTGTCACCCTCAGCCTGCTGCTGCGGGCTCTGGGCAGGAGCTTTTCGGAGACCACCTACGTGTGTTCCTGCCCATACTGGGCGGCTGAGAGGGGCCCCGTCTGCCTGGCCAACCTCATGCTGGGTCAGGCCAAGTTGGCGGTCCTCAAGAGCCGCCGGGACCGGCTCAGATGATGCCCTGCGGCTTTTCCGCCTCCTGGTGCAGGCGTGCCTCTTGCTGGAGTTTGAGCACGCTGTGCTCCGGCGGGCGGTGCCCGCCTTTGAGGCACGCTGGGCCCTTGAGGGCGCGCTGTGCCGGGTGGAGGACGGCCGTCTCAAATGCGCGCTCTGATGTCATGACCGGTCTGGGCGACCGGGCTGGCTCGGTGTCGAACTGCAACTTCCAGCTCTGCCGTGTCCTGGGCCCTCGCCAGGCTGCTTTTTTGCTCTCTATTGTGTTGAAGTTGAAGGTTGTGTGACATGTATGATGGGATGGAGCAGGGTCGGAATTGCTTAGGACTGTGGCCAGCATGCCGACCGCATAGCACGTGAGATACGACGGGAAATGCAGCGAAGGGGTGTGTCACGGTGTGATGTGTTGGTGGTTTGGTTGTTCTGGGGATTCTTTTGGCCCGGGATTTGGTGTGCGTGGGACGCACTTTTGCGGACGGTCTGTGGCTCGGATCTTTTGGTTCTCTGGTATTTGGTGTGTGTTGGACGCACTTTGGTGGGCATAAAAATGGGTGCGGGTGGCTCCCGTGTGGAAAACAAACTCCCTTGCCCAATTTGGTTTCTGGATCCGAGGACAAAGAGACTTGTCCGATCTAGTTTTTGGGTTGGTAGTAAGTTGTTTGTGCTTTCGCTTTGCAAGCGGCCACCATTGTTGTATCCCTGAACCCCTGAATAAAGTAATTAAAAGTCCTTCCTTCCTTTTTTGAAATTGAGAACCACATTGGCCCTTTTCCAGTCCTCTGACACCATACACCAGAGCACCACGAGTGCTCGTACAGCCGTGCCAGGGGTCCTGCAATGACCTCTGCTAATTCTCTCAGCACTCGGGGGTGGAGATCGTCTGGACCAGCTGATTTTAAATACGTCCAGTCCCTCCAGAATTTCCCTGACTAGATCCTCCCTGACCCTTGGCCTGGGTGCGCCTCCCTTGGGGCCTGCGGGGATCCAGGGGGTGACCCAGTCCCTGCTCAGGAAAATGGAGCAAATACATTGTTAAATAAGGTTAGATTTGTCATCTGGTGCAATGACCATTTCCTAGCGCGTCTTGCAGAGGCCCCACGTTATCTGGTACCTTCTTTTTACCCCTTATGCATTTGAAAAAGGACTTCTTGTTGTCCCTGATCCGGAAAGCTAGTCCCAGTTCCATCTCTGCCTTGGCCTTCCTGACTGCAGCCCGAAGCAACCAAGGTATAGTCCTCCCTGGTGATGGCCCCTCCCTTCCATTGGGTGTACACCTCCCTTTTAGCTAGGAGATGTTCCTGTATGCTTTTGGTGAGCCATGGAGGCTTTTGTGCCCTCTTGCACCCTTTGATCCGTGTTGAGATTACCTCCCTCTGGGCTGGGAGGATCGTCTCCTTAAGGCATGACCACTCTTCTTGGACACCCGAACTTCCCTCCCCTCCAGGACCTCAGTGCCTCCCCAACTATTCTCCTTACCTCATTGAAGTCTGCCCTCCTGAAGTCCAGGGCTGCTGCCTTCCTGCAGGCCTTTGCCACCTTGCTCTGGATGGTGAACTCCAGCAGGCGATGATCGCTGTCGCCCAGGTGGTCGAGCACCCGCAGCCCCCTCACCAGGTCATCGCCTGTGGCCAGCACTAGATCCAACAAGGCGTCTCCCCCGGTGGGGCTGTGCACCTCCTGGGTTAGATGGAGGTCCTGCATTTGGGCTAGGAGCCTATGTGAGTGGTCAGACCTGGCTGACTGCTCTTCCCAGCAGATGTCTGGAAAGTTCAGGTCCCCCATGATGACCATGTCCTTTGACTTAACTACCTCCGTGAGCTGACTTAAGAATTCCTGGTCTAGCTCTTCCCCGTGGTTGGGAGGTCTGTAGTAGACCACTGTTAAGTCCATTTTCCCTCGACTACCTTGTATTCTAACGCAGAGCACTTCAGTGTGCCCCTCCTCTGACCCCGTGCTTCTCGTTGAGGATGTGTATTCCTCCTTGATGTAGAGTGCCACACCCCCACCTTTCCTCCCTGTCCTGTCCCTCCTGTACAGCATATAGCCCTTGATACTCACTGCCCAGTTGTGCGTTGGGTCCCACCACATTTCTCTGAGCCCCACTATGTCTGGGTTGGTGTCAGCTAGCAGGAGGGTGAGTTCCTCCTGCTTGTTCTCCGTACTATGAGCGTTGTGTAGAGGCATTTGAAGCCTCCTGAAGATGCATGCACTGGCCCCCTACTCTCAGTACTGCCCTGGCCTCTGTTGCTTACCTGGGTATTTGTTCTGCTCGTCATTGGTCTAGGCTGGGCTGTTCTTGTGGGTGACGCTTGGTTTAGTGCTCCAAGGCTTTCTCCGCCCTCGTCTTCCCCTTCCCCCGATGAGCCAAAGGTAGTTAAGATATTTTTCTTTGTCTCCTAAGAAAACCAAATGAGGCGGCCAACAATCACTTTTCAGTGTGCATTTCTTGAGTGATCAAAGACTTGCTGTTTCTTTTACTCTCTCTCCAATTCTAGCTCTTGCAAGAACCTCATTAATGTTATCCCAGTGGTCTTTTAGCATTGAATGGTAAGCTTTCATTTTGTTCATATATCCTGTGGATATCTTCCTTTTTTTTAATAGCTCGCTGAATATAGATCTGCTAGTCTAGTTGTTATAGTGAGTTGCTTCTTAGAAAAAGGGCTGGAATTGAAAATCTCCTGTTCTGTTAATAGGGTTTCTTTGTATGTAGCGCTAAAAGTGCCTGGTGCATTCTTCCCACCTGTCTGCTTGGTATTTACAGCACTTTTCTTAATCTTTTTTTTTTCCTTCAGCTGTCCAAATGTTCTTAATTTCATTAGTTTGCCCCATATTTTTCTTCTGCTGCTTTTAAGTTAGTGTGATACTGTCTAGTCTGCTTTAGATATTAGCAATGTTCCTGTCGTCTTGGTAACAAAGATCTTACCAAAGCCTGTTTAAATTAATGGAAAGAGGCCGATTGACTTCAGTGGGTCTTAGACCAGGCTTGAAGTGGTGAGTGAAATGTATATGGAAACATAGAGGAAAAGAATATAATCGGGCATTTTTCTGCATCCTCCTCAAGTTTGTGCATAGATGCTACTAGGGTCTCTCCGCTGTCCGTTTAATGAAGATGCCGCCTTTCTCATCTTTGGAGTCCTTGGTAAGAACGACCCACGCACCTTGAGATATTCTCTCTCTTCTAGGACCTTCGCTTCCCGTGTTTATGTCCGATTGTCATCAAATGTCAAGCAAGAGGGAGGAGCTTCTGAGGGCATCAGGGCTTTCACGGCCATCGTGGTTTCTTCCCACGAGAGGGAAGAACCGGACTGGGCTTTGTCACGGGAAGCTCTTTGTTCCTTCCTCCCTGCTCCTGCTGTTTCAAGCTAGGAAGGCGGGGGAGGAGGGGAACCATTTTAAAATACCTGGATGGTACTTAAGATACCGGAAAATATGGTCTCTACAGTAGAGAGTCGTTACCAACAGTTCATGGTGTAGAGACTGTGACACAGTGATTAATCAACGGTGAAACGATGAGTGGGTCAATCCAGGGCTTTCTAAACACTTGTCCGTGCAGCCCCATGGCAGCAAAGGAGGAACCCGTGCCGACTCTAACAGTTGCACTGTTTGCCCTTTCTCCTTCCTGGCGTTTTCCACCTGCATGCCTCAGTGCGGCGTCTTCGCTGGTTCTTCCCTGGGTTGTTTCACACTTTTTATTCCCAGGTTGGCTCTCCCTTGAGTTGTCCCTGCTCTCATGCTCCACCCCAGTTGCCAAAGGCTGAGCTGATATCTCCCAGCAGGCCTGGTCCCAAGTCGCAGGCTCCTTCATTGCCTGCGCTTAGGGAGGGAGCAGGTCCTGCCGAGTCTCAGCCCCCTGGAAGGGTCAGCTGGCTCTGGGGTGTCCCTTGCCGTGCAGACTAGCTGCTCCAGGAATATCTTCAGGTTTCATGAAAGATTTGGGGAGTGCGCATCTGCCTGTACTACCAAAGTGGTGCTGGGGAGTCCCTCTGGACAGGGGGACAGAGGAAACCTGAAACATTTTCAAAGGGTTAAATCCTATGAACTTTGGGCCAGATCCTATTCCACCTTGCTGGAGTCCCTGAAAAACTGCCAGCGCAAAAGTTTAGCGGGTGGGTGGCTCCTTTTACATCCTTTTCGTGATTTCCTTAAGGCTAAGAGAGTAGTGCATTGTAAAAGTAGATGAACTAATGTTTTTTTCAGAGGCTGGAAAAGGTTAGATTGGACTTGGGTGTCTAATAGTGGTAATAGGATAAGTTCGGTATCTTGGCACTTCCCTGGGTTTGAAGAGATGCTGGGTCTCCATGGGACAGACTCCTCTGTCTGATAAAGCTTCTATAGATTAATATTGTTTTTTAACCCAAGAGCCCTGGGAATCATAAGCTTTAAAGTCAAATCTTTACGGACAGAAAAAGTGACACTCTGCAGGACTGACTGGCGCAGTGTCCTGGGTGACGTGTAGAGGTGGTATAGGGAAAAGTACGTTTTGGGAAGGTCGGCCTAAGAAGAACTGAGCAGCCAAGTGAGAGGGACTCGCAGTCAAAGAGAAATCAAAGCACTTAGTTGTGTTAAATGTGTGGCTCTGCAGGTTACCATGAACCACACGCGTTACCTAGGCAATACCTGATTTCTGTGGGCATCCTTCCAGGGAAAAGGCTTAATGGGAGAACGTGCCTCACCTTTCAGGCTGAATACCGGCAATCAGACCTTGGTCTCATCCCCTCTGGCTCGTAGCGCTGGTCCAGCATTATCGCTCTCCGTCTCCGTTGGACACGCACGTTTGCTGCAGCTGCTTCCACGGGGATGGCAAGGGCTTCCTCGTTTCTCCCTCGCCTTTTCCCACTTCTGCCCAGCTGGATCCTTTTCTTCCTCGCATAACTGGTTATCTTTTCATTGTGCGGCTCTCCTCATGAGCTCATTTTCCCGTCTACAGTGGTTCTCTACTTTTTCTTTCATGTTTGAATATTTCTGTTGTCACAGTGCTGCTGGTTTTGTACTTTTAAAACAAAATCAGCAGGATCCTTTTTATCCTCATCAGGCATGGGGCTCCAGCAAAATATTCCTTAACTTGCCTTCATCAGTAGCTCTGTTTTGCGCCTTCTCCTGTAGCTCTGTTCTCGTCACCTTCTAGTCCTCTTATTTATATCAGAGGAAAGTGAGAGTGTGCTAAATAATTTGCATTACTAAATCAAAATTTTGGGATCGTTTGAGACTTTACAAGTGCTTAACAGCTGGAGTGCTTAGCTCATCAGATTGTGTCCTTGTGGCATTCTCGTAACTCCATTTTTTACATTTACTAGGTATAGCAGGTTGCTGCTTCAGGGCTTTTCAGCCTGGCTTTGTCCCTCCCCTAAGTGTCTCTCAGCCAGCCTTAGTACTATGCAGTCTTTCCCCCCGCTGGCCTTTGCTCCTGGAGCAGCTCGGCCTGCCCCAGTCCTATCCAGCCCTTCAGCAAATGGAGTAAGGACACAAAGGGCCCGTATCTATCATCCCGGCCCCTGAGATGAGTCTGCTGTGGCTTCAGGCTTCCTGTCCCAGGCTTGTCCTCCTGCCAGCACAGACATTTCCTACCTCAGGTGCTTCTCCTTGGCTCCCATTTCCCCTCCCCACCACCTCCTGCCTACCAGGCTTTTTGAGTCCCAGTGCCATGCCCTCATTAGCCTTCCCACAGCTGCAGCCCTTCACTTTCCCTAGCTGCCTTTTCTTAAGAGGGCAGGCCACTCTGTCGCACTCGGTCCGGGTTAGAAATGAGCAGGAGCACCCATTTTATTGAAACGTGCTTGAGAAAGATATGGGTGTATAGAGAGACACACATACACCCACCGCCACCTGCCTATCCCTAGTGTAAACCAGCCGGAGGGAGATCACATGAGACAAGTGTGTGAAGTCAGCCAGTCTGGGCAGCATACTGTCCCCATTAAGAAGCAGTCATTGCATCTAATTACCGTAGGCTTAAATTGGTTCTTCGTAAAACCTGATTAAGCAGCCTGCCAGGAGTTAAGTGCATCGCTAAATAAGCCTCAAGCACCGGGTCACTGGCATACTTGTGTCTCCGCTCCGAGAGGAGAGAAGACACTGCTCTGCATCTTGCTTTCTCCGCGATGCAGCTGCTGCAATCTCAGAAAGTGGCAAAGCAGCAAGACGGGAACTGGGGCAACCTTATTTCAGCATTTCAAGACTGACCCGAAAGGGCTCAGTCAAGCAGCCCTCCTTGGAGAAAGTCATCAGAAAAAGGAACGGATATTTTATTTCTTCAGTTCTTAGGGGGACATCTGGAGGAACTGCTTTCTCCTCGCCCCCCCAAAAACGGCGTGGCAGGAGTGTGAGATTCAAAAGCACCCTAAGATTTTTGCTGCGTCTAAAATGGGGCTTTGTGATCCCCTCATTTCTCCTCGCTGCTGGTTCACAGTTGTAGAAATCCTGTCCCCCAGGTCTCGTCAGAGGGAGCGGAGACCCCTGCCCTTTCTCCACTATCCCATCGCCTTTATGAGATGGAGCATGAAGGGCAGTGCAGCAGTTTTCTACGTGGCCTCTGTTCAATAACCAACTCTTATGTGGCCTTTTACTCCAGAAGTGAGAGAAAAAGAAATGAAGGAATTATATTGGTAACATACGTACCAAAATGGCTTTCAACAGCCTACAGCAGGGGTTTTCAACCTTTTTGGGTCATTTTACTCTCGGCGGCCGGTTGAGAAGGCAGGAGTCTTTGTACCCCGGCGGCCAGGTGAGGGGTGTGGAGGGAGTCCCCAGCAGCCAGCTGGCGAGCACGGCAGCCAAGTGCCAGTGGTGCCCGCTGCCGAGTACCCCCTGAGGCCATTGCAAGTACCCCCGGTTGAAACCCCCGTCTTACAGTATTCGCTCCTCACCGAAACAGTTAATGGAAGCTGAAGCTCTGTCCCCCAGCGAATATTGCTGTTTCCATGGGAAGTTTGATTCTGTAAACCCGCCGCTGTTTCCACAAGCAACCACAGCCCTTGATACCACGAAGAGCAAAAAGCAAGCTAAGGTAGAAAAGAAAGGTAGGGAACTGGGGACAAAAGCAGAAGAGCTGGAAACGATTAGAGACACTGCCGTCTCCCTCAGCTTGCCCCTTTTAGATCAAAAGGAAAGAGACATATTCTCTTTTGCTCTTTTTTCCAGATGGAGATGACTTTGGGTATTACTCGGTACCAGGCTCCATGAAGGCCAGATTTGCAAACCGTGCACACGTCTTAATTAAAATACCAAAAGTATCACTTTATAGGGAGATTTAAAGCTCTCTTTAGTTTGAATGAAGTGCGCACATGCCGTGGTGAACACTGCATGTATTATTTTCTTACATGATTATCCAAAGTGAGTTGTCATTTTATTTTAAAGTATATATATTAAATCTTACAAAGAGAAAAATGGGGAAGAAAAGGCTTTTGCCCTAGCTGTGAGCTGTCAACTTTTTTTTTCTTTGACAGGAGATGCATCAAACAATTAGCTTAAATATATCATCTCAAAATTGAAGGTGCTTTTGTGGAGAAATGCATTCTCAAAATGTTGCAGTCTGAAGTTAGGAGGACCATTTCTTTCCATTACAGCTTCTTAAAAAGACACAATCATATGATGCTTTGCAAGGTGCACTAATGTTTCACGGTTTCTTTTTTTTATTATTGACTTGTACTTTATAAGCACTTTATAGTTCTTTTTGTATGCAGCTGAAGAGAAATATTGTTGTCTGTCATTAGAGGTTTTATTGCTTTATGTAATTGAGAAGGTACTCTATGTATCTAGAATATAGATTCACAAATTCTATATTTACTGTAATTTGAACAATGGATAAATACTATGTATATATGGGGCGGAGGGGGCGAGAGAGAAGCATATGTACAAAATGTTTCCCCTTTGTACAAAGCAACTTAAGCATATTTTTTCTTAAATTTTTTTTGAACTCTAGCTTAACTATGGCTTTAACGTAACTTTGAATTCAGCAAGGCTCATAAGTACATGATTGATTTACAGTGTGTGAATGCTCCTCTTGACGTCAGTGGAACTGCCCTAGCGCTCAGAGGTAAGCGCGTGCTTGCTGCAGAAGAAGCTTGCTGAAATTTAATTACTTTGTCCTATCCTGTATGTTTGTGGTTTCTTTCTTTCTTCTTTTCTTTTTCTTTTCTTTTTTTTTTTTTTAGATGTGAGTAACAAACTTGCTGGGCTGAAATAATACATTTCTGTTGTACAAAAAATCAAACAGGCATCTGACAAGATAAGTGATAATTTTTCCCCTCCAGCCACTGGAAATGTAATGGCTTTTGCTGTAAAATAAAAAAGGAAAAAGAAAGCCCTGTCATAGTGAGCTGAATTAATGCTGTTGTGTATATTTATTTATTTAGCAAAAGTATTGATTTCCTCCGAGGAAGGCTGTGCAAAATGGAGAAACACGCTTGCTTGTTTGACTACTTGGGTGATATGCCTCTGGAGTTAGAAATGTGTAGCTCTTTTATTGACCAATATCCAGTCTCTATAAATAAACTCGCCCATCCTTTCCCCGTGGGTTTGTGGACTGGCTGTTGCTGCTGCGAGGTCTTGAGGTTGCTGCCTCCAATTCTCTGTACCCAGTAGTAATTATTTTCTATAGGGAAAGAGGCAAATAGCAGATGGTGGACTAGCAAGCCATATTCATATCTTCTGCTCTGTATTTAGTCGCTGCTGTTTATCAGCCTGTGGGGCGTCCTCTTTCCCTTCACGTAACCAAACCCAGATTGCCCTATTTCATGCCGTATGAAGTCAGAAAAGCCCATTAGCACATCTAGCCTGACCTCTGGATTATTGCCTGAATTTCCTCAAAATACCCCCAGAGTGAGCCAAGCACCACCTAGATCTGGCTTCACATACCTGGATTCTGCTGGTTCCCACAAGCCCAGGTTGGGCCTTTCCAAAGTTTTGTGACCCTGATCTAGCATGCAGGGGCATGCTATTTGTCCCACAGGCCTCATAGTTTTGAAACTTCGGTAGCGGGGAAGTGGTGATAACACAGATGACATGGTCCACAGGCCTCATCTGGCCCATGGGCTGGGGGTTGAGCACTCTTGCAAAAGGGGAGCTAAACCCCACGCTGCAGAGGTAGTGGAAAACCTGCAGAGATTTTACCAGTCTGGGAGAAAATTCCTTCCTAACCACGAATCTGTCGATCAGTTAGACTCCAAGCATGTGAGCAAAACAGCCCAGCTAAGGATCTGAAGAAGATTTTCAATATCACTTGAGAGCCGACGAGAGCCACCCAGTCCAGCTGTGACCAATCTGATGTTTCTGAGGAAGGCAATCTTTTAGGTGACATCTGGCCAACTATAGAAAAAAAGTGAATCCTGATCCTCCCAGATGACCAAATGAAGCCCTGAAGCACGGGGCTTGATTATAGTCATGGCCTTACTGAAGAGTTGCTGGTATTATGTTGAGGGCAACGCAGGCAATGGCCTGCGAAGAAAGGAAGTGAAGAACTAGGGTCATGGAGTCACAGATTCAAAAGTTTTGTGACCCTGCTTTCAAATCTCTCCCCAGTATTTCCACATCCTCCCTGAAGTATGGATACAGGAACTGGGCATTGCAGCGCTAGCAGTGCTGAATACAGAGGTAAGATTGCTTCCCTACCTCTTACTGCTTTATTCCTTTTAATACGTTCAGGCATCACACTATTTGTTTTGCCTAAGCAATGCACTGAGGCCTTGTCAAGGTGAAGTCTTATGGTAATCTTTTAGGCCTTTTCTGCTTTGTGAGAGAATACCTTAACTGAGCCCTTTGAGCAATCACTAGATGAGGAAGTCCTTTTAGATGAGTTGTGATAGGCCTAGTAATTACCCTCTGAGGTCGCCTTTTGGGAGCAGTAGCTCTGGTCTTTAGGCAGCATCTCTAGTTTCATGGCTGGTCAGCACTGAAGCCTGTGCCTCTTTCTCCAGGTCTCTGGTCTGTAGCCTGGTTTGTCTTTGGCTGGTTTAGCAGCTGCTGAGTTTGGCCCGCAGCCCTCAGCTTGTGCTTTTGGCTGTGCGCTTTGGCTCCTAAGCATCAGCTTGTGTTCTGGTTCTGCTGCCCAGACTACCGGCAACTTTGTGGGTAGGATGCTGATAAAAGAGGCAGAAACAAGTCTGCAGCCCAACCTTTTATTTGCTTGCATCTTAAAATATGAAAACAAGGGCTTATCCCAAAGTATGTCTGGCTACCTGTGCCAGCACGACATAGATTCTCATCTCTACCGGCTGGGGAGACTTGAGAGGCAGGAGAAGGGTGGCACGCAGATTGGCAGCAGATTGTCTTGAATGTGCTGAATTCTCCAAATTTCCCTCTAGCTTATGCCCAATACTTGTAGATGGCTGGTCCTAATATTCTAGTAAATGATCTCTGATTGGTTTTATTTAAATTTCTTTGTTTCACAGAAATGTTTGGAACTGACTAAATCAGATCTTTTGTGGATTTAGAGGTGTCAGTTACTTAAGATTTATATCTTTGGGTAAGAAAGAGGGAGGATTTCTTACCTCCTTTCCTTCTCCATAATGGAGTGCTGCTCAATGCTGGCTTGTTTTTTGGCAGTTTTTTAACCTTAGTTTATGGTTGTCTTTGACAAGGCTGTTTTCATTTTTACAAATTGTCTAAGAATCTTAACAACAATATATCTAGGGTAGCAAAATAACTTCTAATACATTTGTATTTCTAATACATAGATTTCATAGACATTAGAGCTGGAAGGGACCTCGGGAGATCATCGAGTCCAGCCCCCTGCCCCAGGGGCAGGAAGTCAGCAGGGATCATAGGATCCCAGCAAGATAGACATCCCAATGTCCCTTAAAGGTGTTCAAAGTAGGTGCTTGAACCACCTCTGGCGGTGGTCTGTTCCAGACCTTGAGGGCTCGGACAGTAAAGAAGTTCTTCCTTATGTCCAACCTGAAATGGTCATGGAGGAGTTTGTGACTGTTCAACCTTGGCATCCCTTGGGGTGCTCTGGTGAACAGATGTTCCCCCAGATCCTGGTTGTCACCTCTGACAAATTTGTAGGTGGCCACCAGCTCACCCCTGAGCCAGCACTTTTCCAGGCTAAAAAGCCCCATGGCTCTCAGCCTCCCATCATAAGGTCTGTTTTCCTGACCTCTGATCGTGTGTGTGGCTCTTCTCTAGACACTCTCAAGCTTCTCCACATCCTTTATCCACTGTGGAGCCCCAAACCGGACGCAATACTCCAGCTGCAGCCTTACCAAGGCCGAATCCAACGGGAGAATGACGGGTTGGGATTTGCTTGAGAAGTATCTATGGATCCAAGCCAGCGTTTTGCTCCCTTTACTAGTCGCAGCATCACATTGAAGGCTCACATTCATCTAGTGGTCAATGATGACCCCCAAGTCCCTTTCATCTGTAGTGCTAGCCAACGTAGCACTGCCAAGCCTATAAGCATGCTGCAGGTTTTTCCTCCCAAGGTGGAGAACCTTGCATTTTTCAGTGTTGAACACCATCAGGTTCTCGTCCACCCATTTCCTGAGCCTATCAAGATCTGCCTGGATCACCCCCCTGTTGTCAGGTGTGGATGCTTTACCCCAGAGTTTGGTGTTGTTGGTGGACTTGGCCAGCCCACTTCTGACACCAATGTCTAACATCATTAATTAAAATGTTAAATAGTATAAGCCCTAGGACAGAGCCTTGAGGGATCTCACTAGTCACTGCACCACGATGATTGACTTCTGTCAACCACCACCCTCTGGGTCCTACCACAGAGCCAATTTCCCAGCCAACGGATTGTGGTGAGTTAGCCGCAGTTAGCCAGTTTTGCCAAGAGGTGATCATGGAATAGCAGATCAAAGACTTCTTTAAAGTCAAGATATATGACATCAATCTCTTCTCCCTTGTCCAGGTGGTAGGACATCAATCACTACTACTAATATTTTAAGAAAAATCTATGATATAGTGTATATGGATTACTTAATCTATAGTCTTCTCTTATTTCCTTTCAGGCCTTATGCTTTGTTTAATTGTGTTTGATGGATTCTTTCACTTTGCTGACCAAGCTAGTTGTCATATCTGCAAAGGTTCACACTGTGGTTACTCAGAAACAGGCTTTGGACCTTCTGCTTAGCAACATTTCTGCAGCTTAGCCTAGGCACCTTGAAAATGGCCATGGCTGACAACAGTTCCAGAACTTGGACCTAACCAGTCACCCCACCCCCCAGTTCCTTGCACAGCTAATAGTATGTATAGAAGGAGATTAGCATGCATGTGAGAGTGGTTGTCATTGGCAGCACCAGTAAGATGGTCCTGGCCCTTTGACTTCCATATCTAATTTTTTCACTAAGTACAGAACGCTGCCTGTAAAAGATGGGCCTAAGTATGGCAGATGATCTACTACAACTTTGGAAACTATATTGGGGCATCTTTTAATATCCATATGAAAAGAAAGCAAAGTGTTTTTATATATAAACATATCAAATGGAAATATATCTGTCATTGAACCAAGCTCTTGGGTTCATAACTAAATCTAGGTAATAGGATGTTGTAGACTGAGATTCTGCAGCAAAAGAAGTGGTTTGGAACACCCAATTGCTGAGTGAAGGAAACTACTGGGAATTCTTGGCGAGTTGAGGGAGCTGGTAATGTCTGAAGACACTGTGGTATAAGGCGGGAAATCAGAGTTTCTCAGGTTTCCAAAGGGTTTGACATTTGTTCTTAGCCCTTGTAGTTTCTGGAAGTCTCTGGATCTTAATATTGGCATGTGGCCCTCAAAATAGCTGTGTTTTGTTGGCACTGGTTAAGGATTGAGTATTTGCAAGTGCTGGAAAACTAGATCAATATAACACTCACTTCCTACATTGACTAGCTTGAGTTTATTTCTTGGCATCTTTTAATTTTTTTTCAAGGCTAAACCTATGGTTTCCAAAATAAACATAATAGAGAAGGAATGACATTTAAATTCAAATGTATGCAAATAGAGATATTTGTCTAAATTTTCCCGCTGCATCAATACCCAACTTCTTTAATAAGCCGCCATGTCCCCAGGCAGTATTCTGTTCTCTCCAACCAGGTTCTTTAAGGAGCTTGCTCTGAGAAGCTTAATATGTGCCAAGAACTACCTGAAATAAAATCATCTGAGTGTTTAAAGAACATAGACAGATTTTTGTGAATGTTTAGATAATTGCCCAAGATGAAAGGATACTTTCTGTGGAAATACAGCACAGTTGCAAAAAAGTAAACAATGTATAATTCTTGACTGGCTTTTGGGTGTTCAATTTGAAGTAAGGGCAATCCAGAGACTCCCTAGCTGAGTGATTCTCAGCCAGGGTAACTGGCGCCCTGAGATGCCTTGATTCTTTCAAAGTTGCTGTGGGATACCACACGATGTTAGCTTTGTTCAGTTTACAAACACGATTCACAAAATAAATGCAGAAATTCCAAATAGAAATTTGTAGTTATGGTCTGTTGCAAGTAGGTGCACTAGGACCTGGGACCCCTCCGGGTTGACATCCTTCTACCAGGTGATGACAGTGGAGGAGCTGTGATCTCACTCAGGTGCTCTTAGATGTTCTTCTCTCATCTGCCGTGACTTTGGTGTTACATTTATTGGGGAGCTAGTTCTGCTGAGTGACACGAAGGAGTCTCTTCATGGGGCTCTGCCTCCCCTACACGCCACCCTTAGCACTTCCTCAGTGTTGTCTGGTGTTCTGGGCTTGGAAGGAGGAGGGGAAAGGGCAAAGCCCCCAGCTTCACTGACACTCAGTGTGCTTGAACTGGAAAATCATATCCTAATTTCACCAGTTTCATGAATAATGAAAAACAAGAACCAAGAATGCAAACTCCCAAAAAGAAGACAAAGAAGAATGCCCCATGAGGCTCCCTCATGCATCAATTCCAGTCCTCAGGGGGAAGGCAGACCCCTCCAGGACACTTCACTTATGAATTAGTTTACAGTCTTTAGGATGAAGGCCAGCCCCTCCGGGCTGCTTGCCTTATGAATCAATTCCCTGTCTTTAGGATGTAGGCAAACCCATCCAGGCTGCCTTTCTTAGGAATCAATTTTTCAGTCTTTAGTGAAGTGAATAACCCCTCTGGGCTGCTTCCCATGCTGGGCAGCCCCGGCCCTATTCTCAGCTTGCCCATGCCACTCCTGACCTGACTTTTGGCCATAGGTATTTGTCCCTCAGAGTCAGGCTGGCTGCTGTGGCATCCTGGCCCCCCAGTGCCTGTCTTGGCCAGTGACCCTCTGAACACCCATGCGTGCAGTCTGCACCCCTCAGCTGACACTGGCTGCATGCTGAATTTGGCAGGAGAGTCCCCTGGTGTCCTCTTGTCCCTGACCCTGATAAAAGCAGCTGCTTCCAGAGGAGCTTATGGGAATGGGGGTTGAGAGTACTGGCTGGTGGGGTGGTGCAAAAAATAGCCCAGTGCAGGGAAAGGGGGGAGTGAAAAGAGCAGCCCCCGGGCTGCATGGAGTCTGGTACTACATAGATCCAGGTTTCTCTTAAACCATGTTCTGCAATGTTTAGACCAGTTTGTCTGCATGGCACTTCTGTTCAGTTACAGGTTTAGACTGATTGCCCGACACGGAGACCGGGTTTGTAAATGTAAGGTCAGCGCTGGGATAAGCTAAATTTAAATCAGGCGGCCGTTTTGAACCTGATTTAACCTCCCAAATATCTGTACTTAGCCCAAGGGCTCACAGTCCCATATGAAGCGCACAAATCAAACAAACTGTACATGCACGAAAGATCCCGATTTTATAACATGAAGTTTTAAACCAAGCAGTACTTTATTTTGTTTCATTTAATTGAAGTAACAACACTGAAGGTCCTCAGCACAAAGTGAACTTCAGTGAAGGATATGAAAGAAGTGAGGCTATATACTTTGGATTAGAAACAGTTACAAAGAATATAATCTTTTGTTTCGGGGAAAAAACTAAACACTCACCTCCAGGATTAGGAGGAAGTAAGGGTGAGTTAATTGTTCATAATGAAACGTATTAGATTTTCTGTCCCTGGTACCAGCAGTCAGAGGTACTGGAATAAGCAGACCGGTGTTTTGATTCAGTCCCAGAATCCCTGTAGGCTTGTCATCGTGGCAGTGTCAACCTGTTATGACTCCAAATGAAGTTTCCAACTTAGTTGTGTCCATACACACACTTTTTACTCCGGTGTGGTGATGCTTTTGAGTGGCCTACCATTTGGCATCGGTCACAGCTTAAGGTAGCATAACTCACATAGCCTGCTAATACAGCTGTTCTGTGTACTTCAGTGTTTATCTTGCAGTGTGGCTGCTCTCTCTGGGGTTAGGTAAACTCGAGAGGAGTTCATGTGGATTATTTACACATGTCAACACTGCAGTGAAGACATATCCTACAAGAGAGTGACTGATCAGAGCATGAAGCACTGTAAGCCTATGGCTTAAAGAGAGACAGGCATGAAGAAGAGACAGAGTCCTGCTTTCTGTCTAAAATCCAGTAAACCATAACTTAGCCTGGCTCCTGCTGATGAAGCCTGTACCAGCCTGACAGTACACTATTCATTGTGTGGGGAATGGTGAGGGAAATGGTGAAGCTGTGGTTTACTCAGCCTAAAGTTCAGGGTCTAACAATATAGAGAGCTTGGGAGTGCTTGATGCCAAAACCAATTGTGTTGTGCAGGCTCTTACGATCTCCCTTCCTGAGGTTTGGCCTACTTCTCCAACTCCATATTTCAGTCTTCAGTTGCTTTGATGTGTGTTGCAAAGGCTTAATCCCAGAAGACGGCAACCTGCAATGCCTTGTTTAAAAGGTAACTTTTAGGGTCAGGAATGTTAGGTCCTAGAAATATATCTCAGTACTGTTCTTTGGCATCACTTGAAAGCAACTGTGGAGCCATTTCGGTTTACTGGCTGGCTGGTTCTATATGATAATTTTAGTAGTGTGGTGTCTAGCAGAACAAAGCAACATCAGTGCCTCCTCCTTTTGGGCACTGTGCACACCCATGGCCAGAGGTGATTTCTGCTTCCAAATGGCTTTTGCTCCTAAATAAACAAATTGGACCAATGGTTGGTGGGGGGGAGACAGACACCAAAGTGTAGTGACTTTTTTTTAAAGTTACATGACAGAACCAAGCTTCGCACTGAGGTGTCTCAGATCACAGTCCATTGCCCTGTCCAGCAGCCACACCATTATCTGAAATGTATCCTAAGATCCTTGTGTATGGATCCAAGTTCTACTGCTTGCATTTCATAGCACTAAACACCCCATTTTCATAGGAAAGTTTTCATAGGAAAATGCTCTATAAAGCTACTAAGTGAAAATACTTCCAAAAGGGAAGTTAGCGGGGCTAGTTTGGTTTTCCGCCTTTTTAGATTCAGGGCACCCTAGGTGATTTTTCTGAGTTTGGACCTTGGTTGAGCTGTCCCAACTTACTTCAGTGGTTCTCAATGGGGCAGGGCTGCCATCACAGCCAGGCTGAGCCGTTCTACTTGCCCCATGTGCTTCTGTTTCCAGGAGATGCCCTGCAGGGCCCAAGTGGGTAGTGCTGTGGCTGGACTGGGTGCTCTTGCCTGCTTTAGGTTTATCAGATAATCCTAATGATGGCACAAGAGTGGGTATCCAGAGCAATCCCACCTGGCTGCAGCAGTGCCCATGCAACAACTCTCCTGAAAACATCTTGTGGCACCCCAGACTGCGGTCACCTCGGTTGAGACCCGCTGCCGTAGGTGATGTAGACCAGCCAGATTACTGCAGTGCTTGTGGGCAGAGTTGCTGCAGCAAGCCCATAACACTGCTTCCAGAGTGGGAGGTCCTGTGCCAGGAGGGGACATGGCTCTGCCTCGTAGCAGAGTTGCACTCTTAGGTCTCGCACGTTTTTCTGGGACAGAAATTTTATTAAACTGGGACAAAGCCCTGCATGTTCTTTCAAATCCGTGGGATGCCAGGACAGCTCTTTCAAATCAGTGCCATCCTGGTCAAAACAGTGATACGCTTGCTTTTAAACACTGTCCTTGTCAGGGTATGTCTGCAGCTGTGCTTCCTTAATCCAAGTCAAAAGGGTGAAATAGCTGGGATGTTAGTACCTGTATTTATGGTCTGGCGTGCAGTGTTCAACCAGGCAGGGCCAGGGCTGAGCGGGGTTCTCCGAGCGTAAATCCAGAGATTTTGCATTGACTGAAGCGGCGTTACTCCAGATGTATGGCGGTCTAACTCGAGAGCACAGACGTGGCCCAGATGATCTGGGACCCCACAGGCTTCTACTAGATAAAGTTTACGAATAATGAGGCTGAAACTGAATTTCCCTCGGGGTAGGTGCAGCTTCACCCATCTGGGAAAGTGAAATGCAGACAAGCTGTCCCATGAGCTGTGCTGTGACTTCAGAAGTGCTTGAAAAAGCATGTCCTGAGCCTGTGGGAATGCCTTTCTAGGAACAACCTAATCTCTGTTTCACAGCTCTGTGAAACAACCCTACTCTAGAGGCCTATTTATTTGCTGGAGCTATACATTATCTGAAGGTATAAATGTGCACCATAAAAGCATAGCCAAACGTGGAGTTGAAATGCAGACGGTCTTCTGAGGAGCTGCTTCTGACAGTGTTTTCTGCACCTCAGTGAACAATGTGCTAATACCACCAGTGCCGACCTGTCTCCCCTTTGCAGCAATGGCAAGGCTTACGTTTCAAGGCTGTGGTATGATTAAAAACACAACAACTCGATTTTTCTTGATATCAGAGATGTTTCTAGCCAAAACTAAAGAAAAAATTTAAAAATTAGAGTTCTTTTTTAAAGACCAGCCCCCACTATATTTCTAAACGTCTATGAAACTATGGAAAGAAATATTCCAGAATCAATCCCTCCTTCCTCTCTTAGCTAACGGACATCAAGGACCATTATTTTTATGTAGCGCATTTCACTTGAGAGTGCAAGAACAATTTAAAGCATTAATTAAGCCTCCTCGTTCCTGAGAGGCAGCAACACAGTAAGGTAGGGGCTACTGGTGAATAAACTGCGGTACAAGTGGATGGTGACACATTAGAGGGAGTCTGATCTCATCGATAGGCAGTGGTCTGAGGATTTGGAGAACTGAAGGGAAGGTGTCTGAGACTTCATCTTCTCCCCACCCACAGCAAGAGATCCACACTAAGGAGTGTCATGGGTGTAATCTCTGCCTGAGGGGGGAAATGCAGGGAATGTCTCTTATATGCAGCCCAGGATTGCAAAGGTCTGTTTTCTGTGGGATGGTTAAATGCTGTCTGCGTAGCAAGACCGAGCCAAATTCAATCTAACTTCAGCCCTTTGTGATCCTAGGGCTAAGGGAAGTCATGCATGCTTGCAGTCAGATTGAAGGTGAGGCTCTGAAGAGAGAGAAGGAAGTGTTACTGGCACATTTCTACTTCCTCTCAGGCTCATCGAGCCAAAATTGATATGGGAATTACACCAGGCCAACCTCCTACAGATTCTTTCTATACTCTGTGAATTTGGTCTGGGATTTGCAACTAGGCATACTGTAATTTATAGGCTTGTGAGGAGACTTGTTTATAGGGAAGAGACACTTGCTTTATTTTAACAAAAGTTGGAACATGGACATTGGGTTTCTTGGCTCCTTAAATAGGACTTTGCAAAGTGAGGATGCTGACCCTTCACTTACACCAGCCCTAGCAGTGCTACAAATAATTTCTTCCCAATCAGTAACCACTGTACCTTGTCCTAGCTTCCTCAGAGAAGGCACCAGCCTGGTGCAAATGTTGTAATTCAGATCTGAATTTTCGAAAAGCCGGTGAAGCGAGGCACGCTCCTTTACGCGCTGTTTGTTTTCCCATCTGTTACAACAGGAGGAAGGTGCAGGAGTGAACTGGAAAGAAAAGAAAATGCTGGGCAGGATTTCTCTCCTTCAAGCATCAATGAAAAATGTGTTAGTGCTGATAAAAGCGGCTGCAAGAGTCGTGAGAGCTTGGAGATAGGGTTACACGAGGCTCTCCCGTTCCATGTGGTCACGGCTAGAGTTGAGGGAGCAGCCACAGGCACCTGCAGACCTCACCTGGTCCGGCATGAGGTAGTCAGTCCTGTAGCCCTTGTGCATCCAAAGCCACCACGAAGGTTATCAGTGGTATTGGGTGGATGTGGAACGCAGGGCTAGGCATGGGATTTTCTAAAATGCTGAAGTGACGCAAATCCTTTTTGGTTAGGCTTCAATTCACTTCTGCTCCTTTGAGAGTCCTTCGGAAGTGAGTATCTTCAGCCAAATAATTCTGGACTGGGTGTATGCGGTGGCAGGACTGGAGTGGTGACAAAGGCAGCCAAGGTTTGGAGCATTCGAAGAAGAAGGGTTATGAGACGCTTGAAGTCACAAGACAAACCACGCCCCCACCCAACGGGAGCGCTTAGATTGGATAATAGCTAAAGACGTAAAGGGCCTGGGAATGAGCTCCTGCAGGACGCTGCCCCTTCACTAGAGGATCGGAAACTAGCAGAGTTTTACTGCACTAATAGGAGCAGATCTGCACCAAGAGACCAGATGCTCTGGGTAATCCTGTAGACCTTCTCCACTTTTCACTTCCGTGATTCTAGGGATTTCCTTTCTCCTTCAAATGAGTCTTGTGGCTGGTAGGTTGCAGTCACAAATTTAAGTCTGAGTCAGGTTACTTCTGAGAAGCAGATACGTTCTAGTAAGTGCATGTGAGGGAGGCTTTTACTTCTTTGTTGAGAAGATTAAAATGCAATTCATTTGGTGATCCTAGGTTGCCGTTAATAACTGTCTCTATCCTGTGTGCCAGGGTCCTGAACATGGTCTGAGTTCCCTGGGTTTTATCTGTCTCACATACTCTAATAGGGGAAAACCTTTCACACCAGTCATACAGCAGGAGTACACATAAAGTCCAGGGTTCTTGATACTGAGTAATGCCAGTGGATGTCTGTTCAGGAGCAATGGGAAGGAGTTTGTTAGACCAGGTTCTTTGTGCATCCTCATCCAAAATCCCAAACCCCCTTAGCAAGTATCCCCAGGAAGTTGTTATAGCCAGCTCATCTGAGATCTGGGTAGCAATATTTCTGACCTTTTCTATAGAGTATTTTGAGGGGGGATGTGGTGGCAAAGGGGTCAAACTACCTTGATATAGCACCAGCAGTGTGAGTTTAAGATTCACTCTGGACGTGTATGAAAAGCTGGCCACGAGTTGTCAGTGGGGTGGGAACCAAAGGTTTCTGGATGTGACATTACTTTCTGGTTCATCACTGGCTGTAGAATTGGGGTGCCTTGCTCATGTGGGCCCCATGGCCATCGCAGGCTTGGGTAGGCCATGGAAAGTCAGAACCAGTTGTGCCAAGAGTAGCATAACCCACTTATTCAGTAGCATGTGCTTCATCCACCACCTTTCTTCTAGTACTATTTCCCAATCTCAGCATTTAGCCCTCTAAGCACTTTCCGATTATAGTAGTTTATAGCCATCAAGTTCATTCTTTCTCCCAGCTCTGCTGTTTCTGGATGCAGTCTTTCTCATCTACTACTTTATTCTTGCTCTGCACTGTGTTTCCCTTCAGGTTTCTAGTTGCTATTATAAATAAGGCCCCGTACAGCTACAGTCATCTTTTCTGCTGTCTTAAATCTCTTTATTTTTGCATCACCCTGACTTTCTCTTTCCTTAATGAGCACTAGATTCCATAGTTCTCTCTCTCACAACATTATAATTAACGGAGAGAGATTCTTCAGCTTTTTTCCCCTTACTTACATCATGTCTGGGCTTAGGACTCGTGTGCAAATTGTTTATTATGAACAGTAGGTCTTCAAAACCCAAGGGGGAACAGGCCTCCACTAGGGAAGGCACTGCACAAATACATTGTAGGAGACAGGCTCAGTTGCAAAGAACTTGTATTCTAAAAAGACAGGCCAGACAAAGGGGATATTAGAGGTAGGGTGAAGTGATGTATCTGAGGTTATGCAGCTGGTCAGTGGTAAGTAGGGATAGATGAGGTTTCGCCAGCAGGGCTAGTACCTGGGTTATCCACATGCCTGACACTTCCTTGACAATTTAAATGTAAATACCAGCCTTAAAACTGTAGAGGTTAAATAAAATCCTTAACAGCTGCTTCTAATACACAGCAATGTACATAGGCAATAACATAAGACATGCTAATGCTGAAACCTGGGTAATATTTAATAGCCCTTCAAGATGGGTTCTTGCTCTTCTTTTGGGTGGGTAACATTTTGGGTGGATAGGAGCAGTGAGATTACATGTGTCACGGCCAAGGAAGGGAACATTGCAGTAAGAGATGAGAGCCTGGACAAGAGTTTTGGCTCTGTGGATGGGTAGGAAAGGAAGCGTCTCAGAGATCCCATGCAGAAGGAAACTGGCCTGGTGGTGAGGACCTCATGCAAAGTCAAAGATGGCATCTGCTTGTGGGCTCAAGTGACAGGAAGTCTGCCGTTGTCCATAGTGCTCAGGATGAGTCGGGAGGGGGTTGTCAGGGAGGAAGACCAAAAAGGGTTCAGTTTTCGCTATGCTGAACCTTACTTCATGCCTAGCCAACCATGAGATGTCAGAGAGAGAGGATGAGATTTTAGTTTGGACAAGAAAAGACTGATCTGGATTAGAGAGGGCTGTTAGCAGAGATGGCAGTTGAGTTCATGTTTTGCAGAAGAGGCTACTCCAGTGTAAGATCTAGAGGGAAAAGAGGGGGAACCAAGATCAAGGCACTGCAGGACCCATGCGAGAAGCTAGATGGGAGAAGAGAAGCCAAGGCAAAGTATGTGCAGAAGGAGCGGTTATAGAGGTAGGGAGAGAATGAGGAGTTTCATTCACCTTCTCTCCTTTCAGTTAGTTTTCTTCACACCTTGCAACTTGTGTTCTCTCTCTGTCTTTTTCCCCTTTCTCATTTCCTCTTCCCTCACATCTAATTTTGATGTTCCCATCTCTTACTTTGCTTGGGTCTCTTCCATGTTTGACATTCTTGCACAGTTCTTCTCTAACCTCCATTCTCCTTCCAGCTCTGCCCAACCTCACTTCAGCTGCCTTAAATCACTATTCTTAATCCCCCTTTTCCCAATTGTTCTGCAGACCTGGATGATTTTTTTTTTTCCTGGGACCTTCTGCTTTCTGGATATCATTCTTGACAGTTCAACTTCCTCTATATTTAAAGGTGAATTTGAAAGACTTGCAAGCTGCCATGATGCAAGAGAGTTTCTGCCTTTTAAAGCCATTCCAGAGAGCTGAATTCTTCAAATTTTCTTTGAGTTAGAGATGTCAGTAACTGTTGCCAAGGGAACTTGACTTCTAAAATTACACTAGTAACATCTCTTATCGAATGCTATATCAGACCTTCAGGTAATGCACCAGCAGTACAAGAATAGATTGAGAAAGCATTGCCCTGCAAAACCAACCAATGCTCCATGTAGCGATAAAGAAAAAAGACCTAAAATCTGGGGAGAAAAGAAGTCCCCAGGCAGACGAGAGGGACTGCTCCTACACCTCTAAATCAGAAAGGGGTCCAACTGGATTTCAAACCAGATGTGTAACAAGGCAGCTGGGTGCCTAGGGCAGCCATGACACAGGGGGGCAACAGCGATTTCTGGCTGCCACCATGCTACCGACACGGTTGTATGGACGTGGTGGCAGCTGTTTTTTTCAGTTCTCCATCCTTCCCCCTACTTTGTGCCTGGGGTCCCTTCTTCAGTGGCCCCACCTTAGTTATGCTGTTGTTTCAAGCCTTTGGTGTTTGAACGCTCAAAGCAGGCAATAGCTGTAAGAGGATTAGACTTGACATCCCCCATTTTACCTCCAGGAAAGAAATACACACATTTTTTCATACTAAGAAATAAATGGTTGTTCACAGCCTTTAATTCACAAAAGATTATCTCCCTGCTAGAAACTAGCAGGTGAAGCTGTAATGTATTCCTCTACAAAAACCCTTAAGCGAAGACACATATCAGTGAGCTGAATGCATTTTAAGGCTGTGTTTTCTTTAAAGTTAATATTAGACATCAGAAATCTATGAGATACAGAAGTAAGTTGGCACATCACAGAAAGGAACCCACTGGACATGTCTACACATGCAATTAATGTGACTGAGTAAATTGCAGAGCAATTTGCACTGTAGTAAACTATTCCTGAGTGCAGTGTTTACACGTGCACCCAGGACAGCAGCAAATTGAGCCAGGGAGGAACAGTTTAAGCCAGGGCTGCTGTGCTCAGCTCTGGCCCCTGCACCCGAGGGGGAGGCTGCAGCTGCCGGGCAGCCAGCCCCAGACTGGTAGGGGACAAAAAGGGTCAAGCCTCGGCAACGGTGGGTTGCGTCGGGTGGCAGAGGAGCTGGCTGGGCCACGAGGCTTTTCTCAGTAGTGCTTGGTTTCTCACCAATGTTCCTTATTTCTCCTCACTCCCCACTGAGGAGGGGAGTGGGCCTGGAGTATCTCTTCTTCATTTGACCTATTTCAGCCACTGTTCAGTTTTCATCCAAGCTGTGTAATAATGGGCAAGTCACTTAGCCATGGAAGGAGGTTGGGGAAGGGGGTAATGTTTTTATGTCTCACAAGGGTCCTTAAATCCTTTCTATTTGTATAGATCTGGGGTGGGCAAAATATGGCCCATGGGCCAGATCCATCCCGCCAGGCAATTCCATCCAGCCTGTGGGGCCCCTCTGTAAGCTGAAAGATTGATCACAGGCCCTGGCCCCTGCTGCCCCTCTGAAAGCTGGCGCCCCAGCCTGGCCTGACCTGCTCCCAGCCCCAGGGTAGGAGCACTGGAGACAAGAAGCTTTTGCCTGGCATCCTTGTGCCTGTTTCCCAACCTCCCTACCTGTGAGCATGGAAATTCAGGTAAAGGGCCCAGTGGACTGGGGGCCAGGGACTCCCATTGGGGGTATGGGAGTGCAGGGAGCCACGTGCTATGGGGCCCAGCTGGGCTGTCCCCACAGCTGCAAGAGCACGGTGGCCACATGCTTTGGGCTGGCTGCTACTTTCAGCTGCGGACTCAGGCAGGAGCTGCAAGCCAAGGGGCTGGGAGGAGCTGGCTCCACACACTGCTACTGCACATGGCTAGAGACTCGGGCAGGAGCATGGAAATGTGTGCTATGGGGCCGAGCCAGGCTGGTCTGACTCACTGCCTCCATGTGTAGCTGAAGACTCAGATGGAAGCACTATGGAGCTGGGTGAGGCTGGCCCTGCATGTTGCCATTACATGCAGCTAGAGACTCAGGTGGGAGAGTGGAAACGCGTGCTATGGGGCCAGGCAGGGCTGGCCCCACTCACTGCTGCCACCACATATGGCTCTGGGGATTCGCACACTCTGAAGACTCCAAGAACCCACCCCCAACATACCCCACACACATACCCATACCCTCCTACACACCCCACCCCCTACCATACTCCCACACCCTCCCACAGCCCTCATTCACGCTCCCATTCCCCACCATACCCCCCCACACCCAGACCCCCACATAGTCCCCACATGCACTCCCACCCCCCACCATGCTCCCACACATACCCGCACCCTCCCACACACCCCAGACCCTCACCCTCACATACCCACACATACACGCACCGCAGCACACACACCTACCCACTCCCCAGCCACACACTCCCCCAACCACACACTCCCCACATACAAGTCTTACTCCCCAGCACAATATACAAGAGTAAGGCTGTATTTTACACTATTACGCAATCACCTCTATATACTCTATGCAAACACATAAATCAGGACAAAAATATTTTTTAAATAAAATTGAAATACATTATAGATGTTTGATTTTTTTTTTTTTAGTATACAATTTGTTGCAGGGGGTTCTGGTTCCAAGTTGGCACCCCCACCTCCCAAAAAGAGTACTTCTGGGACAAAGGGAAGGCCTTCAGTTGGCAGAGGTCAGGGGTTAGGGGTAGGGCTTCTGGTCCTAAGATGGTGACCAGGGGGCGGGGCACCTGTCAAGGGGTGGAGCTACCCTTGAGGCCCTTGACAGCTCACCAACACTCATTAAGCAGCCCTTCAGCCAAAATAATTGCCCACCCCTGGTCCAGATCATTCAGTTCCTCCAGAGGAAGGTGGAAAGTTTTTATTATTTATTAGAACCAGTGAGACTTTTTCAGAAAACAAATCTTGGGATTTTGCCCCCTGCAGCAGTCCTTTCTTCGGTGCTCTCCTTTCTATCATGTAGTCTAAACCCCACTTCGTGCGTTGACAATGTGGCTCATGTTGCATTTTTAAGGAAAATGTCCCTTGCATGCAAAAGGGAGCTTTGCATGTAGGTAGGTGCCTGCATTAAATGTGAAGACAGTTTTTCTGGTTAATCCAACCGTTTGCTTACTTTTGACTGGTTCTTTTTCCTGGCACGTTAACAATATTGATATCTGAAGCACCCTAAGGAGTCTTCACTGCTGAGATATTCAGAGTCGTAGAGGATTGCAGTTGATATTCTGAAAGACTCAGTTTGGAGTTACGTTAATGGAATCTATAGTCAGTCATTTCTAAGGTCAAATTACAGCAGGTTTACTTATTCCTTTGTAGTCCATGAGAATACCATTTAACGACTGTTTCTTTTTCAGGGAGAATAAAGAATTCAAGCTGTATCCTTTGCCACTTTTTTCCTTTCAAAGCATTTAATATTTATAATATCAAAGTGAAACCTTTCCTGCAGTAATGACAGCGGGAACTATTCTAAATATTCTTGCAAGAAGAGAACTGTCAAACTGCCGCCATGCTTTGGTGGCTTGCTCTTCCCTTTAACCTTTCCCTTGCCTTCTTTCTTAACATCTTACCTTCCTTGAAACTTTTACAACTCATATCTGAATCTCTCTCTCACTCGGTCTCGAGGTTTTATGAACAAAAGATTATTTTGTATTTTATATTACTGGAATTTAAGCACCCAATTTTGCTGTCACTTTAATGAACTGACAAAACAAGCTAGGGTGCACTAGGATACTGTAAGGCAAGCTAGGGTGCAAATTTATAGAGCATTAGCCGGCCTACAGTAAATGTGAGGGAACTTACCCCACTTCAATTGAAGGCCAAGAGCATGCACACGAGTGGTTCCCGTGGGATAGCTGACATGCTGGAAGTTCATATCCTATTGTGCCTCATGATAACTTGATCATGTAGTCCAATTCTGAGTCCGTGCAGTCCATTGGGATTATGCTGGTATATACAAGAGGAGAAGTTGGCCCTTTGTCGCTGCTCTCGTCAGGAATGTGTTAGCTTGGATGTACCTAATTCTGCCTATAAAAATGTACCATTTCTGGAAGAGCGGCATCTAACTGAAGTAAATATCTGGAGGTTAGTCTGCTGCATCTGTTTGATCATTTTCAGTGTAGCAGGGTACCGAGGAATTCAGCAGGAGCGGTTTGTGATTATTCCACTATGATCTCTAGGACCAGCGCATTCTCTGTAGAGCCAAAGCCAAATTCCAGAGTCGCAGAGCTATTTCATTTTGGCAGCTTTAGTTAGACTCTAACTTATGATTACGAACCAAGTTTTGCCACATTCATGTGAGTCATCGCATTGGACTTCCATAAGTAATATGAGTAAGACATAGTCCTATGTTGGTTTTTGACTTCATGTTAATAGTTTCCTGCATCCTTTAATGTTCAATACATTGCCTGGCTTTGAGTGGTTCATTTACTTTCCGAGACTCAAGTGGGCTTATGTTTTTTTACATGAGTAAACTAGGAATTTCTCATACGTAAGTGGGATGTTGATAGGCTTATTTGCACTGATGCTAGCTAAAAGCCACACTGTCTATGTGACTGACGGATATATTTTAGGTTTGTGAGGTATTGCGGATTGAAAAACCTCAAAGAGGACACTTGGTTTCTTGAACAAAGTGTTTTCAAGGACTGAAAGATCAAAGCTGTTGACAAGTCACTTCCCTGCTGTCCCGCACAGCTCTGCTACAGACAAAGCCAGAGCTACAGTAATTAAATACACAGCTGCAGGCTAGCACAAGCTGTAACAATGATTACCTTTTACTAGTCCCAGGTACTTACAGCCAACCAGAGAGACTGTAGTACATGGAAACTCCATTTTAGCTCACATACATACATTCGTAGACCTTGCTTATGCAAAGCATTTGTATAATGTGGCAATCCTTAGGCTTAATTCCAGACTTCAGTTTTCAGAAAGGTTCCAATTAATGTCCACTTAATCCTTTTGTATAATTACAGCTATGATAGCAGAAATCAAACCCATTACCATTGTTAGTAGCTGCATCTGAACATTGCAATTATGTCTCCCATTGGAACTAACCGATCTCGATCCGAGCCCTAGTGTAAACTAGACACCTGTGCTCTAGACCAGGGGTTCCCAACCTTTTTAAATCACGGACCGGCAAACCGCGGACCAGAAGTGACCACAGACCAGCAAACTGCAGTCCAGAAGTGACCGGCATACTGCGGACTGGCAGCCAACCCCTCGCGGCCGGGTACCAGGCCACAACCGAAGGCTCGGGAACCTCTGCTCTAGAGGAGTAGTATAAGTCCATAGTAAACTATAAATATTGATGTCCTTTGTGGAATATCTAGCGTAACTATTACCATTTGGTTTTTGCAACTGACTTGCGTTAAGTCGATCAGGATCACAATGTCTATTGCAGACAACAAGTGGTTATCTTAGGCCTGGCCTAATTTAATCCAATTCAGGTCACACAACATTTTATTTACCGGGCCCTTTCCCCCCTGTGAAGGCAGACATAAATAAGCTTAAAATGAGCTCATGTAATTTCAGCTTAATTTCTCAATTTCAGACATTTCCTTAACAGGGCCTCTGCTGCTAATACTTGTATTATTATGTGTGCTTTATTCCCACTCTAAAAATTAGTCATCATATACCATCTGTTTCCCCCCACCACTCTTACTCAGCAGCTATCATAAGAAATGCAGTGTTGTTTGCAGCATTTTAGGGATATTTTTGTGTATATATATTTTCAAATGATCCATTTGAGTCCTTTAGTTTTAATAAACTAGAATTTGCCTTTTCCGGGATAGTTATGGTGTTCTTTATTTACTTGGGAGAAGGGGGAATCACTAATTTAACCCCTGGAGCAGTCTCTGGAGAATTTACGCAATTCAACATGCATGCAACATGTTTTGTGTGCATTGCTGCGGTTGGCCTTTTTTTTTTTAAAAAAAGGAAAAACTAGTTTTTTGGTTTTTAATTTTCTCCCCAAAAGAGAAAAAAGAGCACATTTTGTCCTTCTCTAATCAATATGAGCGCCAGTGATTGCATTCCAAGCAGGCAGATGCTTTGAATCAAGTGCAATGTAGATTGTTATTAATCTTCTCTGGCATAAGACTTTTCTTCTGTTATGCCTATGCAGGAGGTAATGACTAGAAAAGATGAGCAATCACATGCAGTTCTACCCAACTTAAGCTGGCTTTTGGAAAGGATGAGACAGGGTCAAGTTAAAATATGGTTCCTGCAAGATGTGATATTTCTCTGTTTCTTGTTTTCTCTTTTAATGAGAGGTTTCAGGCAATTTCTTTTGTTAAGTGAATGAAGGGGGTTTTCCCATCTTGGTAAGGCCACTGAGGACCACATATCAATAAGCAGGGGCAACCTGAAGATTTTAAGACATAAAAATTGAATTACTTCCAACTCTTCCCCATTTCCATTCAACCTTTTCCACTCTGACCAGACTGTAAGGACTGTTACAAGAGAAAACGTTAAATGATGGAAGTGGGAGCTGTGTATGACTTTCCTTTTGCTATCTATTATGGCTAATGTAAGGACATAGATGTCAAATTCATCCTGTAAAATGAGCTTTATTCCATTTTTAATTAGCATCCTTGGGGCTGGGGGATTTCTAGAATGATGTACATTTCTTTACCAACAGTGGAGAGTTTACTAGGAGATTGGCTCAGAGTTCAATGGTAGGACAGCCTTTTATTTTTTTGGAACTAAACTCAGTCATTATCACTAATTTTTTCAGTGCTGTATTCTTACACTCAACAGCACTCAAAGAAAAAATCTGCTTCTCTGTAAGATCACTGCTTTCCTCTTCCCCCACAATCTTCATTCACCTGTTTTTGTTCTTCTTCCCTGCATTTGTGAGTTTGTCTACATGGACTAAAAATATTCATGTCTTTAGTTATCAGTGCAGTACAGGCAGTCAAAAAGCCCAAGGCTGAATTGATTCAATCCTTGCAGTTTACTCTCAGCTGTGCAGATTGAACCAATAAGTAGTGAACAGACATTCACTTTTGATTCTGGAAATGCAGCCACAAGCCTGCAGTGGCCAAAGCCAGAAGCCCGGGGGGACGGACATTAGAGCACACTTCCCTGCTCTGCTGGGCCAGACAGCTTGGGCCAAGGCTAGTCTGCCCACCCTGCAAGGTGGGGCTTGCTGAGGAGGTGCAAAGTATCCTGGGATGCTGGGGGACTGTGAGTTGACTTGAATCTGGAAGGGATCTGAGACAGAAGTTTAATAAACTGATTTAACCTAAGTCGGTGAAGTCCGATACTACACCCATCCAGGTTTATCTTAAACTGGTTTCAGCCATTTTGAAAGTAGTTTATGTGCACTGAACTTCTGTTGTGTTACAGATTTGAAACAGTTTTTGATCATTTATACCAATTTATGTGTAATTTCTATCCCTAGCCTGAAGGTCTTGCTCTTGTTTTGCATTGAGTTAAGTGACATCTATGTAAGGTAGTCTTATTCCAATGCTTGTGTAGCCAAACATAGACTAGTACACATACAATTAAAGCTGCACATTGCCATTGTAAGCATTGCATATTTTGTCTACATTATCTGGATACATGGCCCCTTCCCCCCTCTTCCTCCTTTCATAGCTTCTCTTTCCACTCCCTACAGTGACTCCCAATTGTTAAACACTGTTCCCAACCTCTATCTCATTCCCCAGTGCTGGGAAAAAGCAATGACATAGTTAATATGGAGTATGAAGTATTGCTGCTACATTTTAGGATTAATGACCTCATGTAATGGGGAGAAGGATACTTCTGCTCTGAGCCATTGTTTCAGGCAGTCAGCTCACTTTTGGAAGGGTCTTTTTTACACCTTTTTAAAATGAAAGTTTATGCTCTGCAAATTTTGAACAAAACAGACGGGCCACTTGAATACATTCGATAAGCTGGATCCAGACTGAAAACAGACATTTGATACCCATGCACAAGAGGTTCCGAACTTTTAAATGCACATTCTTCTTATAATAACAAATTATTCATTGTATGAATGGATTTCTATTTCCAGGTCAAGAGATAAGAAGGTTTATTGGGTGCTTACTGAGGTAGTGTGGTACAGAGTACTTAATCCAAGGAAAGTACAAAGTAAAGAGCACATGAAAAATGGGCCTGATGCAATGTTGAATAGCACACAGAGAGTATGAGAAAAGAAGTATTTAAAACTGCAGAAATAAGGGTCATTATTTCTGATGCTCTGGACACAGACACAAACTTTCAATGATAAGAGTAGAAAATATAGGTACTGAAGCAATCATTTTCAAAACAAAACAGCCCAAAAAAATGCAATATACTGCAAGTTAAACTTTCCAACGGCCACACATGGGCCCTTCTAAACTGAAGGCATTTTAATGCTGGAAATGCTACAGGGAGCTAAAATGAAGGCTGGCTATCTTTAGCATTTGGCACCAGGAAGAAAATAATGCTCCATTTTATGGTTTTCTGAACAGCTTTGGGACCTCGGAAGAGCTGCAGTGCAAGCTGGGTAAATGTTGGTTTGCAAGAGCTAGCAGGAAGACTTAACATTGTTTTCTTCTTGTCCGCTCGCTCTGCAGTGTGGGAGGTCCTCACTGGTTTCAGGGATTAGCTAAAGAGAACAACTGCGTTCCCAACCGCATGGACGCAGTTCTGCACTTCGGCCCTCGTTGCCCTGTAACAAAACCAGTTTGGAGGGGAGAAGGTTCTCCACAAGTCTGCCCAAATTTCCTAAGCAGCCTTTCATCAGAGAGCAGTTTACCTCCTCCTAGGAGACACTGGGAGTTTGCTGCATTAACCCGATCTCTCAGGGACTCAGCAGGGGAGAGGAGCACCCATGCAGATGCCCTTTGAGTTTGCTGCAATTCTCAGCCCGGCTGGGTCCTGGAAAGCCATGAGTTTCCAGGATGCAGCCAGCTTTGCTGACTCCCCTGCCTGCCTTCCCTCTGCCTCTATGTCAGCACAACCTGAGCCGCTTGCGTGGGAAGGAAGGAGAGCGCAGCTGCCGGGGGGGGGCTTCTCTCTGGACTTGAACCTTTGTCCCGCATTGGTTGAGGTCCGTGGCAAGACTCCCGCTGACTTTGTGGTGACAGATCAGGCCCACAGCAAGCGAAGGGGAGCGTAGGGTCCTCAGTCAGGCTACTGTAAATCCTAAATTACAAAGGGGAGGTCAGAAGTTAAGCTGGTAGCCTGACAGGAGAACGTGGCATCATGTGCTGGGGATTAAAATCACTCGAGAAAATCATTGTCCATGACAGAGGAGGAAGGGCTGTTCCAGGCAGTGGCAGCAAGGTCTTTTGGGAGCTGGTTAAATATTCAGCGTGCAGATTTCTACAAGAGCAAATGGACATTTTTAAAATTTCACTGCACAACTGCACTCATGGGTATCACTGTGCATATTTAAGCCATGCTGCTAGCAGATGGATGTGTGTGAAAGAAAACTTTGCAGACTCTATAGCTTGCCTTCTCTTCAGAAAGGTGCCAACTGCCACCTCTTTGCTATCAAAGCGCTATGCAACATGCACGGAAATGTGATTTCTGCCTCTCGTTCAACATCATTTTTTCTTGTTGCACACATTGGTAATAGCGTTTTTAAAAAAATCATAAATTTTACAAAATATTATATAGTACAGGGGTGGGCAATTATTTGGACCCAAGGGCCACTTGAGGAGTTTTGATGATCTGTTGCAGGCCAGGTCAGTCCCCCCGCCAGCTGCCATGCCGGGCTGGGTCAGCACCCCCTTCACTCCATAACAGCTCACCAAAGTGCCCTAAGTGGCTCTGCCCTGGGGCCTGGCAGTAGGGCTCAGTCTGGCAGCCGCAGCAGCCAGTGCCAGGAAGTGGAGTCCGGCAGCTGCACCACCCCAGCCGCGCTGCGCCCAGGGGCCGTAGGACCGGCTGCATGCACCCTGGCCCAGGCTGCCCTCCGCGCCTAGGCTGGGTGGGGCTGAGGGACCCGCTGCAGGCTGGATCTGGCCCGCGGGCTGTATTTTGCCCACCCCTGGTATAGTGGCTGCTTGGCACTGCAGAGAGAGGCCTGGGGACACGGTACCTAATATTTATAATAATATCAGGTGAAGTACAAGATGAGTAGAGAAAGTGCTGACAGCAAAAATCCTCCTAACTCATGCCAGCTGTGTGGCGTCTAGCATTGTATATTAATTGGCTTTCCGAAGCACTCTAAGTGCCGGTGCTTTGGTGAAAGAGGAAAAATCCATACTGAAGTTTTCTACCGAAACATTAGGTCTCATGCTCCCCTCCCCCAAGCCACTGTGGTGAGATCAGTTGTCTTCTTAGATGCTCCCAGGCAGGAAAAGTTTAATAGTGTTTTTTGGAAATCCCTTTTCTGTTCTGTCCAGCTCCATTAATAATTATGAGATGAACCTCCAAGTGCTTTGTGCCCTAAATGCTCGCTGGAGCCAAAGGTCAGTTTTTAGGCCCTATTCAATAAATCACTGAAATATGTGCTTAACTTTCATAATTGCTTTTTTCTTTTTTTTTTTCTTTTTTACCGGTGCTGTGTAGTTCTAAAGCCTGAACCACCCATACAGTGTCAAACGCCAGCAAGCAGATTTATAAGATTTTTTGCTCCAAAACCTGAGACTGAGTTCAGAACCAAAGCATAAAATGAAATCTCTGCCATCTTGGACATGTAAAAACTGGGTCCAAAACAGGATTAAAAGAGCTTGGCTCACTTAGCCTAGCAAAATGAAGGCTGAAAGGGGGTGGGATTGCTCTATAAATATATCAACTCCCACAAGAGAGAAGAACCGTTTAAGCTAAAAAACAATGTTGGACTCGGCCCAGGAGAGCTTTCTCCAGCTTGTGTCCCTAAGTTCCTAATAGCTCTCTGGGACTGAATCTCATCCAGCGATGGGTTGGGAGAGGCTGAATCTCACAGCTGTCAATCAGGGCAGATGGCTGTTTACTGAATGAAGGTTGCATTTCAGGCCCATCTGTAGTATTATTTATTTAGCAAGGTCAGATTTTTTGCTTTACAAAAGCCCATTGGTGGCAGAGTCTCCTTAGTGAAGCTAAATTTTGGGAAATAAAATGGTGGAGACTCAAGTGGGAGACAGGTTAAAACTGTATCAAAGCAGGAAGCCTAATGATGCAGAACTTACTTGTGTCTGCTATAACCCCTGTTTCCTACAGTGGTATTTCTGATGTTAATAGTTTACCCCAGTAACCATGCTGGGGAAAGTAACATCGCAATCGTTTGGGCTGAAGTTAAATTTGGTCTCAGATGAGGGACACTTTAGAGAAATATTTTCAGCAGTATGGTCAGGGTTGGAGACTGTGAAGCATGCATCTGTACTAAAAGGCTCTTCTAATAATAGTGTCCTTTTTCACTGTAGGGCTGCATGGTATGAAGGCAGAGGTAGGCAAAATATGGCCCGCAGGCTGCATCCAGCCTGCCAAGGATTTTTATCTCGCCCGCAGTGGGTCCCTCAACCCCGCATGTGGGGAGCAGCCTGGGCCATGGTGTGTGTGGCCGGTCCCACTGCCCCCGGGCACCTGGCGGGGAAGGGGTTGCGGTGGCATGGCGGTTGGAGTTTGCTTCCCAGCAGCCCTGGCAGCAACTCCTTCTGGATACTGCCACTAGTGTCTCTGCCACTGCTGGACCCAGCCCTGTTGCCTGGGCACCCCAGCCTATCTGCCTGCACCCACCATGGAGACTGCCAAGACCCCTGCGGGCAGGGCATGCTTGGCTGGGTATATGGGATAAGGCTATGGGCAATCAGGTGGGGAGTGGTGTCTGGGAGCAGAATAGGCTGGTGCCAGGATCACAGGGTGGTGACAGCATGGTGCTGGGGGCTGGGGCAGAGCTGCAATCCATGAAGATCCTGCCTGCCCGCTCTGTCCAGCACCCCTAGCAGTGTATGCAGGGCAGATGGCCCCAGGCCAGATGGTCCCTCTCTTCCCCACCACAGTGAGCCAGGTCAGCACCCCCCACCCTCCCACTGGCCTGCAACAGCTCACCCAAGTTCCTAAAGCGGCCCTCCAGCCAAAAGAATTGCCCACCCCGGCTTAAGGTCAGCACTGCTTGAAGATTAAAAATACGAGTCTCTGAAAATGTAGTTAAATCATATAATCTCTTTGCTACCAGTGTCCGATTTAGTCTTCAGGTTGCCTGATGTTTGCCGCTCAGTCAATAAACATAATTAAGCAATCTATAAAACAGGAAACGAGTCTCACTTACATTTTGGGACTGATTCCCAAGTGGAAGGCTATTTTCACTATGTGAAGTTTTACTACCCACATTTTGAACTGTGCCTTATTTGTTTGACCAAACCAAGGAAAAGCGCAAATAAAAGGGCCACGTGCAAATCCTTGTTTCAGGCTTTATGAGTAAAATTTGACTTTCAGAGATAGAGAAGAGTTATCATTATGCCAATGGGCTCATTCCCTGTGTCTAGTCCCTCAAAGAGGGCATATCAAATCTTTTAAATGCAGATATTAGCCTAGATCCCGAACTCTCACTTGAATGGGAGGAGTTAAAACTAATTCCCCATGGCCTTGAAATTTAAATCTGACAGAAAAGGCTGGTAGTAGGCAAGAGAAGAAATCATTTAGTGGCACACAGAGCATCGTTTGCTGTGGATAGCATTAATAATGTATCTGAGGCTGGTCTCTCAGCTGTCTCCTTTTTTAACTTTGATTTTTATGAACACCTTCCTGGTGATTCTTGGAGGCTTACAGGAATGGATAATATATTGGATTTCTCTTTAATTCTCTGTGAGACATGAAGAGTGTCTTCCTTTCCCCTCCCTCTGAAAATAAGGTTTTTCCTTTACCTTTATATTTTTGCTCCCTGTCTCTCTCCCTCTCAATGCTGCCAGGTGGCAAGCTTCTCAGCAGCTCGGGGTAGATGCCAGGAGTATTCTCCAAGGAATGGCTTCCCCCTCATTAAAGCTCCAGCTCTGGTCTGGCCGTGTAAAAGGGCTTTAAAGCAATGGAGAGCTGGCCACCTGTAGCCTGGTTAGCCTTGCCTAGCATAATCAGTGTCAGAATCAGCTGCCATATCCGTGATAGCAATTCAAGTGTTTTCAGGACAGGCGTGGCATATTCTGCGGGTGAGCTGTGTTTGACATCCATCATCAAATGCTGCTCACATTTGTTGGGTAGAGACAGCCCACTATATGGACTGCATGCATGATAAAACTGACTTCTGAGCATGGAGGAGGAAGCTTTTAGTAGCTCCAGCAGGTAAAGCCAGATTAAATATGCAATTTATAAGCATATGCACCCCAGTGGGAGTTCTTGCTGCTCCTGGGGACTTATTTGCTAGCTTGCCATTTGCAGCAAACAAAATAATGCAGTTACTCACTAGTGTTTCTGTGTGATTTTAGTGCAGAAGCTGAGTTCATTTCTAACACTTTCTCATTTTATCTCTTAATGTTGCCGCTCACTGATACAGATGAATGTAAAATAGTCCTGATCATTTTGAGGCAACCTTTAAAGGGCAACAGGTACAGGTCTCTAACCCTTTTAACTACTTCTTTATAGTTTCAGGTATAAGGAATGCCTGTATTAGGAAAACTCTATGGGGGTTTTTTAAAAATTTTTTCCTGATGTCTGTGTGGGGGTTTCCTTAACCCAAGAAACAGTAGGAATACTAAGAGATTATTGACATGGGGAATTTAACAGCAGAACTATAGGAGTACAGTTACAGGTAGAGCTGTTATACAGATATCCCTAATCTGGTCTCCTCTGATTTTGTAGGCGAGAGCTCTCTCACAAGAGAAATATAGAAATGGAGTGGAAGCGTTTTACGCCCTTCATTGAACATGTGACATGTATGCATCTGAATCTTTAACAAGGGGATATTGCTTGCTCATATTCTGTCATGCTTTGGAGTTGACTTGGGGTAAGCAAAAACATCATTTTAAGCAGCCTGGCATGTCTTCACAGCAGAATTAACTAGTGTTTTGCATGTGAATTATTTATCTCATGTTAGCTTTGCTTGAGTAAGAGCAGCCATACTGTGAAACAAGCCTCTGGTTTTTGTATTCACGGTAGTGCTGCCCATGTGCTTGTGGCACCAGGATTTCTGGGAGCATATTTTGTGGATGATAGAGCAGCTCAGCAGTGAGTTTAACTATTTGCTGCTCCAAGGAGCCATGCTGGGAGGCAGAGCCCAAAAGGTCCTTCTCAAGTGCCTGGGCAAGGTTTTGGTTTTATTTGGCCACGTGTCCATTTGTGTGTAGCCTGGTTGTGTGTAACCTAAGCACTAGGTTAGCTGAAGGCTAGGGAGTTTCTCAGGGGGCAAAGCTGCTTGCAAAAGCCAGCTGGCTACGTAACCCACTTACACAGACACAATATGGATGTGCTATACAGGTTTCCCTCGCTTTATGTAGGTTCTGTGTATGTGCAAATTTGCTCTAATGCAATGACACTTTGTATACCAACAATCGTTATATGCGAGGTAAATTCACTCTTATTCAATTGGCGTGGTGGAAGCACAGTCAGCTGCTTTGACACGCACCAAAATGTAGTCTCCTGTGTGGATCTGTATGCCTCACTCTCTGTCTGCAACACATTTCTGTAGTTACCATGCCCACTATGATAGTGCCCTGTGCTTGTGTATGCTGTCTGCTGTTGGGGGTACTAAAACTATCTTGTAAAAGTGGTAGAAATGGGCCTGGGGTCAGTACAGTGGAGGTCATGGAACGTATCCTTATTTGGTACATTGTAAAGTGGGTTCCCTGTATGTGAATTTGAGTTATGTGCCATTTTCCAGGAACATATGTACAGCATAAAGCTAGGGAAACCTGTACTCAGGCTAATACATGTGCTAACTTGGACTTCTCTGCGTGGCGCTGTATTGTGCTGTTTAAACTATGTTGTGAATTCTTTTGCAGTGTACTGTGGAAGAACTTGCGCTTTCTGGGTATATGAGTGGAAATGCTGTTACCCCAGCAACTCCAAGTTAAAATCAGCTTGTGTTAGTATTAATGTAACCCTTTCAACTTTCATAAGCCTAGAAGGAAGGACTGGGAAATGCAGTAATGGGCATGTCAGCAGGTGTTTGTCAGTAGGAGAAAGTAGCAGTGTGCTTTGCCAAGGATGTCGCTGCATGCAAGCTACTTGTAGAGATGGAGGAGGGGAGACAGCGGGGGAACGGTGAAAATTCGTGTGGTGCTACTCTGTGTCCCCACAGTAGAATGATGTATTAGCAACTGATAAGTTATAATCACTTGAGTCTTAGCCCTTAAGTCTTTTCTAGCAAGCCAACTCAATGGGGACCTTGTGTGTGTGAGTCAAGTCAGGGCAATGTTCTTAAGAGAAGTTGTGTTACATTTTCAGGGAATAGCATCCTTCTGATCTCATAATGCTATTAGTTCTCCAGCTGCTTAAATTGCCTTCCAGGAAAAAGTGGGTAAGAAGGACCTCCATTTTTAGTGTTGCAAAACAGCTGCAGATTGACAAGCAACAGAACCCTGTTTTCCTCCCAAAAAATTAAGACTCAGTTTTTGCTTCAAGAAAGGCAGAAGAGGGTGCAAGCTTTTTTTTTTTTTCTTTTGTGCACATCACTAATATTTTGAGTGTGGGTACAGACGTGGGTGTGCATTCAGCCTATAAATATACAAATACAGGCAGGTAGTACTCCAAGTCACAATGCCCATCTTAAAGTCATAGAGTACTCTTCAGTCCCAACACTCCTGAAGTGCTTTACAAACTCTGCAAGAAGCATTGCATTTTATCCACTGCAAAAACACAAGATGCTTCTGAAACTTGCCAGGGCAGCTTAGGACAGGAATAGAAAAAGCCTATTACATATGTTTGGTGCCAGAGGAAAAATTTAAGTAGGCAGCATTGTGATTGTCCACTTGGAATTTAACCAGGATGCTGAGTTTAATATTGTTGTTCTTGCAAAAAGTGCCATTAGTTCAAACAGTCGACAGGTGGTGAGGAGTGATTTCTGTGTCTCATCTAAAAGAAGTAAGTTGCTACAAAGTTAATTACTGAAGTTACTTTTGTAACCAGAGAACAGTTTTTCTTCAGCACTCTTAGAATAGCAGTGAGTTTTAATTGAAAAAGATTTTATTTATTTCTAAAAAATCCTGTGTTCTTCTAGTACTTATACAGAGTCACAATGCAGATGTTGTATTCCGTAACAATGCAACTTTTTGACTGTCAGAGGACAATGTCCTCATTTTCAGTGCTGCAGTAGGAAGAAGTGGGATCCCACAGAGAAGGTTTGAGAAGCAGTGGTGGAAAGAGAATTACAGTAGGTCTTGCAATGAAAATAGAAAAATAAAATAAAATAAAGAGAACCGTGCTCATCTCTTTGTATACTGTTAGTAAAACCCCTTCGTCTGAGTTTGTTATTCCCAGTAACAATACAGTAGATTTATGTGCATTGTGTGACTGCACAAATATTTAAAAGATGGCAAAACTAAACAGTAACATTTATGACCAAAGTATCTCTGGCCAAAATATCCACGGAGCTGGGATTTGATAGCTCTTAGGACACAATGCAGGGTTTATCTCTCTAGTTGGGCATTTTCTTGAGCTGGGGCTTGTATTTGGAGCTGTTTTTGTAAAGCAGTGCATGTCAACCTCTTTTATACTCAAGGCACCCCTTGTTGGACTTAAGCCCTACCTTGGAAAATGCCAGCCCTTAGTTTTCTCTCTACTTTTGGCTACAGAAAAATAATAGAACATTCCTTCTGTTGCAAAGAATTCAGAAGGACCATAGCAGGTCAGATCATTTTTTAATACAGTGAATTCCTGGGTTCATCTTGTGAATCGTATTTGCATGCTTCACAGTGTTAACATTGTGTGGCATGCTGTGGCACCCTTGAAAGGATCTCAAGGCACCCTAGGGTGCTGCAGCACCCTGGTTGAGAATCACTGCTGTAGAGGAACTGGGGGTGATTCAGACTTGTTTACCTACTACTAATGGGCAGTGCCTGGGGCTTACAAGAGCCCAAAGGTCACACAACGTTGAATATATCTGCTTATGCCCCCAGTTTACCCATTCCTGCTCAAAAGATGGCTAAAGCTCCTTCAGGTTTAGAGGGTAAAATGAACATGTTTTTTCTTGGCTGTTAACTGGACAGAGGTTTCCATATTCCAATCACGGATTCAGGTCCCTCTGTCCCTTTCTGGATATAAACCAATGGGTTTATACCATTGAAGCTAATTTGAATGTTTCCATTCACTTTAACAGGTTTTGAAGAACCCCAGTCGCTTTCCAGAAGAAGGGTTTGGTTTGGAAAGCCACCAGGTTGTTTCCAGACAGGATTCAGGTGCAGTCATCATCCCTACTCTCCTCTACAGATCTGAAACATGGTTGACCCACCACCATCATCTCTAGAGCCTGAAAAGGTATCACCAATGATGCCTCTGGAAAATTCCCCCCATCAGATGAGAAGATAGCCACACAAATGCCAGCATCCTTACTGAAGCCAATGTTACCAGCATTGAAGCACCAACTTCACTGAACCGGACATTGTGTGTGGATGCCTGACTCTTGCCTCCCAAAACAAGTGCTCTACTCCCAGAATAACTGTGGCCTGAGATTTCGCAGTGGCAAGAGGAAGTGCTACAAGGACACATTGAAGGCATACCTCAAGAAACTTCCTTACAATGTTCTTGCAAGCAAGCTAAGAAAATATGGGTTGGATGAATGGACTGTAAGGTGGATAGAAAACTGTCTGGATTTTCAGGCTCAAAGGGTAGTATTCAATGGCTATGTCTAGTTAGCGCCTGGTATCAAGTGAATCAGTCCTGGATCCAGTTTTGGTCAATATCTTCATCAATGACCTGGAAGATGGGATGTCTAACAATGGCATCAAGATGGGAGGAGTAATAGATATGCTGGAGGGTAGGGCTGGGGTTCAGAGTGACCTCAACAAATTGGAGGACTGGACCAAAAGAAATCTCATGAGGTTCAGTGAGGAGAGGTGCAAAGTCCTGCACTTCGGATGGAACAATCCCATGTACTAGTACTGGCTGTGGACCGACCGATTAAGCAGCAGCTCTGCAGCGAAGGACCTGAGGATTACAGTGGTCAATAATGTGAATAATGTGCCCTCGTTGTGAAAAAGCTAATGGCATACTGGGCTGCATTAGTAGGAATGTGGCCAGCAAATCAAGGGAAGTGATTGTTTTCCTCTATTTGGCACTGGTGAGGCCACATCTAGAGTACCGTGTCTAGTTTTGGGCCTCCCAGTACAGAAAAGATGTGGACAAATCAGAGAGAGTCCAGCAGAGGACAATGCAAATGGTTAGGGGGCTGGGACACATGACTTACAAGGAAAGTCTGACAGAATGGGGCTTATTTAGTCTGGAGACAGAGGGGGTTTAATAGCAGCCTTTACCTACCTGCAGGAGGGTTCCAAAGAGGATGGAGCTGGACTGTTCTCAGTGGTGGCAGATGACAGAGCAAGGAGCAATGGTCTAAAGTTGCAGCAAGGGATGTTTAGGTTAGATATATAAGAAAAACTCTCTCATGAAGAGAGTAGTAAAGCACTGGAATAGGCTACTCAGAGGCTATCTATCCTTGGAGGTTTTTATGACCTGACTAGACAAAGTCTTGCCTGGGATGATATAGTTGAGGATGGTCCTGCTTTGAGCAGGGGGTTGGACTAGATGACCTCCTGTGGTCCTTTCCAGCCCTCATTTTCTATGATTCTATGAAAACAGATGCCCACATCAAGAGCTGGGAGGAGCTGGATGCTAACCGACTCCAATGGCACTGCAACCTCAACCAAGTGGCAGCCCATTTCAAAGTAAAGCATCTTGTCCTTGAAGCACAGAAGAAAGTATGGGGGAAGGAAAAGAAGAGGAATCCCAGCCTACTCTCCCCAGCAGAAAGACCTGCATCTTCTGCAGGTGTATATGTGGCTCAAGGATTTGACTCTTAAGTCACCTCAAGAGATCATCCTTGAATTGAGGGGTTGTTGTCTATGAAGCAAGACAGAGTTGGGGATTGGAGCCCAGGCCTCCTACATCCTAGTTAAGTGTCTTAATCAATAGGCTACCAGGTAAATGGGGGTAGTAAATTATCCTGTGGTAGTGTTTTGCAAGAACAGACTGACTTTCAGTGCTAAAGTCCAGGAAAGGGTTTGAAAGACCATGAATCCTAGGTAGACATAAGTCTCTCTCTGTAGCTGGAGTTAGATGCATAACTAGAGAAAATATGACTATATTAGCATGACATTTTGTCCATGTTACTTTGGCCTGTGGAGAAATAGGGTACATTGTCTGCATTGGAATATGACACTCATGTGACAATGCTAGTACAGTACCCAAGTTAGCTGGTACAAAACACGCTCTGGGTATCCGTCCTTGGCACCAGGTTGTACTATGTAGACATACCCTACAAATGACAACTATGTTCCCACTGACTTTTAGGATTTTCCTGGGAAACTGCCCAGAATCCTTCTTGGGTGTGAGAAAACAGTGCATTTTGTTATCAACAAAGTGCTAGCTAAACAACCAGTGCCATCACAGATCTTGATAGTGGAAGAATCTTGTAACAGCAAGCTCTCATGGCAAATTTCATGCCTGATCTTGTTTCCTTTCTGGGGAAAATGAATATCGTATACAGAAAATGATAATGAGTCTATTTACAAAAAATCTAAACCAGAAATAAACGAGCTAAATATAGTGGCTAGATTTGCTGGTGATGAGTGATGATAATTAATAACAATTCTTTGCACGTCCCTTAGCTAGAATATTCTAAGGCAGTCACAAACACTAATGAATGAAGTCTCAGCACCCTGCGGAGCATGGAAGTGTTATAATCCACATTCCACATATTGGGAACTCATGTCTGGGAAGATTAGCTGACTGGCCTGAGGACCCCAAGCAGATCAAAGATTAGCAATTGTCTTTTGCCTCTTAGTCCTGCAGTTGAATCACTGGGCTCTGTTTTCTGTCCTGTTTTGTCCTGAAACTGTTTGTTCTAGAAATGGGAGTGTTAGACCCCGACTCCATGCGGCGCCCAACGACTAGGAAGATGATGGTCCAATTGCCCGTGGATCCTGTTGCTCATTAGCTAGAGCAGGCAGGGAGCAAACACCAGCACACATTGCTCACAACAGCTTTTTTCAGAATGGAGACCGCTTCGGACAAGCTCCCTCACCAACAGAATATGGGAAGCAGCAGCAAACAATAGTTTTTTCCCATAATTATCCATTTTGGTTTATAGTCATTAACATTCACTCTACCCTTGCCCCTCCTGTGTTCCACCCATTTCTCCTCCCATCTCAAGCTCCGCCGCTGTTTACTCTTTGTTTCATTAGCATGGAATTGCCTGTGTAGTCCATTCATTTACATGCCTTTTTGCTATGAGTGCATGTCTAAGACCTTGACTCCTGCTCTTTGGGCAATGAGGGGACTTTGACCAAAACCTGGAAGCTTCTGGAGTCTTCTTCACCAATCACCATTCACCTTTTTGCATATGTTCATCTTGGATTCTGTTACCAATTACGTGTTGTTTTCCACATTCCAGTCTGTTTTTCTGTCTCAGATTGTACCACCTTCCACCTTTTTTGGGCCCCTGTATCTTATTTTGTCCCTTACTGTAGCTGGTTCACAGTGCACAGACTCACACAGATTCACTTGCTGCTTTTTTCTCAGAAAATGGTTGACACAGTTAAGATGGTTACTTAGCAAAAGCAAATGGCTGGCTTAGCTATCTTTCTGCCTTGTGGACAGCAGCTTTGCTAGGCCACAGGTCAAGCCTTTGTATTCAGCTGCAAATCCAGTGCTCCCTAATAATCCAAATTAATGTCACCCTAACAAGGAGCAATAAGTGCATAGTAGCAGCTAGATCAGGGATGGGCAAAATATGGCCTGTGGGCTGGATTTGGCTCACGAGGCCATTCTATCTAGCCCGCAGGGCCCCTAAAAAATGTAGTAAATTAATATTTATTTGCTCCTGGCTCCCTGTCAAAGGTGATAGGAGCCAGGAACAGTAGGACCCAGGGGGAGCTCACAGAACCAAGCAGCCCAGCCCCACTTCACTCCCAGCCATTTTCCTGCCTTCCTGCCCCTGAACTGCTCCAGCTCCATGTGGCTGCCAGCTATATTGCTGGACTGGGGAGCATGGGCTGTGCCAGTACCCTGGGGCCAGGAGTAGGAGGGGGGTGTGTAGTCAGGGAGAGAGAGAGAGAGAGAGAGTGAGTGTGAGTGTGAGTGTGTGTGTGTGTGTGTGTGTGTGTGTAGGTAGGGACAGAGTATGTGTGTATTTTTGTAGGGTGAGTCCCACACGCACACCCCACTATGCACATGCACCACACCCCCTCACACTGCCATACACACAGACCCCTACACCCTCTCACACACCCCAGCCACCTTCCCCCTCCACACAGCTCCACACAAACCCCATACTCACCCACACCCCACATATCCACACACACACCTACATGCTCCCTCACCCCCACATCCCCCCACACCTATCTACCCCCACAGATATATCCACACTATCCCCCACACCCCACATACCCACAGCCCTCCACAAACCTATACCCACCCCCACAACATACAAGAGTAAGACTTCATTTTAAGCTACTGTGGTACTCTATGTACACTACACAAACACATGTAAATCAGGATAAGATTTTTTTTTAATCAAATGAATGAATGTTGTAGATGTTTTCTTTTAAAATATAATTTGGTATTTTTCTGGTTTTGAGATTGCAAAACCCCTTGCTGAAAGAAGTACTTCTGGGTGGCAAGGGGAGGGACTTCTGGTGGCAAAGGTCAGGAGTTAGGAGGCAGGGCTTCTGGTCACAAGATGGCGGGAATCAAAGGGAGGGGCTACCCATGGGACCCTCGACAGCTTGCCCAAACTCAGTAAGTGGCCCTCTGCCTGAAATAATTGCCCACCCCTGAGCTAGATTTATAATGTAAAGGGAAAGATCAGTGAGGTAGAGTCCAAAGTGCTGTCAATACATATGTAGGGATCCCACCCCCAGTAAAGTCATTTTGATGTTTTAACCAAATGATAAATCTGGACTTGGAACATATTTTATTTTTATGTTAAAAATTATGCTTTTCTGCTGGGAAGGATATTTATATGTTTGGGTTTCCAGTGTTTCACAGTGTAGACAGAATAACTCCCATTGAAACTTCTGTTCCTACCACCCCTTATGGACATGGGCCTTCCTGTGTGACCCAGGCCTGTCTGTCGCTATTATCCTGGCAGCAGCCTGGTTTTGTTTCTCCTCATACCTGGTAATTTTGTCCCCTTATTGTTCACATCAGAAATTTCTCTTAGACATGATTAATCCAGAAACAGCATGATTTTAGAATGATTTCCTCAGCCCCACTCAGTATTCACAAATCAGAATTCAACCTATTGATGATCAGTCTGTAGTTCTCTGCTGTAATACTGGAAATAATTTTTATAGCCGAGAGCTAGAGCCAATGTATAACTTCTGGGTCTTATAATTTTATAATACAGTATTTCTGTGTTCAGTTCTTAATCAGATAAGGCCCCACTGAGAGTAATCAGACAAGCCCCAAGTTTCACTGGAATAGTAACTACTTTCTGGTATTACAGTTATCATTAAATCATTTGATAAAACCATGAACTGTTGGCCCAAATGCAGCATGAATGCCCATATTACCTTAGAAAACATAGAAAAGTACCAAAATACTCCAACTACTGTGGTTTATTGCCAAGGTGCAAGACAGCAGATAAATTTAATGGTTCCAAATAGGGTGCACTGTGCAGGCCTCTACCTTTACTAAGATGCAGCGCAGCTAAAGATATAAAGCTTTATCTATATAGCAAACTTCCTGGGCTGCAGAGCAAACTGAGTCCTGATCCAGAGGCTGTGTATCTCTGAAGTACCATGGCTGGGCTATTGATCAGTGCTAGTTAGCCTGTCCAACCTGCACATGGCTATGCTGCTTTTCGATGTATCTAAAAGCATGTTTGAGGATGTCACTTGGGAGTACTTTAAATTTACCATGTAGACATGGCTTAATACCTTTTATACCTATAGAAAATATTGGCATACAAGTAAATGCTGGATGCTCTGTGTTTTATTTGTTCAGTGCCCATAGCATGGATTTTTTTTTTTCTTGATAAAAGAAATACTGACTCTGATTAGAAACTATTGAAAGCACAGCCCAATCTTAAGTAGAATTTAGTCCTTTGGGTCATCACAGGTTATTTCCATCTTGGACCCCTGGCACTTAAGATGCCACTAACCTGTTAATTGTGTATACATAGTAACCTGGTCATATGTTCAGGCAACAAATGGTGCAACAGAATGAGAAACCAGCCACAAAAATATTCCACAAAATATGCATAATATTTTTAGTGCTAATTTTTATTGCACCTTAAATAGAACGTGTGGTGGATGGCCCTGCCATGGCACACGATACCTGCTTTCTACACTCAGCTTTGTGTTTTCAGGGTGCTGATCAGCTGGAGCTCCCTGTGACCCAGTGTAGTACTTGCCTTGCCCTGCAGCTAGCAGGGGCAGAGGAGCAAGACATATTCTGGTGCTGGGTTACAAGAAGCCACAGGACTCCCTGAAACCCTGCAGGTTGACTATTTTGCCCTGCAACTCTCAGGGAACTGAGAATCAAGGCACTCGACACATCCCAGCCACAGGGACCCTGGGACTGGGGAGAGGTTTCCTGATCCTGGGTCCTTGGCTGCACAAGCAGGTTTTCTGACATCCCTAGGATATGGGGACCCCAGGGTCTGGGAACCTTTCCCACACCCTGGAGTGCACCAAGAGCCTAAAAAAATACATATGCAGCTGGGCTACACATGAGGTTGTTTCACATCCTGATGCATGAGATTCTGTGGTCCTGGGGCTCGGACCAACCATCAGTTGATAGTTGGTCCCAGACATGGGACTGCAATGGCTCATGCTAGACTATGGGCACTGGCTTTCAATTTGCTGGTGCAGGGGGAGTCTGGGATCATGATGATGCTCCCAGGCTTCTCCTGTACTGACAGGTAGTAAGGGTATGACCAGTATATGATTTCTGATCCCAAAATCATGCATTCTGCCATGCCCATGTGGCATGGCAGAAGGTGAGAATGCTGAGACGAGGAGTCATATCCCAACATGCCGTTAAATGAACATGTGCCAGAGGCCTTAGTGTCTGGAATTTTTTTAAAACTTGGATCTCTAGTTGCAGGAACATATATTCATATTTTAGACTTTGTACAAATTAATGAACCAGCTCCATGGGTGGCCCAGTCCTGCTGACTCTCCCACCGGCATGCAGACTTGGACCCCCAGAACTTAAATAATGAGAAGCCAATTAAGTGACACATTTCTCCTGCTACCTATTGTCCTAGAACACCCCTCTTTTTATCTACCTTGCTCTTTTGAATTTTTTTTCTCATTAAAAGGGGGAAAATGACTTCAGGGTTTTTTTTGTGATAAATGGTAGAAATCTATGTTATTTGTCTGTTAAAATTACATTGTAACTTGCATTTGCTGATCTCCACTGTGATAAAAAATCTAAATGTCATTTTCCCTTCTGTGAGATAATGTATTCAGAATCTTATAACCAATGCTTGAAGTGATGAAAACATGTCATTTCCCTGACATGTATTCTCAACCAAGAGCTCTTCACTTGTCTCCTGAAAGTATAATAGTCAGTCTGTAATATCTCAGGTCTAGAAGTGATATTTCTGCGCTAGTGATATTTCTGCCCTTACTTATGTGAGGAAGGTCTAACTCACATAGGTACCCCCATTAAAGACATTGAAATTACTCAGCAGAATCCTCACTCTACCATGAACAGGAGTTGCATACCAGTCCTTTGCGTGATATATAGCTACCACAAATGTGTGTACACACACACACACACACACACACACACACACACTTATAGATATGGTAAAATATACCCAAAGAATGACTAAGGGTGTTTGTGCCTGAAAACTTATTAAGAAGAATTTGTCCAACTATTTGAGTTGATCTAAAAAAAGTTATTGGATTTACCCAAAGAACCTTGTCTGTCTGTGTCCTTAAACCAACATGGCTACAACCTACACCCCCAAAGAATGTAGCACAGCACAGGAAACTGGTTAGTACTTTCCTACTCTTGTGTAAAGGTAAATGGCTGCCATCCATTACACATGCCACTGCATTCCAGCTAGGTTTAGGATGTTACCATCGGACATGACGCCATTGAGCATAGAGTTCAATTTTTGAGCTCCATGCTATCAAGATCCTGCATCAGGATCCGAACATCCATTAATAAGTACCAATAGCATCTAGATTCTGCAGCATCATTTGTAAAAATTCTGTCTAGCTTCAAGTTATCACTATATCTACTTTTGGAGTTGTTTTCTGACCTGGGTGGCTTTAGAGCAGTTGTGGCTATTGTTGTGGGTTGCTCAGCAGGTGTACATACTGATATATTTTCTTAAATGATGCAATCATATCCAGATATATATCTATGAAGGATTTGGGGAGCTGTGCAAAACTCTAGGTATTTCAGATGTTGTCATGTTTCTTTCTGAGCCTAAATTTAAACACGAATAAGAGTGGCAGGAAGAAATTCTTTCTAGAAATATTCAATATTCTAAAAAACTGAAAAAAAATCAGTTCAGAAGAATTTCCTAGGAAGTGGGAAGTACAATGACAAATAGGAAAGAAAAGGATTCAGAACAGAGGTACAGGAGTGATTCAAGATTTGTAAAACCTGCCTTAGGTTGAGAGAGAGAATTAGTACCATCTATTTAGTTTAAAAGATGATGAAGAAGTGGCTTGATCTCTAACCTGAACTCTGTTGAAAGGGGATTTCTGATCGTGGGCTGCTTAGGTTAGCAAATAATACATAGCAAAATTCAAAGACCGGAAACCAAATTCTGACTAGAAATATGGTACAGGTTTCTAATAATAAGAAGTACTGAAAACTGTTTAACATAGGGATATGTTGAATTCACCATTACCTGAAGTCTTTAAATCAAGATTGGATGTCTTTCTAAAAGATACATCTCAGCCAGAACCAGAAGTAACGGGCTTGGTGCAGGTTGTGTGAATTAACAACCCGCGTCATGTAGGCAGTCAGTCTGACGTAGGAAGTCACAGCTATGATCATAATAGTTCCTCCTGGCTTCAAAATCTGTGAAAGTGAGGTGGGCAAGTATGAATGAATGGAATGGTAAGTGGAGTATTAACCATTTTACTGCCTACTAAAGACTTTACTACCAATGTGAATTCCATAGTAACTATAACTAAAATTTAATTGGCTATCTTTCCAACTTAGGCACTTGCACTAATCAGGGAAAGTCTATCATTAGTAGCATATAGCAGTAGTCAACCATGTAAAATCATTTGTAGACCTTTTATGACATAGACAGACTGCAATGCTTGTCCTTCTCCCTGGTTGGCCTGAATCAGCGTTGCAGTTCTGAATACCTTCCTTTGAAAGTTGCCCTTTATTTTTCAGTATAAAATTCATTTACAGTCAAGAAATGTATTTGGCCCAATCCTGAACATTTAAAAATCTCATACTGAAATCAGTACTTTCTGATTTCAGAGACACGGGTAATTAAGAATAGGTCCTATCCTTTGAAGTAACATCTTTTACTCTCAGACAATGGTTTTGCCAAATTGGTCAACCAAGGAAAATGTCAGTACATTATTCTTAATAAGTCACTATTAGTCCAAAAACTAAGCACAATAAAATTGTGTTTGACTGCATATATAGATTGAGAGAGAAATAAAGTAACCTCTGAAATCTTGTTGTGTTTAATTCTGGCAGCTGGATTTCATAGAGAAACACTGAATGGTATTATTTTAATTATGTTTTAAGTGCAAATCTTATTATGGCATTTACTGTAGAGCTGCTACTTGACTGTTTCATCATATCAAATGTCCAAAGTCTATAGAACAGAAGAGAGATACTTTTCATTAATTCGTCCTACTGAAAATATTTCTATTCCGGAACACTGCAAAAATTAATGTAATTAAACCCTCTCTTCTCTCCTAAAGTGAACTCTATGCTACAAGTTTACATTCCAGGAAAAAATATCTGAGACCTGCCTGTAATAGTCAAGCAGGCATTGTCTGACTCTTTGTTCTGAGTCCATGACTTCTGTAGTCAGAGGTTGAGCCTGTTACAGATGATGATCTGTCTGCTGTGTCTCCAGAAGGAACATCCGGCCAATTATTTTTAGGAAGAGCTGACTTCCAGTAAACACATCCCTTTTAAAGGTGACAGACCAGCTGAAGGAGAATGAAATCATAAATCTTATGGTAAGTGGGAGCTGACCAAATTACTGAAAGCGAAAATCATTCCTGTGAGACGCTATGAACTTTGGTGACAAAAGGAAATGGGAAATTCTTTTCTACCGCGAATAACATTCTTGTGCATTTATAGAGGGTTTTATATCTTCAAAGTGCTTTATAGACATTAACTAATCCTCCTAGTATTCCCGTGAAGGAGGTAAGCATTATCTCTGTTCTACAGATGGGAAAATGAGGTGCAGAGGGGTTAAACAATTAGTTTGAGGCCACAGAACGAGTCAATGTTTGAGCCACTGTTAAAGCAAAGAGTTTTAGGCCTAGCGTTCTATGATCACATTCATGAGGCCACGCTTAGTCGTCTCTGAGTAATGGAATATAATTGCTAATATCCTTTTTTTTTTAACCAAATCAAGAATCTGGATTTTAGAAAGACTGTAAATGGATTTCATTATTTTTGATTTCATAAAGTCATAATTTAGACCAGAGAAGATTTATTGACTTTATTGCTCTGTGATAATTATAACACATTTTGTGCCCTTGTTGATCTAATGGGCCTGTCATTTTTAGTAATGTATCTGTCTGGAAAAAGAAACAGTATGAATTGCTGATTTTTATTTAGGAATTGGATGTACCTGATCATGAGAGGCACATACAATCACACCACACATGAGTATTAAAATGGAGGGCTGCACCCCTGCAAAAAGTAAACAAATAATATATTAAATTCATTTCCAACTAATTAATTTTTCTACGCAAATTTAATGCTTTGAAAGATACAAGGCTGCCTGCCATTCAGTATTTTATTTGCCCAGGATTTTGAGTGCTACTAGTAATGAGCAATGCCATTGGATGACTTTAAAGTAATGTATCATTTTATTTTACCAATGGTATCAGGCTAACATGAATCAAGCCTCCTTGTACCCGGGTAAGGTTGAGCACCATAGGTGTCCGCCACTGCCCTCCACTGGTCAGTCAGTCAGTCAGATGCGCTCACACACGTGATGTATTATCGGCAGTGCCTGATGTGTATGTATAGCCCTACTACTACAAGTAATAGAGGTTCTCTTCACTTCAGGTTGTAGGAGCTTGCATTTTTGCAGCAGAAGACCCTGAGTTATATGCCTCAGTCAACCGTATGGTACTAAAACCTATGCAGTCATGGAATCACTGCCCTGGCACCATGGTACACTTGCATGACAGGAATCAACTGCCTCTTATTTTAGCAGCCCAACCCCCAATATATTGATTAAATGAAGCATGTAGTCAGGTGCTTTGCTGATTCAGGATGGACTTAAGCTTATGTATGTACATTTGCTAAACTGGGCCAACAGTGCTTAGGGTTTGCTTGTAAGCACATGATGGGAAAATAGAGAATAAATTGAAAGAGGACGGGGCCTAATCCCTTTCTATTTTCAACATATCTAACATTATATTGCACTGCCTGTAACTAGGCTGGTGGCAGGGAGGGGAAACAGAACAACCGGAAAATTTGCCTCCTATGTTATATGATGCTTTTTCAGACCTTTCTACAACTTTCTGTTTTGTTTTCTTGGGTTTTTTTTATATACAACTGCTCTTACATGGGCCTAAGAAAAAACTAAAAATATACAGTAAGGTTAAGACGGACGTTAAATACAACAAGTCTCATGGAGTGTAACCCACTTATAGACTCATGAAAAGCTCTATCTTTCAGGGATAGTCACAAATCTATATACGATCTTTGCAAACCAGATTTTGCATAGCAATTTGTCTTTCAGCTTGAAGCCATTTCAAAAATTTCATGTAACCAGACAGTTCCTATCACTAGAGCTCGACATCTGATGAGCCTCAGATGAAACAAATGATTCCATCAAAGGTCAGTTGTATAACATCAGCACTTAAAATTGGGTCAATCAAACCTGGGAAAAATGGTAGTTTTCCTAGTAACTCTGTTTTCTTTAGGACAAAATACAGCCTTTGGAGAGATCTTGCCTGTAAATATGGGTATTGTGACAGCTGCATGTTTTGGAAATTGGCAAAATTCTGCCTATTTGGACCATTCTTTACTTGCTTGTAACTAGTTCTGTTAACTTCTCCTTGCTCCACAGGTGTACTGCCCATTTCTCGTAAGTGACCCCTTTCTTTTATATTATGGCATTTAGCTTAGACTGTCTCTCCTTTCCCAGACCTGAGGAAGAGCATTTTGTGCTGCAAAGCTTCTCTATGCTCTCAACCATATAGCTGGTCCAATTAAAAAAATCCCCCCAAATCTTGCTTCTCACTACATTGTAAGGATCCACACCCAATGGCACAGACTAGATCTGAATGTACCATTCACTTTTCCTTTTCGCTTGTAAGTAATACATGCAGCTGAGCTTCCATGAAAATGAACAAGGGACAGATCCTTAGCTGGTGTGGTTTGTAATAACATCTTTTGTCATTAATATCACTGTGACAGCTTACACCAATGAGGATTTAGCCTCAGTGGAAACAACGAACAAAAAACCCCTCTGCAAACCTAAATATCGTTATCCAAATTTGTATTAGGAGAACTAAATTACACAGATTGCACATAGAGGCTTAATCTGCCCAACAAATGCCATCCTTCCCTCCTGTCCCCAAATGGAGATTCCTGTCATTACCCTTCAATGTTCACCATCACCTTGTTAAGCAAAGATTACAGTCCCACCCTGCTCCCATCACACTTCCTCTCTTTCCCACCCTGAAGACATGTAGCTGATTTATGGTTCTGCATCTCTCCTGTGCTAGCTAAAGTAAAGAATATTTGTTTCAGAGCCCCTTTTGCAAAGTCTCTATGATGTGCTTCACCTACCACATGTCCCTGGAAAGACAAATGATGAACAAGGATGTCCAGAAGTGGGAGCCCTAGAAAAAGCTGCTTAACTAAAATATCTTAGGTGGTGGTATGGGCCCCAAAGCCACCTCGTGAGTGCCCAGTAGGGGAAACTTGACCACGTGCATCTAGTTCTTGTAATAACAAGGATGTATTGCAATTAGGAGAGGGAAGTGTTCAATTTAGAAACCGTGGGCCTAACTCTAAGTACTTTCTCTCCTTATTTAACACTGCCACTATTTATCAGCTTTGTTGGAGGGCAGAGGCCGAAACTTATGTTTAATGCGTTTTGGAGGCCTTTGCCTGGGAAGTGCCATAGAAGTGCAATTAAAAGACAATGCCCATTGCAGAGAATGACACTTCTAACTCTGTAAATGGTTGTATGGGCATCCCCATCCAATTACCATATTTTTCATTCTTCCACAGTTATCTTCCTGATAAAGTTGGGAGATTCATTCATGTGTATCCATTCCAGCAGTAAGGAGGGAATGCCACTAGATATCTTTAAATACATAAATCCTTCAGAGGTTAAGTGTAAGAAGTATGAATTAAAGGATGTCATATTTTGTTCACTTATACTAATGTTTTCAAGATAGTGTTATGGCTATATGGTCCATGAACTGGCCAAAAATAGGGACTGGGGACAGAGAAAGGGAATGGAATATCAGAACTTACTTATTCTATAAAAACACGAAGGAGATAATGGCCAGGAAAAGATTCACACAAATATCTTTTTCATTGCCTCCCGCTGTGCGAGTCTCAGATGGGCTGGTGTTCTTACTCTTAATGGTAACACTCATTCTTCTCCTACACTATCATTATCTGAAGCTGATGCCTGAAATTACAGGGCTTGGAATAACATGCTGGTTTGGGGCTCTCATCCTCATCCTGTTTCTCCAACTTCACCTGACCTCGGAAGTCCTGGCCTTCTGCAGACAGCTCACATACTGGAAGGAACTCGACACAATTAAAAATCTGTTAATAGAGCTGTGGAATATTTTTTTCTGAGTAATAAAATATAGCCTAGGATGTGCCAGGTATAAGTAAAACAGTTCTTTCATTTTGGATTTGCAGTCTAAGTTTTTATCCAAAGATGCTGGTGGGTAAAAGATGAAGTGAGCTGATTTGGGGCTTGGGATAATGACTCTGGTTGTCAGTTCTTCAGCTGCCATTTTTCTTTTACACATCACGTAGCAAGCCTAGGACCCAAACAAGAGAAGCAGGGCTGTAGGTATAACAGTCATCTGTTCAAAATGTGGATCAGGTGTTCCACGTGTGCAGAGCTATGGCTATTCTACGTTCTGTTCCTGCACTATTTGGTCTGCACTATGTAGTCAATGAATTACACAGACACTTTCCTGTATTCCTCTTTGATGCATGGTCAAGTGATCTTTCAGGTCCTCTAAAATATATAAGAACAGTATTGCTAACATATAAGCTCATGAGGATGCCCTGTATGTTTTCCATCTTTGTCTTGTATGGTATATATTAAAGCACTGAGGCTGGTTTGACAATCCTTCCTTTAATGAAAACAAAACACAGTAAAAGTAGTTTTTCTGGCGTGAATATTTGTACAGAACAAAATATCTGTTCCTAATTAAACCAACAGATGTTCTGGATAGAAGTTTAAAAGGCCCTGGGTATACTTCATCTTTACTGTTAGACTATAAATTGCCATTTTGCTCATTTTGCATTTTACTTTTAAGTTGACAAGTTCTCCAGGCTTTCTCCTTCCTCTGTCAGTTTCTACTGTTGCATTTTGTTAAATGGCTATCGTACAAGCACTACTGATTCACAATCCCTAATATATCAGTCCTTGGCAATTCCACTTCTCTCTTAAGGCATGCAAGAGAGCCGTTAGCTGCCCTGCTAAACAACTTCCAGACATGGTACTGAGGCTAGGGGCGTGTGTGTGTGTGTGGGGTGGAGGTTTCTTAACTAAACCCCTCTTTTCCATTGTTGACTGTAGCCAACCATTCGCACGATAGCTTGTTTGTTTTTACACAAAAAAGGGTTCCGGTGCTACATTTGTAGATAAGTGTAGTCCTTAAATAAATGTGCACACAGACAGTGTCTTCCACCAGATGAGCTTTATGATGTAGCATGTTGAAGAATAATTTGTACCTTCTTATGAAACCCGATGAACAATCCATGGAAACAAAAGTGTTTAAATAATATCTTTTCTGCAGCTGAAAGAACAATATCAGGAAGTAGGATAGACCAGGACTGTTTTTGCTATGATCTCCAAAGATTTACAGAGGTGATCTAGGAAACAGCCATTCTAAAAGCATGTTTCCCTAGCAACACTGACCACACCTGCATGTATATCAGTACGTCTCCGGATGGTTGCAGCTTCCCTCTGTATGCACAGCCACTGTAGCAGTATTGGCAACTCTCATGATTTTTGGTGTTGTTCTTAAAGTCTATGCTTCAGGAATGTGAAAAACTGATCTCTTTCATTTATCTATATTTATATTTATATATAGATAGATAAAAGAAAGAGCTCAGTTTTTCACATTCCCGAAGTGTAGACTTTAAGAACAATGCCAAAAGTCATGAGAGTTGCCAATACTGCTATAGGTGCAAGCATCAATGTCAAGAAAATCAGAAGTAATGCCATTCCTGGGAGAATCAGTCAGTCCTGTCACCATCTACAAGCCTATTGTGCATGGTAGTTCTGGTATCCATCATTCCTGCGGATCTTCAACCTGCATGCATTTGGAAGGCTATATATACTATTTCTCCCCTTTCTCCATGGCACTGTCACTTGATGCAGCTCCCTTGTGGTGCGATCGCAGGGACAGAGGCGGTGGTTACTTCTGTAGAAGAGCTCCTGTGTTTAAGCATGACTACAGCATGCACATGACCCATGGTGACTGTCATCCTGCTTGAAAACCGATTTAAAATACTTCACAGCCAGGGTCTTGTCAGTTCCCTCATTTGGACGTGCTTGAGGGGCTGGTGACTGAGTGAGCCAAACTTGTCAACTGCAGTTTAATTCCTGGGGCAGGAAAACTGGACGAGCATGTTCAAGTCTAGGCTTCTTACTGAAGGATAAAAAATGTGGGAAGTGGTTTGTATTGATACTGTGCTCCTCAAAGGGCATTAGACTACAGGATTCTTATGCAAAAATATTCAGTAGAATAAGAAAAGCCTAAAATGAGGATTAGAGGCACTAAGCCAGAAGATTGACTGATGTTTAAAGCTTGTTCACAATGGGGAAAATAGCATTTTCTCAAATAAATTTCACTCTTTCTAAAATGGTAATCTAATCCTACTGTTCACCTCTGTCATCAGCTTCCTTACTTGCATTTTCTTGGGAAGGAATCACAGCTGCCAGCAATACATTCAGCCAGCAGCTCTCTTGAGACAGCACAAGCAAAGCCACCATATGATCTTGAGAAGGATCATGGCTGAACAGTAGCATTTCAAGAAAGGAGGATTAGGATAACAGGAATAAAGTGCTGGCCATACAGGCAAATATTGGGGTGTTGACACCCAATGTAAGTGGGACAGATTTCTGAAGTAACAATTTGTAGCAAGTGGGGGCAAAGGCACAAGATGATTTAGCAGCAAAAGGAAACACGGGTGATTTTTTTTTCAAAGCTGTTCCAGACTTAGATCCTGGTATTGCATTAAGTCATACACTTGCATGGAGTACAATTGACTTTTGTGGTAGGGGGAGCAATATATAGTTCATTGCCAGACTGGAGTAGGATTTTTAGTAGGATCTGAAATGTATCATCTTCCCTTCTTGGATTTTTCTGTCTGATTGAACTGCAAGAGAGAGTGAGAATTGCCACTCCAGTAGCAGGTCTTTTCTGCAGCAGAATTACCTATATTTTCTCAATTCCCATCCCTTGCTGATTGTTGGACCTGTCACTGTGTAAATGGGCTGGCTGGAGCCTGACAATGGCAGAAAATCAAGAGGCAGGAGCAGATAGATTCAGTCTCTCTCTTTGGGTCAAGTTGCAGCTATTTCTACCACACTGGGTGGAAGCTGTTATGCTCTTGAGCTAAAACGTAGTGAATTACACTGAACTATGACCGTCTCACTTTCTTTAGGAGACTCTTATCTTTCCTCCCAATGATAGTGAAACTTGTTGGATGTGACTCACTCAACTATTCTGTTAACCCTTAGAAAAAAAGAAAATAACATAAAAATGGTCCATTTGCTACTCTGAGGAGATATAATGAAAGATAACAGCGCAGGAAAGCGAGAAGCAGGATTATAATCCTACTCATTCCCTCTCCCAGGTGCCTGAACAAAAAGGAGAGAAAATTAAAGGTAGACATAGCCAGGAATGTGGAGAAGAGAGAAATAAATGGAGCTGCCTGCTTCCTAGTTCCACAGCCCGCTTTCAAGGATCACAATTTAAAGCGCATATTTAAAGGGGACAGTGAGAGAAATTGCTTTTCCATGCAGCTTCCCTGGGAGACTTTCTCTGGTCTTAACAACATCTAGGTAAGTAAAAATTTTCTTTCCCTCATCTTATATTCTTAACTATGCAGGTGTCTGTGATAGGTGAGTTAAAATAATATAACCCCAATAATGTAAGGGCTGGAAGACATGTACAAAAATCTTAATAGCTCTCAACTCTCTGTGTTTATGAATACAGTAGCACCTTCAGTCTGTGTATGTTATCTGTCTCCATCCCTGGAGAATCGCAGAAGCAGAGCTTTGCTTGCAGTTTCCCATTGTCAATATAATGTAACACACTTCAAATATTCCAGTATTCTCCAGTTTATTGAACACCTGGAAGATAAATACTTTCATTGTTCATTCTCCTCTGTATCTTCATTCTGATCCTCACTTAGACGGCTAGCAAGAGAAGTGATTTTGCAGTTCTTTCTCCTTTACTGCTGAAATGTACTTTTCTGTGACTGGAAAGGTTTACTATTAGCCTTGAGAGGGATATCAATAGAAGTCCTTGTGTAACAGGGAGCCTAGGGCTCCTGGTATCTTGGCTAGAGACAGAAGTTACACCTAAACCAGTAGAAGTGGTCAGAAACCAGTTCAAATCTATAACACAACAGAAGTTCAACACACAAACCACTTCCCAAAATGGTCAAACCCGGTTTAAGATAAACCTGGATGGGATATAGCATCAGACTTAGTTGATTTAGGTTAAATCGGTTTATTGAACTCCTGTACCAGATCCCCTCCAGACTGAGGTTAAGTCACAGTCCTGCAACATGCTTTGCACTTCCGCCTGCAGGGTGGGCGGACTAGCCTTAGCCCAAGCTGTTTGTTTCAGCAAAGCAGGGAGGCATACTCTAACACTGTGCAGCTTCTAGCCTGAGCCACTGCAGGCATGTGGCTGCATTTCTGGAATCAAAAGAAAATGTGTGTTCACTTGCTTATCAGTTCAATCTCCACAGCTTAGACTAACCTGCAAAGATTGAATTGATTCAGCCTCTGGATTTTTGATTGGGGCCCAAAGTCCTAGAGCAGCAAGACTAGGGTCAGGCCCCACAGCCTAAGGAGGCAAGAGCTGGTCAGGTGGCTGACAGCCCTAGAGGGCCCAGAAACCTCATAGTAGGTGAGATGAGAGCTGGAGCCCAGAAGCTAGGTCCAACACAAAATTAACTAAGGACCTCAAGGTGTGGCAGGAAAGAGTGAAGGGAGAGGACCCTAGAGTCAGAGCAGGACAGGAGCTATGTGATCATCAGGGATGTCATGGTCACTTCTAGAGTACCGGTCCTGTTGCACCTTGTATTTGGCTGGCTATTCTCTTGGGGAGCAGAAGTAACTGTATAGTTGGATGACTTATTGGCAGTTCAGAATTTTTTCTTAAAACTAAAATCTCACAATCCATTTCTGAACTTTACAGACTCTTCAGCACTCATCCTGTTCTCTCATGCCCCGTTCTCTCATGCCCATCGTAGATTTCTGAGGAGGGGGAAAGGAATCAGGGTTTATCTCAAAGGTGATGTATTTTAAAGGTTAAATGAAATTCCCCCAGCCATTTTTAGAGTTTGAAAAGAAGGAAGCTGGTGGGTAGGGGTGGCGGGAGTTGAGAACACATTTTAAGCTTTCACATACTTTCAGCCAAGGCTGCAGCAAAGCTCTTGCAGTTGGTCCAATAAAAAATACCACCTCCAAAGACTATCCTTTTTTCTCACATTTCTGGACCATCATAGCTACAACATCACTCCAGCACTATGCCTTCCTTCATCCTGCTGTACTTGGAAAACTAATTAAATACTTATTGCCCCTCTTCTTTCCCCCTTCAAGTCACTTGAGCACTTTTAATCTTTAACATTATTTTCATTGCATCTTTGTGATGATTAGGCATGCCATTATCTCCTCTTTACAGACAAGAAACAGATTTGGGAAGAAGAAATCTATGACTGAACAAGGAATGTGGCCTCTCAAGTGCACATCAAGAGCTCAAGTGGTTGGGGCAGGGTAGTGCCCCAGTCACAGCCCCATCCTTCTTCTCTGGAAAGGAGAGGATCTATTATGCTTTGTTTGGCTGAGGAGAAGTGGTAAACTATTGTGAGATACTAAACTATGTATTTTTTTCTGTGTTTTAGTGCAGTATCAGTCACTTTGTTGTTAATTTTTTCTGAATGTGAAATTCATTGTGTGCAATATCAAAGCCTGATTCAAAAATAGTAAATGATAGGATTCAACATTTCAGCTGACAGATAATTTGAAGACTTGCAGCAATTCCCACAAGTCTTTCATAAGCTAAGACATTTCTCTTTGGATTGTCATGCTGGCTAAAGGATGACAGCTTTGGGGATTAAAGCTTTTTCTCCTTCTCTTTGAGAACCTCTGCAGAGTATCTCATAGGAATGGGTAGACCTCAGCTTTAAAATGGATCGCTCTTCCTGGTACTTCTTGACTATATATACACTGGGACTCCTGTTGCATGCTCTACTATTGAATGAGAGGTCCAAAAGGTGACAAGTGTACTTTAACATCAATAAAATTTGAAGACTGGTTGTGACTTAATCTTTGTGAAGGTGTTGAGTGAATATCTATATATATAGTCAAAAATAGTGGGCAGACTCTCTTTGGGTGCCTATACATGAGCTCTGATGTGCTCTAATTAGAACACTCCAGCATGCCTCATCATCGTGTGTATTCAGCAAGCTTTAGTTAAAACTTTCCTGTGGCTAGTTTGAAAAGGAGGATGCTAAGTCACAGCATTTTAATTAGTAGCTGTCCCCTCTTTTCTCCACCCTGCTGCTTCCCCCACCCCCCAACCATGTATATAGACATCCTGTCAGTGTTCTGTTTTTCTCTTTTTGCCTTGAAACATCCACTGATAGGCTCATTTAGATCTGGGTCCAAAGCCCTTTGAAGTTATTAGAAATATTCTTTCTTTATTGTTTTGTAGAATAGGTGTAACCTACAACAAGCTTATAGCCTGATTTCTATGTTTACTTAATTTTGGACACATTGCTTTTTACTAAAGTCAAGAGTTAAACAAAGTCCTTTGTTACTGAGCAGAGTAAGTCTGATACAGGCTAGAAAACTCAAGTAATAGTTAAGTTAAGAACATGTCAGTGGTGGAAATACTGATTTACTTTAGTTGCTCTTCCATGTGGTGTGAGGGATTCAATAGGAAGGATGGAAAAATAAAACCCCACAGCTGTAACTCCATAGGAAAGGTCTGGTTCATAATTCCAAGCAAAAGTTTCCAGCAGTCACTTTCACTGTCGGGTCATTAGTGAACATTGTAGTACAATTTAATAGGTTATTGGGAATGGCCTTTATCAGAGAGAATAGAGATTGTGAAACAATTAAGTTCTGAGTATTACCAAAACTCCCACAGGGAACTGTAATCTTAAAACTCCCACAGGGAACTGTAATCTTAAAATTAGACAAAGATTACTTTATGAGATTGAAACGTATTACTGAGGTGGTATTATAATATGAAAAATGCCACAATTAAGGGATGTCAACAACAGTTCAGTTGCTTCCCAAAATAACTTCTTTAGGCACTGATTTAGGAAAGGATGTATGCACATGTTGAGGTCCCATTGACTTGAACTGACTTTAAGTAGAGCATGACTAAGATGGTGTACAAGTGTTCCTTCAAACACTTGCACCCCAATTGACTGATACTTCAACCTAATCCAATATGATGGAGACTTCCACTGTAGTGGATGTTTTTTAACTAGTTGAAGTGCTGTGAATGCTTGTACAGAGCATTTCAACCTATGGAATTGTGATATCACCAGTTGAAATGTTACGCTTGTATCTGCTTTAAATTGGTTATTGAGGAAGGATGAAATGAAGTATGGTCTGAAGTTAACCATGTAAATTAAGAGCCTGATCCACTGAAGTGAATAAGAGTTGAAAGTTGTATGTGCTCTCTTGATATGAGCTTAAAGCCCACTATGCTGCTTATGATGATTTATCTTTTTATACCCCATGTCCTCCCCCAGTATGTCTAAAAACTAGATTAAAATAAAAATTAAGGCAACAGATGTGAAAGCCTGGAGCAGGGGATATGACTGATGATTTTGTACATGTTCAAAGCCTCATTCCATGTCCTTAAATTCTCACTGAAATCAGTGGGAAGTCTGTGTATAGGTCTTTACTCAAAATTCATTGTTAAAGAACTGTACCTCTTAGGCTAGGTACAGACACTGAAAAAGCCCAAGGGGGAATTGGTCCAAGTTATGTAGCTTTGTTTAAGTGATATAGTTTAGATCAGTAATGAACAGAACACATTCACCCTTTGGTAGGGAGCGGGCAAATCTTAGACTTTTTACTGCCATTTTTAAACCAGTCTGCGTGTGCCAAACATGTGTTACGGGTACAGACCAGATTCCGATCACTTCTACCAGTAAAAGTGTAATGTCTGTACTATTAAGTACAGAATGCTTAAATAAGTATTCAGTATAAGAATGCTTTGTTTTATTGACCTGAAGTGCTGACTTTTTTTTATACCAATATATATTATCAATGTATAAGGTCCCGCTTTCTAGTGGCATTTGTAAATAAGTCTCCTACCCTCATTTCTATATAAGAATCTTGTGACTCCCATGGTAAGTATGAAATACTAACCATAGCCCCTGTGAATAGGCTGCGATTCAGGAAAGCACTTAAAGCATATCCTTAACACTCATGCGCCATATGGCTTATGTCTGAAGCTAAGTATATGCTTAAATTCTTTGCTAAATAAGGATGGTTTCATGGATTGAGAAGTAGTCAGCTGTGTTAGAAGTCAGTCAGAAGGCAGAGTAGATGTGCACTTTTCTAAATTAACTGAGATGTATATACAGAGAGATGTGCACAGCATCTGATTAAATGAACTTGGGTTCACAAAAGCCTGTGCTCGCTCTCTAGTTAGGGGTGTGCGAAGTGGGCCTTATTCAATTCAGATGCGGATTTGCCCCCCCATCCGACTGCGACCTCAGATCAGACGTGGCGACCCGCTGAATTTAAGCATATTAGTCAGCGGAGGAAAAGAAACTAACCAGGATTCCCTCAGTAACGGCAAGTGAACAGGGAAGAGCCCAGCATCGAATCCCCGTCCCGCGGTGGGGCGCGGGAAATGTGGCGTACAGAAGACCCACTCCCCGGTGCCGCTCTCGGGGGGCCCAAGTCCTTCTGATTGAGGCACAGCCTGGGGTTGACCTGGTGGCTGCAAGGCCCCCCCATGCACCCAGCATCGCAGCACTCGCAGCACTCATGAGCCCCTGGTACCTAGAGGTATATAGAAAAAACATTTAAAGCTGTCTCTATGTCCAAATCTCTGAATCTTTCTGAATCTCTCCAAATCGATTCGGAGGGTTCCAATTTGATTCGGAGAGATTAAAGGGTCTTCTGATTTGGTGGCTGAATCTCCAAATCCAAATAGAATTGGGCCGAATTTCTGCTAAATCGAATCGGGAACTGAAACATCTCACAGCCCTACTCTCTAGCTATCTTATTTAGTTAATCTATAAAGGTGCATATCTGCCCTACCTTCTTCCTGGATTGAAACTATAAGCCTGAGACTCTAGCTTTAAAATGAGTAAACTAGCCCATCCATTTCAGTGTCATGCTGTCTTTTCATATGGCTAAGTATATTTCAATATAGGGCAACCCCATTTTTCCTTGTTAGAATGATGGCTAAATCTCTGCATGAATCCATTGTGTGAATTATAGAAAATGGTTCTTGCAAAAATACCATGATGTTAAAAATGCAGCTGACATTTGGTGATAGCTAGGCTGTACAGTGATCTAACATAAATAGAATGTCTCTTATTAATGAGCAGAGAAATGGCTTTATAATTCTGAGGATAGTTAAAACATTACATTTCATTGTCTCTTATGTCTTATCTGTATTTGTCATCATACATGAAACAGTTGTGGGCGTTTTTTGGTTGTGTTTAATTTTCTACTTTTACAGTAATAAACACCAGTTAGTCCATTCTGTTTGGCTGCAGTACTTTTAAAGATAATTGAAGTTCCTCATTGATTTTTAAACCCTTTTCAGAGAAACTATTATGTGAGATTAGCTCAGAAAATATTGTTAAACTTGCTATTTTTTCTTGCTTACACCATGTCTGTCATCATGATACTTAGTCTAGCTGCTCACCACATAGATATGTTATCTGTATGTCTTCTTTAAAGTATAATGTTTGATATTTATCACTTTTTAAAAACATATTTTCTGGTGATTTTATTACAAGTTTAAATTTTTCCATAAATAAATAGTACATGATTTAGAAAAGTCCCTTTTTTAAAATGAAGGAAAGAGAAAACAGAAGACTTTCAATCAAGCCTATTGCAGCTGTTCAGATTTTCTTTTAATTACTTTTTAATGTGTTTGTTTTCATAGTAACTGCATTTAAAAATTAAAATCAACTTTGCTTGTTACTTTTTTGGACCCCTGTGATATCACGCCTACTTGGGTCGCAGTGGTGTTTAGTCATGATGTTCCATGCCAAAGACGAGATTGCTTGGATAATATATTCTTTTCCAGTCTTAGAGAAGGACATTTGGGGCCCCAAAACTTGTCTTCCCACTGCACAATCAGTTCAATAACAAGATTGCTAAACAAACCTCGCTTCTCCCACAGGATCTCTAGATGGTGAGGTTACAGTTACTGTCAGATGGAAGTATTAGAAAAACCCAGCACTTGCAAAAGTTTGTAAACATTTTAGAAGGTAAAACTTCATATTCACAAGAAATCTGTGAGCCTAAGTCTCATAGAAATCCAGACTCCTAAGCCATTGATGTGTCTTTCAAAATTTTATTCTTTGCTGAAAACATTTTTTGGCTGTCTAAAAGTATACGTAGTCTGTGAGGTAACAAGAAAATACATCAGGCACAGAGGCTAGGTACAGAAATTGCATGTAAACTGGTATAAGTGATCAGAAACCAATTCAAATCTGTAACAAAACAAGTTCAGTACCCATAAACTACTTTCAAGATGGCAGAAACCAATTTAAGATAAACCAGGATGGATGTGGTTTCAGACTTAACTGATTTAGGTTAAATCAATGCATTGAACATCTGTCCCAGATCTCCTCCATATTCAATTTAACTCACAGTCCCTCCAGCATCCCAGGGTGCTTTGCATTTCCCCCACAAACTCCCCTGTCCCCACAGGATGTGCAGGCTAGCTTTGACCCAAGCTGTCTGCTCCAGCCAAGCAGGGAGGTATCTCTAGCACCCTGTGGCTTCTGGCCAAGGTCATTGTAAGGCATGTGGCTGCATTTCCAGAATCAAAAGTGAATGTCCGTTCACTTGCTTAGCTGTTCAATCTATGCAGTTTAGACTAACCTGTGAAGATTGAATTGATTCAGCGTTGGACTTTTCGACTGTCTGTACTTAGCGACAGACTTTAGCGCCTTGTCTGTTCCAACAGGGTATGTCAGAACATACTTAACTTTAAACATGCAAATAGTCCATTGACTTGAAAAATGGACTTTTCAGATGCTTAAAGTTAAACATGTGTTTTGCTGGACTAGGGACAGTGCTCAGCAGTCTGCAGGATAAAGCCACATATTTTTCCTCTAATCCTACAATGAACTGCATTTGGAAAAGTGGGGGGAGGGTGCTGCCTGCAAGGAGGTGATTGTACCAATGGGGTCTTTTGTTTTATGTGCCATGATGACTTAATGATGCTGCAATGCTGTGTTACTACGGAGAAAATTCCAGCTGGGCACTTTTTTTTTTTTACTGTAATGGTTCTTTTTCTTTCTCCCCCTTCCCTGCTAGCTTGCTCTTTTGAAAACTCTGCAACAAATTACTCTCAATTCTATCAACTATGCCATTATACTAATCTTGCACTCACAATGAAGTGCTTGAATACAGTACTAACTGATATAGTGTACTTTAAATAGGTCAGATACATAAACCACAAAGACTTGTTATTTGTTTGTTCCTCAGAATTTACTATTATGGAGTTACGAGAAACATGTTCTCTTATTATAGCAAGATTTTTCTGTGGAACATCCATTCCCAATTAAACAGAGGCTGCAAAAATTGCGGTATTTTAAATTAAGTTGTCCAGATGTATGGTTTATTACAGTATCTGAAGAATACTTGATGCAAATCTTATAAGAAATAAAACTTTAATACTCATCCTGCATTCATCAAAACCAAAATATGCAGGATTACAAGAGATCTGGTAAAGAGAACACCAGACAAGGGAACTTGGTAAAAGATCACCAGAAAAAGGAGGTGATGTGTCATGGCAGCAGCCATCCAGGTGCTCAGGACCCACTCCTGAGTGGGAGAGCACCCCCTGGCACCACAGCATGGCCTTGGGCACCTGGTGCCGGATTGGCACTGCATGCAGGGGCTGTGTACCCTCAAGCCCGGCTGGATCCTGCCTACATGGAGCTGGCCCAGCCTAATGGTGCATGGGGCACATGGCGGTAGGACCTGGACAGGCCTGAGGGTGCGCAGCCCCCAAGTGCAGTCCCAATCTGGCACCAAGTGTCTGGGGTCATGCTGCTCCACCAGGGTGGGCTCTCCCACAAAATTTGGACAATTTTGTCTAAATCAACACATTCCTCAAATACGTTTGAACAAGCCGGCGTATTCCAAGAAAAAACCCTGGTCATCAAATTCCTGATCTGTGGTAGTTTAAAGCTGAGTACCAAAGCTATTCTGGGAGTTGCAGGCCTGTACAGCTAGATCTAGTCACTCTTAGTTGGTTTTTTTGTTCATTACCAAAACTATGAGCACTTGACAGGAGATGGAGTGTATTTTAGTAGAAATGCCATTGTTCAAACTAGAGATGAAGTAGCACGAAGTGGAGCTTGGGTAAAGCTTTTCCTGCAATCATTAGGCTTCTGTGTTTGAGCATCCCAAGTACTTTAAGCTTCTTGACTTCGGCAACATCGCTTTCACTTGCTTCTGTGGTACAGGAGTTCTGTTACTGTTACACCTTCCCAGAAATGGGACTTTACGCTCCTGTTGCCTTAGACATTTGGACCAGTGCTAGACCATCAGACACCTCATGTGCGGACCCTTTCACACAGCTCCAGCCTTGAAGGCATTGAGGTTTATAGTTTACCTCTCCAGGGATATATACAACTGAAGCACATGACACACAGATTTTGCAAAGGTTGCAAAATAATCACTCTTTACTTTCTGGTGGTACCAGAAACGCACAGAGCTAAACAAAACCATAGGACACACCTACATGCATTTATCCATCTCAATGTCCTCATTATTTATGACCATCTCTTGCTTTGCTTCTCTTGCCTTCAGAGGCCTCTAAGGAATCCGTTTTTCTTTCTCTCCATTCCCTCTACCAAATCATGGAGACTGTTCTCTCTCACCTACAAGCAGCTTCCTGCTTCTAGTGTCTGTGTGTGTGTTGTCTGTCTCACAAAGAGCTAGAAAGCAGACCCTTTCTTTTATAAGCTTTAGTGCCCTTTGCTAGGTGACCCAATCAGCCTCCTCAGGTGTCAGCCTCCCATCCAGTGACTTCTTGTTTCCCTGCCTCCCTGGAGTTTAGACTTGAAATACTGGTTTGACCTGGCCGTAATTATCTTTTCACCCACAGCGGGTTTGTTTGAAGGGATGCTCACCCCTGCCTGTGCCCCTGTCCCACTCCCTCCCTCACTGTGGGGGCCTCCCCCAACTGACTTGCTGGGTGGGGGTGGGGGGTTTGGGCAGTTGATCCTGGATTGTCTTTTTCTTCAAAAAGTGATCTTCACCTTAAAGAGGTTGGAGGCCACAGGCGTAACCCCTGCTCAGGGAATCTGCTCAGGTAAGTTATAGTATTTGCTGTCAGACACATACACAGCATCTCCAATATCAAACAGCATTCACACGTTTTGCAGATTCTACAAGTCTTCAGAGCATCACTGAAAGGTGACTGCAATTACTAGCAGATAGTCCAGCCTTCTTCTATAGATCAATGAGTAAACTCTGCTATCAGCTGGACACGTTCAACTATTTCTTCTTCAGCATGCAGGGCCAGACTGCCTCTTCTGGCTTAGTCCCTTTGTTGATATGCCTGGAAACCACACCTTCTTTTTGGTCAGGTGCCTTTCCCAGCCCCAGGGTTTTGGCCTGTTAATCGAGCCTGTCCTCCTGCAGCCCTGGTCCCAAACAGCCAGCTGAGCCTGCTGCATCGTCTTAAAGAAGTACAAGCCAGTTCCCTCTCCTCCACTTCCCTTGCTCCCAAGTAACAGGGTCTGGGTCCTCTGTTATACTACCCTACACCCTAAATCACACGAGTCCAACATGGACTCCTTATGGTAATGCAGCTATCAGCCAATTTATTGAGGCAGGTTTTGTTCTACTCTCTTGATTGTTAAGCCGTTGACACAGCAGCCACAGGAAAACATAGATTTGGAATATTATAGAAGGATAACCATATGGGATCATAGGGAAGTAGGGTTGGAAGAGCTCTCACAAGGCCATCTAGTCCAGCCTCCTGCTAAAGGCAGGAACATCCCTAACTAAATCATCCCAGCCAAGTGTCTGTTCAATCTGCTCTAGAAAATTTCCAGGGATGGAGATTACAATTTTTCTAGGTAGCCTGTTCTAATGCCGGGCCACCTTTATAGTCAGAAAGTTCCTCCTAATCTCCATTCTAAACTTCCTCTGCTGTAGCTTGAGGCCATTGCTCTTAGTTTTGCCTCCTACAGCTACAGAGAAAAGCCCATCTCCATCTTCTCTGTCATCCTTCAGGTATTTGAAGACTGTTGTCTATCATTGTAGACTTGCTCAATAAACCTGATTCTATGTGTCCTCAAGATGAGTATTTAGACCTTTGCTTTTTGGACAGCAAAGGATGATTGAACACCTGTGGTTTTGATGCAAGTCACAATGGCAAAAGACCATCTTGTGAAGTACCTTAAATCAGAGACATATTTTAGTTTGTTAAACTCAGAAGAATCCTTTCTATTTTATCCCATTGTCCTCTCACCTTTGACTCTGTGAGCCTGAATCTGGAATACCCATGGACCATTGACTTCAATGAGCTTTAGACAAAGCAAAAACATGCAGTTTCAAAGTGAATAATATCTCTCTCTCTCTCTCTCTTCCTCTCTGGAGAGCCTGATCTTGCTGTGTAACCAATACGCCTGATTTTAAAATTCTTTCCTATGCTCTCCTTTCTCCTTGGCCTTCAGAAAAAATTCTGTGACCAGCTCACATATTTGAGTCTGATAAAAAATGACAAACGCTGCAGTGTTGAAAGAAACTGCTGTCTAAAACAGTCAAAATAGAGAGACTTCCGGGAGAAGTTTTGGTACAAATAGTGCCTCTGAAGTGCTGTCTTATTCCAAACTGGTGTTTTCCACCTGAAATAACACAAGCTTTTATTACATTTGTATAATGTAGCTTGTGTATGGTAATGATTACTTTGTGTAAGATTGCAAATCCTTTCCACTCTAGCCCAAATTTTGTTAAATAAATATCTTTTGAGATGAAATTTTCCAGGTTTCTTCTCCCTGCTGAAGGGTGATTTGGTGGAGAGAAGGGGAGATGTTATATTTTAGGTAAAAAATTTCAAAGGGTTTTCAGATAGTTCACCAAGCTAGTGTGATGAAGGCACACCGTTTTCTGTTGCTAACAGCAATCATAGGAGCAACGTATGGCCATTATTGACTCCTCAGCTTGAATACCCTGTTTACAGGTGGGTTGGCTACAACTGGTGTTTGCCAGACTGGATTGAGCCTTGCATGCCAAGATCAGGCCCTTTGGACTGGGATAGGGTCCCAGGGCTCTGTGCCATGCCCATCCAGCCCCATGTCCCAGGTTTGGTCCCTGAGGCCCAGTGCCACCCTTGTCTGGCCCTGCATGCTGCCCTGCATGCCTGATCTAGCACTCAGGGTACAGTGCTCCCCATGGATCCAGAAATGTGGCAGAAGGGGAGTGGTGCCACTGCTCCCAGCTGCCAAACTTTTAGACCCATGGGGAGCCCATGGGTCAGATGACACAGTATCAGGGGCCGGATATGGCCTATGGCACTGCTGTTTTAAAGCAATTCTTGATCTCACATCTGTAGGTCCATAGTGAGGTGCCTTAGCCACTACTATCAGCGCAAAAACTACACCTGAATGAGGATGGGAAAGGTATGTTTTTATTACTTTTAAAATATGTTATGACATTACTTTGGCCAAAGTGTTGAATACCAGTTTGAGAGCCACAGAACTGACAATCCTTTACCTCACCACAGAACAGAAACAATGCAAGTGAGAGCAGTGCCAAACCCCGTGCCTTCCCACCTGTGTGCTTCAACTCTGACATGCAGGAGCCAGCCCCAGGAGTAAAACCATAGTTGTTCCCAATGCCTATCTGATCCATGGCCATTCTGCTGAAAGATCCAGTTTTTGCTAGTTATGATGGTTTTGGCATGTGCCCTGATGTCCCTAGGATTTAGACCGAGATACCCATCTATTTCACAGAGCCTCTCAGCAGCTAAGAACTGGTATCTAGCAATCTGAGCTGGATTTAAAAACAGAGCTTATACTAGGAGTGAAAAGCTCCTTGTATTGTTACCAATCCCCTGAGTTATTTGGAGCTCTGAATTTCCCTCAGTCAAAAATAGGAATTGCATCTCTTTGAAAGCATGTAATTCAGAATTGATGTCTACATTCCTTGAATCTCATTGGGTTTTACAAATAAACAGAAAAGGTCTTCGAAGAACTGCATAATTTTATGTGTTATCAGGGCTGTTCTTACGGGTGAGCAATGTGGGCGATTCAAGGCACCATGGCCAAGTGGGATGCCACACGCATGCTGTCTCTGCCTCCCTGCTCCATGCCTCTGCCTCTGCCTGCAGCAGCATGGCTGATTGCGGGCGTGGGGCAGGGTGGAAGTTGACCAGTTGTGGGGCTCGGCAATGATGAGGAGGCACCACTACCTGCTGGACCGGGCAGAGCAGGTGGGCTGTGAGCATCGCCCCACAGCCATGGTTGGCTCTGTAAGTCCTACTACTGCGTGAGATGTCAGCACCCACTCCTTGTGTTCCTGCTGCTCAGCATCACTGGCACCTGCCTGTCACTGCTTCCTGTCTTCTTTGCCTCAAGGCTGGTGAGAGACAAGCCCCTCCATTTACCCTTCCCATGCTTCTCCCCTTGCCTTCTTTAGCCAGCACCGGGGGGATGCTGTGGGGAAGCAAGTGTTCTGATCCAGTCCAAAGGCTCGCGTCAGGGCTTTATTTCTGAAACTTTTCCTAAAACTACTGCATTCTTAAACTCAAAGAAAGTGTCAAAATACAAGTTTACCCAAGATACCATTTTCCCTAAGGCCAACACTGTATGTAATGTAGCATGAGGCCCCTCCCTCCCAACCCCCCCGCCAAATGTACCTTACTAGGAGAGGAAGTAAACGTAAGATTTGGCACAAATGAGGGTCTCTTCAGGAAGAGACCAGAATTACAAAAGCTGTGGATGTTGCAAGACAAGAATGAGTGAGATACATTGGTAAGATTTTATGGAGAAGTCTGTAAATTTGTCTATCACATGTTGCCACTGGTAATCCCAAATAACAAGCACTGGAATTTACCCAATTAGACGTCCAGAACAAATTAAGTTGTGCAATTTGTTTTTAAGCAATTTACTTGCAGTCTCAGACTTAACATACAATGGCTATCAGTACTGTTTGGTAAAGGATGACCATCAGGAAAAGGGTAATAAGTAAATATTGACTTCTTTTGAGGTCTTTAACAAAATGTATTGACCTCATATGTAAGTATTGATTTAGGTGAAACCAAGGTCAATCTTTCTTTGGGGGACAATAGATTTTAATGTTCACTAAAACAAGAAGTCAATACATGTATTGTTGTTATTCTGAATGCCTTCGTAAGAGAGACAATTTTTTAAGCTGTGGACATAATACTGGGATTTCAAGATAATGTTCCAAATCAGTGATCAAGTTAGAGATCCACAAAAAGATGAATAGGTGTTTCCATGGAAATGGCTGCAGTCAATCAGGATGTACTAATTTGTTCATTTGTTGATAGTGGTTCCAGAGCTGATCATTATATATTTTTTCAGGATAGCACTAGAAACATACAACTCCATGCATTACTCTTGTCAATCCTGCAAAAAGTAAAGGTTTGTCTGAAAAATTTTCATTCTATCCTGTCCTTTTTATTGCATATGGTTGACACAAAGATTCACCATACTTTATTTCACTGGTAGTTCCAAAGCTAATGGCTAATGTGAGTACATATAAATAATTATGAAAAGGGAAACTGTTTTTGGTAAAGTTAATTGAAAGAACCTTTTTGGAGGATATTTATAACATTTTAATTTAATACTGTGATATATTTTTGGCAAAATATGAGTGTATGGGAAAAAATGAGGGCACTTAGCAATTGAAGAGAAAAATGACACATCTGGACATTTCATTCTGAAACAGGCTGTTACCATGGTTTCATTTATATGTACCAACATATGTATGTACATGTGGTGTAGTTGTATATATGTAAGATAATGACAGTGGGGGAGAGAAAACAAAAACATTATCCTTGCTTCTTTATATTCTGAGAGAATGCTAGTGAAAGTGAATTTTATAGCTGAGATGCTGAAAATTAATTTTGAGGCCATGAAAGCAATTAGATGAGGATCACAGTTATCCAAAGATAAGAGCCTGCATTTGAGATACAGAAATGTAGTTCTCATTTAGGGTCAGATTATGGATGGTCTTAGGGAAAGGGTAACATGTGCCCCTTTGCTCCCAGTGATGAATAGAAATCGATACAAATGAATTGTTAAGATTTTATTGATTTGCATGTGTGTGCACACATACACACTTGTGCTTATGGGCAGGAAAAGGTGGAAAACAGGCAGTCTAGGCTTCACCCCCTGCTGTTACAGAAGTCTCTGTATATGTAAATAGTTTAGATGGCACTTGCAAACATGTAGCGTAATTCCTTGGGGTCTTTAGGGCCAGTAAAATTTGTGTGCACTGTAAATAGCTTCCTTTTAACTGCTCTTTATACAGGTCCAAAATCACTGCCCAAATGTAGCCATGGACCAGGTCCAATAGAAGACTGAGTTACACTGTAATGCATAACTTACGGACTGCTGGTTCCCAGAGTGGAATCTAAACCCCAGAAAGGCTGGGTACCCTGTATAGTACATATGTGGAATTAGGTACCTCTGAAGTTGGACCACTTAAAAAAGATGTGGGAGATTTGGGTTTTATTCCCTCTTCAGCCTGAGGGTATTCTAACCGGCATCTCCTACTCCTAGTGGGGGTACCCTAACCACCAGGTCGCAATCAAGGCTGAGCCATTCTCCTGTTGACCTGTGTCACTGTAGAATAGAATGCATGAGCTGTAATCAGAGAGAGAATCACTAATCAAGTTTCTGTAGCTGGGACTGCTATGGAAGGAAGGAGGAGTCTTGGTATAAGTTTCTACTCTTAGAAATATTTCTGTGTTTTCATGAATTAAGAGTAATGGAAGTCCTAGGTTCTGGTCTCTGTTCTAGATGTGCCATAAATGCTAGATTACAAGACGGTCATGTTCTGAGGCTTCATTTAAAAAAGAAAAAAAAGTAGTCACAATTGTATTTTGTGGGGGACTTGATCCTGTCTGAGTGCATCAGGAATACTTGGAGCCCTCCTAGTAGAACAGCCCTTAAGAAGACTTAGATCCATGCCACCTGGGGACCACAGAGGACAGCTACACCTTTTACAGCTCCAGTTAGGCTCACATGAGAAGTAGACATTTAGTAGCCTAGATCATGGAAGTTCTGGGCATGGGCAAAAGCAGAACCATGTGCCTTTAAAAAACGTTCATAGCAGTACCTAGCTGGTTTGGGCTGTTCCAGCATTAGGTAGCTACTGGGCCTAGGGGGGTGGGTTGTCTCAGTTTTGGACTTGGGTATCTAATGTCCTTTCCTGGCTCTGGCACCAGTTGAGGAATTAGATGACTTTATGCTATATGCGATAGCACATCAACAACAATTTACATAAACAGCACTTGTTATTCCTAGCAGACTTTAAAAATAACTATGCAATTATATTTTTAACAGAAATTATCATAAGTAACTGTATAAAGTATATAATTAAGATATTTTATAACTATATAAAATAACTAGATGACATATTCCTTCTAATATTTTTTGGGGGGAGTTGAAAACTATTATGATGCCATTGGTCTCTGATATTTGAAATTATTCATCTACCCTAGAACCCCTTCTAGCACCCCTGTATAAAGCCCATATAGGCCTTGAAGGGATGTACCACCCTTGCTAAGCCAGCAACCAGGTTGTACACCAAATAGTGTTTTTACTCATCCACCTTATTGGGCATATGTACACACCACAATTTTTGTCCTTTCATGTGGTGCAACTGTGTGTCTGTTTGCATGAGCAGGATTTCCCAATGCCTTAAAAGTCTTGTGCATTAAAGTAAAACTCCTCACATGTAGTTTAGTTTGGTTCACCAGGAATTAAAGTGTCATAGTCATGGATTCGTTGCCTGCAAACACAAAAGGATTCAGAGGTATAATGAACCTCTTTGTCCACCAGTAGTTCACACCTTTGAATTGGTTTCACTTTGGAATTGCTTCCATTTCATTTATTTATTTTTCCCGTTGGATATGGGGTGGGTGGTGGGCATGGGGTGGGTGGGGGGCCCCATCCCTGGAGGGCAACACTAGACCAGCCCACTCTCCTGTGGCACCAGTCAGATACCCGGCTCAATTAGTTTGAAAACCTAGTGTGTGTAAACACAGCTGTGATGCTCCAAGGCTTAATTCATTTGAAAACCTCGTGCTTGTAAACACAGATGTGATGCTCCAAAATAAACAAGTTTAAATTTTATAAACCTACTTAATATAATCAGGATTAAAACCTGTGGTGTGTACAGACACCCCTAGGTGCTATATCCATGACTGTGTGAATAGAAAAAGCAGACAAAGGCTTGGAGGGTAATCAGGTGCAAAAAGAATAAGATGATTTGCCTAAAACAGTGATTCTCAGCCAGGGCACTGCAACATCCTGAGATGCCTTGAGATCCTGTCAAGGGTGTTGTGAAGTGCCATACAGCGTTAGGACTATTAGACGTACAAATATGATTTACAAGGTGAAAAAGCCACAATTTTGAAATAGGAATCTATAGTGTCAAAAAAATTCTGACCTATTGTGGTTCCTCTGAGCTCTTTGCAGCTGCAGAATTGCTCTATTATTTTCCTGCACTCAAAAAATGAGTGAAAACTAAGAGCTGGTATTTTCCAAGGGGTACCTTGTGTCAATTGAGGAGTACCTCATGTCTTAAAAGATTGAAAACCACTGGCCTAAAGTCATAGCAACCCAGTGGTAGAAGCAGGGATAGAAACTAGATCTCTGGACTCTGTCCAGTGCTCTATCAACTAGACCTTATGCTCCCAAGTCCTGCCTCTGACTGTGTCCAGTTATTCCTTTAGCATCTTTAACTACTTAGGGTACAATCTAAACAGCAGCTTCCTCCCCATGTGATCCAGTACAAAGGATCAGAGGATTTAGTGCAGTGTGGAGGTGCTTTCTAAGCATAGTTCACACTTAACTTATTTTCATAGCACAGCAAACATATGGCAGATACAAAATTTGTTGGTGGCTTTATTTAAAGTAACATTCCAAAGGTAATCTTCATTTAAGGAAAAAATGCCCTGGTACATAGTAACTACTGGACACCTGCTGTGGAGATCTGTTATGGCTATCTGGCAGGTCTGATCTCACAAGTGTATTTTAATTTCAAACTCTCTTTGAGTTTGACAGTACACGGGAAGTGGTTGTTTTAAAAAATACATTAGCTTTTGATTGAATATTGGATGGTAACCAACTACATTTTTTGAATTTGAAAGAATGTGCTGCATCAGCTTCTTTGGAAGTATAATGGACTGACAAACCTCCAGTACTCATTAAAAGGGTTTCTGGTAACTGATGTTTCACAAAATTAGACGAAGTGTAAATCATTGAAACTGTACATGCATTTGAGATGGAATACTTAATTCTGTAGAATCTAAACCTGAAGCTAAAGGGAAATCTAACTCCACCAGAGTAATAACCTGATGATGGAATGAGTAATAGCAATTTAGAGGTTTTATATTTAATTTAAAAATGATATTGAGGGAATTTCCCTTGCTATTTACATTGTTACCTGGTGACTATGAGAAAAGGCTTGGGGAATAATGGCAATATATAACAGCACTCCCCCTCCCTTGAAGGGCATCTAAGTGCTTTACAAATTATTAATATCAAGTGCCACTTTGTAGAATCCTAGTCATGGTAATGCTCTCTCCCCTTAGCTTCTTCTTGATTGCTCTGAGCACAGCTACATCTCCCAAAGGTCTGCTACTGTATGTCAGGTCACCGAAGAACTGAAATATTTTTGTCACGGACATGGGATGAGTAAGATGGTGGAACTCATTCCCTTCTCAGTGGGTACATCTACACGTTCATTAATGCGCTGTAATAACAGGTACTAACTTAATGCATTGTAATCAGTGCTACTCTGTGTTAGCACAGATGAACACTTTTTGTGCGGCGCTTAATGCCCATTGGACTAATCTCTCGTGCATTAGTACAGGTTTTGCCTGTCACACTGATGCAGAGTAGAATTAGTCCAATGGGTATTAAGCCTCTTGTGTAGAGGTGCCCAGTATATACCTTCTCACATTCAAAAACCTTATGGAAAATGCCTTTATTTTCACACTGAGAGTAAATAATTATGCTATTGTAATACCCAGTGGGTCTAATTGGGATTGTAGCCCACAGTTTTAGGAGATGTAAAAACACAGGTGAGAGAATCCCTGTCCAACAGAGCCTGCTTTCCACAGACACAAATAGAGGGGACAGAGTGTTGATAAAACGTACAAACTAATCAGTAACTGTGGGGAGGATTCAGCACTGCTTTATTGCATAAGTGGTAGTACTTGTTTTTGGTTTTAATTTGTCTTGACTTTATTTTCTGAATTCTTTTCATAATGTTGCAACATTATTTGATTGCTTACATTACTTGATATTTACTTTTTGTTTCTGTGATGTTTTGAATTGTCATGCAGTGTTCAAGGAACCTTGTACGGTTGTGAGCATGGGTGTGAAAGTAGGTAAAGGATCCTTTATAGATCAGCTATGGAAATGTAATTGCCCTTGCCACAGAAACACAGTGTTTTTAAACTCTCAGTATACGAATCTAAGAAAATGGAGCAAATTTGGGTGCATGTGTAATGGGGTGTCCTCACTGGCATTTGCTAAGAGAATTGCTTGGTTGACTCACCCGAGCAGCCTCATCAGGTAGGCTTCATTTAACTGCATTTCAATTTAAATGAACATTGATTCATTTATTAGTAAGTGAACGTTGTTTCATTTGTTAGTTAAAAATAAAGGAAACTCTAGGAGAAGAAATGAGTTTTTGACACAAAGTCTGCATTTTGCTGGGCTGTGCTGGGAATAAAGTGGAGAGAGCCCCTTATCACTCCAGGGAGCAGATATCAAGAGACAGCTAGGATCAAAGTATTTAAGATGTCTTATTTTGTGTCCTTTTTCTATGGGTGTTCTATTACTCTGTAAGCTAAAATGAAAACGTAGATCTCAAGAAAAATATGGTGTGCTAGAAACCAGTGTGTTAAATGGGAAGCAATCTAGCCTGGGTTCTTTTGTCATATCCAAAGCAGCAATGGCTTCAGTTTGTGATAAGGACAAGGAGCCCGCTTAATTTCAAAGGTTTTCAGTTTTATTTGAGTCTGGGGATCTGAATGCTTTAACAGCTGAGATTCTTAATTTAATTCCAAATTGCTCATCATTTAACCATTCAGTTGGGCCATAGTAATAACTCTATCATGTTCTCCTGGACAAAGCTAAGTTATTTTCATATCTGCACAGAAATATGAAATTGTCCTATCAGGCTAGTGGTTGTGGCAGCCCCTCTCCTCCCCTGCCCGCTCCTGCCCCATGCCCTCCTGGCAAAGCACTGGAACTGCTGTGGCTTTGTTGGATGGTGCTGCTCTTCTGTATCTTGGGCACATAAAAAGGCTTGACAGGCCCTGTACAAAACAGAACTATACTCTGCGTTGGCTATTATGGTAGGTGGTTTGGGCATAGGGCCAGGATGTGGCCTGTTGGTCAGCGATTATGAGCATCTACACTCCACAAACCCCATGTTGTACAGTGCATAGGGATAACAGCCTGTATTTTAGTTCATAGTTTCTCAACCTGTGGTACGCGAGACACAGGCAGGGGGTACACGGCTACCCCAACTCTGTCTCACCCTCTTTTCCTCTCTCTCTTGCCCTTTCCTCCTCTCAAAACTATGGCAAAAAATTTAAATTCCCCAGTAATAATTTCGTGTGCAGCACTGGGTTCAGCTCTCCTAACTTTGGCCAACATCACCTCTAGCCTGGGTACATACTTGAGTTGTGCACCCCTGGTGTAAAAGGTGGCAACCCTACCCATACCAGATCAGACATCTGTCATATCACTGTCTTATATACACAGCCCTTCTTCCAACATACAGCACATACTAGTCTGTGAATATAAAATCCCCTAGAAAATTGAGTGTTGGGGTACTTATTAAAATTTTCAGAAGTTAGGGGGTACTTGGTTCTTAAAAGGTTGAGAAGGTTGTAATCTAGTTCATTGTGTAAAATAGGATTGGAGAGTTAGATGCCTCCCCCTTGCATAATTTTTCTATACAAAAATCCCATTTATGCTCTGTTCAGGCATAGATGTGTTTTGTCCTTGCCTCCTTTTCTTGTTTTGTGCATACTGTCAATTATGTACCTAATTTTTCTTTATAAATCTGAGATAAGGATTTCAGAAAATACTTAATGAGCCACCTGGAAGAATGAACAGTGTAGCAGCTTGTCCTGAACATTACAAATCCATTTTTCTGAGTGAAAGTTCTTTTTTGGAAGTATGCCAACCTGAGTCAAACACTTCACAGATTTCAATGAATGTAGGGTAAAATGAATGTCATGGCATTTCCCCACTCCGACAGGAAATTTCTTGATTTTAATCTTTCTTTCTAGGTGACTAGATGTTGCTGATAATTTTTCTTCCACATTCATGCCATCATCTGTGTGTTAGTGCTTATGCTGAAGTCCAAACGAGCAAGAGCTGTAGCTGAGTAAGCTAACATTGAATTTTGTGTTGCTTCACTAGAGATCTGCAGATGTAAACAGCCAGGCAAAGAAGCATCCATACCGTTTAAAATACTCCCCCCCCGCCCCCAGTTCAGAGACTGGCTAAGGCACATGGTATGCTATTTGAGGTAGCCAGCATAACATGTACCTGAGCCTGTGGACCTACATCTACTCCTAAAGTTATAGGCTATCTTCATCCTGTGGGTACAACTTTCTGTCAATTGACAGACAGCAGAATCCTTTTCTTGCCCATATATCTGATTGCCAGAGCTATTTCTAGGCAGACATTCATAGCTGGCAGATGTGGCATCCATTATGCATTTGGCAGGTGTTCATACACAGCCTTGGACATCAAACAGGTTTTTTTTTAATCTAAGGTATTGTCAGTGAATTGACTGGAGTTAATCCCTACCTATTTAAAAAGTGTGCTAGAAGCTTCATTTTTCACTACCAGAAAAAGGTGTGTGTGTGTGTGTGTGAGAAGCAGGGAGGGTTTAATTATATAAAACATTCTGTGTTATACAGAGTTGTATGTTAAAGGGGGGGAGTGGTAATTTCGGACATACAGGTCCTCATCTTGAAAAGTGGCATCAGTGTGACTGTTCAAGTACTTAAGCCATTTTTTGGATCAGGACAGGACACTCAACACCTTGCAGGATCAAGTCTTACATCAAGAGGGTGTGCATGAACATATATTCCCAGTCTCCCTTCCCAAGCAATGGATGTCCGTTGACTAGTTGGACTATATAGTTTGGGTCTACACACTAGCCCACTTTGTTGTAGTTTAAGATGCTCAGCACAGTGCAGCCCCTGATGGATGATATATCTAACAGAACAAGGACCTTTTCATATAGCACTATCCATACAAAGGGTGACACCCAGTCTTACTGTGTGATCTCCATTCTGTGATGATCAAGAGTGTTGCCAACCAAGTTATGAATTTAGTATACTAATAAATATATATATTTTTAAATAAACAATTTTGTTTGTTTAAATATCTCAAAAGGAGAGGCAGTTAGGTGGGTAGGGGAAACGTAAATAAAAACAAATTGAAAAGCACTTATTTTAAAAAATCTATTTTACAAGCATGGATTATTCTATTAAACTTAACTTCATACAAACCTCTACAGAACTTATCTCCCAAATATAATAAAACAGAGTGTTTTATTTATAAAAGTGCTGTCATATCAATATCATTTTTTATGGCAGAAGGATCAGCTTGTTATGCTGTGTCATTCTAGATAAATGTATACTCCTAAACTTTCTTCATAAGTGAGGTATGTTATTTTTAAATAATTATTTTGCAGAGTTATTCACAGCCCAGGAGTACTGCTACTTCAAACTAGTAAGAATACTGCAGTAATTTCTAGATGCAGTATGCAAGAATATCTGCACCAAAGGGGGTGGAGGGGGTGTGTGCATAACTCGAATGAATAGCTCTGTATAATACAGAATGATGGTACTAAGTTACTGAAATCAATGAAGGCAACTAGTTGATAAATCAGGATGAAAAATTAGGTAAATGAATTTTACTTTTTCTTATACTATGATAGCTCCTCAGTAAAAAACGTTTCAGAGAACGGCATCTATGATAAATTATTTTTGGCAGTGTAATTAGACATTTGGATTATTTAAACAGATGGAAGATGCTTCATTCTAATTTCTGTTTTTTTTGCGTTGTCATAAGTGCCAAAATCATTTGCCTTGTCTGGGGGAGAGAAGAATGTAATATAAAAAGTTTCAATTGTACTGTGCATGCAAACTTTACTGAAAAAATAAAAGAAGGATAATAAACTGCTTTCATTGAAACTGGTATATCAACATAAGTTCAATAAACCTTTCTGAATCCTACGACTTTTATATACCCTGCTGATATAAGTCCTTGTGGTATAACAAAATGCCCTATTTCTAGTTAGGTATCCAGGTTGTAGTTGTATTGGTTTAGAGGAAAAAGCAATCAGGGCTCCTGGTAGAGGTGATATCTTTTATTAAACCAACCAGATTTTTGCAAAAAAAAAGTCTTTAGTTGCAAACTTTCCGGCACAAACACCCTTCATCAGGCATCGGAGAACAGGTTGTAAAAGTTCTCCTGGGTAGAAATGAAAGTTCATATTTCATAGGATGTAACTGTAAGCTGATGTCATTGCTATCCTGAAAACCCAAAAAAACACCAGACTATCCAAGTATCAACAAGCTACTGACCCATCTCACTAGGCTGTGTTACATACAAACTCATGGAGTGCCTAATCCTGAATAGAATAGACAGCATCATTGATCCCCAGCTGCCAAAAGGACAAGCTGGCTTTTGGAAAAAGCAGTGTACCACTGACCAAGTTACATTACTTCCATCTGACATAGCACATGGATTTGAAATGAGGCAGAAAACAGGTGTGGTCTTTATCAATCTTATAGATGCCAACCCTATAGATGCCTATGATACTTTTTGGCACCAAGGCCTCAAATATAAACTGCACTCTATGATACCTGACTGCAAGCTATGTGCTTTCATCATGAACATGATCTCCAGTAGATCATTTAAACTCAGTACTTGCAAAGGAGAAGAAAGCAGAGTATAAACTATGAAGAATGGAGTCCCTCAAGAGTCAGTGCAAGCACTGATACTTTTCAGAGTATACATCTCAGACTTTCTGCATACAACATGTAAGTGATACATGTATGCTGATGATGTCGCTATAGTAGCCCAAAGAATCAATATGACAGAACTGGAAAAGATACTGAGTACTGATATGGAACTATCTCTGCAAGTAGCACTTAAAGCTGAGCATCAATAAATCAGTATCATCACTCAGACAGCTGTTGTGCTAAGAGCACTCTGAATATCTGAGTAGGCAGCCACATCCATCCCCATAAACGTATCCCAACCTATCTAGGAAGTGCATTAGACTGTTCCCTCACCTAAAACAATCAGATTCACAAGGTTAGGAGTAAAGCTTCAGCACAGGTAGCTGCCTTAAGAAGTTTAGCCAGCACAGTAAGGGGCCAAATTCAAAGTGGTCAGAACCATTGCACTTGCCCCAGCAGAATATTGTGCTCTAGGATGGTCCAGAAGTTGTCACACTAAAAAGCTCAACACTGTACTTAACAGTGCATTGAGACTCAGAGCAGGCTGCATAAATCACACACAAATGTACTCCTTGTACTCTCAGGCATTAGACCAAGTGATATAAGAAGACAGAACCTAACATCACTCCTGGCAATAGATGCAAGAGATAACTAAAATCACTTGCTCCATCAACTGTTAACTGAAGACCTGAAGAGATGGAGGGTTAAGAGGCTTGCAAGTTGTAAACACTTTATACATGAAGCCCACAAGCTCCTGGGAGAGATTGGGGATGCTGAACCAAATCTATGGTTCAGCAACAAGAGAGTAGGACAACTGCTAGGAAGGATCAGACCTATTCCTACAGTGTTTTTATATCACTACTAAACTAGGGATGTAAATATCATTAAAAAATACATTCGATTAACCGCCTCGGTTAAACAATTAAGCAATATCAAATAATATAACTGCTGCTGGGAGCTGCTCCTAGCTCTTAGAGCCCTTTGACTGGTGGGAGCCGGGAGGAGGCAAGCCCAGCCAGACAACAGCCCACAAAAGAAGCATCTGTAGATGAACAGCTAATTGCTTAATTGATGAAACTGTTTTCCTCCTAGGCTATGGATACTAGACCCCCTTGCTCCTCTCCTGACCCCTTCCCCTCCTTGCTTCTCCTTCTCTCCTGCTTGCCCTGTTGCCTTCTGATTCTTGCTGGGGCACTGTGTGGCTTCCCTTCCCTTTCCCCCGCCCTTTCCCTGTCATACTGCACCCTGACCTAACTAGCTATCACAGCACTTACCGGTTAAATGATTAATCATTTAACTTTACACATCCCGATATGAAATAAGTCCCTCATTGGGCATGATCTTAACAAAGAAGTGTGGGTCAAGCTGAAGTGACTGAGATCTGGATATAGACACTTCAAAACAACACTTCACAAGATGAACACCTTGGACAGCCCCCTGTGTCCAACAAACAGCACAGCACTTAATCAAAAGTTGCAATCTTTACAAATGCCCAGACCTGGCAGCTGGAATCCACACATTGTGCCACAACACTAGACAACGGTTCATAGATCTGGAAGTTGAGTCTGACCCCATATGAAAGAGAGACTGAAAATGGAAATGACATCAAAGTTAGTTGTTTGTTAATTCCTTTTTCCCTTTTAGAAAATAGGTTCACCCTTTTCCAGGTCTATGGAATTTCCCTTTATGAATTCTCAAAGATAGTCTTTCATGGTTCAGAGACTACTTAGACTGGTTCCATAAATACTCTAAGATGAATTTCACCAGAAGAAGCTATCAAAAGCATGAAAAATGGAAAAGGAACTGGCTTGGACAATGTACGTGCAGAACTATTAAGAGAAAACAAGACAATTGAGATACAGTACAAAGTCTGCAATACATTATGGAAAAGGAAAAACCTGGCCACCACAGCAGACAAAATCAATAAATCAATAATAATCCCTATCCCAAAACAGAGGAATCTATACCAGTGTACCAACTACTGCACCATTAGCTTCATCTGTCATCCAAGTAAGGTGCTTCTTAGAATAATACTAAATCTGCTTAAGCTGCAAATAGAGACTGTATTAGCAGAATAACAGGCTGGATTCAGATCTGGAAGAAGCATCTCAGAACAGATCTTCAACTTCAGAATCATGCGTGAAAAGTACTGTAACCACCAAAAAGAACTCCAGAATAATTTCACAGACTTTAAAAAAAGCTTTTGGCAGGGTGTGATGGCTGATAATGAAGAAACATAACATCAGTCCCACATTGATAACTCTTACAGAAGAACTCTACAACAATACAAATAATGGAGTCCTGCTTGACAACAACCTCATGGAGTGGTTTGCAACAACAGTAGGAGTATGTCAAGGTAGTCTTCTCTGACAATACTTATTTAATTTATACCTGGAACAAATCATATCAGATGCCTTAGAGAACTTCACTGGAACAGTGTCAGTTGGAGGATGAGAAATTAACAGCCTTTGTTTTGCTCATGACATTGATCTAAAAGCTGGAACTGCAGAAGAGCTTAAGGAAATAACAGAAAGGCTGCATAAAGCTACAAAGAGAATGAAACTGGTGCAGAGAAGAGCAAATCAATTATAATATCAGCTAGTAGCAATGATTATGCATCAGTAAAATTTGATAATGAGAAGCTAGAAAAAGTAACAAGCTTTAAGTACCTTGGAGCAACCATCGCAGAAGATGCTACATCAGAAAAAGCAGTAAAAACAAGAATTGCCATCCCCACTGGACAACTAGCAAAGCTGAAGAAAATCTGAACTAGCAGCAACATTACAATGAAAATGAATCTCCACCTTCTATGTCCTGTTGTAATTTCAACAACTCTCTATGGCTACAAGATACAAGGCATAAACATGCACTAGGACACTAGAGAAGCAAATTGAAACCTTTGAAATCTGGTATTTTAGAAGACTTCTATGCATATTCTACACTGCACACAGAACAAATAAATCTGTGAAAGATCAAATCAGTCAAGAAGTCAGAAAATAATAACCCCTACTCAAAATCATAACAAAGAAAGAAAGATGCAGTGATTTGGACATGTAACAAGAAGGCCCAGCACCCTTACCAACATGATCCCGCAGAAGAGGAAGACCTAGGACAAACTGGACCATCAACATCAAAGACTGGATGGGATTAAAACTGGCTGATTCTACAAGCACTGCAAAAGACTGGGAAGAATGGAGGAAAGTTATTGCTACATCAAAGGTGCCCCAGTTGTCTATGTGGCCTTGGGACCGACTTGAATTGACTTGAATTTCATCAGTTCCTGCCCAGTACCATTACTAGGGTGGGGCAAACGTGGCACCAGCCCCAGGTATGAAATATGAGTGGGTGGCAGAATCCTCCCAGGAATCTTTACCTTGACAAGGACAACCCAATGCTGTCCCTACTTGGCCATAGGAGCTGTCCTGCTCCCAGCAGTGCACTGGGGAAGGGGGGAATGGAATACATGGAATGGTGCCCTCCCTTCCTTGGGGGAGGTTTTCCCCAGCAGGTGTAGCCCTGCACCCAGCATCATGAAGGGGGATGTGGGGAGCCCATGCCATGAAGCTGCTATGGGCACTCTCTCCCTCTTCTCCTCTCCCCTGCCCCCTTCTCCTTCCCCTGCCCCCTGGTCTGTTTGCACAGGAAAGGCAGCAATAGCATCTGTGTTCCTTGTGCAGAGAGCAGAGGCAGGTAAGACTTTCCCCCTCATCCCCCCTTCACTACAGTGGTTGGCATATGACTGCTGTGGCCCTTGAATGAGCTCACTATGCCTCTACCCCTGCCAACTTGAATACATCAAATTTATCTAAAATATTCTAATACCTGTTCTTTTCCAGTTTTGGCTTGCTCTTCTATCCCACTTTTTGAATCCATTATGTTAAGCACCTGGTCACAATTAGCTTTTTTATGAACACTGACGCAAGGATGGGATTGAATACATCAACCTTTGCAATGTAAGCTGTTACACATGCCTTTTCCCCCATTAAACAATGAAACTATACTTCCCTTTGTATTCTCCCTATAATATTTATGAAAACCCTTCTTTTTGCCTGTTATCCTGTTATAACTTTAACTGATTTTGCATCTTTGATTTTTCTTTACTTACACTAAATGCTTAAGCTATTTTTTTTTAAATTGTCTTGAGTCACATGTCTCTGTTTCTGCTTTCTTGGGGAGGATTTCTATTTGTTTTCAGGTCATTAAAGAGATCTTGAGGCAACCATATTGCCTCCATATCAGGATGGTTTGCTGTTGTGTATTTAATAAACTGCACTCATATTTCTCTTAGAATATTTTCTCAAGGGACTTGCCATTTCCCTGAGTTTGAAATCCAGTGTCTTTTCTTTTGATGCTCTCACTTTTCCATTTCTTTTGAATTGTAATCTGTCCTTTTGTTTTCACTTTTATCCATGCCAACTTCAGATTTTAAACCAGTTACTGCCTTTTAGTAAGAATCAAATCTATGAAAGCCACTATCCTGATAGTTTCCTCCACCTTTTGAAACAAAAATTTGTCCTTAACTCATTCCAAAGACTTGTTGGATTGGCCAGCATCCTAACATATAATATCTTGCTTTTCCAGTAGGTAACTGGATAAATAAACTCCAGTCTCTACCAAGTCCCACATTCTTTTTATGCTTCTATGAGTTGACCAAAAGCTGTCATCCATCTTCCCTTCCTAATTAGGGACCTGTCACAAATCCCTACAATGACATTTTCTCTGTTTTCTTCCCTTTTTATCATAACCCACAGACTCTCTGGGTGAGAACGTGTCGTTTACTGCTTCATAGACTTCAAGGCAAGTATATACACTCTGAAAAACAATGCCATACAGCCTCTTGCTTTTCCTTCTTGAACAAGCCAGTTCCTTTTATACCAGATTTCCAGTCCTACAACTTATGCAGCTAAATCTCCATGATGCCAATTAAGTTGCAGCCTTATTTGCATACAAACAAATTCTTTCTGTGTGTCCAATATTTCTGGGGGATTTTTGGATAGCAGGGCTGTCCAAGTTGAGTGGCAGGAAGCTGCACATCATGTGGGCCACAGGACACTGGGCCATATCCCATCTTTAAGTAAACAGCAAACCAAAGTGGAGTCCCTTTTGTCCTTTTCTGGACACTGAGGGAAGTCCCTTTTTGGTCTGACCCAAGCACAGCAGGTTGGGCTCTCTCTGCACAAACCTGTACCATTCACAGCTGCTTCTTCTTTGGCTTATCCTCCGGGGAGCTTTTAGTGGGACACTTCTTGCTTACCCAAATGCCCCGCATTGGGTTTTCTTAACAGAGCTGACTACTCCTCCTGAAAGGGACAGACTGCCCTCCCTCCCAAGGATCTCAACCTTGACATGGTGGAGAGGCTTACGTGCTACCAATGACTTTGGGAGTGATGCTGTCTGAAGTTTTGTACTCTAGTTTTGTTGCAAGAGTGTCAGCAGCAGCAGTGCATTGCTAGGAGGGACCAGGCAGGCAGTGGGAGGGAAGTGCTTGGCGTTGCTGCAGCGGGGCTCCTGCATGTGGAGTGGAGCCAGGGACAGGGACAGTGGTGGGTGAGGGTGATGGACAGTGGACCCCCATGTGTGAGAGGAGCTGCGGGCAGGGGCAGGGGCAGGGGCAGCAGCAGGCAAGGCTGAGGAGCAGCAGCCCCCATGTGTGAACAATACCATCCATGCTCTGCCCCCCTTCGCCCACTTCACAACCCAATATTGTTCCCCCCCACTGGACACTCCTGATTCCTGCCCCCAGCCTGACACTGGGGGCTGCGCATAGCCAGCCAGATGGCCCCAAACCTTCCCCCTCAGTCAGTTGGGGAGTGTGAGGGGGCGTGCCATGAAAATAGCAGCCCCTGTCATGATCTGCCCACGATATTTGTGAGCTCGGTCTGCGATTTAAACCAGGTCCTAGCAATGATTGTTTGATGAGTTTTTTTTTCCCCTTGGAACTGTGACAGATGTGCAATTTGGCACAAATTGGTTATGACTTTTCAGACCAATCATGAATTATGTCAGCTAATCTGGTATGGAGAGTGGTGCCCTAAGCATTGTTTGTCTTATTTCATCTGACTGGAAAACTGTACTCAGTGGGATCATTTTATCTCTGGTCCAGATCAAGTAATGAAGTTTGCAACATGGAACATTTGCACCCTGATGGACAATCCTACCAGTGACTGACCAGAGCAAAAGACAGTATTTGTAGCCAGAAAACTTGCACAATTTGTTATTCACATTTTCATGGCCCTTACACTGTTAAATTAATTTATCCTTATGGTTAGGCAGCGTTATCGTTATGGCACCTTTCCTGCTTAATGCATATATTTAAAGGCATGCTTTACTGTTTTGCTGATTTGCGGTCTACTAACTATAGAAGGAAAGGTAAAGCTCTTTTCCAAACCTTAAAATCTCAATCAGAAACAATAAGAATAAACGGCCTTTTTCTCAATAGAGAGATTAAACAATTTTCCTGAGGTCCCGTTGGAAGTTCATGACTGGAGTAGGAATAGAACACCGGTATCACAGGCCAGCTGGGCACTGTGAATTTATCAATTTAGTTGTAGGCTGACTGGGTACTGCAACTGTATCAGCCACTGGGCTGTTTGGTTCGGGATTGAGGAGGTGATGTTGGGAATGAAGCAATGGCAAATTTCACTTATGATAGTAAAAATGAAGTTTACTTATAACAAGAAAAGATACAGTTTGCAAGTATAGCAGTTAATAAAAAAGTTAAGCTAATAAACAGACAACATAACAATAAAAGTTAAAAATTAGTAGTGATAATAAAAACAGACGAATTAACAAAGAGTTCCCACTTGGTTAGCAACTTATCGATAGTTCCTCAGTGTCAAGTACATGTTAAGTTGATTCAGCAAAGTCAGGTATCCCCGATCCACGCTGTCAGAGAAAGATACCGGGAAAGGTCCCTCAGTCAGAATCTGGTCCTTACTCACACTGGGAGTAAGGGATCCAGGGGCATGGGACAGCAATGACCATTCTGTTCCGTCCGTCCTGCTGGTTACTTAACGTGCGTGTTCTTTTATATTCTGTTTATGCTAATCTGTTGGCTTTAGAGCCACTCACAATCTTACCCTATAGCTGTTACCCTATGGGGTTAAAAGGTGTTAGAAATTATTATAATAGTTTACTGCCCAAGCTTGTGTTTACCCAATAAGCAAATTACATTACATCACTTTGGGGTCTGAGATTAGCATGTTCCCACCCAAGTTCAACCTACTTTGTTATTTATACCTTGTAGTGAGATTTGTTACCTTTACTGACTTAAAGCAAAACTTTATTAAATCAGCTAGGTTTGCAGTTTCATTTTAGTTCTGCTTTTTAAAAACTTATGTTTGTCTTATAACCGGTTCAAACAGTTATATATATATATATTAAATATATATATATATAATTATATATCTATAATTTCATGCAAGAAATTTGGTCATCACATCAGATGACAAAGCCAACATATTTTATGATTTCTTTGCCTCCATTTTCCTGAACAGGGACCGGAACAGCCACGCCCCTTCTGGGCCCCCTTAGACCCCAGGGGAGGCGCACCTAGGCCAAGGGTTAGTGAGGAACTAGTTAGGGAACTTCTGAAGGGACTGGATGTATTCAAATCAGCTGGTCCGGACAATCTCCACCCTAGAGTACAGAGAGAATTGGCTGAGGTCATTGCAGGATGCCTGGCACAGCTGTATGAGCACTTGTGGTGCTCTGGTGTGGTGCCAGAGGACTGGAAGAGGGCCAATGTGGTTCCCATCTTCAAAAAGGGGAGGAAGGAGGACCCGGGAAACTATAGGCCAGTTAGTCTTACCTCAATCCTGGGCAAGCTTTTTGAGAAAATTATTCTGGCACACGTCCACAAGGGACCAGCAGGGGAGATTATGTTTAGGGGCAATCAACACGGGTTCATTAGCAGCAGGTCCTGTCAGACCAACCTGGTGGCCTTCTATGACCAGATCACCAAATCCTTAGATGCAGGGGTAGCAATAGACATAGTCTTTCTGGACTTTTGGAAGGCCTTCAACACTGTCTCTCACCCTGTTCTCATTAAGAAACTGGGGGACTGTGGTGTCGACACCCACACAGTCAAATGGGTCGCCAACTGGCTGGAGGGCTGCACCCAGAGAGTGGTGGCGGATGGGTCATTTTTGACCTGGAGGGATGTGGGCAGTGGGGTTCCACAGGGCTCAGTCCTCGGGCCCGCACTGTTCAACATCTTCATCAGTGACTTGGACGAGGGGGTAAATAGCACCCTGTTCAAATTTCCTGATGACACTAAGATGTGGGGGGATGTGGGCACGCTAGAAGGGAGGAATAGGCTGCAATCAGACCTAGACAGGGTACAGGGGTGGGCGGACGAGAATAGGATGGGATTCAACACCAACAAATGCAAGGTGATGCACCTGGGGAGGAACAACTGGCACCATACCTACAGGCTGAGGAACTCCCTTCTTGTCAGTACAGAGGCAGAAAAGGATCGTGGAGTCATTGTTGATGCCAAGATGAACATGGGCCGGCAGTGGATGTGGTCAGGAAGGCCAACCATACTTCGTCATGCATCCACAGATACATCTCAAGCAGGTCCAAGGAGGCGATACTCCCCGTCTAAGTGGCACTGGTCAGGCCACAGCTGGAGTACTGCGTCCAGTTCTGGGCGCCGCACTTCAAGAGGGATGTGGACAACATGGAGAGGGTCCAGAGGAGGGCCACTCGCACGATCGGGGGCAGCAGGGCAGACCCTATGAGGAGAGGCTACAGGACCTGAACCTGTTCAGCCTCCACAGGAGAAGGCTGAGGGAGGATCTAGTGGCCTGTTACAAACTAGTCAGAGGGGACCAGCAGGCACTGGGGAAGTCCCTGTTCCCCTGTGTGCTACCAGGAATGACCAGGAATAACGGTAACAAGCTGGCAGAAGGTAGATTTAGGCTAGATATCAGGAGGTGCTACTTCACAGTCAGGACTACTAGGATCTGGAACCAACTTCCAAGAGAAGTGGTGTTGGCTCCTACCCTGGGGGTCTTTAAGAGGAGGTTAGATGAACATCTTGCTGGGGTCGTTTGACCCCAGTACTCCTTCCTGCCATGGCAGGGGGTTGGACTTGATGATCTGCTCACGTCCCTTCTGGCTCTAGAAACTATGAAACTATGAAACTATATGCTTCATGGTTATACTCCAGACAGACAGGAAACATTTATAGGAAGCAGTTTCATAAGCTTTATTTTCAGATAGTCAAAAAGCATTTTCTTTTGCTATAAGTTGCTCGTTAACCCTTTTAGTTCTGGCCATTACTGGTTTTAAGTTTTCCAGTCGTATGTTTTAATCACAAAAAACATGCTACAATTTTCTTGACAGATAATTGAATTATGAGGTACTTTTAGTTGCACTTCTTCCCATTGGCTCTCTTCTTTCTAGAGATGCTACTCATTCTCAAGATTTTGTGTGCAAATGACTGTAGCACATTTAATTTGAATAAGCCTAATTGTACCTCTACTTCCACTTTGGATTTTCTGACAATGTTTTTGCTTCCAATCAGTGTGCACATGTAGGCTCATGCTTAGCTGAAAATACAGAGACAAGTAACAAGGAATTTCCTATGTACATAAGAAGCGGGAAGGCCACAGGGAAGTCCACGAGGCTCCAAATGCAGTAATCAAAAAGGATAAGGAAGTTGAAGAGCAGTTAATACTTTTTCTGCATTGTTCGCCCAGAAGGGCGGGAAAACATGTTTCCTGGGGAACATTCTCTACAAATACCTAACATTGGCTCTTATTGAGGATAAAGATATTTAAAAAGAAAGTGAAAAAAATCAAATTTAAAACAAATCAATGTAATCACCAAAGCTGGGTGGTATTGCTCCAGATAACTAGAAACCAAAGAAGCTGAACTGCATTCTGAACACATGCTGCAGAACTAAAAGGGACCAAAGTTGCACTATTTTTTCAATAAGAGGAGAAGTATAAACATGAGAATTTGTAGAACGAACAGATGCAATGTTTCAATACAGAATTATTAAGCACTTAAATGATTAATAAATAGTGGAAAGAATTATAAAGCCTTTTGATATAGTAAATAAATATTCCCCTATATTTTGAAAACACAAAGAAATAGCGGATAAGAAACCTGGTAGATAAAATTTATTTTGATTTTCAAAGGCTACTAAAAAGTCCTTTATAGCAACTTTATTCTACAAAATATCCTTATTCAGAACAATAGGACAGTATACTTAGTTCTTCAGAAGGCATTTAAATCAAATTGGGGCCAACTAGAGTTAAGCATGTGCTTAAATTTAAATGAATGCTTTACTGTTTTGCTGATTTGCAGTCTATTAACTGTAGAAGGAAAAGTAAAGCACATTTCCAGACTTTAGAAACTCAATCAGAAACAAAATAAAAATAAATTAACTTTTTCTCAGTTGTACAAATAGCCAAACAGTGCTCTATCCCTAGAGATAATTACAGGTACTGGACAAGTTCAATAGATATATTAGTGATATGGAAGAAAGGGGGAATTGTGTGGTGGATACTTGCTCGCAAGAAAAAAAATAGTTATGGCCAAAGGGGATTTTGAGAAACTCCAGAAGGAGTTATTCGTGCAAATGAAATGCAGAATGAGTACAGAATAACAGACATCAGAAAGAACATTTTATACTAGTAAATGTTGTTGTCTTCCAGATTCATTTTAATGATTAACAGGAGGCTACAAAATATTGGTGTGAACACCAATATGTAATATCTACTCTACATGGAACAACAGGCAGAAAGTAAAATAAATCCCACACTTAAAATCATTATTTAAAAAAAAGTATGTCAAGATTGCTTATGAGCTTACCTTCCATGTCAGTGAGGGAGAGTCATAAACTTTCACTTTAAACGTCATGCGACTGCCTACTTTTCGCATCCTTCAAAATGAGTATGAATCATAGTAAAAACCAGTGTGTTAACATTTATTAAGTATTTATCACTGTAACACTGTACCCCTGAAACACTAAACATGGCTTGAAAATTGACCACAAGGGTCCAAAATGGGCAGCAGTGAGTTCATTTCCTGACTATGAGAGGAGACTCCTACTACTCATATTGCATAATAGGAAATCTGCAGGAGCTCCTCTACTGCTGTATACTGGTGGGATGAGCAAAGGCTGTATGAAAGGTAACAGAACCCATGCGCATCGTCAGACCATGTTCATCGTGAGGTTAACAAGGTGCATACATGCTATGTCTGCAACTGCTTCCATCTAATGATTAGTCCAAGCAGAAGAACTGAACAAAGATTTTCTGATTCAAACTCTGGAGGAAAAAAAAATGCTTATCCTTTCTTATTTTGCAACAGTTATAATAGTGGTTATGAGCTCACTGCTTGCCCAGAGCAAGATAAGGTCATCTATTTCAGGTGGCCAAAGCCTATGTCTTTTGGTTGCTGAAGGGCCTGAGTTCTACCCCTTTGTGATTCATGATAAGTCATTGTGTGTATACGTGCTGAAGTTATAGAATAACAATCTGTGAAACTGAACAGACCTTAAATTTCCTTAGCCATTTCTTTGACAAAGTCATAGCCTACTTGATAGCTCTCTATTGCCTTCCACATTTTCACTGCATCAGGTTTAATGTTCTTGTCTGTATCCTCAAATCTATTCACAGTACTGCCCCTCCCTAGATATCTGTCCGTGTCCTTTTTATCTTTTTATGTCAACCTCTTTTTACATATATACTCTACAAGTGCTCCCATCAAACATTTTTGTACAGCTTACACAACATAATATTCTTCCTGAACTGATCTGTAAATCCATTATTCTAATCTCTTTTGCATCTGTCCCCTAGTACTAACTACTTTTGTGATACCCCCCCAAAATGGTTGTCTAATAGATGGAGTGTCAGTCACATACAGCTTGGCTGTATTTTTTTTGATAATTTTTAGCTGTATAGTATGATTTTTGTCAGGCAGAGAGACTTTTCCAAGACAGCAGAACTGATGTTTCTAATAACTAGAATGGCATGTTATCAGTATTGGTAAAATCTTGGTTTCATCTTCCAGAAAAAAATTTCTGATGTTTTGACGTCCTTTTTTTCTCCTAAATGCACCTGAAGACACCTCACAGACCTTCCTTTTTGCTATAATGGACTTCATTATTCTTGTTCCAAAGTTCATAATTAAAAAAAATAAATATGGAGAAATATAATTTTCTTCTTTCCTTCAGAAATAGAAATCATGCAATTTCAACAAAAATCTCAGTAAAAGATTGTCTATGAGGTTTTTTGGTCTTCATTATAGATTTTAGTTTTTTTAAAAACCACTGATTCTGTGTCCTTTGCACAACCAACATTTTAATTGACATCAATGTGATTTCCACATATGGAACTTCCATGGATTTCCACAATGGGGCATGGAGTAGCTGCCTAAAAAGGCTACAACTCCTCCTGGAAAAGAGGAGGCTTAAGGTGTGGGGAGGACACATATGATAGAGGGCTATATAATCATAAAAGATTTGAATTAAATGAATAGGGAAGTGTTATTCCTCAAGTCACAAAATAGAAGAACAAGGGAGCACACTCTGAAATTATCAGGGGGAAGGTTTAAAACTAACCAGAGGAAGAATTTTTTTTTAATACAAAGCATAGTTAACTTGTGGTACTTGTTTCTGCAGGAGGTTGAAGATGCACATAGTAGAACCAGGTTTAACCATTATAGCAGCGTGTATCGAAAATATGGGATTATGTCTAGTGTTTGTTTTCCCCCTATATTGCCTTTCAGTAAAATAAATAAAATATTAATTTGCCTTCTTTGTCGCTAAGATCTGTGAGGTTCCATATGTGTCTGTCTCATTTAAGGTCTTTCAAGTATTCTGATTATTCAGCTATACCTACTATATTTAGTAATGACAAATCTTTTATCTAATTGTTAATGCAAAATACACATTCATGAAAATACACTGCAGTAGGTAAAATCCTGGCTTCTCAAAAACTTTAGCTTCAGCCTGCATATATTTTAAGTGAGTTATAGTTCAGGGATTTCTTGTGGGTCTCATGCATTTCTAAATTAAAAGAGAGTGTTCATTTGGGGCATATTTAGAGAAAGGAGAGGTGAATTCTTCTAGGAAAAAATAAATAATGTAGGGAAGATTCTTTTTATTAAAAACCCTATGCAAGCCAGCAAGATTTCAGGATTTCAAAATGTTAGGGTTTCTTTCAGGATTTGACCTTTTTGTATGGTACAAACATGAACGTGCTAAAAGCATTAACTTTATCACTGTGGAAGGTGGTAAAGGAGGGCAAAATCTATTGATGAGGACAAATACGTTTTGCTAATCCAGTGAAGTCTCTTTCCACCAAGTAAAACACACTTTCTTGTAAGTGTTGCAAACAACACAGAATGGTCCATCTGACCCAAACTCTAGTTTTTGTGGCTGCTCTTCCCCAAAGGCCTTGGCAAGGCTAGGAACAGAAACTAGTAGATTTGAGTTGTAATAGTGTAGCATAGCAGGGATTCTGGACAGGTTATACTGGGTGAGTATTGTGACCAGTTTTGGGTCCCCGCTATAGAAAGAATGTGGACAAATTGGAGAAAATCCAGTGGAGGGCAACAAGAATAGTTCAGGGGCTGGGGCACAAGACTCATGAAGAGAGGCTGAGGGAACTGGGTTTATTTAGTCTGGAGAAGAGAAGACTGAGAGGCGATTTCATAACAGTTTTTAACTATCTGAAGGGTGGTTCCAGAAAAGATGGAGCTAGACTGTTCTCAGTGGTGGCAAATAGCAGAACCAGGAGCAATGGTCTCAAGTTGCAGCAAGGCGGGTTTAGGTTGGATATTAGGAAAAACTTTCTCATGAGGAGGGTGGTAAAGCACTGGAACAGGTTACCCAGAGAGGTGGTGGAATTTCCATCCTTGGAGGTTTTTAAGGCCCCGCTTAAAAAAGCCCTTGCTGGAATGATCTAGTTAGGGATCATCCTGCTTTAAACAGAGCTTGAACTAGATGACCTCCTGAGGTCCCTTCCAACCCTAATTTTTCAAAGATTCTATGAATTTCATTCTTTGCAGCAATCCAAAAATTGGCATTGCTGTGACAGGGTAAACTGGTCACCCAGGAACATTGCCTTTGTTCTTATTTAGTCTACCAGTTCATAATGACCCCCTCACAGTGGTTGCAGATATGTATGTCATAAACTGGACTTCCCAGTGGGTAGATGTGCTAAGAACAGGGGTCTTGTTGCACACCAGCTCATGGAATAGGGGAGAAAGGCATGGAATGAGTGTTGCCTACATTCTCTTCTGCAAGGCCTTCCAGGAATTACAACTAAAGAAACAGGAATGTTCCTGAGGACCCTTCATTCACCAATAACCTGCCACATTAAGGGTTATCATTTAAATTCCTTTACATAGATGGACAGTTTCTGAACTGTTGTCCTGTTTGAACACAGAGGCAATAGTACTGGTACATGTTTCCTGCCAGGGCCCATCTTTGTATACGGGTAGTTCCAAGAAGCCTTGCTTTCACTTCACCTTTCTATTTAGTATCTTAATGTAACAAAATGCAGGCAACTTGCATATTTTATGGTGTGGGTTCCACTCTAAAAATCATATTGCTTCTAGTTCCAGTTATTAAGAGACCATTGTGTTATAATCAAAGTATTTTCCTGAAAGGATTTGCTCAGACTTTTCTATAACATCACTTATAGAATCTCTCTGTTCTCTAACCTTGTAAAATGTTCCCTCTCATTCAGTAACTCAATTTTTTTTTGTCCTCTGAATGGGTTACCTATTTGCTTTTCAGCTGGAAATTCTACCAGATATACTTTATATGTAAGATGCTTAAAGGGGCAGATTATTTCCAGGTCCAACACTTGGAGGAGGAATGATTCAGACTTCTACACCTCCAAGAAAATGGAATATCTTACAAATATGCATGTAATGATGAAAGGATTGACAAACCTGACTTCCCTCAGACAAATCTGTCTGTTAACTTGATTTGACAGAAAAATTCTTCATCAAATTAGTGTACCAAAGAACCCGTGTAGGAATCTGCATATCACTCATTTACCAAAATTATGAAACCTCTAATGAACTGATGTGACATGCAGCAGCAAGATTTGCATGCCTTCATTTACACGGGTGGGCTGTTACGCTTTGGCCAAGAGACATCTGTCCAGCATTACTTCTTTCTGTTCTCCTAAGCCTACAAACTGCTATGAATGATTTCAGCTATTTTAGCCATGGAACTCCATCATTGTTTAGTCAGGAGGGTAGTACCTACTTTTTCTTAATTTTTCTACTTTTTTGATTCCCAGTATCTTCTTTCCATTTATCTCCAAGAATTGCTTCCACAATTCTTAACTTTAAGTCTGCTTTGGCCATTATAAATATAACATCCTGTATATTTTTTCATGTTTATACTTGAGAAGGGAAAATTGGGAAATGCATTGTTGGAATACTGATCATTGCATTGAACAGAGTGCTTAGTTGTTAAAGAGCTCCAGTGCCCCTTTACAATTACCTTTGTTTTGACTGACAGCTTTAAAAAGTTGGCTGGCTTCCACAGGTCTGAAACAAAATCCGCATTTGATGTGAGAAAAAGATGGAGCAAGCTTTCCTGTTTTGGTGGTTGTGATGTGGGAACTAAAGAGAAAAAAGGGGAGTAATGTTGCATGTGGGCTAAATATTATTTATGATGCTCTCTTTCTTTTCTATTGATTTAAAAATTGCTTGACGTGGTCTGAAGAGAAAAAACGGTCTTTGAACTCCCTTTGTATCTTGATATGTAATCTTAAATTAACTGAGTTGCTGGTCTTGTGTTATGCTTTAACAGAAGAGGGTTGTTCAGTACACTTAATTACATTTAATTTGGCACAATTAGACTGCTCAGTAGAGGGTCAGGCCTAAGATTTTTTCCATAAAATTCAAAGCAGTAGAATAATTTCTATTTCCTCCCATATTGCATCAACTTGCTAATTCATTAGAAAACACATACAAAGAGAGACATTCAATAGCTTAGAAATGAGCCTGAATCAGAACAATGATATGATGTATCTAGGCTTGATTAGGGAGATGGTGCGCAGAGCATGGACTGAGAAGAGTAAGCACCAGATTTTTGTTTCTTATTCTGTCCAGCTGGTGGTCAAGTTACTTTTTCTTTGTGCCTCTATTTCTCTACTCTACCTGCTCTTTATTGTTTAAGACTGTGGTTCTTCAAAGCAGAGCCTGTCTTTCTGCATATATGTGTACGTTGCTTAGCAGAGCAGGTTTGGACTTCCAGAAAATCTCATAATACAAATATTAAATAAGAAATTTGTACCATTCTCATCACAGTGGCAACTAAGTAAATGGACATTTCAGTCTCCTGGATTTTTGGAAGTCCAGATCAGGATTTGATTCCAGATCCTGGAAAACATAGGGTCATCTCTTTCATGGGCTAAACTGAAAAATGAAAATATCATATTGTTGAATGTTGGGGAAGTTCAGATTTGAATCTAGCCTTAGGAACTAAAATTGTCACCCAGGGCTATCACTTTTAATATGTTTTTAAGTGATGGAATTAATTACAGTATCCTTATATTTCCTATGAGATTTCATAGATTTCATAGACATCAGGGCTGGAAGGGACCTTGGAAGATCATCGAGTCCAGCCTCCTGCCCAAAGGGCAGGAAGTCAGCTGGGGTCATAGGATCCCAGCAAGATAAGCATCCAATTTGCTCTTGAAGGTATTCAATGTAGGTGCTTGAACCACCTCTGATGGCAGGCTGTTCCAGACCTTGCGGGCTCGGACAGTAAAGAAATTCTTCCTTATGTCCAGCCTGAAACGGTCTTGTAGTAGTTTATGACCATTTCACCTCGTCATCCCTTGGGGCGCTCTGGTGAACAAACGTTCCCCCAGATACTGGTGGTCACCCCTGATAAACTTATAGGTGGCCATCAGATCACCCCTGAGCCTGCGCTTTTCCAGGCTAAAGAGACCCATGGCTCTCAGCCTGTCATCGTAAGGTGCATTTTCCTGACCTCTGATTATGCGCGTGGCTCTTCTCAGGACTCTCTCAAGCTTCTCTACATCACTTATACCACAAGGTCTCAACCAGGATGCAGGGAATTGGTTTCAGAAAGGTTTGAGTGCTGTCTCTGCCTTAATGACTAGTTATCAAGGTATATCAGACAATTTCTGGTTTTATCATAGATACAAGATATGGAAAGGGTTGAAGATTGCTAATTAATGGACTGTGTATTAAAGAAAAAAAATCCTATAGGGCATCTTAAAGTTTTAATGGAGGTATTATTTTGGGGGGGTTCCCTCCTGTCTATAATGCTAGGAAGGTTTCTGTGAGCTACCAAGATTATCAGGAGCCAAACTAGTGTGAGCATTGGAGGGAGCCAAGTTCTCAGAGGCTTTAGGAAAGATGTTACAAATGCCGTACTTGATGCAGGATAATCTAAAGCAGTGGCTTCAAATGTATTCATGTGCAGAGCCCCTAAAAAATCTCCAGTGGAGGTGTGGACCCCTTTGAACTGTAAATGGGGGAATTCACATACTTTTGATTGATCATTGTCAGAACTGAACTGGATCTTTTGTTTCTTTCTGCATTGTCCAGCCAGATCCAGCCAATTCTTTATGCACCAAGAAGTCTAGATGATGAGCCAGCTCTAGGTTATATGAATTTTCTTTTTGGATAATCCCAGATGATGGTAGTAACAAAGGCAAGGAGTCTTTGTCTCTCTTTCTTTTTAAATGCATGTTCTTTTAACATGATGATGTTAAACTTTTCAGAAAATATAAAATGTGAGTCAGTGCACACAAACAAGATGCACTGGTTGCAGCTGCCTCTTCAGGTCAGCTTAGCGATGATATGGTTTGTTCTGGATCTTCAAAAGGAGACTGGACACACACCTTTGCTGGGGTTATTTGACCCCAGCAGTCTTTCCTGCCCAGTTCAGGGGGATGGACCTGATGATCTCACAAGGTCCCTTCCAGCCCTAAACTTTTGTGAATCTGTGACCTAGTCTGGGGAGGGGTCCTTGGACCACAGGGTGAAAACCACTGATCTAGAGCAGCGGTTCCCAAACTCTGACAGATTGCGCACCACCAATTTAAAATGATACAACCTTAAGTACCACCAGCAAATATTTGTTCTATGAGGTAAATTAATAAATCTCTTAACGTGTACTAACAGGTTGTCTGCAAACCATGGGTGGTACCCGTGCCACAGGTTGAAAACCCTTGATCTAGAGCAACAAGAACCTCAGCATACAACCTTCACTCCCTTTCTTCTAGAGGGTTAAACAGGTCAAGAAGGGGAGGAAGGAGGATATGGATAACTATAGACCGGTTAGTCTCACCTCTATCCTCGGGAAAACCTTTGAAAAAATTATTTAGGATCACATTTGTGGGAGTCCAGCAGGGAAAGCAATGCTAAAGGGCAACCAGTATGGATTCATAGCAGGTAGACCCTGTCTGACTAACCTTGTTTCTTTTTATGACCAGGTCATAAAATGTTTAGATGCAGGAACTGAGGTAGATGTCATCTACTTGGATTTTAAGATGGCCTTCGATGTGGTATCTCATCCTATTCTCACAGATAAACTGAGCGGCTGTGACATACATGATTACATGGTCAAGCAGGTGGCAAATTAGCTTAGGGGTCACACCCAGAGAGTGGTGGTGGATGGGTCAGTATTGACCTGGAAAGATGTGGGCAGTGGAGTCCCACAGGACTCGGTCCTTGGACTGGTGCTGTTCAGTGTCATTGGTGACTTGGATGAGGGTGTGGAAAGTGCTCTGTCCAAATTCACAGATGCTACCAAATTATGGGGTAAAGTTAACACACTAGAGGGTAGGGAACGAATCCAGATTCGTTCTGGACAGATTGGAAAAGTTGGTGGAGCAGAATAGGATGCAGTTCAATAAGGACAAGTGCAAGGTGCTGCACTTTGGGAGGAGGAATCACCAGCACGCTTACAGGCTGGGAGAAGACCTTCTCAGCAGCACGGCAGCAGTTGACACCAAGATGAACATGAGTCGTTAATGTGACAAAGTGATCAGTAAAGCTAACCGCACTTTATCATGCATTAGCAGGTGTATGACAAACAGGTCCAGGGAGGTGATGCATCCCCTTTATGCAGCATTGGTCAGGCTATAGTTGGAGTACTGCATCCAGTTTTGGGCACCGCACTTCAAGAGGGACGTGGACAACCTCGAGAGGGTCCAGAGTGGGGCTACTCCTATGGTTAGGGGCCTGCAGGCAAAGCCCCATGAGGAGAGATTGAGGGCCCTGGATCGCTTCAGGCTCCGCAAGAGAAAGCTGAGAGGAGATCTTGTAGCTGTTTATAAATTCATCAGAGGGGGACAGCAAGGAATAGGAGATGCTCTGTTTACCAGGCACCCCCATTTACTAGGACAAATGGCCACAAACTGGCAGAGAGCAGATTTAGGCTGGATGTCAGGAAGAACGTTTTTATGGTAAGGGTGACCAGAATCTGGAACGGGCTCCCAGGGAGGTGGTGCTCTCCCCTACCCTGGGGGGCTTTAAGCGGAGACTGGACTGGGTCGGCTGACCCCAGTGCCTTTCCTGCCCCGATTGAGACCCGCTGCCTTAGACCAGCACAGCTACAACCTACAGGCCTGTATGAACCCATGAGGCAGCTGACCAGTGAATATGAAGCTATAAGGCAGCTGCAAGGTGAATGTGAAGCGATGAGGCAGCTGACAGGTGACTATGAAGCGATGAGGTCATTGACCGGTGAAGATGAAGCGATGACGCAGCTGAATGGTGAGGTAGTTGAAAGATGAAGCTGTGACGTAGTTGACCGGTGAATATGGAGCTATGACGTAGTTGAAAGGTGAAGCTATGAAGCAGCTGACAGGTGACTATGAAGCGATGAGGTCATTGACCGGTGAAGATGAAGCGATGACGCAGCTGAATGGTGAGGCAGTTGAAAGATGAAGCTGTGACGTAGTTGACCGGTGAATATGGAGCTATGACGTAGTTGAAAGGTGAAGCGATGAGGTCGTTGGCGGGTGAATATGAAGCTGAGGCAGCTGAAAGGTGACCATGAGGCAGGTGACGGGCGAACACGGGCTGCGAGGCAGCTGGCCGCCCGGTGACTGCTGACCCTCTCCCCGCGGGGAGCAGGGCCCCTCTCTCAGCTCCCCCGGCCGCAGCCACGGAGGGTGGGCTGGCACCAGGCGGGTCCCAGGGCCCGGGCCGAGGCGCCCCCCCCGCGCCCATCACGCGGCTCCTTTAAGCCCCGCGCCGGGGCGGTCCGCACTGCATCGGCGGGAGGGGGCGGGGCGGGGCGGGGCGGCGCGGTCCGGTGCGGGGATGAGCGCACGAGCATGAAACATGGCTGCCCGGCTGTCAGCGGGGCCGCGTCCCCGGGCGGGATGCTGAGGAGCCCGCGCGGGGGTGCCACACGCGTGCGTGCGCTCGCCAGGAGGAACCCCAAGGTCACACTCGCGCCTTCCTCCTCCTCCTCCTCCTCCATGGGAGCCGGGGGCGAGGAGGGCGGCGGGCTGCGCGCGCGTGGCCGTGTGTGAAGACCGGGCTCCTCGCTCCCCGATGGAGCCGGGCAGCGTCCTGAGGCGCTGCTGCTTCTCCTCCTCCTCGCTGCTGCTGCTGGAGGCCAACAGCCGGCTGCTCCTCCACGGCTTCCTCTACCTGGTGCTGTACGCCCAGGTGTCCCAGGGCAAGCCCTGCGACAGAGCCTCTTGCTTCGCGGGCCGCTGTGTCAACGCCACCTGCCTCTGCGACCAGGGCTGGGTGGGAGACCAGTGCCAGCACTGCCAGGGCCGCTTCAAGTGAGTCTCGCTTCCCTTGTCCTTTCCCTGCATCGGCAGCTTGCGCCGAGCCTGCCGCAGAAGTTAGGGCCCTTCCCCGCCAGGTGGGACAGCCCCTAGGCGCAAGGGATCGGCGGGGAGAAGCTGGCAGCCTCGTCCGCGGACTCGCGACCTGTTTTGCAGAAGGGTCCTAACGGCATTTCCTTCACCTCTGTCTCCAAGGCTCCCTTTCCCTTCCTCCCCCCGGCTCTGACCGTCTTCCCTGCTCCTGTTTTGCCCCCTCCCCATTCTGCTCCTCACTGTGCACGGGCAGCAGAATAATAAAATCGATGAATAATAATAACAAGAATAACAGTAGCATCCATGGAAATAAGCACTCCCCCCTTCGTGATGGATACACCGTGGAGATAAATGACGCTTCGGCTTTTTGGAGGGAGGAGGAAATTGTGGCAGGACGGTTTGCAGGGGCCGAGTGGGTCGGTGGTGGATGTTGGCCGCGCGGCGGGGCGATACTTTCTCTCCGGTAGCCCCGTGGCTGGTGTCGTGGCTTTCCGGTGCTGTCTCCGTTGCACCGTTTTGCTCTATGAACTTGTTTAAAAAGGGGGCAGCAGAGCCTAGTGCATGGGGTGGGCAAAATGCGGCCCGCGGGCCGCATCCGGCCCGCGGGGCTCCTAAAAAGATGTAGAAAATTAGTATTTCTCTGTCTTTGGTTCCTGTCAAAAATGACAGGGCGCAAGGGCAGTAGGACCCAGGGGAAGCCCGGTGGGCTCCCACAACGGCGGGGCCCACGCGGCCCCACCCCCCAGCCGGAAGCCCCAGCCGCGGTTTCTGGGCTGGGAGCACGTGGCTAAGGTCAGGTAAGGGGGCACCCCGGGCAAGGAAGGAGCCTGGGGGGGAGTGGCACGCCCCAGGCCCGGTGTGCTGCGCTGCAGCTGCTTGCACCCCGCTTCGCTGCGAGCACCTGCAGCGCGGGGCACCGGGGGCGCTTCCCCGCTCAGCTTTTCCCTGGGTTTTAAGCCACCTTGTAGAATTCAGATATGTTATATTTGTCTGCTCCCGTAAGGATAAAACCAAATGTACAAACAACCCCCTGCCCCCCAGGCAGTTGTAGCTGAAAGATGCTATAAAACATGTAGTTACCATCGGTGTGTTTGCAGTGTTACCTCCTTACAGGATTTAAATTCTCCCTGAAGAGAGAATTTGGAAAAAAAGAAATATGGACTAATTGTTAAGCCCTATTTAAAACTTAGTAGAAATTGATTTTTCTGTCTTGGCAAATGAAGTTTAACTTGCATGGGGGGTAGGGGTGTGTGAGTACGTGCATGCACGTGTGCCCATGTGCAGGTTTTTTAAGAATCAAAGTTTCCTGCCTTGGATACCGACAAAGGGAAGCAGGCTCTGTTTGTCTGGGAAACCTAAGGAAGTTGGTTGTGAAACGTTTTGTCTGAAGTAAGATACTTATTCTGGGAAAGGAGCTATTACCTGGCAACTTTATGATTTGCTGTTTTGCGCCATAAGTGAGCTTATGACTTACTTGGAAAAGGGATGTTATTCCATTGTTTCATCAGAATGTTAACTTGATAATGGTAGTTATAAATTGATCTTGTACTATGTGTGTGTGTTGAGGATTTGGACCCAGTCATTGGTTTGTAGTCCTGTAATAAGTATTGTGCATGACATGTGGAGGCCCAGATGAATTTTCTCTGTAAAAACATGCTTGTGGAATGAATATTGCCCTCCTTTCTAGGAATTAATTGTTTTTTATACCTTGATGTCAATTTATCCTATCCTAATAGTGCAGAGGGTAAGGGAAATGTTAATCTTTTAATTATGCATTAATTACAAAGTATGAAACTTCCATTTTTGTTGGGTGATATTAGAATGCCTTTACAGGTATTTCCACTATATTTTAGTAAATTGGCATTCATTGTTTACATAAATTGCATTTGCTGGATGAGCTTAATGGGAAGAAGCATGACAGTTAGGCTTTGCCTCATGGCACTATGTTCACTTCTAGCAGAATACTAATAATCCATCCCCACCTAGAGGAAGGTCTGGCTGCATGTTGAAAGGACATCCTTTTCTTAGCTAAGCAGGCAGTGTTTAATAGATGGGCCCCAGGGTTTTTGGTGAAGTCCGGATACATTTGTTGCTCTGTTTTCTAAGGTGCAAATCCGTTAGAAGGTCACTGATAGCAACATTAAGATTTTGTCACAAGAGAAGCCTTTTGCTTATTTCAGAGAGCTGTTTTTAAGGATATGCTACTGTGGAAAAGTCACCCAAGTAGAGCATTTTGAATTTTTATATAAAGAACCAAAATGTTTCTGATTATTAAATACAAAAAATATGTAGAATAGTGTAGTAGTTTAGAGATTCATTCGATATGGCAGATGGTATAAGGTGGGGAACGGTATAAAATATTTGTCAGTATTTCACAGGACCAGTGGCAACCTTATTATCCCTTAAAGGTTGAATTATGATCCCTGGAGTCAGGGTAAGTGCCAAGACACCATCTCAGTCAGCACAGTATATATGCATAATTTCCCCACTTCAGCACCTATTTTCCAGCTATGTCATAAGATCTGTCTTGCAGCCACATGATTGAAGGTCTTTCTGACTTAGGTGGGAAATGGGGAGACTTGTTTGTTATGGTGGAACTGACCCATGTTTCCATTTGTCCATGCAGCATAAATGTGTACTACAGACATGATCAGTCTGTGACTGCTTTACAGTCTGTGGTCAACCAGTGGGGTTGGCTGTGTGTGACTTCCTTGTCATATACTGTTCTGGTCTACAAGAATTATCAAGAATGATTCAAGATGAATATAAGAGAAATGTTGTTAATAAGTGTGTAGGCTACAGTAAATGGAATAAAAATTTCATAGGTTGCAAATACTAAGTGTATAAATATTCATTAATGTAGGATTCTGTCTGTGACTTAGACCATTCCTGTATTGTTTTAAAGTGGTGTTTTATTCTTTAGTGACTTCATATATTGCCACCCAACGTTAAAATGCGCTGAACTTGACAAATACAGCTGAAAAACCTGTTACCTGTTTCTGGAGGCATTTAAGGTTAAGCTTACACAAAAAGAACAAGGATGTCTTATCAATATGTTTCCCGTTATGCACAGTGATATATAATTGATTATAGCTTTTTGAGACCTGCTTGTTGTCATCATGGTTGTTGTTGTTGTTCCCTCTCCAGCAAGTGGTGGAAAAAAATTACCTTGGAGGAAGGGCTCTATTTAAAGAAACTTGGGGCCATTAATTCTTATGTGAGGGAGTTTTTTGTAAATTGAGAAATAGCAGTCTAGCAGAGAAACATCAACAGTGATTGATCAATCTTAGTAAGCAGGTGTCAAAATTAATTGACAATTCCATGGTAACCTACCTTTTTCCCTATGGGGAAACTGTTAAGGGAGTAAGATTACTCTTTAAGTGCTGCACTGGGCTGGATGAAGGATGGATCTGGGGGGAAAAAAGGAACAGGTGAAAATAGTAACTAAAGCTTGTCTGAAGCACATCATTTGCTACTTTTCCAGCTTTCGTGTTTACACTTTGTAGTTTGTGTATACTAGTAAGGTAACAAAACACTTCACATTTGAACACTGCATTTACATGTTTGTTAGTTTCCAGAATGTTCATCTCCGAGCTAAACACTTTCTGGGCCTTGTTGATGTCTCATGGTGAATGCATTTATTTTATTTTGTACTTGTTTTGAACTTTAAGTTGCAGTTAAATTCAGATATGTTTTCTGCCTTTCTTATTCTGTTTTCATCTATTCAGCAAAATGCTAATTTGCACAATGCAGAACAATAGAAGGTGCATTCATTCGCATATGAAACAACACCCTTAACAAGTAAACAAGAAAAATAAATTCTGTTAGTTGTTTAATGGAGGTAGAGAGAGGTAAGAAAGGAACAGAGAAGCAGTGAGAGCTTGTAACAGTTCTTGGGGTGAGAACAGATTAAAACAGAGATTGAAAGCACATTGGTCAGTCTGTCTTCACCAGGTGGTTCCATTTAAATCTATTTATTGATTCAGGCTGGGGAAGGAACCTAGCTTTTCAGAAATGGTTGCTTAAGGATGTATCCTCACAGTTAAAAATCTCATTGAGTGTTAAGCAAAGTTTATCTTAGAATTTGATAGAAGCAGAGGCTCCTTTATCAATAAAGTCTTGGTAACTATGATAATTTGAGTAGCAAGACTAAGATCGGCAAACATAGAAAAGTGTGTGCGCATGTGTATATGTATGTATATGTTTGCTGATCTTAGTCTTAGTTTATCTATACTTTTTTCCTACTGCACTGGATTTGTTTAAATTTTACTGGCATTTAATTTCTACTTCGACCAAGTTCAGAGAGTGGTAGTTAGTCCATAAATTATGACTCTTCCCTGCCTTCTGTCTGATCTTGTTGTGAGAATAAAAGGGTGACTGCTATGTTTAAAACTTTAGAATGTTGTGTGTGCAAAACATGGCAATAGCAATATTGACATAATTGCACAAGTAATTGTGGTAAATGCATATTGAAACTGTAGGCACATGTGGTATTGAAATTTTGACAATTAAGCTCCAAGCTTATTTCTTCCCCCGTGCAAAGTATAGAAGTAACCTCTTTGTTCTAGGTCCAGCAGAACTGTCATCTACTTCGGTATTTGCCAGTTGAGATTCTGAGTCTTCTGTGAAGCTTTTTTAGATGTATTTTGGTTTGCATGTTATTGTATATCTTGGTCGGTGCCCAGACCTTGGTATACCATATTAACATTACGAGTAATGCTGTATCAGTTTCCTGAATTTCTGTTGACATCTTATCCCTTCTGTCATCTTTAGACAAGTGTGACTTTCTTGGGTAGCATCCATTGTGAGGAGCATAAGTAATAGGTTCCGTTTTACTAGTAACATTGTGAGAGATTTTCCTATTTCTAACCTGTTGTAACAAGTGTGATTCTTGGAGATGCTGCTAAAAATACTTCTCAAGTAAACTGTTTAACATTTCTCCCTAAAGGGAATGCAAGTAATAGTGAAATATCCAGCGATCAATTATCAGGCGCTGCTGTTTGGGGCTGGCTGGGGCAAGGGACACAACGGAGATAAAGAGCAGAATGCACTGGCAAGGAATTGGAACAATGGGGTATGAAACAATAATGCTGAAATAACTGTAATTGATTATTATCTTGGGTCTGGCTGCATGTCTCTGGCAGGATTACAAAAGCCCTATAACATGACACGTGTGTGCACGTGCAGTGTTAGTGATGGCCAGATCCTGTTCTGGTAAACTTGCATATTATGAGAGAAAGCTTACATGCAGTTTTCTTCGGTTACTCTGTTGTGAGAGAGGAGAAAAATAGTTTTCCACAGCAAAATCAGCACTCATCTTCATTTCCAAGATAGAGCAAGTGCAACAGGGGCTGAAGGCTTAAAGTGGACCCTTGCAGTGGTGTAACTAGGGTGGGGTGACGGGGACAGTGCTCCTGGGCACCAATGAGGTGGACACTGCAATGTCTAGGAACATACATTAGGCTTGTCTCTGGACAAATTGTGCCTGTGTTTGTCCCATAACAGAAAGATCCAGGGTTTAGTATGTGGCTGAATGTACTGTCACTCTTCTAATTCATGGGATAACCATTCAGATGTGCTATGTGATGTCCTGGGTTAAATTATTAGTACTTTTCATCCTGTGAGCCTTTTAGGATTTATCCTGGGACAACAGACACGGACATCTGAATGATTGCACTTTGTTTCAGCACGATGTTTTTCTTTGGATAAATGCAGTGTCTGTTTTGGATCCTTATCATTGAAACTATTTGCACAAGGCAAGGGACGATTGTCTCATTAAAGAACCTCGGCACTGGAACAGGACAAGTTTATGAGGACAGAAGAAAATCATTAACTTGTGACTTTTTTAAGGCATTTGCTAATCTCTGCTATATCCTATAGTTTTGCAAACTATTGGCCTGATTATGTCTCTTAGATCTGTAGATAGATCAACCACTCTGCCCATGGATTTTCTCTCTTTCAGGTGCAAGAGAGTACTGTTTTCTGCCAGAGTAGTGATTCTCAGCTACGGTGCTGTGACCTTGGGGTACCTTGAGATCCTTTTAAGAGTGTTGTGGGCCACTACAGCTTGTTACTACAATTAGGTGTGCGAACATGACTGACAGGATGAACCCAGAGATTTCAGATAGGAATCCATACTGTTGAAGACATTTTGACCTGTTGTCTTTCTGAGCTGTCTGCTTTATTATTTTTCTGTAGTCACAAAAATGAGTGAAAACCAAGAGCTGGCATTTTCCAAAGGTTCCTCAAATCTAAAAAGGTTGAGAACCACTACTCCAGAGGAACAACCACGTGTTATGGTATACTCTGCAGCAGGAAATGGAAACCGGGTCGGAGATAGGAGGGCCAGGGAGACTTGAATAATCTTCATCAAAACTTACAAGTTTTAAAAAAGTGTGCATCTCCTCAGTAGCATTTCAGTTCTCTCTCCTGCCTTTGGGGAGTTTGGAATAACTGAGGTGAATCCTTGATTTTTTTGAGGCTTCAGTTGAATCACGTGATCAGATATGTAGGGTGAGCAACATGGAATCATGGAATTGTAGCATTGGAAGGGACCTGAAGGATCATCTGATGCAACATCCTGCTATTCCTAAACTTGCTTTTATACAAAAGTGCAAAGCCCTTAGATGTACAGTGTATTGCAGATCACTGATTGTTCAGGTTTAGAGTTTGTGGGCCATGTATATTCCTGTGGGGATAAAAGGAGTAACCAGTATCCTGTTCCCTTATATTATGATGTAAGGAAATTGCTATAAGACAATTTTCATAAAGTGTTCCTTCCACTTAAATCTCTTTCTTAATGGCACTTGCATTATCTAAATTTAAAACTATTTTTCTTTTTGTAGAATAGTTAAGTGTTCTTTTTATCATTTGAAGATGATGCAATTTGTAAAACAACCCCCAACTGTAGCAATGCTGGGAAGTTTCATCTGCATCATTAAATGTTACAGTTGGAACTTAACTGGGATAATTGCAATGATAAAATCATAAAACAAAAGCAATATTTTTTTTCTGTGAGTTTCTTCACATTTACTTAAAGAGTAAATATGACACTATCTTGTAGTGTAGACTACATGACTGAATTAATATTGCAGTTAGAAGTCAAATGTGAAATTGCCCATTTTAAACGGTGCCAGTGTAACAGAGTCAAGATTTCTGTAGTCTAGAAGTATAATGTATGAATTTACACACTTTTTTTGTTTAGTTCCCTGGATAGATTGTTTTGTCCTGATTTTGAAACTCCTTTAGTGACTAATTATGTTTCTGATGCTGCATTTTCTCTCTGGCTTGTTTCTGCCTCTTTGTGATAATATAATTGGCTATATTGTTCTTTGTATAGAGTTATTTATCTCTAGTCAATGTTATTGGCTTTAAAATATTTTACAATTAATTGGACTACCAAACTATTTATATTATGTTTATGCCATAGTGTTTAAATGTAGTTTGTTTCTCTCTCATTAGCTTTTCATACTTCCTGTTTTGAGAAGTATTCAACCAGCACTGACTTTTAATAGGGATTTTATTTTCAGTAGCTATTGGAAGTGGCAGACTTTTTCTTGCTTAGCCAGAGTTGTGGTTGGCCCCATTGGACTAAATCTCATATAGGAAGCTAGACAGTTCTACAGTATGCTGCAAGTGAACTCAACTTCAAGACTGCATCTAAACAGGGCTTTTAAACATATTAAACAACCTCAGTAGATGGGATTGAAAGGTCCACTTCTTTTGCCTGCGGAGACATACAGCATGTTGTAATTGGTTATTTTTGAAAAGAGCTTTGCTTCAGGTTTGTAAAAGATTCCCATTTCATGTAGAGTAAGGCAGGGGGTTGGACTAGATGACTTCTTGAGGTCCCATCCTCTGAGCGATTTTTTTTTTTTTTTTTCAAATCAATTTGTACAGCTCTGGCAGACTGGAGCATAGTAGTGAAGGGTTTGTGAATTAAACTTTGCTTTTTAATGTACTATAGTTTTTGAGACCTGGTGGGATAGTAAGAAATATTCAACTTAAGTCATTTAAGTCTTCAAGATAGATTAGTGAATGGTACTCTCAAGAAATGAGCTCTAATTTATTGGCATTCAGACAGAGATGATTGAGATACTTTTTGGTTCCTACATTTTCCTTGGTTTCACTTTCATTTTTTTGGTAGCAGGCTGGCCTTTTAGGTACCTGGTATAAAAGAATCAAGTTTTTTTGGTTATTAAGCTTTGTCTGCAGGTATTTCTAGAGTCACTTTCTAAATTAATTTGTGGATATTATCTTTAATATTTTTAGGAAATCATGTAAATCGTCTTACTTGTTTTGCCCTTGACCAGCCAACTTTTGTACACAAACTTCTTGATGCAGATATTAAAAGGGCTATCAAATTTTATTAGCCTAGGCAAAGCCCTTTAAATTTAAAACTTTGTGGATCATATAATGCCATCTGCTGAGGCCAATATGAGCAGAGCAAAGTGGCCTTGAACTATGCTTTGAGTCATAACAGAAAAATAGTATTCAATAAGAAAAGCAATCTAGAAATACCAGGTTTAAATTGATTATAGGTTGTCTATCCATGAGTTGTTACGAGTTGAACTAAAATTGGTTACACATACCTCTTGAACGGCTACAGCTGATAACTTTAGACAAGGAATGAAATCCTGAATCCTTTAATGTTGGTTGCAAAATTCCGTGGGGTTTGTCTTTCATTTTAGCAATGTGACACAGACAAGTATTCCATTGACTTAAATGGGACTACTTTTGTGTAAGGGCTTATGCATTAAAGTTGCACTGCTATAAGCTAAAGTGTTAATATTAATTGATGGTCCTTATGAAGATCATCTTATTTTGGTTTTATAAAGTCTGTTTTCTTTTTTACAGGAGTCTATTAGGAACAGGTTTTAGTTGATGCTGAAGTCTTTGATTCTGTGCACAATGCAATGAAAAGTAGTTGCCCTTGTTTTTTCTTAATTTTTTTTCCTAATTTGAACGACTGTTTTTTACTTAAATTTTAGAAGGCCAGCTTTATGTCATGTTCACCAGCTTGTCTAACTTTATCCCAACTATACAGTTTGTGTAATAAAAGAGATAACCCAGGAAAATCCTTGCCCCTCACATTGTAGAATAAGCATTTAAATATATTTATTCTAAATTTTAAAAAAATCTCATTTTAAGTGGTGTAAGCATAAATTAGTTTGACACGGTAGACTTCTGTTACTGCAAAATAAATACAAACCATGCTAAAAGAAGCGGTTCTGAAACAAAAGAATCCTTTTTATTTAAAGAATAGATTTGATAAAATAAATAAAAATAAGTTTCCAGGCCTGTAACTTTATCATAAAATTGTAGTTGCTTGTAGATGTAGAAATGTGTGATCTCTGACTCATAAAGGGTATAAAGCCAGAAGGGGAAATGTGATCATCCTGTCCTACTACCCACATAACATAGGCCATAGGACTTCTCTGAATGTATTGCTGCTTGAACTGGAACCAATACTTTAGGACAGTGGTCTCCAAAGTGGGGTGCGTGCACGCCAGGGGGTGTGCCAGACGATCCGTTGGGGTGCGGGAAGAAAATATTAGAACTTCTATTTAGATGTATATTTATATAAATGTACATATATTGGGATGCGTGCTCAAAAGTTTTTTACTGATGAGGTGTGCGATCAAAAAAGTTTGGAGACCACTGCTTTAGGAAGCATCTAATCTCAACATTTAAACATTGTCAGTGGTAGAAAATCCAGCACAAGCCCGTGTAACTTTTTTCTCTCTATGATTTAAATAATGTGTGGCTTATTTCTAACCTGAATTTGTTTGTTAAGTCACTGGATAAAAATAAAGTACTAGTACTAAGAGCAGAGACTTGGGTCTCCCCTCCTAGGTGAATGCCCCAGCTGTTGGATTGCAGTCATTTTCCTAGTTGTGTGCTCTCTGGGCCAGTGAATCTTATTTATTTATTTATTTATTTATTTATTTATTTATTTATTCTTTTTTGTGGAACAACTTCAGGAGAGAGAGAGGGATTTTTTTCCCCCACCCCACCCAGTGGATTAAGGAATGGGGCTACCTGCTCCCTCCTTTCCATCCCTCCCACATGCACGCTTTGGCTGTGAACTCATCAGTTGATTGGGACAAGATCTGTTTTTGCGTGGCTTAAGCTTGGAGAGGCAGAGGAGAAAGGTGGTGGTGAATGTTACTTTGTTTTGCCCTTCCCTTTTCTCCCCCTTCCTGCTGAATTCTCTAGCAGGAGAAAAGAGGGGATGAGTAGCAGCAACAGTGCTTGCCCCCTGGGCTCTGAAGCCACATGAAAACAGGAGCTCTCTCCAGACCCTTGTGTTGAGAGCTCATGAGTAGTACAGCCGAAAGGGGGTTGCAACTGTGCTGCACCCCTTGTAGATCCACCCTTGCTAGTCCCAGAATAGGCTTCCTGGGAAGTGGCAGATATTAATTTGAATTTTTTCACATGGAGAAGGGAATTGACATGGGGTCTCATAATTTAGGCAAATAATGTCACCATGAGGATATAATATAAATACCGCAATCTGGTAGAATCACCATCTATTAATGCAGCTGCTGTTTCCTTTTAAGCACAGGCAGTAATGCATTTTGTGTGGAGCCTGAAAACATAATAATATATAGGTTAAATGTACCCTGGGCGCACTTTTGGATTGAGTCCCTTGGGATCTTTAGGCAGAGGAGCACCTAGTTTCTAAATCCCAACAGAGCTTAGATGTGAATTCCAAACTGCTTAGCAGTGTCAAAAATAATAACAGATGGCTAAATTTCCATTCCGCTTCTCTTCCCCTCTGTGCCAAGTCTCACCTTTCATGCATTCGGAAAACAAATCTGCTTGTCCTGCTATATCACTATAGATATGTACATCTTTTATGGCTTGATTTCAGGCTGTTCAACTTTTGGGCAGCTGAGAGTTGTATACCATATGGGCCAGAGGCCCCACACAATGTGGACAGGTGGGCACCCTTCTCTTACCCAACTCTCCAACCATGTGGGCTGCCTAGTGTTGTCCCCCCCCCACCCCACTATGTGGGCAGCTTTGCTCCCCCTTCTTTCAGTTGAGTGGGAGGGGCTGGGCAACTGCACACAAGTCACACAGTGTGGGCAGCCTAGTTCTCCCCTCCCTCCATCATGCAGGCTGCTTCTCCCACCCTTCCCCTTCCGCTTCCCCTTACCGCAGCACAGGTGGCCTGGCTCTAACCCATCCACCCCCTTCCTTAGCCTTGCAGGTGACACCAAGCTGGGTGGTGCAGTAGATGCACTGGAGGGTAGGCACGGCTAGAGTTTGGAGACATCTCGATAAATTGAAGGATTGGTCCAAAATAAATCTTATGAGGTTCCAGAAGGACAAGCACCATGTCCTGCACTTAAGAGGAACAGTCCTGTGCAGTACAGCTGGGAGGGGACTGGCTAAGCAGCAGTTCTGCAGAAATGGACCTGCGGATTACAGTGGATAATAAGCTGAATGTGAGCCAGCAGTGTGCCCTTGTTGCCAAGAAGGCTGATGGCATCCTGGGCTGCATTAGTAGGAGCAGTTCAGGGGAAGTGATTGATCCCCTCTTTGGCAGTGGTGAGGCCATATCAGGAGTATTGTGTCCAGTTTTGGGCCATTTACTGTGGAAGTGGACAAATTGCAGAGAGTCTAGTAGTGGGCAATGAAAATAGATCTGAGGTCCCTTCCAAGCCTAATTTTCTTTGATTCTATGAAAATGGTTAGGGGGCTGGAGGACATGACTTGTGAGGAGTGGCTGAGGGAACTGGGCTTATTTATTTTGGAAAAAGAGAAGACTGAGGGGGGGATTTAATAGCAGCTTTTACCTGAAGGGCGGTTCCAAAGAGGATGGAGCTGGACTGTTCTCAGTGGTGGGAGGTGACAGAACAAGGAGCAGTGGTCTCATGTTGCAGCAAGGGAAGCTTAGGTTGGATATTAGGAAGTACTTTCTCACAAAGAGGGTAGTAAAGCACTGGAACAGGTTATCCAGAGATGTTGTGCAATCTCCATCTTCAGAGGTTTTTAAGACCCAGCTAGACAGAATGCTGGCTGGGATGATCTAGTTGGGGATGGTGATGCTTTGAGAAGGGGATTGCACTAGATGACTTCTGAGGTCGCTTCCAACCCTAATTTTCTCTGGTTCTAGGATTACCTACCTGCTGTGTAGGAGGAGCAACTGGGAGGGGTGGTGGCAGCTGTGAGGGAGTTCATGGGCTGGCTGCGTGATAACACTTTGAGGGCTGTGTGTGGCCCGTGGATTGCCAGTTGGATAGCCTGGATTAATTGAGTGAGTAAGGTTTATGAAGGATGATGATGTTCACTAGGTTCGTTGTCTCTGTATGGAGTATTCAAAGGTTCACATTAGGTTTATATTCGTTCTGACAAAATTCAGTTGTAAGTATGTGAATTTAGCTGGTGACAAAAAACTTGGGAAGGTCACAGAGAGCGTATTTTAAAATGTGTCATGACATGTTTTTTTATCCTGTTTGCAGGAATGTTGATTATTTTACATACTGTTTCAGTCCCATTACAAACTGTGGTAATGCATTTGTTTGATATGGTTATGCAGGATGCTGATTTGACCTCTCTCTCTCTTTCTTTTTCTTTTACAGTTTGAATAAGCAATAGCATAAAAGAAAATTCAATCCCTTGTTTTAAATACCCTAGGATATTTCAGTTTTGTAAATTTGTATGTGCTGCCTACAGGGAAGGATTGTGATTATGATCCAAATAGCATTTGGGAGTTGATTCTTGTTCCCACCAGGCAGTAAATTATTGGTGTCATTTAGTTTAGCTTTTACTATCTGCCTAGTATAAAAAAGTAAGATCTAGGGAAGATTCTGTTTTTAGAAGTTATTACCGTAGCTGTTGTCATTTTCTTAAATATGTGGAAATAGCGTAGTGAGATGTATACTACTATAAATATGTTTGTATGTTCTTTCTGAGGGTTTCCTTCTCTGTTATAAAAGTGTTGGGCATTGTTTGTGCCACAAATGCATCCAACTACCAATGAATGGATTTTGAAACTTCTTTCCTTGGGAAGATGAACATCTAGAAGTAACAGGCAGGTAGAGTTGTTCTAGGTATTTTAGATGAGCCAGAACTCAAACTCTAGTCACACTTCCTTTTTTTAAAATTATTGGTATGGTAACTTGCTCAGATGTCATTGTTTTCAAATTCAGCTTTACGTTTCCTATTATAAATGCATTTCAAGCTGTGAATATTTATTTTTATGCTGTGATGGGTGAGAAACGTGGAGAACCTTCCATGGAAAGAGTAGATAAAAAGACTTGAAAAACTCTGAGCTGTGAAGGCGGGGAACAACTGGTGTATATGCCTTGTGTCTGCATTTTAGTCTCGGATAACTGTTTTTTCACAGCAGTTTACCACTTTCCCTCCTCTCTAGGAATGAGAAAATATAAGAGTACTTGCTGCATTCAGCTCTCCTGGAATCCCAGTGTAACTTATAACAGCAGACAAAAATTATATAAATTACCATGCTATATGTGTTTTCTATGTCTAGACCCTAAGTTCCACAAGCTAATCCTTGAGACCCAAAGCCACTTTAAACATCCAATTTGGTTTTTTTAAATGGAACATTCATAGTAATATTAGCTAGAATATTCATAAATGGGTCTGAACTGCAGTGTTTGGATCTGGGGCTTGGATGTGGGTTTATAGTGTAGGACAGCTCATGTATCTCATTATTTTGTTAACAGGAGGAATAAATCCATTGATCCTGGTGACACCAGTAAATCCAAACTCCAGTGACTTCAAAGTTACTCCACATTTTGGCCAATTAATTTGAGAACAGATTTTGACTAATGGTGCAGTGAAAGTTGGTAGTAAATGAATGATGCACAATTTCTGTATGGCTAAAGGGACAAAAAAGTTTTATCCTTAATTTAGTGAAAAACAGAGTAATTCAGAAATGCTATGTGAAGGAAGGAAGGCTGTGCTGAAAATGTGCTTTGTTAGAGAGCACTAGAGACTGATTCAGGCTTGAGTTGCATCAAAATGTGGGCACAAAGGATGGTAATAATATATGAGAGTGAGGTGATTGGGGAATATCCTCAGTATATTCTTTTTATGTCAAATATAGTATTTTTTGAAGGATGGAGTGTTAGTGAGAAAAATAGTTTAAAAATCTGTTAGCAGAAACAAAGAATCTATGGATTCAAGTTCATATATTATTGAAAAACAAATTTCTGTTAGCAGCAAAATTTAAAAGTGGCTGTGATCTTCAGTCTTGTAGGTAAGTTATGAGAGATCTCTTCCATCTTTTTTAAAGTGATGGAAATGAGTAGGTAAAGGTTGGTGATTTCTGGAAGTGGGTAGGTAAAACTGATACACCTGTGTATGCTTGGAGCCATTTTACCATCACAGGTAGAAGCACAACTGCATTTGACACTAAATGATAGCTAGGACATAGGGCCCTGACAGAAGTGACATTTTGTCATCCGATTGGCCCACTGAAAGTGCTTTACAGCCATTGAAAGAAGTGCATGGTTCCAGAGCGCTTTAAAAGTACCTGTATAATGCAACAATGATGATGGCTCTCCGAAGGGGCTAGGCTAGGGGAGAGATGCTGCAGACTTACAGCCAGCTCCAAAGTGGAGTTTGAATTCCCCTCCTTCACCCAACAGAGAAAGTTCATGGGGCAGTGGGTCACTGTAACTCATGGTGCTTTCTGTGAAGCATCATGCGTTACAGCAGAGAGAGGCCCCTCTGTCAGCACCCTTAATCCCACTTTGACTTCACCAACAAGCCAAAGTGGGAAGATCACAAAAATGTTGCAAAGATCAAAAAGCTTTGAGTACCAGCAAAATTAGTACACTTTGTTTGCAAATAAAATGACAGCTATGTTCCAGGCAGGAGATGATGTTACTTTTAATACACTCTGAAAATAAGTATTTTTAGATAAACAGCACCATGCCTAATGCAAACAAAGCAGCATGCTATTCTGTAGGAAGCTAGTTCTATGCAGATTATAAGCATAATCATTTTGATATTCACAGAGTGCCCCAACTCCTGTCACTAGTGTCCCCATTAATTTGGCATCCAGAGCTTGTGCCAAATACGCTGGTTATTCGCACCACTTGTGGCACACGTTGGAGGCCATGGCTGTTCTAAAGGATGATTTTAAAATGTTAACTGGAGCTGAAAGGTGTTGCTGAAACTGACACGAAGTACTTGAAGAAGCAGTTAGTTTTGAAAACCTATATTATACCTGCACTTGTGCACACAGATGTGACATTAGTATTAAGATGTTTTAATTAAAGACTTTGTTCTTCAGTGCATCATAAAATGTACTATGGCTCTGAGTCCTAAAGTAGAAGGCAGGCTAGATTTGCACCTCGATAGACTACCCTAACTCTCTCCAATGTCGTAGAGTAAAACCTTTCATTTTATAGTACTTCATTTTATAAGCATAGTATGTTCTTATCTATTTTTAAAAAATTTGTGGTATTTTTCTAGCAATTTTAATTTCCATGTGATGGAAGTTTTGTGTTTTTAAAGAAATGTCTATATTAATGGAAATTCTTCCTTCCCTCCTCATTTCTATGTTGTGCTTTTACACTTTGAAAATTTACTGAAGTTTGCAACTTAGAATAAAAAATGACTTGGGGAGGAGGTGGGTAAATATAATTAGCCTTCTTACATGTGAGGAATCCGATGCTATATAATATGTCCAGGTTTACACACAAGGTGTGACAAGACAACAGTGAAAACTGGTCACTTCGTAGAGCCCCATCCAGTGCCAGGCTTACTCTTTCTTTACTGGAAAACTATACATCTAAATTATTTATAATACAAATAAATTATCTTTTGTTTTCACTGGAGTACTTTGATTTTTTTTTTTTTTTTTTTTGAAGGAAAAAAATATAATAAGGCGTCGAGCTGTTTATTCAACATAGCAAATGCCTATCCATATGTCGTAACTAAGAGTAAGTTAAATCAGTTGTTGTATACTTATTTTGCACATAGTGGGTACACATTGTGCACTTGTTAGCAAATGTGTTAGTCCTATGTGTGAGAAATGAAATGATCATAAGTAGGGGTTGATCCAGGAGGAGTATGGTTGCACCCCACTTTTGCTGTGTGCCAAATGTGCACCAAGTTCTCTGAGCTCATAAGCATATCAGTACATTTCCTAATGAGAACTCTGCATGTTGTGTATGCTCTGGGCTCATCAGCTGGTTGGTGGTGGGTCTGGCTGAAACCACTGCTTCTATGCAGCTCTGGAGTCCAAGAGGACCAAAACTGCTGTTTGTCCCTCCTTCCTCCTCTTCCTTCTCCTTCTTTTCTTGTGCTCCTTCCCCCTCACCCTTGCTGAGTTGAGCAGCAGCAGGGGAAAAGGGGACAAGCAGCAGTCCTCAGTCCTTGGGCTCTGCAACCGCATGAAAACAGCAGTTGAGCATTGCTCTTTGCCCCCTCTTTCCTCTTGCTGATGTGTTCTGAGATGGGGCAATGCGATGCTGCGGCTAGTAAAGCGACCAAAATGCTGGCGTGCATCCATAGATGCTTCTCGAGCAAATCCCGGGACGTCATTCTCCCCTTGTACTCGGCCTTGGTGAGGCCGCAGCTGGAGTACTGCATCCAGTTTTGGGCTTCACAATTCAAAAAGGATGTGGAGAAGCTTGAGAGAGTCCAGAGGAGAGCCACGCGCATGATCAGAGGTCAGGAAAACAGATCTTACGATGACAGGCTGAGAGCCATGGGACTCTTTAGCCTGGAAAAGCGCAGGCTCAGGGGTGATCTGATGGCCACCTATAAGTTTATCAGGGGTGACCACCAGGATCTGGGGGAACATCTGTTCACCAGAGCGCCCCAAGGGATGACGAGGTTGAACGGTCACAAACTCCTGCAAGACCGTTTCAGGCTGGACATAAGGAAGAATTTCTTTACTGTCCAAGCCCCCAAGGTCTGGAACAGCCTGCCATCGGAGGTGGTTCAAGCACCTACATTGAACACCTTCAAGAGCAAATTGGATGCTTATCTTGCTGGGATCCTATGATCCCAGCTGACTTCCTGCCCTTTGGGCAGGGGGCTGGACTCGATGATCTCCCGAGGTGCCTTCCAGCCCTAATGTCTATGAAATCTATGAAAGGGAATGGGAGAGTGAATGGTGCTGACAGTCAGCCCCTAGGGTCCAGAGATGCATGAAAGCAGGGGCTCTGACTGGACCAGGCGTGGGCAAAATATGGCCCATGGGCTTTATCCAGCCCACGAGGCCATTCTATCCAGCCTAAAAAAAAATGTAGAAAATTAATATTTCTCTGCCCTTGGTTCTTGTCAAAAATGGCATGAAGCAAGGGCCATAGGACCCAGGGGAAGCCCGGTGGGGTCCAACAACAGCAGGGCCTGCCCAGCCCTGCCCCCCAGCCAGATGCCCCAGCTGCAGTTTCTGGGCTGGGAGCCTCAGTGCGGGAAGTGGAGGGGTAAGTGGGGGGGACCCCGGGCAAGGAAGGAGTGCAGGGGGAGGAAGCGGCCCCTCCCCACCCATGCCTGGTGTCCTGTGTTGCAGCTGCTTGCAGCCTTTGTGGGGCTGCCTGTGCCTGCTCCAGACAGCCCCATGTGGGCTGCGAGCGCCTGCAATGTGGGGCACGGGCTGCTTCCCCCCCCCTCCCCCTCGTGCTCAGCTTTCCCCTGGGCTCCTTCTCTGCATGGAGAAAAGTGGCACCTTGCTTGCTCCATGGCCAGTGCCCCGCACTGCCGGCACTTGCAGCCCACGCGGGGCTGTTCAACGCAGGCACGGGCAGCCCCAGGCAGGCTGCGAGTAGCTGCAGCGTGGGGCGCTGGACATGGGGTGGGGCGGGGCTGCTTTCTTCCTCCCAGACTGGCAGTGGGGCGGGTTACAAGCTGGTGCTGAGTGCGGGGAAAAGTGGCCCTTCGCCTGCACCATGGCCAGTGCCCTGCGCTGCAGCCATCTGCAGCCTGCATGAGGCTGCCTGTGCTGTTCCAGACAGCCCCACATGGGCTGCGAGCGCCTGCAGTGCATGGGGCAGGCGAGGGGACACTTTTCCCCATGCTCAGCACCAGCTTCTTCCCTGCTGGTGAGGAGGGGGTCAGGGCTGTGCGCTGCCCCCTGCCTGTACCATGGGTTTGGTGGGCACTGGGTGTGAGCGGGTGGGGAGCCAGTGGGAGCATAGGGCCCGTGCTGGTGGGGCCAGAGCAGGGTGGCAGGAGCATGGGGTCCTAGCTGGCAGGGGCTCTATGGAGCCAGGCCAGCTTCCCCCTTCCTGCTGGTGCAGCCCAGCCTGGCTCCACAGACCCCTGCCGGCCTGTTCCCTACTCTGGGCCCCACCGGTGCTGGCCCTAGGACGTTGGTCCCAAGATGGTGACCAGGGGGCAGGACACCTGTTAAGGGGCGGGACTACCTATGTGGCCCTCGACAGGCTGCCAAAACTGGGTAAGTGGCTCTCTGCCCAAAATAATTGCCTGCCCCTGGGCTATCAACCAGATGCATCAACCAGATGGTGAGTTCAGAGATTGTGGCATACACAGAGGTCCTGGAGGAGATGCACTGACATGGCGGTGAGCTTAGTGAGCTCACTGGCATCCAGGATCATGGTAAGAGGTGTGAGCTTTTGTCACTGCACATGCACAACACTGCTGGGGGAAGTAGCTGCACCCCTCCCCTCTTGCTCTGCTCTTGGATCTGCACATGTTCATGTGTTTGTTCACAGGCTTAATGAGAAGTGCAGAGTGCTTTTAGTTTGCATGATTAGGAAATTGTAGGATTAGGTTCTGAGTTCATCACATGCCATTACTCATAGCTAAGGAACTACCCAATTTGCGATTTTTGTGATTTTCTTGGAAAGTGCAAAAAAATTCAGTTTGTGTGATTGCTGTGAAAACTGGCATTCAGCGGAAGGGGGGGAGTTCTAAAAATAAGCTGCTTGCTCCCCAGTGGGAGGCCGTCACTGTTGTGGCCTGGCCTTGCAGCCCATCAAGGCAGGAAGCCACCGGCATGAAGGGAGGTGGCCAAGATGGCAGATACCTCCGCTGCTTCCCTCTGCTGTTGACTGATCAAGAGAGCTGCCTTTTTCTGCAGCTCTGCCCCTTGGTTCTGCCCCTTGTCACTTATTGACCGCATGAAGGGCAGCCCTCTTCACCAGTCAGCAGCAAGGGTCAGGGCCACCAGGGCTTCTTGACCAATCAGCTGGGGGAGGATGGGGCGGGGTGCAGAGGGGCTTGCCACAAAAAGACTGCAGAAATGGCTCCAGGTGCTGTAAGTGGCTCATGATTTCTACTTCACCTCCATGCGCTTTAAGTAGATCTCTCCTCAGTCATGCTGATAGCTGGAGAAAATCTGCAAATCTATTTTGGCTGGCTTTTAAAATGATGATTAAAAATTGAAACTGTAATGAGCCTGAATAATAGATGTTTTAAAAATTAGTCTCTCAGAATTCAGTGTTTCTTTTGTTTGTGGTACAGCGGAGCCTTTGTTTAGTTCAGCAAAGACTGTATCTGAAATAGGATTTGAATGACAGCATTGTTTTTGCTGGGGTACTTTTCTTTAGTAAAGGTTTAAGTCCAAACTTGGGTCTAGGAAGCGTTACCTGTTATTTTTTAAAGTACATTTAAAGTTCTGGCATACAAAAGGCTTTTTTCTTGTTGTGAAGAGTTCAAAGCAGTTTCTCAACACATCTCCTATTGACATCTGTTGAACAAAGCAGGCAAGGACATTTCTAGATGTGCATAGTTCCTTTCTTGAGATTTAAATATAGCACTTACAATTATTGATGGTTTATTTATTTCTTAAATAGTTCTTATTTCAGTGATTACCATAATTTCACGCATAAAGAACACCCTGGCATAAGAGAGACTTTCTTTTTGAAAGGCAGAATGAAGGAAAAAAGATCTTTCCTTTTAATGAGTAACTGAGTAGCAGCACTTTGGAAAGTCTTGTCAACTGATCAGCAGGTGAGGGGGGGAAAAAGGCTAATATTCTGTTTTGGAGTGTCAGCTTCTCTATCTGGTTCACTGGACTACTGGAAGGCACCCAAAATTGGACCTTTTAGCCCTTCTGGGCTTGGCCGTTGGGGGTGAGCTTGGCTTGCTGCCACTGGACCCCATACTCCTGCTGGTCCCTGCACTGCCCCTGCCAGTATAGTAGCTGCTGTGGCAGCCCTCCTGCCCCAGGTTGGATCTAGCACAGGGACCCAGTTGAGTTGGATATCCCTGTTCTGTTTATTACTTTCTCTGAAAAAAGTTCTCTAATGCGAGTACTGTGCATTGGTTGATCTTCTGACCTTATGCTAGCATCTTTTGGTTTCAATTTCTTTTTTTATTAAAAAACTTCAAGTTGTACCCTTTGTAGGCATGATGGGGAAACTTCAGTGTGTTTGGAAGTGGTAGTAAAGCTTATATCCAAGTAGTTATTTTTCTGTGCCGTGCAATATAGGCTGTAACAATATTCAGTAACCACCAGAACATACTGCATACATGGGCTTGAAACTCGCTCTCTTTCTATTGTTAAATCTCTGGAGTATAGCGCTTGCCCTGCTATATAAAAGAACTGTTTTGCTGTGTGTCTAAGGGGAAAATAACTGTTTTATTTTTTACAACTTAGTGTAAAAAATACAGGAAATAGGATATTTTAATGTACTTTTAGCCAGAACTGTGTTTGCATGTGTGTGCGCGCATATACATACATGCACATGTGTTTTCTTTAAATCACTGATTTGATTTGATTTTAGTGTTTTGCTTTCTTTTAAATTTGAAAATGTGGAATCTGTAAGGGTTCCCCACCAAAACTTTTTTTTATAACACACATGGATTTTGTTATTAGTGTTGGAAATTTAGGAGTTGAACTTCTGCAAGGGTTTTCATCGAGAATTATGTGATGGGTAAAGTAGCATTTTTGGAAATGTTGAAATTCCGACAGTCGCGAGTATTGTTTGATTGAATATTGTATAGAGCAAAATTCAGTGGATGTTGCCTCGCCCCACCGCTTGCTTTATAAGCTGTTCATATTTGTAGCAAATGGGGGATTGTGCTATTTTAAATGAGCAAACTATATTTGATGTTTACATACTAGGAATAAGCCTCTATAAGCTATACTCTCTCACTCAAATGCATGCCGGTTGTACTAATTACTGCAACAAAATTTCTGTTGTACTAATTACTGCAAGACTAGTAAACTACAGCAAAATGAAAGGATTTGTGATGTAAAAGAATATGGAAAGAAATTGGAAATACGGAAAGAATATGGGAGTCTACTCATTATATAAGCATAACTGATGATACTATTTTATGGAAGAATTCCATATTACATGGCTACCACTTCATTAAGTTAACCAAGGAAAAAATAATTTGTATAGTCAGCCTCTGAAGTGTCCATGCTTTTTAGATACTGTAATCTGTTTATAAACCAGTCATTGCATTTGGAAGCATTTTACAATGCATTCACCTTCATCCAATTTACTCGGAGTATTTCATCAGATACTCTTTATTAAGTTTTGTCATGAGAATCTAAAGAATCTTGTAGTGATACTGCCAATATGGAGCTTAATCTAATAACTGATTTATTATCTTCATTGCTATTAACTCTGAGCAATATAAGCATCTGCTGAATATGTAGAGTAAATGGGACCACTTATAGTTAAAGTTAGGCACATATTTGAGTGTCATGATGAAACAGGGTCATAGTTGATGTGTTCATGATTTAATTCACTAAGCAGTTCATTAAAAATGTGATACTTGAAAAAACTGGTATGATGATCAAGTCTGATGTCCATGTTCCCATTACCCTCTCTAAAGTGATATTTAAATGCCATAAAGAAATAGTAATCTAAATTTTTGTTTTAAAAGAAAGAAAACTAGCTTTGCTGTCCATTTGCTTTCTAAATAGTTTAGAATTAGGTTGCGAAATCATTCAGAAAAAAATCCTTATTCCAGAAACAGTTTCCTTAAAATCAGTAAGAAAAAGGTACACGTGAACAAGTATTATAAGCTGTCACTTTTTGGAAGGGGTTGCATTTCAACTGTTGTTTTTTTTGTTTATAAGAGCCCAGTTTTAAGTGTAGTACACCTAGATGATCAGCAGAGATTCAGGTTTTCTGTTTCCCACAGAAAACACCATGGATTTTCCCTTTTTATGCAAGGAAAAAATGCTTATTTTTATTTATTTATTTTTTAGTTTTAACAGAAACACATGGATTTTACTGTTTTGCCAAGAGCTCTCTGCAGGCTGGCAGAGTTCTAGCTTGCAAGGGGTAGGGGGAGTGGGAGGCGGGCAGTCAGGCAGGGGGCACCATGTACATGTACATGCACTTGGCAGCCTGAAGAGCAGTTCATGCAGGTAAGTGGAGGGAGTTGCCCAGGGCAGGGCTGGGCCTGGGATGGCTGAGCAGCTGGGCAATGCATGGGGCTTGGGGCCTGGTGTGGAGTGGGATGGGGCTTTGGGCAGCTCATATACGGGGCAGGGGTGGGGGAGCAGGGAACTATGGGTAGAGGGCCTGTGAGGGGGAGTAAGGGGCACCAGCATGGCCCATCAGGCTTTGGATGCAGTGTGAAGGGCTCTGGCTGGGCTGGGGGTGTGTGAGTGGGGAGTGAGGGGCACCAGCAGGGCTGGAGGGCTGGGGCTTGGGGGCTGTAGACCTGTATCCTAGTGAGCTAAGAAGGCAGGGGGAGCCCTGATTTTTTCCCCCCCATGATAAACCCAAAATCAAATACCAAAATGTGTAGGTACTTAGAATTTATTTTACGATAATGATTGAGTCATTGGTAGGTTTTCAAATTGAAACCAGGATCCCTGGTGATCAGTACTAGATATAAGAGAGAAGTACAGCTGTATGTGTAAGTGGCATTGCATCCCTATGAAAATATCTACTGTTTATCCTTATCAGTTGGTAGCAGCAACCAAATTAATGTAGTAGTTTTCACATGGGTATGGTTTGCCAGAGTGTATGTGCTTAAATTTTAATAATGGACTGGAGCTTCTGAATGGTCAACACATGGTGAGTAATGGTGTTTTGCAGATTCACAGAAGTTTAGGGCTGGAAGGGACCTTGTGAGATCATTGGGTTCAGCCCCCCCCTGCTCTGGGCAGGAAAGACTGCTGGGGTCAAGGAACCCCAGCAAGGTGTGTGCCCAGTCTCCTTTTGAAGATCTTCAGGGTAGGTGCCTGCACCACCCCTGCTGGGAGTCTATTCCAGAGTCTGGTCTCACAAACAATGAAGAACTTTTTCCTTATATCCCGTCTGAAACCTTCTAGGAGTTTGACTGTTGTTCTTGGTTTTTCCCTGTCTTGGTGACCAGTTGTTTGCCTAGCCCTGTTCTCCCATGATATATTTGTAAGCTGCCACCAAATCCCCTTGAAGTCTTCTCTTTTCTAGGCTGAACAGTCCTGTATCTGTCCAATATCTGTGTGCACTAACTTATTAACGCGGCGCACCTGCCTGGAGAGGAGCTGAGCTGTGGCACGGCAAGGCGGGGGCTGGTATGGGGTCTGCCGGCACCGGGAACTGCTCTGCTGGATTGGTACTGCTCCCTGCCTTTGAGCTGCTTCTACATCGTGGAGCTGTGCCAGCCCCGCAAGTCTGCCTACCCACCTGCCTTGTCCGGCAGCGCCCCCTGTTGGCCGTGGGGAGCGGTGCGGGCAGAGCTGGAGGAGGGGTGGGGCGGGGCCTGGCAGCTGGGAGCAGCCATGTCCTTTTGTTCCTTCTTCAGCAGGGAGTGCTACAGGGGCCACTTTGAGCAGGGGGTGCTGCCTGGAGGGACCCAACTTTCCATAGGGGCTTGGGGCCTGCAGGGTGCCCCTATGGGGGCCCTGCTGCCTATAGGCACCCCTGCCCCTATAGAGACGGTGCTGTCCCTAGGGTGCCCCAGCTTTTCCTTCAGGTGCCCCCACTGCCTAGAGGGTGTCCGTGTTCCCTTATAGGGGGCCCCTGTGCCCCCATGGGAGCTGCACTGCCTATAGGGGGAACCTGTCCCTCATGGGGACCCTAACCTTACCCCTAACCTGGGGTCCCCTGACCCCTAGTTGTCTTTCCTGCCTGGTGTGGGGTGGGTTGGACCCGATTATCTTGTGAGGTCCCTTCCAATCTATGAGCCCTATAGACAATATCCAGTGTTGACAGGGTACCCCTGCCCCCATAGGGACCCTGCCTCTGATACAGTGCCCCAGCTTCTCCTGTAGTGACCTTATTGCTTATAGTGCCCCAATGGGAGCCACACTGCCTATAGGGTGCCCCTGCCCCTCGTGGGGACCCTAATCCCGAGAATAATGATGAGGATTCAAGTCTATTAGGCTTAGTGTCTGGATCCAGGCTTAGTGAACGGGGGATGCAGGCCCAAAGTGGCGCACTCACGGATTGCTACACCATAGAGGAAACATTGCTTGTTACCCCGTTGTACTTTTGTTTGAGTTAAAATTATGCTACATTAAGTTATTAAAAAAATAAACTAATCCTTTTTCTAAGAGTTATCTTAACCAAAGAGGTTGGGCTCTTTAGGAACAGAATGGTAATTGGAATATTCCAGGTGAGCAAATTTAGCATGGAATGAAAAATGTGTAATCTGGTTTGAAGCTGATGAATAGAAGAAACTGCAGGGGAGGATTCATATAAGAATACTTCAAAGCACTAATAATGAATATGAGATCCTGCATCTGTTTTTAGCTCTCTTCTCTCTGCACCTTCTGAGTTACCACCACCTAGAACTGTCCGATGTATTTGGCAAATGACATCAGGGTGTTGCCTCTCCAGTGGATGCGTCTACCCTGTGCATTTGTGCACACAATCTGTTTTTAAAAGTTCTTTCAAATGTGTTGAGTGAATTCACTCTAATACAAACCTGCATTGTTTTTAGAAAGCACAGTGCAGGAAGTGGACCATAAATGTCTATCAGAAACAGAGAAGTACTGCACTAGCATAGGTTCATAAATCTGTGTTGACACAATGCAAAGATGCTCATAAAACTACTTTTGCAACTCAAACAGCCATAAATTATATTTAAAGAAAATAATTTTCTCACAGTAAAGTAACACTGGGAGTACTTGTTTTGTCAGAAATGTCTGAGGTTATCAGTACCAAGGGAGACTTTTTTTTTTTTTCTGTTTGATCTTCCCTATGATGTAGTTGAACATAACCTGACATTCCATGTGCCAAGCAATAGTCCTTCTATAGACCGTTGAAAATGTTAATGGGGATGCTTAGTTGTTCTAGATAAAAGCATTTAAAATAGCTTTTCATTTGAGGTAACATACTATTCCCAGGCAGTTTGCAAGTACCATATATGAAGCAGAAATAATATAATTAGTCATGCTGGATAATAGATTGAATTTGCAGGATTATTGGGAGGAATCCATTATACATGAAAAGATAACTCCTTGAAGATATCTGTTGAATAGACATCATCAGTAAAATAATTACTGATTTAATACAGTGAACCAGCGTTAATAAAAATGAGTGAGAAGATAGCATAGCTTTCAGTGTTCTGTAATGTTGTAAGATATTTGCCTGGAAAGGGGAAGAGGTAGAAATGGCTTAAGTAGTGTAGCTGCAGTTTGTGAAATTCTCAACAAACGAAACAGCAAATTACAACTTCTCTTCCTCAGCCAGACAAGCCATACTGTTCCCAAATCCAGCAGTGAAATAGTAATCAAGCCAGTGGAGGAAAGGAGGATCTAGTGTCATCATCAGCTGTGAAGACTATGTCAGTGAAGCTAACTGACACCTCTCAGACACCAACTACTATGAATAGAGACCTACTTAAGTTGCAGTAAGATGAAGCCATTTTTGCAGATTTATCCTGGGATGAAGAGCCCATTTTGCAGGCATTTTGTGGTGGCCCCTGCACTTGATGCTGATTGGTGGAAAGGCCCTGCCCCTTGGCACTGATTGGCAGAGAAGACCTGGTGGGGGGGGGGGAGCAGCTGCCATCTTGTGTGCTGCCATCTTTGTGCCACCCCTCCCACTGGTGCCTTCCCTTCCCAGATTTTATGGGCAATCCTGGATTTTATGGTTTCTGAAAAACCATGATTTAGGTAGGTTCCTAACTGTGAAGAACCTGGGGAGGACCCTACAACAGTATTCACTCATGAACTGGAAGTTATTGTCAAATCCCTTCTGTACCAGCTTCAGAATAAACTATTTCTACTAATCCCTCACTCTTCTACATCAGGAACCTCTTGTATGTCCCCAGAGATTCAGAAAGAAGGCAACGTCAACAGACCCATCACATCCAACCCTCTGAAGAGCTATCGGGATTCATAGGTCACTGACAAATGTTCAGTTAAAGGTGTGATGGAATCTGGTCCGTGATTCCAACAATTGTGCCTCCCATCTGTGTCAGGGGGCATGATAGCGAGATTGGGGATCAGATCTTAATTATGCCATGTTTCCAGTGCAGGGGAGACCCTGGGATCATGTTCTTGCTGCTGGGGAGCCCCAGTCAGCTCATGGGTGCTCCCAGCTGTGGAAGGCACTGGAGCCCTTCAGGACTCTGGTGTTTGCCACACATTCAGCTTTTGATGCAATGGTAACCAGTCGCAAAACTTTTTCACACATTTTGACTTATTTCCTGTATTATCATGCCACTAACTAAATGAATGGGTGGCTGGGTTACTACTTAAGTGTGATTAACTGGTTAATTACGTCTTAAATATTACATCTGCCAGAGGCCATAGAAACCATCCGGAAACCACTTATCACTCAAAGAGCAAGTTTTTTTTTTTTTTTTTTTTCTTTTTACAGGACACTACAAACTTTCTCAATAAGACCCAGAACATCAACTACCTCCCTTAGAAGACCATACTTGCAACCGTAGATACCGCCAGCCTGTACACTAATATCCTAAACCATGAAGATACAGTTGCCTGCTTGAAGTATGTACAGAAAATCAGATTACCCTCAGATTTGCAGTAGCAACATATTGCACAAGTTGTCCATTTCACCCTTGCCCACATAAGTTCACTTTCAAAAACTGGTGCTTCCTCTAAACCTTGAGCACCATTATGGGTGCAAAGATGGCTCTGCAATATGCCAACCTGTTCATGAGCTATCTGGAAGAGGAGCCTTTTTTGAAGATTTCACTACCAAACCTGCATTATACCTGTGTTTTATATAGATGATATCATATGGACTGAATAGCTGGACTTGCTTATTGACTTTCAGGTCAGGTTTAACAAGTACCATTCTTCAGTTAGGTTCTCTCTGGAATGCTCCTACCTTAGCATCAGCTTTTATAGGTACCACAACCCATATCTATGCTGGTACCCTACAAATTACTGTGTACAGAAAATCCATGAACCACCACACTTATGTCCACAAACCAGCAATCATCCCAAACACCCCCAAAAAACATTGATCTACAGTTAGACCCTTGGATACTATCACACTTTCTCTAAGGAGAATGCTCCATGATGCCCAACTGAAACCTGCCTTTACCTAGTTAGGGCACTCAGGCTGAGAAATAGAACGTATATTTGAAATAGCCACACAGATATGCTGCAGAAGCTTACTGTATACCCTTGGTTGTCACCTATTATCATCCCAAACTTGAATTAATAAGCAGGATCATCAAATGACTATAGTACATTCTTGAAAATGACCAGATTTTGAGAGGGAGAAACTCATCCTGCCTTCCTCCACCCTCTCCCTGCCCTAGCCTGATTCTTGGCCTTCAAACAGTCCCTAACCTTGTCCAGCTCGTCATCAGAAGTAAACTCCATGCTCATCTAATGGGGAACAGCCCTGTTTTAACAATAAATGCAAGACCTATCAACTCATTTCTACTGCCACAACTATCAATGCTCTCCATAACAAAAGCTTCAAAATCTGTGACGATCATACACATGCTTATCCCAGAATGTAGTATACCTTATCCAGTCCACAAAGTGCCCTTATGGGTAGTATGTGAGCAAAACCAGACAAACCATGCACCAGAATGAATGATCGCCCAGTAGAGATAAAGGGCAGAGACTCTAGAACTCAGCTAGAAGAATTTTTTCAGTTAAAAACATTCCTTGTCTGACTTCACAGTTGTTGTGCTCAAAAGAAATCTGCCAAATACCTTTGAAAGATGAGAAAGAGAGGTTGGTTATTTAACTGTGACTTTTTCACAAGTTGTAACTGTGTTTAAAGTGTTGCAACTGCCATGATGGCCCAGGCAAGAATTCTTTTGGGTGTTTTTTATCTTTTATTGCACCAAATGTATGGTTATCACAGTATCCTTCCTCAGGACACAGCAACATGCTGTGCAAAATACTTCTTATGCAGAGCAGAGCCTTTATTCTATGCATTTTGATGCATCATGTCAGCCATTACCTCCTTTGCAAAGTTTATGTTGCACAGTTGAGTTTATATAAAAATATCACTTGACATGCCTTCTATCCAAGTGCTTCTCCCTTCCAGTGGGTACATCTTATGCTGCAGAATGCCTCAGGCTAAACTTTAAATAATAGGCACTTTCCCACCTTCCTAGAACAACTGGATTCAAGTTACATTTCTTTGAACTTTTAATAAAGTAGATATATTTTTTGCCCAAGTTTAATTTTGCGTCCTAAAGTGTGTATATTTAGGTTCATAATGACTATGTGCCATTCCTTAAAGGAAAATTACTGAAATTAGTTATCACTTAGAGACATTTTGTTTAAAGTTAAAAAGAGAGAATTTCAACAGTATTTTTGACATGATGTTTATTTAGTATTTCTGTTCATGTAACAGGATTGAGTTGTCCTATGTGCCAGGATTTTTCCACTCTAGTTGTCCTCCACAGGAGTCTGGGGATACAAAATGAAGCTTGCATATTAAAAGGACAGTTGTTCAGCTCTGGGTATTGAAAACTTTTGGAATATTGTATGTGTGGCTTTTAAAAAATAATTTAGGGTTGGAATGCTGCCTGGCCTTTGAAATTGCTCTATGTCCATAGAGTCAAATTCATTATTGCAGGAGGTTAGGTTGTGACAGCTTTCAGTCTCTTTTCCATAAGATTCCCTTTAAATTTGGCCTTTGTCCAATTCAAACTCTGGCTACAAATGAAGTATACTACGTTTTGTTTTTGTTTTTTTTAAAACCACTATTCATTTTTGCTGTGATTTTCATCTTTCCCATTGGTGATACAATCTCCATTATTGCATTATCCTAAAGTTCTAATGCTTCCTTTGGTCTTTTGCACTGTTTACACTCAACTGGCGATGATGCATTTTTTCAATAAATTTTATGTTATGTAACATTCTGACCTAAATTACTTGCAAGTACTATTTGTCCACTTTAAATTTCCATTTGTGCTCATTTTTGCAGGCAAGGCATCCGCTTTCTCCCGGGCTACTGATAAATGTACCGACAGATGGTTTTATTTTTCTTTCCAAGTTCCTAGCATGCATTTTTAAGCTTTGTTCAATGTGAGCCTATTGTCAGAAATTACTGTGAAATTGATGGTAGTCTGACTATGTAATACTACCTTGACTTTTGAAGGTGGAGTCTGGCATGTGAAAACTGGATGGATTACAGCTTAGTATTTCACATTTAGATTCCATGTTTCTTTAGCTGAAGAGATCAGATTGCAGGGAACAGCACATGAGAAATTTAGGACATGTACAAATAAATCCCCAGAACAGATTAGAAGCTCTTAAAAACTCAAAGGCAGCAGTATTATAAAAGGTGGCAAAGTGTTAATTATTTTCATGTTAGAAAACAGTTTAGTCAGTGTGTTTGAATACTAAAGAGATGGGCCAGGTACCTGTAAGGGGGGGTCTATCATAATGGCATACTTAAAGGTCAGTTTCTCCTAAAAGATACTTTAATTAGAAGTCTTGTTAACCTTGCTGTAAGTGAAGGGCTTTCTTTCAGATAATCTAGCTCTTCCAGTTGCTTGATTTGCAGTGAAGTTCTGAACTGCTTCATTTTACTCTGTTATGGGACTGATTATTAAGTCACAAATATTTAATAACACAATCTGATGGGAAGAAGAGGTGGTGAGGGAATGAAGAAAAATAAATGGCTTTGGAAGTTAGTTAATAAAAGAAATGTGAAGGAAACCAGTGAGTTGCTGTTACCATTAATCTTAAAATCTATCCGGAATGGATGTCATGCAAATATTGTTGCTAGATTACAGAGGCAATACAGGAAATATGACATACAGAACTGAATAAAAAAAAAAAAAAAAAAAAAAAAAGTTTAGCTGTTAAAAGTATTAACATAATACTCTTAACATTTTTAATTTTTGAAGAAGGATGCCAGACTTATCACTGTTTAAAATTGTATGCATGTATTGTCATGTCTTGTTTTACCTATGCTAACTTTTTCTGATCTAACTTCTCTCCAGACTATCAGTTAGAGTATTTTTCTTCACTGCAACTTTTAATCGCCTGTTAGAGCTGTTCTTCCGTCCTTCTCCCCTTATTTTATGGTCAGCCTCTCACAGTTCAAAAGGTTGGAAACAAGCAGATACTGCTGTTTTCACCTTCTCTGTTCAGAAGCTCGGCTGTATGTGCCTAGGAGGCTGCTAGGTTTATTTTCATTTAAGGAGTTCTGTGAGCTTGGCGCATACTCAGCGCATATGGAATGTTTAAAGATTTCTTTCTGCAAACCTCTTAAGTTTTATTGAGTATTTGTAGACAATATTTTTTTTCAAAATGTGGCCAAAACTGTATGTTTTCCTGGGAGGGTAAATGAAAGATAAGGTAACTTCCTAATGGTATGAAAACCATTTTCTTAAACTTTAGACTAGCTCCTGAACTCATTACATCAGATTCTATACCATGTAAAACCTATTTTATTCTTTGTCAGCAAAGGAAGTTAACTTTTAAAACTTCATGTCACAGGGCGGGGATCCAGGAGCGGCTGTGGTCTCTCCTGGCGCCCCCTACCGTGCCAAGTTGTCTGTCAAGCACCCTCATCCTCGCCCGCCATGTCTTTGATGGTTTATGTATTCTAAAGGAGGCTGCCTTCTTGTCCCCCTGGACACAGTGCTCTTATTTATCCTGGTCCCTGTTCTGTGAAGAGTGATTTTGGTGCACCTAGCTCTATGGGCTATGTGTGGCTCCTACCACCCCTTATACCACACCCCAAGCCTCTCGTGTACAGGATGTTGTTGGGTCAACTAACTATTGCCCGCGCCCTTGCGAACATCCTGCGGGCTCACGCCCTCTCCAGGGCTTCCCTTTGCTCACGCCCTCTCCAGGGCTCAGGTGGCCATAGCCGTGCCTGGCCCCCAGACCCCTTTCTCAGGTCCTATGCCCCACTGGGGCTTCCCACAATTGGGCTCAGGCAGCCTCGGCTTTACCTGGCCCTTCAGTCCACTGAACCCCCTTCTCAGGGTTGGGGACAGTGCTCCCTCTGACTACTGTGCCCTCTCTGGCATCCAACTGCAGTGCTCTCACTGGCACCAGGAACCCCCACGCTATTGGGGAGCTCCTATGAGGCCTCCTCCAACCCCTACAGCCTCATCCAGTCCTCTGGTATAATAACAAACAGCAAACAAACAGAATGACACGAGCCAACTGGCTATAACTCAAACAAAGCCTCCTGGTTTAAACACAACCCCAAACCATCTGGTAGCTTATCCTCTCAAAATCCCTACCAGGGTTTCCTTCACCCGGTCTCCTCCCTCGGGAGCTGACTCAGGCCCTCGGCTTCTGTAGGCTGCAGTACATCAACAGAGCTCTTACTCCATCGGCTGCCAGAGGAGAACTGACCCTGGTCTCAGCCTGGCTTGTTTATATACGCCAGGCCCTGCCCCCTCCTGGTCAGCTGACTCCTGTGGTTGCCCCGGCAACCAACACCTGTCCTTCTATAGGAGCAGGTACTTCAGTGCCCTGCGACACTTCAAAAGTATCTTGCACCATCTCCTTTAATTTTGGTTACAGTCATGGTAAACCAGTTTTAAGTCCCTCTGTCCTCCAGACCAATAATCCTAATAGTTTTCAGTGGCTAACAAATCAGGAAAAAATAGCTAAAAAAATCCTATCACAATTTAAAATTAGAGAAGAAAGTGTCAGATAAAGATTTGACTCTTCATTCAGAGGAAGGAAGACTGCAGGTTTCATATTAGCTGCATTATCAGTTACAGACATCTTTGGGTTTGATCCTTTGATAGGTTTGGCAGAATTTGAGTGTTATTTTTAATAATTTTGATGGATAATGTTTTTTAAAATAACTTTGAAAGCATTTATTTAGGTTTTTATTGTGTGTGGGTTTTTTTTCAATGAAATTAACAACATAAGGAAATTCTGCCCTCAGGATGGTAAAACCCCCCCAAAACCAAGAAAAATGCCAACAAAGTGCTGAAGCGTGTATCCTTTCTAATTGGAGTCTTTCAGTCCATGTACCAGTCTCACCAGTAGGCTCCTTTGCCTCCGTTTTTACAGTTTCTCCCTGGTTTTCTGTAGCTGAGTTGTCACACTCGGGCATCAGGAACTCCCCGCCGCTGCTTTGTATGTGTACTTCCATGGTCGCTGCTTCTGGTTTGGCTAGAGTACTTTACTATCCTGCTGCAGAATAAATGAGTTTACTCCAGGCTAATAGGGGTGCATGTGTAGACATGTGATGTTTACTGCATAGCTAATTAGTCTACTACACAGTAAATGTGTTATGTAGACATACCCTGTGAGGATTTTTAACTGGATCAAATGGTGTATTGTTGAGATAAAGAATGAATACCTTTAACAAATTTGTGGTAAGATCATTTTTTCTGGTTATTAGACATTGTGTCCAAAAACTTTTGAATACTAAGTTGATGAACGTATGAAAACTTTCAAAGGGAAGGATTTTCTGATGCTGTACATGGAACAGCAAAAATCATAATAGATGTTGAAAAGGAATTAGTGTCAGTTACCTTGTCAATCATAACTTCATCAGAAGACTCAGCTTCATGATGTTGCTTGTAAAGATGATGGAAAATGCAAAGAAAAAATATTTTGGTGCAGATCAGATGTCCCTTTTTAAAACTGCAGTACTTTTTGACAGCAAGTGGACACTTATGACAAGAATTGAACATGTTTTACCTATGTGTATCACACACAAGAGAAGAACTCTCATTTGAACAGTTTTTCCATATTCACCTGATTTTATTTCTAGTTTAAAAAAATACAAGTAATTTTGGTTTTCCCTGACTCCTCCTCATATGAGACATCAATACATTGTGGAATGCAAATCTTCTACAGTATGAAATACTGCTTGTATTTCCATCAGTCAGTATTGATTCAGTTCTGTTTCTAATTGTTGCTGTTCCAGAAGATTTCAGCCCTGCTCCCCCTTTCCTTCAAGGACTTTTACAAACTGAGATCACATGGAGGGACTGCCTGCTGCCAGTGGGGGATGTCCTAGGCACATGTGAAGTCAGGGACTCTGTTTGCTCTTCATAGAATGGAACTGCCTGCAGTTTTCAGGAAGCTACTAATAGGGGGCACAAATATATAGTGGCTCATCCAGCAACTCAACTTGGGCCAAGGAAGAGAGAGAACAGGAGGCTGTAGAAGCCCAGAAGAAAGGAGCAGGAGAGAGGGTGCCTGTTCTTATGCAACTGGTGGGGGGGAACCTGTGGCATAGTCACGTGTGAGGTGGTGTTCTTGTGAAGTATAGGAAGGGGTGTCCATTTTTGTATGTATTGTTTGTATCTTGGCACCTGCACAGAACCCTTACTGATATTTTTGATAATTGTGATGCAGTCAGAAAAGGCTGCTGGCTATGTTGAGTTATTCTTAGCTTACTGGAATACTTGGCTGTGGATATATAATAGGTTTTCGATTCACATTATTCGTGTGGTTAGTTGACCAGCTTGCCAACTCTCAGGCAAATTCCCTTGTGAAAAATTCCATGCTAAGCTTTACTTGTATGCCGTTCTAAAACATGAAATTAGGAAAAGTGAGACATCACTTTCAGTGTCCCAAATGAGCCAATTCTCCGCTGTTTTCTTTTAAAGTCACTATTGTTTTCATTTATTTTTTTGCTGATGTTCAAAGGAACATATTTTTTAGGGGAGTCTTATAGCAGAGTTTTTCTGACTCATAACTACCGGTGAGCAGAATGAAAGTGAGAACAGGTTGCAAGTAGAGAGAGGGTGTAGAAAGGATATAACTTGGGTTCTATGGAAAATGTTTTGAAAACTGATATGCTTAAGTATTGATGGAAATGTTATTACAGGCGTAGAACCTGCTGAACAACATGAATAACTTGGGGGTGGGGGCATGTGAAATAGAAGCTTAATGCAGGAATAAAGGGTAAACATATTTCAAACTGAATTGGGAGTTAAAATCCAGTGGAGCTAAAACATTACAATATGCCAAATTTCAAGAGATGCAATTATATATTATAGCTTAGGCTTTTATTTCATAATGATTTAAGGTTTAAGTACCGACATCAACTCATGTTGATCTTTAAGTCTTACTGGTTAGGGGCAGACCTGAATTGATTCAGTCTTTGCAGGTTAGTCTAACCTGCTTATGCTAAACCAGTTTGTAAATTTACAGGCATCCCCTCTGAACTGAAGAAATGAAGGCACATGCCTACAGTGGCTCAGGTTAGAAGCTGGGGAGTGCTAGAGCAGCCCGCCCTACCATTCCATAGTGCTGATCTGACGGGGGTGTCCAGGCCCCAGCAGGATGCTTTGATTAGGCAGGGGTTCCTGCCCTGCCCTGCAAGCAACCCAGCAGGGAGTTGTTCACATAGTGTTTATCACCCCTAACTCAGTGTTTATGAATTCATTAAGAAAACAACAGCCTCTCTCCATTTTGTTAAAAAGCTATTCCAAGGAAGGAATGGAGAGACATTACCAGCTACCTGTTGATTAGCTCTAAAAAGCCCTAAGCTGACACAGTCCTGTCTGACTTTGTCCTGTCTGCCACAGCAAGGACCGTAGCCAGCATGAGAGATGCTACTTTATGTTGAGAGGTGCTGTGTAAAGCAGATGGGAGGGGGGAATCCCTGCTTCACCAGGGAGTGGTGGTGGCGGTGGGGAAACAGGACAAAGCCAGACAGATGCCCTGTACGTGCAGTCTCTGCCAGAGCTGCAGCCAGGAAGCAGAGGGAAGGGGCCAGCCCAGGTCTTTTTGAGCATAGACCCAGCCCAGAGAGCATGCCAGGGAGCATGCTGGGGGAGTTTGATTTATCTTAAACCAGCAAGGGGTCTGGGACAGACATTGCATAAACTGGTTTGAGCCAAATCAATTAAGTCAGATACTACATTCCACCAGATTTATCTGAAACCAGTTTTAGCCATTTTCAAACTGGTGTATGTGCACTGAACATCTATTCTGTTACTGGTTTAAACCAGTTTCTGATCACTTAAATCAGTTTATGTGTAACGTCTGTCCCTAGCCACTGACTTTAGACAATTTTTTGGATACAGATTGGCTTTAGTGCACCCTACCAGCAACCTTTCAATGTATGTATTGCATTTGGAAAAACAAAGTTTCTTAACAAAAAAAAGTGCATGTTCTGAAGATATTTTTACTTATTCTTCATCCTTTTAATCCATTTTTCATTGTTTAAAGCCTTAAGAACAAATGAAGTAGTGATAATTCTAAACTAATTCAAAATTGGGCCCAATGAAAGAAAAAGTTGAAGTGTATGCAGATATATTGGCTATTTATGAATTCATATCTTTTTCAGCACCCAGAAGTGTACTGGTGCATTGTGTACAATACAATATATTTATACAATATAAATGTATAACATCTTTGCCTAGAACATACAGAATTTTTTCAGAAATAATCAGGTATAGTTATAATTAGTAGGGAAGGAACAAAGCAGGACTGGATACTCATTTTCACAATGCAAGTGGCACAGTGACTAGACTTTAGACGGTTATTTTTTGTGGTTAGTTTAGGACACTGGTATCAAATATTTCTTGCTCTATAGGTTAGCTCAATATGCTGAACATCTGCATGTGTTCAGAGCATGGTGGCGCCAGAGCTGGGAAAGTCCAGTTGCTCACCCCAGCCCTGGGGCTGTGCTGTTTGTTCTTCCTACCCTCTTAATCCTGATGAGACTTTTTTTGGGTTTTTTTTTTTTTACCCCTCCAGTGCCTCTCCCCTTCCCCCCACCCCTAGCCACAGACCAACTAACCACTCCCGGATTTTCATCCCCCCCAAGCGGGGAGGGAAGTGATTCTTCTGCCTCCCCCCCCGCCCAAGTTATGTCTATAAGGTTCCCCCTTCAGCTCTTGGCACTAGCTGATGTGTGCATAAGCTGATCCTGATCTATGATAACACAGTGTAAAGTAAGCTGCATGATCGTAGATTGGGTGGGGCAAACATCTGCCTGTACCCAAAGGGTCCTGCCATGATTTTAAATATGGAGTGGCTAGAATTTAGATGCTACCCCTCTTGCATATTTTTGTATGCTAATGACCACTGTGCAATTTAACTATAAAGGAGTTAAAGCCCTAGGAATATCCCAACCCTATCCATACCCCATTTCTGCTGGTGCTTTAAATTTCCAGGTGTTCTTTTGGGTTCTGGTTCAGCATTGTCCTCACCTCCATATGCATAGCCACATAGAATCTGTTTGAAAATTATATTTTTGTTACAGGATGGATGAAAAAAAAATCATACTGACTGGTTCATATTTCAATTTAAATCAGTAGGATTTTGGTGTAGCTTCTGTAGGACCCTTGAGTTCTGGTTTCCTTCCTCTCCCTCTGGTTTATTCTTATAAGGCTTTTCTACAAAGGTGATGAAAAAGGAATAATTATGCAACTTAGCCTCATGCATGAGTGAAAGAGCAATTGCAGAATTCTCTTTTTCATATATAAATTAAATTCATAGCTGTTATGCTAAAGCAGTTAATTCATGTAATTTATTTGCATCATTTCAGAGGATAGGGCTCATGTAAGTTTAATTGAACTTACTAGCTCTGGTTCTGTTCAGTTTTTCTAATGATTAAAAGGACAATAGAATGTTTCTAAAAGTAATTTCTGTGATCCTTTTTTATTTACTTCTATTATGGTTCAGCTTTCTCAGCTGATTACTAGGCCTTTTGAATTGGAAGTAACAAATAGCAATTAGCATTGTATTTGTTATGAGATGAGCCAAAATTTGTCTGTCCTCTTGGTATGTTAATTTGTAGCTGTCATTCATAGAACTCTATAATTTTTCTGGTATTTAACTGTAGGCTTTTGTTATTGCCAGATACTTTGCTTCATATTTAAAAAAAAAAAAAGTACAAAAAGTTGAAGCTTTTCAGTAATGTATGGTATATGAAGAGTATCATTTACTAATGATATTTAAGCTTTTATTTGTCAATTACTCATTTACATGTTTAAAAAAATGTTAAGTGTGATTACTTAAAAAGCGAAATCTGTAAAACATCTGGAATTTCTTTGTGCTACAGAGGATAAGTAATTTTGTGTAGAGCAAAGCAAGTCCAAGAACATCAAAACCTGGATTTTACCATTTGCACGTGCGGTTTGTAAGACGTAAATGAAATGTAAATTTGCAGACAGTGTGTTCTTGTATCCATCCCTGTGCAGAAGATTCTGTAATTCAGAGCAAGGAGCATCAATGCATTAATGGTGTTTATTTTTTCTTTTGCTCCCTGCAGTAGTCCTGGTAGAAGTCCTCTTCAAAATAAAGGAAAGGTTTTCTATGATTGAGATAGCTCAAACTGTGTTTAAATACAACTCTAAGTTGTTTTTTCCCCCAATGTATGTACCTTCCAAAGTAGTGTTTCATTTCAGACTATTAGAATAAGTGTGTTCTTTCTGTTCCTCTTGTCCATATACCTGATTAGCCTATCTTTTGTATTCCTAAATTAGAGGTAAGATGCTTGTTGCACCCCCCCATTTTCACTTGTCTTCTCCTCGCTAATTTTAACTTGTCAACAAATCCAACTTATCAAGCCACACATTTAAAAATGCATCCAATCCCCTAAAATGTACATAAAGTCAGATATACAAACATGAACTGAAGAATGACTGACTAGGCTTCAGTATTAAGGACCTGGAGATTATGGTGGATGTAACTTCCCATGCCTGTTCTGAGTTCCCCACTTAGGCTTTTCCCACCGCCCAGAGCTAACAGTGGTCCTGTGGGCCGACAGTTTGCCCCTGGTACCAGTTATCTATATCAGTGGTCTCGAAACTTTTTTGATCTTGCACGCCTATCAGTAAAAAAATTTTGAGCACGCACCCCCAATATATGTCTATTTATTTGTTTATAACTTATATACATGTACTACTGTACTAATATATTATGTACATTATAAAACAGACACAAAAATAGAAATTAAAAAAGGATGAGATATAGATGAAATAAACAATATTTTAAAAATATTTTTTAATTTTATTAACAGTACAAAAAACCTTTTTGCTCATTAAAAATATTATTAATAATATTTTTTAGTGAGAGCAGTGTGATTGAATATGCTTCATTATTTTTGAAAATCCTGGTTTAACACTTTGCGATACAGTGATTTGAACAGCACATGCAGTTTGTGGTGTCATACACATCTGGACATACCTCTTTGTTGTATCAACAGGTATGTTGCTTGCAAATCAAGGGAAGTGGTTCTTCTGCTCTAGTCAGCATGTGTGAGGCCTCATCTGGAGTACTCTGTTGAGTTTTTGGCCCCGCCATACACGTAGAGCATGAGCAGATTGTTTCTGTTGGTCTGTACTGGACTCTTTCCAATTAGGGGCCTGGGAAACAAAGTTTATGAAGAAAGGCTGAAAGAACTAGTGTTGTTTAACTTGGAGAACAAGACTAATGGGGGGATTTATAAGTCTTCAAATACCTGCAGAGCAGTTAGAGAGGGTGGAGGTGGGCTTTTTCTCTGTGGCTTTAGGGGACAGGATTAGGAGCAATGGTGTCAAGCTGCAGCAGGGGAAATTTAGGCTGGAGATTAGGAGGAATTCTCCATCTATGAGGGTCATCAGTGATTGGAATAGACTACCTAGAGAACTTTATAAATCTCCGTCCTTGGAAACTTTCAAAAGCATGTTATATAGGCACTTGGCTGGGATGGTTTAGTCACAGATGCTCTGTCTTTGATCATTTGCCTGGACTAGATGACCTTGTGAAGTCCCTTCCAGCCTTACTTTTCTATGATCCTATGATCTATGTTCATCAGCAGTGCACCCTTAACCCAAGTCAGTGTCCACAGATGAGTCCTTTGTTCTTTTCTTCTCATTCTTGTAGTCTCTGACAGTTCTTTTGTTTCAATTGATGTTATGCTTTTGTGTTTCTTCATTGCTATATGTAAACTGCGTAATAACTCATTTTGCACACACCCTTCATTTTTCCCCCTCAGAACTCTGCATAATATGAAATTCACTAACTTCTCCTATCTGTGTTTAGATTACAAATTTGTTTCAAATGTGTTCTTAACTGTTAGCTCCTAGAACTTCCACTTTCCTTCAGTAGTCAAAAAAGTTTCTCAAACTTTCTGGTCTGGAAGTAGGAGAAGATTCTTTTTCAGCAGATTCCGAGATTTTTTTCAACAAATTTCTAATTTAAGCATCCCCCCCCCCCCATTCCTTTGTAGAAGACTGAACACATTCCTTTGTAGAAGACTGAATTGCTAGGACAAATTTTCATTACCAAGACTTCCCAAACTTTTTGAAACCAGTCAATGATTTTTTAGGGTGGTCTCTTGTCTCCCAGGCTTTTTCAATTGGAATTCTTGCAGTGACAGGAAGATGAGTGATCCCTACTTTAAGTTTTGTATTGATGTCATAAAAAATCACTTTTTGTTATCTTATAATGATGAGCTGATTTTTATTCGGGCATCATTCAGAACAAGAAATCTGACAGTATTTTGAGTTTAACTGATTAGTGTTGTGTAACATGAGCCTCTGCCAAACAACATTGGTAAGGGTGCACTGATAAAAAAATTTTTTTGGCTAATACTGATGGGCGATTATTAACCAGCCATATTGGCTGATACCGATCCGATAGCCAGTATGCATTCCGGCAACATGAGGAGCAGTGTCTGGCCAGTAAGTTGGGGTGGGAAAGAGGTGTGGGGAGGGCAGATCGAGGCCCCCATGGTGAGGGATGGAGTGAGGCTGGGGCTATAGCAGCGGCAGGTGGTACCCAGCTGGGGCGGGGTGTGGGACAGAGCCGCAGGTGGCTTGTGCAAGCAGTGGGGAGGGGGGGCAGCTCCCTGCTGCTGAACGTACCCCTGGGAAGCATGGGGGCGTGTATCTCCTAGTCTTGTTTGTGGGTTGAGGGTGGGTTGCCCCCTGAGGGCTCAGGCCTGGGGGCTATGCCAGCCTCTTCCTGATGCAGGTTGCGGGGGGGACTGGGCTGGGGCTGTGCTCAGGGTGGGTGGGTGGGAATGAGATGAGTGGTGGCAGTGCTGGGAGGGAAACTATGAGGAAATTTGTGGTGATTGTAGCCTGTGCACACGGCATTTATCAGTGACATTATTGGCTATACTGGCCAAAAAGAAGCCGATTGCTGTTAATGTCCATTTTCCTTTTATTAGTGCTGATCCAATAGGGACCAATATATCAGTGCACCTCTAACATTTGGTTCTGAGAGGTGGGAACCAAACTATCATAATGGGGTAGTTCTCTAGATCCTTCTACTTCTGCTAGTTTGACAGTAACAACATTTAACATAATAGTACATCTTTTCAATGACTTGCAATCAATTTATTAGCTAACACTAATTGGTAGTGATCAGTTAGACTGAAGTACTCTGCACAGTTATGTATTCTTTTGAGTTCTGTCAGTACCACTATTGTCAGAGAGCCATGCCTCAGGACAGATCATTAATTTGGGTTGTTCTTACTGTTGTATCTCAACTTGAAACAGTTTTCAGTTTCATTTCTTGTTCATTTGAGGTCTGTATAAAACTTCTCTTCTCTTTAGAGGTTTCAGTCTCTAAACAGCTTTGCTATATCCTTTTTCTGTAGCTTCTTACAAATTATCATTCAGGTACTCTTAAACAGAATTCCATCTAGCACTCAGAGCTCCCCATTAAACTCATAATAGGGGCTTGGGACATGTTCTGGGCATTGTAAGCTAATGCCTTTACTATTTGCCAAGGTTTTACTCTCAGCTTAGCTCTGGCAGTCGTATTACATATTGGGCACATCTACGCATGTATTAATATGCTATTGTTACTGCACATTAAGCTTAGTACCTCTAATATGAGGTACTAACTAAATGTGTTGTAACCAGTGGTACTGTGTAGTAGTGCCGGCACATGGTCTTTTTGTGATGCTTAATGTGCTGTAGACTAATTCTGCTGAGCATTAAAATAATAACACGGCTTTTGCTGTGATGCACTAACGTGCAGTAGAATGCTGCGCATTAAGTATCTCATGTAGATGTGCCCACTTTGTCTGAAACTGAGAGATTGACCAGAGTATAATCTAAATCTGGATTTTACTCCATTTGCCTACCATGCCCCCCACCTCCCCCACCCCGCTTTATTGTTTTGGATATTGTCTGCAACCATAACATTTCTTAAAGGTTTGTACTCATTTTTCAAATATACATTAGTACCTGAAAATAGATTTTCTGTCTGGGAAGCAAGGTGTTTTCTAGATCACAATTTCAGACATGAAGACTTATTATCCTATATGCCATTACAAATTTGATTCATTTCACAGTAAGAATTCCTGGGTGGAAACAGTCTAGTCTCTTACTGGGGACTAAGGTGACCTTGTTTCTGAAGCATTGGCTGTGTTAATATAGTTTTTGGTGAACTCAGGCAAAGGAAGGTAACTCTGAATCTACAGTACAGAATTTTTGAGTTCCATGTAAAAGTGAAATGAAAATGATACCTCTTTTCAGAAAAAATACATAAAGAAGGTAAAACAGAAAGAGTCTCTGAATGATCTAAAACTGAAGATCTAGCCTTGTAGTTTTGATAGCTATCCAAGTCTATGGTGAGAGGCAGGCAAGGTTCTTTGGGTACATCTGATATCTTTTATTAGACCAACTAACTAGTTGGAAAAAAATTTCTTAGCAAGCTTTTGGATTTTAAAAATTCTTCATCAGGCTGAGGAAGCATCTGCAGTTGGTGTGTGCTCTTCCTGGATGGTAGTATGAATGAATAGTAAAGAAACCAGAGGCTGGTATGTATACAGGATAGATAAGTAGTCAGTGAAGATGTAAATTTAGGAGTCAGTGGGTGAGAGACAGGTGAGTGGGGGGAGGAAGGGGAGAGGAAGGAATGAATGTAGTGGGTAAATAGCGGAGAAGTATCATACTAGAAGGAAGCGCAGTTATTGAAGAGATCTTCCCAGAACCACCCATCCTAGCCTTCAAACAAGCACTGACTAACTTCATCACCAGAAGCAAACTTCCTGTGGCCCAAGATGCACCAAATGGATCCAGACCTTGCCAGGACAAGCAATGCAAAATCTGCCAACATATCTCCACCCCCACAACAACCATCAGCATTCCTGGATCTTATAGCTGCACCTCCAGAAATGTAGCATCTCATCCAATGCACCAAATGCCCTGATGGAAAATATGTAGGAGAAGCAAACAACAAGTGTGAATGCACACTGGAAATCTATTACAGACAAGAATACCCAATTACTGGTTGGGGGCATATTTCTCACAAGAAAACCATTCTGTCTCCAATCTCTCAGTTCCAGTCCTCAAAGGGAATTTACAAAACACTTTTCACAGATGAGCCTGTGAACTTCACTTTGTCAACCTCCTGGATACAAAAAATCATGGACTAAATATAGACATTGGACTTATGACACATTATACCTTGCCTGACATCTGACTCCCCAGGTACCTTACTACTATTTACCAGCTACAGTTATCCCCCTTTCCCTCCCCTGCCCAGCCTGTCTCTCACCCACCGACTCCTCAATTTACATCTTCACTGACTGGCTTTCTTGCATGCATACCAGCCTCTGGCTTCTTTATTCTTCATTCCATTCAGGAACAGCACCAACTGCAGAGGCTTCCTCAGCCCGATGAAGGGTATTTGTACCTGAAAGCTTGCACAGAAATTTTTTTGCAGCTGTTTAGTTGGTCTAATAAAAGATATCAGATGTACCCAAGGGACCTTGTCTGCCTATGGCCTTAAACCAACATGGCTACAAACTACACTGCTGAGAGGCAGAGACTCTGGTTCAAAGATTGCAGATTGCAACTGGGATCTGGTTCAAAATCAGAGAGATTATTGGAAGACTAGAGTTGCTATCCTTTGACACAGCAGGGATGTGGACAGCATGGAGAGGGTCCAGAGGAGCGCCACTCACATGATCAGGGGGCAGCAGGGCAGGCCCCACGAGGAGAGGCTACGGGACCTGAACCTGTTCAGCCTCCAAAAGAGAAGGCTGAGGGGGGATCTTGTGGCCTGGTACAAACTAGTCAGAGGGGACCCCTTCTGCCCCACCCAGAGTCAGAGCTGGGAGCCCCACATCCACAGACACTGGCTCCAGCCACCCCACCCTGGCCCTGGCCATGGCCTGCCCCTCCCCCACATCCTGGAAACCTGTGCCTCAGGTAACTGGCACTTTTAGCTTACTGGCACCCCCCCAGCCATTCCCCACTCATGCTGGTTAACAGGGATTTTATTGTACCCATTAAAATTGAGTGAACTGAAAACTCGGTGTAAATCAGTAACAACTGAATAACTTCAATAAAAAAATCAGGGAATTTTATCAGTGAAAATCGGTAAAAACTGAAAACATGGAACACTACATCCTCGGGTTGATGTGATATCTTAGCATTAATTATGCCTTTTTCATCGTCCCATTGCATTGGAGGCTTTAGAGTCATTCTGTGATGGATTTAATGTACTTGGGTCTTTCTGTCTGTCTGTCTTTTTTGTAACTGATGAACTGTCCATTTGCAGAGAAATCTTCCCTAAATTCGTGGCCTTGCACTTTGTATTCTTTTAATTTCGTCCTGTTTTTATGACTCCAGTCCCAAGGGTCATCTGGTTCTCTTTCTATGATATTTTTAATCCTCATTAGTGACTGTCTCCTTTGTGTCCATCAGTAGATTTCAGTACCATACTTCTATTTTATGTGCTCAAATTATTAATGAATATATTATTTAAGATTAGTTTTAAATCTTGAGGCACTCCATTAATAACTTCCCTGTGTTTGATATTTCTCCTTTTTTGCTATTCCTCTGTTGCTTCTCATCTAGCAAGTTTTTTACCTACCTCAGAATTCTTGTATCAAGCCTCATCTTCTCACATTGAATTAATAATTTTCCCCTGTGGCACTATATCAAATTTTATGCTGATGTCTAGACAGATTAGAGTTACCACATTTTTGTAAAGAAAAACAGTTATTTTGGAAAGAACAGTTTTTAATCTAGTGCAGTCTACCTTCTGTAAATCCATATTTATGATTTATTCCATTGTCTGTTTACCTCCATGTCTGTTCTCTTCCTCCAAGAGTATACAAAGCTTTAGAATAAATTTTCAAGTCAGATAACTTTGTCTCCCTAGATCTTCTATTCTCCAGTCATGTGGTACTATTGCTAACTTAGTTGCTTAAAATACTTGCTTTGGGAGCTGTAAATCCATAAGCCTCCCAGTCCCCCCCAGTATTCTAGGTACCCCAACTTGAGCACAGTAAGATATTGGAGGTTTGCTGCTACTCAGATTGGGGTGATGGCAAATGCTACTCAGTCATGCCCATTAGCCATTCTGCTTTTGTTTTCCTCTTGCGTGGTATGCATATCCTACTGAAAAACCAAGGCAAAATATTCATGTTAATTTTTTATTATATTAGTTCTTTACCATATCTGCCTTGCAGAGTAGCCCTGTTTCTTTGCTTGTTGATTGCTCCCTGTTCCTTCTAGACTTTCTCCTTCTAACATCCTTCAAGAGAGAGATTCTGGGTAGGTAGGTCTAAGGTTCTTCTCCCAAGATTTTAGCCTTTCTAGCACTCCTGGCTTAACAAGTTGCAGGCCTCTTCTGTTTTCAAAATCCTGAGTTGCTTTGTCCATTTGACCTCACTAGATTTTTTTTTTTTTTTTTAAGCGTAAATGCTTCCATATCTCTATAATAAAGATTTTTTTCCTCTGACCTTCGCAAAGCCTGTGTTTATGCAATTATTAGCTCAGCTATTTATTCCGATAAGACTCAGAAGTTCCCTATTATAATCAGTCTAGTATAGAGGACTGTATTCATCTAGTAAACAGTACCATGCTTTTTGCTCTTTTAAAAATAGCACAATTCTGATTACAGTGTTATGCTATTTCACTGTTCTGAGTGATGGCAGATGACCGAACAAGGAGCAATGGTCTGAAGTTGCAGTGAGGGAAGTTTAGGTTAGATATTAGGAAAAGCTTTCTCACTAAGAGGGTAGTAAAGCACTGGGAGAGGTCACTGAGGTGCACTGACGGACATGTAACTCCCCACTAACTCATGATGATGCTTCACAGGAAGTGCCTTGAGTTGCAGCGATTTTTTTGCAACCCCCCTCCCCGCCCACCACGGGCATAACATACATTCTCTGTTGGGTCTGGGGGACTGGGGGATCAAGTTCCAGTTTGGAGCCATCTGTGTGTCTGCAGTCTGTCTCTTCTAGTGCTGCCTGCCTGCCTCCCCCCCACCCCCCAAGTCTAGTGCTGTCTTTGGAATAGGAAAGGGAAGAAGGAAGGGGAGGGAGCTCGATCTGGGGTTTTCCCAGCCTTTGTTAGAGGGGGCAAGTGGCTTGGAGCCCCCCACCTCAGGGGGGAGCACTCTACCTGCTCTGACCTCCAGTGAAGGCTGGGCAAACCCCAGACTGAGCTCCTTCCCCTCCCTTCCTTCTCACCCCTCCCATCCTGAAGATGGGACCTGAGGCAGGGCTGGGTTATATCAGCACAGCCGTGCTCCATGGCAGGGACTGACAGAAGTTAATGAAGCCGCTCTGGTTTGGAGCGCTTTCATCTGAACCCTTATATAATGAGGATTCATTTGTCATACGATCAGGTACTTGTATAGCATGCTGCAACCATGCACTTCTTCTGTCAGGGCATGGCTGTAGAGCACTTTCAGGGGACTGATCGCACCAGTAAATGTCACTTCTGTCAGTGCTAGAGAGGTTGTAGAATCTCCATCCTTAGAAAATTTTAAAACCTAGGTAGACCAAGCCATCACTGGGATGATCTAGTTAGGGTTGGTCCTACTTTGAGCAGGGAGTCGGACTAGATGACCTCCTGAGGTCCCTTCTAACCCTAATTTTCTATGATTCTATAAATTCCAGCATGAATTTAGCAGCCAGTTAGTTTATGAACTTCTTTAGAGTTGAAACAGCATCTTAAAATTGCAGTCCCAGCTTGCAAATTATATCAAGTTGCCAAGTCCAGATGGTGAGTTGTCTTTTGACTTCCAAGCTCTCCCTACTGTTTGTTTGAACACCTCTCTGATGCACCATGTTCTCTGCTGTGCCCTGTTTTTGGCTTGTATCAAACAAACTATTAATATCACAACATTCCAAATGTTTTGTAGTATATAATAATAATATAGACATTATTTCAGAACCCTTACACTATGTGGTAAAAAAAAATGTCCATTTTTTAACCCCATAAGAATCTTACAATGGTTTAACCCACAGCACAAAACACTTGTGTATCTGCTATTGCTTGGCTTACCTAAAAAACTGATGGATGCTATAACAGTAACCTAATCTCTTGATAATTTACCATTCCTTCTCTGCCTCTGTTTTTATGGCATTGAAATCTTTATCAGCAAGGATTTTGTTTTCTTAATGTCATTTGATAAAAATATTAAATAGCTTGGGTCCAACAGCATCTTCCTACTAGATATGTGTAGAATTGTGCTCACTGTGGTTACCTGCCAATTATCCTAACTGAAATGGGTGAATGATAGATAGCTGTCCCCTGGATAGTATGAGATTTTTTGGCTCATGATAAACTGTGGGAAGAGCACACACATCAGAAGCCTGTAGGACTTCCTAGTCCCAGCTTTTTTGCTTTGTAGTTAGGTTATGAGCATGCTTATTTGGAACCATTTAAACTAATAACAGCTGTTTATGTTCCAATTGTTATGTGTAGAGAAGCTTGGAACAATACAACTGCTTCATCCAGTATTAAAGGTGGAAGGATTTTTGCTATGTTTTTACTGTCCCTGGCTTTGTGTACATGTGTCAGTTTGCAAAACGACGGCAGCTATTATGTTCTATCTTCCCCCTTTCGAAGTAGCTCCAAATGTATATGTGGTCATACCTTTTTGTATACACTTACTTTGAGGTTTTTAAACTTTCTATCGCCATGGAACCATTTCACATGATTTCTGCTGTGGAGCCCCTGCCCCTATCCTAAAAACTGACCTGGCCCTACCATGACAATGTACTGCCTCCTGGCCAGTTCCACCATTGCCCCCAGTTTGTTTGAGGAACTCCAGGGTTCCACAGAACAGTTTGAAAACCACTGACTTCAATTACAGGGTAAAGCGTGTGTTGTCCCTTTGTGAGGCTGCTTTTTCTTCACCTGAAAAAGAATGAAGCCTGGAACTTCAAATGTTATCATGAAATTGCCTGTTGCAGGGACCAAAATTGTATTAATCACAAGACCATCATAAAATCTGTCACTACCGAAAAACATAGATGCTTATCTGTTACAATTTGCCTTATGATTTTTAGTAGCCCATTTTTAACAAAGATTGTTGCAAGAGGTGCCTAGCTGAAGGCCAATCATCTGTTGTGGTTTACTAATCAAAAAGTTAATAATATGATTACCGAACTCCAGCTAAGCTTTTTTTTCAGATGATTTCTGGAGTGCTTATCAACCATTATGGATTATCCAGAACATTATATAAGTATCGTTACCTAGACTGATGTTACCATATATTATACAACTGTATGAATTCTCTTCTTTTGGCCTACCTTAAAAAGTTGCTGAAATAAGGTTTAAATGGAAATATTGAATATTTAAAGATAATATTAAATATCTAATATTTAAAGACAAAATGGTTTAAAATATTTATTAGTTATTCTTACTGCTTAAAAAGTAGCTGCTAAATATGTATACCATCAAAGGCTCTACTACTTTTATAGGATCAGATAATGGCTCTGTTAAATGTTTAAGTACCTGTTAAAATCTGATTTAGTATCATCAGTTGTTAAATAAATTGAAAATAAGTATTTGTATAGAATCAATGATGTGCTGGAGGGGAGAATCATGAATGGTAAGATTTTGCTGAATTCCTCCTTGAATAAGAATCCTAAAATGGATAAATTGAGTTTATGCAAAGCAAAGTATTGAAGCATAGCTGTTTTTGGGTCCAACAATCTTATTTACAAATATATTATTTTATAAATACAACTATTCCCATTTGAATGGTCTGAGAATGTGAATATCAAAATCATTAGCATAATTTACAGTAGCTCATTCTTATACACAGTGCTTTAAAACCAGAAGAACCTTCTTGATTGATTTCAGTATGAAAACCAACCAAAAAAGCAGTATGTTGAATAATCCATTAGTCTGTATTGCAAAATATTAGCAACTTATTACAATAGATCTCTGAAAGAGTAGAGTTAACATTTTTGTGCCTTTATATATTTCAGTTGACTTGCATTCTTTGTTTGCCTTGTCAGGAGTGAAAATTTAGATTTTTAAAGTAAATATCCACCATCTGATTCTGTTCCGAAGAGAGAAACTTGGTCACGCATGTGAAGCCTTAGTGGAACTTTGTGGTAGTTAAGATAAAAGCGTAGGGGCTTAAGAAGGAGGATATTACCAGAGCTCATCCTTGGCTGTCAGTGTACTTTTACACCTGCCACTAGTAATGTCTTATGATTGATTGAGTACTGTTCAGCATGTTTATTGACTGTCTTGGTGGTGGGGTAGAGAGCTCCTTGTGTAAGTTTGCAAATGACACACAACTAGGAAGGACTGCAAACACAATAGCGACAGGAGCACAATTCAGAAGGGTCTTTGTAATTGGAGATGTGGACTAGACCCAACAGGATGAAGTTCCATGCTGACAAATGCAAGGTGCAGCTGTACAAAAGGGGAATGTGGTTTTGGGTTGCATCCCTAAGAAAATTAGGGCTAGGGACAGATATTATACACAAACCCATTTAAGTGATCAGAAATTGGTTTAAACCTGTAACAGAACAGACATTCAGTGTACCTCAACCAGTCTGAAAATGGCTGAAACCAGTTTGAGATAAATCTGGTTAAATGTAGTATCAGACTTAACTGATTTGGGTCTAATCGATTTATGCAGCATCTGTCCCAGACACTTTGCTGGTTTAAGTGAACTCAGACTCCCTCAGGATCCTGGCATGCTCTCTGGGCTGGGAGGGTCTCCCTGCTCCAGAGAGCTGAGCTGGCCCCTCCCCTCTGCTCCATTGCTGGAGATCTAGCTGAGACTTGCAGGTGAAGCAGTGTCTGCCTGACTTCCCCCTGCCCCATTTCCCCCCCACCACTTGCTGCTCAAGCAGGGATCCCTCCTTGCACAATGTGTACTGTAGGCAGCATGTGGTAATGCTGAGAGGTGTCTGTGTAAGGCAGACAGGACAGTGTCTGGTTAGGGCTTTTTGAATCAACAGGTAATGTCCCTCCATTCCTTCCTTGGAAAAAGTTGTTTAAGAGCTTTAACTAATGAGAGGGGCTTTGTTTTCTGATGGGGTTATAAATGCTGATAACAGAGCTGATAAATACTCTGTTATCCAGTGGGGGAGGGTGGGGGGAACCCCTCCCTAATCACAGTGTCCTGCCCCGGCCTGGCCATGGCCACCTCAGCTCAGCTGTGTGGAAGGGGAGGGAGGGCTGCTCTACTACCCCCTGGCTTCTAGTCTGAGCCACTGCAGGCATGTTCCTGAATTTCTTCAGTCCAGGGGAGAAGTCTATGTGGTAACAAACTGGTTCAGCCTAGCCAGGTTAGACCAAACTGTAAAGACTGAAATAATTCAGGCTCAGGCTTTTTGAATGTCTGTCCCTAGCCTTGGTGCAAGACATGGGAGTTAATAATGCCTCTTTACTTGGCACTGGTTTTGCATCATCTCGAGTATCATGTGCAGTTTTAGGCTCCACATTTTTTAAATCACGAGAAGTTAGAGAGGGTCTAGCGATAGGTGTAAGGCTTGGAAGGGAAGACGTATGAGGACCCTAATGGCTTGAAGTTACAGCAAAGTAGCTTTAGATTGGATCCTAATAAGAGCTTCTTCGGTACTAGAACAGTGAGATGGTGGAATAAACTGTCTAGAGCAGTTAGGAATCTCATCATCGGAGTTTTTCAGGAAGAGGTTGGATAAAGCATTGGTTAGGGATGATCTATGAGTAGATATTCGTGGAGTGTTTGTAAAGAACCACATGCAGTTGGAAGCCCAGGAGCCCTCTCCACACACATGGGAGATGAGAAGAGCTCTGTAGCCTAGAGTAGGTGAATGTTGGAGATGACTCAGCAATGGGAGAATGAAGCATAGTCTCGGCTGTTTGTATGGGGGGGGGGCGGATTGGGACCAACCAACTGGTTGTTGGTCCTAGCCCCAGCATTGCACAACTCTCAAACTAGTCAAGACTACACCAAAGACTTGAACCAGCCCTGGTGCTGTGCCTGACCATCAGCAGATTATCAGTCCCAGCTTCAGCACTCTCTACCAGAACCAGTTCAAGACTCTCAGTGGCAGAGATCTGGCTCATCCTGCGCGTGCCAGGGACAGCCTGTCCCAAGCTAGGCAGTGCTGGGCTTGTGGCATAGGGGTTGCATGCCCTCACAGGCTGCATGTGAGCTGGGATGCTGGGGTCAGTGTGCAGGGGAGCAGGGACACAGCCAGTAGGCTTGTGTGAAGCGGCAAGTATTCACTTCGGATTTTGCCGATTTCGGAGGCACAGTGATTTGATTTGGTGATTTGAATCACTGTCCTGATTCAATTTGGCTGATTTTGGACCTGAAGTTTCGGTGCCGATTCGGAGATTGAGCTATAGACTAAACAGGCAGCATTCTTCACCCTACTGGACACAGCTGCCTCCAGCTGGTAAGTCTGTTGTGGTGGGCGGAGCGGGGAGGGAAGGGGCATGGTGGGGACAGATCAACGCCCCCACAGCGAGAGAGGGATCGGGGCTGGGCCATAGGCAGCAGAAGAGGGGTGCTAACATGGTTCAGCCCCTCAGAGGAGCCCGGCTGCAGGCTGCCGCAGCAGTGGGGAGGGGCACGCCGGGATTACAGCTGGCCCAGCATAGCACTCTGGTAAGTTTCTTTTGACTGTCTGGGCTGGGGGAATCAAATCGATACCCCCACAGTGCAGGAGGGAGCCAGGTAGGGGCTGGGGTGAATTGATCACCCTTGCTCCTGCCCCGTTTCCTGCTGTACTGTAGGGATTGCCCCATGACCCGGCCTGGCTGGGACACCATTCATGGGGAATGGGGCGCTGGCCAGGCTGGGTTGTTGGGGCAGTATGAGGCTGGCAGCTTGTCCAGGGGCATGGGCAGGCGACTTGCACCGCTGGGAGAGGGAGGTACGTTCATTCCCTGCCTCACGACTCAACTCAGCTGGGGTCCTGTTCATGGTGATTGGTGCCCTGGCCGGGTCGTGGGATAATCTGAGTCTGTGGTTCCTCTAGAGCCTTCGCGTGGGGTAGCTGTGGCGGGTGAATTGGGCCAGATCTCCTCCAAATTAAATTGTCTACCGAAGCTTTGAACAGCCTTACTGAACAGTGGGTGGCTGCACACAGTTCCCTTGCAGTACTAAGAAGCATTACTTATTTGTAGTGCTTCAGTATGTTAAATGCATGGATGTGACTACCTATCCTGAAAAGCTTATAGAGCTCTAAACAATCTTGTTTGGCAGTTAGTGGGATTTGACTTTGTGCCAAATAGAGCTGAAACTCCGAACCTCTGAATGTGATTCAGGTTTCTTTGAAATAAGTGCAAAGCCCCTTACATGCCAGGTTGCATTAGAATAATTGACTTCTCATGTGAACCAACATATAGAGCAGTGGCTCTCAACATTTCTAGACTTAAGACCCCCCTACAAAAAGGCTAACTTAATTTTTCACTTGCTTTTTGAAGAAAGAAAATTAATGGAGTAATTCTTCTTTGCAAAGAACTTAGAAAGTCCATAACAGGTCAGAATGCTTATGATGCTATGGATTCCTATTTGAAATCTCTGCATTTATCTTGTGAAACACATGTAGGTGTTTGCGCACCAAACAGTGCCAATATTGTGTAGCATCCTGCAGCACCCCTCAAAAGAACAGGCAGGACAGTGATTGAGCATCATTGCTATACAGCGTGGGTGTGGAGGGGGAGGGTTTTGACGGTTCATCCCAGAAAGAATCAGTTGAACAAAACTCAAAGCGACTGTCAATCATATTTGGGAAATCATGGACAATAGGCAGAGACTAGAGAAGGAGTAATGTACTATCTCTTCAGAATACAATCTTGAAAAAAGGAGGAGGGGTAAGAGGAGCAGGGCTTGGGGATTTTAGACTGGGTAGTCTGACTTCAGTAACTGGGAAGTTACTAGAGTGAATTTTAAAATAACCGACCTGTAATTACCTGGAGGATGGAGCAGTGATCACTAATAGTCCACATGGGTTTGAGAGGAACAGATTCTGCCACACCAACTTGATTTTCCTCTTTGATAGGATATCTGGTTTGGTGACAGGGGAATGTGATAGATTGATTTTTAGTAAAGCTTTGGAGATGCCATTCTCATAGATTGGACAAATGTGGACTAGGTAGAATTTGAAGTAAACAATTCGTTGAATAACCACAAGCAAAGGAAACTATTGCTGTCAGAAGTTTTGAAAGGGTCAGTTCTGGGCCCAGTGCCATTTAGCATTCTTATTTGTGTCTTGGCTGTCAGAATAGATATTAAGTATGTCTTAGGCTGGAGAAAAGGCAATTTAAAAAGTGGTCATGATGTCAAATTTCCCATATGTTGTCCAGGGACTGTTCAGGGACAAAATGACCCTTGAGGTCCTTTCCACCTCTGTAGTTTTGTAACCTGAGCATGTATAGCTTGTATAGACTAGCTGAGCATAAGGTCATGCAGTGACTTGTGTACACATTTTATCAAATAGTTTGCTCTTCCTACACAAACTCTTGTGGCTTAAATCTTATTAAATCTCCTCACTTTTCCAAACCTCTTCACTATCCATCATTCCGTATCTAATCTCATTCACAGTCCAACCACTCCTTTTCCTTTATTATGTAATAGTTTCCAGGTATGTTTTCCCATAATTTGCACAGGTACTTGGGTATCTCAATCTTCTATTTAGTTGCTGTCTAATCCCAGAAATGCCTACATTTCTGCTGAAAAGCATGAATGTGCTGAGTCTGAAAATGCTGTGTCACTTAGATCTGGGCTGGTGCCAGCACTTAATGAATTTGTTAGAATTGTAGCTTAACTCAAAGTGCCAAGGGTCCTGACATGAAATTCTTAAATTATGTTCTGCTTGTCTTGCTGGTTAGACCTGACCTTTTAAATATTCTCTGAGTTATACCCAAGCAGAAAAGACAGGTGGAGAATAAGTAGGGTGCATATGTGGCTTCTGGATCTTTGAGTTCTCCATGTATTCTTTATTAAAAAGCCATATATGGCACTTGTATAAACATAGTTATTATGTTGAAAAGGCTCAAGTGCTCAATGCCTTTTTCGCTTTGGTCGTTGCAGGCAAGGTCAGTAGGGCTGCGCGAAGCTTCAGTTGCTGATTCAATTTGGCGGAGATTCGGCCCAATTTGGCAGCCAAATCTCCTGAATCTGAATTGAATCAGGAGACCCTTTAATCTCTCTGAATCAAATTGGAACCCTCCGAATTGATTTGGAGAGATTTGATGATTTGGACATAGACACAGCTTTAAATGTTTTTTCTACATACCTCAAGGTACCAGGCAGCTAGTGAATGCTGAGATGGTGGGGTAGATGGAGTGTCCCATGAGAGGCTGGGAGGCCCCACTGCACTCAGCAGTGGACATGGAAGTGGACTAGAAGCACTTCTGGTCCACTTCCGGGTCCACTGCAGAGTGCATGGGGGACCGATCCTCCTCTCCTTGGGTTGGCAACTGGTGCCTCCTGAGTCTGTTGGGGGGGGCACCTGGATCCCCCTGCGGTTGATAGCTGAGCCGGCGGTGAGAGAATGGGAAGAAGAGTCCCCCACGCATTTGGCAGTGGATCCACTTCCAGGTCCACCACTGAGCACATGGGGGGACCCCCCCATGCTTCTGTGGGTTGCTCCATCTACCCCACCTTCTCAGCATTCATAAGCCATACCTGGTACCTCAAAGTATGTAGAAAAAACATTTAAAGCTGTCTATGGCTGAATTGCTGATTTCCCTGAATCAGTATCAATTCTTCAGGTTTGGATTTGGCCAAATAGAATTGGGACAGTGATCTGAATCAATCAAATTGCTGTCCCCTGTATCGGGTGAAATTTGAATCAAATATGGCCCCTTCACACACCCCTAAAGGTCAGCTCCCAGACTACTGGACCTGCCAGCAGAGTTTGGGGAGGAGGTGAGCAGCCAGCAATGGTAAAAGAACAGGTTAGGGATTATTTAGAAAAGCTGGATGTGTACAAGTCCCTGGGCCTGGACATGATGCACTTGAGTATACTGAGGATGTTTGCCGATGTGATTGCAGAGCCACTAGCCATTATCTTTTAAAAGTTGCGGTAAACGGGAGAGGTCCTGGATAACTGTAAAAGGGCGAATATACTGCTTATCTTTAAGAAAGGGGAGAAGGAGGGTCCAGGAAACTACAGACCAGTCAGCCTCACCTCTGTCTCTGGAAAAATGAAGAAGCAGGTCCTCAAGAATTCCCTTTCTAAGCACTTGGAGGAAAAGAAGGTAAGTAGGAACAGTCAATGTAGATGTGGGACGAGCGGTGGATGTGATTATATCTGGACTTTACTAAGGTCTTTGATACAGTCTCCCACAACGTTCTTGCAAACAAGCTAAGGAAGCATGGTTTGGATGAATGGCTTGTAAGGTGGATAGAAAATTGGCTGGATCCTTAGGCTCAAAGGGTATTCAATGGTTCTATCTAGTTGGCAGCTGGTATCAAGTGGAGTGCCCCCAGGGTTTGTCCTGGGGCCAGTTTTGTTCAATATCTTTTTTAAGAACTTGGAAACTGGGATGGTACGCACCCTCAGCAAGTTTGTAGATGACACCAAGATGAGGGGAGTAGTATTATGCTGGAGGGTATGGCTAGAGTTCAGGGAGACCTCGACAAATTGGAGGATTGGACCAAAAGAAGTCTCAGAAGGTTCAATAAGGACAAGTGCAAACTCTTATGCTTAAGATGGACTGTACCACTTAATCCCATGCACTAGTACAGGCTGGGTGCTGACTGGCTAAGTAGCAGCTCTGTAGAAAAGGACCTGGGGGTTGCAGTGGACAATAAGCTGACTATGAGCCCTTATTAGCCTTCCTGGCAACGGCATACTAGGTTACATTAGTTGGAGCATTGCCAGCAGATCGAGGGAAGTGTTTCTTCCCTTCTATTGAGCACTGGTGAGGCCATATCTGGAGTACTGTGTCCAGTTTTGGGACCCTTACTACAGGAAAGATGTAGGCAAATTGAAGAGAGTCCAGCAGAGGACAATAAAAGTAGTTGGAGGGCTGGGGAACAGGAGTTCTGAGGAGAGGCTGAAGGAACAGGTTTTATTTAGTCTGGAGCAGAGAAGACTGAGGCGGGATTGAATAGCAGCCTTCAGCTCCCTGTAGGAGGGTCCAAAGAGAATGGAGCTGGACTGTTCTCAGTGGCGGCAGATGACAGAGCAAGGAGCAATGGGCTCAAGTACAGCTATGCGAAATTTTGCCAGCTTTTTCATTTCAACACTGTTTCAACTCATTTTGAGCTCGAAACAGTGAAACTGAAATGAAATTTGAAACAGCCTCAAAATGAAACAAGGGCACTTAGAACATTTTGACAGTTTCAAAACATTTCAAGTTTTGAAGCTGGGTTTGCTGGCAGGGAAACCGAAACTGAGGAGAGGGAGAGGGGGGAAGGACTGCCCTGACACTGTGTAGCTGGCCAGTCACTTCGATCCTTCCCGAGGTCCCTTCCAATCTCGGTGCTCTGTGGGGAGGGACAGAAAAACAGTGTCTTTAACACACACTCACACTCCCAGAAACCCCTGCACGTATCTCCTTGAAACTTGGCAGGCTTTGTGGCCTCAGCAGGGGCTACCATGCCTGCAAATGTCATCCAAATCAGGCACAAAATGACAAAGTTATAGGCAGTTTCGTGCTTTCCCATTATTGCCTGTGTGTGAAACGTTGAAACAGTTTTGACTAAAGGAAACATTGTCCCGTCAAAATGGTGAAAAGGAAGTGGAAATGAAACGGTGCTGTTTTACACAGACGTAGTGTCAAGTTGTAGCAGATTAGATATTAGGAAGAGCTTTCTCCCTGGAAGGATAGTAAAGCACTGGAACAGGTTACCCAGAAAGGTTACAGAATCTCCATCTTTGGAGGTTTTTAAGACCTGGTTAGATAAAGCCCTGGCTGGGATGATCTAGTGGGGGATGGTGCTGCTTTGAGCAGGGGGTTGGACTAGATGACCTCCTGAGGTCTCTTCCAACCCTATTTTCTTTGATTCTATCATTATCAGTAAATGGGATTAATATTGAACTTTTGTAAATGTTTATATTTGTGGTCTGAATTGGGTCTATAACAATCTGTGTATAACTACAATGATACAAAGCTATGTGTTTTTCTTGTTATAACACAAATGTAATGTAAATTCAGTGGTTACTCTCTAGTTGCAGTAGTGTAATTGAGAGATGCGTGTTGTCTGTTTTCTATTAATAACTCTAAATACTATGTTTATTTATTTAAATTGCCTGACTAAATTGTGTTTTTTTTAAGTTGCATTAATTATATTGAGTTATTAATTGTGTTATTGAGTTCTATTATAACACATTTACAATAACTCAATAACATAACATTGTGTTATTTAGTTATATTTTTATAAATTGTGTTATTTAGTAATTTTGTTATTTAGTTATATTGCCTGACTAAATATTGTGGAATATTCATCCCTATTTTATGGAAACTAAAGACTATTTTGACATTAAAGAAATTAATTGAAGTTTCCAAGAAGTTCTTTAATAAATGGGTGATATTTTTCATGTATATTCATCAATTTGTATTCCCTGAAAGTTAAAAGTATAAATGTGATATAGACACACTGCATAATCCTTTTAGTGAATGGATTTGCAGCCTTATAACTTGTATGAATTGGAACTTCTGGTTCCTCAGGCGGCTTCAAGGAAAAACATTTTAAAATGTAAAGGAGTTAAAAAAATTTTTATTCTGACATTTTTAAGCAAAGGTTTTAATTATTATATTTTCTAATTATATGTGAGAACTAATATGAAGTCAGCATTAATGCCAAGAAAGCAGCTCTTTGGGTAAATTGATAGGCTTGTAATTTGTTCTAAAGTACTGTACCTGTTTGGTGTTCTGCAGTGGCAAGACCACATAGAGACTTATCCATTTGTTGCTGCCTCCATACCATTAGCCTTGATTTTACTTGATTAGGTCAAGAACTTCGGTCTCAACAGGGAGGTTGACCAGTGGCAATTAAAATAAGAAGTTGAGATTTTTCAGTCAACTCTTACCCAACTTGGAAGGATTAAGTGGTTGAATTGGTGCGAAGTGGCATTTTTTAAAGTCCTAGCTCCAGTATAGGGCTCGTGGGCTTGGTCAAACACTTTTGGTAACTTGTACCAGTCACTGGAATTTTTCAGATGCAGTTGGCTGTGGAATAGCTCTTTAGCTACATGTGAAGGACTGTAAGGAGTTGGAGCAGTTGTCAGGGCTACTTTCAGAGTTCAGACTTCAAGAGGGATAAGGATAAGGAAGTTCTGTGCTGCCTTGCTTAGAAGTCTTATAGACAAAGTTGAGGTTAAGGTAATTATAATAATTAAATATTTTAGTCTCATTTCCTTGCAGTTCATCTTAGCTAGATGTTCTAGAGTAGGCTAGAGTTTTCCTTTTAGGATTTTGAGGGGAAAAAAAAATAATTTTCAGAGTGCCAGTATACAAAATGCTGAATGTAAGTTTTAATAACAGCTGCCAGTCAGCATCAAAGGCTAAGTTCAGGGAGGTTAGATCACGTTAAAAATGGCCATGCAATCTAACTTAGTTCCCCCAGGTGCAGACCTTACACTGGTTAGCTGGATCTATGTGGGAATTGTACAGAAGTTCAGGACAGTTAGATTGGTCTAATAATGACCAACCTGATATAAGTTAAGTGTACCTCTGAGGTAGCCTTATTTAGCTCAGGTCCAGCGAGATTGATTAAACTGAACTTCTGTACAGTTTCTAGAACAGCGCCAGGGCTGGGAAATCCCAGCCACTGGTCCTAGCCCCAGGACGATGCTTTTCCTACCCCCCCCCGGATCATGGGGGGTTTTTTTGTTTTTTTTTAGTTCCTCCCCGCCAGCCTACCAATCCCCCCCATCCCGCAAGCTGCTCCCAGTGCCGGCTTAATGAGCATTTCCCAATGCTGGGAGTTGAGGAAGTAAGGCAGGGTGGGAGGGATGTGGGGGCGGGGGTAGGTTTGCTGGGGTGGGTTGTTTGTTTGGGGGTGGGAGGGGGCTCAAGGGGCTCAAATTAGCACCTTTTCCCAGGGAATGGAGGATAGAGCCACCCCTCCCCCCCAAGTTCCCATGTGGACTCCACAAACCCATCTGATCCCACCAAACCCTCCGGATCCCAGCCTGCCCCCTCCCCTGATTCTTCCTGAGGACCTCCTGATCCCCATCCTGACTTACTTTAGTTTGGGTGGCTATTTTTAATGCTATCTAACCTCCCCAAATGTCTGTACACAGCCAAAGAGGGATGGGGAGAGAATTCTTAGCGGTAAGCATATATATACTGTGTCTTAACATCTGAAAAAATATGTAAGCAGATCTTTTCAGCACTAAATATATCTTCATACAGTTTTTTTTCCCATTGTTGTATATAATTTGCTACAAGACTTCAACAAAACACATGTACCAATGATTTTCCACCAGGGTACTGTGATATCCTGGGATGCCTTGAGATACTTTCAGGAGGGCCACAGGATGCCACACAAGGTTAGTACCATGTGTGAACATAATTCACAAAGGAAACCCAACAGTTTCAAATAAGATCCATTGTGTTATAAATAATTGGAGTTTACTGAGTCTTTTTGACCTCTTTATAGCAGAAAAATATCTGGATTATTTTTCCATAGTCAAAAAATGAGTAAACTAAGCTGACAGGAGGGCCTAGCAAGGGGTGTCTAAAAAAATAAAACATCTTTAAAAGTTTTGAGAATCACTGGAGTGGATATACACGCATCTTTTTCTCTGAGATGATTTCTTAGTTTTTGTAGTGTGGCTCCAAATGAATTTTATGTATGCAAATATCATTGGGAAACTCCAGACCCTCGTGTTGTCATTGGCAACCTTGTCCTCCTGACTAACTCTTCTACCCTCTATAGATAACCCCAGGAGACTGTCACACTCACCAGTGAGTTGCATAAGAATATAGGTTAGATAAATCTGGGTTGAACTTTTTGGTGAACTTAGCAATATGCAAACCCTATTTACTACATGGTGTTTTTTTCTTTATTAACGCAAGAAGTTATTTTCCTGAGGCTTTATATTTAATAAGGAAAATGGAAATAAAAATACTGCGTTTGTGTGACCTTGCATAAAGATTAATTGAAAAGTTAGGAAATATCAGTTACTGATTTTTTTTTTCCTCCCCTCCCCCCCCCCCGTCTCTCAATCATAAGTACTATGTTAAATATGGACTACATGACTGGGTAGTGTGGCATAAGAGCTTCTAGAGTTTGAAGCAGCTGTCATTCTCGGTTGATGAGTAGTCTCAAGTTTTGTGGGTCATCCCAGAAAAGTAAAAAATTTTAAATATTTTCTTCCCACATCCATATATTTGTTCTGGTCTTACATCTTGTGGTCTTATAGGTTAACCTATACTTAAAGTTTAATTTATGCAAGTATAGGAATATTTTAAAAGAAAGCTAACACATGTTGGTTGATTCTTGATTGTTCTTCAGGTTTGTTTGTTTGTTTTTCCAGATTAGCTTACTATTAAAATAACTGGTAGGCTTTTACTCCCAAATTACCTTAAGTTTTCTTATAGATGGAAACTTCTGCCGCCTTCCACCCTCTTTAACGGGCCATACGAATCTGAGCTTGTTGTCTGTTACATTTATTGAATTTTTGATTTAAGAGCTATTTTATGATATTACCCCACAAATGCAATATGTCTTTGCTGCTGTTTTTAGGGTGCTGATCCAAATATATTGGTATAGTGGGAGGAAAAAAGCCATGCTGGAATTAGGTTGTTTTTTTTTTCTTTAACTATCATTTGTGCTAGTTTTGTGCTAGTGCTCCGTGCAGTGCTGTCCTTAGAGACTTGAGGTCAGGATTATACAGGGGCTCAAATGAATGAGTTTGAGAGTACCTTCTGATGACTAATCAAGAGGTTGACAGCAATTGTGGAGTGCATGCTGGGAAATTTACCCATAAAAATGCCATGGAGAATAGGCATGACCTCCATTTGTATAATAAAATAGTAAGTAGATTTTTCACTAGTGGGTTGTCTATGTAAAATAAAACTAGCCCCCTTTTGCTGTTAAGAGTGGCTGAACTGCTGCAGTTGCTAAGGGCTGTGCAAAACAGCACTGTTTCATTTCACCCATAACCTGTACTGGGGAATCATGGAAATGCCCAACATTTTAGTCATTTTTTTGCCTGATTCAGATGAAAATTGCAGGGATGGTAACCCCTTTTGAGGGCATGATGGCTGCCAAGTTTCAAGGAGTTAGATGGAGAAGTTTCTGGGAAACTGTACCTCAGGCTGTTCAAAGCAAAATTCATAACACTTGCCAGCAGCAGCAGCCTCCTTTCATCTTGTGGGCAGATCTGGGGTCCCACATCTGCAGGAGGCCTGCGGGGTTGTACCAGACTCCTCCTGGGGGTGCAGGCCCCCAGATCTGTATGTGCCCAGCCCCGGGAAGATTGCTGCTGCCACTGGCCCCAGGCAACGGCGGTGGCAGCAGCAGCAGCAGCCTCCTGTCATCTGGTGCACAGATCTGGGGGCCTGTACTCCTGGGAGGGCTGCAAGGCTGTGCTGAACTTCTCCTGGGGGTATGAGCCCCTAGATTTGTGTACGCCAGATGACAGGAGGCTGCCACTGCTGCCTCGGGCCAGCAGCAGTAACAGTCTTCCCTGGTGCTGGGTGCAGGCTGCATCCAGTGCTGATCCAGGTGGCAGTGGCAACCTCCTGCCATCCGGTGTGCAGATCCAGGAGCCCACACCCCCGGGATGTTTCTGGCACAGCCCTGCAGCCCTCCTAGGGGTGTGGCCCCCGGATCTGCACGCTGGATGAGAGGAGGCTGCTGCTACCGCCTGGGACCGATGCTGGTTACAGCCCACGCCCAGTGTTGGGGAAGACTGCTGCTGCTGGCCCCAGGTGGCAGCGGCAGCCTCCTCATCTGGCTCACCAGCCTGGGGGCCTGCATCCATGGGAGGAGTCTGGCACAGCCCCGCAGCCCTCCCTGGGGATGCAAGCCACCAGATCTGTGTGCCAGATGAAAGGAGGCTGCCTCTGCTGCCTGGGACTGGCACTGAAGCCAAGTAAGGCCAGCTTCAAAACTCTAAATGTTTTGAAACTTTTGAAATGTTTCGAGTAGCCTCGTTTCATTTCTAAGGTGTATCAAAGCCTTTTGTTTCTTTTTGATTTTGCTGTTTCGAGCTTGAAATGCATCAAAAGGAAACATGCAGCGAAATTTTGCACAGCCCTACTAAGCTTGCTTTACCACCAACTGTGGTTGAAGATGAATCATGGTCAGCATTATTTCAGAAACTAAGCATAAAGCTTGTTTTAGCAGGTGTTAATCTCTTGCTTTTGACATTGTATCAAATATGGTCGTTTCGTGGTCCTCGCTACAAGAAAATTGTATTTTGTACCAGTTTTGTTGCATCCGTAGCAAGGAATGAATAATTTTCCAGTGTAAACAAGATTGTTTTTAAAATTCCTGTTTCCCTGGGGAATGGTGCATATCCATTGACAGAACTATATGGCTTAAACTGAAAAAGATGAACAAAAAAACCTGAAAGTCTTAAGAAGGATCAGTGTTTTAAGAAGTATGATAAATCGTTTGTCTTTCTTTTAATTAGATTTTATAATCTTTAATTGAAGTATGCACTCTGACCTTGAGGCTCCCAGGAGCCGGACTGGGTGGAACAGTGCAGCACACGCACAGAGCGCTGACCCACGACTTGCAGGGCTGGACCCGGGCGGCACAGTGCAACATGCCCACAACTGCCCAGCCCTGACTCTCTAGCTCCCAGCTCCCAGGGGTGGGTTTGGGTGGGACAGTGTGGCGCACGCACACATGCGCCATATGCATGTAGGCCCCCCCCCACAACCTTGTGGCTTCCAAGTGTGGGGTAGGGCCAGACTCCACAGCGGCCTGTAGCTGGGTTCTGTCCCACACTCACAAATGATGGGAGCAGCTGTAGTGCATTGATTGCTCCCTGGGCTTTGCCAGCCTGCTCTGAATGGTCATGTGGTGCCTCCCCCTGGTGTCAGCAGCTGGCTGGGGTGCAGTCCCAGGGTGGAGCTTGGAACCACCCTCCCCCAACATGGGTTCCTAGCAGGTAGGTGGGGAGAAACCCCTGCTCCCGTTAGAGCAGGGTTTGAGGCCCCGCCACTTCCCATCCCTTGGGAAGCCCCGTCCTCACTTGGGCTCTGGGCAGCAGCAGTGGCTGCTCCCTTTTTCTATCTCCATTGGGCTGCAAGCTGGGAGTCTCTTGCCCAATAGTCAAGCAGGAGCTGGGCACATGTGGGTGGGTTCGTGTCAATCTGGAATTTTTGCTTAATTTTTCTTTAACAGCTGGGATTCTGAAATCTGGGACTGTCCTGGTCAAGCTGAGATGTATGGTCATCCTACTTGTCTCACCTTTGTAAGAGATTCTCCATTCTGTTCATCCTACTTTTTTTTGCACTTCTTTTAGTTTGAATTAATATTGTATTGGGCCTGGGTGACAAGAATTGTACATAGTATTCCAGATGAGGCCAGATCAGCTCTTTTTATGATAGCATTAATACTTTATTTGGTGCATCCTAAGATGGCATTTGCATTATTCACAGCCAGATCACACTGGTGACTTATGGGCACCCTGGCCATTATGTCCAGAGCAGCTTTCTCCTGTTTTTGCATTCCCATTTGATAAGCTCCTAACTTTATAGTAGAAATTCTTGTTTATCATTTCCTAAGTACATGACTTTTTGTATAATTTTTTTGTTATTATAGAATTTCATCCCATTTAGTTCTCAAGGTCACCCATCCAGTTCTGTCTGCATATTGTGATTCTGCTTTGCATTGATCTTTCCTCCCAACTTCATGTCATCAGCAGATTTCATTATTGTAGCCCTCCTTTCTTTTGCACAGGCAATTCATGAGAATATTAAATATTGGGGCCAAAACTAGTCCTTCAAATTCTGTTAAAGCCCCCCTTCCTCCCTTCCCTTTGTAAAGAGTGGGGAAAAATAACATACCAAGAATGGGTTTAAAATGCAAGTTGTGATCAGATACGTATTCATGGACATGTATGAGTCCCATGAATCCTTACAAGCTCTTTTAAATATTAGATGATATCGCTTGTCTCTCTTCCCCCTCCTTACTGCCATTTCCCAACATCTTTGGGGTTCAGAAGATGGGTTGCACAGTTATTTTTGCCATTTTCTTTTAATGTTTAGTCTCTTTTGTTTGCCTAGGGCATCTCATCCTCTGTGGAAATTAGATTTTTCACATGGAAAAGCATGTACTGATCTTCTTTTTTGTTTTGTTTTGCTTGTTTTTTACTATTAGCCATCTGTGCTTCCATTAGTAACTTAGGGAGTAGGAAAATCTGATTATTCATAAAATGAACAGAAAAAAGAAAAGTTTTATAACAGTGGAATCTGATGGCATTAACACTGCAAATGAAACCCCAGAACAATGTTTTGCAAACCCCAGATCCGATTTATAGTTTTCTGTAACAATTGTGAACCAACTATACTTAGTTGAGCCCCTGATTTTAATATTTTTGGATCAGTGTTATACTACTCGCTAGTAATTTCTGTTTGAGATCTAATTTCAATTAAGGGTTTTGACCTTGCAGCTAAATGCAATAACAATACTTGGTAATGCTCAGTTTCACCTTTTTATTTCAGTACTTCATTTGTTTTAGTTAGCTTTGAGAATTAAATGCTGAGTAAATTACTGTTTAAGAGGCTTTTCAGCATTACTGCTTGCTCTTCCACTTAATAGATGCCTGCAGTTTTGGAGAGTGGTGTAACTGCCAGTAAACTGACAGATGGACCAGTCAGGACTCAGACTGTTTTTGATTCATTCCATTTTGAAATTTCTTAGCTGGTCTAACAAAAGGTGTCATTTCTGAACCAAGCGTTTTAAAGTTTTACATTTATTTTGGTTCCTTCCTGGAGTTCTGATGTTTCTCTACCTGCCTCTAAAGTAGGTGTTGGAAGGATTTTTTCTCTTGTGGTGTTTTGCTTATTGATATGGTGGAGAACTGAGTTAAAAAAGGCACAAAAGTATTAGCACCTGCTAGAAAATAAACATTCTGCTGATTTTATATTTTGTTGCTTTTGTCTGAGGATGCAGCAAAATGAACAGATCTTTAGGCCTTGTCATATCCGAGAGGGAAAGAGCAAGGAAAATGGTGTTTAGGAGAGAAGAGGGTTAAATCAAGGAAGTATAAGCATCTCCAATCCAAAAATGTCTGAAGGATTCAGAGTTAGTATGCATTTAAAAGGAATTAATGAATTATTGTTGTACACAAATTTGTTCTAACCTGGAATACTTTTGGCAATAATAGATGGAGCTGATTTTCAGAGATGCTAAGAATTTCATTGTTACTTTCTTCCCCCAATAGTAAACAATGTTTTTAAAAGCTTTTCCCGGGTCATTTGACCTGCCTACAGCATCTTGTGTATTTACACAAGGTAAATGAGTAGCTTGATAGTGCTGGCAGCCCTTAGAAGTAAGAAAATGTGTGTTTAGCTATTCATCCAATTATCTCAAAGGCACATGCACCTTTCCTCAGGCTCAGGGAAAATTAAAGATGGTAAAAAGTCCCTATAGGTAGAAAATAAACTTCATTATTGCACAGAGGAAGCTGAAGGTGGAAGCCTGTTCCTCTGGGTCCATGGGAGTGTCTTTCAGTTGCTCTTCGATGTGCAGATAAGGCAGGATTCCTTCCCTGGTGGTGTCAGACAGCAAGGAGGTGTACAAATCTTTCTTGTTCTTTAGCAATGAAGTGTAAATCCCAGAATAGGCTGAAATTTGGTATCTTCCATGTTTCAGGGATATATGTAGTATCCACGTTGGTCTGAGAAGAAAAGAAATGCAAACCTCTAGAACTCTTGGTTCAGAGATGCTACTAGGGTTGTTGGCTGTAGCCATGTTGGTCTAAGTCTAAGGACATAGGCAGGCAGGATTATTTGTGTGGATGTGATATCTTTTATTAGACCAGCTAAATAGTTGGAAAAAAGTTATTTGCAAGCTTTCAGGCACAGGCACTCTTCTTCAGGCATTGGGAGATTCTGCTGCTGTTCTGACTTCTCCAGAGTAGAAAAAAAGCTGAGGCAAACAAGAAGTCTGTGAAGATGCAAATGAGTGGAAGTTTGGAACAGAAATGATAGAGATAGGAGGGGAAGGGGTGGAAAGGGAGGTGAAAGTCTGAAGGAATGCCAGTGGTCAGCTTAAGGCAGGTTGCCTGGTGTAGATGTCAGGCAAGTTGTAATTGTCATAAATCCAGTGTCTATATTAAGTCCATGATTTTTTTTTTTATATTCAGTAGATTTTTTAAGTGAAGTTCATAGGTTTATCTGTGAAAGGTGTTTTGTAAGTTCCCTTTGAGGTTTAGAACTGAGATAAGAGAGGGGGTGATTGTCTCGTGAGAAGTGGGCACCTACAGGTAATTGGATATTTTTGTCTTTGATGGAGTTTTGGTGTGTGTTCATTTTGGTGCACAGTTGTTTGGTTTTTCCTATATATTTTCCATCAGAGCATTTGGTGCACTGAGTGAGATAATTACATGGGCTAGGGACAGACACTACACACAAACCAGTATCGGGAACTGGTTTAAACCTGTAACAGAACGTAAGTTCAGTGCACATAAACCAGTTTCAAAATGGCTGAAACTGGTCTAAGTTGGTTGAATGTAGTATCAGACTTAACTGATTTGGGTCAAACTGGTTTATTCAATGTCTGTCCCAGACTCCTTCCTGGCTTAAGTTAAACCGGAGTCCCCCAGCATCCCAGCTGCTTTGCAGCCTTGGGCTGGGCTGTCTACTCCAGAGAGCATGGCTGGCCCCATCCCTCTGCTCCCTAGCCAGAGTTCTGGCAGAGACTGCAGGCACAGTAGGGTCTGCTCTGCCCTCCCCCTCCTCCCCTTCCCCCATCGCTGCTCAAGCAGGGATTTCCCCCCTCCCTCTTTCCTATGTCTCACAGCACAGTCCTCGGCCCCACGGACCCTAGCTGGCATGTGGTATGCTAGCTAATGCTGAGAGGTGTCCGTGTGTGTGTGTGTGTGTGTGTGTGTGTGTGTGTGTCTTCAATTTCACTGGGACAGGCAAACAGAATGGAGCTAATCAACAGGTTGGCTGATAATGTCCCTCCCTTCCTTCCTTGGAAAAAGCTGTTTAAGAAGAGCTTGAACTAATGAGAGGCTTTTGCTTTGTTGATGGGCTGATGAACACTGTTATCATCTCCCTGCTGACTCCCTCACCTGTGAAATTTGCAGATGGTCTGAACAAGCAAGGAGAGGGGGACTGAAAAGCTTCATATTATCAATAGATGCATGCACTGCCCACCCCTCTTGCACGCCTGCCTAGGAATGCTAGCCTGGGACTGGGGTCTGGCAACACTCTTGCCCTTTAAGCAACAAGTGGGGAAAAGCCTGGGACTGGGCAGGCAGGATGGGGGTTTAAATCCCTCCCTAATCAGTGCCCTGCTGGGGCCTGGCCACGCCCCCCTCAGCTCAGCCCTGTGGAAGGGAAGGGGTGGCTGCTCCAGTGCCCCCTGGCTTCTAGCCTGAGCCACTGCAAGCATGTGTGAATCTCATTAAAGAATCTACGTGTGATACACTTGTGGAAGTTAAGATGCTGAACAACAGCCAGCATGGCTTTGTCTCAGGTAGGTCTTGTCTTACCAATCTCATCTCCTTCTACAACCAGGTCTCTCGCCACCTGGACATGGGAGATGAGGTACATGTTGTATACCTTGACTTCCAAAAGGCTTTGATCTAGTATCCCACAATGTCCTTGTGGGGAAAACTGGAAGATTGTGGGCTCAGCTGATCAATGGTTCAGTGGGTAGGAAACTTCCTACAGGGTAGGATCTAGAGAGTTTTCATGAATGGATCTGTGCTGTCCTGGTGCGAAGTGGCCAGTGGTGTCCCTCGGGTCCATGCTTGCATTGGTGCTTTTCAACATCTTCATCAATGATTTGGATGGGGGAATGAAAAGCTAGCTGGCCAAGTTTTGCGGGCGACACCAAATTATGGCAGTGTCATCATGCCAGAAGATAGGTTGCAGATGCAGGCAGGCCTGGACAGGCTAGAGAGCTAGGCAGACCGGAACCAGATGAAGTTTAACACTTCCAAGTGTAAGGTGCTCCATCTGGGGGCAAACAACCCTCAACATATATACAGGCTCGGTGGTGACATCTTGACGGGAAATGATTGACCATCGCATGAATATATGAGCTGTCAGGGGAGGCTGGGCGAGGCAGTGGTCAGCAGGGCAAATAACACTCTGGCATGCATCAACCGATGCATCTTGTATAAAACTCAGGAAGTGATACTCCTGCTGTGCTCAGCACTGGTGAGACCGCAGTAGGAGGACTGCATCCAGTTCTGGGCACCACACTTCAGCAAGGGCATGGAAAAGCTTGAGAGGGTCCAGAGACGGGCTACCCATATGATCAGGGACTTGCAAGGCAAGCCATACGAGGAAAGGCTGAGGCACCTGGTCCTCTTTAGCTTATAAAGAGGGTTGAGAGAGGACTTGATAGCAGCTGACTGCTGTATCAGAGGAGTGCATCAGGAGCTTGGTGAGCAACTGTTCACTAGGGCACCCCTGGGGAAGACCAGGACCAGTGGATACAAACTCCTGGAAGGCTGCTTCAGGCTTAATACCAGGAAAAACTCCTTCATAGTCAGGGTGTCCAGACTGTGGAATAAACTTCCTCCAGAGGTGGTATAGTCACCTACCCTGGTAGTTTTCAAGAGGAGGCTGGACAGTCACCTCACTGGGTCATTTGACCCCAGTTGTCTTCCTGCCTAGAGTGTGTGTGGGGGGGGGGTGCGGGAGGGGGGATGGCATGGAGGGCTGGACCAGATGATTTGCGAGGTCCCTTCCGCTCCCTGACAATCTATGAATCTGTGTGCTGGCATTTCCTCAGTCCAGGGGGAATGTCTGTGAAGTTGCAAACAGATTCAATGTAGGCAGGTTAGACCAACCTGCAAATACTGAATGACTTGAGGCTCAGGCTTTTTGAATGTCTGTCCCTCTCCTAGAAGCCCAGTTAGCAGGTAACCCTCTTGAGTTCATCAGTCAGGTGAGGTGTATGCATTTTTTTAACAGCCACAAGCCATTATCTCATTTTATTTTAGCAGTGGGTCTAGGGCTGTGTTCAGTATTACGTACAGAATACAACTTTTTATTCAGAAAAAAACAAAAATGAGAAAATGTTTTCACTAATTTGGAAATCCAACTCTAATTCACTGTGTACCAAGCTAAGGTACTTGGCATTATTATAACATGAGTGCATTTACACATTAATAACAGAAAAATTACAATAAAAGTCAGAGTCTGTCACCATAACCTCAGGGTTCTGTTTAAGTTGCTTGTGAAACCAAAGAATATGAAGTGGTGAAAAACAGCAAAACTAGCAAGCTTCAGAAGAGCAGAAAGACCTGTCTGTGCTTGTAGGTGACTGACTTTCAAATCTGGAATATTCAGGTTCTAATGGGTGAGTAAGGGAATATGGATGTTGAAATTAACTTTTTCATAGTTGGGTAAATTCTCGAAATTTAAACGGAAGGAAAACCTTCTGAAAAACAGGGAGTGGAGTTGCACGTAATCCTACAAAGGAATGAACGTAGCTGGATATCTTGCGCCTAAGTGCTGGGGTCTGGTTCTAGATCTGTTGAAATCTGGTGCTGTTGTCATTCAGTATCTGTGCCTATTTGTACTTTCTTTTACTGAAAACAACCAAACTGAATAATTTTTTTATATTGAATTACTGAAAACAAAACTTGTGGGAGATTTGAGAAAGCCTTGAAATTCTGCTTGTTCTGAAAGAAAATAGGTTGTTTATACAAAAATGTTTATTACACTGTACTGGAACATTTATTCCTTAAAAATAAGTAAATATAAAAATATAGATAGATGGAGATCGATAGAGATAAGTGAAGTAAATATTAATTGATTTAATTGTTAAACATGTAAATGTAGAGATGCTAAAATTTACTTTGTTGATGCAACTTTGTAAAGTTTTTTTGTCTTGGGAGAAGTCAAAAGTTTAATATTGAAATGATTTTAAAGCTGCAGCCAAACTAGAGGAGCTGGTACTCAGGATGTTTGTGGCAGGATGGAGATTCCTGCCAACAGACTTGCTTTCTGGACAAACACGGAGCTTGCGGGTTAGCCAGGCTACTTGAAAGGAAAAAATAAATCCTGTGTCCCCTTGGAGACAGGTACTTGTCAGAAGCTTGTCCTAAATGGAAAATGAAGAAGTTGGGGGTTTGGTGATGCACTGGATTAGAGCATGAGCCTGTTACCTCAGGCGGCTTAAGTTAAAACCCTGAAGTAGGTCACAGGTGAATATCAGGTTTGTAGTGGTGTATTGTATTAAACTATCATAATGCATTTGCTTTTTGCCAACTACCTGAGTGTGTGTTACTTGTAAGCTTCCTTTTGTGTGCTATACCTTAATGTGCCAAGACATCCATTTGTCGAAGGGTTTTGTTTTTGTTTTTAATGTTGCTGTAAACTCTAAAAATAAGAGCACTGAGCCTTTTCTCAGTTACTTATTAATACAGGGAACTGAAAAGTAACATTATCCTTCCTTCATCGTTACGCTTGCTGTGGTTGTCTAAATATTCAGCATAGGTTAGACCATTCATCTTTACATTTAGGGTTACAACCAAATCTGGCACCAGTGATGGAATGAAAGATTTAGGCAATATAACGTGGCTTAATGTATCGGCTATTATATTAATAAATTACATGGATTTATAGACATTAAACAAAGGTTATCTGTTAGGGCTGCGCGAAGCTTCGGTCGCTGATTTGATTCAGCCCGATCTGGTGGCCAAATCTCCAAATCCGAGAAAAACATTGAAAGCTGTGTGTATAGTCGAATCGCTGATTCTCTGAATCAGCATTGAATCTAGAGATTCAGATTTGGCTGAATTGAATCGAGAGAGTGATCCGAATCAAAACACTGTCCTCCAATTTGGGCTGAATCCAAATCTGAATTGAATCCTGCCCATCATGCACACTTCTATTATTTACCTACTTATCTAGTAATAGTGTAAAAGCGATCTGCTCATTAGAAACATCTAAGCAGTAGAATTCAGTTTAAGAATAGCCCAGGTACTGGAAGATTATGGTGGTTTGAGAAATTACCAATATCACTTTGGGTTAAAGCTTAATGTTTTAATCTAACAGTTTAGCATGGTAAGGTGCCTGCTTTTCCTTTAGAAGATGCCTATGTAATTTTAAATATTTTAATGATAAAATAATTCTAGGCCCTAGCCCCTTTTGCTAATGTCATAGTGAATTGAGATTTTATAGTCAGAATTTTAAATACCCAGGAAAAAAATTCTCTCATTATTTTTGAGAGAAGTGGAATAAACTTGACACAGGACCAAAAATGTAACTAACAAGTCAGTGACATAAGGTAAAATGTCTGTCCTTTCTACAAAAGCTTTATGGACTTTAATAAACAAATAATTTTTCCTCCCTGTGCTCTCCCAAATTTAAACCAGTCTTTAAGACTCTGAATCTGAAGTATGATTCTCCACTGTGCTCTTTTAAGAACAGCTTGCTATTCAGAGGTTTAGTTATAGAAAATGCCTCTGGTTAGGTGGTAAATGTTTATATCCACATGTTACTGTTAGGTTGCAAATAAGCTGTTTTATCCTGTGACAAAGTACAGTTGAACTGAAACTCATCTCTATTGTCTTGGAATAAATCCTAAAAATGTTTTCCAGATAAAAAGGGTGAAAAACAGGTGTCCAGTTTAACCCTGGTCTGATTGTCTTGGGCTTTGACTTGCCTCAAAAATGTTGTGGGGACAGTCACTGACACACAGCTTGAGTGGCAATTAATTTGAACTAACCCCAATTGTTACAGTGAGGGAAAAGTGTTATCTTGGCGTGTTGTAGGTACTTAATCCTGGGTTATTTTTGTTTTGGTACAAAGGCTGTTGCAACTTAATCAGGGATGCATGCAATTTTTCTTTCTAGTTTTAGCACCAATCTTCCACTCCTGTAGTAGGCATTTGATACATTAAAACCAATTTGCAAACAGGAAGGGAACGGACATGAGGGTGAACTAATTTATAGGTAAAAAATTGAAACTGTTAATTGACCAACAGTTGTTGCAGCATTTACATTGGGTGATGTTGCTGTGACAAAATTTGTATCTAGCTGTAATTTTAAAAGTCCGAGACATCAGAAAAGTTAGTTGGTCTGTGTAAGGAAACTATGAAACTTGATTTCCATTATCCTTTTCCAGTTATGGAATATATAGTACTCTTCTGGCTGCTGGAAGAAGGACTTGCTTAGAAAAGTTTATTAAGGAGGCCATTCTTGAGGGACTGGCCCAGGCTAACATCCTAAGAGACAGCCAGCGGGTAGGTTTAACATCCTGGGGACAGGTTTGTTGCGGGTAGGTCTTGTTTGACCAATCTCATTTCCTTCTATGACCAGGTGACCTATCACCTGGACAAGGGAGAAGAGATTGATATCATATATCTTGACTTCAAAAAAGCTTTTGATCTGGTATCCCATGATCACCTCTTGGCCACACTGGCCAGTTGTGGCCTTGGCTCCACCACGATCCGCTGGCTGGGAAATTGGCTCCGTGGTCGGACCCAGAGGGTTGTGATTGATGGCAGTCACTCATCGTGGTGCCCTGTGACCAGTGGGGTCCCTCAGGGCTCTGTCCTTGGACCCATACTGTTCAACATCTTCATTAACGATGTGGACATTGGAGTCAGGAGTGGACTGGCCAAGTTCGCCGATGACACCAAACTTTGGGGCAAAGCATCCACGCCAGAAGATAGGCGGGTGATCCAGGCTGACCTGGACAAGCACAGCAAATGGGCAGACGAGAACCTGATGGTGTTTAACACCGAAAAATGCAAGGTTCTCCACCTTGGGAGGAAAAACCTGCAGCACCCTTATAGGCTCGGCAGTGCTACGTTGGATAGCACTACAGAAGAAAGAGACTTGGGGGTCATCGTTGACCACAAGATGAACACGAGCCTGCAATGCGATGCTGCGGCTAGTAAAGCGACCAAAACGCTGGCTTGCATCCATAGATGCTTCTCGAGCAAATCCCGGGACGTCATTCTCCCCTTGTACTCGGCCTTGGTGAGGCCGCAACTGGAGTACTGCGTCCAGTTTTGGGCTCCACAATTCAAAAAGGATGTGGAGAAGCTTGAGAGAGTCCAGAGGAGAGCCACGCGCATGATCAGAGGTCAGGAAAACAGATCTTACGATGACAGGCTGAGAGCCATGGGACTCTTTAGCCTGGAAAAGCGCAGGCTCAGGGGTGATCTGATGGCCACCTATAAGTTTATCAGGGGTGACCACCAGGATCTGGGGGAGCGTTTGTTCACCAGAGCGCCCCAAGGGATGACTAGGTCAAACGGTCACAAACTCCTGCAAGACCGTTTCAGGCTGGACACAAGGAAGAATTTCTTTACTGTCCGAGCCCCCAAGGTCTGGAACAGTCTGCCATCGGAGGAGGTTCAAGCACCTACACTGAACACCTTCAAGAGTAAATTGGATGCTTATCTTGCTGGGATCCTATGACCCCAGCTGACTTCCTGCCCTCTGGGCAGGGGGCTGGACTTGATGATCTCCCGAGGTCCCTTCCAGCCCTAATGTCTATGAAATCTATGAAATATTTACAATGGGAGAGGGTTTAACAGTATTGTAGAAATTACAAACCTTTCTTTTGGACTCTGCAAATTGATTAAATCAATTAATTATTGGTTAAACATATTTTCATAAACACTTTAAGTATGAAACAATGCACTGTTTAAATCTTTATATTGTTTTAATTATTTTATGAAGGACTCTGCATTTAAAAAGGGTTAGGAAGAAAGGTGTCAGGTCTGGGTGTCATTTAGGGGTTGAGAGGCTGACAGATGTCAGCTGACCCTGGCCACCACTTGGGTGGCGAGGAGTTGGATGGATGGCTAGGCCCAGATGGACGTTTCTTACTATCTGTACGCAGCCTGAATGGCCAACAGGAGAGAGCAGACTGGAGGGAGTGGCTGATCTGGGCAGGCTGAGGTTCCAGGTTTGAGACCACAAGCTGACAGCGGGGTAGATATGTACCCTGTGGGCTATAACATGAGGTTTCTTGAGTGTGAGCTCACTTCATCTGTTGCTGTGAAAGGACATGCATGGACCAGCGTATCAGATAGAGGGTACAGCTACATGTGCAATTAATGTGACATCATAAACTCCAGAGCAGTTCAAGCAGGAGTCAACTACTCCTGGGCACAGTGTTTGTGTGCCCAGGACAGCAACAATTTGAGCTGGGTGGAGCAGGCCCCTCGTTGCCTGGGCTGATGGGGTACAATGTATGCCCACGGTCAGCTTCTACACATGCGTTTTGGTGCAATAAAATAATATGCCATAAGAAAATACTGTCCCTGACAATACTATCCTAAAATGGATTTAATTGGTTTACTGTGTCCTAATATTGGCGTATGTGTAGACTGTGACACTTCACTACAGAGCTAATTAGTCTACTGTACAGTAAAGAACATTTGTAGATGAACCTAGGAAGAGGAATTTGAATATAAAAGACAAGGATGGAAGGGAGGGAGTTTTATTAAGAAACTTGTATTAAGTCTTCTATACTTAAAGAAAAGAAAGCCTGCATTCCTAAATGGAGAAATTTGCACTTAAGAAATATTTGCTGATGATAGTACCTGACTGGTAAAGGACTTGCACTAAATCTAGGCCATAAGCTTTAAAAACTTACTCCTGACTTCAGTAATGTAATACGAGGACTGTAGTGTTGAACTGTCATATTTTTAGAGAGTGTTTTCCTGTAAAATGTATACATACTTCATATATTACATAGCAAGCACAATGATTGGTTTACTTCAGGTCATCTACTTGGATAATAACAATAAATTAATATAGCCATTGATACTAGTTATTAACATTTTATTGACTACATCTTGGTTCACCATGTTCTAACTGTAATCTTTTAAAAATCTGAGAAATTTGATAAAATAATTCAATATTCTAATTATTAAATATTTTAATTTCGAACTGCTTTGATAGTAAACACAAATCATATGGTATGTTTCTTTTAAGTGATAGCATAAGCATAACTCTTAGTTTACTGATGGGAATAAGTGGTTTTTGCCATCAAACAGCACTCTGTCTGCTGTTTCACATTTTTGCTTAAAAGTTGCTACTTCAAATGTTTGTTTTTAGTAAATTGTTTGCTAAATATATCTATCTACTTTTGGAAGGAATAAAAAAATATTTTTTGAGTGAATCTTCCAGATTACAAAGCTTCTGAATGTATACAAACAAATTCTTCTAAAGGAAACCAACTCCTTTTCACTCTAATATAGTACCTTACCAAAGAGCAGAAAAGTGTTATATCAAATGTAGAAATGTGGGCTAAAATTTATAATCTTAAAAATTGGAGACAAAAAAATGGCCCTGAGCTACCTATCAGGGTTACTCTAAATTTGATAGTTGTTTAGGTAATGTTGATGGAAAAAAAGGCCAATGTTCTTTAATCTGACAGGTGTTCTCATTATAAGAATTGTATTTTTTTTCTCAGATCGGTAGGCTTTCCTAACTCATATTTTCATAGCTATCTCTTGAATCTAAGATTTAGATAAAATACATAAAAATATTACCATGGGGAACTGGTAGAAATGTGTTCCAACTAAAGCCATGAGATTCCTTTTACACAGAAAACAGGCTTGTTAGGGATAAAAGCTTGTAAAACAAAGTATCTGAAGCTCTTTCTTGCTTGGAAGACTTAAATGCAATGCCTTCAGTTATGCTTTCTGTGCCCCATGATATTGCTTACATTGGTACTTGTGTCACAAATCTGGTGTGAGGGGCTAGGGACAGAAGTTACACACAAACTGGTGTCAGTGATTTGAAACTGGTTCAAATTTGTAACACAAGAGAAGTTCGGTGCACATAAACTGCTTTTAAAATGACCCAAAGCAGATTAAGATAAACCTGGACGGATGTAGCATCAGACTTAACTGGTTTAGGTTAAATCAGTTTATTTGAACTTCTGTCCCAGTTCCCCTCCAGATTCAAGTTAACTCACAGTCCCTCAGCATCCCAGGATGCTTTGCACCTCCCCCCAAAACCTCCCACTTCGTCACAGAGTGGGTGGGCTATCCTTCGCCCAAGCTGTCTGCACCAGCTGAACAGAGAGATGTGTTCTAGCACCCTCTGGCTTCTGGCTCGAGCCACTACAGGCATGTGGCTGCATTTCTGGCATGAAAAGTGAATGTCTGTTCACTTGCTTGTTGGTTCAATCTACGCAGCTTAGACTAATCTGCAAAGGTTGAATTTATTCAGCCTCGGGCCTTTTAACTGGCTGTACTTAGCTAGGGGGCTTACATTAAGTGACAATGCCTACTCAAATATGAGGAAAATTAAAGGACTCTAGTTCTTTGTATAACTGTAGTGTCTCTAACAATCCTTTGACTGAATGCTTTCCTTGGAATTACATGTCAGTTTAGTCAGGTTTTCCTTGGTTTGTCAGTCTGCCTAGAGGTTTCCCCATAATAAACTGCTTATCATGCCTGCTACACTCTGCTCCTCTCTCTTCCTTGCACTATATTAGTGTCTTGGCAAACCAGGTTTTTGTTAGCCTTTCATGTCTCTCTTGATTATTTTCTTCAGTTGCAGCTGTCTCAAGGCAAACACAGCTTGAGAGAGGATTTGTCATTGTAACTTCTTAATTTATTTGTGTATATTTATAAAAACACAAGCAAAATGTCCATATTGGGAAAAATATTCTTGTTTTATATCTTGGATTCAAGATCAGTACTTGGATGATATACGTGTTTGAAGACAGAGCTGGATTATCTCCATGTAGGTAAATGAACAGACCTCTATACTTCATGGTGCTAATGAGGATAGAATTAGTCTGTTTTTTCCAAGACTGATTAAGTTACACATTCAGATGCTTTTGAGTCCTTTACCTCTAGTGCTTGTGAAGCTCTGAAATGGATGCAATTCAGTCAGTCATGTCGGAGGAGTTGCTAATGTGCCAGTTAGACTTTTGTTCTTTCAAATTCTGGAATTCATTTTTTTAGGGGAACTGGCAGTAGGGCATTATTCACAGGTGTCCTGTCCTAACTATTAATTGCCTCTGGGAATAATTTAGAGACCAAAGCTGGCCATGTTTTAGAAAGAATTGCAAAATACATGCCTTTGCCAATACATTTGCATTTCTGCTGACTGGACTTCTAGTTGGTTGGCCACATCCTTTCCTTTTCTTGGAGTTAAAACTGTGATCTACAGGAAAATATGGTGTCTTTTCTCCTCTTAACTGTGAATGACAAATGAAGCTGGTTGAAAAATGGTGTTGCTGTGACCAGCTCTAGTGAGTTACCTTTTAAAACATAAAATTTACCCAGATATAATTTTAAGGGATGCCTTAAACTGTATTGAGGCTAGTTAGTATGCAGTTTTATTTGTGTTTATAACAACCGTAAATACTCTACAAAGAGTTTTCAAGATGAATTAAAAATTACTCTCAGTAACATTTGTTGAATAATGTGAAAACTGTTGAAGCTGCAAACAATTTGAAAATCCCTAAAAACCAGATTATGATGATTTTTACATATACAGAATGATTATTTCCAATGCACAATCTATTCATCTTTCCTTGTAAGGATTTCTCATGGTATCTTTAGTAAAATCAGAATTTTTCTGTCTTGCTGTAAATAAGTGGTGCTCAACCTTTTGAGCCCCATGAGTGGTGCCCCATGGGTCAGATGAGTGGTGCTGGGACCCATTTTGTGGGCTGGATCAGGCTCTGGGGCTAAACACTGCCCCGTCCCACCCCCAGCACATTGGCTCCTGGGGGCCTGGTCCAACCCTCTTCCACTCTCCATGCTGGAAATGGGCTCTGGGGCTCAGCATCGCTCTAGGTGCTGGGATCGGGTGCCCAAGAATGATGCTATTGGTATTAAAGGTAGAACTCAGGTCAACAAGAATTAAGTGGGGAGAAAGGTGGTGCACATTTTTTTTTTAAAAGTAGTGAACTGACACACTTGTTTTGATATTTCCTTTGGGTGTTTTCTTAGTTTAACAACATTTTTACTTTAAATCACTGTGAAGATAAATTAATGCTAAATTTGCTTCAGGGTGGTTCAGCTGTGGAGTGGGTGGGTTGTCCTGCCATGCTTCTGGCACGTTCCACCAAATGTGTTGCAGGCTCCCTGGGCCATACTCCCGGGAGTGTGGGCAGGAAGTCAGACCAGCAGCAGCAGCTGGGGTGATGGGGAGAATGATACCTAGGTAGGAGCATATGGGTCATAAATTAACTCCTCACAGGCTAAGTGGGGCCTGGGGACTGTAAATTGGACAGCCCTGAATTAACAAATAGGGAAATGTTACAAAGAGCGCTTTTATAGGCTTAAATTCTCCAAGGACACAGAGGAAAGTAGGGCTGAAAGTGAATTCACAAGATCACCTAGTCCAGCCCTCTGCTCAAGGCAGGAATATCCCTGACTTAAACCATCCCAGGCAAGTTTCTGATGCATAAAGCGGTTTGTTTCTCTGGAGGCCACAAAAATCACAGGCACACGCTCATTAGATGGCACAAAAGGTGTATTTGCAAATAGGGTCAGAGCAGAGTCAAGAACTCAGATTACTCTGAACCAACAAAGGAATTTTGCAGGCAGTATTTATCTTCTCCCTCCTGGGCACACGTGTGCAGAAACAGGAACTCTTACAGCTCACTTCTGTTTCATACAAGCATACATGTGGTTACATCACTACATACATCGCATGTATAGTATAATTAACTACTTAAGTATGCAGGTGGAGAGGTAAAGATGCATCAGCTAATTAAGCATGCTCAGAAACTACAGCAGGTCACCAAGAGTTCAAACCCCCCCCCCTTTCAAGGACACAGTCAGTTGAATTCCGGCTTCTGTAATCTGTATGAGAAAGGCTAGGGAGAAGCTGGGGGAGAGTCTGCGATTTAGCATAAGAAGAGCCGTGGCAAGGCTGGGAAAGGAAAAAAAAGTCCTTGGCAGTGTTTCTTTCTTATTGGGTGCAAGATGCAAGCTGTGTATTTCGAACAATACTCCATTTCTAACAATATTCCATTTCTAACATTTCTGTCTAACATGTTCTTGAAAGTTTCCAAAGATGGAGGTTCAGCAACTTTTCTAGGTAGCCTGCTCCAGTGTTTGACCACCCTCATAGTCCTCCTAATCTCCAAACTTCCTCTGTTGCACTTTAAGGCCTTTGCTTCTAGCCCTGTACCCTATAGCTCCAGGGAAGAGCCCATCTCCATCCTCTCTATAATCTGCCTTCAGGTATTTGAAGATTATTATCCAATCCCCCCTCAATTGTACACTTCTCCAGACTAAATAACCCTAGTTGTTTTGACTTTTCCTCATGCATCTCATCTCCCAGGCCCCTAATCATTTTTGTTGCCATGCACTGAGCTCTTTCCAGTCTGTCCACAACATACTTCTTAAAATGTGTGGCTCAAAACTGGACATAGTATACCAGGTGAGGCCTCATCAGTGCTGAATAGAGTGGAAGGATAATTTTCTTTGATTTGCAAGTGACACTTGTGTTACTACAACCCAAGATGCCACTGGCTCTTTTTACAACAGGAGCTCACTGTTGGTTCATTTCCAGCTTATGGTCCACTGTAAACCCCAGGTCCTTCTGCGTAGCCTAGCCAGACGTTCCTGAGTTTGTATTTGTGCATGTGGACTTTGCATTTGTCTCTGTTAATTGCAGGCTGCTTTTTCCAGTCTGTCCAGGTTATTCTGGATTCTGGCTTTACCCTTTGGGGTGTCTGCAGTTCCACTCAAGTTGGTGCCATCTGCAGATTTGCTAAGCATGCATTTTTAGTCCCATCATCTAATCATTAATGAAGATGTTGAACAATATTGGACTCCAAGATGGCCCCTTGGGGAACTCTACTTGATACCTCCTCCCAACTAGCATTGAACTATTGAGGCACAACTCACAGAGTATGATGTTGATAGTTGGCACAATGAGCATTTTCATGACTTTTCTGTTTTTTTACATTTTCTGTAATGTTTTGCTGCCAATGTGCAACAGAGTATGTAACACTAAAGCATAGGAAGGGGATGTTTTGCCTGGTCAGTTGTTTTATTAATCTGTATTGGTTCCTATTAGTTATTGGCAGCATTTTTAAACTACAATGTGTTCAGTATATTCAACTTTATTAATCACTGCTTGGTGAAAAAATCGAACTGAAATCAAACATTTAAAACAACAAAGATGAGCTCATGTCTCATGGTAATCATTACTTGACATTTAGAAAATAAAAATGGCTTTGTGCACAATGTGAATTTTTTGCAGCACGCATGTGAAGGGTGAAATCATTGAGATCATATTTGTGTGCTGTGTTAATTTTTGTTTCATGTAGTAGGCTTCCATAAGAAGCTATTTGTTCGAGCATATAAATTGCAGTCCTTTAAAAATGTAGGGGGTCCCTATGTGAATTCCAGTAGGATCTATATTGCATATGCAGATGTATCCCATAAACAGTTTGTTATAGTCTATTTGTTTGTGAACTAGGTTCTCTTTGGTGCCTGAAGTTTCAGTCTGGACCAGCAAAATCACACACCTTTTTGCTGTGTCTGTATCTGACCTTGTTTGTTTTCTAAATCATCTTTGCAGGGGCTAAGGAACCCAGCCCTACAAATTATCTGGGCTCCTGTGTCAAAATCAAAATTTCTGTTTTGGAAAAAGCATATATTCTGGAAAGAGAGATGGTCTTGATTTAAAAACCTAAAATGTTGGAGAACCCACCTTATCACTAAACAGGTTGTTCCAAGGCTTAATAGTGTTTCTAACTCCTGATTTCCTTATGAACAATGCAGTATTTGCCTGGTGCCAACAGCACAATATCACAAGAAACTCCAGCACTATTGTAAATTTTAGCATTGCTTGGGGGGACAGACCTTCTTTGATTATCTTCCTGGTTAGAGGCAGTCATTCAAAAAGCCTGAGACTGAATTGATTCAGTCTTTGCAGGTTAATCTAACCTGGCTAGGCCGAACCAGTTTGTAACTAAACAGACACCCCAAACATGCAGGCACATGCCTGCAGTGGCTTAGGCTAGAAGCTGGGGGTGGGGAAGGGAGCGCTAGAGCAGCCCTTCCTTCCCTTCCACAGCACTGAGCTGAAGGGAGGTGGGGCATGGCTAGGCCTGGCAGGACGCTCTGATTAACCCAGCAGGGAATTGATAACAGTGTTTATCATCCCATTAAGAAAACAACAAAGGGACATTACCAGGTACCTGTTGATTCTGCCTTTGTCCCACAGGCAGCATGTGGTCTACTAGCTAATAGACAGACACCTCTCAAAGACAAAGGGGAAAGAGGAATTCCTGCTTAGCAGGGAGCGGTGATGGGGAGGGGTGGGTGAGGTTTCCTGCCACCTATGGTCAAGGTCTCCCCTTCCCTCTGTTTTCCAGGGAAGACCATGATGCAGGCAGAACTCTTTGTCTCAGGAGCTGAGAGGTGGTTTTGGGCAAGTAACATGGAAAAGAGCAGCTACTGTTTTCACAGGGTGGATCAGGCTGGCTCCACTTCTCCTCCCCCCTCCTTTCCTGTGAAACAGGGCTGTCTGGTTTCTGTTTTTCCTTCCTGACCACCCTATTTTTGCAACTCCAGAATGGAGAAGGGGCTATGGGATGAAGACACTGAAACTCATTTTTCTTCAGCTGAGGAGACCAGAAGATGCAGAGTGCTATGTAGAATGATTAATTGCAGTTTGGGGATCTGGAGGTAGTTTGATTGCTCTGCACAATCAGGGTGCTTGGTGGAGTTTGGTAGCCAGGGCTAAAATTTCTTTGCAGAGTGCATTTTGGAATTTGTGACAATGGTACACATGTATGTGTGTTGAGGGCAGCAAGGTAGAGGACAAAAATCAAGACAAAAATCTCTATCTAAAAACATTTGTTTTGGGGTCTGACTTTTGAGCCTTTTTGGGTGGTCATACTACTGTGTTAATTATCTTCATTTAAAGGAATGCATTTTATTTCTAGTCTAGCTTTGGCTTACAACTGTTGGTCTTTGTACCGTATTTTTTGCACACCCTGTGCCCTTAAATAAGAAACGTACCTTGTTTTCAGCAAGGCAGAATGAAGAAAAAATGACTTTTCAGATTTATAGCTGCACGAGGCAGGGGCAGGGCCTATTCATCAGTTCATTTACCCTGCCTTTCCTGCTCAGGCAGCAGCTGCAGGTTTAGCCCTTTTACAGCTGAAATGTGAGCAACTCTTTGCTTCTCAGCCAAAATCTGAAACTGTAGCTGCTGTTGAACACTGGACTCCAAAGATAGATCTAGAATTAGAAAAGAGCTAAAAAATAGTCATCAGGGCTATGAAATAGAAGAGATGCCAGGGGTATGTCTACACGTGCATATTAATGCACCTGAATAAACTCCAGAACTTATTGCTCCCAGGTACACATCTTCGTGTGTGCTTGGACTACAGAACATTGAGTCCAGCTGTCAGGGGGTCCGAGGGAGTCAGTCTGGCAGCCCAGGGCTGGTCTCCTGGCTGGGAGTGGCTGGCTGGGGCACAAGGGTGCTTCAGTGTGGGGTCCAGCTAGCAGGCAGCCCCTGCATTGACGCACCTTTGTGCCCCAGACAGCCGGGGCAGCATCTACATGTGCACTGGTGCAGAGTTGTTTTATTTCACAGCAGGATAGTACTTGTATTTACAAGTACTGTGCTGTAAATTTAGTTTACTCCAGCCTGATAGGGGCGTATGTGTAGACATGCAATGTTTACTGTGCAGCTAATTAGTATACTACATGGTAACATCTTGCACCCCAGGAGTTGCTAATAGGCAGCAGAATGGCTTAACAAAAGCTAGAGTGATTAGTGGAACATCAGGACAGTTAAAAATGAGAGAGTGTGATTAACACCTGTGGAGTAAAGCATTTATCAGGAATTGGGTAGATTATAACGAGCTGTGAAGTCAACTGACTGCACCGGTGTTGCCTCACTAGAACTACCACTAATGCTACTGGGCAGTTGGTTTTAAACTTCAGGTGAGCAGGAATCAAAGCATGGTGTGACTACCCCTTGACCTGGACCTGCCCCTTTTGAACTCTGCCCTTTCATCCATGTAGCTGCTGGAGGGAAGAGGAGGAAAAGAACTAGCAAACAACTCGCAGTGTCTCTATGCTTTTATCCTGAGCAGAAAAATGAGGTTCCCTGCTTAAGATACCCCAATTTTAGAAGGCTACTTTCTAGGAAATAGCTGCATGTGTGTGATGCAAATAAATATGCTGTATATTTTTCTGATAGATTAAAGAACCATCTACTGTCAGTCTTGACTTCATCATGTAGGTGCTGTTGATAGTAAAATGAGCAATCCCGTAAACTTTTATTTGGTGTATGCAATAGATAAAGCTGTTTAATTCTTCTACTATATAAAACATGTTTTCCAACCCTTGAATTCTGCTTGAGCTCTTTTATCTAAGCCTTTTCATGTTTGTCAGCATCCTTTTTGAAGCGTGAACACTGGAATGGAGTAAGGCAATAACAGTCTTAATGTCATATGGAGAGGTAATAATACCTCCATAACCTTAATATTTTTCTTCTTACTCCTTTCAGGTTTAGAGTCACCTTTTAGCTATGTTATTGCAGTGGGAGTTCCAGTTTAACTGGTTTTACATTTTTCATTACCTGCAAGTCTCTTCAACCTCCGTGGATTGTAGGTACTTTCTCTTGTCTTGTAAGTTTGATAAAGTTTCTTTGACCCTAAATGGTAAGACCTTGCATTAGGCTTTATTAAAATGTATGCTGCTTGCAGGGGTCTGCCTGATTAACTTGGCTATCCCCTGCATTATTTTACACTCTGTCAATTTTAGTACTGTCTGCAAATTTTTCCAGCAGTGATTTTATTTCCTTCTAGACAGTGATGCCTTATTAATGGTTGGTTATTCCAAGAGAGACATAGTTATACTTAACTTCAGACTAACATGGCTAAGGCAGGATAGATTTGCACCTAATAGACTAATGGAAGTAGATACATCTATTCTGATGAAGTGAGCTTCAGCTGACAAAAGCTTATACAGTACAATACAGTCATATGTATGTACATACATATGGCATCTATTTTGCAAGACGATAGAATTGTGCCGAGTAAAGCATTGGCTTGCTTGAACATCTGTGAGTGTGGCTGTAGAGCCGATTAATGGTATTTATGCCATATAGTGTGTGTGTGTGTGTGTGTGTGTGTGTGTGTGTGTGTGACTTTTATATAAATAAAAATCACGCATGCATGCACTATATTATATACAATATAAAAATAACACCAAAATAAGTAAATATCTTGTTTTGGTTAGTTTGTAAAGTGCAAATCTCCTTTGCCTTCTACTTCTATTTAAATATGGGCTTTACTGATTTTTATATTATGCTGATGAATTTAATCAGAATGTCATATGAGACTGGGAGAGGTAGTTAGCCATGTGAGGTTGAAGTCGGACAGAAGGTATGATAGGTATGCACTTTAGACAGACTAAAAACAGTATGTATAGAACACAAGCTTTTGTGAACTTGAGTTCACTTTATTGGAAGCTGTGAAAAGAGCATAGAACAGTGTATAAAGTGAAGTGAGTGATTTGAATATAAAAGGTGGAAAAAGAGGCGGGGGGAAGGGGTTCACTACAGTATTTTTAGGGTGTTTACTACTGTGAAGGTTTCCAATGACCACATTACCAACATGGTTGATTTCCAGTATAACAACTGCCACAGCTACCTTCATGCCACCAGCTTTCTTCCTAAGCATACCACTAGACCCATTGTCTGTACCCAAGCTACAATGGCATCTACTCTGATCCCCACCAAATGGGATGAACACATTAAGGATCTAGAGCAAATATTCTTACAATTATGATCCAGAACAAAACTGTAGCCATTCAGACCAACAAAGCCAGACTTGGACCTTGCTCCAACCTGCTATAATACCAACCCCAGGACAAGGACAACAGAATCCCTCAGGTGTCACCTGTAGCCCCCAGCCTGAATAACTTTAGGCACATCGTTAATGACCTCCCAACCCCTCCGGATAAAGGAGGACCATCTTAAAGTAGTAATGGTGGACAATCCAGACCTGTCTTACCGGCAGCCCTCCAACCTCAAATGATGTCTCTTGAGCATCATTACCGAGACATCTGAATGGACCTGAATTCCTGCTGTGCCCCCACACTAGTACAGACTGCGTCATCACTGGACTGAATAACAAGGAATACAACGTTCAATGTTCACTCGCTGCGGGCTATACAATGTCACGTATGCCCTCACACGCTTATGGTACCCCTCTACTGTCTACGTCAGAACGCCCATCTGACATCGGCTGCAGAAAGCTGTAAGCCCTGTGTCGGAACACTGACTTCCTTGGATACGCCATTGCTGACCTTAGGATTGCTGTTCTCATGTAGCAAAATATAAAACATCAGTTTGAATGGCAGAACAAGAAATCATCCACAAATTGGATTCTTAAATATGGTTTCAATAGGCATTGTGGATTCTTATCCCATTACCTAGATTAACTTTTGTGACCCCTTTTTTCCTACAAGTTTTCTGCTTGTTTGCTTCTCCCAGCACTATCCCCCTTCTCCCCCCTTTTCTCCTTCCTCCTCTTTGCCCACCTTTTTTATTCAAATCACTTTTTATATACTGCTTTATGTTGTGCTCTCACAGTGTCTGATGAAGTGAACCAAGTTCAAGAAAGCTTGTGCTCTGTATATATTTTGTTTAGTTAGTCAGAAGATGCGTATCTACTCTGTCTTCTGTGTGGGACTAAGCCAGGTGAATTACAGAAGGCTGTTATGCCAGCACAGCTGCCTTTATCACTTAAACCTGTAGTTTCAAAAAGTTGCTTGATAAGAACTAGAGTTTTCTTTTCCTTAGGATCAGAATCCTGCTGACCTGGCTATATTTACTTGGGCTGTCTTATTTACACTTTTTAAGCATTGTGCAATGCTGCTCTTCTCCTGCCTTTATTTTCCAGCGTTAAAAAATTACGTAACATTTTATACCATTCAGTCAGTTCTGATATGCAGAATACAGACCATTTGGCCCTGCTTATTTTTTTTTAAATGTCTTCTCTAATAATGAACTCAGTAAAGAATATTTCCTTATATATGTAAGAGGCATAAAATCATCCTGTTTATTATACAGAGCATAATTAGTTTTTGAATAATCCAGAGAGCAGTGCAGTATGGTGTGACACAGTCTGGGACACTTGTGTAGTGGTGCAGCAGGGAAGCCTGTGGTTTGTGGAGGTGAGTGTGAGGGGCAAGGTTCCTGCATGGCTGCCACTGCATTGGGAGGTATTTAGGTGGCGTGTGGTCCAGGGCACCTGCAGCTTCTGGTGTGGCCTGTGCAGCATGCAGTCACTGCTGGTACAGCCTGTGTTGTGTGGCCCTAGCTGCTTAGAAGTTGGACAGCCCTGCTATACAGTAAAATTATCTGAGGTAGGGTATACTCTTTACTTATAACTCCTACTTTGTTAATTTATCTATGCTTTCTACTAATATCTAATCATTTGCAAAAGTAATTTATTTCCTCAGGTCTTCCTTTGCCACAAACAGTATACTTAATTAGCATAGGTGAACACTGAAGATCAATACCTTTAGTCAATTACAGCCCTGGCAAGTGAAAGATAAGTTGATGTGCAGCACAATTAATAGAAGTAGATTCTGCTTATTTGGAAAAATAATTATAACTTGAAAGCATTTAAGACATTTGTGCTCCAATACGGTATAGCTTCAATACTTTCTACTTTCATATTAGTCAAGGGAAAGTGATAGTATCGTATTCAAATCTTGTTTTTTCCCAACTTTTTTATATATAACCTTGCTAGCGCTATCTACACAAGGGACGTAGGTGGCGGGAGAAAAAATTATGTGGAGGGGTTAGCGTGTGCATACATGCATGCTCCCCCCTTCCCTCCCCCTCAGCCCAGCAGGTAAGTCTGTGGGGGGACAGATTGAGGCCCCAGTGGTAAAGGATGGAGTGAGGCAGGGGCAGAGGCTGGCGGGACATTTGGAGCCTAGGCAGGTCATTCAGGGGCACACGGGGGTGGGGCTTCCGCCACTGTGTGCACCCTGGCAGAAGCCCGGGGGTTACGTACCCCCCATCTGTGCCCGGGGTGGAGGCAGCTACTGCTACGTGCAGTGCTATGTGTAGTGTTTTGTGCCCTGCTGCAGCTGCTGCTGCCTCTGGAGCCACGTGATGCCATGTGCATCCCATTGCAGGGTGGGCAGAGGGCACGGTGTAGCCCAGCTGTGCCAGGCATGTGGTGTTGTGCCACTCCTGGGGCAGCTGCAGCGGGGCACAAAGTGCAGTGCACAGCAGGAGCCGCTTCTGCTGGGGGTGCGCATAGCCATGGGAGCTCCCCCCCCCCGTGCCCCTGGATGAGCTGCTGGGCCTCCGATTGTCCCACCTCCCAGCCGGGGCCCCATTCACCTAAGCCCCTGTTCCTACCTGTGCCCTGCTCCCTTCCTTATTGTGGGGGCCTCGATCTGTCCGTTCCCCCTCCCCCACCAATACTGTCACAGAATTGATGGGTACTTATCTTCTGCGCTGGGCAGCCAGTGATCCACGTGCTGGGCTGCGATCCTGCCAATGTGTGCATCCCTCCTCCCTGCTGCAGCTGCTCGGAGCCCTTGGCTGGGCTGCCTTGCAGCCCTACCTGGTGCCTCACATTTGGGGGGAGGCTGAGCCCGTTAGCTCTGGCCTTCCATCGCCTGTGACAAGGGATGCAGTGTTGCATACCTGTTTTCCAGAGAGATATTTTGTCACAATTGGGTTAGCTTTTGCATGCCATCCTAGGATGTTTAGGTTATGGTGAGGATTTCTCTGGATGTCATAACAATTTTGATGCAAGATGTGTGAGGAGTTTGTCGTCTGAAACTCAGCTGCTGCTTTGGTTGTCCAAACAGGTTCTTCTTTTAGTATGCATGAGCCTTATACATGTAAGATCACATTCCTCCTGAATCCATGGCAGCCATTCCTATGCCTTTATGTAGGCTGCTATAACTATCGTTGGGTTTCTTCTTTCCATCTGAGGTGCAAGAAAAGGTCTCATTAGAGCCTGTGTTTTGCAACATACCTTTATCTACCTGGTAAAGGTTTGTCCTCATTTTATTTTTAGTTTGATTTAGCATGTTTTATTTTTCACTTGTTTTCTGCCTTTTCACTGGGGAGTTAGGGAGAGAGAAGAAATAACTTTGTGTTTGGATGAGATGAGGGCCGACTCTCATTTCTCTACCTTTTCTAGCTACTTAAATTTGTTCCTCTAGTAGACTGCATGTCTCCTGGATTTAAAAAAAAAAAAATAGATGAATTTGTTGCACTTTATTAATGATGGAAATATCAATGCTTCCTGTGGAAGAGGGGAGCAAAACAAGGATAGGATCTGTAAGTTGTTGATTCTTCAAGAGGGCCATCAAGAACGTGAATACCATGTTGTTCTTGTTGGAGCCCTTAGCTTTTGCCCACAAGATGCCTGTAAAAGATCAGTCTCACCTCATCTTGGCAGTTGTGAGTCTCAGAATGGCTTCCTGCTCTTCATTCTTCCTTGGTTATTGCACTGTAAGAAAATGCTGCAACTGGGAGACCTGGTGCAGATCACCTTCTCTGGAACCAAGAGGCTCAAAACCTCCCCATAGACCAGGCAGGTTATGCTCCCCTCAGCTGCTCTGTACGGGATACAGAGAAAATATACACCATCTTGGAGAAGTGTAAATCCAGCATGCCAAAGAGAGTGCCGAGGACGGCCCAGGAGAGCATGGCAGGGAGTCTCTTCTATCTCCTTCCAGCAGAAAGGGCAGGCCACAGACTGTGGGGAGGAACAGCAGGGTACTGGGCCTGCTGCTACCATTGCTGTCCACAGCTGAAGAAGTAGGCAGAGCTGGAGGTGGCCTGTCTAGCAAGTTGCCATGGGGAGGGCTTGTCATGTGTGGAGGTGGTAGGACACAGTAAAGTTATTTTAGAAAGTCTGTTAAGCTCTTTGCAAAGAAAGCCAAAGGAACAGTCTGTTGCATCTGATGTTACTCTCAGGTGACAGACAAGAATCTTTCAGGCTCTGTCAGAACATGTATCATCAGGTTTCATGCAGCTTTCACAGTTTTCCTGGCAGGATTTCACTTCCAGAGACTTGTAGGGCAGCTACCAATAACTCCATGTGCATATTCCTCTCCTTCTCTTTGGTGCTGCCTTCCAGATTACATGCTAGCTTCTACAGAAGAGTCCTACAGCACTTTTCCTAGCGAGCTTATTGGTGCACTCTCAGCACCACGCTAAAGCAAGTCTGCTACTTTTGATTTGGGTTCTAGTGTGTTCAGAGCGAGTGCAGTGTTTAGCAGCATGACACTGCCTTGTGCTGTGTAGGCCTTTCCCAAGAGAGGGATTTTTGTGGGCACTCACTCAACTAAAGAACAGTACTTACCTTACAGTAACTGTCGGGGAGAACCAGGAGTAGGTTGTCATGGGTTGGTTCTAGTCGCTACCCAGGGTATCAGCAACAGACAAAGTCAGGAAAGCAAATCCCATCTAACATAAGGGGATAAGGAGCATGTGGAGCAGTCTGAAGCACAAGGGGTCAAAGGTCTAGGGAACTATGAATCTAAGTCGTGGTTAGTTTTGTTCCTATATCTAGGGTACTTGGTAGAGGAACTGAGTGGCAACTGTAACTGCCCCATCCCTTTTATCCATGGGTCTGGTAACCTGGAAAAAGCAAAGGGTAGAGATGTGGCCACAGGAGGTGCACTTGTTCACAAAGAATGTGATACTATGTGCCTGGAACACATGCCACCGCTAGCCAAACGTAGGTAAGCAACATGTTGGAGACGACTGCAGTTATTGGCCAGTTCGTAAGTGCTCTTTTTCATTCCAGTCTTTAAAAATTTATCTGCTTTGGTTTGACATGCACAAACTTTTGGCAACAGCACACATGTAATCTGGAAGTTTTTTCGCTGTGTCGAATTGTATTACTCTCATATTTAATATTTCACAGTACAAGCTTGTCTTCCTTTCCTTCAGTTTTGTTTTTATTTATTTTTTTTGGTAATGTATGAGGCCAGAGAAAAAAGAATAGTGCAGGAATTTATCTGAACCATAAACAAACATAAATGTATCTGAACCTTAAATCATAGGATCCTAGACAATTAGGGTTGGAAGGAACCTCAGGAGGTCACATCTAGTCCAACCCCCTGCTCAAAGAGGGGCTTGGTCTACCCTGGCCTTAAGAATTTCCGAGAATGGAGACTCCACAGCTTCTCTAGGTAACCTGTTTCAATGTTTTATTACCCTCCTAGTAAGAGTTTTTTTGTAGCATCTAACCGAAGGTTCCCTTGCTGTAAGTTGAGACCACTGCTCCTTGTTCTGTCATCTGTCACCACTGAGAACAGTCAGGCTCCATCGTCTTTGTAACCACCCTTCAGGTATTAAATCCTGCCCCCCTATTGCATTGAGTCTTCTATTTCTCTAGACTAAATAAGCCTAGTTCCCAAAGCCACTCATCATAAGTCATGTTCCCCAGCCCTCCAAATATTTTTATTGCCCTCTGCTGGACTCTCCAATTTGTCCATAACCTTTCTGTAGTGGGGTGCCAAAACTGGACACAGATGTGGCCTCACCAGTGCTGAATAGAGGGGAAGAATCACTTCCTTCAATCTGTTGGCAGCATTTCCACATAGTCCAGGATGCCGTTAGCCTTCTTGGTAACAAAGGCACACTGTTGGCTCATATTCAGCTTGTCGTCCACTGTAAACCCCAGGTCCTTTTTTGGAGAGCTGCTACTTAGCCAGTCAGTCCCCAGCTTAGACTGGTGTATGGGATTGTTCCATCCGAAGTGCAGGACTTTTCACTTGTCCTTATTGAACTTCCAGAGATTTCTTTTGACTCAATCCTCCAATTTGTTGAGGTCTTTCTCTGATATGCTCTAGCGTATCTAATTACTTCCCCAGCTTGGTGTCATCTGCAAACTTGCTGAAGGTGCTCTCAATCCCATCTTCCAGATCATTGATGAAAATACTGGAAGAATCAAACCATAAATTGTTTGCTTTTTTTCTCCCTCACACTGCCCCTTTCCTACCCCTCTCCCCCAACTGTCTCCCTTCTTCCTTATCTTTTGTATTCTAATTTCTTTCTTCTTTTTATACTCTGCTTTCTACATGTCCTTTTCACAGCATCTGATGAAGTGGACCTTAGATTGATGAAAGCATGTGGTCTCTGTAAACATCTTATTTAGTTAGTCTGTAAAGGTGCACATCTACCCTGCCTTCTGACTTCAGACTTATCGCAGCTAACTACCTCTCTGAGTCGTACAGTACTTGCATCTTATGCTGTTTGATTCTGCTTGATTCAGACACTTTCCACCAGAAAAATAAAGAGCATAGAGTACAAACTTATTATCCTGAACCCTGCTGAGAAAAGTTAATTAAAGAGGGTCTTTCCTATAAGAAGGTTGGTCTGTAGCTGAATCATAATAATGAAAAAATAGGTTCCTTCTTTTAGGAACCTGCAGGGGTTGGTTATAAGGAAGCTGTATTGCATATAGTTTTAATATGCTAGATTTATGACATTCATTTTTTCTTAATTATTTTTTCAGATGTTTAGTAGTCAAAATATAAGAAATCCCTTTTGCCATCATTACTGAGCTTCACTCTATTGTCCCCACAGAAAGTAGAATTAGGCTTGTGTCTGCAGTCTTTGCTTAGGCAAAACATTAGAAATTTCAAGCCATTATTTTTAGGTAACTGTCACATGAAATAACAGCACAGGTCATAGTAATGAATTCATTCTTTTTAAATTAATATGAATTAGACACTTATTTATTAAATGCTCGGTCTGCAGAAGTGCTGAGTGCCACACACTCCAGCGTGCCCAGCCTGAGTGTTCTGATGAATGAGGAATAGTTTGTTTGCTGTGTTTGCACTGCTTTTATACATATTTACCATGAATAGTTATGCAAGTATAGTTTTTTTCATGCCTATCTTCATAGAAACTAAATTTTAGGCTTATAGCTCCAATGTTTGATGATTAAACTAAATTTTTCTTGGTAGCCATAGTGTTATCACTTATCTACATCAAGGGCCCCTAACCACATTTATTGATGTTTGTGACAGAAAGCAGCAGTGTAATGCTCCTCATAAGGGCACAGGATATCACGGTCTTGTTTCTATCTGATCTGTTGTGGCATGGCTTGTTAGGCTGCCCTGTTCTGTTGAAAAGTGCAGATATTATGCGAGTTGTGTATGAGGATTTCTTATCATAGGTAATCTACTCTGTGAAATATACTACAAAAATAAAATTGCATAATAAATAAGCTAGAAAATAGGGCCACTCCTACCAATCTGTTGTTCCCTTTTCCCCCTTCCCCCCCATGCCTCCATTGCTGCTGTCTCCTGCTGCCATGGGGTTTATGGGGGAAGCGCCAGAGCTACTCCTGCCCACTCTAGCCAGGCTCCATATGGAGCTTGCCTTAGCCAGGGGCAGTGATAGCAGTGGGCAGGTTCCTTCTCCCTCCCCTGGTGTTCCATGCCAACCTGGAAGAAGGTCCAGAGGAAGGGAACCTCCCTGATGTTGCTGCTGTTTCTAGCTGAGCGTGGCTCCTCATGCACGATGATGTTTCAAGAAGAAGGATTGCTGGGAAGAGATGGGATCCACCTGACGAAGAGAGGGAAGAGCATCTTCACAGTCAGGCTCACTAACTGAGTGGGGAGGGCTTTAAATTAAGTCGGCTGGGGATGAGAACAAAGCCCTGAGATAAGTGGGGAAGTGCGTGACCGGGGGAGGAGGAAGCAGGAGGCAGCATCAGAGGACGTGTTCTCATTCTTCCTGCAAAATCAGGGCAATTGACTAGTTGTTTCAGGTGTCTGTACACAAATGCACGGAGCCTGGGAAACGAGCAGGAAAAATTGGAACTACGAAATGATTGGAGTAACAGAGACTTGGTGGAAGCTCACGTGACTGGAACACTGTCATGGATGGGCGCAAACTGTTCAGGAAGGAGAGGCGGGGGAGAAGAAAAGGTGTTGATCTTGAGTAAAAAAAACAAACAAACCAAAACAAAACACCTTGTATGATTGCTCACAGCTGCAGTATGAAACTGGAGATAGGTCTGTTGAAAGTCTCTGGATTAGTGTCAGAAGGGAGAGCAACAAGGGGGATGCCATGCTGGGTGTCTGCTATAGACTGCCTGACCAGGTGGATGAGGCTTCCTTCAAACAAGTAGCAGAAGTTTTCTGATCACAGGCCCTGGTTCTCATGTGGGACTTCAGATCACCCTGGCATCTCCTGGGAAGGCAATACATCAGTGCACAGGCAATCAGGGATGTTTTTGGAGAGTGTTGGGGACACCTTCCTGGTGCAAGTGCTGGTGCAGCCAACGAGGGCCTCTGCTTTTCTTGACCTGCTGCTCACAAACAGGGAAGAATTGGTGGAGAATGTACCAGAGATGGCAACTTGGGCAGCAGTGACCACAAGAGGACTGAGTTCAGGACCCTGAGGAAAGGAAGGAAAGATTACAGCAGAGTAAGGACCCAGGACTTCAGAAAGCAGACTTCGACTCGCTTGGGGAACTCATGGGCAGGTTCCCCTGGGAAGCCAAACTGAGGCAGAGAGGAGTCCAGGAGAGCTGGCTGTACTTTAAAGAAGCCTTACTGAGAGTGCAGTAGCAAGCCATCCTGATGTGCAGGAAGACTAGCAAGTATGGCAGAAGACCAGCTTGGCTTACCAGAGAACTCTTCAGTAAACTAAATCACAAAAAGGAAGCTTATAAGAAGTGGAAATATGGACAAACGACTAGGGAAGAATATAAGAGCATTCTTAGGTATGCAGGGATGAAAGCAGGAAGGCCAAAGCACAACCGGAGTTGTAGCTAGCAAGGGATGTGAAGGGTACTACAAGTATGTCAGTAACAAGAGGAGGACCAGTGAAAGTGCAGGTCCCTTATTGACTGGGGGAGGCAACCTAGTAATGGAGGATGCAGAAAAGGCTGAAGTGCTCAATACCTTTTTCACCTCAGTCTTCACAGGCAAGTTGAGCTCTCAGACTACTGCACTGGGCAGCACAGTTTTTGGGGAGGAGGTGAGCGACCCTCAGTGGTGAAAGGACAGGTAGAAAAACTGGATGTGTACAAATCCATGCACTCGAGGGTGCTGAGGGAGCTGGTTGATGTGATTGCAGAGCCTCTGGCTCTTTGAAAACGCATGGTGATCAGGAGAGATCCTGGATGATTGGAAAAGGGCAAACATAGTACACATATTTAACAAAGGGAAAAAGGAGTATCCAGGGGACTACAGACCAGCCGTACCTCAGACCCTGGAAAAATCATGGAGCAGATCTGTAAGGAATCCATTTCTAAGCACTTGGAGGAGAAAAAGGTGATTAGGAAGTCAGCATGGATTCACCAGGGGCAAGTCATGGCTGACCAACCTGATTGCCTTCTGTGATTTGATGACTGGCTCTGTGTTTGCAGGGAAACCAGGAGCACAGGCTGGATAAATAGACTATAAAGTGGATAGAAAACTGGCTGGAGCATTGGGCTCAGAAGGTAATCAGTGTCTCAATGTCTAGTTGGCCAGTATCAAGTGGAGTGCCCCAGGGGCTGGTCCTCCGGCCAGTTTTGTTCAATATCTTCATCAGTGACCTGGAAGATGGCATAGAGTACACCCTCAACAACTTTGCAGGTGACACCAAACTGGGGGGAGTAGTAGATGCTGGAGGGTGGAGCTAGGATTCAGAGTGACCTAGATAAATTGGAAGATTGGGCTAAAAGGAATCTCATGAGGTTCACTAAGGACAGGAGCAAAGTCCTGCACTTAGGATGAAACAATCCCATGCACTGGTACAGGCTGGGGGCTGATTGGGGGTTATGCTGGAGAATAAGCTGATGTGAGCCAACGGTGTGCCCTTGTTGAGAAGGCTAATGACATACTGGGCTGCATAGGTAGGAGCATTGCCAGCGGATCAAGAGAAGTGATTCTTCCCCTGTATTTGGCACTGGCGAGGCCACATCTGGAGTCCTGTATCCAGTTTTGTGCCCCCCTCACTACAGAAAGGACGGACAATTGGGAGCATCCAGTGGAGGGCAGCCAAAATAGTGAGGTGGCTGGGGCACATGGCTTGTGAGAAGAGGCTAAGGGAACTTGGCTTTAGTCTGCAGAAGAGAAGACCGAGAGGGGATTGAAAAGCAGCATTGAACTACCTGAAAGGGGTTCAAAAGAGGATGGAGCTGGACTGTTCTCAGTGGTGGCAGATGACAGAACAAGAAACAATGGTCTCAAGTTGCAGCAAGGGAGGTTTAGGTTAGATATTAGGAAGAATTTTCTCACTAGGAGGGTAGTAAAACACTGGAACAGGTTACCCAGAGAAGTGGTGGAATCTCCGTCCTTGGAGGCTTTTAAGACCCAGCTAGACAAAGCCCTGGCTGGGATGATCTAGTTGGGGATGGTGCTGCTTTGAGCAGGGGTTGGACTAGATGACCTCCTGAGGCCTCTTCCAACCCTAACTTTGTGTGATTCTATGCAGCTCAGCTGGAGCAGGGTAAGAACGGCTCTCAAATGCCACCTCAACACCATATCAGTCAGGTCAGTGGCCGAGTGGATGAGGGAGGTGAGTTAATGGGAGGGGAAGGAACATACTGCTGAGCATGGAGGGGAAAAGAGGGGAGGGAAGATTCTTACCTGCTTGAGGGACTTCAAATCCCCTATTGCTGCTCCTGTGACATGGTCTGCCTGCCCTGGTAGTGGTGGGGAATTTAGGAGCCAGGGTGCAGTCATTCCTGAAATTTTGGATCTGCCCATGAATGTAGTGGAGTCAGTTTCGGCAAACTGCGACACTTTAAACTGCGTAAAATTTTCAAGAACACAAAGTAACTTAGCCATTTGGTTCAAATAACTAAGGCCCTTTTGAAAACAGGACTTGAGGCTCTAAAGCTACTCTGCTTTTGAAAATTATACTTGTTTGAAAAATTCTTGTGATGTTACATCTAATATGAATAGCTTTATTGCTTTTGGAGATCTTAGCTCCTTGTTACAGTATTTCAATTCTTGTTATATAATTTTGTGCTTTTTGCCAAACATGGTCAAGTGCGGTAAGACATTGCACTTTTACTTTTTTTAGTTCCCTTTGGGCTTTTTCAGTTATTTAGGTGAAGCCCAGGTTATTTTAGGCAGCATTCCTTCAAAAGGAAGCGGCGTTCCCTCTAAGCTGTGCGGCATGCACAGCTGCGCAGGCGCGCTCTGGGTGCATTGCCAGGCACGCCTGAGCAGCCATGCATGCTGCACAGCTTAGAGGGAACGCTGAAAGGAAGGGTCAGTTTATCCTTCATGTCTGACTTGCAGCTATTGTTTCTGAGCGCTTTGTCTTTATTCCTACTGAGAATGTTCTCTTGCAAAATTGTTCTGTACACTCCTAATTGTCTCTAATTGTCCTAAGTTCCCCGCAAACTTGTATCCTGGGCCCTCTCTCTGTGTTCTTGGGAGAGTCTCTTAGTAGAACAGTTTGGATGGCCATTCCCTGCTTTTCTTTTTGTCAAGAAGAAGTTCCCAGGGCTTCCTACTGGAGTCTGCCAGAGTCAGTTAGAAGCTAAAGAGGGCAGACATCCTTTGAGAGAGTTCATCATCTTTTGTAACTTAAGGTGGCGTATCTCTTATTTCATATCCTTTGTTAATGACTTACTAGGAAACAGACAGCTCTGAACAGGTGTCTTTTAATCCTTTGACACTGAAATGGATAGTTCTAGGAGCTTTGGCAAAGGACTCCTTTGAAAGGAGCGGTTCTTATTAGGTGAAGTGTGCAGATATTCTTGGGAACCCATGATGGCTAGAAAATCCAGTGTTTGTGAGTGTGTGATATGCTGACTAGGGCTTTGTGACGTTTTGGGTGCTGATTCAATTCAGAGACGATTCGGCCTGATTTGGCTGCCAAATCTCCAAATCCGAATCGAATTGGGAGACCAATAAAAAGGTCTGAATTGATTCGAAGCTCTCCGAATTGATTCGGAAAAGATTCAGAAAGCTTTGGAGATTCAGGCAGTTCCCACTTGCCTCTGCACGGATCTGGACCCAGACTCTGTGCTGGTAAGTAGGAGGTGGGAGTTAGAGGATGGGGGAGGGGACCATGGGGGGGACCCCCTCCAGGCCCTATCCCCTGCCTGCTCCCCCAGCCCCCATAGCACCCCCTGACTCCTGCCCACTCTCCTAGCCCTGTCAATGGCTGCCCCACCCAGCCCCAGTGTTGGTTCATTTAAAAAAAAAAAAAAAAAAAAAAGCTCCATGCTCACCAGCTGCGGCAGCTGCTGTCAGGGCCTCTGGGGGCTGATGGCAGAGCCCCCCCCCATGCAGCATGGGATAGTAGAAGACAGCACAGATTGCCCCTGTACCTGGCAGCAGTTGGTGAGTGCTAGACTTTTTTTTAAAGAGTCAGGAGGCTGGGGCTGGGCTGAGCAGCCATTGGTAGGGCTGGAACAGTGGGCAGGGGATGGGGCCTGCTTAATTTGGAGATTTGGCCAAATTGATTTGGGACAGTGATTGGAATTGGCAAATTGAATCACTGTCCCAAATCAATTTGAAACACCAGTGACAGTATTGAATCCATCTTACCTCTAAAATATGTTTACTTTGACAATGCCGCAGAAAGGAGGTTATCTGCATTAATAAAATGGCCCATTGGATGATGTAATTTGCCGTAATTCAGTTAATAGTAAAGAAAAGATGTCATTATTTTTATTTGCTATATGTATGGGTTCAATACACTAGATGCAGTCTGAATAAAACAAGGGAGTTCCTGTTCCAAAAAGCTTGCATCTTGCAGGCCTAGAACATACAGTGCCAGAGCAGGCACCACCCTACCTGCGTGTGGCACATCCTTGCTCCTGCACAGCACCAGTGGTACCTGCTTGGCTGCCTGGCTGCCTGCCACATCATGCCGTTCCACCTCCCAGCTGGATTCCGACCTGGGACTTTTGACCAATTGGCTAGGACTGGCTTACAGAATCTGGGAATGTCCTAGCCAAACTGGGACATATGGTACCCTATTTTGAAGCTTATCGGGAAATAACTTGTTTTTTAGGTCCTCGTTAAAAGCTAACCCATGTATAAACCATAAGACTTAACACTGTTTGTTTTGGGAACTCTTCATTTTCAACTCAACTCTCCTGTGGTGAGCACATTTAAATTAGTATAAAACTGTAATCACCAGATGCATAAAGCATGTGTAGCAATAGCTTGTGGCATAATAGTTTCTGTGATCTGACTTTAGTTTTCTGTATCTGGTGTTCATGCATGCATCCATGCAAAATAAGTGAAATGTTGATCTGTGTGATAAAAGTAGAATTTTAATATAATTATTTATGCTCTATTGCCCACTGATTCCCATTTTAATCTCTATCTAACCACCTTAACTGACTGAATAGAGAGCTATCCATTAGATTATTCATCAGCAGGGACGTGACAGTGAGCAACGAATGTATAGTAAGTAATTCACGAGTGAGAAATGAGTAAGGTAGAGCTAAATTAAGTTCACCAAAACTCTTTTGATTGTATTTAACAATGGATGTTTGCAATATTGTGGACATGCCTAAAGACCTTGAATGGGTGCTTTATATACATGTCAAAATAAATTTATTAATCAGGATATCTCATAGCAGCTTGATTACACGGGAAAACTTTTTTTTATATGTGGTTTTAATTTTTGACAGGTAAAAGCAGTTTTATACCTGACATTAAAAAAATGTTGATAGCATCAAAGAAGCATTTATCTGGAGTAGAAAAACATTTATCTTCAGGTTTACACAGCAATTGATTTTTCACAGAACATTTGTCTAATGTATATGGGGAAGGTAAATACACTTTTAAAAAAAAAGATGCTACAAATTACAATATGAAAGTAGAGATGACTGCTCTGATGATGCATATCAAGGTCATACACTGTTATTTTAATAAGAATTTGCAAGTAAATGTAGGTTTTCCTTTTTTCTTCTTCATAGGTTTTTATGAATGATGATGTACATCTGATCTGCAGATATATTTGGAATAATTTTTTCAGCACCCCTACAATCCACTTTCCGTGTGGATAATGGAACTTTAATGGTGATTTCTCTTCCCCTGCCGCCGCCCCCCCCCCCGCCCCCCCCCCCCCCCCCCCATCCTCCAGAACTGATGTGAGTTGCCGATACGTCATGGAGTTGGTCTTTGGTGACCACCCCCGAAAAAGGCTCTGTTTGCTTGTCTGCCCCAAACTGCAGAGGTGACACTGGATTTTGGTGTTCCTTGACTTTCATTTATCATCTGAAATGTGAGAATTCTTGTCTTTGAGCAGACTGACAGATTAGGAATGGTTTCCCCAGACTGGAGTGTGGCTGTTGCTTTATTTGTCTCGTGAAAAAGGCAGTTTCTTTCCTATAAGTGGTCAAGACTCATTCGCAGACTGCTTTCAGCTTCTAATTAATTTAGCAAAAACTTAGCAGTCTTAGGCTGTAAAGGGATTGCTACTAAGAGAGCATGCGGAGACTAAAGATTGGCATGCATAATAAGATCCACATAAGATCCCAATTAGATCAATGCACAAAGCGTAGACATTACATCTGCTACCATAAAATAATTCAGAACAGAACAGCAATTGTTCTTGACAAAAATTCAGAGCTGTTCTAAATGGCCAGCATGTTTAAATAGTCTACAATAGAAAGCTGAGTATTAGAAGAGATGATGCATTAATTTCTTTAGGAAGTAATTTTTACTTCAAACCTATGCCAGCACCTTCATGGACAGGCTCTTTGTGAAAATGTAAGACATTTTGCTTATGACAGAAATACATTGTGGGAGGATACACTTTCATTTTGTACATCAGGTGGGGAGGCATCACCCACTAATACATCTAAAGTGCTATTATCCTGAAAGATTTCATTGCTCTTCTCCGTGTTTCTCTATTGCTTTTTTTTACCCCGTTCCTTTAGGACCTTCCCCCATTCATGCAGTGGTATAAGATGATATAGACTTCTGGAAAACTCAGCCATAGCATCCTCTTCCAAAGAAAAACTCGGGATGGCTTGATATGACCATCTTCACAAACTGTTAAATGTTAGGGCCAGAAGAGATCATTTTAATAATCTAGTTTTACCTCTTGTATAATATAGAAGGCAGGGCAGTATGGGTCCTTATAGCTTAACTTGTTCAGAGAGTAATTTCTCTTCTTTCTGAAAGTTTGCTGCTTGTGTTCAGTTTTAATTTGCTGGCATTCAGCTTCTAGATTTGTCTGCCACATTAAAAAAGCCTTCTAGTATCAGGTATCGTGTGTTTTATAATTACTGATTTGCTCTGTGGCTGACGCATGTATTAATGATTATTTCTAAGTTTGTCTTTTAAATGAGTTATGCAACATTTTGCCTTCTCGCTGCAAGTTCGTTGATCAGTTTAATTGACAGCCATGGAAGGAACCATTTTGGAAACTTTCTCAATTCTTTATAGCATAGGTTTTTAATATATTCTTGCTTGCTTAGGAAAGGTTAGGCTATATATGCAAGTGCTGACTTGCGGATCAAAATGACATTAGTTAATCCTCTGCTGCCATGTTATGTGTATCATTTAGAAAGGAGAAATAAAATGTCTGCTCTGTGGGGCTTCATAATATTCGAAAGGTGCAAGGAAGTTTTATATAATGTGAAAAAAATACTATAGCATGGTAAAAAGTGTTACAGAACAATTTCTTCATCTTTCCATTTTCTACACTCATTATTTCAAAACAATGACAGGTTGTTTATTTTTTATAGCAAAGAGGAATGGCTTCATCAAAGGTTATCTGATCTTCCCAAGGAAAGTGTTTATCAACAAATCATCAGCCTGGGTGAAAGGGAAATTGTTTGCAATTTTCCAGTGCCAGAGGGCTGGCTGTAATTGAAACAACTCTTGCAAGTCACTTTCCTTGCATTATTAAAGCTAAGAGGGAGAGGTTGGCCTTGAGTGTAAATGAATGCTGATGACTTCACATTGTGCACAGTAAAATAAAGTTATTGCATTTTTCTGTATAAGTAAACAGAGCATCAACAAATGTATAACAATAGTATTTTGTTTTTTTTTGTTATTTAAATTGTATCTTAATATAATATTTATTCCCACATAGTTACCGGTTTTAATGGTGGTCAGCAAGCACATATCCACATTTAGGTCCTGATTCTGCAGTCAGTTTCATGTGGGTGCAAGTTTCCTGCTGGTTTGAAAGTGGAGACAGATTTAAGTTTCAGTAAGGCTCTGCTTGGGAGCAAGGGCCCACCCACTCTGGCTCAGTTTCAAATCAGTGCTACAGCATTAGGCTGTTAAATTACACATCCCTTTCAAGAAGACCGCTCTCCAAATAACTGAATGAATGGCCTGCATAATTGAATCTGTAACTTAATTCTGTGGGTAAAGCAACCAAAAACAGTAATTTCTTTTACTGGGTTTAAACACGTTGAACATACAAGAAAGTGTATGTTTTGGTTTATTATAAATAAGTTGGAGTTAGCATAAACAACCATTCTGTTTAAAAATTGTTAAAGATATATTTAGTTTTTATCCAAGAAATTCATCTTTTTAATCTATGTATTGTGGCTTTTTTGGGTGGGGTGGAAAAATAAGCAAACGCAAGAACAACCCCCTTCCCCACCCAATCCCTCAAACAAAATAAGCAAACCTGCTCAAACAGTTTTGTTGTTAATGTAGATTGATTTTTGCTGGTACAATGTCAAATTACAACTTTGGTTTAATTTGGAAATACTTAACCTGTTTTAGACTTGAAGGGTACTCATTCAGATCGAATACATGGTTAATTGAGTCTGACTGCAGGATCAAAGATCAGCTGTGAAATACAAAAAACACGTACTCTGCACAAAACTGGCCACATTTCTTCATTTTTCATAGGGAGTGGGGGAAGGCGCACAATAGAGGCGCCCATTTCATGTGTCCACATCACTTTTCTGTATTCATGGAATTTCTAGATTTAAGAGTATGTTACATTCCTTCTCAAAAGTGTTAATAGGACATTATGAACACGATACATAAATATTTAAATGTTGCACTCCTTCAGTGGTGAAGTTTTTAATTTTTCTTTTGTTTAAACATCCTGTTTGTGAAACATTTTTAGTTTTAAAACCCCCCAAAACAAAATGAAACAAATTTACCAAAACAATCCTGCCTCCCAAAAAACCCTTGAACTCTTTAGGAGTTTCGGCATTGTATTTATCAATATTGTGTATGCTATGTGCAGTTTATACTGGATTAAGGAGAAACTGTCATTGTGAAAACAAACAAAATTGAGTATGTACTTTCTTATTGGTAAAACTGGAATATTTTTTAACCATTTAAATGTTTATAAGTATTTATTTGCACTACATCTGCTGCTTACTTACCTTTTACAGTGTGCTCAAACTGGAAATAGAAAAATACATAGTTTCAGTTATTTTTTTTCTTGGTAGCTTATTTTCAGGATCAAATATCTTGACACAGTGATGTAACATTTGGATATCAGTTATTTCAAAGAAACATTAATTCATCTTGGAGATTCACTTGACTTTAAAATCTTTATCCTTTCAGAATTTAAAACGGGGAACTTCTCTTCTAGCTTTTCCTTTGAGTAGTACTTTTGGAACCCAAGTTTTTGACCAAATTTGAATTCAGTATACTTAGAGTTGCTTTTAAATGCATTGTCTCCCAAATGCATTTTTGTTAACTGGCCAAAACCTACTATAATGTCCTCTCCAGGCTTGCTAGTTAGTTGATTGAAATCATTCTTTCATGTGCTCCCCACCCTCTACCCTTCCCCACCAGAAAAAAAAGCAGCTATTAGTTGCAGAGGAAATACCAAGAAGGGCAGCTTTTTAAAATGATAACAATACTGTTCCATGTTACATGACAGATTTGTGTGTGTCTGACAAAGGCAACAAAACATGAGAACATAAGAAATGCCATGCTGGGTTAGACCCAGTGGTTCCCCTAGTAGCCTGTTTCTGACAGTAGCAGGTTATAGCTGCCTTAGAGGGAAGAACATATGAACTGGCATGTCTATCATCCCTCTCGTATACTCCCTGGAAAAGGTGCGAGACCTGGGATTCTTAGATTTGGGTAGTAGCCAGACCAAGGACTGTTCAGACAAGATCTGCTATTGGTGCCTTATTTGGTCAATGAATATACTTAAGAATTCATAAAGTTTTGTACAATCAAAGGGAGTTTATAGGCATGCTCTGGGAGATGCGTGTTGGGAGTGGCGCTTTAATTAGAGTGGTTCTGAGACATGCTCTAATTAAAGTGCTCAAAGCATCATGTGTATCAGCATTCCCATGCTGAAAAATGGTGGTGGGGACAGTTTAACTAAAGCTTGTTGAACCAGCTTTAGTTAAAATGCCCCTGCCACCATTTTCAGTGTGGGACGCTGATGCATGTGATGCTGGAGTGCAGTAATTACCATGCTCCAGCAGACTCGATTAATCGAGTCTACTCCAATGGGTTTCAACTACAGTGTGTTGGAGCAGCCTCTCGGCATGTCTATAGGTGCCCAGAAAGTTTGGCAGCAATATTCCTTGATTCTGTACTGGTTCCTTCCCATGGATTTAATGACAGAAGTCCATTTGGTTTCATTTTCTAGCAAGTTTGGACCCACTCTAAAAATGTTGTGACTTAACAGGTGTTAGTCCTATGATTATAAGTGGCCAAGCTACACTGCAAAATTAGGGATTTAATTTTCTCAACCAGTATTCTCAAATGAAGGCTATTCTGTGCAATTGAATTAAATATTAAAAAATGTGTAAATGTTAATTAAGCTTAAAAAAAAAAAGTTAAGCATATAACACTCTGCATATGTATTTTATTCTTTATATATTGCCCATTGTTTTGCTGTCTGTGCATCTTGTTCAATTTAAAAATTAACCAGTTCTGATAATATAACTTTCTGCTTCACTGGGTACTTCACTGGTTATAGTTGTTGCCTTTCCACAACAAAGGTTGTTTCTAGCAGCTCTAGAATCTTGTATTATTTTTCAGACTGAGGGTGTTTATTTGAACTTAGTGTCTGAACACCTCTTGCTTTGTCTTTGAATGCATTTTATACTAGCAAATAACATGGGGAGTCAAGGTCATAGCTTGTGCATTCACTCTGTAAAGGAGCTAGTTTTGGTAATTACTACTGTCAGTTACCTATGGTCCCTTAGTTGACTAAAGGGAATTCTTACTTGTAGGTCAGCTGGCCAAAATCTATATTTTTCCCCAGTCTGACACCTTGGATTTTCAGTGCTCGTGCACGTTCTCTCTCTCCCTCTCCCTGTATATAGGAAGAAAGATAGAATACCACTTAGTAGCTTTTTAAATGCATTTGACAGCATCTCACAGTAAGTTTTCATGGCTTTGCTGATTTCTTTTTACTGACAACAGCCTGCCAAAAAAGTAAATGAAAGGCCCCATAACCAGTACTTGCCAGCAGAAGCGATGGTTTTTGCAGTGTCTGAAAGACTAACAAATGCAGCCTATATCAGGGTGGGCAGGTTGGGAAGTGAATTTTGAAGCTGAGAGCCTCCACTGAGACCTTAGTAGGACCTGCCTCCCTTTCGTATAATGTTGCTGTTTCCTGAGTTCTAGTCTCCACTTCAGTTCCAGTAGTTTCTGTCTTGAAATCTGGAATGAGACGTTTCCAGTGATGAGGTGACAGTAGTAGTTAAAAGTGTGATTCTTAAATTCAAGTTTTAACTATTAAAAATGGTAAAAATGGCAGCCTAGGCTTTTTATACATGTATATACAGAAACAACTTCATAGGTGGTTTTTAAGGGTGATTACAACTTGGATTCTTGTGCGCTTAGATTGCTAGTGGGGAAAATTGAGTTGGCTTCCCCATTTTTTCCATCAGCTTGAGATTTTTGCAGATCTAGTTTTACTCTTTCTTTTAATTTGTAGAGGGGTCTGTTCATTTTAAGCAGTAGCTTCCACAGTGTTAAATTTTAGATTTACATATTTTGAGTTAATCTGGAAAGAATCTGTATGCTTATCGATATGTTGCTATACTTGAAGAACTGTTTACACTTGGTTACAATACTTTTTTCCTCCTATTTTAGGTTGACAGAACCCTCTGGATACTTAACAGATGGTCCAATAAACTATAAATATAAAACCAAATGCACATGGTTAATTGAAGGCTAGTAAGTATACGTTTTAAGTAGATCAAACTATCTGATGCATGGTTACTAACATACTCCTCTGATTCAGGGATCTTCAGAAAACCTTCTGTCTAAAGTACCTAGATGCTAAGCATCCAGGTAATTTCCGTGGTTTGAACATTTTAAAGGTAATTGTTAATTTAAACAACTTAGTGATTTTTTTCAAAAGTACTCAATGTTGGCACTCTACTTCCACTGACCTCAAATGACAAAAATCAGATGAATGCTATAATTAAGCCAGTGCTACATTTTGAAATTCTAAAATAAATGTCTGGTTTACTATTTGATTACTTACACAAGTTGATTACTTACACAAGTTGTTTGTAGTTGCAGAAACCTGTCACTTTAGAATATTAACATTATTTTCGATGACACATCAAAAGTAGTTTTGGAACACACCGTAACGCCAAATTAATGTTGTTGGTAATAGTGTTGTAGTGGTGGTGAAACCATGATGGTCTAGGGAATAGGCAAGAAGCAGGGGTTCCTCGGTAATATCTTTTTTTACGGTTGGGAGAGTTGTTAGATGAGCCTTGGGTATGAAATACCGAAGAAGGTCTTACTTTATTTTAAAACCTTACTACTGTGTCTTGTACTTGGGCCAGTCTCTTAAAGATCTTTATCTGTTCTTCAACCACAAGGAATATTATAGGTCTGTTTTGTTCTTTAGTTCAAACTGCATAGAGTCATGTACTATTTCTTTATTCACTTCAATGTAATATATGAATTACCATGATAAATGGGGAAGCTGCAGTGCTATTAACATGAGTAAACAATGGGAAGCACTCCTCCCTATAATACTTGACAGGAACTACCTATGTGGAATGCCAGCATTTCAATAAATGCATTTTAAGGCCCCAAACCTCTGCAATTCCAGATGGAAAATAAAAAAGCCCACACAGGAGTTTGATAACTTTGCCATATGGGAAAAAATCCCCCTCCAGAACTTACAAGCTGGCAGTCAAGAACCAGTCACTCAATCCATCAGAATCTTTCCTCCCACTAGTGGCAGCAGGAGTGGGTAGGAAAAGACTACAGTGCCCTAATACATCAGGTCCTGAATTATATTCCCATTAACATCATTACACAGATTCAGCTTTTTATATTACAGGGTGCAATGTTGCTGGTAGTCTTAGAGTTTCTAAAGAATTTCCATTTAAGACTAACACTCGCCTTGAATAACTGAGTCTTGAAACAAAGAATGCTAAAGGATGCATGCTAAATCTTTTTTCCTCGATAGCACTTGAGTTATAGCATTGCAAGAGTGTATGTGTATCATGCATACATACATAGCTAGAACTCCAAGTGCTCTATATATGTGTGCCTACATTACAGCTAGTGCATGAAAAACAGAAACTGGAGTTCTGTGAACAGTGGGGAGCGTAAATGGTGAAAAGCAACACATCTTTGTAATTCATATGTATGTGCGCTATTGGTAGTTTTCTTTTCTTTGTTTATTTTATATATATTTAAGATGTGTTGCTTTTCACCATTTATGCTCCCCACTGTTTGCAGAACTGTAGTTTCTTGTTTTCATGCACTAGCTGTAATTTTTGGATATAGAAATTATTTGTGAATTTTTGCATTTGGCAAAAGTCAACAAAAGCTGATTAGAAATGGTATATAGTAAAAGCTGTGTTATCCAGCACCTTAGAAACTTGCATGCTCCATTAACTGTCATGCCAGTTGACGTGGGAAAAGCAAAACTGGAAGTGCCCACTGTGGCGCTTTCAGTTTTGCCGAGCCCCCATGGCCCAGGGCAGAGCAGCCTGCGTGGGCCTCCCCTCCCTGTCCCCCAGCACACTGATGTGGCAGGAGGGGTGGCAGTGTACCGGACGCGGCAGGAGGGGCAGCGGCCCAAACAGGCAAAGACGTCTGTTCAGGCCTTTTGGGTAACCGGCATATTTGGTTATCTGGCACCCCGCATTTCCCATGAGTGCTGGATAACAGAGCTTTTGCTGTAGTTAGTAAAATAATAAATTGGAACTCTTTTCAATATAGGACTTCATAATTTTTGTAATCAAAACTTAAATTTGGGGTTTTAAAATTGACACAGTCTCTTTCAAAACTATTGTGAAGATAATAGTAATACGCACTGTTAATTTAGTAATTATTAGCTTTGCATTATGGGTTAAAATTAGAGGTGCATTGATATATTGGTCCTATATTGGATCAGCACTGATATAAAGAAAGGTGACTGTACTGGAAATTGGCTCTTTTTTCTTTTTTGCATCATGTGGCCAATAATGTGACTGATAAATGTCTCATACATGCATGCAGCTGTAGGCGGCAAAGAGCACAGCCCGGTAGCTTGGAGAGCTGTGTCCAGCTGGTAAGTCTGTTGTGGTGGAAGGGGTGCGAGGAGGGGCAGGTCAAGGACCCCACAGTGAGGGAGGGAGTGGGGCTGGGGCCCACCCTGAGTGCAGCCCTGGCCCAGCCCCTTGCCAGGAAGAGCCTGGCACAGCCCCAGCCCATGTCAGCCTGCCCTGCCCTGCACAGATATGGGGGGCACCCCCCATATCCTCCTGGGGTATGCACAGCAGTGGGAGCTCCCCCCTTCCCCGCCTCGCCCTCCCCTTCCCCCCGCCAGATGAGCTGCAGCTCTGTCCCACATCCTGGCCTGCGCTGGCTGGTCAGTGCCTGTCCCAGCCCCACTCCCTCCCTCACTGCGGGGACCTCAATCTGTGCCCCCCCATGCCCCTTCCCCCTCTTCTTCCACCACAATGGATTTACCAGCTGGACAATGCTCTTCAGTCTGCGGGGCTGCGTATCAGAAATTGGACTGGTATCGGCCGATATGCGTTCTTAAAATTCAGCTACCAGTATCAGGCCCAAAAATCTCTATCATTGCACCCCTATTTAAAATCCTTTATGACAACAAATTAAATAATTGCTTAATTTAAATATAGTTATACACAAAGTACTATCTATATTTGTTATGTGTATGTATATGAATGTAATTTGATGTTCTAATATGGCTAATGTTATGGATACTTTTGATGTTATAAGTTTGAGTTCATGCTTTTGCTAAATAATATTTTCTCTTCTCTTTCAGTCCTAATGCAATACTTAGATTAAGATTTAATCATTTTGCCACAGAATGTAGTTGGGACCATATGTATGTTTATGATGGCGATTCAATATATGCACCTTTAATAGCTGTATTTAGGTAAGTATTTTTAATTAATAGTTCTTTATTGTTACTAGTAAGACAGTTTTTTTTTTTTAATTTGAGGAAAATAATAGCACTAGTGATTTGAGTGTGCTACTGGTAGTTTTCTTTCCTTTGTTTATACTAGAAGATAGACAACATATTGGTGGTACTAATACAACATAATCATTTTGCTTTTGGCTCAAGGGTAATAGTATTAAGTCCTTTACTGGGCACGTCCTAAATGCCAACTTTTTAGTGGAGCAGTAAAGCTGATAGCAGTGCTATCTATACTAAGACAAGAGTCTTTCTACAGAACAGAGACATTGCACTACTTAAGAATAGTCATTAAGCTGCTTACAGGTTGGCAGCTTGAAGTTACTTGCTGAGGACCTCTCCTTTGAAGTTAACCAGAGTTACCAACTGCATAAGATCTTTTTGTCCATTAGAATGAAAAGCATGATGGCAAATGATTAAGTATCCTTAGGTAATACTAATAGTTTTTTCCTCATCAAAGGTGAAAAGAATCTTAGAAAAAAATTGATAATTGTAGAGATCACAGATGATATTGATTGTTCTAATTTTATCTTGGGTCACAGGAATTATTATGCAACTGGATCAGCTCTGGGTTAGTTACTTGTTTCATGTTTATAGAGTGCTTATAATAGTCTTCTCTAGGGCTATTCACTTCTCTAGGGCCAGAAGTTGCACATAAACTGGTACAAGTGATCAGAAACCAGTTTAAATCTGTAGCACAACAGAAGTTCAGTGCACATAAACCACTTTCAAAATGGCTGAACCTGCTTTAAGATAAACCTGTATGGATATCGTATCAGACTTAACTGATTTAGGTGAAATTGGTTTTTTGAACTTCTGTCCCAGATCCCATCCATATTCTAGTTAACTCACAGTCCCTCAGTATCCCAGGATGCTTTGCTTTGCACCTCCCCTGCAAACTCTCCCTTGCAGGGTGGGAAGATCTGCCGAGCAGGGAGGCATGCTCTAGAACCCCCTGGCTTCTCTCCTGGGCCACTGCAGGCATGTGGCTGCATTTCTGGAATCGGAAGTGAATGTCCGTTCACTTGCTTATCAGTTCAGGCTGTGCAGCTTAGAGTAACTGTGAAGGTTGAATCAATTCGGCCTCAGGCTTTTTGACTGTGCACTTAGCCTAGGTAACTTGCAAGGCAAAGCAAAAGATCATGGGCTGAAAAGTTTCTAACATACATCAATGTTTCAGTACTATTGAAAGTTTTTCTCTACTATTCTCTAGAAATGTGTTGAAAATAATTAAAAGAGAATCCTCATATAACAAAGAAGGTCCATAGGAGTTTAGATACCTAGAACAATGATCTGGCATTTAAGCCAGATTGTATTTATTGAGAAAAGAAATATATTAATCATGGTGTTGTTTCATAGTTTGTAGGGTCGGAAGGGACCTGAGCAGATCATCTAGTCCGACCCCCTGCCATGGCAGGAAAGAGTACTGGGGTCAAACGACCCCAGCAAGATGTTCATCTAACCTCCTCTTAAACACCCCCAGGGTAGGAGCCTGCACCACTTCTCTTGGAAGCTGGTTCCAGACCCTAGCCGCCCTGACTGTGAAGTCGCGCCTCCTGACATCTAACCTAAATCTACCCTCTGCCAGCTTGTGACCGTTATTCCTGGTCACTCCTGGCGGTTCTCGGGGAAACAGTGACTTCCCCAATGCCTGCTGATCCCCCCTGACTAGTTTATAACAGGCCACAAGATCCCCTTCAGCCTTCTCTTGTGGAGGCTGAACAGGTTCAGGTCCCGCAGCCTGTCCTCATAGGGCCTGCCCTGCTGTCCCCTGATCATACGAGTGGCCCTCCTCTGGACCCTCTCCATGCTGTCCACATCCCTCTTGAAGTGTGGCGCCCAGAATTGGATGCAGTCCTCCAGCTGCGGCCTGACCAGTGCCGCATAGAGGGGGAGGATCACCTCCTTGGACCTGCTCGAGATGCATCTGTGGATGCATGCCAAGGTGTGGTTGGCCTTCCTGACTGCCTCCCCACACTGCCGGCCCATGTTCATCTTGGAGTCAATGATGACCCCCAGATCCCTTTCTGCCTCCGTGCTGATAAGAGGGGAGTTCCCCAACCTGTAGGTATGGTGCTGGTTGTTCCTCCCGAGGTGCATCACCTTGCACTTGTCTGTGTTGAAACCCATCCTGTTCTCGTCCGCCCACCCTTGTAACCTGTTGGGGTCTGATTGTAGCCTGTTGCATTCTTCCAATGTACCCACGTCCCCCCACATTTTAGTGTCATCAGCAAATTTGAACAGGGTGCTTTTTACCCCCTCGTCCAAATCGCTGATGAAGATGTGGAACAGTGCGGGCCCGAGGACCGAGCCCTGGGGGACCCCACTGCCCACGTCCTTCCAGGTTGAGAAGGACCCATCCACCACCACCCTCTGGGTGTGGCCCTCCAGCCAGTTGGCGACCCATTTGACTGTGTGGGTGTCTGCACCACAGCCCCCCAGTTTCTTAATGAGAACGGGGTGAGAGACAGTGTCAAAAGCCTTCCGGAAGACCAGGAAGATTATATCAACTGCTACCCCTGCGTCTAACGATCTGGTGATCTGATCGTAAAAGGCCACCAGGTTGGTCTGACAGGACCTGCCACTGATGAGCCCGTGTTGGTTGCCTCTAAGCATGCAGTCCCCTGCTGGCCCCTCCTGGATGTGTGCCAGCATAATTTTCTCGAACAGCTTGCCTAGGATTGAGGTGAGACTAACCGGCCTATAGTTTCCCGGGTCCTCCTTCCTGCCTTTTTTTGAAGATGGGGAGCACGTTGGCCCTCTTCCAGTCCTCCGGTACCTCACCAGAGCACCATGAGTGCTCGTAAAGCCGTGCCAGGGGACTTGCAATGACCCCGGCCAGTTCCTTTAGAACTCTAGGGTGGAGATCATCCGGGCCAGCTGACTTGAATACGTCCAACCCCTCCAGAAGCTCCCTAACTAAATCCTCGCTAACCCGTGGCCCAGGTGTGCCTCCCCCGGGGCCCGAGGGGGGCCCAGCAGGGAGGTGGCTGTTCTGGTCCCTACTTAGGAAGACGGAGGCAAAGAAATCGTTAAACATGTTAGCTTTGCCGTCTGGTGTGACGACCAAGTTACCCATGTTGTCCTGCAAGGGCCCCACATTACCCGGGACCTTCTTTTTACCCCCTATGTATTTAAAAAAGACTTCTTATTGTCCTTAATCTGGGAAGCTAGCCCCAGTCCCATCTCTGCCTTGGCCTTCCTAACTGCCCCCCTACATCCCCGAGCAACTACAGAATAATCCTCCCTGGTGATGACCCCTTCTTTCCACTGGGTGTAAGCCTCCTTTTTAGCAAGGAGACATTCCCGGATGCTTTTGGTGAGCCACAGAGGCTTGTGTGCTCTCCTGCTCCCTTTGATCCTTGTTGGGATTACCTTCCTTTGGGCAAATATATTTGCCCTGCTTATGGATCTGATCCTGCAACTATTAGGCATTCTTTGCAGTCTTGCAGTCATTCCTAAGATCACTGGAGAAAGGAGATCAATAAATCCTGTAATTTTGTTTAGGTGAAGTATAGAAATGTGACATCTGGATGAACTCTACAAGTTCACCAAGTCTGTAGGGACTGGGAACACATTGCAACTTTCTGACATAGGTTACATCTCTCTAAAATAGTGTAATAAGAGAGTGCTAAGATTGAAGTGGAGTTAATTGAAATATTGTAGTTAACGTTTAATGCATCTGAAATGAACAGGAATATGGTCCTGCATGACACTGTTCTGATTTGTTTTGCCCTCAGTTGAATTAAATGTCTGGCTTTTTTCAAAGCTGGTATCAAGTAAATACTTCTCAGTACAAAAGGAAGTTTGTTTGTATTTTTAGTAGAGTGCACATACAGCAACAAAACCTCAATCCTACTTACTCCAAGACACCCAGGGGTAAATTTCAGAGAAACAAAGATCATACATTCATTTAGTGAGAAATGTAAAAATAAGCATCTTGCTATATAAGTAAATAAATACAGCAATATCATCAGCAGTATAGAAACCAGGATTACAGGGTAGAAGAGCTGTTACAAATTTTCTTACTTGACATCTGTGCCCTACTTATGTTTAAAAAGAAAAGAAGGAAAGAAAATAAAATGTTTGTATGTAAATCTAGCACTCTGTTAGCCTTGTGACATTGTGTTGCTTCATACTGTAGCTGTCAAATAATGAGAAAATAAGATAAACAAGTAATAGTGTGGCCTGAGTTATTTGGTTTGCAACTTTTAGTAGAAGTTAAGTAAAATAGATTTCCACCCCTCTAAAGTTTACACTAGGGGAGAGATGGAAAACAGGACTTCAAGCTGAACTTTTGTTAAATTTCCCATTTAAAAAAAAATTGGGGACATGTTCAAGTGATTTTTATTGGCTAGTTCCTATCTTTCTATAAAACTCTTAGTGAAACTTCACCAAAAGAATTACAATTTCACTTATGATTGTATTTTTTTGTTCTTCATGACTGGCCACAGAATTTATTTGGCAGTTTAGAGCTGTTTTCATGCACTGGTTGTCGCATTAGATTTACAGGGCAGATACTAAAATATGTCTTATCCTGTGGTTAGACCTGGGGACTTGAAATCCCAATGCCATGAAATCAGGGTAGTTCACTATTGACTTCTAAGGAGATACGATGTATTCCCAAGGTTATCTAAAATGAACTGCTTAAGGTCACAGGCTGTTTGGGACAGGAACATTCTTCGACTTTAGTGTTTTTGAAATGTTGTTCATGTTTTTGCTAGATAACAAACAGATAATAATTTCATAAGCAGTACCCCCGAATCTTAAAATATAGGCTCATTATTTAACCTCTTACCAAAACTCTTTTAGGCTGCTGTGTAGCCCTCTCTATTATCTTGGCTCCCTGGTACTTTTTTTTATAGTTCCCCCTGATAATTACCCAGTGACAGGTAGTTTTCCTTCTATACGCATGGTTGGTTGTCCTTCACAAGCATGATTTCTAGTTTACCTTGAAAGGGTAGGGGAGATGGGTATGCTATAGACAGGAGAGGTAAGAGAGGGTGAATAAAAGTTTTACAGGTATTTTTCTGTGACCTGTTTGTTCATTCTTTTTAATCACTTCCCTCAGTATATTTTCTATTTCTGGTTCAAAGGTCTATTATTTATAGTCTTTAATATTAAGCAGTTCCTAGAGTTTTTCTAAGCTGTGGGTAATTTTTATTTTTGTGTTATACAGTTATATATTTAAAATTTCCTTTGGGGTTTTCCTAAAGTTTTAATTTATTTTACATTTACCATATGGTTACCCACATGATTTATGTGTAGGATGCTTTTTCTCTGCTTCAGTGCAGTTATGCATTGATTTGCCCGTCTCTCTTTAATGTCTGTTTAATGGAAAACATTCTTTTGAATATTTTTAAAGCATGTTTTCTTTTTCTCTAGAGACTTTAATTTTTCCATGAAGTTTAGTTTAAAATCATGCTCTCTAGGTATAGCTAATTATTTTAGAAGAAATGGGGAAAATTTTCAAAGCCACAAATGCCATTTAGGTATTCAGCTCCCACTGAGAGTAAATGAGTTGACTGCTCGATTGTTTGAAGCTCAGGGGTAGATTTTCCATCTGTGTGCATTAATACTTGGCTCACAATATTCTATTGACAGCTCATGCACATGTATAATCAAATTCTGGGGAACTTTTTAGTGTTACTTAAAATCTGAGAAATCCCATCCCTCTCAAGATACAGAAATGTTGGCAGGCTTCATTCAGTGTTATTCTAAGAAACTTTTCATAAGATTTTCAAAGTGTTTTGGGTATGTTACTATTTCAGTGCCTGACTATATACAATCTTTTTTCCAGTGGTCTAATTGTCCCGGAAGTACGTGGAAATGAAACTGTTCCGGAAGTAGTTACTACATCTGGATATGCATTACTACACTTTTTTAGTGATGCTGCTTATAACCTAACTGGTTTTAACATTTTTTACTCGTAAGTATTTTTTAAAATCAATTACATTATTAAGTATAATTGGGATGTGATTTCCTTTGGGAGCTCATAGCTGTAGAATATATTTTTCTTTTTGTTGGGTAATAGTATCGCTGATGTTAACACAGGGATAGTTAGCTGTGTTTGTCTGAAGTCAGGCAAAAGGCAAACACCTGACACACTAAATCAGAGATGCAAAAGCTTTTGTGAGCTGAAGTGATAAAGCAAGTTCTGGCTCATGAAAGCTTTTGTGTCTTTGATTGAGTCTGTCAGGTGCATCTCTGTCCTGCCTCCTGCCTGATGTCAATAAAGTATGCATCCTAATAGGCTTTCAAACTAGGAAGTCACAAAAGGAGCAAGAGCAAGAGAGAGATTTTTAGAAATGTGGAACAAGCTGAAACACATTTCTGTGTGAAATCTCCTATACCCTTGTTAGTGGGGACACTTTAAGGAAAGACTCTCACCTTTGTCCACATTGAATAGTACTTGATCATATGTATGGTCTTACTCAAATCAATGAGATAGATAATGTGAGTTTGGGACTCTCAGTTTGGCACTTACATTCTTTTGGAAAAATTTAAATAGATTATGAGATTTTTTTAGATTAGACTATCTTGTACTCATTGCTGTAACTTTTTCTTAATATTTTTCTGTTTTTCAATATCTTTTTTGAAGTATGAATGCTAAACTCTACACAGTATTTCAGTAAAGGTCTCAACAATGACACATGCATTTGTAGTAGCACTTTCAAACTCTCTTGGTGTTTCCTTGTCCAAGAATTGCAGTGCTTTTAGCCATGGTATTCCATAGGGACATCAGAAGAACCTAGGAAGCAAATGTGAGGTCTGTCTAGAAAATTATCCAGTATATAGCCAGTTTCAGAGGAAGTATAAGAACGTTGCAGCTAGTAGGTATGGGATAATTGGTCTCCCATGTCAGGTCTCATCCAGTTCTGTAGAAGCTGGCTAAGACTGTGTGAAGGACTCTCCTTTTCAGATTTTTACAGTAATTAATTCTGATAACTTTGAATATCCTTTCAAATGTCCAGTTCTTTCTTCACTCTTGCTATGTTCTCAGCCCTCATATTGAGCTCATGTTCATTTGGTTATCCACTGTATTTTTCAAAGCTGTGGCTTTGGTATTATAGGTCTTCAGTATTTAGCTGTATTAAAATAAATGTTTGAGGTGAGCCCTGTTTACCAAACCGTCCAGGTGAATTTGGCTAGCTGATCTGATCCAGAATTATTTAGTGCTCTGCTAACAACCAGTGTTGATTTTACATTTTCTATAATGGAAATTCCTGTTCTAATAAAGGCATTCAAGAATTCTTCCATTCATTAGTGCCCCAGAAAATAAATAAATTATCTTTAGTGTCAAATTTTGAGTTAGATTAGACATAAATTTAGTTTATTCAGAATTGTTCAAACTGTATGTAAAAAGAATTAACTTCAGATTTGCTGGAAATTTGTAGATTTAAAAAAAGGTTTAAAAAATCTTGTGTACAGCAAATAGTTTTGTTATAATCTTTATATATGTATGTATGTGTATATATAGGCTTTCTTCATCTCTGTACTTTCTCTTTTTTCCTTTATTTTATACATTTTTCTTTTTTACAGGATCAATTCCTGTCCTAATAATTGCTCAGGGCACGGGAAATGCACAACGAGTGTCTCCATTCCAAGCCGGGTATATTGTGAATGTGACAAGTATTGGAAAGGTGAAGCCTGTGATATTCCCTATTGTAAAGCTAACTGTGGCAGCCCAGATCATGGCTACTGTGATCTGACAGGCGAGAAGCTGTGTGTATGCAATGATAGCTGGCAAGGTAAGTGTTTGTTTTTAAAAAAGAAGTCAGTGTACTAGAAGAGTCTTAATTTATCTCATCTTACCTACTCTCCAAATTTAAATCATTATAAAGTTAATGCTTAATTTAAAAAATGCTTCTAAATGAGGTTAGGTATTTTATGTGGAGCAACAGTCTCCTCTTGGTATTTTTTATGTAGGTTCAGTTACTGATAGTAGTCCTGCAAGAATTCTGAACAGATTGAGTACTGCTAAAGACGTTTCTCAGCTCCCTCCAGAGCCTAAATTTCTCTTTCTATTAATTTTTTTAATGCTTTTGAAACCTCTGCTATTTCCTTTCTTAATTTCAGTTTATTGCTTTTTGGCACACTTGTTATCCCACAGAGTAAACATTTACTACTTGGTTTTATGTTATTACCTCTCCAGGAATTTTGCTGTATTTAACTATTACGTTAAGTAGTTATTTTCTTTGCTTCCTTTTCTCCAGTCATCACAAATCACCTCCTCCTACATCTTTTCTTTTTCATTATTTTTTCTTTCTGATTTACAGAAGTTTTTTGGATGAAACATCCAAAAGTAGTGCTTAGGTAGAGTTTTTTCAAAAATGTTTAAATAATTGGCTGGTCTTGTACTTTTGAGGATCTAGGCCATAGTATCTACCTGCTAACAAATTACTTTTTAAAAATTTTAATTCTATTATTTAAGTTCCAAACAGAACTTGACTGCTAATCTAAAATTCTTTTACCAGTTTTAGCTAGATTGGCTTCTTGCTTATTTAAATTGCCGTTCTCCTCTCAAACAAACTATTTAGATTTGCTTCATATGACTTAACAGGTTTGTCACTCTGGGCATTGGAGGTCATCATTGCTTGTTACTTAAGTGACAGAAAGAAAGTACTAGTTGTTATCCCAGACTTTATTTAGTTGTTAGAGATAATATACCTAAGAGCGTGTTTGGAGGATTAAATTCCTTTGGTTTGTTGATCAATGGAACTATAGTAAAAGTCGGCTCCCCTGTAAATCTCTTGAAATTACAATGGCAAAGGAATCGTTGAGGATTTTCTTCAAGAAGTTTTTTTTTTTAGCAATGGCGACATCTTGTGGGTGTTGTAGAAGCAGCATCCTGCAGCTCAAACCTCCACCTGTAATAGTAAAGAAAAGGGCTCTGAGGAAAGGGGACAAGGTACTTCATTGAAACCGCAGTGACTGGCTTAAAAAGTTTAAGCCTCATAAGTCTGATTAGGCAAAGGATAGATCTTGTAGAGGATAAATGTCTGTATGATTTCCTGAACAAGGACCTCAGTTTTGGACATTTGCAAAATCAGCTGCTGCTCATTTAAAACAAAAACAAAAGAGAGAATTGATGCTCTGAAATGCAGTAGTATGTCACCTGGAAATCAAATAAAATACAATCATTAGAACAAAGTAAATATTTGGTTTAGCTTGGTAGAAAAAGTTGGTTTCAGCAGAAAGACTGAAGACTTGACACTCTCCTGTAGAGTGGACTGCTTAAAGTGTTTGGGCAATTTAAAAGAGGCTTAAACAGCTCCCTCAGAAAACCCACCGCAGAACAGGATTCTGGAGCCATCAGAGTGCTGTTGAAAAGGTGACGGTGCCACCTGTAGAAGATTGTTATGTGCCAGTGCAATTTAGAACAGACTTGTCTAATTATAGCATGTTTTGTTGGCATCACTAAGAATTGAGGGGGCAGAAAGGTGGCTTAAAACCACCTGTTCCCTTTCTGTCCTGTACAAGACAAAAGGAAGGACTGAGAATTTGTCTAGGACGGTAATTCTCAACCAAGGTGCCATGGCATCTTGAGGTGCCTTGGGATCCTTTCATGGCTGCCATGGGGTGCCACACAATGTTAGCAACATTAGGTTTACAAACATGAGTCAAGATAAACCCAAAGGCCAGGTACAGACATTACCCTTTTTTGGTACAAGTAATCGAAAACCAGTCTATATACATAACGTAAAACCGGTGTATACCCATAACCGAACAGAAGTTCAGCATGTGCAGACTGGTTTAAAAATGGCAGAATCTGGTCTAAGATTTGCAGACTTCCTGCCACCCTCTCCCAGGTGAATACGTATTCTGTTGCTACTGATCTAAACTACGTCTCTTACAGAAAACTACATAACTTAGATCAATTCCACCTGGGCTTTTTGAATGTCTGGACCTAGCCAAGGATTTTAGCTAGAAATCCATAATTGTGGTCTTTGAGTTCTTTTCGGCAGAAAAATTAGTTTATTTTTCTGTAGTAAAATAAAGTGTAAAAAAACCCCTAAGACCTGGAATTTTCTGAGTGGTGCCTTGAGTCTAAAAAGGTTGAGAACCACTGGTTTAGCACAATGGGGTGTTGTATTGCATGAATTGACTTGAAGGTGTTTGATCCCCAGTAATATACTTTAATGGGCAATATGATAGTTTGGGGCATTTGTCTATATATATTTATAGGCAAACGTATATTTTATATCTAAAATATAAAACATGTTTGATATCACAGATTGCATCTCAGATTGCAAATTCCATGTGAAGGTGTTTGAATTCTCTGCAGTCTTTTGCCGTTTATGGGGAGAGAAACCAAGGAAATACTGAGAAACTCTTGAACCTGGCCCTTAACAAAAAATGAGGATTGTTAAATTTGATAATTTTTTCCTTCACTTGGGGAACCATTGGATAATGAGATGGCTGTCACCCTGATAAAAATGGCTTTGGAAGGCTGAACTCTGGGATGGAGGGAGGAGAACTTAGCAATGGATCACCTGAGCAGTGAATGTGATCATCTCCCAAAATGAACAGAAGGCTGAGGAAGGGTCATTCTTGCCGAGACAGGAAGCCTTGTGTTCCCACAGAATGAGGCCGGAGAGAGGAACAAAAGAGTATGCTTTTTCAGAAGCGGGGTGTTTTTTAAAATATGAAACCCATAGAGGAGAAAGAGAGGAAAACTGGCTGCAGAGGAAAGAGGAGAAATTTTGGGTGCTGACAAATGTACTGCTCTCTGGTCTAACTCGGTGCTTCACAGAAACATCATGCATTAGGCTGACCCTTACGACCCAGCAGATGTTTTTTGTTGAATCAGGAGGGTGAGTGATAGAGCTCCACTTTGTAGCTGATGTTTAGTTCTAGGAGCCATTAAAAAAATCTGGTTCAGCTTTTCACTTGTCCCTGAAGAGGTGAAGTAGAAATCCAAAGTAGCTACAAAGTTGAACCTTTATGAAATTGTGCTTAAACTCCTGGTTCTGGGAGCGTAGGACAATTCTAGGGGCATAAGGAGAGGTCCCATATCAGGGAAGGGTAAAAGAAGGAGAGCACCATACTCGGGTAGTATGCCTGAGAGGCAGTGTTGCCTCTAAGCTGTGTGGCTGCGCAGCTGCGCCTGGCAGTGTGGCATGAGTGCACCTGCGCACGCTGCACAGCTTAGAGGGAATGCTGCTGAGAGGCCAAAAAAGGGCCTGTAGCTGGAGTCTCCTTCAAGAAAGATGAGATTTAAGAACATATTGATGCAATTTATTGGTTTCCAAACACAGCACTCCTGTAAATGTTGAGCTGGGGGAACTCTACTGTGTGACAGATACACTTGCATTCTTATGAATGAGATTTTTTTGGACAAAAAAAGTGTATTGTATTTAATACATTTACTTTTGGAAACCCTGACACAAGTTGAAAAAAAATAAAGCAGCTCCATAATGGTAAACATTCTAATGACTTTTTGAGCTATATTTAATTGAATAATAATGTTATTTTTCAGCACAATATTTAGAATTGTCTAAGAGACCGAACTATTTATCATGTACTGTTACTGTTAGAAAATATTAATACGTTAACAATGAAATATATCAATGTTGTCCTTTGCTTTCAGTACTAGAAACCAATCTTTATAAAATGTCTTCTTGGTATGTTACTAATTATTATGGTAATCGTATGTTCAATTATGTAACTGTAGTAGTAAGAGAGAACTTGTTGCCACAGGTTTCTTGTTGTTTCTAGCAAACAAGGAGTGTTCAAAATATTTAACTTTTGATTCATCCTTCTAATGTAAAAATAGTGTCTGAATAAAATTTTTAAATGGCATAATATTTTTCAAATTTGCCTATCATGCCTGGTTGGTAATTTAGGAGTTTATTCACTGAAAAAACCCAACAGTCTACGGGTTTCACAAGCAAGATCAGGCTAAAAAGTTTGTTCATGTTTGTTTTACTTCACCCATCCTTCTTAGATATGGGGGTAGATTCTGAGATTCTTGCTCCCCTTGAGCAGTATTTTATTCATTGAGTATGTTCACTGAAACGATGGTCAAAGTTTGTGAAATCTGTTTAAAGAGTAGGTTGTTACTTACATGATAAGGATTAGGTTTGTGTGAAGCGGAAAGTATTTGCTTTGGATTTGGCAATTTGGAGGGACAGTGATTCAGTTCGGTGTTTTGAATCGTTGTCCTGATTTGATTCAGCCGAATCTGAAGATACTCAGTGCCAAATCTTATTTGACCATAGACTATACAGGCAAGCAGTGCTGGCGGGAGCAGCCAGATGAGCCCTGGCTTGAGCCAGCAGCCCTAGGAGACTGCTCCCCTAAGCTGTATCCTAGCTGGGGAGAGGCAGACAGAGCTGGCAGCCCTGGGAAAAGCCACGGGAGCTGGGGGGATTGAATCAGGAGTTGGGAGGAATGATTGGGGGCTGGGGTAATGAACAGGGGCTTCCCCCCAGCTCCCCAGTCATTGCCCCCAGCCCCCGTAGCTGCTCCTAGGGCTGCTGGCTCAAGCTGCAGCTTGTCCAGCTACTCCCCTGGCTGTCCTCCACTGCCGGAGCAAGGCAGGCAGTGCTGGTAGCCTTGGGAGAAGCCAAGGGAGCTGGGGGGAATGATTTGGGAGCTGGGGGATTGAACTGGGAGCTGAGGAGAAGCCCCTATTCGTACCCCCAGCTCCTGGTTCAATCCCCCAGCTCCCGGTTTGATTCCCAGGTTTAATCCCCCAGCTCCCTGGTCATTCCCTGCAGACCCCATGGCTTCTCCCAGGGCTGCCTCATCCCAGTTGGGGGAGCAGCTGGACAAGCCATGGCTTCTGCTGGGGCTCATCCGGCTCCTCCCCCAGCTGCTCCCACTGGCACTGCCTAGTACCTGCCTGTACAGTCTATGGCTGAATCTCTCTGAATCGATTCAGGGCTTCCAGTTTGATTTGGAGAGATTAATGGGTCTCTCAATTCCATTCGAATTTGGAGAATCGGCCGCCAAATTGGGCCAAATCTCCTACAAATCGAATTGTCTATCAAAGCTTTGCACAGCCCTAATAAAAATGTTAGTTATATTATCAACTCCTAGTCACTAATCCCAATTAATTACCATCTGTGCTACTTTAAGAGGTTGTAAGTCAGAAATCTTGTCTGGCTTTTTTATTTTACTACATACTGGTATGTGTGGGAGAAGGGGGCACACAGTCTGTGTGTGTGTATATATCTAAAAACCTTGTATTAAGATGTAGAGCTACTGCACTAACTGAAAAAAAAATCAGTGCAAATCCTAAACAATTTGTTGTGTCATAAAAATGATTAAAGTTCATTCAATAGGCTTTACAGTTTTTCAGTATGTATGCTGCACTTACTTTTCACTAAGCTGCTATTTCAGAATACTTGCCTATACAAGGCTTTTGTTCCTTTTATGTCAGGACCCCAGTGACAAGGATAGAAATGTGTGGGGGGCAAGTGTATGTGTGTTAACGTAGATATAACACATGCACACATGACCTCAGCAAGGTGGGCGTCAAGATGCTTTCTGAAGATCAGAGTTGTGCATGCGTGTAGGTGGAGATTCCCTCTGGAGGCAGGCAGTTCATTGATCATGAATTTCAAGAGAGAGAGAGCAAGTTTCAGATGGTTCAACTTCTCTCTGAGTTTTCATCATGGCTACTGCCCCTCCTGGGCAGTCCTTAGCTTATATAGACTTTATGACCTCATTTACCTGGTCCAGTGGAGGCCAGCAACTGTTAGCTGCCAGCCAACCAATTTGAAATGCATCACTGGTTGCCAGGTAGACGGGCATTACTTAGAACATTAGGGAGCCTAAGCCCCCCCAACCCAGGTTTGTGATGCCAGTCGCGTAGGCAGAGGGAGCAGGTTTCTTCCCTCCCTCGGGAATGCATCCAACTCAGGGTTACAACTCGGTGTCACATGAAGAAATGGGGCAGAGGAGTGACCATGGTAACCAAATTGTCATGTAGTAAAGTTTTGGAGAGAGACGGGGATGGTATTCTGCCACAACCCCCAACGTCCTTTTCTGCAGAGTTGCTGCTTAGCGAGTCAGTCCCCAGTATGTACTGGTACATGGTACAAACTGGGAGTTTGTCTTTACTCTTTTTCTATTTCATAAGACTTCTTTTTGGTCCAAGTGTGGTCAGTGTACTTCTAATTTTGCTTATCTCTGTTGTGTAGAATATAGCATGATCTGACGGGGTGGATGTTGAATGGTTCTGTAGGCAATGCTGCTTAACCAGCTGCCAATCATGGTGTAAATGCCCCCTTTTGAATCAAATGGCCTGGTGGAAATTTGAAGATGATGCAAAGCTGGGTGGCGGTGTCAGCAAAGAGGAGGGTTAGAAATCATAACGTGGCTTTAAAGGCAATTATATAATCCATATGGTAAATTATTTATAGTTCTGGTCATCAGTGGTCAGAAAAAATGAATTCAGACTAGAACCAGGTACAGAGGGGAACCATAAGGCTTAGGAAGGGTGTGACAGGGTGACTAAGAAACCCTGCCACAGGAACACCAAGGGGGATGCAAAAAAGATAAACTTACCCCGGGAAATAGGAGAAGCTGCAGCAAACTGGGACAAGGCAAATGCCGTACTCTGGCTGATTAGTGGAGTCAGCTGGGGCTGTAGCAGATCGAAGTCTGCTGAGGCATACTCAAATGCTGGGGTTCGAACCCCGGAGGGAGAAAATGGCACAGCAAAAGAAAAGACCATGCCAGAGAGCCAGAGAGGGAACACCTGGGTCAGATGGGCAGTGAATAGGAGACTGCCAGACTCAGCTGGAAGGAGGAGGATTTAAGGGACGCCAGGGAGGTGTCCAGGGTCGGAAGAGCAGGAGAGGGAGATGGAGAACAGACGGGATGAGAAGACCTAAGGGAAAACGTTGGCTTCTTGACTTACCTGGTGAGAGCCGGTGAAGATTTGATTCATCAGGGAAAGCTGACCAACCAGTGAATCTGGTACTGGGGGGTGCAGAGAACTGCTCTGGAGACCTGGGGGTGGAAGGAGGCATGGACGGAATTACTCCCCAGGAGGGTGGGCAAAAAAGAGAGTTGGTCCCAGTCCCAGGAGGGACTGAAAGAGAATAGCTGCCTTGGGACCGGTGCAGGGAAAAATGGGCCAAGCAGCCAATGACTCGGGCGAGGGTCCTTTGAGTGAGAGTAGGAATGTCGACCTCAGAGGCATGTAACAATGCCCAGAACATCAGGTGTGGTGAGGGCAGGGGATGGGGATGGTGGAGCCCTGCGAAGAGCTGTCAGCATCTTGAGCTTAGGACCAATATCTGTTGTCTCCCAAGAGTGTCTAGGCAGATCTCCCATAACATCAAAGGCGTGGCAGGAAGCTTTTCCAATGACGAGGCACTGCCGTTCCAATCGGGAGACCACGTGGCTCTGAGTGGTGCAACATCAACCTCTTACAAAGGGGAAAAGACGAACCTAACTTACAGGAGGAGTGCATCCAGATAAGTGGGGGTGTGCAGTACGTGGTGCTGTAGACCTGTCTGTGGCACCACATACTGCGCATTCGGGTGTTTTCTCACTCTGCTACCTTGCAGTGTGGGGTTTTTTTGTTTGTTTCATTTTGTTTTGTTTTTGATCCCTGGAGATCCAAGGGTCAAAAAAACCCATGCAGGGAAAAAAAGTGGGGCAGCACACGTGGGGACTTGTGCGCTGCCCAAAACTGGAGCCTGGCAGGCCAGAGCCATGCTGTGGCTGCTGGCCAGGCTCCAAGCTCCAGAAGTGACATGGCTGCAGCTTTCCTAGCTCCCAGGACCCTAGGTAAGGCTGCTGGGGTCAGCAACTATGCTGGCCCCAGCTTCTACCCCATCCAGGGTAACCTGCTGCATTGTGCCAGAGGGTGCATGGCATGGGAATTCCCTGGGGACAACTAGCAATGGCACCAGGTGTCCCATTGCTAGTGGTCTCCTGGGGAACCAAACGTGTGTGCTCATCTGGATGTGGCCAAGGAGACAAAAAGAGACTGGCTTGTTTAGAATACCAAGGCAGAGAGGTGATGTGACTTATCTCTAGAAATGTACCTGGAGGTTTGTACAAGAGAGGGAGAAGAGCAAAGGATCACCACTGGGTAAATGTGCAGGCAAAGTTTTCTCTAAATATCAGAGAAGTGAAGTTGTGGAGGAGTCCTTGGATAGGGGTACTGTAGGCCAGAATCATAACTAGTGTTTTAGGATGGAGCTTGATAAGTTGATGAACAGGATTACATAATGATTTTTCCTGTGACTGCAGGGACTGGTTTTGGTGATCTTTGAGAGGTTCTTCCCAGTCCTATTCCTGAAGGTGCTGTGGGTAAGCAAGGGTATGTAAAGCTAGGTGCTGAATGGACTAATGCCCCCATCACTACCTGATATCTGGAGAGCTGCCTCTTCTGAGCTAACAGTGTCATCATTGCATCTATTATAGTCTATTTATCAAAATCATGCTTCTCCTTTAACTCATCACTGACTACTTCAGCTGTCTTCAGCATTTGCAGAAGCGTGTGGCCTTTATTTTTCTGAGAGGCAGATCCATTCATTCTTTTTCCATATCAACAGCAGCTGCATGGCTTCCCAAACCAATATTTATACCTTTTGATGTACAGTTTTCAGAAGAACTTTATCATTTTACAAATCCTGGGGAAGCCAGTAGGATTAGCAGATATATTTCGAAGATCAAGTGATTGTTGGAGTTATTGGATTTACAGCTTTTCCACAAATAATTTTTTACCTTAGTTTTTGAAAGCAACATTTACATTACCATAATTCATACAGAATTTGTAGGAAAAAAATTGCCCCAAAAGTGTAGATGGATCTGTCAGAAGCAATTGCTTTATTTGGAATATTATTTTTAGTTGTATATTCAGCTGTAATGCAAAGTGTTTAAAGAAATCTTCCACAGCAGTGGTTAGGGTATTGAGTAAAAATACAGTAAAATTTAAGTATATTGATTAAAAGTATACCCTCTGAAAACTTAGGGTGCTGACACAAGTGACATTTTGTCATGTAATCAGCCACTGAAAGCATTTTAGAGCATGGGTGTAAAATGCTTTCAGTGGCTGATTTAAGAGCATGGCTGCAGAGTGCTTTTTAAAAGGGCCCGATCCCACAAGAATCTGAACCCTCATTACATTACATTACATTACATTACTGAAATGCTCCAAAGGTCAGCTCCATGCCCTACTGTGCCTTGGCTTTACCTGCTTCACAGGGCATACCAGTTCTTACTGGAGGTGGTTTTGTCAGCTAGAAGAATCATGCACCTGTCTGGTCACATGTTCAGAAATAATTGATCCTCTTTCCCTTGGAATACAGTGAAATACTCTGAAATCACACTTATCCTTTGACAATATAATAAATCTTTTTGTTAGTTTTTATTACTTTAAAATGAGCAAATGTAAGAAATCAATAACCATATGTTGAGATAGTCAGAGCTATAAAAAGAAATATGATTTTACGCTGCATCTTAAACCTAAGAATGCAGCTTCGATTCAGCTCAACAGGTTAGAAAGCGACTGCTGCCTCTGACCTTACTGTCAGAGCTGCCTGCACGGTCTATCAGCCTGTTTCACTCAATTTACTGGCTGAGGGCCTGAAGTCCTTCCCTTTACCCGAACTAAAGACAAACGCTTGCTCCCATGGCAAGGCTTAAGTATAGATTCTTATCTGGCCATTTACATACATTATCCATTGGATTCTTAGGGAGCCCATACTATGCAAATAGCTTCCTGTCCTCCAGGGCTGTAGTTGTTTACCAGACCAAATGTATTTCCTGCTCCAGTTATTACCAGGAACAGATTTGTATTCTTTCAGATATAAAGATAGCTAATCCAGAATCCTAAAGTTACTCTCTCACTTAATTTGCCCACTGTAAAAAAAAAAGAAAAAAAAAAAGAAAAAAAAAAAAAAAGAAAAAAAAAAAGGCTTCCCTAATAACTTGAATAGCCTGGTGTTGTTCCTGCTACAGATGTCTTTTTTTAGAAAATACAATTATTATTGTCTGGAAAGCCTGGCTTAAGTGCCTCAGACCAGGTCTTCAAGGGTCTATTTGATTGGCCATTAAATGTACTGACGTTGGATGCTAATTTTGAGCAATTACTTGTCTCCAGTGTGAATTGAGGAAGGACATTTAAATAAATCATTGCCCTGCTAAATGGTCTTGGCAAAAACATGATCAAATAGTACAATTCCTACAGACCTAATGATGATAATGCTAAATACAGCTTTATGCTACCTATATCTGAAAGAATACTTTGCCCATATACCATCAGGTTAAGGCTTATGGAGGAATCCTCTTACTTTGCTGTGACTTGTGCTGAATTTTAAAAAGCAACAGGACCTGCAATAAAGTTTAACACTTTCTCCATCCATAAAGTATATGCAGTAGGCAGATCTGCTCAACCATTGCTCAAGTATTCTGAACAAGGTGAAAGGGATGGCCAGTGCTTATCATTATCCTTATCAAGGCTTACAGCATTGAACTATGCTACCGTCTGAATATTTGTTGCTCTGGAAAGGGTTTAAGAGGGCATGCTGCAAAAATTGATAATTAGGACAAACCACTTTCCTACTATGTCCAGCACATTCCTTCTAAGGAAAGTCATGCTCAGTGCTTTAACCTAAATAGAAAGGAAAGTGTCTTGCCAGAAAGTCTCTGCACAGCAGCAGACTTCTGTTTTTTTCTTGGCTGGGAATTTGGTAGGTCCTTGCTACTAAGTATACAATTCCATGTGCCTGTTCTTTCAGTAGTCTGGGAGGGGTGTTATTCTGTCCCCAGTTTTCAGCACAAATTCTGAGTGCTTTGCTTTCAGCTCAATATACTCATTCCCATTCACTATCTGGATGTTTTTTCCTTTTCTACACATCTTCCTTTACTGAACACTCAAAGTATTTGTTTAATTTTGTGTCACCCCTAATTCCTTTTACAATCTACTAGATCTACTCTGTACAGAAGCCCCACTTTAAAAAAAATATTTTCTCTATAATGCTAAAGAACCCTTATTATTCATGTTAATGGGTAAGGTCTAACTCAGTTTTGGATAGGTCTGATTCTTGTTTTAACCAGTAAGAGGCACTGCCGATATTTCGGGAACTCCCTTATAGTGGTTCAAGGTAGATGCAAAATTAGAACCAGAGCAGTAGTGTTACAATTTTATGCTGTTATCAAATGTTTTGGCATGTAGTATTCTCTTCATTCCATTTTCTTTTAAAGTAAGTCATGAAGTTTCCTGTTGGGTATAAAGGATCAGTATTCTGATAAAATATAACTTGCTAAGCCTGAATTATCAATTTACCTTCCAGATCATTTTAATTAAGCCCATTTTGTAAAAATCATGGTCAGCTGCATGCCTGAAGGTGCATGAGGCACAGTATTTTCAGTAGAGATAAGGGAGTATTAATGCTATTGTACAAAGCAATTGCATCACCAGTCTAGTTAGTTGTTTATAGTATATGGTCTAGAAAAATAAATTTTAAAAATGGAACTGAGCATGGAAGAGGGCTATGAAGCTTAATCAGGGAATGGGGAACCTAACTTAAAGAAGACAAAAAAAATCTGGCTTGTTTAGCATGCCAATGCAGAAAGGCAATGTGGCTGGTCTCTAGAACATTTATCTGAGGGTTCATACCAGGGAGTGAGAAGAGCAAAGGATCACCACTGGGTAAAAATGTAGGCTGTAAATTGGGCAACATTTTATCTAACCAGCAGAGGAGTGAAGCTGTGGAAGAGCCTTTGAATGGGAATGCTGTAGGCCAGAATTCTGACTGGCTTTAAGAGGGAGCCTGATACATTCCTGAACAGATTTACACAAACTTCTTGCCAATGCAGGAGACTTGTCTTTGTGACCCAGAAGAAAGCCTCTTTTAGTTTCCTGTGGGTAGGTCTGCACATGCAGTTAAGGCACATGACTAAATTCTGAAGCTTATTGCTCCTGGGTGCAATGTCTCCACATGCACCCGGGACTACAGAACGTTGAGTTGGGTCAGAGCAGCTCTAGCTGCCAAGGGGCTCTGGAGGTCAACCTGCCAGTTTTGGGGCTGCTACCCCCAGCTTAACGTGCTGTGAGGGGGTGGCTGGGGCATGATGGTGCTTCAGTGTGGGGCTAGCTGGCAGGCAGCCAGCCAGGCCAGTGTTTACATGTGTGCTGCTGTGGAGTAAAAAACTCTGCAGTAAGATAGCACTTGTATTTACAAGTACTATCCTGCTAAGGAGTAAATTAGTTTACTCCAGCCTAATAGGGTCACATGTGTAGACACATGACATTTACTGTGCAACTAATTAATAGGTTCATAGGTTGTAGAGTCAGAAGGGACAACAAAGGATCATCGTGTCTGACCCCCTGCCCATGGCAGGAAAGAGGACCGAGGTCAGATGACTCCAGCCAGGTGACTGTCAAGCCTCCTCTTGAAGACTTCCAAATTAGGTGATAGTACTACCTCTCTTGGAAGCCCATTCCAGATTCTGGCCACCCTTACTGTAAAAAATGTCTTCCTAATGTCTAACCTCAATCTACTGTCCACTAGTTTGCACCCATTATTCCTAGTTACTCCCTGGGGCGCTCTGGTAAATGGAACATCCCCAATTCCCTGTTGTGCTCCCTTGATAAACCTTTAGGCGGCTACAAGGTCTGCCCTCAGATGTCTCTTGTGAAGGCTGAAGAGATCCAGCTCTTTCAACCTCCCCTTGTAGGGTCTTTCACAGAGACCAGTAATCATGCGAGTGGCCCTCCTCTGAACCCTCTCCAGATTCTCCGTGACCCTCTTGAATTGCAGCGCCCAAAACTGGACACAGTACCCCAGCTGTGGCCTGAGCAATGCCACATAGAGGGAGGAGCATCACCTCCCTTGATCTGTTGGTCATGCATCTACTAATACACAACAAGGTGCGTTTGGCCTTGTTGATGGCCTCGTTACACTGCTGGCTCATTCGTCTTGAAGTCAACTATGCATCAGATTGCATCCAGTCAGATTGCATCCTGTTTTGTTCCACCCATTGATCCAGGTTTTCCAGGTCAGCCTGTATTTGCTCCCTGCCCTCTGGTGTATTCATTTTGTCCCATAACTTGGTATCATCTGTGAACTTGGAGAGGGTGCTCTCCACACTCTTGTCCAAATTGCTGATGAAGATATTAAATAACACCGGTCCAAGGACTGAACCCTGCAGGACCCCACTGCCCAGGCTGAGAATGACCTATCCAGTACCACTCTCTGGGTGTGGTCCCTAAGCCAGTTGGCCACCCACCTGACTGTGTAGGCATCCACTCCACAGCCTGCTAGCTTCCGTATGAGAATAGGATGCGAAACTGTGTCAAATCCAGGTAGATGACATCAGCCTCAGCTTTTGTGTCAAGGCAGTGTGTGACCTGGTCATAAAAGGCTATAAGGTTTGTCAGGCAGGATCTACCTCTGACAAACCTGTGCTGGTTTTCTTTCAGCATCATTTCCCTTGCTGGGCCTTCACAAATGCACTCGTTAATGATTTTTTTTTCCAGTATTTTCCCAGGGATAGAGGTGAGACTCACTGGCTTAAAGTTACCCAGCTCATCCCTTCTCCCCTTCTTAGAAATGGGCGCCACATTGGCCTTTTTCCAGTCCTTGGGAACCTGGCCGGAGCACCACGAGTGCTCAAACAGCTGTGCCCACGTCTTGGCTATGACACTGGGCAATTCCTTCAGCACCCATGGATGGAGGTCATCTGGGCTGGCTGACTTGTACCCATCCATACCTTTCAAGTGCTCCTTTAAGTCAGCACTAACCTTTGGTGGTCTGGTGCCTTTTGGACATCTGTCTATGCTCAAGGTGGGGGAATTTTCTTGGTCAGTACTTAGAAATACTGAAGCAAAGAACTCATTGAAGTGCCCCACCTTTTTCCTTGCGTCAATCACCAGCTGTCCTGATTTGTCCTGCAGGGGTCCTATGCTACTCTGTGCTTTCCTTTTGCTTGCTATGTATCTGTAGAAGGACTTTTTATTGTCCTTAATTGTTGTAGCCAGCCTAAGCTCCAGTCCTGCCTTGGCCTGCCTAACTGATTCCCTGCAATAGTGCGCCAGGGAGGTGTATTCCTCCTTGGTGGCTGCCCCCTGCTTCCACTGCCTATAAATCTCTGTGCCTCCAGTCTTTTCTGGAGTTCACTGTTCAGCCAAGGGGGCTTTTTTAATTAGCCTACTGTGCAGTAAATGTCTCATGTAGATGTACCCTTTTATATTGAAATGTCCAGTAGGATAAGAATGTCAGATAATGGTAACATATATGATGGGGGTGCACTGATAAAGGTTTTTTTGGGCTGATACCGGTGGCCAATTATTGATCAGACATATTAACAGATACTGATCTGATTGCTGATATGTTGCCTGGCAGCTTGGAGAGCAGCATCTGGCTGGTAAATCTGTGGGAGGGAAGGGGCATGGGGGATGGAAGCGGTGTGAGGGGGCAGATCAAGGCCCCCATGGTGAGGGAGGGAGTGGGGCTGGGACTGGGGCAGGCACTGTCCAGCTGGGGTGGGGAGGGGGGTGGGATGGAGCCCTGGGTGGCTCATCTGGGGAGAGCGGGCAGGTGTAGGGGGTGTTGGCTCCTGCTGCTGTACACACCCCAGGGGAGACACAGGGGGCATGTTACCCCCTAGATCTGTGCACAGGGTGAGGGTGGGCTGCCTGGTGCATGCTCAGGGTGGGGGAGCTAGGTCAGAGCTATGCTTGGAGCAGGAAGGGGTGGGGTGGGTGGTGGCAGCACTTTGCGGGTGAGCTGTAGCCACCCCAAAATTCCCTGTAGCCCTCTCTCCCAGTGCTGCTGCTGCCACCTGCCCTACCCCTAACCACTGTAAGCGCAGCTCTAGCCAAGCACTCCCCCATCAGGAAGAGGCTGGCATAGCCCCCAGCCCCAAGTGTGCACTGGGGTAGCCCACCCTCGCCCCACACACATGTGCCCCATACCTTTTCCCGAGGCTATGTGCAGTGACGCCCCCTGTGGCCCCTGGAGGAGCCTCCCATGGCTCCATCCTACACCCCACCCTGCCCTGGCTGTGTAGCCCCTGCCCCTGCCCCTTCCCATCTCCCTCCCTCACCACGGGGGATCTCGATCTGCCTCACACACCTGCATGCGGCACTTATCATTGATGTTATTAGACACATCAGCCAAAAAAACTGATTGCCGGTAATGTCAATTTTCCTTTTATCAGTGCCGATACGATATGGACCAATATATTGGTGCACCTCTAATAAATGGACTAACTTCAGGTAAGAAACAGAATATTTTTGCCTCAGTTTACAAGGCTGAGAGATTAAAAAGGAGACATAGTTCTAAGAGAGATTTCTTAATTGGTCTACAAACCCAGTGTTGGGAGAGAGATTCTTGAGGAAGGAGATCACCTGGTTGCTCGAGAAATGGCACACAAAGCCTTTTGTTCCCAAGCCATTTGTTATACCTATCCAAATATTACCTTTAAGTAGCTAAGAAAGAACTAGAAAGTAGTGAGGACTAGAAAATAATATTTTAGGATCCTAGAATAAAAAAAAAGGCTTCTTTACCAGAATCACATCAAGATAACTTATAACTTCTAGATTCCTAATGCATCTTCATCTTAAAGAGCTGGCAGAGGCCAGTCCCATTCCTAGATACATAGTATGGAAAGAAATAAGAATTCTGCAAGTCTTAAATTTACAGGTATTTTTTCTATATAGCTTTCTGTTAGCTTTTATGAGACAAAATATAGTTTTAGGTTATCTGAAATTCATTGTGGAATTGTATAAATTTTGAAAGAGATTATGCTAGGGAGGTCATTTGAGAACTTTGAAAGATATTAAATGAAAAACCTTCAAGTGACATGAAGAGGGGCTGGCTGGTAACTTCAAATTGTTATTGGGATAGTAGTGTTTGCTAAATTTATTCCTACTATTTATATGAACAGTAGTAGAGCCTAGAAGTCTATATTCAAAAGTCAATTTTCATATTTTCCCTGAAGTCTCTAAGGAAAAGATTAGGGACCAAGAATAGCAAAGAACTTTTCTCATTAGTTGGAAATTGATCTTAGGATGTAGACTACAGGAGCAGATTGTTACTTTTGGCAGTTCATGAAACTCTTCAATAAATAGAAATTAGATTCTTTCTCTAGTGTTGTATATGTGAGTAAATTGGTATTTTAAACATATGGAATTTTTTTTCTGCCTTTGAGTTTAATGTAATTGATTTCCAATTCTGACTTAAAAGTAAGAGAAAAAAATTCTCCTTTTTCATAGATCAAGTGATACATTAAAAGGAAAAGAAATCTAATAGTAAATAAACAGAGAAAAATACTGGTTGCATTTAAAGTTAACATAGGTATTTTTGCATTCTTTTTTTCTAATGCTAAAGTACTGCCTTTACACTAAAATGCATGCATTTAAGGTTTTTTGCAGGTTCTACTGCATAAATGTTCCCCCTCCCCCGTAATTCTTGTGTTTGGTAGTATTTACAGTATTTGGAGAAATTAAACCCATACATATTGTTTGGACACAGTGAATGGATCTACATGTGTTGCTATGGTGACGTTGTTATTGTGCCATGATTTAGTACTTCTTTTTCCAAAAGGAAAAGGAAGTACTAAAACAGGGTACAGTAAGAGTCCATACTGTGCTGTATGTGTTATTGTCATAAATGGTTATTTTTAGAAGCTACTTCGCTGTAGTGGCACATTATACTGGGGGAACATGGTGCTATGGTGAAGTAGCTGCTGGTTATGTATAGACGATAGGGGTGTGCAAAACGGGCCGTATTTGATTTCGATTTGGATTTGGCCTGAAGGACAGTGAGTCAATTCGTTGATTTGGATCACTGTTCCGATTCGATTCAGCTGAATTTGAATATGAAGATTCGATGCTGATTTAGAGAACCAGTGATTCGGCCATAGACACAGCTTTAAATGTTTTTTCTACATACCTTGAGGTACTAGGTGAACGTTGGGGTGGTGGGGCAGATGGAGCGTCCCACAGGAGTGTGGAGGGGTGAGTGCCTTCCACATGCTCACTCTTCGGCAGACCTAGAAATTGCCTGGAAGTGCTTCTGGTTCACTTCCTGGTCCGCTGCCGGGTGTGCTGGGGACCATCCCTGCGCTCCCATGGGACACTTCACCTGCCCCACCATTGCAGTGTCCATGAGCCTCCTGGTACCTTGAGGTATGTAGAAAAAATATTTAAAGCTGTGTCCATGTCCGAATCATCAGATCTTTCTGAATCTCTCTGAATTGATTCGGAGGGTTCCGATTCGATTTGGAAAGATTAAGGAGTCTCCTGATTCAGTTTGGATTCAGAGATTTGGCTGCTGAATTAGGCCAAATCTCAGCTGAATCGAATCAGCAACTGAAGCTTCACACAGCCCTAGTATATGGATGTTATATTGCTGTAGTGGGTTGCTACAGTGATGTAGTGTCACATGTAGAGTTACCTAGTGACATGCACCATAAAATGCAGTCTGGGTAAGGAAAGAGTACAAACTCTTCTGCTTCTGCTCTTTAAATGATGATAGAGTAAAAATCCATATAATTTTGGGGGCTATTTTTTGGTTGTTTTTTTTTTCAGTTGTTACAACTTTTTTTGTATTACATAAATACACTGACACTGAAGATATTCATGGCTTTAGAGTTTCCCTGAAAAAGAAACAGTGAAATATAGTGGTTAAAAGGAAAATAATTGTTATCCATAATACCCTCGAGAGAGGGTCCAGAGGAAGGCCACTTGCATGATCAGGGGGCAGCAGGGCAGGCCCTACGAGGAGAGGCTACAGGACCTGAACCTGTTCAGCCTCCACAAGAGAAGGCTGAGGGGGGATCTAGTGGCCTGTTACAAACTAGTCAGAGGGGACCAGCAGGCATTGGGGAAGTCCCTGTTCCCCCGAGCACCGCCAGGAGTGACCAGGAATAATGGTCACAAGCTGGCAGAGGGTAGATTTAAGCTAAATATCAGGAGGCTCTACTTCATGGTCAGGGCGGCTAGGATCTGGAACAACTTCCAAGCAAAGTGTTGCTGGCTCCTACCCTGGGGGTCTTTAAGAGGAGGCTGGATGAACACCTTGCTGGGGTTGTTTCACCCCAGTACTGTTTTCTGCCATGGCAGGGGGTCGGACTCGATGATCTGCTCAGGTCTCTTCTGACCCTACCAACTATGAAACTATGTGCGTTTCTCCGTCACTGATCATAAGAATGATATTGTGAAGTTCAGTTCCTGTACTGTAAGTTTTGAGTGCTAACCTGTTCATTTACCCTCTTCTGAATGTTCTGTATCTTACACGATTATATCGCTGTTATACAATAAGAGATTTACATTGTAAAAATGCTAACAGAATTGCTTTTTGTGATCAGTCTTCAATTTGGGTCACAGTTTTATTTTCTTCCAAGATGTCATACAGGTCTTTGTATTGTTCAGTATTTGCCACTTGGTGTCACTGTTGACCACTTTATTTCTGTGTAAAAAGTAGTAACTAATATATATAGCTCTTATTAGTGTTATCTGATGTTGGACCCCAATTTATTCAGCAAAGCATAGCTTTGAGTATAAAAATCTTTCCATAATCAAAAAGCATTTTAACAATTGCGTAACTTTAAGCATATGAGTAGTCCAGCTGACTTCTAGCTTAAGGTAAAGCTTGTACTTGAATGGTTTGCTGAATTGTGGCCCAGATGAGGTTAGAACTCTATTTAGAATTCATATGCAAATACTTCAATTATAATTTTCATTGGAAACTGTTTTATAACCACTTATCTTTTCTGGCTACAAGTCAAAAGCAAGGATAATACATCAGCTTTTCCAGCATTTAAAAAAAATGAAATACAATGTGGATACAAATAAACACAATTCACCTGTAATTAATAGGTAAAGCTGACAGTTTTTTTAATATGCAGTAATCACTCTGTGGTTATTGTGTTTCTAATAAAGTCTTAAAAAACACACAAAAAAGTGGGCAAGGTTGAAGTTAGACTAAGGCAGTACAGAGCCCTTATCTCAATTGTAGTACATAAAGTATTATGTCTGTTTTCCTTTTTCCTTCACCTTGGACATGTGCTAGGTGATAGCCCAACCCTCTGCTCAAAACAGGACCATCGCCAATTAGATAATCCTAACCAAAGCTTTGTCCAGCCCGGTTTTGAAAAACTCTACATATGGAGCTTCCACCACCTCTCTGGGTAACCTGTTCAAGTGTTTTACTACCCTCCTAGTGAGAAAATTCTTCCTCATGTCTAACCTAAACTTCCCCTGCTACAACTTGAGACCGCTGCTCCTTGTCTTGTCACCTGCCACCACTGAGAACAGTCCAGCTCCATCCTCTTTTGAACCCCCCTCTCCAGGTAGTTGAAGGCTGCTATTAACGCCCCTCTTCTCTAGACTTAAGCCCAGTTCCCTCAGTCTTCCCTCATCAGTCATGTCCCACAGTTCCCTCACCATTTTTGTCACCCTTTCTGGACTCTCTTCAATTTGTCCACATCCTTTCTATAGTGGGGGTTCCAAAATGGACCACAGAACTCCAGACGTGGCCTCACCAGTGCTGAATAGAGGGGAATAATAACTTCCCTTGACCTACTGCCAGCGGCCCTACCAATGCAGCCCAGTATGCCGTTAGCCTTCTTGGCATCAAGGGCACGCTGTCTGTTCATATTCAGCTTATTGTCTACTGTAACCCCCAGTATCCTTTACTGCAGAGCTGGTGTCCAGCCACTCGGCCCCCAGCCTGTACTGGTGCAGGGGATTGTCCCATCCTAAGTGCAGGACTTTGTACTTGTCCTTATTGAACCTCATGAGATTGCTTTTGGCCCAGTCCTCCAATTTGTCTAGGTCACTCTGAATCCTAGCCCTACCTCCCAGCATATCTAATACTGCCCCCAGCTTGGTGTCATCTGCAGACCTGTTGAGGGTGTACTCTGTGCCATCTTCCAGGTCATTAATGAAGATACTGAACAAAACTGGCCCCCGGACCGATTCCTGGGGCACTCCACTGGATGCTGGCTGCCAACTAGACATGGAGCCATTGATTCTGTGAGCCCAGTGCTCCAGCCAGTTTTCTATCCACCTATCCATTCACACACCCCATACTTTCTCAGCTTGCCTGGGAGAAGGTTGTGGGAGATTGTATCAAAAGCCTTGATAAAAACAAGGTACACCACATCCACCGGTCTCCCTGCATCCACAGAGCCAATCATTCCATCATAGAAGGTCATCAGGTTGGTCAGGCATGACTTGCCTCTGGTGGATCCATGCTGACTTCCTAATCGCCTACTCCTCCAAGTGCTTAGAAATGGATGATTTTGTCAGGGACTGAGGTGAGGCTGACTGGTCTGTAGTTCCCTGGATCCTCCTCCTTCCTATTCTTAAATATGGACACCGTTTGCCCTTTTCCAATCATCCAGGACATCTGATTGCCATGAGTTTTCAAAGATGATGGTCAGTGACTCTGCAATCACATCAGAAAACCTTCCCAGCACCCTCGGGTGCATCCCATCTAGCCCCGTGGACTTGTACACATCCAGGTTTTCTAAGTAGTTCCTAACCTGTTCTTTCACCACTGAGGGCTGCTCACCTCCTCCCCACACTGTGCTGCCCAGTGCAGTAGTCTGGAAGCTGACCTTGCCTGTGAAGACAGGGGTGAAAAAGACATTGAGCACTTCAGCATTTTTTGCATCCTCTGTCACAAGGTTGCCCCCCTTAGTCATTAAGGGGTCAGTAAGGGGGGCACAGAAAGGGGACACTTTCCCTCATCTTCCTTTTGTTACTGACATACTTGTAGAAACCCTTCTTTTACCCTTCACATCCTTGCTAGCTGCAACTCCAGTTGTGCTTTGGCCTTCCTGCTTTCATCCCTGCATGTCCAAGCAATGCTCTTATAGTTTTCCCTAGTTATTTGTCCAAGTTTCCACTTCTTATAAGCTTTCTTTTTGTGATTTAGTTTGCTGAAGAGTTCCCTGCTAAGCCAAGCTGGTTTTCTGCCATACTTGCTAGTCTTCCTGCACATTGGGATGGTTTGTTTCTGCACTGTCAGTAAGGCTTTAAAGTACAGCCTGCTCTCCTGGACTTCTCTCCCCCTCAGTCTGGCTTCCCAAGGGATCCTGACCATGATTTCCCCAAATGAGTCGAAGTCTGCTTTTCTGAAGTCTAGGGTCTTTACCCTGATGCTCTCCATCCTTTCTTTCTTTAGAATCCTGAACTCAATCATCTCGTGGTTGCTGCTGCCCAAGTTGCCATCCACTACTACATTCCCCACCAATTCTTCCATGTTTGTGAGCAGCAAGTCAAGAAGAGCATGGCCCATAGTTGGCCACTGTAGCACTTGCACCAGGAAGTTGATCCCAACATTCTCCAAAACCTTCCTGGATTGCTTGTGCACTGCTATATGGCCCTCCTAGTAGATGTCAGGGTGACTGAAGTTCCCCATGAGAACCAGGGTCTGTGATCAGGAAACTTCTGCTAGTTGTTTGAAGAAAGCCTCATCTATCACTTCCTTCTGATCTGGTGGCCCATACCCCCATCATGGCATCCCTCCTGTTGCTTTTTACTTTAACCCTAACCCAGAGAGGCCCATCTCCGGTTTCATACTGGAACTCTGAGCAATCATGTGGCTCTTTTACATGAAGTGCAGTCTCTTTTTATTCTTCATTGTCCTTACTCCCAGGTTCAGGACTGAAATAATTCCCTCCCCCTCCCCCTCCCCCTCCCTTTCAGTGCATCCTTCCCAATATGGTAAATATTTACCTTGTATTTGTAGTGCTGTGCCACTTGAGCAACTACGTTTTTTATCTTTGTTTAGTCCTTTGTCTGGAAAGAGCGTCACTGATGATATCAGTGGGAATGAATGGCTCTGGAAGCAGAGTTTGTTACAGCAGTTAACTGAGCTCACATTTGATGTTGTATTCACAGCAAAACTGCTTTACTTAAAAAAAAAAAAATATTATGAAACTAGTTGTGGATTACAAGTATACATTAAAGTAGATGCTTAGACTCAGTGGGACATTTCTCATTAATTATAATAATTTTATGGCCCATCCAAATCTAGGCATAACAAGTTGATTGGATTTCTTTTAATAGCATTGGAATTGTTTTGGCAATTAAGTGGAAGACATGCAAGTACAAAAATAAATAAATAAAGCAGAACAAGCTTTTAACTTATTTAAATACAGGTCACATCTATAGTTTTATCTTAACATTGGGTGAAAGGGTATGATTTAGATAGCTGTAGTATTAATGCTATTTGGGTAAAAGTTTCATTCCATTTTGGCTTCAGTTAACGAGTCAGGCTAGAGATGATTGTAGTGGTTCCTTCTTGCTTTGAAATCCATGAAACCATTCTGTTTTCCTGTAAGAAAATTTTGTCCCAGGAAAACTATTTTTAACACTTTGTTTATAGTTTTAATATTTTGCCTGGCAGATCCCTTGAACTTTAACTGAAGTTCTGAAAATGCTATTTACAGAGTTATTTTGATGCATAGATACTAGTGCAGAAAAAGCACTGCAGTCTGTAAGTTACTTTCTCAGTTATAAAAGATCATTCTTTTAACTGTTTGTTTAATCTTTATGTGTAGTTGTTAATTATAGTGGCACCTAATAGCATCACTATAATTAAAGTTGTGACTGGTTCAGTTATAAACCATAGTTCGTAACCTGATGAGAAAAAAAAATTGGCTTTGAGCTGAAACTCGGCATATGGCACAACAGTTTTAGGGCATGGTTAAATACGTTTTTAAAAACGATCTATTGATTAATTTGAGTTATTCTGCAGTTTTCAAAATTACTGGATAACATTTATTTGATTTATAAATGTTTATGCACACTAAATATAAACATGTCATGTATGGGGAATGTTCCTCAGATGGCAGATGCAGGGGAGTAGGCAGTGGGGGTGGACAGATGCACAGGTCAAGCAGCTTGCCCCCTGCTTGTGCCTGCCTCCTGCCTGCCCCCCTCAGAGGCTCAGGGCCCCCCTCTGCCTCTGCTCCCCTGCTTTTGCCTCTTCCTAGCTTCTCTGCTCCCCCCTTTCTCTTACCTTTTGCTCTGTGCAGCTGGGCTCTATCCCTGCTCCAGCCATACAGGCTGCACACTGCTGCTCAGGGGCTGGGCTGGGGCTTAATGCCCCAGGCTGCAGTATCCACAGAGCCTGCCGGTGCAGAGCAAGGGTAAGAAGAGGGGGAACAGGGCAGGAAGGGAGCAGAGGTTACAGGGGGGTGTACTTGATTCTAAGAGGAAGGCTTTTTTCCCCCCATATTAAATGGAGAAAGAAAACCACATCTTAAAATTGAGTAAATGCAGTAGTTATACAATACAGCTGTCATACCATGTTGTCCAATTTACAGTCAGCACAAGTAAGGGAATCCTGGATGAAATGGTGGGAGAGGATGAGCCTATCCTGACCACATGCATATATAAACCAAACTGTACTGCATGATAATGTCTGTGAGAAGGTGGCTATATGTTTATTTCCTTGCACAGAAGTATATCATAGCATTTTCGTTTATTTAGGTTTTGCTGAATATAATGTTATTTAGAATGATAGGCTCATTTTTGGCCTTTCCTCTGTCAGAATTTGGTCATATATCCATTTAGAGTTTTCTAACCCTCATTTGAAATTAGTAACTAGTAACAAATGTTCTAAATTGTTATCACAACTAGATAGTGCTTGTTGAATTCTGAATATCAAAGCAGGTGGAAGTGGAAGAAAAGAAAATCCTTGGACACAATGAGAGGGGCAGAGGGAGAGAGCTGCAAGTCTGTCCCCGCACCACCCCAGACATACACACTCTCTTTCCTGGCAGTGATGAGTCTTCTGCTGCTAGTGAGAGGAAGGAGGTGGTAGCAGTGCCTACACCTGCACCAACACCACTAACTAGCAGTAGCATGACATTCTCCACCCCAATTTCAGTTGCCTAGCATAAGCCTTCCAGTGCCAGAGGAGGAGCTGGATCTGGAAGCAGAGGAGCTGAGGGCCATAGCAAGGGAAATTCTGGAGAAAGAGGGGGAATCTGAGTTTGTGCTCCACACCCCTCAAAGTTCCCCTAGAGGCAGGTCTCCTTCTCTGGAAGGCACTTGGGAGGAGGTTGTGGGGGCAGGTGGCTCAGCTCCTCCTCTTGTTGTGCCTCTGCCTGGTGAGGGGGATAAGAGAGGATACCCACCTTCAACCCAGAAGCAGGTGGGTAGTGTAGTGTGGGATCATTTTGAGGTGGTATGCTACCTGCCAACACTGCTGAAGGCAGATCAGCCAGGGCAAGATGGTGAAACACTTTGCCACCACAGTGATGCTGCAGCATCTCAGGAGGCAGCACCCCATTGCCCTTGCTCCTCCTTAGCCTGGCACCAGTGGGAGCATGCCCAAAAAGAAGTCCCCTTCTCGCTCCAAAACCCCTGTCCCGGAGAAGCAGAGGCAGGCCACCCTAGATCAGTGGGGAAAGGTGAAGGCAAGGCGGGGTGTGTTCTGAAGGCAAGCAGGGTCACCCAGAACACTGGGGAGATGCTTGCTCTGCATGACCAGCCTTTCTCCTTTGAGTGTCTAGGGTTCAGGCGGCTCATGGCCCCATCGTACCAAGTGCCCACATGCACCACCTTTAGCAGGGTGATGGTGCCCTCCCTGTATGAAGCATGCAGGGAGTACTTGATGGAGGAGCTGCACAAGGCAGGTTTGCAGGTAGCCTTGCAGTTCAATTCAGACATCGGCAGTAGCTGGGGTGTTGATCATGCCTACCTCTCCCTCACAGGGCAATCTGTAGTATTGATGCTATTTGGGTAAAAGTCTCATTCCATTTTGGCTTCAATTAACGAGTCAGACTAGAGATGATTGTAGTGCAAAGGCTGGTTGAGCCACAGAAGGCTATCCATGAGATGTCCTCGGTTGGGGAGATTGGGATCAGCGGCGCCCTTAACAAAAAAGAGTGGGATATCATCGCTCAGATCTTAGTGGTCTCAAGCTGTTCCTCAAGGCCACCAACAGCCTCAGCACTGGTGAGGCTTTCCTTAGCCAGGTGATCCCCATAGTGAAGGAGCTTGAGAATGAAATGGAGAAGTTCCAGGGGATCGATGTTCCTGGCTGGGGCAAGCTGCTTTTACCAGAGGTGAAAGAACCGGTGAAACAACTGAAGGAGGGCACATCAAAAAATGGCTGGATCTGTTGTGGTCCAGTACGGTCCATGTGCTGGTGGGCATGTGCTACCAGAGGGTGAAGTTGAGCATCTGCAGCAGCAAAACCCTCGATTACTGGATGGAGGTGCTGGTGAACAGAGTCAGGGAGGCAGAAGGGCAGAGGTGGGGGGATGTGGGAGAGGGGGATCCACTTTCCCGTGCCAACACTCCAACCATAAGCCAGTGTCCTCCACCACAGCCTCTGCCAATGTGGGCCAGGGGTACGGCTTCAGTGTTGGGGTCCAGAGGCACCAGACCCCACCATCAGGCAGGTAGTGCGGAGGCCTCAGCGGCTACCTATCTTGCCTAGGACGTGGAGCTGCTGCACTGTGAGCCCTTGGCTTACTGGGCAACCCACAGCCAGGTGTGGCAGGATCTTGCCACAGTTGCCCGGGGACACTTGTCCTTTCCACCCACCAGTGTTCCGAGTGAGAGGGTGTTCAACATTGCTGGGGATGTTGTGACTTTCCACTTGACCTTCTTGGATCCTGGTTTGGTGGAGCAGCTGATGTTCCTGAAGGTGCTGCTGGGGTTCCCCAAGCTCCATGTGTAGACGGAATGAATGCTATCCCTCACTTCGCACGTATTTGCTTTTTTAATTTGCTTTCAGAAACTTGAGGTGCATTTTCGCAGAAAACCCTTCACCACACTGCCTGAAACATGGCAGGCCTCATGTCTGCATGAGGGGCTACCATCCCTACTGTTTTTATTCCACTCTGCCTTAACACACAAGCAATATGAGTTTTGCTTTCACCAGTTTGAGGGGCACTTTCACAGAAACCCCTGCACCTATCTCCTTGAAACATGGCAGGCTTCATGTCCTCAGAAGGGGCTACCATCCCTGCTGTTTCCATCCAAATCTGGAAAAAAAAAAAAAAAGACAAAGTTATAGGTATTTTAGTGATTCCCCCTTATAGTCTATGGCCGAATCTCTGAATCTGAATAGGGACTATGATTTGAATCACTGAATCGAATTGTTGTCCCTCCAAATAGGTCAACTCTGACAATTCATTGAGGAACGGGATGTACTGTACTAGTGTTTTTCCTAGTTAAAAAGATAGGTGTTATCAGATAGTGCCCAATTTTTAAGGGACTGACCATGTATTTCGCAGAACCTTCTTTTAATTGAATACCTCCTTTGGACTAATTTTTGCCTCCAGCTATATGTTGCTTTGGGTACTGATCAGTTTTCAGTGAGATAAGGCATTTTTCCCCCATGTTAAGATGTTATCTTGGATTTGAGTACTGACCTGGGGCTTGGCTCTGGCTTTGGCCCCAGGCTTGGTGGTGTAGGGGGCACATGGCTGGGAGGACTGTGGGAGAGACCTCAGGATGTGCATGGGGGAAACTGCAGCCTGCCCTCTACCCCTTGCCTGCCTCCCCCCGTCTTGCTTCTCCCTGCAGTTTTCCCCTTCCATGCAGCTGCCCCATGCCACCCTTACCTTCTGATCCAGCCTGGCCAGGAGCTACTGTCACTTCTCCCCATCTGGGTTGGACTGAGGCTAGGCCAGGGCTGCTGTGCTGCTGTTGAGTGCCCAGGAGCCAGTGTAGGGCTGCCACAGATAGTAAGGGGCTGGGTGAGTGCAGAAGGGCATGTGGCAGGGGGGTGTATGGTGGTGGTTGGCATGGGGGGAGACAGGCAATTGGTAGAAGACAGGCATGGAGGTGGGGGGCAAGGTACAGGGGAGGAAGGGGTGGGTTCCCTGCCTCTGCTTTTCCCACCACAGTAGTTGGGGGATTCCAGACAACCTTCCACTAATTAGATTCCACTAATTAGATGGTGTACATGGAAAATTATAACAAATTTATAAATGTTCCATGTATAGAATTTAATTATTGGAGGATCATCTTAAATTTGAAGTAGTCTTGGAGTCAGATAAGTATGGTAGCATTAAACATTAAAATAATAATAAAAAGTCTTGCATTTGAGTTTTGTAAGCAAAAGAAATCTGCTGTAGTTGGTTCCAAAATACTTGTTTGAATAACACCAACAACAATTTTCTCTTTTTCAATAAACACCTACCACATGTTGAAATAAGGCTTTTTTTCTTCACTAAAAAACTTGTTCTGAACATTAGATTTGTGTGTATGTTGCTTTTGGCAGCTCTGTAGAACAATTTCTAAAATGTTTTATATTTGATACTTTTCTGTTTTTATAATGCACTCTATGCTGCATTTTCCTCTTAAAAATAAATGCAATATGTGATTGGCAAAGGATAAATTTTATTTCCCCAAATGCAGCATACTATAACACATATTGTAATATAATGTCCTATGCTGTTATATATTTTGAAATAAAATTACCTAGGTTAGACGAAATATAATATAAGTTTTATCCACAGGTATACCCTTTGCTACCCTTCTAGGGCTAAACAGCATCTGATCATCTACTATAATATAATCTTCCTTTCAGTTTGTGACTCATAGTATGTTTTCTGAGTTGGAGTAAAGCAGCAAAATCTATCTTTATTATTTGAGTAAATGTAACATTTTTAATGTTCCTTTGTTATCTAAGTTTTGCTTCAAGCTGCTGTTAAGCATAAAAATTGACGTAGTGTTTTTTGTCAAAATGAGGAATCCAGACTCAAACCTCCTTTATTCCTAAATCCTATTGATTTTACTATGTGTGTCTAACAGATTATAAAATTGCAGTTGTTTTAACACAGGTCCTGATTGCTCTTTGAATGTCCCTTCCACGGAGTCTTACTGGGTTTTACCCAATGTGAAGCCATTCAGTCCTTCTGTAGGTCGGGCTTCCCATAAGGCAGTTTTACATGGAAAATTTATGTGGGTGATTGGTGGATATACCTTCAACTACAGCTCATTCCAAATGGTGTTAAAGTAAGTGATTTCCCTTTTGTTAGTCTGTTCTGTTATTCTTTATAGGTGATACTGATCTTTTGGGGTGTTTAATCCCACTGTTATCCTACCTTTGCATGGAAGTTTTATTATTTAGTTGAGCCCTGCCACCTTCTCAGGACCCAGCCTACCTCCCCCCAGCTCCTGACCACGTGCAGCTGCCTGGTCCTGAGAGCCTGCTGCCCTTCCCTTCCATAGCTCCCACTGGACTGGCTGAGCCACAAGCAGCTAATGCCATGTAGTGCCAGCTGCAGGAGCCATGGGCCTGATCTTGATAGCTAGTTGGCCCAGCTGATAAAATCTCTTTGCAGGCTGGATTTGTCCCGCAGGTCGTAGGTTGAACACAATCTTAGTGTATAAAACAAATAATGGGTTAGTAAATTAAGTAAACAAGTATTGAAACAATTCATTACATGGTTATTTTTGTGTAACGGTACCTATTGCTGATTTGTGTCCCAAAATACTACATTTTTTTCAGTGTGACACCATATTCAAACACTGATATATTGATGTTTGCAATTATTTTGTCCAGAAAGCGGTTAACAATATTGGAGCTAGCTCTTAGTCTTAGTCTTAATTAAGCTTAGTCTTATTTGAATTAAATCAGTGATATACTTAAAATGTTATTCTATTATTCAGGTTCCAAGGGTGTTTTAAGAAACTGATAAATAAAAGATAAATTGCTTCCCTGAAGAACTTTCAATCCAAATGAAACAAAAAATGAGAGATAGATATAATCAGAATGACTAAGGTCACTTTTATATGTGGGGAGCCTGCTCCGATGTGCTGGAAATCCAGCACATCGGAGCAGACTCAATTAATTGAGTCTGCTGGAGCACATAAATTGACGTGCTCTGGAAGTCACATGCGTCAGTGGCGCAGGATGCTTCTGTGCTGAGAAAATGGCAGTAGTGCGCTTTGAACTAAAACACGTTTGATGTGCTTTAGTTCAAAGCGCACCGCTGCCATTTTTATCAGTATGGCGACGCGCTTTGCTGCTGATGCACATGACACGCAGGTGCTTTTAATTAGCATGGCTCACTAATTAAGTGCCCAGCACCACATCAGGAGTACATACAAAAATGCCCTAGGTTAGCATGTCTTCTTCCGTGTGCATTTGTAGAGGATGCTAATTGTGTAAGAGTCTAATAATGAGGAAAGTACCATTTTACTTGGAATATTCAAAAGCATTTCTAAGTCGTAAAATGAAAACAGATGGACCTTTGGAATCTGGGGATATTTGTGGCAATAATAGAGTCTGATTTGAAGCCTTAAGTTGAAGGTTATATGGTACTTCACCCAAAGGGAGTTGTTGGTTGGACTCAATCCAATGCAAAGGTGTCAGGAGGGGAAAATAAAGGTAGGCACAGAAAAATTAAGTGAAATAAAATAAAATGAATAGACACAGGAAAATATAGCATATGTTGTGGGACAGTAGAACCTTAGTAGTTTAATACAGTTGCACAAGAGGGTAGTAAACGGAGAGGTTAAGTGCATGAAATATAGGGATTAAAATACTAAGAGAAGCAACATGAGCTTTTAGGACTTAAGTGATATATTGGTGGTGAAATATCTGTTCAGAGTTGGAAGCAATTCTTTTAAAGTTGATGGAATTCCACTTAAATGTTTATATGCATTTCTGGCTTGGAGCAGAAATATTGTTTGCTGTTTTTAAATGAGAATGTTTGTGCGTTCTAATAATTGGGAATTGCCTTATTTATAATAAATGAGTTCTACCAATCATGAACCTACACGTACAAAAAGCAACTTTGTTCCAGATGCCTGTTCCTGCTGGCGCTAATATTTACATGTAATAATGTGAAGATTATAATTCTCCAGATAAGGTGTTGAAAGCATTTCCTATTCTATTTTCACCGAAAGGAAGGAAGGACTAATAAGAAACAAATACATTTCATAACATTACTTATCAATATGTGTACCCTTACAATAATGGGCCTGGATTTCTTGACATAAATGAAAACTATTTGTTCAAGATGAAGGGCTCTCTTGGCAAAATCAGTATATTAAGGGAATTTTCACTCCTAGTAAACAGTTTTTTTTTTTTAAATTTATATTTAAAATCTTAATCTCAAGCCATTTTATAGACTATATTCCCAGTTGTCAAGAGCTGTCACAAATGAAAATTAAAACTAGGCCTTTAGCATATAGTGGAAAATAGAACCATCTTCAACAGAGAAGCTCCTCATGTGCTACAGGAAAATCAAAGTGGTTTAAAGCAACCTTTGCTGGGAGGCCCTTCTGTATTTTTGCTAAGCACACCACAAGTGGTCCATTTAATCTGGGCACTTTTATACAGATAACTGATAAAATCCACATTGGGTAGAATAGCTTCCTTTTATAATTGTGCCCATCAGCTTTATACAGCTGTATATTGCATTCTGATGTAAATGGTAAAATGAGAAAGGGAATTCAGGTAAACTTTCTTCTTGGATAAAACCGGCAAAAAATTAAGGCCCCCTGGCCATGTCTGAAAGACATCACTGCTGTGTTTAAATCATGCTGTATTAAGTTGGATGGGAGCTAAGAAGCAGAGCGGTAACTGAATGGATCCTGTTAATTAACATTCCTGCTTTATAATTTTTTTCTGCATTTCCCAATTCTGTGCTAACTTACTGAAGTGCTCCACAAGTTGAGGTCCTTATCTATCGTCTCAATTTATATTTGGAGCAAGTAAAGTTCAAAAGAATTACACTAAAAATGCAAATCTAGCATTTCACTGTAGACAAAATGTTTTCTTTTTCTTTTAGCTATAATTTGGAAAGCAGCATATGGAATGTAGTACCCGTGTCAAAAGGACCTCTTCAGAGATATGGACATACTCTTGCTTTATATCAGGTTTGGATCCTTTTACTGTCCTAGTCCATTCACTATTTATTGTACAATGTTAATGAGCATCAATTATGGGAATGATAGCCTGAAAGTTACAGTGTAGTTATTCATCAACTTAAAACCATGAGCATAACCTCATTTTTAGTTTCTGTATACTCTTGTCCCATGGTTCTCCCTGGCTTAGAAAAATTATTGTACCCTTTCTGGGGATAGATGATGACTTATTTTGCAAGCTGACCTGGAGCTTTGAGAGCAGAGACTGAGAGTGCAACAGTATACGACAGGAGCTGGCAGGTTTCTTGTTTTTTGTATTATTATTTTTTGGGTAAGAAGTACCGTTGCAGAAAGCAGAAGGCAATCTAGTTAACAGATGATGCAGAGAAAGCAGAAGTTAAAGCCTTTCTACTTTGGTCTAACAAATAGGGACAGCTACAGGGACAGGGAAGGAGTCAGGCAACTTGAGTAATGGCAGAAAAGGTAAGGGATTACTTAAAGAAGCTAGATGCTTTCAATGCTCCAGGGCCAAATCAGATATAGCTTAGAGTGCTGGAGGAATTCACTGAGGTAATTTTGGAGCCATTGGCTATCCTTTTTGAGAATTCATGGCAATTGCATGAGGCCCCAGATGATTGGAAAAGGGTAAATATACTGTCCATCTGTAAGAAAGGGAAGGAGGATCCAGGGAATTAGACCTGTCAGCCTGACCTCAGTATCTGTAAAGACCATGGAGCTGGTCCTTATCAAGTGTGAAGCACCTAGAGGAGAACAAGGTGATCAGGAACAGCCAGCATGGATTCCCCAAGAGCAAGTCATTCCTGACCAAAATGATTTCCTTCTGTGATAAGGTGACAGGGTCTGTGCATGGTGGTGGGGGAGAGCAATGGATGTGTTATATTTTAGCAAGGCTTTTGATATTGTCTCCCACAACATCCTCATTAGCAAGCTAAAGAAATACAGACTAGATGAAAATACTGTAAGGTTGATACATAACTGGCTGTTTTGGGCTCATGAGTAATCATCAATGGCTCAGTGTCTAGTTGGGTGGAGATATCAAGTGGGGCTCCCCAGGGGTCTGTCCTGGGTCAGGTACTGTTCAACACTTTTATTAATGATTTGCATTATGGGGTTGCATGTTTTCTTAGCAAATTTGTAGATGACCCCAAGTTGAGTAGAGCTACAGACCCTCTGGTGGACAGGGCTAGGATTCAAAATGATCTGCATAGACTGAAAAAATGGCCCACGATCGATCATAGAATCATAGAAGTAGCGTTGGAAGGGACCTTGTAGATCTTCAAGTCTGACCCCCTGCCTGGGCAGGACAAAAACTGGGCTCAAATGACTACAGCCAGGTCGGCATCAAGCCTCTTCTTAAAGACCCCCAGGGTAGGAGCCAGCACCACTTCCCTTGGAAGTTGGTTCCAGATCCTAGCCTCCCTAACTGTGAAGTAGTTCTTACGGATGTCTAATCTAAACCTACTCTCCAACAACTTGTGGCCGTTATTCCTTGTTACGCCAGGGGGCGCTAGGGGAAACAAGGTCTCTCCCAAACCCTTCTGGTCCCCCTAGTGAGTTTATAGACGGTCACCAGGTCCTCCCTCAGGCTTCTCTTGTGAAGGCTGAACAGGTTCAGGTCCCGCAGTCTCTCATTCTAGGGTCTGCCCTGTTGTCCCCGGATCATGTGGGTGGCCCTAACCTGGACCCTCTCAATGTTGTCCACATCTCTCCTGAAGTGCAGTGCACAGAACTGGACACGCTACTCCAGCTGTGGCCTGACTAGTGTCACGCAGAGGGGGGATCACCTCCTTGGCCCTACTTGAGATGCACCTGTGGATGCACGACAAGGTCCGGTTAGCCCTACCAACCGTGACCTTGCGTTGTCGGCCCATGTTCATCTTGGAATCAGTAACGACTCCGAGATCTCTTTCTGCCTCCGTGCTCTCAAGAAGGGAGTTTCCCATCTTATAAGTGTGCTGTTGGTTACTACTGCCCAAGTGTAGCACCCTGCATTGTCAGTATTGAAACGCATCCTGTTTTTGCTAGCCCACCCCTGTAACCTATCCAGGTCTTGTTGCAGTCTTTCCCTCCCTACTAGTGTGCTCACCTCACCCCAAATTTTGGTATCATCAGTGAATTTAAACAGGTTGCTTTTCACCCAATTGTCCAAATCACTGATAAAGAATTGAACAGTGGGGACCCAAGGAACAAGCCCCGGGGGACTCTGCTGCCCAGTTCTCCCCAGGTCGAATGTGACCCATCCACCACCACGCTCTGAGTATGACCCTTCAGCCAATCTGCAATCCATCTGACTGTGTAGGCATCAATGCCACAGTCGCCTAGTTTTTTAATGAGGATGGGGTGGGAGATGGTGTCAGAGGCCTTGTTGAAGTGCAGAAAGACTATGTCCATGGAGACACCTGCATCCAGTGCTGTGACCTGATCATAAAAGGCAATCAGGTTAGTCGGACATGACCTGCCCCTAATGAAACCGTGCTGGTTACCCTTGAGCATCATCCCTGAAGCCAGCCCATCGCAGATGTGCTCCTTGATGATCTTCTCAAAGAGTTTCCCTAGGATTGAGGTAAGACTGACTGCCCTATAGTTGCCCAGGTCCTCCCTTTTTTAAAGAGGGGGGCCACATTGGCTATCTTCCAATCATCTGGCACCTGGCCCGAGCACCATGAGTGCTCATAAAGCCATGCCAAGGGGCCTGCAATAACCCCTGCTAGCTCCCTCAACACCCTGGGGTGGAGAGCATCTGGACCTACTGATTTTGAACACGTCCAGAAGAGATTCAACAAGGACAGGTGCAAAGTACCACACTTGGGATGGAATAACTGCATGCACAAATACAGAATGATTGGCTAGGCTACTCCAGAGAAGAACCTGGAGTTTCCAGTGAATCATAAGCTGTATATGAGCCAACAGTATGCTTTTGTTGCAGAAAAAATAAAAAAATTCAGTAGCATCTTGGGTTGTATTAACAGGAGTCTAACTTGCAAATCAAGGGAAATGATTCTTCAGCTGTTTCAGCACTGGTGAAGCCTCATGAGTAATCATCAACAGTGCTGTACAGTATGGATCCAGTTTTGGGCCCCACACTTCAAGAAGGGTGTGGATGGATTGGAAAGAGTCCAGTGGAGAGTAGCAAAAATGATTAGAGGACTGGGGAACAAAACTTATGAGGAAAGGTTGAAGGAATTAGAGTTATTTAGTCTAGAGAAGAGAAGACTTGAGGAGGGCACTAGATAAGTCTTCCAATACTTGGAAGGTGATTATGGAGAGGATGGAGATGTAATATCAGTCTTGACTGATTTGGGTCAAACTGGTTTATGAAACTTCTGTCCCAGACCCCTTCCTGGTTCAAGTTCAAACAGACCCCCAGCATGATTTCCATCCCTGGGCTGGACTGTGCTGTCAGCTCCAGCAGAGAAGGGTTGGAGGTGGGTGGTGGTGGTGGTGTTGTGATTTTGAACTGCAAATCCCAGAGACCTTGGGCAGCTGGAAGAGGAAGCGGACACACAGCCCGTTCTGGCTATGCGCCAGAGAGCTGTGCTCTAGTGCCTCCAGCTTCTGGCCTGAGCCACTGCAGGCATGTGGCTGTATTTCGTGAATCAAAAGTGAATGAGTATCCAGTTGTTTCTCAGTTTAATTTATGCATCTTAGACTAACCTGCAAAGACTGAATTGATTCAGTGTTGGGCTTTTTAACTGTTTGTACTTCGCCCTGCAAATGGGAGCTCTGTCAGCTGATGGGGCTCCCAAATACAGGAGAGACCCTGCTACATGTGCAGAATAAAGCTTGATAGCAAACAGCTGTAAAGCTAGTACACATTCTTGAGGTCTTACATTATAGCTGGTTGGAGCTTTTTATCATATGATGCTACTTTGCATGTGTAGTTGGTCTCAAGATAATTATGCAATTAATTAACCAGTTAATTACGCAATACATGTAACATGTAGAAGGAGCCTGAGGATGGTCAAGTATTGAACTAGGCTGCCTAGAGAACTTGTGGAATTTACAGCCCTGGAGATTTTCAAGTGCTGGTTGGAGAGAGAGTCTAGTCTGGTATGATCCTGTCTTGAGCAGGGGGTTGGACTAAAAGACCTTGTAAATTGCCTTCCAGCCCTATTTTCTTAAGATCCTGTGATTTTGATTTTTTTTTTTTTATTTCACTCTACAAATATTTTCTTGCATTGTTTCAGAATAATCTGAAAGTATTTTAATGATCCTTTTACCAGTATTTAATTGTCAAAGGTTTTTTTTATATAATTTAGACATTTATTTTGACCTCAGTAGGCAAATAAGCTTTTCATTAACATTAATACAAGTTGCAGGAACCAACCAAATTCCTTAGTACTTAGTTTGTGACAATAATACAGACAGGGGTAGCAGTATAAGGAGAATATTGAATAATATATTGCTTACATTACTGGTCAGTCAAATGTAGTGAATAGTATGGCCCCAAAGAGAATTTTTATGTGGGATGAGAGAATGCCAATTCAACTATATTAAAAATGTTTGGACTTTAAAAATAAGCTCTTAAATTGTTACACTTTCAGTGAAAGTTTGATGTTTGACCTTTGAGATCTTAAGAAATTGAACAATAGGAAAATAATTTATTTTGAGGAGTGAAAGAACATTATACAATGCCTAGAGGTGGCAGTTTTGAGCTGTGTACTACTCATTGTATAACACTTTCTCTTTGGTAGAGAACAAAAATATCCACAGGAGAAGAAATTAGATTAAGTTTTTAACTTGAACTTCTGAGATTTTAAAGCCTAACTCAAGTCCAAAGTGAGAGCATGGAGCTCCTGTATCCTTATTGTGGCGCAAAGTAAATTGAAACTATATAATTGACTCTGTAGAGAATGAAATAACTTACTGTGCCCATTTCCCTTAGAAAGCTTCTTTAGTTAAAGTTGAAGTACTGTACTTTTTTATTCTGGAGGAAAAAGATCAGAAGACTCCCATTGATGTATAGTTACATCAAGTGCCTTAGACTTTTTTATGCGTTTATAGAAAAGAAGAGAAAGCATAAAAGCATTCTTGCTTTTAGTCCAAGCTAAAGTGTTACATGATATTATCTTCAATATCTCCTCAAACTGGCTATTGGAAAGGTGTTCACCTCTCTGGTTGGCATTGGTTCTCCCAAATCTTGAATATTGCATATAATTCCTGGCACTTCAATACTAGAAGGATATCAACACATTTGGGGGAAATCCTTAGTAGAAAAAACCTCCAGCCTCCTAATTCCTAATAATTTCGTTTTTCATGTTTGTTTGTTTTGTTTTGCTTTTTTATATTTATGGACTAAATATGAACAGGTTTGATAAATGGTGACTGAGGAGGTATTGTCTGATAAGGCTAGACAGTACAGATTCCTTTTGCATATAACTGGAATAAAGTATATACGATTGATAATATAAATTCAATTTCCAGTGATCCAGGTAGTTATATCACAAAATTAGCTGGAAAAACTGTTGGTAATTTCAAGTGAGCTAAAGGATGAATGGGAATTTAAGTTGAAGTCCTTAGAGAATGATCCAGCAGAATAAAGCTGACACCAAATTCATAGGTTGATGTAAAAATGATTATAGTAATGTTGCCTTTATTGCTCTTTATATGGATAAAGAACTTTAATATCTAAGCCAGTCAATCAGATGCATAGTATTAAATTTAGAATATACCTTCCCACAGATTTTATGAATGTACCACCTAATTTTAATGCTTTTTAAAGGAAGGTAGTTGAGTGAATTCCTTTATTCTAATGATGTGGCAGTGATGTTGAACCTACCTACCTACCGTCTTCAAATACTGTTTTATCAGGCTCACCTATTCCTGACAGTAAAAACTTAGTTGCTGTATTTGCTTGTATGTGAATTGGGCAAAAATAGTTTACCAGCTGGTTTTACTGTGGTCCTTTTTTGTGTACCTATGTAGCATATTATAATTTACCCAAGAGCTTCTCAAAGGTCTTTTCTTGCTATTGTCTTAACTTTTGCTATTAAGACGCAACTACAGGTGATATGGTTTAATACTGTATGTCTTTCAGTTGATTTCTGTATATCCACAGCTGGCTTTCTCATTTTCAACTCACAAGATCTCAAAGTGATTGAGAATGACATAAAAGAGGTTGAACCCAGAGAGTGTTAGTGGATGGGTCTATATCATCTTGGCGGGAGGTAGCCAGTGGTGTCCCACAGGGTTTGGCTCTTGGTCCTGTGCTGTTTAACATTTTTATAAACAATTTAGATGAAGATGTGGAAAGTACACTGGCCAAGTTTGCAGGCGATACCAAAGTATGGGGAAAAGTGGTCACGCTAGAAGATAGGACGTGGATGTGGATGTGGATTCAAGTGGATCTGGAGAAGCTGGAAAGGTTGGAAGTAATACAGCCTCTGCTGTTTCTGCAAGTCACTTCCTTCAACTCTACCTGTCCTGTTGTGGAGAAGTTTTATTTAGATTGTGCTTGTATAAACCCCAGACCTTGCAAGACACTGAATGATTAGGTTATCTCTAAAGGTGGAAGGAAAAACAAGAGAATGAAGCGTTACCCATTCATTAGATACATTGCCCCACTTTCAGCAGCATCATTCAAGATATGTAGATGGTTTATATAGAGATTCTTGTGTATTATGTCTGGGTGTTTTTTTGTTTGATGTATTGAGGTACCTAAAAATACGGTTTCTTTTTAATGCAACTTTTTGACGTCGCGTCATGCAGTGTTGCCTTGCTGGTGTGTCCCAGGAAAAGGAATTGAATCTATTTGCGGAAGATGCACACTGTTTTTTTCAAGGAAAAAAGTCTAATAATGAAGTTGGTTAAACATTGAAATATTCACCCAAGATAGACTGCAAAATGCAGTTAGACAAAGTACTCAATAGAAGAGTATAGGAAAGAATCTTTCTTTGTTTAGAAGTGAACGTGACAACTTATTGATTTTATTAAATAGCAGTAACAAAATACCCATTTGATATTTTGTAGTTTCAGTGTTCTTTCAGAGTTACGTATATAAATAAATGCTGCCTGTCTCTAATTTTTGTGATGTTGTAAATTTTTTTTATTAGGGTTGGTCGTGAAAATGTCCTTTCCTACACAGATCCATTCAGTTAAGATTCACTGTGTAGCCTTCCCTCCTTTTTTAGGTTCCTGTATCATGATAGCTTGACAGAGTTCAGTTCCATGGAGCATCGTGGTAGAAATATGCACTGGGTCTATGCCTCAGTTCGTTCCTTTGTGTTGGCCAAATGGTGCAAAAGCAGTGGAAACCATATGTGAGTCCTCAGCTTGGGGGCAGCCACAATAAAAGCTGGTTGAAAAGTTTTTGACGAAACAAAGATTTGTCAGCAAATCCCTGTTAGTTGAGTCCAAAATATTCTTCTCAAAATATCTTAAGCTTGATGATTTTCCACCAAATCCAAGATGGGATTCTAGGGCTACTCCAAAACTGAGGTCCTGACAGGTCCTAAAAGTGGCCCTTGCCCCATGACAGTCTGGCTGGCAGGTCTGTCCCTAAGCCTGGGGCCGGAGAGCCTCATTCAGATGCTTAATTAAATTAACGTCTTCAGTTCTTTATCAGAATGCTCATTTCACTAGGCAGTTGTAGTGTCCAGGGAGCTTCTTGTTTATATGACATTTAGGAACCAAAAGCGAATTTTGCTCTGGGCCAAAGAGATATTGAAAAACATTTCCAAGAAACTAGAGGTTTTCCTTTTTCAGCTATCTGAGTCTCTAGCATTACTTATTCAGGTGTTTTATGGTATTCCTCCTAGGTCTTGTTACACATTAAGGCAGCTCCTGGAGCTCTTAATTCCTGGATTGTCCACACATTAACACCTGAAACGAGTTTTAAGCACCTTTTGAGTGGCTTAAAGTTATGCCAGTCCAGGGCGGGTTTCTCTCTGATCTGTATTACCCAGCTCATGTTTCATTGATATGTGGCTACTCCATACAGATGAGCTGCCCAAGTTGCAGTCCTCCAGCTCCCCAGGATGCAGTGTCCTCACCCCCATTCTCCTGTTCTCTGTGGACAAACTGTCTACCTCCCGAACCCTATTGCCCAGGGGTCCGCTCTGGCACCAAGCCAACTCCCCCTCCCACCCCCAGGGTGTGATTTTCCCACTTCTAGAAGTGCACCCCCACACAGACAGTCTGCAGAGCACACGCTAGCTTGTAGGGCTGTGTGAAACTTTGGTCCCTGATTTGATTTGGCAGAGATTCCGCCCAATTCAGTGGCCAAATCTCCAAATCTGAATTGAATCAGGAGACCCTTTAATCTCTCCCAATCTAATCGGAACCCTCCAAAATAATTCAGAGAGATCTGGCGATTCGGACATAGAAACAGCTTTAAATGTTTTTTCTACATGTCTCTAGGTAGTAGGAGCTTGTGAAAGTGCATGGAGTGTCCCTCAGAAGTGCAGGGGGCTCTCCAGAGTGCTCAACATCAGACCTGGAAGTGGACCAGAAGCACTTCTGGGTCCACCAGGGAGCCCCTCCCCCCTGCACCCTCCTGGCTCAGCAGCTGGTGCCTTCTGGGTCGGGGGGGGGGGCACCTGGGGTCCCCCTGCAGCTGATCGCCAAGCCTGGGAGGTCTGAGGGGGGGAGGGCTGCGTGCTCCCCAGCAGACCTGGAAGTGGTCTGGAAGTACTTTCAGTCCACTTCCAGGTTTGCCGCCGAGCACACGGAGGGCCCCCCCATACTCCTGTGGGGCACTTCATGCACCCCAGCATTGCAGTGTTCACAAGCCATACCTGGTACCTCGAGGTGTATAGAAAAAACATTTAAAGCTGTATCTATGTCCGAATCGCTGATTTTCTGAATCGGTGTTGAATCTTCAGATTCCAATTTGGCCAAAACAAATCGGGGACAGTGATCTGAATCAACGAATTGAATCACTGTCCCTGATTTGGGCCAAATCCGAATTGAATAGGGCCTGTTTTGCACACCCCTAATAGCTATCTAGATCGCAGGGCAGGGATAGGCCCAGGAATAGAGTCTGGAGGGGTCAAGGGAACAAGGTGGGGCACCGGATTGGATCCCCATGAGTTAAGGCTTCCTTCCTGGGGCAGAGCAGCATCTCCTCAGAAAGTACCTTCCCTCACCACTCCTACATCCCAGTCACCCAAGCAAGTACAACCAGCCTCTACATGCTCCAATCCCAAATCCAAATGAATTTAAGCCCGAGACCTTCTTTAATTTACTTTCTCTATATTACTTTTTAATTTTTTTTACTTTACCTTTTAGTATCTGACTTCTTTCTTTATCTCACTGTCTATCCCCCATCCCCATTTCCTTTCCACCTCCTATTTCATTACCCACCCTCATCCCATTAACTCTCTGCCTCCCACCTTCATGTTCCTGCCCCTAACCCATCTCTTATGCATCCTAACCTAGAGCAGGGATAGAAGCCTGTCCTGGCTCACCAGTCCTGTAGTGGCAACTCACAGTTGTAGTTCGTAGTTGAGCCCCTGCTCACCAGCCCTCTAGTGGTAAATCACAGCTGTGCAGGTTAGGAACAATCAAAGATTTCTAGCCTTAAGGTGTGACTGCTGTAAACTCAAGTTAGTGCTAACACTGATCAACATCTGAGCAGCTCAAAGTGCAACATGTAGCAAGGCCCTTAACCATCAAACCAATTATCGCATCAGAGGAAGAAATTAAGTTGGACTGACATGATTTGTTCAGGCAATGTCCCTCAGCCTGCAGATATTTATAAGTGTACTGTTTGGTAATTTGCACCAATAACTTTGCAGGTATTAATGTCAGGTGGACCTGTCTCTGGGTCCTCCTTTTTCCCCATTTTAGAGATGAGCATTATGTTAGTGCTGCATAAGTCCCTAAGTCTTACCTCAGGCTAATTATCATCACATTATTACCAACGACTCTGAGATTTCTTCAGCTCTTTTAGCCCTCTGGGTTGATGTCACTCTGTTGACTTTAACTTCATTTAAATTTGTCAAAAGTTCTCTAAAATGTTCTTTGTTCTGCTCTTGAGCTCTTTACCTCCTTTGCTTGTATGAATGTCACCAACCGCCAGGTTACAATTATGGTGGCTTTTTATGAAGACTAAAGCAAAATAGACATTGAACAGCTTTGTGTTTTGCATCCCCCATTAACAGCTTTTGTTGATCAGTGAACTCATAGCTTCCATTATCAGCCTTTTCCATCTGACGTATTTGCAGAACCCCTTGTAGGGGACTTAATTTTTTGGCAGTAGTATCTGATTTTTCACTTTTGCTTTTCTGATTTTGTCTCTCTTCCTTTACATACTTCCTTACTGACCTGCCTTTGCTCTTGTTGCCTGTGTATGGCTCTCCTTTTAGATAGGTCTTTGTGTAAACAGAACTGCTTCTGATTTTTCCTCTGCAGTGAGAATAGGGTTATACTGAGCTTCCAATCTTATGTCCCTTAGGAGCTATCCTGCCTCTTGGATCTTTTGTCTTTAAATTTGTTTTTTTATGGGACACCATTAATTGAACATATGGTGAGGGGGCCCTGGAATCTGGGCCCTTGCAGTTAACATGGGCTCCCAGGCATGGGGGCACCCTATGTATTCCCATGGCTGAGAGTCTGCAGCTGACCCAGGCTCCCAGCCATAGGGATGCCCAAGACTTCTCTATAGCTGGGAGTCCTCAGCTGATGTGGGTTCCCAGCTGTGGGGGTGTTCCAGGAATCCATGGTGCACCCCTGTGGCTCAGCGCCCTGTCAGCTGAGGAGCTTTCTGCTTGCTAGTGCAGGGGGAGCCTGAGATCATGATGGGAATAAGGCATGATGGGATCTGATGTGCAGTCCCATGATCATACCTCCTGCCAAGTGTGATTGTGTGGATCATGCACCAGAATCCATCGAACCTTTACCTGCACATCTAGAGGGGCCTTTATAGTCTACAGGGTAATGTTGCTGGGTTTGTGCCCCATGAGTGCCAAGGTGATTGCTGAGAATAATCAATTCTGTCTTTAACTTTATCAATTGGACGTTGTCCCCCACTGCCATGGCTGGGGGGAAGTCAAGGGTATGTTTCTTAATTATGGAGGGACTTGTATTCCTCGAAGTTAGGCTGCTCTTTATTTTATCCAAGCAAAAAATACCATTTTTCTCCAATGCTGAGTTACAAAAACTACTTTCTGTAGGTGTGTCATTTAAATTGTTGTAATGAGAGCCCCAGTGTTTGAAAGTGTTGCATAATTCAGCTTCTACAAGAAGATGTCATCTAGTAGTTCTCAATCATCACAGTAGGAGACATGTAGATATACTGAAGAATTTTTAATGCAGATGGACTTTAACTACACAGAAAATATTCTTTTACTTTTGTTTCTTCTAGTCCTTTCTCACTGTCACTTCATTTAAGATAGCCAAACAATGAAAAAGACAGAGCTGAAGGCTATCATTCACAGCTTTTAAATGTCTGGCAACAATGCATGTTAATATTGAACCTGAGTATTGATTATAGGCCTTTCTTGCTTTACATAATAACTATTTAAAATAAAAGCTTGTTCAAAAAGTGTATAATTTTACAGTAGAGTTTCTGAGTCTGTATAAAACAAAATCAGCCTGGAAATTTTTTTTTCATGGTCTGCCATCACATTTTGTTTTTCTGTTTTTAAGTTTTTCATATGATTTCAGTGATTTGATTTTGTTATATGTAGACACTTTTTAGGCGTGTCTCATTTTTACAGTACTTAGTAATACGTTAGATATTTCATGCCTTGTTCTACTCTCACCCCTGCAATTGTACCAGGTTTGTTCAGACATTCACTCTCAAAAGTTCATGCAGTCTAAAATTTAGCTAAAATTTTCTTTTCATATTAACAATTGACTTAGCTTCTTTGCCTGTTAGTCATAAGCAGTTCTTACATTGATAGCCTTTTTGTCGTCAAAGATGCAGGCAGCTGGTAAAAGAGTGTTCCTTTAGAGGTATAGCACTCTTAGGCTAGAGACGGAAATTACACGAACTGGTATAAGTGATTGGAAACCAGGTCAAACTGGTAACACAACAGAAGTTCAGTGTATGTAAAGCACTTTCAAAATGGCTGAAACCAGTTTAAAATAAACATGGATGGATACAGTATCAGACTTAACTGATTTAGGTGTAATCGGTTTATTGAACTTTTGTCCCAGATCCTCTCCCAAGTCAAGTTAATTCACAGTCCCCCAGCATCCCAGGATACTTTGCATCTCCCCTGCAAATGCCCCCTTACAGGGTGAGTGGGCTAGCCCTAGCCAGCTGAGTAGGGAGGCATGTTCTACCACCCCCTGGCTTCTGGGAAGCATGTGACTGCATTTCCAGAATCAAAAGTGAATGCCTGTTCACTTGCTTATTGGTTCAGTCTATTCAGCTTAGACTAACCCGTGAAGATTGAATCGATTCAGCCTTGGGCTTTTTGACTGTCTATACTTGGCCTTAAAGATTGTAGCAACAGAATATTACAGAATATACAATAAAGTAAAATGTTCAATAGCAGTAAATTAAACTTCTTATATTCCAGATTGTTGCTCAAGGTACTATATGAAGTGAGTAACTGTTTAGATGGCTTTCACAATCTTTTTTTTTTTCCTTAGAAAGCTTCTATTAAACTTGTGGAAAACTTTGTTTCAGTTGCATCTGACAAGAAAGGCAGGGATGAAGATAAGGGAATAAAACAAGTTGATTCCTGCAGTGTAGATGCTACTCTATGTCTTGTTTTCAAGTATAGTCATTTGCTTTCCACATAGCCTTTTTATTCCGTGGGTTGAATGGCTTTTATTTTACATGCCAGCTGATAACAGCGCATCCCATATTAACCTCTCATTTCAAAAATGTAAGGCACTTGGAAGTGTGGGAATAGGTTAATGATTTTTCTTTTCGTTTTTATTTGAGCATTCCTTAGTTCAACAGTGAATTGCTTTTTTTTACACATTACCTTGAATATTTTGTCATAAAGACTGTTTATTTCACTATTGGAGTAATTTGTTGTAGCATACATTAGTAGTACCCAAACAGGTGAAAAAAATCCACATGTTGTTTCCTTTTGAGTTGCACATTACTAGTTTTTTTTGGTTATTCCTGAATTAGAAATATTGTACAGGACCCAGAGAATGGTTTAAGGCAGCGGTGCCAAACATACAGCCTGCAGACTGGATCTGGGCTACTGGAGTATCATAAAGCTACCAAAAAAGTATAGTCCTGGGCTAGATCTGGCCCCTGAAGGAACCCTTTGGTTTGGATCAAGCCAGGGGCATAGGGCATGTTTGATACCCCTGGTTTAAGGAAACAAAAACATTAATATGCAATGAAATATTCCAGACTTTGTTATTGCAGACACCAGATTTTCTCACATAAAACTTGTCGGGGAAAACCGAAGGATCGGGCCCCAAGGTCACGGTGGGCCGGGGTGGCAATTAGATACGGACAGGTGGGATTAGCGGCGTAGAGTCTGGAGTTAGGGACTCGGAGCGGATTGAGAAAGAACACGTGAATTTATTTGACTTACGCTTCAGGCGTAGGCAGAAAGGTCTTCAGTTACAGTTTTGAAACACAAACAAACAATTAACAACAAAGGGGTCTGTTGGCCCACGAGGTTCAGTCCGAAGACCTAGTCCCAGGGCTGGTCAACAGCTCATAAATGGCGATCACAAACAACAAAAACGAACTGTAACACGGTGATGATGAACCGCGTGACGCCAGTCCACAGCAATGGACAAATCGGGTGGTCGAGTACGAAAAGCCGAGGTCAGTAGCCAGAAGATGCAGCAGCGGAGACGTCAGTTGGAGGGATGAGCAGAGTCGTAGTTGGTGAAGAAAGCCGAGGTCAATGATCCAGAACCGGGTTAAACAAAGTCCAGAGGGTGATCCGAAATCGTAAGCCGTTAATCGGTTCAAAAGGTAAGTCAGGAGCCAGATGATCGTAGTCAAAACCGCAATACAATGAGCAATACGAAGAACTAAGCCACCGAGCCAAAGGAGGAGATCAATAGGCCCTGAAGCCTGACTCAGAGAACAGTCCCTGCAGCAGCAGCCTCTGTTTCTAGTCCGCGCGATCTCCCCTCAAACACCAACACACCACACACACTACTACCCCGAGGGAGGGGCTCACAGAACTTTTATATCAATTTGGTAGCCAATCAACGTGCTCTCCGCAGAGAAATTTCTAGTCCGATTACCTCATGTCAGGTTCTGACTGAGCATGCTCTCAGTCAGGAGCTGACACAATCTGAGCATGCGTCTGTGGGGAAAGTAGGTCAACAATGATTGACAGCTCCGCAGGTCACCCAGGGGGCAAGGACTGGGTGAGCCTTGGAAATTTCCACTCACAGCTTCAAACCACGCATGTCAGTTTAACCTCTTCTGTACTGGCAGCATACTCTCAAAAAATTTCCATGACAAAACTCACATGGGTGTGGGCAGAGTATGCCGTGGCAGCAACAGCTTGGCTGGGGCCAGCTGAATTCCCAGCAGATAAGGCTACTGTCCTCCCCCCTGACTTTGGAATGTGGCACCCCTGCCCTGCTCTTGGAACCCCTGTGCTTCCCCCCACCCCTGCTCTCAAAACCTGACCCCTAACTTCTTCTGGATCCCTCCCGTTCTTCTACAGTGTTATGCCCCTGTTGGGCTGTCCCAGAAGTCCCCTGGTGCTGTAGTGTTTCTTCTGTTTCCTTTACTTCATAGGTCTTGCTATGCTACATTTTTGCTTCCTAGAATATGTGATGCAACTGATCTTAAGGCTTACCTAATCTCTTCTCTTTATTTCGTGATAGAAAATTAGGGTTGGAAAGGATCTCAGGAGGTCATCTGGTCCAACCCCCTGCTCAAAGCAGGAGCATCACCAATTAGATCATCCCAGCCAAGGCTTTGTCTACCTGGGGCTTAAAAACCTCTAAAGATGAAGATTCCACAACCTCGCTGGGTAACCTGTTCCATCACTTTACCACCCTCCTAGTGAGAGGTTTTCTTAATATCTAACCTAAATGTCCTTTGCTGCAAACTGAGACCGTTGCTCCTTGTTCCATCATCTGCCATCCAGATGGCATCCAGCTCCGTCCTCTTTGCAGCCCCCTCTTTGCATTTGAAGGCTCCTATTAAATCCCCCCTCGGTCTGGTCTTCTCCAGACTAAATAAGCCCAGTTCCCTGAGCTTTTCCCAGAAGTCATTTTCCCTAACCATTTCTGTTGCCTGCTGCTGGGACTTTCCAATTTGTCCACATCTTTTCTACAAGGGGGTGGGGGTGGCATAAAACTGGACACAGTACTCCAGATGTGGCACTCCATTTTGGTCTGTGTTTGACTAGCTCTTGGTTTTCCCTGTCTTCAAACTTAGTTCTTACCCCCCAGACTTTTCCAGTGCCACCACATTATATTTGACTGCCTTCATATCTCATGCTTCCTGGAGTTGCTTCACGTGGAGGTTGGTGTTACAAACGCCACTATGACATCTGTTCCAGAAACTCTAGCACTGAGTTGTTATACTAGTCCATCCTTATTTAGCAGGACAACGTCAGTCATAATCTTGTCAGTGCTGCTTGAGATCAAACATTGAGAACATTTTTATGGCTGGTTTGGCATTTTATGGCACCTTAAATTGGGTTCACTCATTAATCACATGATAAATTTAATGTGTAAATGAGGTCAGAGACTGTAGAATTTTAAAAGCTGATTTTAAAATCCCTAAAGTCCCTGATCCATGGAGCATTCAATAAAAAAACCCAAACTGTTCATCATGTTTTAATTTTTTGGGTTACCCATCAAATTTTAAGAGATTTTTGGGAGAAACTTATTGAAATCCACTCTTAACCTTTCTGGATAACGTGAGCTACAAATCTAAATAATAATAATGAAAGTGCTAGAAAAATGTTGCCTAGAATCCTTTTAAGAAGAATGCTTACTCACCCAGTCAGTTAATCTTTTATTTGCTCACAAAAGTCCATTGATAATCTCAGTTTTCTTAGAAAAAAATATATAACATTTTTAATAAATTTAAATGTACATATTAGGAGGATGGATATATAAAGCCCACCCTATTTGAATCTTAGACCAATTGGCAAGGTAATAACACTGTTCTGCCATGTAAGTTTTCCTTGAAAACTTAATAGTTATGATGGAGTGTACTAATAGGTGGTCAGTGGAGGATGAATTTTGAAGGCCTTTTCCCCTTATGTTTACTTCAGTCCCAGATTTAGCTGTTCATTCACTTATTCAACATAACTGACCATAGTGCCTCATTAGTTGAAACTACCACTTATAAGATTTTTCCTTGCCATCAAAATACATTGCAGTCTGTGACCACTTGAAATGTGTATTCTGGTTTAAAAGGCTGGCGTGAAGGTGTTGCAAGGCATGTGTTAGACTACCCTCCTCCAGACTTCTTCTTACTCACCAGCAATCCAAAACCCTACTCACCCTCCCAATCCAGCAGCATGTCGATCCACATGCTGTGTGACCATCCTGAGGCCATTAGACTCAACTCTCTGAATTTCAGTGGGTTCTTAAAATAAACCATTACAACCAAACTATTTACATCCCCATCATGTTTTAGAGTGCTGTTTGGTGTCAAGACTGGAATGGCCAGCAGGAATGCCAAAGGCCTGGAAAAGTTGCAGGATTCGAGTCAGCAGTTTGGTGGCAGGAGTGCCATGTGCCTCTTTTACAAAAAAAAATTCTAGGCTATAGGCTGAAGAGAACAGCATCAAGCCATTTATCTCTGCCAACTTGAGCCATGATTTGGAGGATACCATGTAAGTAGTTTAGAAGAGGCCAAGAGCAAAGGGTGGAGAAGATGTTGGCAAAGCCTGATTTTCTCCCCCACCCCCGTGTTAACATGGATGAGATCAACATTGGTACAATGTTTTTTGCTCTTTTCTTCAGCATTAACATTTGACACACAACATGCTGAAAGCCAATTTAATGTTGAAATAAAATTATTATGTATTTTGAACATTTTCATGATTGTTATAATGTCAGTTTTCATACAGCTGTGAATGCGATTTTTAGATTTTTAAAAAAGTTTACTGAAGGTTTGTATGGGAGGGTGGAATGAAGGTAATCTACAAATAAGAAATTTTGTGACCATCTTTTACATAAATGCGTTTTTCCTTGTAATCTATTCCCACCTAAATTTGTAGTTGTTATTGTTGTTATTATTATTGTGATTACTATTGTTATTATTTATAATATTCACAAACATTTTAACAGAGCCTTGTAAAATGCTGTGTTTTGTATAAATGGAATGGTGTGTAGTGAAACCTTGAAATGTTAATTAGCAAATAATGGTTAATTATATGTAATAAATACTTTCATTAAACATATTTATGTTTATGATGTGGATTTGTGTCTAATATAAAGAAATTCACTTTACTTTCATAAACATGTGTACTGTGCTGACCTTCGTCTCATGTAGATGCACCCACTATGTCCTTGTACGGGACCCAAGAGAAGATGCAGCATTTGCAATGATAGCTCAATAAATATTTAAGAGGAACTTCCCTTACTTGCCTTTGAACAGCATTTTTTTAAATCTGCGTGGTTCTTACAGAATATGGGATTTACCTTCCGTATCCTTCAGTGGGCTCCTTCCTTGATCCCTTATTGATAGTGGAAGAACAGATAGCTGAACCCATCTCATTCCTCATATTTTTGGCTTTAGTGGTCATGAGGGCACCCAGGCACAGGTGTGATCCTAGTGCTATTGAAAAAATCTGGTTTTGTGCACATTAACTAGAGGAGGAGTTTGCATTAAAGTACAGGTTAAAGACTGTGATTCATCAAAGGTTGGTAACCATTTTAGCTCTGTACACATTTAAAAAAAAAAGAATAATTTAAAATGTTTAATATCGGAATAGAAAGCACTAATGATTGGGAAAAATACTTACACAAATGAAAGATCATCCTTTCAAATATGCATGTTCGATTTTAGTATCTTGAATGTCTTAAGCTCTTTTCATGTTTTTTGTCTCATTATTCTTTAATTAAAGTCTGAAAGCAAGTCTGATATTTAGCTGCTGTGGATAATTTAGTTAAGTGGAAAGATCTGAGATTTGTTTTCTTACACAGTCATATATGTTGTATCAACAATACAGGTTGGCTGTGATCTTCAATAACCCTTTACTGTTTTTTCTTAATCTTAATAGGAAGACATCTATATGTATGGAGGCAAAATTGAAACAAATAATGGGAATGTTACTGATGAGTTATGGATTTTCAACATACAGAGTCAAACATGGAGTACCAAAACTCCTGCAGTACTAGTGCATGGCCAGCAATATGCTGTGGAGGGTCATTCAGCGCATATAGTAGAGTTGGACAGCAGAGATGTTGTTATGATCATCATTTTTGGATACTCTGCAATATATGGTTACACTAGCATCATACAAGAGTACTACATTAGTAAGTTACTTTTAAATACTTTCTTTTTCCCCTGCTTTGAAACTTTTGTTTTTCTGATTTCTAATAAGAACAAATCTATTGTTTATAGACAGAGAAACTATTTGGCAAGCAAAAACCCTCTGGTTTAATTCTTGACCTAGAAACGTCCCCCCCCCTTAAAGAAAAAGTGTATACCCCTTTCTCTTTCTTGATGGAGTTTGCTTATTTTTCTATATTAGATTTATGATTAGGCTGTGTGGCTATGATCATAATCAAGTTTTGACTATTGAAAGTCAAGCCAGGAATTCTATTAAGAATTTTATATACCCTGGTTGTGGCACCATTATCTTTTCCCATTGGAGATATTCAAGGAAAGAAAAGGGTGCACAGGAGACGGTAGTCACCCTAAAAAGCTTGATATTTTTGAAGTTGCAAGTTATTAAGGTTATTGTATTGTTTCTCATTCATAATATCAACAGTTAAAAACTGTTATGGTTTGTATGCCTTACCATGTCAGTTTTAAACATTACACTGTTTCTACACTGAAAGAAAATTGGTCCCAACTTCTGTTGCATCTTCACTTAAAAATACCCCCCAAAACAGCCTTTGCTTTTGCCTCTGGATTATTTGGTAGTGTGATGATAAACAAACTTGTTCTCTCTGAAATAGAAACAAAGATGAGGCTTCAAAGAGATTTACTATTGCATTTTGCAGCCAGCACTTAGAAGATATTCTTTTACTGATTACTGTGCTATATGGCTATATCTACATTACGATTGATTTTTAAGAATATAGCTATTGACTAATATGTCCGTTCATTATTTATATAAAATAATTGAATTGAATAATCACTTCCTTCCTTTCCTGTGGTATTTTTCTGAACCATGAATAATTCTTAACAATACAGTATAAATAACATTTGTAGTTTTTAAGGACTTTTAACACCAGTCCTAGTTTGTAACTGTCTATTGGGGATTACATTAGGGCTGTGCGAAGCTTCAAAAGCTGATCCAATTTGGGGACAATCTCCCAATCAGAATCAAATCAGGAGACCAAGTAAAATCTCTGAAGCAATTCAAAGCAGCAGAGCCCACCTCCCCAAGTAGTGGGGGTGGGAGTGGGAGCTCTGCCCTGCAGCCACTTGCCTAGCTGAGGTGGGGGGGTGAGATGCGGGTGTGGCTTGCTCCAGACAGAAGGGGGCAAGTGGCAACAGGGCATAGCCCCCACTCCCAGCCCTGCCATGCCTGAATCCCACACCCCCTGTGCTGGCCCACAAGCGGTGGTAGGGCAGAGCCCACACTCCCAGTGCTGGATCGGGGGCTATGCCCTGCTGTCACCTGGAGTGAGCTATGCCTGCATTGTGCCCCCTCCACGCTGGCTGGGCAAGCAGCAGCAGGGGATAGCCCATGGCTGCCCCTGCTGGGGTGGAGGCAGGCACAGCCAGAGGAGCTGTGGGAGAAGCCCCCATGGCTGCCTTGTCTGGCTCTGTTCCCTGCCCAGCCCCAGCTTAAAAAAAACCCTGCACTTGCTGGCTGTAGCAGTGGCAATCAGGACCTCTGAGGCTTGTGGGAGAGCCCCCCCACGTAACAGGGCAGCGGAGTGCAGTGGGGATCGCCCCCCCTGCCTGGCACCTGTGCGGCAGCTGCCCCATGACGCAGGTGCAGCATGGCTTGGCAGGGCACTGCACTCTGTGTGGGAGCTGGGGCGGCTCCAACAGTCGGCTGAAGCTGGCCACCACTCAACCCAAGCGGTCCCAGCTTCCAGGCAGCGCTCAGCGCCCTGTCAAGCTGAGCTGCACCCATGCCATGGGGCAGCTGCTGTGTGGGTGTCAGGCAGGGGGTTGATCCCCACTGCTCTGCACTGCACAGGGGGCCTCTGCCATGAGTGCCCAAAGGTCCCAATTGCCGCTGCCAGAGCTGGTGAGTACGGAGCTTTTTTTTTTTTTTTTTCCCTTTTAAGTGCTGGAGGCTGGGTCTGGGCGGGGAAGCCATCAGGGTGGGGCTGGGCAGGTGTGGGGAATATCGGGGAGCAGGGGCTGGGTGGGGAGGCTCTGCCATGTGGCTCCAGAGACCTCACAGCTGCTGCTACTGCCAGTGAGCGTGCGTTTGTTTGATTCCCAGACTGCTGGGACTGCGCAGGGTGCAGGGTGCAATTGGGGAGTGGGAGCTGCGTGGAGGCGCTCTGCCATGAGCACCCAGAGGCCTGAATCACCACTGCTGCAGCTGGTGGGTGTGGGGCTTTTTTTATATGCTGGGACTAGGCTGGGGATGGGTGGGGGATGGGCCTGGGCAGGGCAGCCATGGGGGCTACTCCCACGGCTCCCCTCACCTGGGGAGAGGCAGGCACAGCTGGAAGAGCAGCCTGGCTGTGCCTACCTTTCCCCAGGCAATCTGAATCCTGAATCTCTCCAAATCGATGCTGAAACTTCAGAAGCTGATTCAGCCAAATCAATTCAGAACAGTGATCTAAATCTCCAAATCGAATCACTGTCATCCAAATCAGCCAAATCCTAATTGAATACTCCTCTATTCGCACAGGCCTAGATTACATCATATTTCATCTTTGAGCTTTCATTTTATTATATGTACCCATACAAGTACAAATCTGTAGGTCTATACATGTAGTCTTTGGGGTACTCTAAGTGAGTTGATGTGTCTACAGCTATGCAAATGGGCTTTACCCACTTAGGAGCCTTTTAGATAGCCCAAAGGATAGTTTGCAAGTGAGCTTCAGTGCCCGCAGTCTGAATCTGGCTTTGCCTCCTTGGAAGACCTTCAGCCATTTCTGATAACAAAAGAATAAACTAATCCTTTGTCCAAGCAGACAAATGGTAAAGCAAATCTTCAGCCTTTCTTCTGGTGGCAGGAGAGGGCCCTTTAGCTCTGGCCCTTCCTAGAGGAAAACTCTTCTGTGTTTAAGTCTGCTTTCTTCCTCTAACTAAAGCTCCCCTCCCCATCTTGGGCTTTAAACTGCCAGTAGTCCCTCACAGCTGGGCTTCTACCCTAGGGCTGGCTGCCTCTCTTAAAAGGCCAGACCACCCTGTTCCAGGCAGGGGTTTTACTTTATTTTATACTTTGCAAACTTGTAGTAGTTGTCAGGTTTTGAGCTGACTATCACTAGTACAGTTTTAGTTTAATAGTGTTTTCTTAATGCAGAATTTCAGTTCTGTTTGGTCTGCTTCAAGCATATAAATAGCCTTATTTACTTCAGGTGGGATTACTTACCTGTTTAAAATTTAAAAATAAGCATAATTGATTCACTTAACTGGGGCACAGAACCCCTCAAACAATATCATGCAGTCACAAAATGCTTATACTCTGTTTCTGGAATTATTGCTGAGGATCATGAAATTGTTTTTAGCAGTACTGAACATCTGCAAAAGAGAATCAGAATGGCAGGAAAAATAGCAAAATATAATCTGCCCATGTTCATATTTTTGCTGCTCTTGACTGCTCTAAACTAGTTTACTTATCTGCAATGTTTTGATATTCAATAAGGTACATTGATAATGGTGGTATAATTTATCATACTGAATTATTGAAGGAAGAATCCCACAAAAACAGCTAAAGACTGAATGCCTTCTCTTGAAGACTTGTTTTAAGAAAAGCAGAAAACAAAATGAGAAAAGTCAAGATAAATTTTTGTTGTTTTCTGCATGTTTATTAATGTTTAACATTACTTTGAATATTATATATACATTGTTAGTGTTAAGTACAGAGAGGAAGCATCAGGCATTTTTAATCCCTAAGAAAGAAAGAAAAGATTTAGTTGATTAGTTGTGAAAGGGGGGAGGAAGGCACTCGCTTAAGTTAGCAACCGAAAATAAATTTTGAGCATTCATTTGGTAGTCTACTGCTGGTGTTTATAGTTGAAGTGCATGGCTTGTTTCTATTTTACAGTTTCTTTAATGCATTAAGGCTATATTTGTAGAAGATTAGTAAAACAGACTGCTATCTATGATGAAGCACATTTAGAAAAATCAATCTGTGGTTATAAGCTTTGAGTCAGGGAAAGCATATTTTGCACCGTTGACAGTTGTTATGGTTCAGAATCTAATCTCAACTTTGTGAATTTTTCAGAGATATTAGGTTGTCTGCCAGTTATATCAAATAGTAATGGAAAATATAGTTTTTAATAGAAAGCATATTTCATTATTGAATGAAAAATAATTTAAAAAGTTATAACAAAATAGTGTCTTTATATGTAACACATTGATTTCAGTGAAGGTATTTGTATGAAGAAGCATAAGATCACACAAGCAAAGGTTTGTGTATACTCTGTAATTGTTTGGTTTCTGCAGCTGAAAATACTCATGTTTTATATCACCTTAGCACCTCTTATATTTTTTCTCACTAACTTTAAATGAATGTATGGCAATTTCTTTTCCTCTATTTCTTGGTACTTACCAAATTTATTTACAGTTTTGCAGCTCTGGAATCATTTTTAACCATGAAATTCCAGATGCTGGTTTGCTGTAAGGATGACTGGGTTTTTTGGAAGTCAGTGGCAGCAGAATCCAGAGTGAGAAGGCATGGCACGTGTTTCAATAAAATCCACTTGAATCTTGATGGAAAAACCAATGTTTGCTGCAAAAAAGGTTTCCAAAATTATAGAAAGAAAAATCACTGTACCCTTTTCTCTCTCTGCCTTCTATTAATTTTTTACTGCTATACAATCAGACACGCTGTTTTTTTTCTGATGGGTAATTAAGTTTTCTAAAAGAAGCAGGTAAATAGAATTTAGCTCATTAGACCATCTTGCCTGACCTGTCTAATGATCCCACCATGTTTGTTGATATCTGTGTTAAACTGTATTAATGATCAGTCATGAGATTTTGGTGCCTAGGTGATTTTTAACTAATGTGCTGCTGGTTTCAATGAACTTCGGATTTGGAAACTGAAAATCTAAGTATTGACTTCTTAACTGGTGCTCCTTTGGCTTCTTAGTAGGGTATTTTGCTATGCAGCTCTTTATAGAAATAAGTTGATCTAAAATGTACACGTGTGCATGCACTTGTTCCCTCTGGGCATTTATAAACATAATGTTTTTGTCCTGCGATGTGCCAGAGATCCGCCGCTTTGGAGCAGACTCGATTAATTAAGTCTACTCCATACATGAGCTGAGGTGAACTGCGCTGCGCCGTGTGCAGTTGTATAAGCGGTGAAACGCACGTCAGCGCACAGAAAATGCCGGCGGTGCACTTTGGAACTAAAGCATCTCCAAGGTGTTTTAGCTCAAAAGCGTCCTGTCGCCATTTTCTCAGTGTCGATGCACATTTCACTACTTGTACAACTGGAAGCTTTGCAGTGCCAGGTGCTTTTCAAAGCATCTGTTGCTGTGGCACTTGCGTGTGTAAAAATGTCCACTGTATCCGTCTCTCCTCCTTCAAAACATGTTCCGTTTCTCTCTGCTTGAACATCCCCCCTCAAGATAAAATAAAAGTGTGGCTATATCTGAGGGGGAAAAAAAGCCTAGTAGTTCCTATTTCAAATAGAATAAATTGAAGAAAAAAATCATGATGTTTTCAGTTGGATTTTCACTATGGGGGACTGTGAATGAAATCCAGAAGTGCTGTGATTGCCTTTGGAACCACTGCAGGAGCAAAGGAGCTTCATTTTGTCCTTTCTTGCTCTTCTTAGAATTATGGCTTTTGGGGAGCCTATAAATCTTAGAAGGGGAATTATGTGGATGGTTTTACTAACTTGGACCGTAAAGCTTTTCTGGGTTAGTCCACAGGGAGATTTATTTCACTTTAGGTTAGTGATACCTCATAAACTTTCTAAGAATCTCAATGCGAGTCTCAAGGTGAATGTAATATTAGTGTTTTGCTTTAGCGGAGGCTTGAAAAAGCTCCATATGTTTTAGGAAATTTCTGTATAAGCCTGTTCTGGAATTATTTAAAGAGGACAGAGACTTGTTTAGATTAGTTACAGATTACATTCTGCTTTCTAGATTGAAGTGATTCTTCTTCTTTTGGCTTCAAAACTGGTCAGCACCGCTTTTGTCTCTACCAGCAGACAGAAGATCTTATCTAAAGAATGTGATACTGTAATATATACTGTATTTAGTTGATCAGAAGATAAAGTTTTCCCATTTAATGTGGGGCAAACAGCCCCTTGCCTTGCAATCGAGTACAAGGCAGTGGGGTAGCGGGCAGCTGCTGTGGCTCTGGCCCCAACCAAGGGTTGGGGTTAGAGCCAAGGCCAGGTCCAGGACCAGATCTGCCCCGTCCCCACTCTCTCCCCACCCCATTGCCTCTGTATGCCCTGCCACTCCTCCCCACACAGCCTCCTGTCTCTTCCCCTGTCGCATCTTCCTCTCTCCCCACTTTACCGCACTCCTTACTTTTGCCCTGAGCCGGTGGGCTGCAACTCTGCTGTAGCCCGGGGCACAGAGCATGGCTGTAACCCAGCTCTATAGAAGCAGCATGGATCCAGCACTGTTGTTCCAGCCCAGCTCCATAGCAACAGCACTGGCTCTCCACTGCTTGTGGTATGGGTCTGTGCTGGAACAGTGCCAGCTCCATGCCACTGCTACAGAGCTGGGCTTGAGCTATGCTCCATGACCTGGGCTGCAGGAGGGACAGAGCCTGCCAGCACAGAGCAAAGGTAAGGGGGCCTGGAGGGGCAGACAGGGGAGGCAGAGACTTTGGGTGGGGGATGTGAGGAGAGGGGGTGGGACTTAGATTTCATAGACATTAGGGCTGGAAGGGACCTCGGGAGATCGAGTCCAGCCCCCTGCCCAAAGGGCAGGAAGTCAGCTGGGGTCATAGGATCTCAGCAAGATAAGCATCCAATTTACTCTTGAAGGTGTTCAATGTAGGTGCTTGAACCACCTCCGCTGGCAGACTGTTCCAGACCTTGGGGGCTCGGACAGTAAAGAAATTCTTCCTTATGTCCAGCCTGAAACGGTCTTGCAGGAGTTTGTGACCGTTCGACCTCGTCATCCCTTGGGGCGCTCTGGTGAACAAACGTTCCCCCAGATCCCGGTGGTCACCCCGATAAACTTATAGGTGGCCATCAGATCACCCCTGAGCCTGCGCTTTTCCAGGCTAAAGAGTCCCATGGCTCTCAGCCTGTCATGGTAAGATCTGTTTTCCTGACCTCTGATCATGCGCGTGGCTCTCCTCTGGACTCTCTCAAGCTTCTCCACATCCTTTTTGAATTGTGGAGCCCAAAACTGGACGCATTACTCCAGCTGCGGCCTCACCAAGGCCGAGTACAAGGGGAGAATGACGTCCCGGGATTTGCTCGAGAAGCATCTATGGATGCACGCCAGCATTTTGGTCGCTTTACTAGCCGCAGCATCGCAGTGGAGGCTCATGTTCATCTTGTGGTCAATGATGACCCCCAAGTCTCTTTCTTCTGTAGTGCTATCCAACGTAGCACTGCCGAGCCTATAAGGATGCTGCAGGTTTTTCCTCCCAAGGTGGAGAACCTTGCATTTTTCGGTGTTAAACACCATGAGGTTCTCGTCCGCCCATTTGCTGAGCTTGTCCAGGTCAGCCTGGATCACCCGCCTATCTTCTGGCGTGGATGCTTTGCCCCAAAGTTTGGTGTCATTGGCAAAATTGGCCAGTCCACTCCTGACTCCAATGTCCACATCGTTAATGAAGATGTTGAACAGTATGGGTCCCAGGACAGAGCCTTGAGGGACCCCACTGGTCACAGGGCACCACGATGAGTGACTGCCATCAATTACAACCCTCTGGGTCTGACCACGGAGCCAGTTTTCCCAACTTGAGACTGTGGGTAGCAGAAGTGACATGGGGAGGGGAGGAGGGAAGAACAGGGGAAGAGGGAATTGGGACAACCTAAAGGAGTGGAGGGAAGGCACAATAGGGTAAGTGGGGGCAGGCAGCAGGGGACAAGCTCATTGCCTGCCCCCTATCACTTGCCCCCCCACTGCCTCCCTGACTCTCTCTGCCCCACTTCCTGCCACATTACGCCCCACTCCCATCACCTGCAGTAGGGGGTGAATTTAAGATGATCCTCCATACATTGGAAATTACAATTTATACGTTTTCTGTCTGTTGAATCTAACTATTGGGAGGTCATCGTTAATGTTCCACATTCTTGGTTATTATTTAAAAGAAATATCCAGGAATTTTGGGGGTTTATCTTCAAAGCCTAAAAATTGGAATAAAATTGGGATAAAAGGAAAAAAATCTGTTTAAATTGGGGAAAAATTGGTGGTGAGGGAGGGAGGAAGTAAGGCTGGGACTAGGGAAGTGGCAGGGAGAGGGGCACGGCGCAGTCTGTCGGTTGCTTCTGGGGCTGCAGCAGGGAGCAAAGCAGGGGGAGCTGTAGTGGGTGTGGGGCTCTGCACCCCCTAGGAGGGCTGTCGGCTGGGGTGTGCCAGGCTCTTCCCAGGGGGTGTGTGCCCCTGGATCTGCATGGGATGAGAGCAGGCTGCTGCTGCAGGCTGAGGCCGGTGGCAGAAGCAGGCTTGTCCTGGCTCTTGGCAGCCTGCTGTTGTGGCAGCCTGCTGTTGCTGCAGCTTGCTGTTGCTGCCTGCTGGGGCTGGTGGTGGCACCAGGCTCTTCCTGGTGCTCGGGGCAGATGGCAGCCTGCTTTTGTCCTGCATGCAGATCCAGGGGAATGTGCCCCCCAGGAGGGCTGTGGGCTGGGAGGCTGTGCCAGGCTCTTCCGGGGGGGCGTGTGCCCCCAATCTGAGTGTGGGACAAGAGTAGGTTGCTGCCTGCTTTGTGCTTTGGGGATAGCCTGGTGCTGCCGCCAGCTGCAGCCTGCAGGGAACAGGGCTGGGCTCTCCTGCCTGCCCTCCCCTATCGAGGCTCGCAGCTCCCAGTGCCCGGGGCAGGGGCAGGGCCAAAGCCAGAGACGCCGGGATGCATCTCGGACCAGCCTGCCCAAGGAGCGATTCCTGTGGCCTGTCCCACCCTGCCCAGGGTCAGAGTCAGGAGTCCCATGCCCCCAGGTAGCAGCTCCAGACACCCTCCCTCAGCCCTCATGAGTCCCTCACCCTCCCTCAGCCCCGCCTACCCCCGACTCCTCATGCGGCCACTGCCACTGCCTCTCCCTATCCCCATCCCCATCCCCATGTCTGGCTGGAAACCTGTGCCTCAGGTAACTAGCACAGCAGCACTTTTAGCTTACCGGTACCACCCATTTTTCAGTTCCAATCCTTGTTAACTGTCCCGAGTGGGGAATGGGCCATTCCCGCTTGTTCTGGTTAACAGGGGCTGGAACTGAAAAATGGGTGTAAATTAGTAAATACTGAACGACTTAAAAAAATCGGGGAATTTATCAGTGAAAATCAGTAAAAACTGAGAATGTGGAACACTAATCATCTTGCATTCAGGGTCATTGTGAATTCAAGTTAATATGGTATATATGATTCCCTGTAGTTTAAACACTCATGGAGTAAAGCAATGAGAATTAGATGCCCAGTATCTAATGAAGGCTTTCTCTTCTTTATCGCTTCACTTGTATGTTTTACAGTGGAGGAATAGCTAAGGTCAAAAGATTTATTTCATTGTTAAGTGAAATGCATTTATTTAAAAAAAAAATCCATCCTCTGTTTGAAACTCATTTTTTGAACTTTTTCTCTCTCAAAATAGAGGTAGATTCTAATGATGCCATTGACCCTACCTTGGGATGACTTAATAGTTGTTATCAACAATGGTGATTATTGAAGACTTTTAGAAATTTCCTTCCTAATTAATTCATAAAAAATGAATTAAATTAGTTTTTTCTAAGGCCAGGGTTTGGTCTGTGTTGTTTTCTCTCTTGTGCTGAGTAAATGTGAATCAGCTATGGCTGTGATTCATTTAATGAGTACAAGGATTTAACTATCCTTTTTTATACTGGATCAGTCTTTTGGAAATGACAGTGGCAAAGCTGGATCTAAAAATGCCTGATTCTGTTTGACAGTGATGGTTCATATAGGGGAGCATGCAACCTTGTCCATGTGTTTAATACGTGACAGACTTAATTAACTTAAGTTACTGCAGTTACTGCAGTATGTTATCTAGCCATTTGAAGGCAAAATGTTTCAGTTGGGGGAACTCTCTGGAAAACTGTCAACTTCTGACAGATGATATCAAATTCTTTGTTAGGAATCAAATTAGGAGAGGCAGCTAAGTGGAAACTCAGATAACAGAAATGATTTCCTTATTTTTGGCTTTCTGTGTGATGGCTGCTCAAAACAATTTTCCACACTCTTCATTTGGTTTATAAGATTTACATCCTGGAAATAAAAAGACTTGCCCCATTGTCTATTTTTCAGAGAGTTCATAGTATGCTAAAACAGGATTTTGAATTTTAACATTATTGAGTCAGTTGTCAGGCTAATTTGGATTTAAACTGTTTAGTTTTCTGGGTTGTGGATGGCTGATTTGGTCAATTTAAGAGGTAATATGTAGACATAGTGAAGTCTTTGGAGGAGGATTACATAAATAATGCCCTTAACAGTGATTTTGATTTGCCTGTGAATTCTCAGTGTGTTGATGGGTAAAGAGGACATAGCAGCAGTACAATGCTAAGACAAACATACAAAAAACATCTCTCTATGGCATTGGTGCATAAAAATGTCTTCTGGTTCAAACTGAAATACTCTGGGGTGCTGCTGCTTTTGTATGGAATGACTCAACATTCAAGAGATGGGGTAAATGTGTGCTGGAGAAGAAAATTACATATCTACATAGCAGTTTTCAAAGTCAAAGTTCAAGAAGCTTAAGAAAATACAGGGAGAAAAGGCAAACACAAACAGAGATTATAAATGTTCTCTCTGACTTTCCTAGTTTTATTTCTGAAGACAGTCTCTAGGTCAGGGGCAGTGCAAAATAAGGGGCTCCTGAAAATTTTAGAAAATTAATATTTATCTGCTCTGGCTGCCTGTCAAAGATGACAAAGCACCAGGGGCAGTAGGTCCCAGGGGAGCCAGTAGCAAGGCCTCCCCAGTCCCCCCCCCAACCCCCCCCCGCTCAGCTGCAAGCCTCTGCCTATCAGAGGCTTCTAGCCTGGGATGCTGGGGCTGTTACCGCTTCCCTCTGCTGGAGAGGGAAATTCAGATAAGAAAGGAAGGGGGAGATGGGAGGATCGTGAATGATCACCTGATTCCCTCAGGGTTGGGCCGGGCTCCTGATGTCCTGGTGCTGCAGCCAGGAACCTCATGGTGCTGAAGCAGGGATGAAGGGCGGAAAGGAAGGATGGGGAAATGGTGGCAGGGGGGCAAGTGGGAGTGAGTGGGTGCGCGGGAGCACAGTGACAGCAGGGCGGGAGCATGAGGCCCACATTGGTGCCCTGGGGCCAGTGCTGGCGGGGGCCCAGGGTGGGGTCACAAGAGTGCATGGCCCAGGCTGGCTTCTCCTTTTCCCTGCTGGCGCAGCTCAGCCTCGCTACATAGAGCCACAGCCGGCTTGGCCCCTGTGCTCCTGCTGTCCTGCTTTGGCTCCTGCTGGTGCTGGCCTCGGGGCACTGGCGTGAGCCCCATGGTCCTCCCCTCCTGTGTGCCCACTCGCTACCACTTGTTCCTCTGCCACTGGCAGCCACCATTTACCTGCTTTCCTGCCTGCTGCTGCTACTCCGCACAAACCTATACCCACCCACCCATAGCCCCCCCCCCACACTCCTCCACAATATACAAGAGTAAGACTTCTGGTGGCAAACGTCAGAGGTTGGGGGCGGGACTTCTGGTCCCAAGACGTTGACCAGGGAGTGAGGCACCTGTCATGGGGCAGGGCTGCCCATGTGACCCTTGACAGCTTACCAGAACTCAGTAAGCAGACTTCCATCTGAAATAATTGCCTGCCTCTGCCCTAGGGGCACATATATATGTGCCTGTTGCGTGCTCCAACATGTGCTAATTAGCACAAGTTTGTTCATACTCAATTAATTGAGTCTGCTGGATCATGCTTTGTGCGTATTCAGTGTCCCTGCACTTCAAAAGGGTGCAGGGGTGCTTTCACTAAAGCTTGTTGAATGAGCTTTAGTTAAAGTTCTCCCTCTACAATTCTGAAGTGTGGGACACTGAACACATGAGATGCTGCGGGCACTTGAATTAGAGCAGCTCCCGAGAGCCACTCTGATTAAGGTGCCCCCCCGCTTACCCTGAAGCACATACACAGATGCCCTAGAGGTCTTTCCTTAGCATCAGACAGGTGTTCATAAAGGTGGATTCTTTTTTGCTATATAAGAAATAACTGATCCACCCCGTCTTTGTTAATTCTAAAAAAAAAAAAAGAGGAAAAAAGGAAAAAAAAAAGGGGGGGGGCCTGCAGTTTTACCTGGCCAGTTTAATATTTTAAATATTATTTAAATGAGTGAAATAAGACTGCAAAATAGAAACAACTTGCAACATATTTTATTGTGTATGTACACTAATGTAAAGCAAATGTCATTTTTTCCTCTGGGAGGTTTATATGCCAATCTGTTGCATATATTATGTGATTGGTAATTGAAAAGGATTATAAGACAGGAATATGTGTGTGTATCTTTATATTAAGTTATATAAATTACATTACATCTATAATACATGGATTCTAATTTGCATCAAGTATATGTATATGTATTTCCTGTTCTTGGGGGTGGGTGGCCCAGTCTACAGCAGGGGGGTCCACTGTTCATGTGATGCAAGGCTCCCAGTCACCCAGAGGTTGAACATCTGTTTTAGACGTAATAGGCATGTCCATACATGTTTCGTCTTTGTTTCAATGATATCCAACAAGTGGGTTGGGACTAAGATACCATTATGTTATATTATGATTAAAACGTGTATTTTCCAAATGTCAGCACTGATTGTGAGTGAAGAAAGTCAGTACAGCCTAAACTGCACCTTCAACCTATACATCACAATACACCCAAATTGCATAGGAATGCAATTTCTGACATCCATTCCATGGAACTTGACTTGATTGCCTTTGTCTGAAAACTGTGTACTGAAATTGGAATAGCATTTAAAGAAGCTTTAAAGGATGTTGCTTAACAACCAAAGAGGCAAAAAGTGGAGGCAAAAAAGAAGAAAATCTGTCAGATAATCTTGTACCCCATTTTATGTAGGCAGGTTAAGATTAAAATGTAGCCTTCCAAGTAAAGTAAGGATCTGTACATGCTTGTATGTGGTAACTGAGGTTAAATAAATTATAATGACAAACATTTTTTTGAATATCTTAGTAAACCTGTGCTATATTTAAGGACATACTTGCCACAAACTTCAGATTTTTAGGTTGGAACTTTCACAACGTGTATTGTGGATTTATACTGATTCTTTTTCAATACAGTTGAGTGCCCTTTTGAAAATCTCATAGGCCCATTTGAAAACTGCAATATTCAAGGCTTTTTCAACAACAGTGTTCTTCAGCCAGGCTGCTAAGGTGACTTTCTATATTGTCAGCAGCGTAAAACAAGAGAAAATTAAACTCATTTCAGAACCACGTCTAAGTCAAAATATAATGTTTTTAGATTTGTCTATATATCTTGTCCTGGCTTTTTTTGGACAACATAAATGTTGATGATATGGGACGCCCTTTTCAGTACACAAGTGCAGCTGTATTGAATGCGTAGTTTCAACAGACTGCAGACCGGGTTTATTGTTGCTAGCAAGGAGAAATGGGTTTTGATCTGAGGTGCATAACTGGTATACTGTGCAGTTAAGGGTAGATCACTTTAACCTCTTTGGCCCTAATGTTAACGGTGTTCAAATTTAGTAAAACAGTTCAAGATTGTGGGATTAAACAAAATGAGAGCAGTAAATGTGAAGGATTTCTATTCAGTGCCATTTTTCTAAATGAAATTATATGAAAAGTGGATACAAACATGGGTTTGCTTTTGTATAAATTGTTAAAAGATTTTTCCTTTTGTGCTCATTAAATAACTAAGAAGTAATGGTTGGACATTCAGGTGGACTGGCCTTAGTTTAATAATAGTCTCTTACAATTAGCCAGTAAAGCCTAATTGTCTACTTCTATCTATTGCACTTCTTTAGAACTTCATTATGTCTGTTGACATACAAATGTATTGTGACCTTTCTGCATTGTGGTCCTTGAACAAGAATACCAAATGTTATAGTTTCATAGTTTCTAGGGTCAGAAGGGACCTGAGTAGATCTTCTAGTCCGACCCCCTGCCATGGCAGGAAAGAGTACTGAGGTCAAACGACCCCAGCAAGGTGTTCGTCCAGCCTCCTCTTAAAGACCCCCAGGGTAGGAGCCAGCACCACTTCTCTTGGAAGTTGGTTCCAGATCCTAGCCGCCTTGACAGTGAAGTAGCACCTTCTGATGTCTAGTCTGAATCTACCCTCTGCCAGCTTGTGACTGTTATTCCTGGTCATTCTTGGTAGTGCTCGGGGGAACAGGGACTTCCCCAGTGCCAGCTGGTCCCCCCTGACTGGTTTGTAACAGGCCACTAGATCCCCCCTCAGCCTTCTCTTGTGGAGGCTGAACAGGTTCAGGTCCCGCAGCTTCTCTTCATAAGGCCTGCCCTGCTGCCCCCTGATCATGTGAGTGGCCTCCTCTGGACCCTCTTCATGTTGTCCACATCCCTCTTGAAGTGCGGCGCCCAGAACTGGACACAGTACTCCAGCTGTGGCCTGACCAGTGCCACTTAGCGGGGAGTATCACCTCCTTGAACCTGCTCGAGATGCATCTGTGGATGTATGACAAGGTGCGGTTGGCCTTCCTGACTGCATCCCCACATTGCTGGCCCATGTTCATCTTGGAGTCAATGATGACTCCAAGATCCTTTTCTGCCTCTGTACTGACAAGAAGGGAGTTCCCCAACCTGTAGGTATGGTGCCAGTTGTTCCTCCCCAGGTGCATCACTTTGCACTTGTCGGTGTTGGATCCCATCCTATTCTCATCCTCCCACCCTTGTAACCTGTCTAGGTCCGATTGCAGCCTGTTCTTCCCTTCTAGCATGCCTACATCCCCCCACATCTTAGTGTCATCTGCAAATTTGAACAGGGTGCTTTTTATCCCTTCGTCCAAGTCACTGATGAAGATGTTGAACAGTGCGGGCCCGAGGACCAAGCCCTGCAGAACCCCACTGCCCGCATCCCTCCAACTTGAAAATGATCCTTCCACCACCACTCTCTGGGTGTGGCTCTCCAGCCAGTTGGCGACCCAATTGACTGTGTGGGTGTTGACACCACAGCTCCCCCCAGTTATGCTGCATTATAACTTATCCTTCTGAGAAGTAATAAACAGTATCATGCAGAACACTTATTGGCTCAGCTAAGGCTTGCAGTAATATTGTTTAGACTGTGTGTAGCCAACTGAAAGTTAAGCTAGATCAGACAAAACTATTTTTACTTGCATCTAATATATTATGTTACAATTATTACTAATATCCTATCAATTTTTAAGAAGATTATACAGTTCAGCAACATAAGGTACTTAAATCTGATTATTTTTATTAAAGTTTAGTTGTGCTAGGTAATATGAAATAATCAGTGGATCTTGGTAATGGGGAATGAGCAAAAGGAGTTTTTTGATAACACTTTCTTAATATGAAATTAAAATTTATATTGTTGAAATGCTTCGGAAATTGCCAGGTACGATGACAAATGTAGCTGAAGCCAATGTGAAGTATATTTATATTTAATTACCCAGGTCTTTTCAACATCCAGAGTTAAGTTAAATCTTATGACATTTGAAAACCATTGTGGTTACCAGATTTTTATTGAATTTAAAGTTGTTATATTAAGTTGTTATAGTACTTTTTAGTTTTAAACTATATTTACCTGTTTGAGCTGAACATGCAAACATAGTAAATGTAATTGAAATGATATAGTAAATATTGCCCTTTTCTTTTACTTAAATTGGCGCAGTCACCTTGAAATATCCAAGCTGACTAATTTTCGATCTTTTCATATTCGTGTTCATATCGTTTCATTCAAAAAGTATATATAACTTTAAATATGTTCTAAGGCCACAAATTTCATTAACATTATTCCTTCTTAAAGTTAATAATTCATTTACATTGTTAAGGATTGATTTATTCACATTTTATAATTTACTAAATTTACTCAAATCCAAGATGCCCTGCTCCCCGCCCCCCCCATTTAATACGAGGGAAAAAGCTGAGGGGTTTAGATTCAAGTAAAAGTATAGGAGGGGAGTGGTTAGTACTCTGCTGAGCCACCCTCCCCTGGTTGCAGCTGCTTACTTTGCCACCCTAGGTCTAGCTTAAGTCAGGGCTCTGCTTCAGGGCACTTGCACAGAACAAATGCTGCATCCAGCTTCTGCCCAACCATGTAGCATGGTTGTAATGGCAGCAGCTCCAGGGAGGGCAAGCAGGAGGCTAAATGGTGGTGGTGGGGATAGTTGCTAGAGGGTGCATGCACCATGGACAGGTGCAGGCATGGAAGGATGGGAAAGCAGGAGGGGGACCAAGTGGCAGGGTCAAGGTGCAAGACGTTTGTAGGTACTGAGGGGAGGGCAGGCACTAGTAGGGCAAGAGGTGGTGGGGCAGGTACCAGGGGTACAGGCAGCGTGGGCAGTGTAGGCTCAGGGCAGACAGGCACCAGAAGGTTTAAGTGGCAGAGGGGATAAGTGGCAAGGGGCAGGAATCATCTGACTTGACTCCCCAGACCTCCTGCCTGTCTCCCTCACACTGCTTGCTTCTTGTCCTGCTGCGGTGATGGGGTGGAAGAATTTTAAATGATCCCAAAAATAGATTCTTTACGTGGAAAATTGTTAAAATATGCTTGGAATCCAATTATTGGGGTGGTCATTTTCAATTCTAAATTGCCTTGGATTCAGGTTGGTACAAGTTAGTACAGTAAACTAATTTACTCCACAGCAGGATAGTACTTGTAAATACAAGCAGAGGGTTTTTTTACTCCTCAGCAGTGTATGTGTAGATGTTGCCTCATCAGGCTGGGGCACAAGGGTGCTTCAGTGTGGGGACTACTTACCAGACAGCCAGCCCAACATTGAAGTACCTTCCTGCTCTAGCCAGCCCCTCCACAGCATGTTTTTCTGGGGGGAGCAGCCCCAGGCTGGGAGGCTAAGCCTCTGGGTCCCCTGCCAGCTCACGCTACTCCAACCAAGCTCAATGTGCTGTGATCCCGGGCACATGTGAAGACATGGAGCCTGGGAGCAATAAACTCCAGGGTAGTAAGCACTGGAGTTTATTCTTGCACCTTAATATGTATATATAGACCCTCCTTGTATGTGGCCTTAGTGAAGTTTTTATCACTGAATTAACTAACATACTGTAGATGTTTAACTTTCAGTGAATATGGTTTTGTGCAACTTAATACTTTAGTGTGAAACTGCGTCGATATATAAGTATAATGACTGCTTATATGTGGTTTGAAGGATGAAAGTTATTAATGCTTTAGTTCACAATGATTTCCACAGGATTGTTCATGCTAAGTAAGCATTACTCTGAGTAGCATGTGCCTTCAGGATGATGGCCTTACTTTCTGAAATATATTTATGTCTTTTATATGCATTTTCCAGGATCTAATTCTTGGCTTGTGCCAGAAACAAAAGGAGCGATTGTACAAGGTGGATATGGTCATACTAGCGTGTCTGATGAAATGACAAAATCCATTTATGTTCATGGTGGATACAAAGCACTACCTGGCAATAAATATGGATTGGTGGATGACCTTTACAGATATGAGGTTAATACTAGGACATGGTAAGTGAACTGAGAATACATGAAACTGAGATCAAAATAAAACAGAACCATTTTTGTTGAGTTAATGCATGCACAGTGGTGAATATTTAAAAATGTTGTTATGGTAATAATGATATTAATATAGTGATTATTTTACAATATTCAGTAAATAGTCTTTTTAAAGAAAATGCAGAGACGGTTCTCCGATTAACCTCAGGGCATATTAGCATATTGTATATGGTCAAGTGAATATCAGAGTATTTAGAAACTTAAGGCTTTAAAATATCCCAGTGGTATGAGGTCAGCCTATATAAGGTGTATGTTAGGGAAGAGACCATGGCAAACTCCAATTCCTTAGATGCTGTCCCTAGGTGTCATTTATTTTCTCAGGGGGATACCAAACAATTCTCCAATTCTCTTCTAACTAAATTGTTAATAAACTCTTTGGGACATGGATTGTATCTACTTGGGTACATTTTCATTATTTTACAATACTTAGCACATAGGGGTTTCCATATAAATTTAAGGCTTATGAATGCTACTGTAATACAAATAGTAATGGTGTCTTAAGGAGGAAAATAGCCCCATCAGTAGGGAGAGCCTCCCCCATGCACTCAATCCAGAAATAGTGAGAAAGTGAATAGCAGCATATGATAACTTTTTTTCTGCCTTTTATATTTTGTTTGATTTTTCCCTGTTATCCTGTAATGCATTCCCATAACAATGTGTTCTCTGCTTCTCCTTTTCATGAAAATGTGGATGTGTGAGATCTGAAAAATCCTGTTGCAGGGCCAGGACCCATGTGGCACAGCTTGGAGAGGCCAGGCTCTGTGCCTTGCTGTTGGAACCAAGTTGTGCCAGGCTGGGCTGCACATTGGACAGGGCTGGTGGGGCTGTTCTGCTTCCCTTGCCTCCAGCGATGGCTGCTGCTGCTCCTGACCCTGCCTGTGCTCCTGCCATGCTGCGCCGCTCTGTGTGGGTGGGCAGGAAGCTTCAGCAGGAGGCTCCTGTCCAGTGTATGGAGCTGTGGCTCCAGCTCCCAGCTGCCTTCTACCTTCTCTGCCAACCTGGCTTAATGAGCAGCCCCTGCTGGTGGGTGGAGCAGGTGGAAGGTGGTCAGGAACTGAAGTTGGATCTTCATGTGCTGGGCAAGAGCTTTCCACTGAAGCTTCTACCCTCCTTGAGTGGCGCAGTATAGTGCAGTGCAACGCGGCAGAAGCTGGAGTCGAGGGGAACAGAACAGCCCTGCCGGCCCCAGCCAGGATGCGCAGCTTCTGGTGAGGCTATTCCCAGTGCAGCTGCAGCCGGCTTGGTACCGCTGTGCTCCCCTTGCCTCCAGCGGCCACTCCTCCCACTGCTGCCTCCTGCTGTGCTGCTCTGGGTGGACATGGGGGAGAGGGAAGCTTCAGCCTGGCTGCTCCTGCAGGAGGTGAGGGGAGTAGAAGAACATCCAGCTGGCTGCAGCCACACTGGGAACAGCCCCACCAGAAAGCTGCGTGCTAGCTGGGGTTGTGGGGAGTGCAGTTGCAGGCTGTCTGGGTGGCAGCCCCATGTTGAGTATTGCAGGGCCAGCTGTGGGCTGGATCCAGCCGGTTGGTGGGCTGTATTTTGCCCACCCATGCCCTGCACAAAGCTTCTGTAACTGGTATGTGCAGTACATCCCTGTGAAGACTGATATATGCCTTTACCAAGCACCATGAAATCAAAGAAGCCTCTTGGGTAGACGATCCATGTAGCAAGGCTGTCTTTTAGGTACCATTCATTTAGGGCAGGGCTATCAACCTTCCCCATGGTAGTGTTGTATGCTGTGCCTCCAGGCCACACACCGTGCCACTCATACGCTTTGGGGGCCTCTCTGCTGCGTGAGCAGCACTGGTGGCACGCAGAACCCTTGGGTCCTGCCCCTTGCTGCGTGGGCAACTTGCAGCCCCTGGCCCATTTGTTCCCTGTCAGGCCCTCTTACAATGCCAGCATCTCTGGTTTCTGTTTTAAGTTCCTTTCTCAGAATTCTCAAAACCAGACAAACATAATTGGTTTTGGTTTTGTTCATAGGTAGTCTCAGATATTAATATTCTGTCTGAAAGCTTGATGATTCTGTTTGTCAGTTCCTTGTTTCTCAAGTTTAATTTATGAATGCTGCTTATGTATTTTATACACACGCTGACCTTTAAATTTTTTCCACCTCAAAGCTGTTTCGAGATCAAGATCTGTGTCTCGGAACATTTTATTCCTTCAGCTTAATATTTGCCTTGGGCATTAGTGGCTTCACTTTAAGCATACAGGGTTTGCTTTTGGGTCAGCTTGTTGGAAATGTTAAGAAATGTGTAAGTTTGATTTGACTGCAGAGTCTTTATTTTAAATGCCACTAGCTTACAGCAATTGGCAACATTAACAAACGGATTTTTTTTCTTTTTTCCCCCTCTATTGATCTATTTTTAAGACAGCAGTACCAAAATACTATCCTATTATGCTCATTGGTTGCTTAAGGCTTTCTGCTAGGTCCCTGACAGACATTAAAGTAAAGGTGGAGTGAGATCTGATGTGGGTTCCCAACAGTTGCACTGGCTGCCATGCCACACTTGCATGGCAGGAGACGTAGGATCTTGCATCAGATCTCATTGTACCATATTGCCCATGCAGGGCAAGCCTGTGAAGACCTGCACTGGCAAGGAGCAAGCCTGGCTCTAAGCCAAGGGAGCATGCCAGTGTGCTCTTGCTGCTGGAGCCCCGTTAGGTGATGGGCGTTCCCAGCATGTGTCCCTGCAGCTGGGAGCCACTGTCAGATGAGCAGAGCTCTCAGCCGCAGGAGTTCATGAAGTTCTCTCCCAGCTCCAAGCCCTGATGCCTCTGACTGGGCTCTGAGCTGTGGGGAAGCATGATGTGCTTCTTGTTGGGGAACCCCAGTCAGCTGAGGGGGGCTCCCAGCCTCTGGAGCACATGAAAGACTTAAAAGACTTCTTAAGACAGTCAATTCATAGTTTCATAATAGCTAGGGTCAGGAGGGACCTGAACAGATCATCTGTTCAGCCTGACCCCCTACCACAGGCAAGAATGAATGCTGGGTTCACAAGATCCCAGACAGGTGATCATCCAACCTCCTTTTGAGGGTGAGGACCACTTTCCTGGGAAGTTGGTTCCAGGTTCTGGCCACCCTAACTGTAAAATGTTGTCTTCTGATCTCTAACCTGAACCTATTCTCCGTCAGCTTATTACCATTATTCCTCGTCACCCCAGCTGGTGCTGGGGAGAAAAGGGCTCTACCTATTTGTTGTTGATCCCCCCTGATGAGTTTGTAGGCAGCCACCAGGTCTCCTCTCTGCCTCCTCTTGCTGAGGGTGAACAGGTTCAGGTCCCTCAGTGTCTCCTCATAGGGCCTGTCCTACTGCCCTCTCACCAAGCGGGTGGCCTCCTCTGAACCCTCTCCAGGATGGCCACATCCTTTTTAAAGTGCTGTGCCCAGTACTGGACACAGTACTCCAATTGTGGCCTGACCAAAGTTGCATTGAGGGGGAGTATCAGTTCTCTGGACTGGCTTGAGATGCATCTTTGGATACATGACAAGGTATGGCTGGCCTTGCTAGCTGCAGTCTGGCATTGGCGGTTCATGCTCATTTCCGCCTCCTGTGCTTTCAAGAAGGGAACTCCCCAGCCCGTATGTATGCTGTGGATTCCTTCTCCCAAGGTGAAGCACCCTGCATTTATCTACATTGAACCCCAACCTATTCTCATCTGCCCACTTTTGTAGTCTGTCTAAATCTATTTGCAGCCCCTCTCTCCCTTCAAGTGTGTCCACCTCACCCCACATCTTAGTGTCATCAGCAGACTTGGACAATGTGCTTTTCACCCCCCGTCCAAGTCGCTGATGAAGATGTTAAACAGTGTGGACCTGAGGGCCGAGCCCTGGGGTACCCCACTGCTCACATTTTGCCAAGTCGAGTAAATCCTGTCCACCACTACTCTCTGGGTGCACCCCATCAGCCAATTTTTTACCCATCCAACTGTGTAGGCATCAATGCCACAGTCGCTTACTTTATTGATGAGGATAGGGTGAGAGACAATGTCAAAGGACTTCTTAATGTCTGGAAAGACTATGTCCATGGTGACACCATCATCCAAGGATTTAGTTACTTGGTCATAAAAGGCAATCAGGTTAGTCAGGCAGGACCTGCCTTTGATGAACCCATGCTGGTTGCCCCTGAGCATGATCTCCCTTTCAGGCCCCCCACAGATGTGCTGCTTGATGATTCTCTCCAAGATCTTCCTGAGCACCGAGGTGAGGCTTACAGGCCTATAGTTACTTGGGTCCTCCTTTCTCCCTTTCTTGAAAATTAGGACCACATTAGCCAGTTTCCAAACCCCCGGCACCTGGCCAGATGATCATGAATGCTCATATAGTCAGGCCAAGGGCTCTGTGATGACCCCTGCTAGCTCCCTCAACAGTGGAGGGCATCTAGACCTGCAGATTTAAAAATGTCTAGCCCTTCCAGAAGATCCCTAACTACATCTGCACTAACTGAAGGTCTGACAGAGCTCTCCCCTAGATTGTCCCTACCTCTGGTAGGTGGGATGTCCCAATCCCTGTTCAAGAAAACGGAGGCAAAGAAACTGTTGAAAATATCAGCTTTCTTGTCTGGCGTAGCCACAAGATTTACTGTTTGCATCTTGCAGAGGGCCTACATTACCAGGTGCTCTCTTCTTGCTCCCAATGTACTTGAAAAAGGACTTTTTGTTGTCCTTAATCCTAGATGCTAGCCTGAGTTCCATCTCTGCCTTGGCCTTCCCAACAGCCCTCCTAAACTCACTGACTGAGGAGGAGTACTCCTCCTTGGTGATAGCTCCTCCCTTCCACTGGTTGTACGCCCCCCCTTTTAGTCCTCAGGCATTGCTGAATGCCCTTCCTGAGCCAAGGGGCTTTCTGAGCACTCTTGCCCCCCTTGCTTCTCTCAGTGACTGTTATCCTTTGGGCCTGGAAGATTGCCCCCTTAAGGTATGACCAACCCTCGTGGACTCCCATCTCCTTTACCTTCTGGGCCCTCAGTGCCTCCCCCACTAGTCTCCTTAATTCATTGAAGTTGGCCCTTCTGAAGTCAAGGGCTTTAGCCTTGGTGTAAGCCCTTGACACCCTGTGTTGGATGGTGAAATCCAGCAGGTGATGATCGCTATTGTCCAGGTGGTCAAGGACCTGCAATCCCCTCACCAGGTCATCCCCCCGTGGCCAGGACCAGGTCCAGCAAGACGTTACCCCTAGTGGGGCTATGCACTTCCTGGATAAGGTGAAGGTCCTGTAATACAGCCAGGAACCTACGCGAGCAGTCAGACCTGGCTGTCTGTTCCTCCCAGCAAATGTCTGGGTAGTTTAGGTCACCCATGACAATAACATCCCTTGACCTAACCGCCTCCATAAGCTGGCTGGAGAAGTCCTGGTCCAGCTGTTTCCCGTGGTTGGGTGGTCTGTAGTAAACACCCACCGTAGGGTCCCTTTCACCACGCCCCCCCCTTGTAGTTTGACCCACAGTAACTCTGTCCGATCCTCCTCTAACCTGAAGCTAATCCTTGATGATGTGAGGTGCTCTTTGACATAGAGCGCACCTCCCCCACCTTTCCTCTCTGTCTTGTCTCTTCTATATAGGGTGTATCCCCGAATGCCCACTGCCCAGTTGTAGGTAGGGTCCCACCAAGTTTCTGTGAGCCCTACTAAGTCTGGGTTCTTGCAGTCAGGAGGAACAGTTCCTCCTGCTTACTCCCCATACTATGAGCATTAGTGTAGAGGCACTTAAGGCCTCCTGAGGGTGCACGTGCCTCCCTCCCACTCCCAGGACAGTTGTGGCCCCCTACTCCCAGGACGTTGATGCTTACCTGGGCTTCCCTTCCTCTTGTCACCCTGCATGCTGGTGAAGCATCCTCTCTACTTGAAGCGGCCCCTTCCCCCAGCGAAGCTAGTTTAAAGCCCGCTGTACAAGATCAGCCAACCTAGAGGAAAAGATATGTCTGCCCTTAGGGGAGAGGTGAAGCCCATCCCACCCCAGCATGCCCTCCATACAAAAACATGGGTGAATGTCAAAAAACCCGAAGCCTGCCTCATGGCTCCAGCTCCGAAGCTACCTGTTAACCACGTCAATGCAGGCCTCATGATGCCTACCCCGTCCATTTATTGGGAGAATGCAGGAAAATACCACCTGGGCTCCCATCTTCTTCAGTTGGTGTCCCAAGGCCTTGTCCATGATGTTATCTGGCTGGCCTTTGGATGCATCTTTTGTACCCACATGGACCACAACCAGTGGGTAGTAGTCAGAGGGCTTCATGATTTTAGGGATGGTCTCTGTGATGTTGCGAATCCTTGCTCCGGGCATGCAGCAGACCTGCCGTGACCAGGGCTCCGAGCGACAGATTGGACCATCGGTTCCCCTCAGGATGGAGTCCCCAGTGACCAGAACTTTACATCTCCTTCTTCTCAGGGTGTGCCTTTTCTGAGCCGGTGATGTAGGTTGAGTGGCTTCCGTTTCTCTGGGGACCTGTTCTTCTGCCTCCTCCTCCAGGGCTGCATACCTGTTCCCGAGGGGTGTCTGGGGAGCAGGCACAGCAGTTGTACGAGCTGCCCTGGCCTTGACAGGAACCTGCTGCCACCGATTAGTTGGGCATTGTGCCCGTGGGGTCTCTCCGGTGGATTCCTGTCTCTGCAGAGAATGGAAATACATATCAATTTCATCCTCTGCCGCCCGGATCCCCTGCAGCATGCTCACCTTGGCCTGGAGCTCTGCCACCTGCCTCTCTAGAGCCTGAAAATGCTCACAAGAGGGGCAGGTGGGGGAGTCTCCAGACCTCAGTCTCAACCCTGGGGATCCCACCCAGCCACCCCCATAGCTCGGGGGGGCAGGTAGTTGCCAGGCCCCCCAAGGGCTCCATGTGGATGGAAGCCTCAGAGGAGCCCCAGAAGGGCGGCACCACTGGGGCAGGGCCCCTGGCAGCGCTCCGAGTCGTCACCATAGCTTGCAGATAGTTCTTACCTCTCTCCTTGTTGGTGGAGTCTCCTCCCTCCTGAGGAAGACTTTCTTACTGCCCTGCCTGCTTCTGCCTGTGCGAACGCCAGCGCAAATGCCGACGTGTCCCTACAGAGCAGGCCTGTTTGCGCAGCTCGGGAGCGCAGCTCCCTGCCCGGCTCAGGAAAAGCTTGATAAGAACCACAAAACTATTACATGTTTTGCTAAATAACTTTGTGGCTTGTTCCTCATTTTATCACACCATTAATTAATTGAATGTGTGGCCATGTCACTGCCTAAGATGCGATTAACCAGTTAATCATGTGTTAGGTGCAATGTCTGTCAGGGGCCCTAATTTGTTAAATGAAAATAATATGGAACTCTTTATTTGAGAGAACATTAAGTAATACAATACAAGCGTTGGCAACTTGTTTAATGCAAATGACAGAGCATCTAAAAGCCTCCTAAATACAGGTAAGTGTTGGGGTTTTTTTTTCCCCTCTCCCATAATAATTCTTTTGGGCTTGATACTGTCAAATCTTCATTCTAACTAGTGATAGCAGTGGTGACGTGTTACTTCAGCTTCTACACTGTCTTCATATCATGTATCCTGGTGATGGTTAAGCAGAGACTATACCCTCAAGACAGTTGTGGCCTATGTTCTTCTCATGGTTTCTCTTGAGAAATTGTCTACTGCTCATTATTTTCCAGGATATCTCTCTCTCTCTCTCAGTGGCACCTGAAATACTGTACACAAATACTTTGTGCTCTCTTCTTACATGCAGAGCACAAAGTCACTTTTTTCAGCTACCACAATGCAGCCTTTTGTGTTGGCAGCTTTTGAGGTCTCATTGCTACTTTTTATTTTTATGACACCAACATTATGCTAGGGTTGTAACAGAGCTATGAGGACAATATAATCTCTGCTTTGAGGCACTTAACGATGCAGAAAAGGAATAGAGGCAGTTATGATCCGAACAGAGAAGGGAGAGGGCTAAAATTAAACAAAGAAACATGTTGGCATTTGAATGGTGAAGTTGAGAACAGATCTTATTAGGTATCCATTTCTGGCCAATATGTAGAGATATGCACATGCACTTTTTAATAGTGACTTTAGGGATCTTGATAATGTATGCAAGACTGAACACTGCCCAGGACTTGCATATTCAGCAGGAATAAAAATATTTTAGGCTATAGTTGTTTCTAACACTTGCTACCTTTCCTTTCATCTCAAAATTACATACTTTGAGAACAAAAGTGTTAGGGTTTTTAAAGGTCCAAAACGGTGTATATAGAGTGCTATTTAGTGAGCAAGTGCTTCAATAGCTGAGTGCCCTCCACTCAACTGAAGTTCCTAGTAGTTCAGACAGAGCAGTATTTTTCAACATGGAACCTATGCAGTAATTTATAAACTGCTCTACCTTCTATGGGGAGAGGAGGTTGTATAGCTTGGAAGTCCTCATTTCAGAAGAAAGAGAACTAGTTTTCTGGAGAGTTGGCTGGTTAGATTAATCAGAAGAGCTTTAAATTAAATATCAAAAGTGGGGGAAAAGTGCTGTAACACAGGGATGAGCAAAATACAGCCTGTGGGCTGTATCTGGCCTGCAGTTGATCCTATCTGGTCCACTGGCCACCTGAGAAATGTGCCAGGAGCATGAAGAAGGAGGTCTGTGCACTGCACAGCTCCACTCTGCTGCAGCTGGGGTTGGACTAGGCTGTAACTTTGATACCGCTTCTAAGTTGGTGCCTAGGCTTGGTGCCCATCTCACCCACGCCTAGTTATGCCACTGGTTTATGTGGGATGTTAAAGTCAATGGTTGCAAACCATTTAAGAATGATCAAATGAGAAAAAAAGTGAAAAAATGGTATTACTTGTTTCTGAATAACTAGTAACTCACAATATGAATTTTGAATGGATTATTCATCAGTGTCCTAACAGATAGAGCCTCCGGCTGGCCCTTGTATGCCTAGATCAGGGAAAGCCACCTCTTTGCACCAATCTTTTGTGCCATCCTCCCCATGGATCTGGAAATCTGGCAGAAGGGCAGCAGCAATTGCTGCCACTGCTTCCCTGCTACCAAATTTTTGGACCTGAGGGCCACATGGCTAGGTACTGAGCACCGTGAGTTAATAGCAAGCATGTTTATTTAAAGTGCGAATACATCAAGTCAGTGTACTAACATATCACTGTATGCTCTGGAAGCAGCTGTGCTAAATGAAACTGGCATCTAAAGGCAGGAGATATAAGAATTCTTTGAAAGATGGTACATCTTAAGTGGAATGATTTTAAGGTAAATGAGGAAGTTAGAAAGAGAGTGTAACGTGAAATCTTGGTACAGGGTCAGGAACAGACAGAAAAATAGTGGAAACTCTGCGCAAGGCAAACAGATGATAGACTGATAAAGAAAATCCATGCAAGCACAAAAGTCATTCTGACCTTGAGGTTTATCAGTGACTACATGGCTGGCCATTTTAAGCAGAGATCTAAGTAGGCTGGTTATAACAGAAGAATAAATGTGATGGGAGAACATTTTTAGGGAGGAATGAAGGGTGCTTCCTGCATCTAAAAAGGTGCTTCAGGATGTGGAGGAGGTGCTCGAAGCTGAAAACAATTATGAATCAACTAAGATGAGAAGAGGAATTTAAATAGAAAAGTATGTGTGGCAATTGGGATCTGTTTATGAACATCATAGTAGACTCCCAGAATACCATTAACGAGAGGGGGAAAAACCCCCACACTGACTAGAAAAAACAGCTCTGCTTTGAAGAGAAGTGGAAGCAGCCAAAAATTAACACATGGAAAATGGATGTTTGATTACGATGAATACGTATTAAAAACTAGGAATTAAAAAAAAAATTGGTAAAGGGAACCAAAGGATACAAAATATCCAGCAGTGTTTAAAGATGGTATGAAAGAAGGTGATATATATGACTCTTCTTTCCCCCCTAGCCATGGTTTTTGTCTTTGGTTAGATGAAGTTGTATAATTGTCAGTAATAATACAAAGAAGACAGAAGTACACAGTGAGTATTTCTGTTCTCTGTGGGGGGTGGGTGGGGCAGAGGAGGTAGCTAGATAAAGTATTCCCATCAGATGATGTTGTTGATGAAAACATGTTCTAACGGTAACTAATGAGATGGGAAATGACCACTGAAGATAGATACTTCAAACCAGGAGGTCTGAACAACTTTTCATCAGATGTTTTAAAAGGGCTGGTCAGAGAGTTCTCTTGGCTGTTAATGTTAATTTTTCAATAAGCCTTTGAAAACGAGATGTTCCAGGGGACCAGAAAAAAGCTATTGTATTGGTGTTTAAATATATGAAATAGGTGAATGGGATAATCCAGGTAATTACAGGCCTGTCAGCCTGTTATCAGTCCTGGGCAAAATGATGCAACTGGTGTTTAAAGGCTCAGTTATTAAAGAATTAAAGAGGGGTAATGCCAATTAATATGGGCTTACACAAAATTGTTCTTGTCCAACTATCTTGGTTTGTCTTAAGGTATTTAGTTTGGTACTGCGTAATATTTTCATTAAGAAACTATAATGTTACAAACTCAACCAATTAAATATAGAGTTTTAGTAGAGTTCCACAGGGATTGATTTATGTGAGATTAACCTTGTAATCTTGGTTCTTGCCTCCTTTCATTCTTGTTTTGTGTGCTTGTAGCTATCTCTTCTGAGTTGTATTAAAACATGATTACTTGCCTTTCTGAACAGAAACCATATGTTTATTTTCTCTTGGGTGGCATCAAGCACATTTTGTATACCATAATAATAATAAAAGCAAGAATAACATATGCTCTAAATATTTTAGAAATAAAATATCAAGAAGTTAGGCCAAAACTGTTTTTAAAAATGAAGCTAATTTTAGGTTAGCAAAACACAGTTTTGTCATGCTCACTCTGCAAAATGTATTCATTAGAAATAACAAGAAAATGCAGCCCACATTCAGTTAATAAAAAGATGTGAAGGCTAAAAATGGAAGTAAATTGAAAGGTAGGAGTATGCTTATGGCCTCACTGAATTATTTTAATTTCTTCCTATTAAAAAACCCATGTAGTTTTAGGTAGTCATTATTAAGCCCTTTTATGGTATTATTTGAAGCATAGTTTTTGAAGGGCAAGATACTGTATCTAGGTTCAACACCCACTTCTTAGCTTTTCGCACATGATAATTCTTATCAGTTTTTAATGACAATTTTCAGTGTATTAGATGATTGACATCATCATGTCAAAGTAATGAGACATACTATCATATGAAGAAACCGCAATGATGTAAAAATGATGGTAAAAACATTATTAATGCAAACCTAGCAGACCACATTATACAATCAGAAGGAAAGGTTGTGAACCTAAGGCAGTATTAACCGTGTGAAATAAATGGCAAAATTGCTTCATTGTATATGCAGAGTGTGCAGTTCAGAGCAGAGTCCTTAGCATTAAATCCTTGTGACTACTCACTTGAATTAGGGGCAGTAGAATAGGGCAACATGAAAGAAATTGTGTGCTCCTGGTCAAAGCAGCTTCTCTGAAAATGGTAAAAGCTAAACCTGGAAGTGGCTGTTTGTAAAAAATGTAGTCTGAGGGCTTTGTTGGAAGAGGCTGAAGTTGGCACAAAGTGCAGGTGCCCACTTCATCTATGGGATAGTTGATTAGCTTCAAATTAACCTTGTGCTCCGGTCTCCTTTTTAGCTTTCAGTTTTCTTCTGCAGTTATTTTAAAGCATTAATGCTAACATTCAACAGCCACTACTGCTGTGAAATTCAGCTATGCTTTGCTTCTTTAGCACAACATAGACCACAAAGCCCAAAGGCAAATGAAGGAACCAAGGCACAGACAAAAGTGTATCTCCTGGGTCTAACTCATAGCACTTCACAGAAAGTGCTGTGAAGTAGATCAATCTTCCTGACCCAAAAGTTGTTGGTTGTTGGGTTGGGAGTGTAGGTCACTGAGCTCCAATTTGCAACCCATCCAGGGAGAAGCTGCGTTTCTGCAGCCTCTTCCCCAAGCTCTGCCCCCCCCCACCTCTGTTCTGTCTCAGGATGGGAGGGGGAGAAGACGGGGAGGGAGGTCTGTTATGGGATTTCCCCGGCTGCACTTGCACTGGGGGCTGGATTGAAGCCCTCCACCTTGGGGAGGCTCCAGTCCACCCACCCCAACCTTCAGCATTGACTGGGTAAACACCAGGATGAGCTCCATTCATTCCCTTTCCCCCACTCGCATTCTGAAAACAGTGCCAGGATCAGTGCTGGGCTGCATCAGCCAGGCTCTGCTCCACTTTGGCAGATTTGGGCCTTTTTAAAATGCTCTGCAGCCATGCAGTTGTGTTTGGTCATGGCTCTAGAGCATGTCCAGAAGCCAGATTGGATGAAAACTTTCATTTCTGTATGCACTTTAAGTGTTCTTACCTGAAATGGATCTTGGTGTGGAATGCACTAGCACAGGAAATTAGGTGGTTCCTATCATAAACACATCTGGAGTACTGTGTCCAGTTTTGGGACCCCCTCTACAGAATGGACGTAGACAAATGAGAGAGAGTCTAGTGGAGGGTAACAAAAATGGTTAGGGGACTGGGGCACATGACTTCTGAGTAGAGGCTGAGGGATTGGGGCTTATGTAGTCTGGAGAAAAGAAGACTGAGAGGGGATTGAATAGCAGCCTTCAACTACCTGAAGGGTGGTTTTGAAGAGGTTGGAGCTGGACTGTTCTCAGTGGTGACAGATGACAGAACAAGAAGCAATGGTCTCAAGTTGCAACATGGGAAGTTTAGGTTAGATAGTAGGAAAAACTTTGTCACTAAGAGGGTAGCAAAAGACTGGAACAGGTTACCTAGAAAGGTTCTGGGATCTCCATCCTTGGAGTTTAAGACCCAGTTAGACAAATCTTTGCTGGGATGATCTAGCCGAGGGGTGGTCCTGCTTTGAGCAGGGGCTTGAACTATATGACCTCCTGAGGTCCCTTCCAACCCTAATTTTCTATGATTCTGTGATAATACCTTTAGGAAATGCTGCACTGGCATTGGTTTTGGTCAAACTTATCCACTATAATCAGAATGGTAATTCCACAGTCTGCCTGCCCTAGTTCTAATGCCTTGGTTCCAAAAAAAAGGATAAATTCTCCAGGCAGTTTCTGTAACCTAGAAATAGAAGAGTCAGAGACTCTTTGAAGTCTCCTAAGTATTTTGCTATTGCCAGTCCCTGTCCTGTATTTCTTTAGCAAATATTATGTTTGATGTTTAATAGAATTTTTGCATTAAAAGTAGTGTATCATTAATCTTTTTTAAGCAATTTTTCTAAGCAATGCATAGTCTGTGATTTTTCAGATAAGTCAGTTGCTAAACTAATAATTTTATCCTATAGCATTTAATCTTTTTATTGAAGTAGAAGCATATTCATTATAATATGAACAAATCTATCACCTCAGAAACGATCAGAATAAATTATGCTCATTGCATACCACCTATGCTTAAATCAAGTGTCTGGTTGCATTTTATATAAGTTCCTAGCTGTAATTTTTCTCAGTGTCTATTATAGAAAGACTTTTCATGTATTATAATGTATTAATATTTTATTTTATTTTCTAGGACTATCATGAAAGAGAGTGGTTTTGCAAGGTATCTTCACTCAGCTGTTCTCATCAGTGGAGCTATGCTCATTTTTGGAGGAAACACCCACAATGACACTTCTTTGAGTAATGGCGCAAAGTGCTTTTCTGCTGACTTTCTGGCATATGACATAGGTAAGCACTGTACCTAAGAGTTTTTGATCAGTTGAGGTTTAAACTTCACAGACTTAATTTATGAAGCAGAATGGATATCTTCATTAAGAATCTCAACAACAAAAACATTTGAAAAATGGAATTTAAAAGTTTTTCTTATCATTTGTGATGAAACTCATTTGTATTTTTTTGCACTGACACTTCTGTCACTTCCTTGTTTAAAGTATAAGCTAAAGATTAGGTAAAATGGAAAGAAAGAAATTGTTTTCTCTTGATGAAGAAAAAGATTGTTTTCTCTTGATGACATAATCAGTCCTCTCACTCCTCCACTGCCTCCTACCGTCCACCCTGAAAATGTTGCAAATCACAATATAGTATCTTTTTCATCTTAAGATCTTTATTTAGACATGTTCTTAAATTACTCTTTTCCAATAGTTATTACATTAGCATTTAAATGTAACCTGACAATCGGGGAATTTAGGTGGTATTGAAACATTGTTATTTGGTAAGGTAGTGTTAACTTACTTGCCATGTTAAAAGTCCATAAACATAAGAAATGAAGGATGTTCTAATAATTTTAATACAGGCATACCTCAAAGATATTGCGGGTTCGGTTCCAGTCCACCGCAATAAAGCGAGTCACACAAATTTTTTGGTTTCCCAGTGCATATAAAAGTTATGTTTACATTATACTGTAGTCTGTTAAGTGTGCAATAGCATTATGTCTAAAAAAATGTACATACTTTAATTAAAAAATACTTTATTGCTAAAAAATGCTAACCATCATGGAAAAATGGCGCCGATAGACTTGCTCGACGCAGGATTGCCACAAACCTTCAATTTGTAAAAAACGCAATGTCTGCGAAGCGCAATAAAACGAGGTATGCCTGTATTACATCTTTTGTTTCAAATCATGTTTAAAAATGGCTTTGAAAGTTTTGGAAGTGTTATGACCAAGTTAAAGGGTGCAGGCAGTGTTAGCATTACTACTTTATCTAACCTCTCCTCCATACTAAAGTCCTTCTATAACACAGGTATGTTTGAAAATGTACCTTTTGAGAAGTTTTGTTTGTGTACATCTTTATTTAAGATTACACAGAAAACATAATTTTTAGTGGGCATGAAATATGCAGAATGCTAACAGACTGTGGTACACTTAAATCACAAGTAAAATCTTAAAATGCTGAAAGAAGATATTTTGTTCTGTTAAAAAAAGTTAAACTAAGGACCCAGTCATGTTGAACACCTTTAATTTCTTGATTTTCAATGGCAATTGGTATCTCTCTCATAGTCATTAATTGCTCTTTTTTTCTATATGAAAACCTATGTACTGCAGCATGTTAAAATATTTTCTTAACTAGATCAGCTGCTTGTTTCTTGAGGTGCACAGTCTTTTTCAGAAGACTTACAAGCCAGACCAAATTAATGAAAAGGAACTGTTCTTCTTGGGCAATGTTTCCCCTTTGTCTTTAAGATTTCAGAAATCTCATTTTCAGTAGGACATTCAGGCTTTTAATTAATTTGTGTGGAAATGACCATAAAAAGAAGTCACATTATTGAGTAAATCTACTATCACAATTGTTTCAGTCAGAGCACTTTTACAGCTGGAAAGGGTGGAATTTATGCATGTTTTATTATATAATTAGAATGAACACAGTGACCACTATAATTTCATTTATTTTCAAGAAAAAAGGAAGATATTAGACCTTAACTTTTGGTGTAGTGTGATGGATTTATGCTGCACTGCTGTCACATTCTGGAGCATCGAGCCAGCTTAACCAGTCTGGCAAAGACCATCCTAGGCTGCAAATAAACAGTAGCGGAGGTTAGGGGGAAGTTAGCTTGCTTTAAAAATGGCTGGGTTCAAACCTTACACTTGGATCCTTAGTTAGGTTGGTATAAATGTGAGCTGTACAAAAATTTCAGGAAGGCTAGATCAATACAAAAATGCGTGACCGGATCTAAGTTAACCCCACCTCCAAGGCAGTCTAACTTAGGTCAGGTTGGCCATTTTTGTGGAATCAGTGACTGAAATTTATGGCTGAAAGTATAATCTCAATAACATATGAATCTCTAATTTACAGTTTCAATTTGTAGTTCAGTGTCTCGGGGCCTTGTTACACCTTACTCTGTGAGCTGCACACATTTTGATCATTGTTAATGCTAGCTTGGAAATTGGAGCAGTCGCACTCTTAGTCTAGAAATCTTCTCTGACTGTCCCCCACTTGCACAGCCGTGACTTGCCAGTAGAGGTCTGGCGAGCAGGGGCAGGACTAGGGGCTGTAGCTCTGAGTTGCCACTAGAGGGCTGGTGAGCCAGGGCAGGCGTCTATCCCTGTTCTACAGCCAGGGGTGTGAGAGTCCTGGGATATTGGAGGACTTCAGTTTAGGTGACACGCCTGCGGAGAATGGCCACACCTTAATGGAGCAGAAACTGGTGTAGTGCGGACCAGAGAGAATCCTGCCCTGGAGTGGCTTCACTTCGAGTACTTAAAGTGCACTACTTAATGAGTGCTTAAAGCCACTTTATTGTGTTAATGTGTGGACAGTCCAGAGGTTAAGAGCTCCAGGAGCTTCCCAAAATTACTGTGTAACAAGGCTCTCAGTGGGTGCTGTAATGTGCTGCTTCTAGCACCATGGGGGGCTTGTTCTGTCATTGGTCCCAAAGGAAACACAGGATTTCTGAGTGTTTGAAAGATTTATATATTGCAGAAATTTGAACTGGGAAACAGTTTGAGTGTAAAACCTCATTTTCAAGGAAAATGTCCTTGACTGTATGGTTCTTTTACTCAGGTTAAACAGTGTCTATTAATCCATTTGCAGGAGAGGTTGGTATTGATTAGTTTTAAGTGTTTCCCTTCTCTTGTTCTCTTGGTAGAAAGGATGAAAGCTTAATTTTACATGTAAAATCCTGTCTTGTATTTGCTGCCCTGATACAGATGCACTTACTTACACTGTGCTTTATTAGCTTTCATTTTTTCCATTAGAGAACTAATGAGAAGGTTTTAAGGTTCTGAGCTGTATCCTGGCTCAGCTCATCTTTTGCTTTGAGAAGGTTGTGATAATCTTTGATTTATGACGAAAGTAACCTTTCTGTTCCAAGTAATTTGCCAGGACCTGGCCTAGCAGTAGACCTAAAAACGTAAGGTAGACAAATGTTTCTTTGAAATAGTTGCACGTAAATTGTCAGGCTCATGTCAGATTGGGGTTTGGCAGGATTTCGAGCAGTAATACGTTTTAATTCACTGTTAAAGTACTTGTCCAAATTGTCCCCGAGTTCAAAACAGAAGGTTAAATGTGTGTGCACCTATGTCAGACATAACATTCATATTTTTCATACAGTGCTTTGTTTAAGAATGGTAACTGGAATACAAGGCTGTTTCAAGCTGTACCTCAAGTATTCAGGAGCGAAAATGGGACCGTGTATGTTTATTACAGCAAGAAAGCTGGCATGTGAATATGCAATTTCCAGGGTTGGATGGGAAAGAAGGTTCTGACTCTCCTGATCATTATCCTCAAATTGGTGAGGTTTTAAGACTTTTAATAGACAAGTAGGTTGCATTTCAAATGGAGCGTGAGGAAGAACAGTATTTTGCTTAATCACAATTGTCAGAGCTACTTGATACTGATTAGTAGTAACACTTTTCTAGAAGACATTCTTTATGGGTTAGCCTAGAGAAATGGATAGTGGTTTGGCTGGAGAAAGTCGGAAGGAATGCACCACTAAGGAGTTTAAAAATGTAATAGTATGACATTCAAAATGTATATCAAGGTAAATTTGTTAGCTATCTTCCTATCCAGCAAGCACCTGATCACCCTACCTCTTTCCCAGTAACTGATGCTTATAGGTAGGGACCTACCAAAATCAAGGAGGCAGGTGGCCAATTTCCTAGGCAGATAGTGGGGCCAGCCACCCATTTTTGGGGGCTTATCATGGCAGGGTCTTCCCCCCAACACACACTCTTCTTACTGGCCAAGGGGCCCTGGTGGCCCTGCCTCCATGCTGCTGATTGATTGAGAAGGCTGTCCATCATGCAGCTCCACCCCTTGCTACTGATTGGTGGAGAGGGGCGAGGCTGCATAATAGGCAGCCCTCAGCCAATCAGCTGATGTGTGGGGGCTGCAGCCATCTTGGCTGCTCCCCTTTGTTCCAGCAGCCCCCACTCTTCCGCCTGGTGGGCTGTGTAGCCAGGCTGCAGTGCCTTTAAGAACTCCCACTGGGGAACCAGCATTTTATTTTTAGTAATTTTTTTGTGCGTTTTGTGGACATTGATTTCATGGACAAAGCCCGATTTTTGTGATTTTTATGAAATTGCAAATTGAGTAGGTCCCTATTTGTAGGGTCTGGTATCTGAGGCAGATTTGTATATGGGGCTCAGTATGGTCTTGTAAAAAAATAAGTCTTGGTGAATAGGAAGTGTGAGTCTTATACCAGTAAGGGATAAATCTGTTAGGAAATCCAAGCCAGTAGTATACCACAGGACTAATTTGTTAAGTTTAAGCAATATTCCCATGAAGTATATAATAAAACTGGGTATGCTTTCCTGTTTAGTTTCAGGGACATTTTCTCACTTGTCTGTGTGCAGAAGGTAGGAACTTGTTAATTAAAGTTGCAGAAAAATGTTGGTGGAGGACTGGAAATTATACAAGAATTATTGGCTGGCTTTGAGAACCAGTTATAGAAATAGGATGAAATTTAATAATATAAATTGCATGATTTAGGGTTTTGTAAGAAATTTTGGTATATGGTGGAGGCTTATGACATGGAAAAGACAGAGGGCTAGAAAAACTTAGTTGCATTACTTAATCGTAAGATGATTGTGAGCCACCAATGTGATGTAGCCATGAAAAAGCCAATGTAATCCTAGGATGTACCAAAGAAGGTATTCTCATACAGATAAGGAAATATTAGTACCATTGCACAGAGCCCTGTTAGACCTCATTTGGAACTGAACACAATTCTCTGGTTAATCATGTTGAAGAAAAATGACTTCAAAATGAGACAGGTGCAGAGAAGGGCAGCTAGGATGATCAGGGGAATGGAAAGCCAGTTTTATGAAAAGACATTAAAAAAACTTGGCTTATTTAATCTAGCAAAATATAGCCTGAGAGGAAACATGATTCTTAGGTATAGATACGTTATTGAGGTAAATATCACTGGGGGAGAAAAGATACTTAAGTTGGAGGACAATGTGGGCAAAAGAACAACTGGGTAAAAACTATACATCAGAGGTGTAAAATTGTGGAACAATCTTCCAGTATTGAGGGCATACGTTTTAGCTAGTTTTCAGGGAGCACTGGATAAGTTTCTGGGGATTATATGATATGGTTACCTACAACAGCAGGGGAATTGACTCAGTAATCCAGGAGGTCTCTTTTAGTCCTGTTTGTGTTCATAATAACCTTGCTATTTGCTCTAATTATGGTACAATTTTATATATATTTAAAAATATTATCTTTGCCCAAACCTCTGGTGCATTTATACCAAGAAAAAGTGAAGTCAAATTGTAAGCACTAGTGTGTCAACCAAAGGCTATAAAAAAGATACCACCCAAATTTACAACTACTGCCTTAAAAGTTTAGGGTTACAGGAAGCCTGCTGTTTTAGTCAGCCATATCAGATGATCATAATTTTTTCATATGCCCATCTTATAGAAGACTTCCGTTAACTCATCATGTTCCATCTGGAAACCATTTGGCTTTTTTGCTGCTATTGTACACATGACAAAGCTGTTCTAGAAGGTAACACCTCTCTCAATTAGAATGGGGATCAGCAACATACAGCTCGTGGGCTGGATCCAGTCGGCAGAACCTTAAGGACTTTGCCCATGCCTGTGTTGGGGCTGGGCAGTGAGGAACTGTGCCTACACCATAGCTGCAGGCCAGAGATGCGTTGGCAGGGAAAACCTTTCAAGAACACCATCATGGTGGTGGCAATGGCAGCTGTACTGGAGTGCTGGCCTGTCTTGGACCTAATCCAGGTTGTTTCGGCCCACAGCTCTACAGGAAGGAAAAAAGTTGCCTACAACTGGGTTAGACATGTTCTTCTAATTTCCCATCTAAATTTAATCCTGGCAAGTTTCTACAAATTGTTCTTTAGCTTGGTGTCCATGTATTTTTACAGAGGAAATATAGATTTAGAGGTAACACTTTTAGGTGAAATCCACTGCCATCCTTAAAAATAGTGTTGCTCACCACTTTCATGGAAATTTATGAATAAATATACAGATTTTGCAATAGTATCAGAGAACTAACAAATCTAGATCCTGTCAGAGCAAACGGGGGAGATGACTTGCAGATATGATATGCTAATATTTTGCTAATATCTCCTAAATATTATAAATGGATCCATGTCAGAATGGTAGGAAGTTTCAAGTGGATTCACACAGGGGTCTGTCATAGGTCCACTGCTGTTCGGCATGCTTTTCTGCACGAGCATTCAAATCATTAAGAACTTCTTGAGCTAGTTTGCAGTTGACATGAAACTAGGAAGGATTGCAAACCAGCAATTCAGAAGGATGTCAATATATTGGAAAGCTTGGCTGGAATTAATGTGAGAAATGCAAGGTACTACACCTCAGGAGGAATAAGTGAAAATACAGATACGAAATGGTTGATACCTCGCTGGATGGCAGCATCACAAAAAAAGATCTCGGAGTCTTGATAGATCACAAACTAAGTATGATATATCCCAAAAAATGTGAATGTGGTTTTGGGATGCATCAATAGAAGCATTAGTGCAAGGTACGGGCAGTGATGGTGCCCCTGTATTTGGGAGTGATTACATCTTATCTAGAATAGTATCTTCAGGCTTGGGGTCCACATTTTTAAAAGGAGGTGGAGAAGGTAGACAGGGTCCAGAGGCAGGTGACAAAGAATAAGGGGTTTGGAAAGCAGGTCATAGGAGAGAGATTGAGGGAATTAGCTGTGCTCAGCTTGCAGAAAAGGTGCTTAAGAATGGACATGATAGTCTTCAAATACCTGATGGGCTGTCAAAAAGAGGAGGGAAAACATCTTTTCTTTCTTATTGCATAGTACAGGACATAGACCCGATGGCTTGAAGTTGTATCCAAGTAGGTTTGGAAAAATCTTCACTGTTAGAATAGTGAGGCAGTGGAATAGGCTGCCTAGGGAACACTATCATCAAAAATGTTCAAGAAGAGGTTGGACAGGCATTGGTCAAGGATGATCTAGGTGTAGCTATGCCTCTGTTTTGCTATTGGTATTTTCAGTGCTTCTGGGCTTTTCTGGTTGCAGCATGAGGTAGGGGGATAAATTTTTCCCCACCTGCTGATACATGTCGGGTTTTTTTTTTAAGTCTTCCTCAGAAGCATTGTGTGTCAGCTGCACCAAAGACTGGGGATTTTGACTTGGGTGTACCGGTGCTTCTGCTGGGACTTAAACCTGGAGGTTCCTGGCTAGAGGGTCTTTTCCCTCTGCTCAGGGTCAGACCAATTTCCATATTTGGGTTCAGGAAGGAATTTTACCCCATGTCAGATGCTTTGGACTAGGTTTTTTTTGCCTTCCTGTGTAGCTGAAGGTATAGCCCTCTTCCTGGAATTTCTCAAGCCTATTTTAACAAATGTTGCAGTACTATGATGTTGGCCACTGTGGTCCTCCTGCTTTGTGTGGTAGATTAAGGTGTTAAGTCTTGTATTGTGTCAGAGCTGCCTGTGTAGTTTTGCTAGGAGATTAGACAGTGGATTTGTATAGGATGGTTTAGATTGGGGTGATCCTGTCTCAGGATAGAGCTTGGATGTCTTAAGCATGCTCATGGCACCTCACTCCAAATTTATGCAGTCTTACCCAGGGATCTCAGACGCACATTGAACAGGAGGCTCAACAAGATGGCGGCTAGACTACTGTAACACTCTGATCATCGGGGGATCCAGGGTCTTCCTGTGGGGAGAATGAACACTTGTCCATCTCCACACTCTGGGATTTCCGTATTGGGAAAGAGCAGAACCAGTTAGGAATGGTCTGGTGAATTGCATAGGTGTTTTATCAGCACCACTGAAAGACCTAATAGGAGCAGGGTACAGTTTCCCCTGTTGATCTCTGTGCATATCGTTGACCGAGGCCACAAGCTCAGTCTGTTTACGATATCTGGAATGAAGGCCAGACTGATAAGGGTTCAGGAATTTGACAACATCCAGACGTTCCTGGAGTTGTCAATGACCCGGAGTGGCCCCAGGTTTCCCAGCTGGCTTTTATAAACCAAAATGGGGCTGGGTCCAGTTCACAGCAGGTTTCCTGCTTCCCCTCCAGCACTTCTGCAGTCATGATAGAGTGTAGATGACTCAATTTCCATGTGGATATGATACGGCTCAACCAGGAGGACACTTACTACCTGGAAGGGTTCCTCCATTTGGAACTTTGTAAATGTGATGGCAGTGAAGAAAAGAAAAAAGCTTTGCAGTTATTGCATAGGCTTTTAAAAAGGTTGCATGCTGTAAAAGATCAGCTTCGGTACATGTCAAGAGCCAACTGCACTCTAATAACCTACCCTCCTGCTTAAGCTGCCCCAACTCCCCCATATACTAGCGGGTTCTGTGCTGTTGCAGTGGTGGGAGCAGGTATCTGGGTGTCACTGGATGCATCTACACCTACATTTAGGCACAACTAGATTTAATGCTCAGTAAGCTACTGTGCAGTAAGTGATTTTGGCTAGGCATCTATGTGTGCAGGGATTTGGCAGAAAATTTGCTGCCAGGTCCTGCAGCCCTGCCATGTGCTCCTGGGGCCATTGGGGAAGCTCCAGGCTCCGGCCCCAGCTTCCAGCACCTGGCAGTCATACTTAAAACCTAGCCCTACTCTGTGATCTCTCGGCAGCCAGTTCCTATGTACAGATGAGCAGTGTGGCATGCGCAGAGGGAGCATGAGGCAGCTGTGCTTGTACCTACTGTGCATCCCTGCACTATGGCTGCCCCGGCCCTGGCAGTGAGGAACAGGGTCCCTTGATCCTGCTGGTCACCCTGGTGGCCCGCTGCACTGACTGACGGCTGTCCCATGGCCGGCTCACCCACACGCAGCAACCGCTTGCCCAGCTGCTGCATGCATTCCCAGGGCCCCTGCTACTGTGAAGCTGCTGCTGCTAGCAACACTGATGAGGGGCTCCAGGAGGCCATCACTGGGTCGACCTGGCCGTCTCTCCTGACACCTGCCTGGCTCTGGCGCTGCTCAAGCTGGCCACACTCATGTGGGGCACTTGCTCATCATGGGCAAGGCTACCCCTAGGGAGGCTGTCCTGGAGGTGTGCAGCACCCTCCAGGACATGCTGGCAAGCACCGTCCTCCATATTTCTGCCCCCCAGGCAGTGATGGCAGGGTTCTGTACACTGGGGTTCCCCTAGTATATCAGGGCCCTGGATGGGACCCACATCCTGGTGATGTGTCTGCCTCATGGAGACTAGTTGTATTAGGGGTTTCACTTGGTGATCCTGCAGGCAGTTGTGGACCACCAGGGCACGTCAGCACTGGCTGGGTGGGCAGAGCGTATGATGCCTGTATTTTGAAACTCTGGACTGGCTGTGCTGGTGGAGAGTGGGATCTTTGCATCAGGAGTGGCAGGCCTGCAGCTGAGGCTGACTTAGAGCGCCTGCACTCCCGCATTCCACTTGGCAAGGCCTCATAAATGTGTGCATTCAAGCACCTGCCCCGCTTGAACTGTCTCTGCACCTCTGCGTCACTCCAAAGTACCAAGTTGCCAACCTCTTCCTGGGTCCAGTTGCAGTCCTGGGTGGACAGCACGGGTGTGGGCACACAGGTGGGGGCTGGCCTGGATGGGGGGGATGAGCAGGATATGGGGGGTCCTGTACCATCTCTCTGGGTCCCCATGCAGCTGTCCTGCTGTTGCCAGTCTTGGGCAGCTGCCAGCAGTTCCCAGCGCTGGGGCATGGCATGGGACTGGGAGTCGCATGGGTGACGCTATGCCCCTCAGCACCTGCATCACAGTCCAGGCTGCTAGGGGTGTGTAGGAGGGAGGTAGTGGCTGGTCTGACCAGCCAGAGCCATAGGCTAAGCACACTGCTGGTGTGGTGGGAGGCAGGCACAGCAGGGCTGTGGCTTGCCCAGAGGGACACACAGGGCCTGCAGTGCCCTCAGGTTCTTGTATTGTGTGCCCTAGGGCAAAAAATGGCTGCTGGCTTTTATAGCCTGCAGTCAGGAGCTGCCAGTGAGGAAGACCAGCCCTGGAGTAGGAGACGCTCCCAGCCACTAGCCCTGGGGGTAGCCTTAGGCTGGCCCCCTCAAGGCTGGACAGACCCAGCAGCAAACTTGGTCACATCTTCACATGTGCCAGTGTGCATTAACTACTTAAAATTAAATTTGCTACCTACATTTGCAGGTAGCAAATTTAAACATGATTAAGGGAATTTACTGCACAATAAGTGCACATATTAATGTGTGCACTTATTGCGGAGTAAATTAGGCAACTGTGCAGTAATGTGACTCATGTAACTGCACCCACTGTGTCTATGGCTGAGGATAGTGTGCTGTTTTCCGGTTCAACTGGGCCATTGACAGAGTGATGGTCAGGGTGAGCAGGATATCTCCCAGGGAAGTCTGGAATCTCCCTGGGATCTATAGAGCAATCCCACTCAACAAATGAACCTAGGCAGCATTCCCTTCTGTACTAGAATTTGGGTTTTTTTCAATTTATTGTGTTACATATCATAATATTTTTTTATGTGCTGCTGGTCTTGCACAGCATTTTGTATTATACAAGTGTAACCTCAGTAAAAGGGGCCTCACAACAACTTGAGGAGAAGAGATAGTTCACATATTGGCATGCATTTTTATTTGCACCATTAAAATAAATATGCCAACCAAATAATTCATTTGAACTGATTATTTTCAATGGTCATATTTACTACTGATAATTAACTATGCAAGTACAGGAATATGTTCGTGTGTAATATTGGAAACTTTTCATATCAGGAAATTTTCATTCTAGTCTGTGAAAACATACTGTGCACTGTCTTTTTAAAATTGTCATGCTACATTATTTCTGTTTTCCTAGATAATTACAGTAGTTAACATAGCATCTGCATTTTCTTACAAGTCACATTTGTCATGCATTATTAAACTGATAAAGTAAAAATGAAACAGATGTAATAATTATTCCTGTATTTTGAAATTTGTGTAAAGATTAATTAGATACAAACTTAATCTTCTGTTCCATTCATTTGACCAAATTAAATGCACACAATGTCACAGTACACATCAGACATGAACATTTTTTTCTTCAGGAAACTAGAGCAAACACTAAATCATTGCTTTACTGAAATTTAGCTCATTATAGAATGGATAGATTTAGAGCTTTTCTTTATCTTCCTAACCTGTATCAGGAGTCTTAGTTGCAAAACCTGACTGCATCATTTACTACAGGTTCCATTCCCTAGAAAAGGGGGTTGTCCAGAAAGAAGCTGAGCTTTCAGGATAGAACCTGCACTGTTTTATGCAATACTTTCAATTATACCTGTTATCACATATGGCATAAATACACGTGTTTTGTTTTTTACTTCATTGTCAGCAAAACCTACTGTTGTATTTGTGCAATGTGTTTTAAGGACATTTTTAGGAAGGTTAGATATTTATTACACATGAACCTACTGGTGAAGGCTAAAGGTAGGGTGCACCAGTAAAAATTTTTTTGGGTGATACCGATAACCGATTATTAACCACCCATATTGGCTGATACTTATCCGATATGCAGCCTGGCAGCTTGGAGACCAGTGTTTGGCTGGTAAGTGTCTGGGGAAAAGGGGAATGGAGGTGGGGGGAGGCAGATCGAGGCCCCTACGGTGAGGGAGAGAGTGGGCCTGGGGCAGGGGCAGGCGCTGCCCAGCCAGGGCAGGATGGGGAGCAGGACAGACTCATGGCTGTTTTGTCCAGGGGGAGGGGGTTGTTTCTGGCTGCTGCATACACCCCTAGGGGGAGAATGGGGGGCATGTGCCCCCAGGATTTGTGTGTGGGGTGGGGGCAGGCTGCCCACTGTGGGCTCAGGGTCAGGGGCTGCACCAGGCTCTTCCTGGTAGCGGGGGCTAGGCCAGGGGTACGCTTGGGATGGGTGGAGGTAGGGCAGGTGGCAGCAGTGCTGGGAGGGGCTACAGTGAATTTTGGGGTGCCTGTATCCCCTCCTGAGCACCACCACTGCCTGCCCTGAGTGAAGCCCTGGCCCAGCCCCCCACCCCCCACACCAGGAGTAGGGTTGGCACAGCCCCTGGCCCTGAGTTTGCAGCGGGCAGCCCACCCTTGACCCATGCACAAATCTGGGGGGCACATGCCCTGTGGGTATGCGCAGTGACAGGGAGCTGCTCCCCTGTGCCCCCCGCGGCGCTGTCCTGTGCCCCACCCTGCCCAAGCCAGCCAGTCCCAACCCCAGCTGGACTTCTTCCCTCACTGTGGGGGACTCAGTTTTCCTCCTCCCTGTCCATGCTTCTTTTTGTCACAGACTTATTGGCCAGATCCTGGTCTCCAAGCCCAGCTGTGTGCATTCTGCAGCTGCGTGCATGCACACAATATTTATCGGTGATATTATTGGCTACATTGACCAAAAAGAGCCAATTGCCAATAAGGTCAATTTTCCTTTTATCAGTGCCAATCCAATATGGACCGATATATTGGTGCACCTCTAGCTAAAGGCTCAGAAATCTGCAAATGTTAGGTAAGTAAGAGATTAGGTATATAAAGTAGCACGCTAGTTTTCATATTTGGCTATTGATTATGCTACCTGCATAAAGAGCAATAAAAGTACTGATTGTTAATAATTAATAATGCAAGGTTTTAGCATGGATTAGGCTATATAAACGTGGGGATTCCCATATTTTTGACTGGCCCTGGTATTTTATCTGGGCTAGGTAAGTTGTAAGTTTTGTGCTTGGTTGCGTATTGTACTGGAGGTGGAGGACTGTGTAGTCAAGTTAGTAATAGTGCCAACAGCTGCTTGTGGTAGGCAGAAAGAGCAATCTTGCTGCTTTTTAACATCATCTTGAGTATACTCCAAGTGGGTGCTAGTTTGCAGTTGGTTTTCTGATTCTGAGTGTTCCTTGTCTACTCCTACTCGTCTGTTTTCACAATTTGCCTCAGTTCCAGGATAAGGCAGGTAGGACTCTACAGTTGCATCCACACATGCGTGGACATGTTTCCCCTCTTGACACGCCTTGTGCTGCTGCTCGTTGTCCCTGGGAAACACCCATGCCATGAGCCCTCTGGCACACGGCTGGTTATCCTGGGTGGGGTAGTGGAGGCTGTGGCCAGCACTGGGCTGGCCCCAGCAGCCTTATCTGCAGATCTGGGACTGCAGCAGCAGCATCAATCCTGTCATGTGGAGCTTGATCAGCAGCCACAGTGTGGTTCTGGTTTTGAGTGGCTCACGCCGCTCCCATGTTCTCCGCTCCACCTTTTTTTTTAAATGGGTTTTTTGACCCCTGGATAACCAGGGGTCAACCCGCCCCCTTCCCTTGTCTTGTGCTGCTCCTTTGCATTGCACAGAACAACTGAATGTGCAGTATGAGGTGCCACACATGCATATCGCACGGCTGCACTTGTCTGGATGGGGTCTGTGAAGGTCCCACCCACGTGAGCCAAATCCATACAGAATGCAAATGAGAATGTCTCCTTGTCGTCTCTGCTCTACAAATTGATACATTTGAGCTCCAAGACTATAGCATATCGAACAGGAATCTCCCAACCAGAACGAGAACTCTAATAGATATGTATGGAAAATCACATGAGTGTACCTACTGAACATGCATATGTAAGTGAGGCAGTTACGGTACAAGACGGAGTGGTTATTTGCATGTTCAATTTTTGAGTCTGTACATGTAATGACATCAAATGAATGCAAGCAAAGTGTTCAGCTGTGTGCCTATATTGTCAGGCCCAGTATATAGAATTGATAGTGTAGATTTATCTTCCAGAAAAAAGGTTGCTCCTGAAATTTTTCCCCTCTTCTCCTAGCTCTCCAATAGCATTACATCCAAAATTTAAAAAAAATAAAAAATCACATACCCTGAAAAAATTAAGATTCAAAGGACAGGATCCAGAATATCACCACTGACTTTTAAATTCTGTAAGGCACTGGGATAACAAGATGATAATTTAGGATACATATTTAATCATACAGAATAAGAAGCGGAGACCCCTTTGTTACTGCTGCTTGTTCATGTTTGTGAAAAATTGATACGTTTAATTGTACTGATGACCATAAGCTTTCAATGGGCACTTCAGCCTGCCTGGAGTTTTGGGACAAAACTAATCTGCCAGTCATTGACGGCAGGAGATTTCCCACCTTTTTAAAATTTACCCATCTTTTTAGCCAGAGAGAGGCAGGCTTAACCCAATGCCCTCAATGTTAGGGTTTTTTTGAGGAAAATTATTGTACTTTATTTCATGTATATATACCAACAATTTTGCTTGCTCCTGAGACTGAAGCTAACAAGGACTTTGTCTGAAATATCTTTAATAGAGTTATTTATAGAGGCTCGTCTTCAGAGTGTTTCTCCCAAGAATGTTTCTTTTGGGTATATAAAGTCTAAGCAAAACAATTAAGTTTCTGTAGCATACTATTCTCAACATACTAAAAGATAAGGAATTTTCAGTTTCCCCAACACTGAATTCTTCCTGAAGATACAGTTTAATTCTGCTCCTTATAGCAATAACTAGGTGAAGCCAGTTCTGAAGATAACTTCGTATTTTCTATTTCTTAAAGTAGGCCCCCTGATGGGTATTATTTCCAACCAAAACCCATTTTTTAAAAATGTATTTCTAATTATCATTTTATTTTTAATTCAGACCAATAGTCTGTCATACATCAGTTCCTAACATAAATTCAAGATATTGTTCTACTGAAGATAAATATCCAAGTCTAATCTCCCACCTTCTACTATATTACTTTTAATGATGTTTTATTCTATGTCATTTTGATGCATTGCATAACTAGCCATCAATAGAAATACTTCAAAATTAATAATTCTTAATGAAAAAAGTCTCTTTAGAGATCCAATTTATCATGATTAATTCTTAATGACCAACTAATGTTGAGTAAGATCTAGAAAATCAATGTACAATACATTGCTGTTAAGCATTACTCTAAAATGTTTTGTTTCCTCATTTTGCTAGAAGCTGCTTCCACTAACTTGTTTTTTCAATGTAATGTGGTGTAGGACCTTAGAGATACCTAGAGAGGAGCAGTTGAACAGTAGAAATTAGGGGTAAAGCGACATTACAGGGTAGTGATGCTTAAACAAATATCTCAATCGCTACCTGACATAACTATGCCAGCAGTGCCTCAGTATTGACTTAGTTTCTTCCATTTAGGATGGTGGTGCAGCTATGCCAGCAGAACTCCTCTTGGCATATGCTGCATGTCCACTAGGAGCCACTCTGACAGCATAGCTATAATGGCATAAGCATAGTGGTGGAGACTCCATTGTGTAGACAAGTTCCAACAACAAGTGACTAGAATAGATGAGAGTAGGTGATGCTGAACTTGTTCATTAAGGCTAGGGACATAAACCAGTAAAGTGATCAGAAACCATATATGTAACATGACTGAAGTTTAGTGTGCATAAATTGCTTTCAAAGTGGCCAAAATTGGTTTAAGGTAAACCTGGATGGATCAGACTTCACTGATTTAGATTAAATTGATTTATTGAACTTCTGGCCCAGATTCCCTCCAGATTCAAGTTAACTCACAGTCCTCCAGCATCCCATGATGCTTTGCACCTCCTCTGCAAACCCTACTTCACAGGGTGGTTGGGCTAGTCTTGGCCCAACCTGTCTGTTCCAGCTGAGCAGAGAGCCGGTGTGTAGCACCCTCCTTGGCTTCTGGCCTGGGTCACTGCAGGCATGTGGCTACGTTTCTGGAATAAAAAATGAATGTCTGTTTACTTGCTTATCAGTTTGGTGTATACAGGTAAGACTAACCTGTGAAGATTGAATTGATTCAGCCTTGGGCTTTTTGATGGTCTGTATTTAGCCAAAATGAAGTAGCATGTAGAAGATGAGAAACAAGAAAATATAATGAAAACAGAGAAATAAAAAGTTGATGATTCCTTTTCCTCCCCTCCCATCCTTCAGCTGAGTGGGTCCTAGCCCCAAGTTTAATATCCACGTTAAGATGCTGTGGAGAGGTAGGCATTTTGTGAAAGATGACACAATATTATCTAGAGTTATGGAAAGCACAGGTGGTGCAATACACACAATGCACAGTCCACTCCTTTTCCTGTCTTGCCAGCTTTGTTAGCCAAAGCAAAATATAACACCAGTACTAAGTACTGGTCTTGGGGAAAGCCAGCCTTCCTTAAGCCAGTAATTCACACCATCTGACCTACCAGGTCCTGGGGAAGATGATCATTTCACTTTGTTCCTTTTTTGTGCATCCAAAGGCCAAGTCCACTGTGGTCCTGAACTGCTTAAAATTTTGCCACCATCACTTCCTGAACTGAATATTAGGAAAGTTTTATTTGCCCGTCAAATCTTTCTAGCTTAAAAATGTTAGCGTGCAAAACCAATCTCTAATTAGTACTGAAAAAAGAAATCTTAGAAAAAGAGTAAGCAGCTTTCTTATTAACCACTCTGAATACTAATGTAGGCATTGATGGTTCATTTATCAGAAGAGGAAAAGATGTTTTTTGGATTTTTTTCTTGTGTGCAAATCTCTGCTGTGCTTGTTTTAAAAAATCAATCAGTCCTATCTTCGTATTTGAAGTACCAAGCTGCTCTTGATAAACACTACTGTAACAGCAAGCGAGATAAAAGTTAGGTCACTGTTTTGAACTGTTAATGAACTACTTTGGTTGGCTAATATTTACTACCCTCAGGCCTTATTTAAACAAGCACTTCCATGTGGGTTGGTAACATGCTGCATATATGGTTGTAATAGCATGCTCAATCCAGCGGTATTTTGTGACTGTTGTAGTTCCAGTCTTCTGAATTTCAGTGCGTTTATTAAGGTCGTATTTCTATAAGTAATAATGAGAATCTGTTTTATTTGTGTTAAATTAGCCATGACCAGTTTTTAGAGGATTGATTATGAAGAAAAAAAAAAATTTGAGCAGAAAAGCATTGCTATAGGACATAGAAGTTCATGGTGGGTGAGTTCTGCAGTGAATTTTTACTTTCTGTAATAGATTCATGGAATAGGAAAGTATATTATGGTGTAAAGAAAACTGATTCAAGAATAGAGGACGATGTGTATTCCAAAATGGCGAGTTTTCATGTTGGAATAGGTTTATAAGAAGTAGAGTGCCACAGAGATTACTTTATGGAACCTCTGATTTATTTTGAGTATCAAATAAATGTCATAGAATTACATACTGTTTGCGATATTTCACAAACAGTAAAAGAGAGGCTAAATTTGTCAATAAATTATTCATGACAAATTAGTTATTTGGCTGTTGTTGGTGAATAGTAACATTTCAGTGTTGGCTAGTGTCCTTTTTTCAAAAAGCCAATATACATGTAGAAATTTGGAATAGACATTGTCAAGAACTACACACATATACAAGTAAATAGAGACCGTTTAACACTTCCTGGCCTTTGATAGATTTCTGCAGTGGCCTGTGGCAGAAGGTGGAGGGGGATGCAGTCGGAAAAAACCTCCTGGACGACTGAAGGAAAACTCTTTAGTTGCAGGCACTGTATAGGACAGCTGTAGACTGTGCTGTGCTGCTACCTTACAAGGTCTGAAAGAGGAAGTAGGCAGGTACAAGGATGCAGCAGACCTGTAGAGTTGTGGCAATTTTGGGTGACCTATATGACTTTTTGCTATTTAACTGTGAGGAGATACTTAAAATGTTAAGTTACATTGAGGGCTGAGACTGACCAAAAATCAAGGAGTCAGTGTGGTAAACCTCAGAAGGTCAGACATGTCAGGCCATACAGTTTAACTCCTTGCCTTAAACTATATATTGTTCATCTGTAGTCACATGAAGACGACCTCCATTGCAAACGTAAAAGTTAAACAAAGTGCCTTCTTTGTTACTAGCATTAAGCAAATGCTTATTTAGACTAATTGACCCCGTATGGTGTGGCTCATCAGATCAGTGATTCATTCCACTGGGCTCCACCATTGCCAACAAAGTCTCACCTCTTGCAGTGGGGGGTGGAGATCATGGAATGATGTGGCACTTCTCACCCCATTCTTCCTCGGTGACCATCTTCCTCACAATCCAGTCTAAATTTTAGACAAGCACGTGGCGGGATGGCATAGTCAGGCATGATATTGCCTGGATCAGGGGGTTGAACTAGATAACTAATGAGGTCCTTTCCAGCCTTGCTTTTCTATGAGCCCGAAACAAACAGCACGCTAGTACAATATATTTATTTCAGTATTTTAATGCTTCTAAATATGGGGGCACAGCTAATGTATTGTGCTTGTGTGGTGTCAGATGTAGAGTGAGTAACTGAATTGTAGAAAGCTGAGCAGGGAACATATGGAGCTTTTGGCATTGGCAGATCTCATGGAGATGCTTTTAGTTTTGGTCCAAGACCCGTCAACCTTATCTAACTGTGTAGCTCCCAAAACCTTTTATCTGGATGTTCAGTGGTGAAACTACTGTGAACTTCCAACCCCAAGCAGGCAGGCAGGGAATGGAGAAGAGCCTTGTTTTTTCTCTTACTGTAGTATCATTTCCACTAATTCTTGGGGTGATGCACCTATCTACTGCCACCTCTTAACTGTCACTAAAAGAAAAGTGGTAATTTATCTCTAAGACTCTAGTCACAAGCTGAAAGTTAAAGGCATGCTTAAGTACTTTGCTGGATTTGGGCCAGACTGTTTAACACATTGCAGGATCAAGTTGTACAATGAATGCGGACCTTTAATTTATATCAATGTACATGTTTATGTAGATAAATTAAACATTTTTATGTTTTGGCTTTTGTTGCACTTTCTTATGTTGCTAAAATATTGTCTGTATGTGTGGTTTAAAGTTGTATGCATCTTAGAATCTTTTTTCAAAATCAGATTTCTTGTTACATGTTTAGGGAATAAAATACTTGTGCTTATACTTTTATTGGTTCATGACTGTTAAAATCCAAGAGCTGCCTATCCTGGGAGATAGAAAGGCACTAATTTTTGGCATGAATCCTTACCTTTTTCAGTAAATCATTTAAGGCCAGATGGCATCTTAAACCTTCAGTCCAATGTACAGCAGTCAGTTGAATTTCTCTTGCTTCTAGGATAGAAGTAGTAGGTATCACCTGCTGTCTCCTATACCTACATTCAAGATTCAGGTAAACCCTGCATAGCCACACAGTAGGATAACAGGTTTGCATGGCTGCATATGTGCATGATGGATTAACTATGCATATGCTCCACAGTTAACATGTACAATTGGATAAGTACCTTATATGTTATCTTTTGATTGAATAAATATGGGAAAATATCTATTTAGATATTTTTGCAAAGTGCGTATAGGTTTTCTTAATTTTTGTCAGTGTCAAAACTGTTTTTGTAAAAGTACTGTAATAATGAAAAAATAAACAGAAATTTATTTCATAGATTTCATAGATTTCATAGACATCAGGGCTGGAAGGGACCTCGAGAGATCGAGTCCAGCCCCCTGCCCAAAGGGTAGGAAGTCAGCTGGGGTCATAGGATCCCAGCAAGATAAGCATCCAATTTACTCTTGAAGGTGCTCAATGTAGGTGCTTGAACCACCTCTGCTGGCAGACTGTTCCAGAACTTGGGGTCTCGGACAGTAAAGAAATTCTTCCTTATGTCCAGCCTGAAACGGTCTTGCAGGAGTTTGTGACCGTCCGACCTCGTCATCCCTTGGGGCGCTCTGGTGAACAAAGGTTCCCCCAGATCCTGGTGGTCACCCCTGATAAACTTATAGGTGGCCATCAGATCACCCCTGAGCCTGCGCTTTTCCAGGCTAAAGAGTCCTATGGCTCTCAACCTGTCATCATAAGAACAGTTTTCCTGACCTCTGATCATGCGCGTGCCTCTCCTCTGGACTCTCTCAAGCTTCTCCACATCCTTTTTGAATTGTGGAGCCCAAAACTGGATGCAGTACTCCAGCTGCGGCCTCACCAAGGCCAAGTACAAGGGGAGAATGACGTCCCGGGATTTGCTCGAGAAGCATCTATGGATGCAAGCCAGCGTTTTGGTCGCTTTATTAGCCGCAGCATCGCAGTGGAGGCTCATGTTCATCTTGTGGTCAATGATGACGCCCAAGTCTCTTTCTTCTGTAGTGCTATCCAGCGTAGCATTGCCGAGCCTATAAGGGTGCTGCAGGTTTTTCCTCCCAAGGTGGAGAACCTTGCATTTTTTGGTGTTAAACACCATGAGGTTCTTGTCCGCCCATTTGCTGAGCTTGTCCAGGTCAGCCTGGATCACCCGCCTATCTTCTGGCGTGGATGCTTTGCCCCAAAGTTTGGTGTCATTGGCAAACTTGGCCAGTCCACTCCTGACTCCAATTCCACATCATTAATGAAGATGTTGAACAGGATGGGTCCCAGGACAGAGCCTTGAGGGACCCCACTGGTCACAGGGCACCACGATGAGTGACTGCCATCAATTACAACCCTCTGGGATCTACCACAGAGCCTATTTCCCAGCCAGCGGATCGTGGTGGAGCCAAGGCCACAACTGGGCAGTTTGGCCAAGAGGTGATCATGGGATACCAGATCAAAAGCTTTTTTGAACTCAAGATATATGACAACAATCTCTTCTCCCTCGTCCAGGTGATAGGTCACCTGGTCATAGAAGGAAATGAGATTGGTCAAACAAGACCTACCCGCAACAAACCCGTGCTGGGTATCCCTTAGGATGTTAGCTTGGGCCAGTCCCTCAAGGATGGCCTCCTTAATAAACTTTTCTAAGATCTTCCAGGATAGAAGTCAGGCTAATGGGCCTGTAGTTAGCCGGATCCACTCTCCTCCCTTTCTCGAAGATCGGCACCACATTGGCCTTCTTCCAGTCTTCGGGCACTACACCAGAGTGCCAGGAGTTTTCAAAGATCCATGCCAGGGGCTGGGCTATGACGCTCGCCAGCTCCTTGAGTACCCTGGGGTGCAGATTGTCAGGGCCGGCTGACTTGAAGGTATCCAGCTTCTCAAGGTGTTCCTTCACGAGGTCAGCATTTATGGAGGGTAGGGGATCCCCAACACCCGGATCTCCCTGTCCCATAGCAGGCATGGGCATCCCGTGGGACTGATGAAAGACTGACACAAAGTACCTATTTAATAGGTTGGCTTTTTCCTGGGCGTCAGTTGTCAGTTGCCCCATCTGGTTTAGCAGGCGTCCAACGTTGCCCTTGCTTTTCCTCCGGCTCCCCACATATCTGAAAAAGGACTTTTTGTTGTCCTTGATGCTTGAAGCTAGTTGAAGTTCAGTTGCAGCCTTGGCTTTCCTGGTTTGCTCCCTGCAGGACCGGACCAGAGCAGAATAATCCTCCTTGGAGGTGAATCCCGTCCCCCATCCTTTGTAGGCTTTCCTTTTTAGCCGCAGGAGGTCCGCTAGGTCCCTGGAGAGCCAGGAGGGCTGCTGTGCCTTCTTGCTGCCTTTCCTCCGTGTTGGAATAGATTTGGCTTGTGCATTGGGATCGCTTCCTTGAGGAGCAACCACTCTTCTCGAACTCCCATCTCCCTGGGGTCATGGTCCCTAAGGGCCTGACGGACAAGCCTCTTGAGCTTGTCAAAGTCGGCTTTTCTGAAGTCAAGGACTTCTGTGTTGCTGACTGACTTGCCAGCTTTACGGCGGATGGTGAAGGTGATCAGCTCGTGGTTGCTGTCACCCAGCTTCCCATCGATCACTAGGTCGCCGATTAGGTCGTCCCCCGTAGCCAGTACCAGGTCGAGCAGCACTTTGCCTCTCATTGGCCCATAGACTTCTTGAGTCAGGTAGAGGTCATCTACGCACGAGAGAAAGCTTTGCGACCGCTCGGATTTTGCTGAGTGGTATTCCCACGAGATGTCCGGGTAATTGAAGTCCCCCATGACAACCAAGGTCCTGGAGTAAGCGGCCTCAGTCAGTTCCCGGGCGAACTCCTGGTCAAGCTCAGGACTTTGAGTGGGAGGTCTGTAGTAGACTCCCGCCGTTGTGTCCCCTGTGCCGTATTCCCCACGAATTTTTACCCAGAGGGTCTCTAGCTGTCCATGCCGGTCGCCAACATCAGCTTGCAGGGACATGTAGCTTTTAAGATTTGGCTATTTTATTTCAATGACCATTTTCTATAATTTGATTGAATAAGTATAGTTTTCATGGTGCTTGTTTTCATTTTTAGCCACTTACTACTGTATAACAAGGAATTCTTGTATGCTCCAAGTAAAACTTATTTGCCAAAATATCTTAATATCTGTTCCAATAAATCAGGAGCATATTATTGTTAACTTAAGCTATTACTTCATAGAATCGTTGCTGAGTCTAATAACAAATAAAACCTAAAGATCTGACATATAAGTCAGGAATAGTTTAAAGGTCTTTAATAGCTGTCGTAAAGCACATAATAAAATGTATAAGGAATAGAATACTGTAAAACCAGACATAAACTTTGAAGGTGTCTCTTGTATGTGAAGTGCAAAAGGTGCTGTTTATGAGAAAATGTAGCTATTTGGCACAAATGATGATAAAGTAACACGTAAACCCACATTATGTAACCTTATATAGAAATATAGTGTTCTTTTAATTATAAAATTTTGTAACACAAAATTCAGGGTATCCTAATCTTTTGACTATGGCTAAGGACAGCAAGATGGTATGGGGAATTGTGTGTATATGTGTGTACATGTATGTGCATTTCAGCAAAAATAGCAATGCTGGCACAGCTCCAGGTATAAATTAAAGCTGACCCAAGACTGCTGTGGGTTTTACTGGCTGCCAGTGGCTCCAAGGTTGTATAAGAGTTAAAGGAAGACATGCCATTAGAATTTTTCCCAAGCTATACTTCAAATGTTAGCTTCAGGAAGAAGGAGTGGTATGGGAGCCATTATGCTGTCTTTGAACTACAGAAAGATTTCCCTACATTTGGTTGATTCTCCTGGGACTTGCCTTGCTGCTAGTGCTATGTTATAAAGCAGTTCTAATGCCAGGGAAAAGTCTGGTTCCAGATCATAACAGAATTTTTATTTTATTATAATGTTTCAAAACTTACCAAATTAGGAAGAGAAAGAGAGACTTTTGGGCTGGGGACAGACATTGAAAAAGCCTGAGCCTGAATTGATTCAGTCTTTGAAGGTTAGCCTAACCTGGCTGGGCTGAACCAGTTTGCAACTGCACAGACATTCTCCCTGGACTGAGGAAATTCAGGAACATGCCTGCAGTGACTCAGGCTAGAAGCTCACGGGGGCGGGGGTGCTAGAGCAGCCTTCCCTTCCCTTGTAAAGAGCTGAGTGGAGGGGGTCATGGCCAGGTCCTGACAGGACGCTCTGATTCGGGATGGGTGTAAACCCCTGCCCTGATCTGCACCATCCCAGGCTTTTCCCTGCTGGCTGCTCAAGGGGTGGGACTGTTTCCAGTACTCTGCTAGCACTCTGAGGCAAGGGGGTGTGTGCAGTGTACACGTCTGTTGATGATATGGAGCTGCGAGAGAAGGATAGGGGTTGTGGAATCCCTGCTTCATCAGGAAGCATTGGGGGGGGAGGGCAGGGCAGGGGGAAGCCAGGCAGACCCTGTTATACTTTCGGTCTCTGCTGGAGCTCCAGCCAGGGAGCAGAGCGGAGGGGCCAGAGAGCCCTGCCTAGAGAGCATGCTGGGATGCTGGGAGAGTCTGGTTTAACTTAAACCAGGAAGGGGTCTGGGACAGACATTGCATAAACCAGTTAAGTCTGATACTATATTCAACCAGATTTACCTCAAACTGGTTTATGTGCACTGAACATCTGTTCTGTTACGGGTTTAAGCCAATTTCCGATCACTTAAACTAGTTTATGTGTAATGTCTGTCCCTAGCCCTAATAGGCTAAAAAGTTAATTAGCATGAGTGTTACAGACACTACATCAACATAAAGAAGCCTCCTGTACCATTTGTCTTTGTGTTGAATAGGAGAAAAATGTGGTCTTTGGAAACGATTGAAATTTGTGCTGCAATAAGAAGCTGTCATATGCTTAAATCTAGGTCTCTGAAACCAACTGCTTTAGTCCTGTTGTGCTTGTTTGTGGCTCTGCTATGAACCCAGAGAACGGGAAAACATTTTGTTGGACTGCCTTGAGAACAAACCAGAAAGTAAATTGCTGCTGTTTCAATCGCATGCGCCCTTCTACATTCACCCGTTCTCGTAGAGGAAGGGATCTGGCCAGATCCACGTCTAGTACAGCATCCTTTCCACAGCTGTGCTAGCCAGCAGATCCAAGGATTGGAGCCTGAGTTCTAGCCACACTGCTCCATGCCCCGTCCTCTGTATCTAGCTGTGTGCGACAAGGAAGAGGTGGTAGCATTCCTGTGAATTTTGCTTTTTTCCCCTGTACTGCTTGATATTTGTGGCCAGTATTCAGGATCAAACAAGTCACCTCATGCAGCCATACAAGATGGGCCAAAATCTGCCCTTGTTTGTTTGTAGAATTTTCTGCTTTACCGTCTGTATGTTGGGTATAAATCAAATGTATAAGCTTACCTGGTCTATGCTGTATACTAGCATCACTCCTGTTTCACAAGGAATTAATATTTTCTATAGACGGACTTTTTTTCAAACTATCCATTTATTAAGGTCTTTTCCGAAGTTGAGGGAACATAAGGGAATTGGTCACAAAAACTAACCTGGAAATTGTATGCGTGGATAGGTTAGGCCTTTTATACTACATGGCAGTAATGAAGTTGAGGGAGATGATTGGTTTTGTTTTTGTGAAGTGTACCTCAGCATTCACAAGTGTGGTAAATGCATTGAGGGACATATTAAACAGAGAAAATAATGAATATTTTAGCACTCTGTCCCAGACTGCCATCAGATTTGAACTCCTTTGGTCTACTGAAATTGTTTTGGTTGGATTTGGATATCATATGCTTGGGACTATGAAGAGCTCTTGCATATTTTTTCCACCTCTATCTCTGCATTCACAAATTGGACCCACAAAGGATTTTGAGATTTGTTTTTTTTCACTGGGTGAAAAAAAATACAGCTTTGCTAGTTAGCCAACTTTTAATATCCTAGTGAAGAGAAGGCAAGTAGTATTCTTCCTACGGATTAGCAAATTGAAATAAAGTCTATGAGGGAGCACAGTCTTTAAGTTGGCATGCTAATTTATTTGAAAACTTCAAGCTGCTTTGTCTTCACAAAGAGCTTGCATTAACTCCAGTTAAGAATAGCATTTTTTTTTTTTTTTTTGGCCTGGACATGACCAGAGAGCTCTATCAAAATTTCATATCTGCTGTATTTGTGCTCTGATCAATGCTTATAAAGTAAAATGGATTAAGTCTTATCAGTACCTGGATGGGAAGCTTGCGAAGATAATGAAGTAGCCCAGAGAATGGTGCTGGTGTTTTGGTGATTTAGCAGAGACAGTGAGCTTGCTTTTTGGTCAAGAGAAACCTTAAAACAGAGTGTGTAACTACTTGTGATGAATTTAAAAAAAGCAATTGCAGTGGTGTCACTTATGGCATACTGGCTAAATTCTGACATTAGTAACTATATTTGATACGCCTAGATTATTCATTGTAGTTTCAGTTGAAAAAATGTTGCTCTGGGTGTTGTAAATACCACTTTCTGAGGTTTATGGGTACGTGGGAAATATTTAGACACTTCCAGTAAGTGTGTGTGGATGGATGGATACAAATAATGTTCCTAGAGCAGGAGCAGCTGCCCCATGTTGTTCCCCAGAGGGCTATCTCTGTAAAGAGTTTCGGGATCGATCTAAAAAACAAAAAAGTAGACATTGTTTATAAATGCAAGATGCATCTTTAAATGACATCTTGGCAGGCCTTGTTAGGATGTGGATTTCTGCTGGCAAGGGCCCAAAGACTGTGTTCACGTTAAATCTAATGTATTGTCTGCTCTACAGTTTTAACTCTGAAACAGATTTTTCCCTCTTTTAACTAGTATACGTATTTAAAAACTCTTTCCTATCAGGAAAGTTCTTGGTTGGACTGCCTCCTGAATCTACTTTGGCTTTACTTGCAATCTACGTATTGTTTACATTTGTTACTAAAAGTTATAAGTTTTCTTGTAGAAAAGTGGCATTTCCAAAATGATATATTCTAATTGCAGTCTTTGAGAGCAAAGCATTGTGCTTTAAACACTGTATTTAGTAAAAGGTATATGTTTTATCTTTTGAACCACAACAGCAAAAATCTTTAATTACAAATGGATTATCAGTGTGCCGTCCCAAGGAGATTGTAGAGCAGCAGCTGCAATGGATTAAATTTTATGTATTCTTGAGCACTTAAGTCATAAATGTAGCTCTGGCACAGTCTCCAGTAGCAATTAGCTGTTTATCACTGTAGTATTAGAAAAGCAAAATCGTAATAGTATAATACACTAATTGCTTCATTTAGTAGTCAAACTCAAGCTTGTTTGTTTTTTAATGCTGCTTGGGGATTTGTTGTTGTGTACGTAGGCTCTGTTGTGGATGTTACACCTGTAGATGAAATTTATTTCATGCTGTTTCAAACAGGTCTGGCTTTATGTTTTGCTGAGAGAAGGGACTTTTTTATTATCAGAATAAAGAAAAAGATTTATTCTGTGTGGAATAAACTGGAAAATAAGTTTGCTAGTTTTGTGCCAGACTTTAACAGTATTTTATTTGCTTTCCATCCAGAGTCCTAAAATACAAAAGGCATCCACAGTGTGTATCGTGAATGAGCTGTACGCTTCTTTCCTCACTGAAAAGAGCCAAAAATATTTGTAACTTTTAATGAGATGAAATCCAAGCTATGATCTTATTGGGAAAGAAATATTGTTTGGTAGTGGAGGAAAGAGGTATATGACTAGCTATGAGTTCTAGCCTTGTTCTGCTCTTGAGTGCCCCAAAACAATTCTGGCAGAAGTTAATGTGTGTATGTATGTGTAGACATCTGGCTGCTTTATTTAAATTTCTGATTAAAATTGAAAGTTAAACTTCCAAGTTAATTGCGTCTTTGGCAACTAACCATCCTGAAATGGCCCTTGGAAAAAACAGTGTGAGCAAAATCTCTCATCTTCCAACTGCACTTTTTTGTGGCTGCCTATCTTCATGAAATCACTTCCATGCTTCCGTTGCACAAAAATGTGGCCAATACAGCACTTCTTTATGTGGTGCTTTCTATGCTACCTTTTAGCTCCCATCCCATCCACAAAGTTGGAACGTGGCCAAGAAGAAGAGGGAGGGCAACTGCAGCATACTGCTCTACTTCCCCATGCGACTCGGGAGTAACTGAGCAGAGGAGAGGCATAGATTTCGGGAAGGTAGAAAACATATGTCTTTTGAAAAGAAGCCATATTTTCTGAGACTGATTGTGAGAAAGTAATTGTTAAATATAGTAGCATTCAAGGCGATATAAAAAAAGAAATGGCTTCCATTAAAATACTCTTAAAGAGAGGAAGTACTATTTGACATATTATTTCTTCATATGAAAAGAATATCTAAAGTCTGGGCTTAAATACTGAAGTATTAAGAACCTCAAAAATATCTATGATAGATGATGGAGAAAAATGAAAACTTTTTTCTCTTGCATAGAGATATAATTGGGACAAAACAGTATAAGATTGATTAATACAGTGTAATTCTGATTATAGCACGTTGTTTTGCCATCTCTCTGTGTCATAAAAGACACAGAGAGATGGCAAACATTTGAATTTTTAAATTTGGATGTGTGAATTTGAAAGTAGTTGTGAAATTTAGTGAAAATTCTGAGTAGTGGTTGGAATGTTTACCACATACGTGTCCATAAGAATTAGAAATGTTTAGAAGGAACTTGCAAAATGACCATTGCATCAACTGTATTAAAAATAAATTAAGTATGGTGGCCTCCAGTGATCATCTGACTTTCAGCTTCAAAAGTAATTTTTGTATACTTAGGTTGTCTGGTCACATTCTTCTGAGTTAAGTACAGACAGTCAAACAGTCTGAATCGATTCAGTCTTTGCAGGTTAGTCTAAACTGCGTAGATTGAATCAATAAGAAAGTGAACAGACAAAACATTCACTTTTCGTTCTAGAAATGTAGCCACATGCCTGCAGTGGCCTGGGCCAAGACCCCAGGGGTTGCTAGACAGCTGGGGCAGACAGCTTGGGCAAGGCTAGCCTACCCACTCTGCAAGGTGGGAGCTTGTGGGGAAGGTGCAATCCTTGGGTGCTGGGGGACTGTGAGTTTAACTTGAATCCGGAAGGGATCTGGGACAAGTTCAATAAATTGATTTAACCAAAATCAGTTAAATCTGATGCTATATCCATCCAGGAGGTCACAACTAGTCCAACCCCCTGTTCAAAGCAGGACCATCCCCAACTAGATCATCCCAGCAAGACAAAGCCTTGGTTGAATCTTAGAAACCTCCAAGGATGGAGGTTACACAACCGCTCTGGGTAACCTGTACCAGTCCTTTACTACACTCTTTGCAAGAAACTTTTTCCTAATATCTAACCTAAACTTCCCTTGCTGCAACTTGAGACCATTGCTCCTTTTTCTGTCACCTGCTACCATTGACAACAGTTTAGCTTCATCCTCTTTGTTACCTCCAGTCAGGAAGGCTGTTGTTAAATTCCCTCTCTATTTTCTCTTTTCCAGACTAAATAAGCCTCGTTTTCTCAGCCTCTCCTCATAAGTAACGTGCCCCAGCTCCCTAAACATTTTTGTTGCCCTCCACCTTCTTTTAATAACTGTTGTTTCTGGGTTCTAATGCCGAATTTTCTTGCAGACTCCCTGATGAATGGATTTTGATATTAAAGATGACATTTTTAGAGCACCCTACAGAAAGGATCAGACGTCACAAAATTCAGTAACAGTCATTGCTTTCTTTTCAACAGGGCTGTGAGAGGAAGTAGTGATAGCATAGCACCACTGCCTCCGCTTTTATACAGTAGTCTGTGGATTAGAGTGAAGACCCAGGTGTGCCACATATTAACTTCTTTGCTTTCCCCGAGCATTGCACTGATCCCCTTACCATGCCCAATCTACTACTCTGCTTTCTGTTCCCTGCCCAATCTGAGACTATGCTGCCTGCCCCCTCCCCAGTCTACCACGTTATACTTAGAGGCTACTTGTACCACCCATGCTCCTGGTTGGCTATTCCTGCTTTAAGGCGTTACAGATGGCTGTCCCCTCTAAATGACTGGGTAATGGAGCTCCTTTACCTCTTTCATACATATCCTTCAAGAGAAGTAGACTTCATGTATATGTATTATAGAAGACTATGAGTACATGAGGTTACATGCTGAGTCTATGGCAAATGTAACTGTTCCTAAATCTCGTAAAGACTATATTATCTGTAACAGTTGCCTGGATATGCATGACACTTTGCAGGCAGAGAAAAATTGGTGCTCCCTGCCCTGAGTTTAACAGCTAAATTATTCTTGATATAGGAGGGATAAACAAAAGGTGGAAGCAGCATTGACAGCAGTGAAAACCCCCCTATTATTTGTCCATTTTATTAATAGTTTATGGGTTTTTGTAGTAATGTTTATATTAAATTTATATAATTGTAGAATTTTGCTATGTTTAAATATTCAGGCACTGCAGTTGTGTAAGAAAAAAATTATGATGTATAAAACCAAAATATATTAAATCTTTTACCAAGCAAATAGTCACTTGGTTAACTCCCTGCATTTCACGTGAAGTAATCTGCACTTCACAGAGTAGTTCTGATCAGGAATTTAAAGCTCAGCAAAAGTATTTTTCTAGCACAATGCTCTGTTCAATGTTCAGTAGTCATTGAGAAGGCTAGAAGAGATAAGAGGAAAGGCTATTTGTAACGTGTTTTTTTTTTTATCCTGTACTTTATTGAAAAGACCTGCCAGTTTGACAAATAACATGAGCAAGCTAGGAATTATTATATCTCCAGCCTGCAAGGGTTTCTTATCTTAAAACCAGCTTTTAATATGTTTTTATGGTTTTCTTTCAGTATTAAATCCTACCTTTTGTTAAAAGTATATAAATACAAAAATCATTCAGAGTTTTTTTTTCTAGATCAAGTGAAAATATACTGTGTGTTTTATTTTAAATGTTTTTCTTCTGTCACCAAATACATACATCTTCCATATGCTTAAACAAGCTGCTCCTGCTCACATGCACTGAATTATAGCAAAAGGAACTTGAATTTACAGTATAATGGAAAGATATTGCTAGGATGCTGTAACGATAAAATATGTGTGCCTTGTATAGTTTAAATGGCAAAATGTTCCTGAAATAGAAACTGAATTCATAATTGTTCATCAATTTTATTTTCCAGTAAATAAGGTAACTCTGTCTGAAGCTCTTGTGTAATTCAGATTCAACCAGCCCATTTAGTGCATCTGTTGCACTGTGATGTAGGATATGTATATCTTTGTACTTGATATCATGCTCACCTTGATCTAGCACTTGTGATGAGAAGTAATTGCTGCGCTAATTTTGTGATCTACTTTGCTGAAGTTGTTATTTCAAGAACAGGTACTGGATGGCATCTCTCTAGAATACTTTGGTTTTTCACCTCTCTAGCTGGGTAGTGAAAGGTGTGCAGAACATTAATGAGATACATTAATAAACTAAAGATGATTATGGGGAAAGAGAAATTTGGGGATGTACTGAGCCATACTTGATGCTGAGCAAAAACTTGTTTTATTTCTTTCTGTTCAGGATGGTAGACTGATTCTGAGTCACTGCCAGATGTTGCAGTTACTGGCATTTAGATGTCTGTATGTTAGATACTGCATTTACTTTGGCAATAATAGAATATGCTTTCAATACCTACCCCTGTTTCAGAAAGAGAGACTGATTGATTTATCTGTCATAGACATGCTGACTCACTGTTGATTCTTGTGTGCCTCAGTAAAAAACTTGACCTCCTTTTAACAGTTCCCCTATCCTCTTTTTATGGGCTTCCTTTGCCTAAAGACAGGTTTCCTGGATGCTGCGGTCTCTGGTTATAATTGCCTTTGTTTAGGGTCAGAAACAGTTAATTTAGATCAGTGCTTTGAGGCAACATTTTTTTTTCAGTTTGATTTGTATATAGCATACCTTTAAATAGACTCAGTTATTGGTATAGTGTATATATAGCAGCAACAGAAAAAGCTGGTCTGGGTGCAACTCCCCACATTGTTGTCTTGCTGTAGCTACCAGAGTCTCAGATTCCCCTCCCTCTCCCAGCTTCTTCTACCTGTCCTCAGCTCTGGGTGTGGGGAGACATGGTATACATGTGGGGCTGAGGGAACACATAGTTGGGGAGCTTGGGAGAACTGTGCATGGCTTGGTACTGGGATAGCACAGCAACAGATTGCACGTGACTACAGGTATTAAACTGTTCCCATCTTAGGAAGAATAAAGGAGTGGTGTTACATGAAACACAGATGGGACACTTTGGGTAGCCAACAAAACTAAGGCTCCTTACCTATGCCAACCTATTTCCATGGCAAAATCTGACTCTTTAAGCTGTGTTTTAGAAGAAAGAGTTTTAACCCTTCTCTTTCTAATGCGTGTCAAGACTGTCCCAAGGACAAAAATATTGCATTTCTCTTCTGCAATAGCTGTAGTGTTTGTTCTGCATGAAAATACATCATCCAGTTCAGTGTTCAGGTTCTGAGCTTCCTTCTGAGAAGCAGCTCAACACCTAAACCAAGGTTGTCCAGTTGGCAGCCTGGGAGGTCATATGTGGCTCTGGAAGGGTTAACCGATGGCCCCCAGGCTCTTGGCCTGGCTGCAACTCTTTGCATTATTCTCTTGCTGCAGCTTCCAGAGTCTCTGGCTTTACCTCCCTCCCCCAGCTTCTGTTGCTTGCCCCCAGTCCTGGGCAGAAGGAGACATGGTGTGGACGTGGGGCTGAGGAGCTTGGGAGGACCATGCCTGGTTTGGAGATGTCAGTGTAGCACAGCAGGGATCACTCACTGAATGCTGGGGTGAGGGGAGGGGTATGTGGGTGCACACTGGGGGTGCACAGTTCGGTGTACAGCCCAGAGCAATGTGGCCCATGCAGCATGGGCCGGGGGGGAGTGGGGTCTGTAGCAGTCCTCACCATGCTGGACACAGCTGCCTCCAGCTGGTAAATCTGTTGTGGTGGGTAGAGGAGGGAGGGAAGTGGTGTAGGGGGGGCCCAGATTAATGTCCCCACAGCGAGGGAGCGATTGGGGTTTGGGAGTAGCTGTCGAGCTGGGGCAGGGGAGCATGGGACTTGGGGATGGGGGCTCCCGCCACTGTGAGCCACCATGCACTGCCAGTCCAGGGGGCATGGGGGTGGGCATGTGCCCCTGAATCTGCGTGGGGTGGGCTGGGCTGGGCTGGGCTGTGCTCTGGACAGGTGGCAGAAGGCGCTGGGAGCAGGGCATGGCAGTGGGCATGTGCACCTGGATTGGGGAGGGTTTGGTGGTAGGGGCTATGGGGAATTTTAGGGTGGCTGCAGCCCCCCCCCATAACCCCCACTCCACTGCGCTCTGTGGGGTGGGCAAAGCCAGGGCTGCGCTTTAGGACAATAGACTTAACAGCTGGAGGCAGCTGTGTCCAGCATGGTGAGGACTGCTACCTGTTTTGTGTATGGCCAAATCTGTGAAGTGGTGCCAAAACTTCAGATCTGAATTGGCCGAATCAAATTGGGACAGTGATTCGAATCTCCTCAAATTGAATCACTCTGAATTGGCCGGATCTGAATCCAGATCAAATACTTGCTGCTTTGCATAGCCCTAATACATAGGCTTTTGTTGATTTTAATAGGAGCTGCCATAACATTTCAGATTAGAGACTTTGGCTCTCGTTAAAGGTTTATTTAAACTGGAAAAGTATCACTTGGCTCATTTTGACTGTAAGTTTGAGTAAACCACATAATCTACCTGTGTGCAAACATGCACATGCACACACACACTTATGCACACACTTTTTCCAGAAAATACATTTTAAAGTCTTTTTGATTCAAGTACAACGTCACTTAATCTGGTGCTAGATTGTCCTCAACAGTCCTATGTACATATTCCCATAAACTCTTAAGTATAAATTCTTTAGTTGACAATTACCTGAGAATCATATGACAATGAAAGTGTCTCTCTATTGGATCTTGACTTTCTTCATCTGCATTTGATCTTTAAAATATATACACTTTTGGAGGTATTTATTTTTTTCTGTAATGCTTGCAAAAAGTTTAGCACAATTCTTGGCATTAAAAACATTTTAATAGCTTTAAAAAACCTAAATACATCCTATGTACCTCCTTTGTTTGTTAGGCTCTTAGCCTCACAAAACACTTTTCCTTTTTAGGTATGATTATTTACGAGCCTTTTACCTGAATGGTCATACCAAATCTATTTATCCCCCATAAAATAGATTTTCAATGGTATTATATATCTCATCTTTTTAACTTTACATTAAAAATATGAAGCATGTCTGCAACATTATAAGTGCTTTGCATTGCAAATCTAATTTACATATGGGTCCAAAGGCAACTTTAATTACATAGTCCAAAAAATTAATTCCCTGAACAGTTGTTAAAGCTCTTAGAAATAGGTCAGCATGGCTCCACGTTAAATTGTTGGCCCCTTGTGTGCTTTTTGCCCTCCAACCCATGATAATACAATATTTCTCTCTGATGATTGGACTTGTGGCATATTCAAACTACTGAACAAATATTTTTCTCATTTGGATTCCCTTAGCTTAGATTTTAAATTCTCAAAAATAACACACTATAGATATTCTGTGTGAAAGAAAAGATTACAAAGAAGGTGAGTATTACTAAAGATAAGCACATTATCCTGAGATTGGTAGGGGCAGAGTATCAGAAATTTTACATCCATTACTGTGCCTAATGAATATATATCAATCAATAACACCATTGGCATCAAGAATTAAGAATACAAGTTATACCTTTTAAACAATGATCCGTCTGATGGAACACACCAAATTTTACATTGCATTGGGAGCATGGAGTGACTTTTGCTTTGAAGTTCCTCTAATTTTCCTCTGACATTTGAAGTAGTAATTATCAGGAGGTGAAAAAATATATATTTAATGGGGTATTTCAGTGTATTTAAGTTCTTACAGGATACAAATATATCTTAAAGCAGAAGGAATATTTGTTTTTCAAGAGGGAAGCATAAATTAGCATTGGAAATTGTGCTTGAAAAATACATGTTTCAAAATGTTATGCTCTCTTAAATATAGCCCACATGCTTTTGACTTAATTTTGGTATTTACATATGTAATATATTTTCCTAAAGTCTCTTGAAACTGTTACAGGAACTTACATGCTTTCCTTTTGTCTTTCAGCTTGTGATGAATGGAAAATTTTACCTAAACCTAATCTGCATCGAGATGTGAACAGATTTGGGCATACTGCCGTTGTCAGTAATGGGTAAGTGAAGCATGTTTTAAACTGCTATGACTGTTTTTGCTGGAAGAAAAACTATGATGACAGTTAAATTTACATAAAGCACAGTTCTGTGATGTACAATTGATGTTATTTATTAGCCTGAATATTAGTCCTTAAGAACAGCTTTATATATCCTGGTTATTTGTGCAATAAATCATTTATATGAAGTAGCTGAGGAGCATTGCAGCAGGCCCGTGACCACAGGGGTGGCTGTGACACGCCCTGGTGGCCGTGTGGCCCCTGCCTGGCTCGGGTTCTGGTGTAGCCCTCCCTTGTTTACTTTTCTGCCACACTTTAATCTTATTGAAAGTTATAAAAAGGAGGCTGCCCATAGGCTCCGAGTGAGCCTGAGCCTCGTATTGATCTCTATTGTGCCCCTTCTGGGTCCATGCAGTCACAGTCCTGCATCCCACCCCCCCAGGTTAGTAGACACTCTCAGCCTGTTGGTACCTCTGCTGGGCCTTAGGGCAAAGTGGGAACTCCCTGACTAGCCACAGTACGAGTCTCCTCACCTGCCCCGGGCATGCCACCCTCCTTTTTCGCCTGCCATGCCTTGTCTCATTGTTTCTTAATAAGGCAGGAGGCTGCCCTTCCGACGCCCTGTTCTCCTGGGCCTATGTATGCAGCTCCAGCCATGTCTATATTGCATCCCAAGCCTTGCAAATGTTCCTAAGAGCTGAGCTCTGCTATGGCCTGAGGCCAGGCTCAACTCATCCCAGTGATAGGCCTCTCGCTTTCGTCCCTATTACAGGCCAGACTCATACCACCTCCCTCTCACTAAGGCCTCTCCCACTCCACCGCCTCTCACATGGTCTGTCTCATACTGCTCCTTTGAGGGGCCACTCTCATACCTCCCCTCCTTTTCCCAGGGTCACACTTACCCTGCCCTTGCCTGAAGGGTCCTGGGGCTTGTTTTCCTGCACTCCCTGGACAGCAAGCACGTGGCCTCTTGGGCCTCTCCTGCGACCCTCATTTGAGCGAGCACTGGGCGGTTTGCAGAACACTGGAGTGACTCGGCTTCTAGTCCTTCACCAGTTGCTCTGAATTAGGGGTTTCTGAATTACCCCATTGTTTACCCGTGGTACTTCCTCAGCTGTTCCACCCAATCAGCCTTTGGCCCACCTATGGCCTTGGTGCCCGAAGGCTTACCTGGAGATAACCTGGCCCCCATGTTAGCAGGGCCTACCCTCAAGCCCCCTGTTCACTGGGACCCACTTCACACCCTTTCCTCATAGGATCTTGTCTCAGGCCCCTCTTGGCATTCACATGTTGTAACTGTATCCCAGCCCCTAACTCCAGCCTCTCTCCTTGGGCTCTGAGCCCCTCACTCTCACTGAGCTCCTTCCCCCACACACATGCACAGTTGGGGCTGCTAGCCTCTGGGCTTTTTGTCTTTTCACTAGGCTCCATGGCCTTTGGTAGGCTCTCCAGGCCTCCCAACTGCCACTCTGGTGCAGGTTGTGAGATGCTCCACTGCACCCCACTCTACACTTCTGCCTCCACTGAGGCCCATACTGTGCCCCCCCACGCTGTGGCCTGGGGTCACACACATACCCCACAGGCTAAGGTGGCCGCAGTCATACCTGGCCCCACTCTCCATGCTCCAGGGCCTTGTACCCCACATAGGCTCAGATGGCCGCAGCCCCCAGCTACCTCTGATGTTAATTGACCCACCTGAAGGTGGGGGCTGGGGTTTAGGCACCCCTATTCACCTTCCACTGGGGTGGTAACTGGCCTGGTATTTCTGGCCTGGTATTTCTGGGGGGCTGTTCAGGCTACCCATCCCTGGCAGGGTGCAAGTTTAGGTCATGCCCAGGACCAAGAGCCTCCTAACCATCCCCATCAGCTCTTGCCCTTACCTCCTGATGTTACCAGAGCATCAGCACCACCAGGAGATGTTGTTTCCTTGGTGCCAGGCAGCAAGTGCTGCCTCCAGCTCTGCTGGTCTGAATCTTAAAATGGCTGCTCATCAGAGCTGGGCTGCACCTGCCAGTTGCCTCTTCAGGCTCTTAAAGTGGCAGACACCAGAGGTGCTCTGCCACATACTTTCCCCCTCCCTCCTCTTAGAATAAATAGTTCCTGGGGGAGGTTACCCCTGCTGCTCTTCCAAAGCAGGCTACCCTCAGAGCCTGTGAAATGGCTTAAGTGGCAAGCACCCCCAAAGGTGCTCTGCCACAGGCACCTACATCCTTAAAGGCTAATTGCATGGCACCTATCCTCCCTTACACCACACCCCAACTCTTGCAGTTGTTACTGTAAAAATGTTCTCTCTTGTGGCTTTTGGCCTCCTTGACCTCTGCCTCTTTACTCTGGCTAGGCCTTCTAGCCGGGGTCCGCTGTGTCGGACCTGGCTTTGAGGTGTTAGCTCAGGTGTAGCTCTCTCAGGCACTGGGCCTCTGGCCCCTGTCTAGTTGCACCCCTCTCGGGCACTGGGCCCGTTTGCCCCTATCTGGCTCTGTGGCCTTGCATTCTGCCCACTTCAGGCTCAACAGCTGCTCAAGCCTTGAGCCTGCCTCTGGCAGGGTTTAAGGTGATCATGTGCGCCTCGGGAGCTAATGGGACCTCTATGTACTGCCCCTACAGTTCCAGCCTAAACTACCGGTGTATCTGCAATGTAAACAATAGGCCCCTGGGCTATAACATGAGCATTAAGGGGAAGCAGCCCTCTGTTGCTTTAAGAGGGCAAACCTTCCCTCCCCTCTAGTGCTGATATACCTTCCAGGTCTGGGCTAGTCTCATGAGCTCCCCAAGCCTCACTGGGGTCCCACAGGTAAGATATAAGTCCATTCAGGAGCCCTATTGCCTGGAGCTCTTCACCCTGTAGCTGCTAGGGAGAGACTAGCCTGCTTGCCTTCTCCCTCTTGGGTCCTCAGACCCCTGGTCTTGCGTGCAGCCTCTCATTTGGGTTCTCCCGCATGCAGCCCCTCCTCTGGGCTCTCAGACCCCTGGTTCCGCACACAGCCCCCTGGCAGCCACCTCAAACCCTCTAGGGGTTTAACGTAAAAGCAAAGGCTACTTTCCTGTAAAATGTCTTCTTTCTCTGGCCAGGGAAATTGCCTCTGTTCCTAGGCCTGCAGAATTGTTTAGGTAAATCCCAGTGCCTTCAGGAACCCAGCTGCTGCTGTGCTGTCAGGTACTTCTCACTTCATAGCTGCCAGGGAGAGAGTATCTGGCTTATATAGCTACAACCTGAGTCCTCTTCTGGTCAGGTGAGTCTCTCATTAGACCCCTACGTGACCTGCAAGCAGCCTCCTAGGCTGCTAGCTCCTGTAAAGGAGCAGGCATCCCCCCCAGTCCTCTGCTGCAAGCATGTTTAGTTGAACACTTAAATCAACCATCTGGTGGAACTTTTCCCACTGGAGTCAGTTACAGTATATTTGAAATTGAACATCAAGTATAGTCATCACTTGGATATAACCTGCAGTCTCTCTTTCAGGCAATAATGCACTATAGATGACTGATTTCTTTTTTAAAGTTAAACAGTTCTCAGAGGAATTTTCTTTATTGGGTGAAAGATAAGGTTTGTATGAAAAATCAGTGTGTACCAAGAGCTACTAGTGTCTGACTATAATAACTATTCTGCAACCCTTTTACAAAATGCCTCTGTCACAGCCCCTTCATAGAGATGCTCTTAGTGGAAGAAGCCCAGTGTGGCTATTTATGCAGGTGTCCTTGTAGCTGAGGTAGAGATATCTTGCATCTGTGCAAATAGCTTTGGCACCTGGTAGATCCCCTGACATTTGGAGGGTGCAGCCGCCAAACTCCTTGTTTGTTCCCCACAGTCTTTTGGGGTGTTGTATACACAGGGTGTACAGTGTGAATTAAAAACAAGCAGGAATCTTATCAGGGGATAAGGCACAATACTGCATTTATTGGAACATAAAACATGCAACATAAAAAGAATAAAGAACAGTAAGGTTATCTGCTTCACTCATTCCCATGCATACTCATTCATTCCTTCATTTATACAAAAGAAACAAGCACACACACATGCAGGTCGTTAGACAGTCCTGCAAAGGTTAAGGTGTTACCAAGTGCTAAAGTTGCTCAGGTCAGTCTGGTGGCTAGCCAGACTAACCGCGAGGGCTGGAGTCAGGTCTTGTTGGACGCGCCCAAAACTCCTTCTTGCAGGTGGAAAAGACCCAAAGCCTTGTCTTCGTGTTTATTCTTTAGTGATAGCTGTCCATACAAGCCTATGGATTCTGCTGAGTCAGATGTGAAGGTCATCCTCCTTGTCCTGTTGTCAGGCTGGGATTAGGAGGACATGATTTTCTGGCTTGGTAGTCTGCAATCTTTGGGGGGCGGGGGCTGTTTGCAGTCTTCAGCCGTGAGGGTGAAGGATGATCTAGTATTTGGTAATCCTTAACTTCTGGCTAGACTTTGCTGCAGCCTTTAACTGTTAAACCACAGAAGGCTATTTTCACCTGCTGCAAGAGGACTGTCTTCCTTCATGTTGTCACATACATACATCATTCATTCTTTCATTACCTCTTTTCACATAAGTTGGACATACCACAAATCTTACATAAGCATTTTCCTTATATTAAATTTATGTTCTAAAATCATGAGACCAATAGGTCAAATATATTTATGCTAAGCAATAGCAAATTTAGAATAGATGGTTAATTCCAGAACACTAATAATGACTGATTGAAATATTATAAAATGTAAATCATAACAAGATTAACTTTATCTTAATGGTTAAATAGTTCATTATATAAAAAGAAAAACAAAAACACAAGCAATTAAGACAATTATAGTTACTGCAATATTATAGGGGTAAACATCATACCTCTGATGGAAAATTTTTAAGAAACTGTCTTCTGTTGGCCCTCTGTTGTGGGTTTGACCACAGGTGGGTAAGATTTATAGCACCCGTTAGTACCATCAACAATGACTCCTTAATGCCAACAATTGTATATCGGCTCTTTTCTGTTATTTATTGTGTTTTAATAATCTTAATATGTAAATATACTTGGGGCTTTTACAGATTTCGTATGCATAAATATTGTATGACTTTTTCAAAGTGATGCAAGAATATATAGTAATCTTTAATAATAATAGTTCTTTACCATAAATAACAGCAATAGCTTGCATAGTTCAGCAAACAGAGCACTCAACTTCATTGATGAAGTCTGCGCAGATGTTTCATTTGCAGAGGACCGCTTATAAATAAAAATGTAGTTATTGTCAGGTTTCATAAATTATGACAAGTGGAATTCAAAATGTTCACATTCTTGTCTAAACTATATTTGATGCTTTAGGAATTGCTGTTTATCAAGAATTGGAGTTAAGTGGGAAAAACTTCCAATTCTATCTTCAGATCTTGTTATATGAATTTGTGATGCGTCTCAGAGCCCTTTGCTTCCTATAGCTCCACCAAACTCCCTTCCATTTTGAGGGTACATGATGCCAGAGTAGTATGGATTGATTTTGATTCCAAGTCGTCTTAATTTTAAATGAGAAAAGAGGAAAGCGATACTTTCAAAACCAAATTGTCTTTTCTGATTGCTGCTTTCATTGAATCAGATATTCATTGTTATCTGAGAAAAATACTCACCTGCTAGCTTCTTTTTATTTGCCCTTGGGATCTTCTGTCTAAGAGAAATGTTCTCTGTTTCTGTAGGCCATCTAGTCGTATTGTTCTTATTACTTCACTCCAAAGGACAGTACTCTTCCTTGAGCAATCTCTCTTCCCTCTTCCCATTCATTTTCTGTGTCACACTATAATATAGCTTTAATTTGGCTGAGCCTAAGCATACTCTGTTAAGTTTCAGTTAGGGTTAACATAACCCCGCCCCAGTGAACCATTAGATTTGCAAGGAAATAACTGACATGGTTTTAGAGAGCTGTGAATGATATTTGTGTGTGCTATAGAAAGCAAGGTGATGTAACTAATAACATTTTACTTCTAAAGTAGTTATATTCCTTTGCTTTTCTTATAGGTCCATGTATATATTTGGGGGGTTTTCAAGTGTTCTTTTGAATGACATCCTTGTGTACAAGCCTCCAAACTGTGAAGCATTTAAAGATGAAGAACTATGTAAAAATGCTGGTCCAGGGATTAGATGTCTGTGGAACAAAAAACATTGTGAATCCTGGGAATATGGGCAAGCTAATAATGTCCTTAGAGCAAAGTGTCCCAAAAAATCAGGTGAGTAAGAGACTTATCTCCTGTTTGTGTTTTTGCAGTGATTTATTCTTATACAGTGTTACAAATAAGTCTAAGGATGAGAGTGATAACTATGAAAATGAGGATAGAGAGAGGTGGCAGCAAAGTTATCAGCCTATGGTAGCTGAAGAAAAGCCCTTGAATGAGGAATGCCAAAAGATAGACAATAGGGCTGCATAAAACTTTGGTAGCGGATTTCATTTGGAAGAGATTTGGCCCGATTTGGGGACTGAATCTAAATTCAATCGGGAGACCCATTAAAAGGTCCACATTGAATCGGAAGCCTCCAAATCAATTTGAAGACGCGGGCAGTCCCCGCTCGCTGCTGCAGGGGGCTGGACCTGGGCTCTGTGCTGGTAAGTAGGGGATGGGGGGGCTGGAGGAGGAGGGAGGGAAACACCAGGGGACTCCCACTCAACCCCATCCCCCGCCTGCTCAGCCAGCACCCCCATGGCTGCCCCGCCTGGCCCCAGTGTCCCGGCACTTTAAACACCCCCCGCACCAAAAAGCCCCTCATTAACCGGCTGCAGCAGCAGCAGCTATAAGGGCCTCTGACAGAGCTCCACCATGTGGCATGGGGCAGTGGGAATCGTCCCTCCGTTTGACACCTGCGCGGCAGCTGTCGCATTGTGTGGGTGCAGTGCCGCTCAGCAGGGCACTGTGCACTATTCTGGAGCTGGGGCAGCTTCAGCAGTCACCCAGAGCCTGGCAGCGCTCAGCCTGAACAGCCCCAGCTTCTGGACAGCATACAGAGTCCCGTGGCACGCTGCTGAGCCATGCCGCACCCCCAGAATGTAACAGCTGTTGTGCAGGTGCCAGGTGGGGGGGGCTGATTCCTGCTGCCTCACACTGTGTGTGTGTGTGTGTGTGTGGGGAGGGGGTTCTGCCACAAGCCCCCAGGGGCCCCAGTCGTCGCTGCTGGAGCCGGTGAGCGCGGGGATTTTTTTTTGCTGTTGTTTTTTTTTTTTTTAAAGTGCCAGGACTCTGGTGCCAGGCAAGGCAGCCATGGCGGGGGGAGGGGGGCAGGGCAGGATGGCTGGAGCCCTGCTTGCCACCATGCCCCTGCCGTTGACACTGCCACTGCCTGTTTGATTCAGAGGAAATTTGGCCCAATTTGGCGCTGTTTTGGTGACCGAATCTCTGAATCTGAATTTGCCAGATCGAATTGGGACAGTGATTTGAATCACCGAATCAAATCGCTATTCCCTCTGAATCACCCGAATCCGAATCAAGTACTTGCCACTTCGGACAGGAGTAATAGAAAGTCATTAGATGATTTAAAGAGAAAGTGTGCCTTGGTTGGAGAAAGAAGAAGAAAATGACCTTATCAATATCTTTTTGGCTAGAATTCAGGTTAGACAGGGGAAATTTATAACAATTAATATGAAAAAACAGTGGGGACTGAAAAAAGGTTTAATAAAGGAGGAAGCGAGTAGACTCTGAGTTTGAAGATACTAATGATTGAAAAATGGTAATGGGAATTGGAGACTATCGTGTATAGACAAAATGAGAAGTGTATGTGCATGAAACTTTAAAGTGGGCTGAATGCACCTCCTTTGAGGAGTTTTATATTACTTTTAGTTACTTTTAGTAATCTAAAACTCCTTTGAGGAGTTTTAGTTTGCTACCCCTATAGCCGCAGAGCGAAGGACGGAGCTCTGTGCAGCTCAGGGGCTTAGCAGGAAGCCCTGTAGGCAGTCTGCAGGAAAGCAGGCTCTGCCCAAAGTGATGAGCCTAACGTTTTTTTACCCCTACCCTTGGAGCCTGCCAGCCTGTCTGAGCTGTGCACGGGGCCCAGTGCTTCTCTCTGTGGCTGTGGAGCCCCCTGGGACCACCTGAGCTGGGTACCTGTGGGCTGGTACTGCCTGCGCAGGGGGCTGCCGCTCCCATGGAGGGAAGCACCAGCTGCCCTGCCTCCCCCCCACCTCGTAGCCCAGGTACCGCTCTGCCCACTGGCAGATCACCCTCCCACTCCCCACCAGAGAGGCAGGTAAGTCAGCAGGGTGTGTGCACAACACAAGGGTTTAATCAGCTCTAAATTGAAGTGATGTTTTTTAAAATTCACTGTTTCAATTTAGGGCCCCCGTTTTGTCTACACACGTGAGAAGCATGAACATGAGTCATAGATTACTCTTAAATGATAAGTCTGGCAGATGAGGATAGCAACAAAATAAAACTTGGGGAACATAACCAATATGGAGATTATTTCTTTTTGCAGAATGTACTGCCTCCTCTTCGCTTCCCTTCTAAAGAACAACCCTTATAAATTGGATGTTAATCACATTTTGTTAGATTGATATTATCAGTATTCATAACCTTACTGTCTAGCCTGGTACATCATTATGACAATTCTAAGTGAAACACTGCAATGTATTGCTTACAAAACTATAATAGTGATTAAAAAATAGTAAGAATACACAGACTCTCGTGATTGTGTTGTCACCTGTGTTCTGGTGAAAATTTGACCATTGGAGAAATATGAAATGAGGCATAGTACCAGGTTCGTAGAACCATGGCTAGAAGGATAAGTTACAGATCTGTGAATGAAAGGGAAAAGGACTCAAACTGACTGGTAAGAATAAGTAGAGAAACCCAAATTTTGCTCTCAGTTATACTAGCCTAAATCCAAAGTAATTCCACTTATTTTAGTATAGTTATTTTGGGTTTGCACTGGTGAAATAAGGAAAGAATTTGGCCCAGTCTGTTTTAAAATGTATTCTCCTCCACCATCTACTACATCGTGGTGTTTAAAAAAAAAAAAAAAGAATCTCCCAAATTGTTCTGAGTCAGAGAAGCCATAATAGCAGCCAGAGCACAGATGGACCCCACAAGTGTTTCCCAACGTGACGGTTAGCAGGAAAGTAATTTAGGTATGCACAAGTAATAGATAGGAAGTGTCATTGGCTGGGAGAGCTCACAGATCTAAAAGGAGAATTGTGTAGGGGGATACATTACATTCACAGCTGGAAAAATACTGAAACAAACAAGCCCTTTTCAGACTTCATAACGAAGCGTGTCAAAATGTGAGCTATAGTTTTTATCTGGTGAATATCTCTTTCATACCATGATAACCATGTTGATTCAAATAGTGAGTTATTATAAATTATTATTGCACATAACTTCTGATTAGCTCAACTTGTCACAAGTTAAGCTGTTTCTAAGACTGCTTTTTCTTGTAGTTAACGTGAACACAGATATGCAGCACAACACTAGATATCCAGTATGATACTCATTCTGTACATCTTCCTGTGCAGAACAATACAAAACAGTTCACTCAATATTTTTTGTAAAGCATGTCTATAAACTACATAGTATTAAACTGCTGAACTACTTTAAATGTTTGTTTAACCATCACACTTCTTGCAAATTAGCTATGCCTTTAAAATATATAGTGACCTACTTTGCCATTCAATCAATTTTCTCCTGAATTGTCTCTCAATAGAATATGAAGTTGCAAATAGGATATGATATGATGACTGCTGGAAAAAAATGTTGGGTTACATGCAAAAATGTTGACTATGTAAAACTGTTCTAAAGAACTTCTCTTGTATTTTTCATATTTTAGTGGAAATCGTTTCAGAAGGGATATAGAGACTTCTCTTCTCTATTAAAAAATATGAACATTTAAGAGCAGCAAAAACTACAGAGATTAATCATCATAAATAGTTAAGTTTCAGAGTGAAATTGATTCCGTGGCAATTGCATGGGCTTTAAGAGGAGTTATTTATTCAGTTTGTGGCTGGAAGGCATCTTGGAGGACATCTTCATTGCCAGGTGTAGTTTGACTATGCTTAACTTGCATTAGCAGCACTGAATTCCCCTCCAAGGTGGTAGTGACCACCGTGTGCCCAGTAGCAGAGTGGCTAGAATTTTCATCCAGGACCTGGAAGTGCTGTGTTCTAGCCTGCAGTGATTTGAGCCCGCTCCCCAGACAAGTGTCCTTACCACCAGCTTTTAGAGTAGGTTTGAGATGGGCATTCTCTATTCTGTTGAAGGTAGGCAAATGGAGTCCAAGAGTGCATTTGTTATGGAGCTATAAAGAAAGCATGCAAGGAGTCTGACTCTGCAGCTTGCTGTTTATGGCACGGCCCTGGGTAGAGGAATCTTTGGTTCCAGTCCGCACTGTTAAGATTCATTCAGGTTTGTAACCAATGACTGTCTAACATAAAATGCAAAGAAAGACCTGGCAGCAGGAGCTAGAAACCAGGACACTGCCTCCTCCTCCATCCCCCCTCCCACCCCCTGGAAATTTTCTTATTGAGCTGCAGAGTTATATTCACTGTTTACTGTCCTTCTGACCCCTGAGTCTTGCCCTCTTGACTGCCCAGTAGACCACCTTCAACAGTAGGAAGGGAAGGTGGTCCCATCCAGAGCTGGATGACTAGGGGAAATGGGAGATGAATTTTAAGTTTCATTAGGGTTTTGAAGGTTTTAGAGCAGTGGTTTTCAACCTTTTTTGTACCAGGACCCATTTGTAAACATTCATGGCCAGTCCCGACCCTGTGCCCCTAACTCCCAACCTGCTGTTCCCCGCCCCCAGTCCCCCCAGTGTGTAAGGTGGGGGGGCAGTGCCCAAGCAGCCCCTCACAGGCTAGAACTCTGCCAGCCCTCAGGGGAAAAGCCACAGTTTCCCACATTTTTCTCCGTTAACGTAGAATCTATTTTTGAAGTGTTTTGGTCCATTTTTAAGTTTTCCTCGCAACCCTTTCGTGTATTCTTGCGACCCATGAGAAACGCTGGTTTAGAATACTGCTCTCATGTTCTGGCCAAGTGCTATAACTAAAAGGCTATTGAGCAGAAAGGGGCATCCCTATTACCACAACAACACGCCTATGCTCATAGATAAAAATGTGAACGGAGTGCCTGATGTGCAGTGTGTCAGGTGCTGTGTTCCTGACAAGTGTCCCTGTGCTTAGTGTTTCCTGTTGTTATCTCTGGGCTTTCTGAATTGTCGTTTGGAGAATGCTACCTCTCCCCATTCTTTGTGCACAGAGCTTGGGTGCTTACATTTGAATTCATCTTAATTGCCTCTTAACATATCTCCACTGAGTCTGAGGGACCCTAGACATCTAACTTGGTCAAACTGAATTACCACTCCAGTGCAAGGTATTGTGTGAAGATTAAAGGAGTTCCTGTTATGGCCAATGCCACTTCATTTCTGTCAAGTCCTTCCAGTTTATTGTGGGATGACACCCTTGGAAACCATGCTTTTGCAGGGTCTTTGATGATATACAATGCAAATCCTATCAGAAAAGGTTGACGCAGTCAAAATTATCTTACAAAAAAAAATTCCTGAGGATTTGTACAAAAGCGATACTCTAAAGAGCAGCTCTTTTCTAGCTGTGAAACATTACCAATTAGCCATGCCCTCAAAACTGAGGAGTCCATACTGCACAGAAATTGCACGTAGGTGGTGGTGTGGATAGATGGAAGATGACACTACACTTGCTAAACTCCCTGCTAGTAAAAGATATTTCCCATTCTTTTTTGTCTTTGTCACAGGGCACTAAGATGTGCCTGCTCCTTAAAGGGCAGAAACTGCCTAGCAAGTGGGCCTTAGGAGCCAGGCAGAAATCCCACAGGTGCAGCAATGTAGAAATTAGCCTGCACCTGCACCCAGTCAGCTGACTGAGAGAAGATAGGACCTTGGGCACATATAAGCCCCAGGGCTGGGGCTGGAGGCGGTCAGTTCTCTGATAGCAGCTAGAGGGGAAGGAGTTCATGCATAAAACCTGCACAGAGATGCTTGGCTGCCTGTCCGGCTGTGGGTAAGACTAATGGGCTGTAGGAGCTTCTAAAGTACCTGGGGACAGGAGGTACACATTGCTGAGGGAGAAACTGGCCCCCTTAAAGATGCAGTGTGGCCTCCAGTGTCATTGGTATTATTATTGTTAGGTTACAGCTCAGGGGATCATATTTCTGTTGTTGTTTAATCTGGTGGACCGGGATGAGACTCCTGGGGAGGAGGAGGCCTCACTAGGGGCACGCTACCGTACAGACCTCCAACGCCAGAGGGTGCAGTGACAGGAGGTGAGAAGAACCCAGCACCAGAGAATGCAGCGACAGGGCTGCAAAGAGCCCAGCGCCAGAGGGCGTAGACAGGCCTGCACAGAGCCCAGTGCCAGGGAAGACATGTAGACAGGGGCCAAGGGCCCAGTGACGACAGGAAGCCAAGCTAGTCTAAGGCCTCAGAGGGACAATGTTTGAATACCACCTACGAGGCACGGTACATGGTAAAGGGGTGTTTTTGGAGCCACACGTCTGGCCCATAAGGCTCAGGGTGTCTCAAGAGGCATGGACTTGGAGTAAGTCCTGGCAAGGGATCCAAAGGCAGCCGGATCTAGTGAGGGTCAGCAGGACCGTGACCACACAACCTCACGGTCAGCCACCCAACTTATTATTTCAAACAACTAGATGTGGCAGGCTAGAAGGCACCTGCAGGGCACAGCTGGCACGGTTACAGGGTTGTTACAGGACATGCAGCTGTTTCTAGGGACCCCACCCCGTGACACCTTTTAACAGCAGAGAGAAGATGCATTTAAGCATGAGAGTCTGTGTTGAAGAAAAGTTGTCTTAAATATTTAATATGACCTTTATCCTTAAGGGGTTTTTTTTTCCTTTATGAAAGAGTAAGCCTTTTTACTTCAGATTAACAATATTCTCCTCATGTGTGTCTTTGGGGCCCATTTCCCCCACCTAACGTCTAATCTTTCAGTGGGCATTGTCTGGATTTTCTTCTTTTCCCCTAGAGAGCTCTGCACTTCATGGGTTTCATTCCCATTCCTGGTTGGCATGGTGTGGGAGTTCTCCCCTTTGGCTATTCAGTGTGTGCTTGTGTTTCACAAAGATGAAGGAGGAGATGTGGCCATACATATTTGAAAATTAATAAAGAGATCTTGTATCTAAATTAAATGCTTTAATAAACTAACAGAGTTTCCTCACATCTTGTGAAGAAACAGTATATCAAGTATCCTGTTAAAAAGTTCTTCTGAATTTTCTGTGGTAGTCAAACACCAAGCCTTTGATCAAAGGCAGTGCCATTTAAGTCTTGTTCTCTCTTAAAAATGCAAGTTGGATACACTTTTGAGAGAAATTCAAGTTCCTATAGTTTGAAAAGCTTTTGCTGAACGGCAGAGTTTTTAACATCTGGAATGGGATAAAAAGTTAAAGATCACATTTGCTTTTGGATAAGTCACTTTGGAAGCAAAGGAGAATTGGTCAGTGGCCAAGCATTCTGTCTGATTGCAAAACAAAAAAGAAAAGGAGTTGTCTTCAGTAAATGACACACAAAAGGATGTATATTAGAATAATATGCATTAGAATAATAGGTGGTTATGTTATTGAACATTTATAATAATTTAGCTAAGAAGGGCATATAAACAAAATCATATTGTGGGATATACTTCATATTGAACATTTAATGAAATGTACATTGCAAATGTAAGGAGCAGACTCACTTAAATTTGGCAGGTTCACCTCTACCCTTCAAAAGCATGTCAATTTACTAAACAATACTGATCATATAAAATTAATGTAGTAAGCATTAGTATTTATTTTTCCGTCTGCTAGAAATTGGATTTTTTTTTCACTTCTTACTATGTCTGCTTGTATAATAACCTACTACTTTTCTTCAAAAATTCAAACTTAATTTTTTAAAATAATTTTTAAATACATTAACAAGAAATAGAATAAAAGACTAGTAACATTTTGTTTGATCTGCGTTCTGTTCTAAAATTGGCTTATGTTTTACTAATCAAGTAGTATTTCTTGACCTAGTCATGGCTTGAGAAGCCTCAAAGAATTTAAACAGTTTGTAATAACATTAATTGAATATTGTTGATTTCCTATTAAGTAACTTTCTCATTTCAAATTGAAGGTCATGTTTATGAAGAAAAATGACAGCTGTTATCCCACGTAGTTGTTAAAAAGTGGCAACTTTCTTCTTCATCTTTATGTTTCTTTTTGTCGCCTGTTTGTATTACAGCTGCTGCTGATGATAGATGTTACAAATATGCAGACTGTGCTAGCTGTTCTGCCAATACAAATGGGTGCCAATGGTGTGATGACAAGAAGTGCATTTCAGCAAACAGTAACTGCAGTATGGTGAGCATTTGCCAGTAGCTGAATACATAGTTAATATTTCTTCTTTATAACCATTAGCTTATTTTTTAATGCCATTTTATAAAATGTCACATTACATTTTCAGACATTTGAAATATAAAGTAAATCACACTTTCATACACTGTAGAGTTGATATAAATGCAAAAAATCTGAAAACTGACACTTCTGGTTACATATATTTGATTTCTGCCATCCTTCAGCTGGATAACTGTATGCTACCCCTAACCTTGCCAAGACATTTTAGGCTCTTATTTGATAAATATAAAGGTGAGAATAATAGTGATAATGGCTAGGATTTTTAAAGGAGCCTCGGGGGAGAAGCACCTATGTTCTATTGTATTTTTGCAGGGGAGGGGTAGGGTCTGTCTCTAAGAAGCTGTTTTTAAAAATGCCAGCCAGATAATACAGCAGTTTTAGCATTATAGCCTGTTGTTTACAGCAGAAATCATACACAATCATGATATGTGATAATTTATCATGGAACAGTTTTTATGAAATGCACAAGAGAGATTCTGACAACTCCTTCCTTCTCTCTCTCTCTCTCTCTCTCTCTCTCTCTCTCTCTCTCTCTCCCCCCCCTCCCTCTCTCTCTTTCTCTCTCTGTGTCTTGGTGTTTTTCACAGACTGATAAGCATTATTACTTTAGGAAAAATAAAGCACAATGTTGTTGCATGATTGCTTGGGGAACAGGACCTAGTCTCTTGATTATTTAACTGTATTTGTTTCTCTATCTTTTTTCTTAAAAGGCATCTGTATGATGAATGAGTAGGCCGCTAAACTAAAAAAAAGACGTCAAAATCCATAAACTTATCACATTGTAGTATGTTACAGAACACATTTAAAACTTCATTAGTGTATGTTAAAAATCATAGCTGTGTAGAGATTGAAGCAACGGTAGGACCTAGCACATAGTAGCTACATAGAACACAGCTGGTGATTGTTGGTGCAATCTAAAACATGCAGTCAGTCGCATAGTTTCTTAGCCTGGGATAAAGGTGAGGTTTGGTACAGAGTTGTGAGCTGGTAAAACAGCCTTAGACAATGGTTTAGAAGGTAATGTACAAATACTAGGGTGGGGAAAAAGTTAAAGGCATTAAAACCTTGGCCAGTTGGTGGCACATGAGAGGTTTTCAGTTGGTCTCTTTTGACTTGGGGAGGCCGTGTGTGGAAAGGATGTTGTGGTCATGGGTGATATGAAATGCCCTGACACCAACTGGGAGGAGCAGTCGGCCAGGTCTAGCCACTCACAAAGGTTCCTGACGTGCGTACAGGACCTACATCTCGTGCAGGAGGTACTCATCCCCAGTAGGGGAAGCGCCATACTGGATCTGGTGTTAGCCTCTGGGGACGACCTGGTGGGGGATGTGCTAGTACAGGGGAGGCTAGGGGACAGTGATCGTGAGTTTGCTATTCAGAGGAAGGTGGGGAGGGTAGCTAGCACAGCGCAACTGCTTGACTTTAGGAAAGCCAACTTTGATGTGCTCAGGGCAGTAGTCAGGGAGGCACTCGGAGCCCAGGGTGTAGCTAGTATCAGGGTCCAGGAAAGGTGGTCCTTCCTCAAGGAGGCTATCCTTGGGGCGCAGCAGGACACAATTCCACTGCGCAGGAAGATGGGGAAAAGGATCCAAGAAACTTTCATGGCTGAGCGCGAATATCCAGGCTGGCCTGAGGGCAAAGAAAAAAGTGTACTGGCAGTGGAAGCAGGGGACAGGGACAAAGGAGGAGTACACCTCCATGACCCAAGCTTGTAGGGATTTGGTAAGGGAGGCTAAAGCAGCACTGGAGCTTAGATTAGCTTCTGGGATTAAGGATAACAAAAAGTCCTCCTTCAAGTATATAGGTAGCAAGAAGAAGTGTCAGGGTAACATTGAACCCCTGCGGGGCAGGGCAGGGCAGGGCAGTTGGTGACAGACGCACGGGAGAAGGCAGAACTCTTCAACAAGTTCTTTGCCTCTGTGTTCCTGTCTGCTGACAATGGGGTGCTTTCAGGTGATAGCGTAGAGAGGCCCAGGAAGGATGCAAGTCCCCTGGCTGTTAGTTCACACCTAGATGGGTGCAATGGATGAAGTACCAGTCTGCAAAGCGCATGAGGTTCCCACAGTGCCTGAAGTGGCTACTGGGGTCCCAGTTCAAGATGACCTTGAAGACTTTGTCCTGGCTGGGTTTTGCCTTCAGGTTGTCAGTGTAGTTGACCTGCATGGCATCCTCCAGGAGCAGGTTGTGATGCAGGTTCTGATGCAAGGGGGTGATGATGATGTGGGTGGCTGATGGGGCTGGGAGCCACATCTCCTACTGCTCCTTGCACCATGTCCAGAAGCATTTCCTGATGCATTTCCTGAGGTACTGTGTAGCATCATGTACTTGGCTACAAAGTGAGGCAGAGTCCTTGCCATGTTGCCCTAACTTTCCCTCTAGTCGTCTGCTCAGGAACATGATTGGGTCCTTGTTGGATGGCAGCCTGATGATCTTCCTCTTGGCGGTTGGTGATGCTGCTTGCCAGGTTGTCGGGGCAGGGCAGGAGGTAGAAGGCATGGGTGACTATTGAAAGGCACAGAGTTCTCCCATGTGAGGCATGTTGGCACTCCCCTGCCAGTAGAAGATGTGCAGGATCTTGTTGCTGGTCTGTAGTGGCAGGTTCATTTACCTTTTGAAGAGCTGCTTGATTTCACCACCCACTTTCTTGAGAAGCGTCTTGGGGACTCCACTTAATCTTAACCAAAAAGGCCAAGAGAGTTGTCTGACAAGAGTCAGGAGCAGCAGCATTTGAAATTGCAGGACTTTTTGGAATCTTCACTATCAGTTGGAGATTGAAGAAGATGAATATATTTATGATAGATACTAAAATGTTAACAAGTTTATGACCGTCTCCTGAGTGCTATTATTTGTATAAGTCCTTATTTCTTATGCATCTTTCCTTCTTTAACTTCACATGCTTTTAAAATAAGAATACATTGAAGGGGAGGAGGGAGGTGGGAGAGGAAAACATTAATTCCTGCTGTGTTGTTTTTTAATTTTCCTGCTACTGAAGCCTCCTATTATTCCACTTTTCACCATACAGGCAAACACTATCAACAGCATAGTGTAAACTTATGTTATCAGTAAAAGTAATTTTCAGGATGTTTTAAATGTGCAATTTATGATTGCTTAGTAACATATAGCAGTGATTTTACAATACAGTAAAAGTGCATTGAGATGTTCTAAAAACAGATATATGTCAGAGTTGTAAGCATATATTTGCTTTCCTTGAGATTATGAAGTGCCTTAAGATTGCACAAAAGATTTATTTAAAAAAATGCAAATCTCTGGCTGTTTTAAAAAAAAAAAAAAGAGGGAAAAGGAAAATAGCAAAGTCAGTAGCCCGTGGGATTACATAAGGCTTATGCTCGAAGTTCTGAGGGTAGAAATAAGTTGCTGGAAATAAAGGGGTGGGACAAAGAAGCTTCATTTTAAGGCTTGTTTGCAAGATGACAGAATAATAATGGTATTTTGTACTTTTCAACCTTTAGCCTTCGAAGGAGAGAGCATAATTTTCAAAGTATGTTTCAAATGGCAAAATTGAGATGCTGAGATAGTGAGTTATGTCATCACTGAGCTATTCCCTTACAGAACTGTGAATAAGACCTAGGCCAGCATTTCTCAACCTGTGGGTCATGACCTAAAAGTGAGTCACAAGAATATATAAAAGAGCCATGACCAAACTAAAAAAGTGGATCAGCAAACTTTAAAAATGGATTCTCCTTTACAGGAGAAAAAGGTAGGAAACAATGGGTTTTCCCTTGCAGGTTGGCTGAGCTTCAACCTGCGAGGGGCTGCTTGGGGCCTCCCCATGCTCCACACCTCCCCTGCCCCTGCCACCCACCCCCTTTCCCACACACTGAAGGGTGTCTCTGTGTGTGGGGGGGGGCAGTGGGTCAGGACTGGCCCCTGATGTTTACAAATGGGTTGTGGTACAAAAACTGTTGAGAACCACTGATCTAGGCCATCACAATACTGTAGGGCTCCTGTATGCATGCAGGGAAGCTGCTCCGATGCACTATAATTTCAGCGTGTTGGAGCAGACTTGGTTAATCGAGTCTGCTGGAGCGTGGTAATTCCTTGTAGTGAAAAATGGTGGTGGGCACTTTAAACTAAAGCTAGTTTGAAAAACTTTAGTTCAAAGTGTCCCTCCACCATTTTTCAGTGTGGGGACGCTGATACATGTGATGCTTCGGGTGTTTTTAATTAGTGCTCTCGGAGTTGTGCTAATTAAAGCACCCCTGCCTCCCAGAGCATGTTTATAAATGCCCTCAGTTACTAGGTAGCATTGCCTACAAAATTAGTCAAAAGGCATAAATGGCACAACAGTAACTTTGAAAAAATGTAACTCTTCCTAATAGCCTTGAATCATCTGGCAATCCTTTTGCTCACAGCAGTGGTCTCTGATGGTACAGTGCTTCTATTTAGGATACAAACAGATGTTGTTTGTGTTGTAGCATCAGCTGTCCCAACACGGCTGATCCAACTGATCAGCAGAAACAGACACTGCTGGAGCTGTTGTCCCACAGGGTTGGGCCCTTACCACTCCTGAGGCTTCAGGGACCTGATCTTGTGGGACAGTGGCCCTGGGTACCACTCTCCAAATGTGAGGTATACTTCTGCAAGTGGGGGACCACCCCCCACTTGCAGACTCAGGCACTATGAATCCACCTGCAGGAGATTCCCAGGATGCACGTTTCCTGCTGCCATGCCCTGACCCAAGAAGTGCAAGCAAGGGAATCCCCATAGCAGTTTCCCCACTTGCAGACACTGGTATCCCCCCTGAAGTAATCCTCCCACTCTCATCTCATTTAGCATAGGAGAAAGAAAAACTAACCTCAAAATACTAACTGATATAGCTTAAGTACAGGTCTTGGAGCAAGAGTAGACTGACCTCTACCTCCCTAAATAGAAGCATATTACCCAAATAGAAGCATAGTACCCATAGTGTATGGTACTATGGTACTATGTATGGTACTATGCTTGATATGTACTGCTGCATCCTTGACAGAAACCACCTATTTGGGGAAGGTCTTAAACCTTGATAAGCAGGTCTGCTATATTTGGTTATCACTGATATGGGTTTTCTGTTTCCTAGGAAAAGCAGAAACAATGTGGATTCCCTCCCTTCACCCAAGACAACTTGGATTTTTCATTTTAACAGAGAAACCTGAAGATTTTGCGCTTTTGCAAAGAGCTCTCTGCAGGCTGGCAGAGTTCCAGCCTGTAAGGGGCTGGGGGGAGCGGAGGAGGGTGATCAGGCAGGGGACACTATGTGCGCATATAAGTGCACATGGCCACCAGGTAGCCTGGAGACCAGCTGCCACAGGTGGGACCTGGTGCAGCAGGGCAGAGTGGTGCCAGGTGGGAAAGCTTTCCACTGCTGGGAGCCCCACATCACCCTGGCAAGGTGTCCCCTGCCGGTCCCACAGCAGCAGAGGTGGTGGCATTGGGTTGTGCCCCTTGAGGGATGGGCAGGGGGTGTGTCATCAGGGCAGTGCAGAGCTTGCAGTGGCAAGGAGCTTCCCTGCTGCTGTAGGCAGGGAGTGAGGGGCCCTGGCAGGGCTTGGTAGGCTGTGGCTTGGGAGTGAGGGGCCTGGAGCTGCATTCTGTGAGCAAAGGGGACAAGGGTAGTTCTGATTTTTCCATGGTAGAAAAACCACAAATCAAATACCAAAATTCATAGATATTTAGAATCCATTATTGATACTGAGGCACTGGTAGGCTTCCAAATTGTTTAAAATTGTGAATATATCACTAAAACTGTGTGTTCAGTTGATACCTATATATAAATTATATATATATACACATATATATACAGCTCCTCCGGCCCACAGACCACTATCCCATGCTCCTTATTCACGTGGGCACCAATGACAGGGCTCGGAGCACCCCCAGCCAGGTCATGAGGTGCTACAGGGATTTGGGAGCGGGGCTTAGGGGTCTGGGAGCTCAGGTGGTGTTTTCGTTGATCCTCCCAGTCTCGGGCTATGGGCTGAGGAGGGAGAGGAGGATCCATGCAGTGAACCAAAGACTGTGGAGCTGGTGTCATTGGGAAGGCTTTGGCTTCCATGACCACAGCCCGCTCTTTGGCGAGAGAGGCAGCGAGCTGCTGGAAAGAGATGGCCTCCACCTTTCCCCCCTGGGGAGGAGGCTCTTCTCAGCCAGGCTGGCTGACCTGCTCCACTGGGCTTTAAACTAAGCCCACTGGGGGATGGGGGGACTACTGCCACTGCTGGCCCGCTGAGCAACCCTTGCAAAGCCAGCAGACCAAGGCACTTAAGGGAGCCCACCCCTGCCCCAGCCCTGGCACAATCTGTGGGCAAGGCAAGAGCCCCCAAGGGCACACTTGCCTACCTGTACAGTAATGCCAGGAGCCTGGGCAACAAGCAGGAGGAGCTCGTCCTCCTGCTCAGTGCAAAGAATTATGACGTCATGGGGATAACGGAGACCTGGTGGGACTCCACCCAGGACTGGACCACGGGTATAGAGGGCTATACCCTGTACAGGAGGGATCGTGTTGACAAAAGGGGCGGGGGTGTAGCTCTCTATGTGAAGGAAAGCTACATGTCCCTGCAAGCTGATGTTGGCGACCGGCATGGACAGCTAGAGACCCTCTGGGTAAAAATTCGTGGGGAATACGGCACAGGGGACACAACGGCGGGAGTCTACTACAGACCTCCCACTCAAAGTCCTGAGCTTGACCAGGAGTTCGCCCAGGAACTGACTGAGGCCGCTTGCTCCGGGACCTTGGTTGTCATGGGGGACTTCAATTACCCGGACATCTCGTGGGAATATCACTCAGCAAAATCCGAGCGGTCGCAAAGCTTTCTCTCGTGCGTAGATGACCTCTACCTGACTCAAGAAGTCTATGGGCCAACGAGAGGCAAAGTGCTGCTCGACCTGGTACTGGCTACGGGGGACGACCTAATCGGCGACCTAGTGATCGATGGGAAGCTGGGTGACAGCAACCACGAGCTGATCACCTTCACCATCCGCCGTAAAGCTGGCAAGTCAGTCAGCAACACAGAAGTCCTTGACTTCAGAAAAGCCGACTTTGACAAGCTCAAGAGGCTTGTCAGTCAGGCCCTTAGGGACCATGACCCCAGGGAGTTGGGAGCTCAAGAAGAGTGGTTGCTTCTCAAGGAAGCGATCCTCAATGCACAAGCCAAATCTATTCCAACACGGAGGAAAGGCAGCAAGAAGGCACAGCAGCCCTCCTGGCTCTCCAGGGACCTAGCGGACCTCCTGCGGCTAAAAAGGAAAGCCTACAAAGGATGGGGGACGGGATTCACCTCCAAGGAGGATTATTCTGCTCTGGTCCGGTCCTGCAGGGAGCAAACCAGGAAAGCCAAGGCTGCAACTGAACTTCAACTAGCTTCAAGCATCAAGGACAACAAAAAGTCCTTTTTCAGATATGTGGGGAGCCAGAGGAAAAGCAAGGGCAACGTTGGACCCCTGCTAAACCAGATGGGGCAACTGACAACTGACGCCCAGGAAAAAGCCAACCTATTAAATAGGTACTTTGTGTCAGTCTTTCATCAGTCCCACAGGATGCCCATGCCTGCTATGGGACAGGGAGATCCGGGTGTTGGGGATCCCCTACCCTCCATAAATGCTGACCTCATGAAGGAACACCTTGAGAAGCTGGATACCTTCAAGTCAGCCGGCCCTGACAATCTGCACCCCAGGGTACTCAAGGAGCTGGCGAGCGTCATAGCCCAGCCCCTGGCACGGATCTTTGAAAACTCCTGGCGCTCTGGTGTAGTACCCGAAGACTGGAAGAAGGCCAATGTGGTGCCGATCTTCGAGAAAGGGAGGAGAGTGGATCCGGCTAATTACAGGCCCATTAGCCTGACTTCTATCCTGGAAGATCTTAGAAAAGTTTATTAAGGAGGCCATCCTTGATGGACTGGCCCAGGCTAACATCCTAAGGGACAGCCAGCACGGGTTTGTTGCGGGTAGGTCTTGTTTGACCAATCTCATTTCCTTCTAAGACCAGGTGACCTATCACCTGGACAAGGGAGAAGAGATTGATGTCATATATCTTGACTTCAAAAAAGCTTTTGATCTGGTATCCCATGATCACCTCTTGGCCAAACTGGCCAGTTGTGGCCTTGGCTCCACCACGATCTGCTGGCTGGGAAATTGGCTCTGTGGTCGGACCCAGAGGGTTGTGATTGATGGCAGTCACTCATCGTGGTGCCCTGTGACCAGTGGGGTCCCTCAAGGCTCTGTCCTGGGACCCATCCTGTTCAACATCTTCATTAACGATGTGGACATTGGAGTTAGGAGTGGACTGGCCAAGTTCGCCGATGACACCAAACTTTGGAGCAAAGCATCCACGCCAGAAGATAGGCGGGTGATCCAGGCTGACCTGGACAAGCTCAGCAAATGGGCAGACGAGAACCTGATGGTGTTTAACACCGAAAAATGCAAGGTTCTCCACCTTGGGAGGAAAAACCTGCAGCATCCTTATAGGCTCGGCAGTGCTACGTTGGATAGCACTACAGAAAAAAGAGACTTGGGGGTCATCATTGACCACAAGGTGAACATGAGCCTCCAATGCGATGCTGCAGCTAGTTAAGCGACCAAAACGCTGGCTTGCATCCATAGATGCTTCTCGAGCATCCTGGGACGTCATTCTCCCCTTGTACTCGGCCTTGGTGAGGCCGCAGCTGGAGTACTGCGTCCAGTTTTGGGCTCCACAATTCAAAAAGGATGTGGGGAAGCTTGAGAGAGTCCAGAGGAGAGCCACACGCATGGTCAGAGGTCAGGAAAACAGATCTTACGAGGATAGGCTGAGAGACATGGGACTCTTTAGCCTGGAAAAGCGTAGGCTCAGGGGTGATCTGATGGCCACCTATAAGTTTATCAGGGGTGACCACCAGGATCTGGGGGAGCGTTTGTTCACCAGAGCGCCCCAAGGGATGACGAGGTCGAACGGTCACAAACTCCTGCAAGACCGTTTCAGGCTGGACATAAGGCAGAATTTCTTTACTGTCCGAGCCCCCAAGGTCTGGAACAGTCTGCCAGCGGAGGTGGTTCAAGCACCTACATTGAACACCTTCAAGAGTAAATTGGATGCTTATCTTGCTGGGATCCTATGACCCCAGCTGACTTCCTGCCCTTTGGGCAGGGGGCTGGACTCGATCTCCCGAGGTCCCTTCCAGCCCTGTTGTCTATGAAATCTATGAAATTTTAATTGCGTTTTTGGGGGGGGGGTTAGCACAGAACTTGCTATTTTTTTTATCAGAGAAAACCAGGATCCCTGACCAAATGGGATTTAGCAAATCAATTATCTCAGCCATTCCCCTCCTGCTTCTGCCCTCCCTTCCCCAAGTCATGTACAGGGAAGATGTGAGATAATTGGAATAAAAAACATACTTGGTCTCAGTTTTTTAGAAGGAGAGAGAAAGTAGTCTTTGCAGTTACCATTTGGTAAATGTAGTTTTGACTTGTTGAGAAATAATGGAATAGATATTGAAAACGGTGATCTTTTAAGTACCACCAAGGTTTCCTTCATTCCTTTTTTCCAGTCATACATTGTGCTCTGACTGTCCGTTGTGTTGTTTGGGGCTTCAGCATATAGATTTTCAGATCCTGACTGCACTACTATTTTATGTTGTCTAGTCACTTCCCAAACAGTCTGCCTCTTGATCTCCTGGTCTGCTGCCTTATATCAGGTTGCAGAGTGGTTTTCAGCAAGCAATTGTCCTTTATCTGGCAGAGATGTCCAAGCACTGGGCATTTTCTTCTCATTGTTGTAGCAATAATTTTCACCCTGATTCTTTTTCTGATCATCTAATTTATGATGGAATCCAGCTGGCTGTAAGTAGTGATCTGTAATATTTCATTTCTGAGGCCAGCCATCTGTAATAGTCATATCTGAGGCCAGTTGCCTTTGTATAATGGTCTTCTTGAAGGGTCTGTGTGTCTGCCACATAGAGCAGGATAGAGAAAGCACACATTTTCTACAGTCTGATTTTTGTTTCTATAACTATTCCTTTGTCTTTTCATATCAGCTTTGAGTCATCTCAGGCCCCTTTTATGAACTGTAATCTCACTATATCTTTAGAGCCATCATTTCCAGATAGACAAAGCAGACAAATGCTTATTGTCCATCTTGATGCTGCCTGCTTTACTGCCTGCCCAGTACTTTTCTGTTCTTTTCCATAAGAGCATTTTTCCCTTGACATGACTTCAGAACATCCCTCAGCTGAATTTGCCATATTAAATCAAATGACATTCTGAACTTGGTAAGGCTGTTGAAAACATTCCTCCCTGCAGTTGCCCATGATTAGCATCAGACACAGGATTTGCCGTACCATCACTGAAAACTGGCATGCTCTTCGGATAGGTGTTCTTTTGTCTACACTTTGAATCTTTTGAATCTTTAACTTTGGTGGGTCATCATCCAGATCGTCTTGCTGTTTACACAGTCCTGCAGATGCTCACTTTTCCTGGGTGTTGTCATTATGACATGACATTCCTTACTTTTCAAGGATTATTTCTTCTGTCCAGATATTGTTGAAAAACACATAGTTGTCCCATTAGACCATTAGCTCCTGATATGATTATCTCTCTTGGTATGAAATCCACTCCTACATTCTTTGGGTTTTTTTCAGCCTTTTAGTACTCTCCCAACCCCTACCAGCAAGGAATTATCCTGGTTGTCCATGTCTTGGTCAGACATTGATACATTTTCCAGACTTTTGAGCACCCCCTTGTCTTTCAATCTATATAAAAAGCCCAGGTAATAGTTGATCCACTTCTTTGAGAGGTTATTTTCTTTTGAGAGCAGTCTTGTTCTTGGTGGTACAGAATTTAGGCTGTTGCGTCTTCCTGATTATTCTAAGTTGAATGCCTCCTTTTCATTTGGACTCTTCTAGGAATTCCTCAGTGCTTTGGCAATTCTCTTTGAGCCAGTTCTTCTTGTCTATTTTACCTGCTGTCTTTTTTTTTTTGGAGAACTTCTTGCATGTCTGTAAATGAGCATTCAGTTCTGTCATCTTGTCTTTGACTTTCCTCTTTCCACTGACAAATGTCTTCCAATATTAATTGCATTCTAATTACCTTCTTGCTTTGTAGTACAGGAATGACCAAGATATGGCCCACGGGCTGAATCTGGCCCATTGAGCTGCGTCATCTGGACTGCAGGGCTCCTAGAAGGTCTGAAAATCTGGCAGCAGGGTAGTGGTAGCAGTGAAGCTGCGGCAGTGCTGGCACTGATTGTCTCGTCACCGAATTTCCAGACACATAATGAGCCCTGTGGGCCAGATAACATATCACCAGATGTTGGCTCAAGCCCCTGTGGACCTACCTCATGCCACTCTCTTTTGTTGGAGCAGGCAGATGAGTGGGGCACCACTTCTTTAGTATATCTGTGGTAGGCAGTGTAGCAGGCTTGCTTAACCTCTTGTCCATTTTTCTGTTTGTTCTGGGGTAAGTCTTGGCTGAACCCTGTCTTTATGCTTTCTTCTTGCCTTACACTTTTCTAGTGTTTCCATATTGTATGACAAGCCTTGCAGCTTATTCTTCTCTCATAATTGCTTAAATTGATGCCAAATCTTGCATAGAACCAAGGTGGTAATCTGCTGAGACATCAGCTTCAAGGAAACTCTGGCGCTAATATATTTCATCTGCTTATTATTTATTTATCATGACAAAGTCGGTTGTGTTCTTGTCAATGCCATTTGGAGTTTCTGAAGTCCATTTCCTTTTAAATTTGTGCTTGAACTTGGAATTGCTTATGCCGAGGTTCTGAAATCTCACAAAGTATAGCAGCGCCTGTTTGTCTAATTCATTTCTAGCACCATATCCCAAATACTCCATGACATCTTCCCGTCCAGTGTTATCACTCATTTAGAGATTCCAGTTGCTGGTCACTACAAAAAGGTCTTTTTTATTAAAGGTGCATTTATGCATTTGTAAACAGTCATAGATTGCTCAATTGCTGCTTTTTCACTGTCTGTTATAAGAGTGTGGGTAGGCCTTGATAATGATGAGATTAAAAGGTTAACTTCTGATCCTCCAGTTGGCTGATGTATAGTCAATAAGCACTTTTCTGGCCCTGTAGCATGCTAAACCCCTTTTGTGCTTCCTGTTAACAGCAGAGAATTATGACCATACTGTCTGAAATCTTTCCTTATCTCTGCCAATCTAAAATCTGAGAAGCCTAGAATATTTTGGTGGTGGTACCTCTCTAATGCATTCATTAGCAGGGATGTTTTACCAATCTGAAAAAGTCATCTTCCAGTCTAAATACTAATAGTCAGAGGTTCCTTTGTGCAGAGGGCTTGAGGGGTAGTTTTTTTAACCACTCTGAGATTTGTGGGAGGAAGTGGTCTAGACTCTAGACCCAGGAAATTCAGTTTCTTACAGTGTATATGATGACATATTATTTGCCTACATGTAACAGGGAGCCAGAGGGTTCCTGGTACTTTGAGACTGCTGTAGTGGGCTGAGCCAGCTCTGGGAGGTATAGCATCTAGGAAGCAGACTAACTTCTACTAAGCTAGCAGCCAGCAAGCAGGTAAAGAAGTACACTGTGCAGGCATCTAGGCAGCTTAAAAGTATAGCTACACATGGCTGAGCTAAGACACAGTAAGAAAAGGCAGATTGGTCATCAAGCCTAAAAGAAAACCCCTGTGGGTAGTTGGTGATCCATTTAACTAGAACTGGCAGGGCTTGGGAGGCATATAAGACCAGTGTCTGAGACTAGGCAGGTAGCCTGGCCCTGTGGGTTGTAGGGAGAGCAGCTCCTGATCAGGATGGTCACAGGAGACCAGCTGCCCTGAGCTCTGCAAGTAAGAAGATTATAATTTGTGGGGAAGCCGAACCCAGTATGGCGATAGGTTTAGTTAGTTAGGGGGGCTTGTATCTTTAAGTGGCTGTTTGTTTTTAGTTATTTGTTCATGTTTTGACCAGTGGACCGGGTGTGGTTAGAAGGGGTGACAAGGAGGCCACTTGGAGCATGTGCAGTTTTTTCCCTATGAGGAGCTGGACTCAAGAGACAGGCAGGTACAATCCTACAGTGTTAAAGCCTGCATGGGGCCCAAGAGGGGAAGAAACCAGGGCGAAGGGTCTGAAGCCTGAGAGGGACAAAAACCAAGGCCAGGAGTCTAAAGCCTCAGACGGGCAGAAACCAGAGACAGAGGCCAAAATCTGAGAAGGACGGAAGCCAGGGCAAGGAGCCTGAAGCCCAAGAGAGGCAGGAACCAGGGCTAAGGCCACAGAGCCCAAGAGGGTTAGACAGAGTATTGGTCCCAGGAGCTGATGTCCAGAACAGTGGGCCTTGGGCTACAGGTGCAGCTAGAGGGATGTGGAGGAAGCTGGAAAGGCTAGGGCCTCAACAAGGGAGTGGAGGTCTGGAGGGGCCTGACAGCACAGTGATCAAACAGTAACATCTGTGAGGCATGGGCATATCTGTAGGTACAGAAAGAAGTCATGAATAGTCTCGGAGGCCTTGGCAAGCCAGGAGGACACACTTAGCACTTGAGAGGCTGGATCTGGACCGGCAAAGACCAAGAGGGACCAGATGGTCGGAGGACACGCAAGGGCTTGCACTGGGGACAGGAGGGCAGACTCCCATTTTACAAATTAACTAATTACATTAAGACATGGCAGGCAAGAGGAAAGGTACTGCACCCAGAGAGCCAGAGTGTCTAAGGAACTATGTGGCCACTGGGGGCATTGCAGCTGCCCCTGGGGACTCAAACTTGCTATACTATGTTATGGATTTGTCTTGCCCTAATAATCGGGACGGACAGCCATTGCTCCTTATGAACCAACTGATTCTTTGGTGTACCTCTGCACAAACTGCTGACAGAATTTGGTGGCAGGTATTTGGAAACCAGGTTTGGCTTGGCAAAGATGGAGAGAGCAACTTGCAGTTACAAGAAGTACAGTGCCAAACATAGTAACACACTGTGAACATAAACACATGGACCAGGCTGATGCTGATTTTCATGGTAGACTCATGCAGATGGCAACTTATGGCACAGATTGACCAACACAGGGCAGTAGGACTGCATGCTGATGGAAATATGAGATGGACAGCTGTGGGCCCACAACTTTTGTATGAGGAAAATTACATTCCTGCAGCTGAGTGAGAAGCTTGCCTTGGCTCTTTAGTAGTAGAACACCCAGATAAGAGAGGCAGCGGGTCAGAAACATGTTGATATTTCCCTGGAAACTGGCATCCCAAAACTATTATAGATTTGTTGATGATCAGTTTGGCAGTGGCATGATAGCTATGGCTGTTTGCAAAATAATTGATGCTGTGCTGACCCTGGTTTTGGAAAAATTGAAAATATATCTGAAACAATTTCAAGGCTTGAACAGATGGAGTTCCTGTGCTGTGCTGGTGTGATTGATGACATGCATATACCCATTCTTTGCTCACCATCTGGAGCAAGTGAGTGCATTAGCAAAATTCTGCTCTTTTACTCTGCAGGCCTTTGTGGATCATGTTGGTATCTGCATGTCCCATGTTTTATAGGTAGTCTAGATGTCTGGCTTTTTTCAACATGAGCAAGCTGGTGTTCATTTCTTCTCTGACTCCTTCCCTTCTTCTCCTTCTCTTCTCCAAATTCATATTCTTCTTCCATGGTTTATTGGTCAGGTCAGTATCCTCTTCCAGCTGAATTTCTGACCTTCTGAAGAAAGCTTTATACACTTACACAATTCTGTGAGTTCTTCATCCCTGGAATTCTGCTTATGGACCTCAATCTCTACTGCTTTTCACTATATGGTGGTCTTCTAGGCATTTTTTGCCCTCAGTGAGTCTGTTCACTCTTGCACTTGGTCTTGACAAAAGAGGGAAACAAGCTTAAAGTGCACTTGCTGTTTTTTAATTTTATTCTTTGAAAGACCCATATTGACTTTAAATAGCCTTTGGATCAGGCAAGGAAATGTGTAGCTGTAAATAAGAAGAATTAATATTTATCTCAAAACAATGCCATTCTTTTTGCTGATTCTGTCACCGAGCAGCAGACCTCTGCATGTTCTGAGACTTTGTAAAGGAATAGTCTTGAAGAAATGCTTTTCCAAAAAATTCCCCCCGCTTTTTTTTAGGAGGAAAATAGGCATGTAGTAGGTCCAGGTCATGAGAGACAGTGGAGCACTGGTAATTATGCCAAATGCTTTTCAAGTTACTGCATCCTTTAAAAGGTGTCATCCAGTTTTGATACTCATTTTACCCATTACCTTTTTTGCATCTCATGACAAATGGGATGATAAATGACTGGCAAGTGCTTTCTAGTTAGACTAGAGGTAGAGGAAAGCTTGCTTGACCAAGGAATATCAAAAACCACCTGGAAATTTTAGTGGGTGAAAAATCTTGTCATACTCCAAGAATAGAGCAAAGTTGTCCACAAAAATCAGCTTCTGTGCTAGGGTGAGAGTACCTGAATGTCTTTGGTATTTGGGATAATATTAGAGCAAATTACGTTTAGCTCTGGCTATAGCTGAACAACATTTTACTTCTGCAATCATAGTTTTCATCTGACGAGTGGTGTTACTTTCCATGAATGTAAGATGCCAGTTTTCAACTTTTTTCCCTGCTTGTCTGCCATTTTAACTCATATATTTTGGGAGAGAAGGAAGGATGAGAAGTTAGTCAGCCAGAAGAGCTTAAGTGTAGTCGTGCTGTATCCTTAGCTGAAGTGTAGTTGGGTTTATAGGTTAAAAATAAGCAAAAATAAAACAATATCCTTCATAATAACAGAGATCTTGCCTGGCTGAGATGCTGAGTCTTCCTCTGATTTTTTTGTGTGCGTGTGGGGCCCTTGTACCTTGTTTTTATTCTTGGTCTGGAACGAGAGAGGTAGTTAGCTGTGTTAGTCTGAAGTTGGCAGGAGGCAGTTTAGAGTTTGACTTCATAGATAACTAAATCAGAGAAAATTCAGTTACTGTATATGGTTCAACTCTACCTGCATTGATCTAGAAAGAAAGAGACTGTGATTCAATGTAGAACTATTATTGGAGGTTATGATTTTGGGTCTAACAAGGAGGCATTTGCTCACATTCAGGTTCTGAACACAAATCCATCCTGGCTCCAGAGATGAGCCACTGCTGAAATGAGGCTCTGATGAAGGACACTAAAATCCAGTTCCTTATAAAACAGCTTTTCAGGGCAGAATCTGAGTTGGAATTGGTGTAAATGGCTTTCTAGTAGTTCAACTTGAGCCCTTTTACTTTCTCCCTCTGCAGTTGTTCTGCTACTTAATCCCATGATTAAGTAGCAGCTTGTGAGATATAGCATCCTACATTCTGAGATTCGTCTTTGAGAAGTTTAGGTCATCATTTTTGCTTTGATTAATTTAAGGATGCACCAAAATTTGTGTGTTCCTCTTGACAAACTGACTGTCCTTTGATTTATGAGCTTGATTACAGGGCGGTCTTATACTGTTGAATGCCAGAAGTCACTGAGCATATGAAAGCAGAGGAGGCCAGGGGTCAGGACAGATGCATGGCAACAGTATTCTGGAGTGGTTGGACAGGGGCTTGTGAGAAGGGATTGGAAATAGTGCAGTGGTCACATGTCTCCTGACCTCTGTGGAGTTTCTACAAATTTTAGGGACAAAATAATATATTTCCTATGGCACTTCAATAGGAAAAGCATCTTTGAGCCAAACTGTAGCCCATCTGGTGAGTCATTTACGTTGATGGTCTCTACTCATGGTTCTTCATATCTACAAATGCTTCATGCCATAAGGGTTAGGTGGAGATAGAAATGGGAGACGGTATGACTGGTGTATTTCTGCAAACGCTTAACATTCCACTTCTGTAAGTTATCTTGGAGTTGTGCAAACTAGAGATGTGAGTGAGAAGTGTCCTTCTTGTAGCTGTGATCAATCCAGTTCCCACAGTCCCAAAAGCGGGTACAGCTGCTCCTTGAACTCTTTCTGTGGCAGTGAACCTCCACATTTATACAATTATTCTCTAAGGTCTCATTGAGAAAGTAGACTCAAGTAAAGCAAAAAGCTGTAAATGAAAAAAAAACTGGATTAAGCACTGCCAGATGACCTAACAAATTGGAAGAAGCAATAAATATATGGTGTGATGAACAGCATTATACTTGATTTGGGAATGGGGATTTCTGGAAGTAACAAGTGGAATCTTTGCTTTAAATAGCACCTTTAACAATGTCTCAGAGGAATTAAAAAAAAGACTTTTTATTCTGTGTATGCACAGTACCTAGCACCGTGAGGACCTGGTTCACAGCTGGTTCCTGGCCAACAGTAATGCAAACAGTGTTAAATAACATCAAGCAGAGGAAGATGTTGTTTAAGTGGGTTAAAGGATGCATAAATGGGTTCAGAATGATCAAACTTAGCAAAGGAAATTTTAAGCTTAAATCATTACTAATGGTAGAATTAGGCTGCGGCGCCCAGTAGTTACCCAAGAGAAATGGTGGAAACCCTGTTGCTTAGAACATTTAAAAGTAGACTGGAAAGACAGTGAAGACTATCTTATTATCCCAAACAATTCTGCAGTAGAAGGAGAATGAGTTGGACAATTTTTGAGAAATTGCTATTATTCTAAAATAAAATAGCATTAGGGCCCTCATGCTGCAGAGCATGACACAGGGACAGATGACTGTGTAGACAGTCATTGCAGCTCTTGGGAGGTGGAAATCTGCCCATATGTTATCAATATCAAGACTGGTGTTTAAGAACGTAACTACATCAGATTAAGTGAGAAAATTCAGATGTTAGATGGTTTACTCATACCCTTGTGCATAAATATTACAAATGTCCCACAGCAGCTTGTGAACTTCAGTAGCAGATGTGCCGTCATATTTTTGCATTTCAATGGTTTTGTTAGCTCAAGTTATAACCTTAATATTGTGTTAATATGAATAACCAACCTATTGGATTTACATTTACATTGAGCTAATGAGATTTTCAGAGAAGGCATGTTTATATTGGATTTAAGGGAAATAGGGGTTGGGAATAGGGGAATACAATAGAGAACATTATTAAAGAATAGTCACTAGTAGTTTAAATTTCCTTTTAAACATTGTTAAATAGCCTTGGCTTACCTGTGCTAAACAGCATTATTAGAAACCAGTGATACAAATTGCTTAGTTTCTTCAGAACAATGCATGTTGCGTATAATATTACTGCCAAAAATTGTTTCCTAAAACATCTAAATGGTTCAGGATTTTGACATTGTGATAATGATGGTTTAACAAGGAGTATTACAAAGGGCTATTGTAAGTGAGCAGATGGCACTTACTTGAAATTTAAAATTCATTGTAAAGTGTCTCTTGGGCAGCTTTGTCAATATGTATAATGACTAAGCTAAACCAAATGCAAATTGGCACTAAAAGTTCTGTGAAACGTCTACGTGCATACTGTAGAAGCAGACATTCTGACACTTTGCAGTATTTGTTTGCAGCTGTCTCAGCTCCTTGTATCAGAACAACTTACCTGTGTTTGTTTCTATTTACCTTGGAGTGGCCTTAGAGGATTCTCTGCTGTAGACCGGAAAAATAATGGACTACTTTCATAGTCTGTTTACTAATGGACATCTGGTCCAATAAGAGCACCGAACAAGTCCCTAAACAGTAGTCAGTTCTCTCCAACATTAATGAAGCCAATTCTGTACGTGATTGAAATCTCATTTTAACAAGTATGCTGCTTTAGTACCTTACAATTTACAAGTGGATTGTTTTTCTTAATGACGAGCAGTAGGTTCAATGCATTAGCATTACCATTGTAACACTAAACTATCACATTAGCCTATTGTCACATCTCCCCTTTTAACATGCCTTTTGTTTTTCTAGGATGCCAGGACAATATTAGAGAGTTAGATACCCCCAAAAATAAAGTCTAATGTGGCATATAGCTTCATGATATGCGTATGCTGCAAAAATTTTATCTGTATATGGGGCTTCTCGAGGTTTAGTATAGAGATCTGGGCTGCAGTATATTCAGTATGCTGATACCTGGCTCTAGGTTTCAATCACCCAACTCCAGCTGGAACAGTGGAATAAATTAGCCAGTGCCTATTTTAGAGGTAGCTGATTGGGACTCAGAGAAGACTAAGAAAATGTTGGTGAGCTAGGGAAAGCAGCCTGAAGAGATGGTGGAAAGTTTTGTCGGCACTGCTCACTGTGGCAGTGGGACTAATGCTTGTAAAACAGATATTCAGGCTGCCATGTCCTGAGTTGCTGTGGGACACTGAGGGCACCTATACATGTGCAGTGAGGCTGCTCTGATGTGCTGTTGTTAATCAAGCCTGCTGGAGTGTGGTAATGACTGCGCTCCAGCGTATCTTATATTAGCATCCCAGCACTGAAAAATGGTGGTGGAGGTGCTTTAACTAAAGCTTGTTCAATGCCTGTTACTTAAAGCATGCCCCCCCCCCTTGCCATTTTTTCAGCATGGGGTTGCTGATGCACAAGATGCTCCCGGTGCTTTAATTAGAGTGGGTCTCAGAGCTCCTCTAATTAAAGCACCCTCCCCCCACTCCTTGAGCAAGTGTATAACTGCCCTGATGTAGCAGCTGTAGCAAAAAGTAATTCCCCACCTCATCAGAGCCTGGCAAGTGAAAATGCTATCTTTTCAGGGTAACCTTGCCACAATTACCAATTCCGTTGCCCCTCTGAGACTTCTGTAATTAGCTCTACGTGATTCAGAAGTTGAAGTTAGTGTGGAAAACCACAGCCTGTTGCCTGTTGAGCAGAATCATGAATTGAGAAGATATTAGACTGGAGTTCTGTGGTCTATGCCAGCTTCCCTTTTAAGTGGGATTGAGCATGTTTGTAACCTCCAAAGCCCTCAGTGGTTTTGGACCCAACTGTCTGTGACTTTGCTCTTCTCCCTATAATATTCTTACATTGTTGAGATTAAAGCAGATCCCTGAGTCAGAGCTCCCTCGAGAGGGGGCAAGGAAGTTAATAGCTCAGCCCTTTCACCCATGAGGATGGGAGCGAGGCACCCATGTATATACATATTCAAAAACACTGGGTTTGAAATAAATATGTCTGGGTACCCATTGACTTAATTCATCCATGTTTGATGCATTTTATGTTTTTTGAAACTGCTGCAAGTTTTAGCACAGTTTTTCTATAAATGCATGTTGAAGTACACTTTTGTAACTACTTGTAGAGATTACAAACTATGCATTTTATTTTGCAAATAGATCTCTAGATAGATATATCTATATCATGGGTTGTCAGCTGGGGGTACACAAACCCCTAGGGGTACTTGGAAAGGAGATGGGGCATATGTGGGGATGGGCAGGGATGTAGCATACCCCCGGTTGTTCCCACACATTGCCTCTTACTTGGGGGAAGGGTGTGCTGGGCGCCGCCAGCCCCACATGGCATGCTGCAGTCCCTCCCCACCCCAGCTCGCTTTCCTGATGGCTGCTTCTCTCAGCCAATAGTTGACAGTGAGGAGGGACTGTGGCCACCCCCTGCCTGCAGAGCCATGAGGGCAGCAAGGCACAAAGGGTCTGAATGGCGGGGGAGAGTGTGTTTTTTGTGCCCACTCCCAGGAGCAGGGTGGGGGGCTTGCATGCAGTGGCTTCTGCTGCCACCCACCCACCCCATGCCACTGCCTCCCAGGAGCAGGGCCAGGTGGGGCGAGAGCAGTGGTGCCCCTCTGTGGATGGAAGTGGGGCATGGGAGCTTGCATGCAGCAGTCGCCACTGCTACCCACCACCCCGTGCTGCTGCCTCCCAGGAGCTGGGCCTGAGGGGAGGGCAAGGGCAGGCCGCACAGGCATCGCCCGGCTAGCCGAATGTGGGGAGTGGGAAGCCTGCGTGCAGCAGCCGCTGCCACTGCCACCTACCACCAACATGCACCACTTTCCCACAGCCGGTTGTGCATGTGGCTCCATGGGCTGCTGACGGGTGGTGCGCAATTGTCATCTGTCAGCAAAGATAGGGAAGGCGCCAACGAGCTGATGGTAGAATAGGCTAGGGATTACTCGGAGGAGCTAGATGCTTTCAAGATAGCAGGACCAGACAGGATGCACCCTAGGCTGGGTCCACACAAGCAGGGGCATGCCTTTGCCGTAGCACAAATAGTTATGGCACAAGTATGTTGCTACTTTGTGCCTCAATGTATGTCCCTGCCCATGTGCTTTACAGCATGGCACATTGCCCTGGTGCTCCACATGCTGCAGGGGGTGGGCAGCTGGGGCACAGGGTGCCCATTCTAGATGAACACCAACTTGATGACTAAGAGGTACCATAGATCAAGCACTGCAGGAACTAAACACAGATTTGGGAGGTGGAAGAGAGTGTTTAGTGTGATATTGTGTAGACTGATTGTGGACAGGGGCTTGTGAGAAGGATGGATTTAGTTAACACTTTTTTTTATGTGATTGCTGTCAGACTTGGGTGAGCATACGGACTTTTTTAAAATAATGGATCCGCTGGTGGCTCACACATTTAGCATCTTCCATAGTCTGGTACCATACGAGGAAGGTGGGGACAGAATCCAGCAGCTTAGGGCAATTCTATTCCTCCCCTTCTCCCTTCTGTGAACAACAGGATGGCCCCTCTCCCCTCACTCCTTGCAAAACCAGGCCTGGGGAGGGATAGAAGACCCTTGCCCATGGGAAGAAATGGGGTTGTAAATCATTTAGTTAAAGGAAATCTTATGGGCACACCATGGGCCAAATGCACTTGGCCCAACATAACAGCTTGATGTTTGTGCAGTTAGGGTGAGTTCTGTCAGACACGTGTGTGACACAGTCGCTTCTGCCAATTTGGTCTTTATAGAGAAGGGTACAGAAATCTTAAGGAGCAAGAATGACAATAGCTGTTATTACTCAAGCACTAAATCTGTTGATGAAGTAGCATTAGTTACTGGTTATCTCTTTTCCACTCTGCAACAAAGATGATCCGGGAAGCAGTAACTGTGCTTTTGGCTTGCAGGCATGGTAGTTATTCACCTCCTTCCCCCCTGCCACCCAAAAGCAACAAACTGCTTGCTAGATATGGTTTGTGTGTGTTTTATCCATAAGAATTTAATAATTGCTTTATTAATTTGCTTTTAGATAACGTAAGTGTTTGCAGTTTTATATGCTAAGTGCTAGGGAGAGTCAAGGAATACTTCAACTACTTAGGGGACATTTATCATTTTATCCCAGGTGAAACAGGCAGATCTCTCTGGTATGAGTGTGTTCCTGAAATCAGACTACAGATTATACCACATACCAAAAGGAAAGCAAACTGGGAGGGAGACTGATTTGCCAAAGTCCAGATCAGCATGAAAAATAGAACCATGGTTTCTTTCGTTGTCTGGAGTTGTATGTGAACTGGGTCTTGAGTTCGGCTCTGACCTACATGGTGCGCGCGCGCGTGTGTGTGTGTGTGTATAAGTATGTAATATACTGTAAAAAATTGCCATTATACAGTAATTCAATGAAGGGGAGAATCTTTTTTCTTTTCTCCCATTTTATTCTCTTACACTGTCCTTTCCTGTTCTTGCGTCTCTAAAATTTCTGAAGTATGTGAAGTCTACATTTATTCTTCCAACCTATATTGACTACATGAGCTGAATTTCCCCACTTCTTGATTACACAGGTAGGGTTTACCATTATGGGGGACTATACCTTAAGTTAGATGAGGCAGGAGTTAAGATGATATATTTTGAGTCTGATTCTGGGAGGGCAGGTACTGGAATTGAAAGGGAGTTTGTTATGGAGTTGAGTCTGTATTTGACAGGGTATCATGCTGCTGCTTTTAAGTGCGACTTCATTTTTATGGATTGCATTCACACAAAGTGAACGAGGCAGCCTTAAAATGTACAGTAATGAAGTGTATGTATGTAGTATGTTAAATAAGATATCACTACTTGCATCTTGCTTTAAAATCACTCTACAGGAAAAGTTATGTTAAAAACGCCTTTCTTAGAAAGCAATACCTCACTAGCCAAAGAAACTGTGAAAAAACTTCCTTCAGAGTTTATTGCTCTTCTTAGGGGTGTAAGTTGTAGCCGTGTTGGTCTAAGGACATAGGCAGACAAACTTCTTTGGGTAAATTGCTGTCTTTTATTAGACCAACTAAATAATTAGAACATTTTTTCTTAGCAAGCTTTTGGGTTTAAAAAGTTGATGAAGGGTTTTTGAATGCAAAAGCTAGCTAAGCAAAATTTTTCCAACTATGTAGTTGTCTAATAAAATATATTAGATTTACCTTGTCTTACTTTTCTTATTCACTTATTCCTTTAAAGAGAGGAAGTTCTTTTATTTTGGCTTATGTTAATTCCTACCTAAATGGTAGCCTCTAGGTCCTTTAACTCTTTAACTTTGTATCTTACCTACAAGTTAGTTTCTAAAACAAGAAAATTCCTGAAATTCATAACAATGCTGAAGGTTTGTTCCTTTTTTTTTTTTTTTTTTTTACGCACTGTGCTCTCTTGAATCTAGTTCCTGTTTTCCTTGCCTTGCTGAATTCAGGTGAAATGATAAAGTCCTTTAATTTTGCTTCTCCAGTCAGTCAAACACCTTTCATTTTGACAAGTATTTCAGGTTCCATTTGATAGGTTTCCTGGATCATCCATGTGTAACTGTTGGAGTGAAATACACGGATACTTTGATCCTGACCTCTTAACAATTTAACAAGTAATATGCTCTCTGTCTGTTTTGTTTTTATAGTCGGTCAAAAACTACACCAAATGTCACGTGAGAAATGAACAGATCTGTAACAAGTTGACAAGCTGTAAAAGTTGTTCTCTGAATCTGAACTGCCAGTGGGATCCGCGGCAGCAAGAATGCCAGGCCTTACCAGGTACAAGCTTTGACATTTGAACTCTGCTTTTTATTATTGGCTTTAGAACTGGGCTAAAAATGACCCACAGAGTTGAAGGCTGGCTCAAGCAGAATGGTCTATTGGGGTGTAGGGCAGGGCTATCCCACTTCTGAGTGGCTGGGGGTCACATGGTCTCTCCGGCTACACACTGTGCCATGTGGGCCCCTACTATGCTGTGCAGGACACTCCTTCCAGCCCCTTCCCCCCTCCCACAGCCACACACCAGGTCCCTGGGTTCCCCAACGGTCCCTGGCTGCAGGCTCCTTCAGGGGTGGGCAGGGGCAGAGGAAGCTGGGCAGGGTGTGGGAGCCTGGAGTCCTGGCCAGCAGCAGCAGGGGGGAGTTGCATCTTGGCTTAGAGCCTGGGGACTGCAGTATAACCCCTAAGGCGCCAGATGCAGTCTGCTACTTAGACAGCCCTGTGCTAGGACATAGGCCAGTTTTTATAGGCAGCAGTGCACAATAGAAGAGAAAAAGCCTTGAATTTAATTCAGCCACTTTTGATTGCCCACCACCTACTAACCATGCATCCATTTACACCTGGGGTGACTGCATCCAGCCTTGTTCTGTTACCATGTTTCAGCCTTCAGAGCTGGGGGAAATCCCCCAAATCATTTTCCATGAATATTTACACAAAAAAAAATAAATCAGGTTTCTTTTGATTTTTATTTATTCCCGCTACAGCTGAGTTTGCACAACAGTTGCTAGGTATGGTTGAACTACAGATTTAGCATACTTTTGCTACTTTTAGTTTGGCTTGCACAAGCAGCTGCCAGAAAAGACTTGGCCACATAGGGCATTTCTACACGTGCTTTGGGATGGTGGGGGGGAGGCACTTTAGTTAAAGTGGCTCCAAACTCTGGCACAGACTGTTCAGGAGTTTGTGTTACCTTAACAGCACGTGTAGATGCACCTGGTGTCTTCACTGCTGTTGTTATCATATTAATTAGATTAAAACAAATGTGGGTATATCTCTCTGGGATGTGGCATTTTTCTGTAGAGATGTGCCCTAAGATCTGCTTTCCAGGGACAATTTGGTCGTTGAATTTACTCACAAGACTTGTGAAGACGGTGAATGTGAAGATGCTAATATAGTACATCCCCAGAGAACAAATATAGGCCTTCTAAACCCAAGTATTTATGCTGTAATTTAAATTCTAAGCATTATTCACATCTACTCAGGGAACAGAAACAATGCCTTAGTGTCCAATGTGTTCAGACAAAGCACAATTTTCTAATACCAGACACGCTACTAAGTAATCTACAGGCAATTACTTTTGCAGAAATCATTCAGTAAATAATTTAAATTAATGAATACATTTTTAGAAAATCATGAAATGTTTGTGGACACCATGAAGAGACTAATAAATTACATTGATTGCTATGGATTATTTGCTTATCTTTAATACTTATCTGCATGTGACTAACACTCAACATATATTAATGATAGGGTTAAGAACGTAACTTGTGCTGGTTTTTTTAGGTTATCAGAAATTTGTCTTCAAGACACTTGGTACTATGGGTATTTGTACACATGCTTGCACCGCAGCGCTGGGCACTTTTAAAAGCACCTGGCACTGCGGCGCATACATTTGTACAAACGGCAAAATGCATGTCAGCGCTGAGAAAATGGCAGGAGTGTGCTTTTGAAGGTGTTTTAGTCCAAAAGTGCACTGCTGCCATCTCTGTTTATACAAATGTATGTGATACAGCACCAGGTGCGTCAGGTTGCAGGCTCCGCAGACTTGTTTAATAGAGTCTGTTCCAATGCACCGGATCTCTAGCATGTTGGAGCAAACAAATGTATATGTATAAATGCCCCATGTGTTTAGCAGTCATGCTGGTTTAAAGTGATCATTATAATTAGATGAAATATGACGAAACAGAAAATTCACGTTTGTAGTGTTACGACTCACATAACTTTGCCCTCATATTTTTAAGTAGGATTTAGGTAAGATCTAATCTGCTTTGTTTTCTTAAAGTATCTATGCCTCTGGCACCTAGCTATATTTAAGGCCCTTGCCTTAAGACATGATTAACCAGTTAATCTCATCTTAAGTCACGATCCAGCCACACATTCAGTTAATTAATTGTGTGATAAAATGAGGAAGAAGCCACCAAGTTATTCCACCAAAAATGTGGAATAACTTTGGTTCATTTATGTCATGCCACTGTCTGTGGCCAGAGACACCCAAGCAGCTGGGAGCTTCTTCAGCTGATTGGGGCTCCCAGCCTGGGGAGCACATCAGATTATGGGGATCCTAGCCTTGGGGTGCCCCATGTGGCCCTACAGCTGGGAGCCCAGAGCTGATGCAGGCTTCCAACCGCAAGGCCATCCCAGGCATCCCTATGGGTGGGAGACCTGTCAGCTGATGTGGGCTCCCAGCCATGGGGGTGCCCCAGGCGTCCCCATTGCTGGGAGGCCATAGCTGGGAACCCGTGTCTGCTGACAGGACTCTCTGCTGTGGGGACACCTGGAGCACCCCTATCAACTTGCTATTTACCGAAGCAGGAGGAGCCCAGCATTGTGATCCCAGGCTCCCCCTGCACTGGCAGTAAGGCATGATGGGATCTGATGCACAATCCCACAACTATGCTTCCTACTATTGCCCATGTGGCATGGCAACAAGCACAACTGTGTGGATCATGCATCAGATCTCAATGTGTCTGTATCTGCATGTCTGGAGGGGCCTTAAGCATTTCTAAATTACAAATTACCTAGGGAAATTAATAGGCTGTAACTGAGAATATACCTTGTTGCAATACTAGTTACTTTGTCAATTAACAAGAAAATATATTATTTTACATAACTGACATCTTCAAAGCAAGTTAAAAAGTGTGTTGGGTTTTTTTTTTAAGTTTGATGAGATTGCATACATGAATTATGGTAAAAAGTAAAATAGAGTTATGCTCGCTGTGGCTTGGGGGAAAAATGCCAATGTGCATTTCTCTTATTTTCTTTTACATAATTGTATTTAATAATGCAAATTCTGTCCTAGCTCATCTGTGTGGGGAAGGATGGAATCACATTGGAGATGCCTGCCTCCGCATAAATTCTAGTCGTGAAAGCTATGACAATGCCAAACTTTATTGTTACAATTTAAGTGGGAATCTTGCCTCATTAACAACATCAAAAGAAGTGGAATTTGTTTTGGATGAAATACAGAAGTATACACTTCAGGTAACCTGAGTAACTTTAATTCATATTCATGTTTTGAAACAAGTGGCACAGAACCTATTTTAATAGCTTGTTTATAGTATCAGTGTTCAACTTTTGGTTCATGGACCAGATCTGGCTTAGGGATGCATGTTATCTGGCCTGTGGGGCTCTCCATGGGTCCAGAAACTTGATGCGTGGGAGTGGAGGTAATTCACACTGCCACTGCTCCCCAATGTCAAATTTACAAGCTCTATGAACCAAGTTACATGAGGCTTACATGTAAGGCTAGGAATGCAAGTGCAATCTGGCATGTGCCTGGGGCTAGGACTGCAGCCAGGGTCCAATCTGGCATGTGGGGTTGAGGTCACACACCAGGCTGGCCCTGCATGCTGGATTTGGTCCACAGATTGTTCCTTCACCACTCACCTCCTTTCCCAGACCATTTTTGAATAAGTTCAACAGTGCTTGTCCCAGCACTGATCCCTTGGGCACCCTGATGTTTTTCTGAAAACTGACCATTTATACTTACTCTGTTTTCTGTCCTTAAGTGAATTTCTAATCCCCAAGTGGACCTTCTCTGTAGTCCCATGACTAACTAATTTCATTAAGCGCAAGGGAAGAAATGGTTGAGTATGTGAAAGTGGAAGTTAACTTGGTACATATACACAACATGCTTACTGCACATTAGCCTAATAACACTGTGCAGTAGTGTGTCACAGCAAAAACCATGCTAACAGCCTACTGTGGAGTGTTATTAGGCTAATGTGCAGTAAGCGTCAGTAAATAACCGTGCGCTGGTGCTACTGTGCTTTAGGTATGCACATTTCATTAGTACTTTATTAAGGAAGTACTAAACTAAACGCACAGTATTTAAGGTGCATTCATGAATATGTGGACATGCTCAGTGACCATGAAATGGTAAGAGTTCAAGATCCTAAGAGGAGGAAGGAAGGAGAGCAGCAGAATAAGGAGAACGGAAAGTTTGCAGAAAAGCAGATTTTAAGAAACACGTGGCACTGGGGTGCGGAGTCCCCCAGGAAGCAAATCTGAGGGGTAAGGAGACCAAGAGAGCTGGCTGTACTATGAGGAAGCCCCTTTAAGGGTGCAGGAGCAAGTTGTCCTGATGCGATTGGAGAATGGGAAATGTAGCAGTAGACCTTCCTCGTTAGAAAGATGTCTCTTCAATAAGCTGAAACTCAAAAACAAATCCTCCAGAAAGTGGAGACTTGTCTATAGTAGGATGGAAGAGTATCACATTGGCATGCAGGGAGAAAGTTAGGAGGGCAGCTACCACATGAATGTGATATCTTCAGTGTGCCCTCCTGGTATCTCATAGCTACTGAGTTAGAAAGCTGTCAGCAAAAATAAGGAAGGAGCCAAAAAGCTTATAGGTTAGGGATTACTCAGAGAAGCAGATGCTTTCAAGATAGCAGGACCAGATGGGATGCAGCCTAGACCGGGTCCACACAAGCGGGGGCATGCCTTTGCAGCAGCACAAACGTGCTGCTACTTTGTGCCTCAGTGCGTGTCCCTGCCCGTGTGCTTTACAACGCGGCACATTGCTTCCGTGCTCCACATGCCGCAGGGGGTTGGTGGCTGGGGCACAGGGTGCTTCAGCAGGGGCTAGCAATCCCATGCTGAGGCACCCTGTGCCCTAGACAGCTGCTCCCTGCCTGGCTGGGGTGCGGTGTGCCTCGGGGTGGGGGGCAGGCAACCTTGGGATGGCTGCTCCCCTGGCTCCACATGCCTCAGCTTGGAGGCTCCACAGGGGCTGTGCAATGGAGATGGGAGCAACCAGCTCAAGGCTGCCTGTTCCCCCATCTTGAGGCACCCTGAGCCCTGGCCAGGGAGGAAGCGGCTGGCTGGGGCGCAGAGTGCCTCAGCACATGGGCTCCACAGCATGCGGAGATGACTGCTCCCTCATCTCTATGTTTATCCCAGCACCAGCCACTTTGATGTTGTTTGTGCTGCTTTTTTCTGGTTGGTTTTTTGTTTTTCTACTAGGAAATCCTGGTAGCAAATTTTGTCCCAGCACTGAAAATTAGCAGCGCTGCGCACTGAGTGATGTGCAACTCGTGCAGTTTGTGGCACTGCAAAGAGGTTTGCAGTGCCACAAACCACACGTGTCTGTACGTCTGGATCCAGCCCTAGGATACTGAAGAACTTGGCTGATATAATTTCAGAGCCATTAATTATCCTCTCTGAGAACTTGTGGAGGTTGGGTGAGGTCCCAGATGAATGGAAAAGGGTAAATATAGTTCCCATCCTTAAGATGGATGCATGAAAAGTAAGTTGTGCCTGACCAACTTGATTTCCTTCTATGATAAGGTGACAGGTTATGTGGATGAAGGGAGAGCAGTGGATGTGATGAACCTTGACTTGAGCAATGCTTTTGACACTGCCTCCCACAACATTTTTTAACAAGGAGATATGGACTAGACAAAAGTAATGCAAGGAGAATACATAACTGTTTGGATCATTATGCTCAATGAGTAGTCATTAGTGGCTTGATGTTTAGTTGGGAGGAGGTATCAAGTGGGGTTCCCCAGGGATCTGTCCTGGGTCTGGTACTGTTCAACATTTTCATTAATGGTTTGGAGGATGGGACTGAATATATGCTTAGCGAATTTGCAGGTGACACCAAGTTGGGTGGAGCTGCAGAGACTCTGAAGGGCAGGGCTAGGATTCTGAATGGTCTGCAGTCAATGAAGAGAAATGCACTTGGAAATGGAATAATTACATGCACAAATACAGACTGAGGAATGATTGGCTGGATTGTAATGCTGCAGCGAATGACCTGGGGGTTACAATGGACCATAAACTGAATATGAGACAGTGTGCTCTTGTTGCCAAAAAAAAAAAAAAACCAAAGGAAAAGAAAAAGGCAATAGCATACTGGGTTGTATTAGTAAGAGTGCTACTTGAAAGTCGAAGTACGTGATTCTTCTGCTCTATTTAGCACTGGTGAGGCCTCATCTGGAGTACTTTGTCCAATTTTGTTCAAGAAGGATGTGCACAGGTTGAAAGAATGCATTGGAGAGTGACAAAAATGATTAGGGGCTTGGGAGACAAGACTCTGGGGACAGACTGAAAGAACTAGGGTTATGTAGTCTGAAAAAGAGAAGGCTCTGGGGGATTTGACAGCAGTCTTCAAGTACCTGAAGGCAACTATAGGGAAGATGTCAGGCATTCTCAAGAGTACAGTGTCAAAAACTTGCTTCAAATGATAAACTAGCATTGCTGAAGTCACCAATCGGGGCAAGATTGAATAGGTGTTGGCACAGCAACCACTGTCTTCAGGTTTCCTGATTTCTGGTCAATACAAGTACTTTTACTACCAATAAATATAGTAGTTGATGATTTTTGAAATGTATGAGGATAATATGTCTTTGTTGGAATTGTTAGAGCTGCCTGCTGCCTTTGATGTGCTTGATAATGAGATGCATTTGTCATGACTACCGATGTAGGTGTAACAGCCTTCACAAAGCTTGTCTGAAGCATCTGGCAAGCCCCAGAGAGTGATTTCGGGTGCTTCTCTGTGGGGTTTCAGAGTTCTGCATATCTGTAGGTTCAGTCTGTGCAGGCAAGGTTATCAGGAGCAGCCAGCATTGATTCACCAAGAGCAAGTCACATCTGACCAAAGAGTGAAGTAAAAGGCAACAATTTCTGTATATCTGGATGAACTTAAATCCAGTTGGTTTTTTTTTTCTTGTAGCCAGTCTTTCTAACACAACTGGAATAGATTGCTCTTTGAGATTGGGGTTGGGTGAGAGAACACGAAAGGATAGCAGCAATCTGGATGAAGTTGCCAGAAGAAATGAATAGTTGCTTAATAGATTGTGCCCATTCTGTGCAAAATAGTGCTGCATCTATGGTTTTCCACAGACCTTTGGCTGCTGCTGAATGGTCAAATTGTGAATGTAGTAGTAGAATAAGTCTGTTCATCTGTCTTTATTAAGTCAAGTGTGCTAGTTTGTTGCTGTTACACTTATTCGAGCCCTTGCCCCCTTGAAATTAATGTGCTATAATCTGCTTTATTTAAGGAGCTGTGCGTGGGACCATTTATTTGTAAGATGAAATTAATAAAACTGTGCATATATTAAGACTGCGGTAACATTGACAGCCCATAATGTCAGTGCTTAAATACACTGGCTGTTTATCTGCTGCTGGTGGTCACTCAATCTACTGGTTTATTGAAGCCTTTAAAGCTCTGCATATTACTATATGCATCCTCTTGAGAAGATGCCTAGAGTTTTGATCTGCATTGGTTCTTGAAATTGGGCTCATCTGATATTAGACTACCCACTGGTTGTCTTTAGGAGGTGGGGATACCACCTGAGAGAGCAGATGGGATGAGATTGGTTGCAGCCTGTGCACTATTTTTTTTATTTGTGGTACCCATTAATTTGGGTAGGAATTAATTACTATTTAGGAGTGCTGACCTGTTGATCTTTGGTAGTGTAGTCTAACTGTTGATTACTTTGCTGTTTTTAACATTAAATTTATTAACATCATAAATATAGATTTCTGGCATGTGGGGCTAAGTTGTGGGTGGGTGTCATATATCCCCTCGTATGTGCCTTTTCTACAAGCTGAACATGCTTAGCTCTTTCAGCTTCTTCTCATATGACTGACCTTCTAAGCCCTTGATGATTTTTGTTGCCCACATCTAACTTGTGTGTGTTTTATATATTACATTTATATAAAAGCTTTTATATACAAAATTAAAATCTTAGAGCAGTAGTGATAATCCATGCAAATATAGGGCTTCTTATAAACAGACAAGATATTAAAATAGTAATAATAATATAAAGTTTCTGATATTTACAATATGCACTTGCCTTTTGGTTGCACAACAAAATTAGTTTCATAGTAGCTTATGATTTTACAGACAAGCAGATAAGATAATTATGAATAATAATTAAAATTTATATCAAGGTGGTAGCTCCTTTGCAAAGTTGTTATGATGCAAATGAATGATGTTTTCTACCAAGAAAATAGCAATGTACTCTTTCCTCTTGCAAATATTTGTGTAATATTTAGACATACATCGGTCTCGCATCAGATCAGCACAGATATGAGGAAAATTGAGAGTATCGGCAAGCAGCCTTTTTTGTCTGACGTGGTTGATAATGTGGCCGATTAAATCCCTGTTGCATGTGCGCAGCCACAGCACAGCACACAGGCGGCCAAGAGCACAGCTGGGCAGCATGGAGAGCAGCTGGGTCCAGCTGGTCAGTCTGTTGTGGGGGAAGGGGGGTATGTGCAGCAGAGGGAGCCATCCCCCACTCCCCGTGCGAGCCACAGCTCTGTCCCGTTCCCTGCCCCACCCCAGCTGGACAGCACTTGGACAGCCCCATTCTCTCCCCCACCATGTAGGCCTCAATCTGCCCCCCCCACATCCCTTTCCTCCCCACTTCCCCTGCAGCAGACTTACCAGCTGGATGCTGCTCTCCATGCTGTGGGCTGCGTATTGGAATTGGATTGGTATCGGCTGACATGGCTGATTTAAAAATTGGCTATTGGTACTGGCTCAGAAAGTCTTTATTGGTGCACCCCTAGTAGTATTAATTTTGAATGAAATAATTTGAAGTTATATATATTGTGAATTAAAATATTGATACTGGGTGCATCTACACATGCAGTTAATGCAACACAATAAACTCTGGAGCAGTTCACGCCAGAGTCAATTGTTCCTGGGCATAGTGTCTAAATGTACTCCCAGGACAGCAGCAGTTTGAACCAGGGTGGAGCAAGCCGCCTGCTGGTTGGGCCAACCAGGTGCAATTTACACCCCCAGTCACCATTTATACATGCATTTTGGCACAGTAAAGTACTCTGCTGTAAGATAGTACTGTTCCCGACAGTATCCTATGGTGGAGTTAATTTGTTTACTGTGCCCTAATACCGGCACATGTGTAGATGGTGATGCTTTACAGAGCTACTTAACTCCACAGTATAGTGCATGTGCAGATGTACCCACTATGTTCTTAATATGCAAAAATAGCTTTTACTGTTGAGCAGGGCAGCAGGCAGTATAAGCTGATTTATTTCCCCATGGTAGCACCTATGCTTTATCTGACTGGCTAAAAAAGTGAAGAATTTTCCCTGTTAATAAATAAACAAACAAACAAGCTAACCACACTTTGACAGATAGATCCACGGAGGTGATACTTCCTCTCTATGTGGCATTGGTCAGACTGCAGTTGGAGTATGGTGTCCAGTTTTGGGTGCTGTACTTCAAGAAGGATGTTGATAGACTTGAGAGGGTCCAGAGGAGAGCCATTCATATGGTTAGGGGCTTACAGGACAAGCCTTGTGAGGAGAGACTGAGGGACCTGGACCTCTTCAGCCTCCTCAAGAGAAGGCTGAGAGGTGATCTTGTGGCTGCCTACAAATTCATTAGGGGAACACAACAAGTGATCAAAGATGCTCTGTTTCCCAAGGTGCCTTTTGGGGTAACATGGAACAATGGTTACAAACTGACAGAGAGTGGATTTAGACTAGATATCGGGAAAAACTTCTTCATGGTAAGGGTGGTCAACATTTGGAATGGGCTTCCAAAGGAGGTGGTGCTCTCCCCTACCTTGGGGGGTCTTTAAAAAAAGGCTAGATAGGCATCTGTCTGGGCTCATCTGACCCCAGCACTCTTTCCTGCCTAGGCAGGGGGTCAGAATCGATGATCTGTTGAGGTCCCTTCCAACCCTAGCATCTATGAAAGAAAGAAACACCTTCTGATTTGTACCTACTGCAACCTTGACGCTAGAGCTGTGTGAAACGGCTGTGTTTCATTTCGGTTTCAGATTTGGCGTTTTGGAGGGACAGTGTTTTGTTTCATAGGGCTGTGTGAAGTGGCTGTGTTTTGTTTCAGTTCGGATTCAGCATTTCAAAGGGACAGTGATTTATTTTGGTGTTTCAGCTCGCTGTCCCATTTCATTTCAGCCGAAACTGTTTTGGAATTTCGACGCTGTTTTGGTGTTTTGGCCATAGGCTATAATGGGGGATCACAAAACTGCCTATAACTTTGTCATTTCTTGCCTGATTTGGATGAAACTTGCAGGGAGTTGCCAAAATGCCCAAATCTGAAACGAAATGAAACGGCTGCTGAAATTTTGCACAGCCCTACTTAATGCACATTGCCCAATTTGACAAAAGATAATGTCATACTTATAGATTAAACAAAACTATGCAAACGGGGTATATTAGCAATGACTCTTTGAATTTTTTTGCTAAGCTTTTTTTCTTGATTGTTATTTGAATAGCAAATAGATGGACCCTAAAATCTAGGAAAATAGCTTGATAGACTGTTGATTTATCAGTTAGTTGACTGTAATAACAATGAAAAATGGCTGTTTTTTTTTCTGCAGAATGCTAGGCTTTTGTTAAATATCAAAGCTGAAAACTTCTGCAAGGTGACATCTTATCAGGCACATCTTTATTTGAATAAATTGCATCCTGAGTCATTGCAGTTACATAAATTTGAAATAATCCACATGTGGCATGTAATGAAGGTAGACAAATATAGACATACTAAAGGGATATCTTAGTTTAATGGTCATTGACTTATCAGACTATCCTAATGAAATGTTAAACATTGATTTATGCTGTATCTACTTTTTTTAAAGTAATTTTTCTTTCATTCCCATCTGTCCCTCCAGTTATATTTACTCTGTATAAAATACCCTAAATATACCATCAGGTACCAGAGAAACTCTGAGATTTTGCTTGATTTTTTTTTTCTTTTGTCTTTCTCCTTCTCTCAGATTGCTATTATATTGATGTAGGGGGTGAGATTTCATTTTAGATGGCTTACAGTACAGATAGTGTTGTAGGGTTCAGAAATGTAGTCAGAGTAGCTGAAAGGGGAGATGTGCCTTAATGTAAAATATCTATGCTTGGGTGTTATTTTTACTGTTAATATCAAAGCCTTTAAAAGTGATATACTCATCTGACAGCTTTTAGGATTATTGATGCAACAGAATATTTAGAAATAAGAATATAGATCTACTTTTCTCTCAGCTTTACTTTATATTTTTGTGTTGAGGAAAACTCAAGTTTCTTTAGCAGTTGTGAGTTACTGTACAGGTTTCCCTTGATTTTATGCAAGTTCTTTATATGCAAATTTGCTCTTATGCGATGAGAATGTTTAGACCCATAATTCATTGTATGCAAGGTAAATTTGCACTTATGTGATCAGCATAGTTCCCCCCCTGCCCAAGCAGGTAGGTTTGTGGGGGGAGGGGAAAGGGCTGTGGCCCCACTCACCCCAGCTGCAGCAGCCCCTGGAGCAGCTGGCGCCAGCTGCCTGCAGCTGCTGGGCAGCTCCGTGCTCTGCCTGTCCTCCTGTGCTTGGGCTCACTCTTGGGCTGCACCATGCTGTGGTGCAGGCAGCTGGTGTTGGCTGCTCCCAGGGCCACTCCAACGTAGGCTGGGGGGAGTGTGGACAAGCGGAGCCCTGGGAGGTGTTGGGTGTAGCACTCACCCCGACATCAGCTGCCTACACCAGGGCATGGTGCAGCCCAGGAGCAGAGGTAAGTGGGGACAGGTGGAGCATGGTGCAGCCCAGTGGCTGCAAGCTGCTGGTGCTGGCTGCTCCCTGAGCCACTGCAGCCGGGGCCAGGGTGAGTGCTGCTCTGTTCCTCTGTTTGCTGCCTTGTGCAACCCCAGGAGTGGCACCCCTCCCCCAGCTCCTTCCCTAGTCCCCGTCTCCCTCCCTTCTTCCCTCACCACCATGGGAACCTATTCCTATTTGTTACATTGTAAAGTGGGTTCGCTTTATGCAAATTCGATTTATGTGCCATTCTCCAGGATTGCATGTACAGCGTAAATCTAGGGAAACCTGTATAGGCAACAGAAAAAATATCATAATCCAGTACAAAAGAAGTAATGTGTTAACTTCTTTATTATGTGTGAGAGAGGATATAGAATAATTTGCCTAACGAAACGGGTTTCTAACATATGGTCCATGGGCTTTATCTAGCCCATGCAGCCACTCCATCTGGTCCAGCAACCTACTGGTTGGAGGGATGGCCAGCAAATTAAGTGGGCATGGCTTACTGCAGAATCTGGGTGTCATGCCAGGACATGGGAGACTGGGTCTGGGGCTACTCGGGGGTTAAGATACTGATTAGGGTCAGGATAGGCGAGTAGAATCTAAGGACAAAGTGACCTCCTAACTTTCTGACTCAGTCTAAGAGTGGGGTCTAGGAACCAGCTGAGTCGAGAAGCCAGGAGATATTTGCAAGTGGGAGTTGAGCAGCAAGCTGAGTTGAGAAGCTGGGAGTTCAAGCAGAGAATGCCCAGACACTTCCTTTTCTAACTGAGGGGTTTATATGGGCAAACCAGAGGGTCAAGTGACCCTAGCCTGCCACTCTGGTGACAGGGAGTAGGCAGCAGGGGTATGAATGAGGGCTGTGCCACACAGCCCGTTGGTTACCCGTGACTGCCTGGGCTATAACTGCTTGCATGCTCCTGCCACAGCAAATGGCTACCCTGCCATTCTCCTGCCTCTATAAAATGTTGTCAATATACGCTCAAGAGATCCTGGGTAGAGGGCTATGCCCCCTGCTACAGAGAAAGGCAAGAACCCCTATAGTCCATACCAATCTGGCCATGGGATAAAATTCCTTCCTGACTCTAAATACGGTGATCAGTCTGACCCTGAATGGAGGGGCAAGACCCTCTAGCCAGGAACCTTTGGCTTTGCTCCTAGCAGGAGAATCCCCACAGTGAAAGCTGCTCTAATTAAAGCACCTGGAACATCATGTGTATCAGCATCCCCACACTAAAAAATGGCAGCAGGGCCACTCTAACTTAAGCTCATTAAGCATGCTTTAGTTAAGGCACCCTCACCACCATTTTGTGCATGATGCTGGAGTCTGCTGGAGTGCGGTAATTATCAACTGAGTCTGCTCCAATGTGCTGACTACAGCATGTTGGAGCAGCCTTGCTGCATGTGTACAGATGCCCATGGATTATTACAGGGGGTGTTGACTGTAGTTGCAGTGGAGATGTGTTGACAGGTTAAGTATTCCTTGCCTAAGCAAAGCTTTTTTCCACTTGATGTCGGAAAGTGGGGAGTTTGCTTCTGATGATGAAGGGGCAGAGGGGCTGGAAATATTTCTCTTAAGTTCTGTTTTTTGGTAAGTATAGGCTGTAGTGGTTTAATGATTCTTCTGATTGGTTCCAATGTGAGGTGGTAAGTGACCACCAGGGGTGGGTGATCACAGAAGGGCTTTCTTTTTGTATTGTCATAGGTTACTTTGTGGCATTTGGATAGCACTTTTTGAAAAAGCTGTTTGTTTATCTACTGAGCTAGGTATAGAAGTTACACATACACTGGTTTAAGTGATCAGAAACTGGTTTAAATCTGTAACAGAACAAAAATTCTGTGCATATAAAGCAGTTTGAAAATGGCTGAAACTGGTTTTAGAGAAACCCGGTTGAATGTAGTATCAGTCTTAACTGATTTGGGTTAAACTGGTTTATGGAACTGCTGTCCAAGACCCCTTCCTGGTTTAAGTTAAATCAGAGTCCCCCAGCATGCTTTCCAGCCTTGGGCTATGCTCTAGAAAACAGGGCTGGCCCTGCCCCTCTCCTCCCTAGCCAGAACTCCAGCTGACTGGGAAGGAAGTGGGGGACTGCAGTGTTTGTCAGCCTTCCCCCTGCCCCACTCCCCTCACTGTTTGCCGCTCAAGCAGGGATGCCCTCTCCCATGGCCCAGACCCCAGCTCGCATCTGGCCATGCCCCCTCCCCCCATGCTAGCTAATGCTGAGAGGTGTCTGTGTGTCTCTCTCCAATTTCATTGGAACAAAAGCAGACAGAACAGTGTTTGCTTAGGGCTGGAAGCCAGTGGCTTATAAATGCACCCTACAGATGAGCAGAGCTTGAAACTAATAAGAGAGATTTTGTTTTCTTTTGTAGGGCTTCATGGGCTGATAAGCTTTGTGTTCTGATAAACTCCCTGCTGGATGCTGGCTTGCTGGCTTCAAAGGCAGCAATCTGACAATGTTCAACAGGGGACAGAGAGAGGTGTGAGAAATGCCTGGTTTGCAATGAATGCAGCACCTGTCAGTTTGCTGCAGACAGTATGAAGAATAGGAAGAGGGAGATTTGAAAAGCTCAGTATCATCAACAGATGCATTTAGTCCACACAAGCAGTTTTCCCTCCCCTCACCTCTCCTTGCCTCAGGGTGCTAGCCAGAGTCTAGCACGGGGTGGGCAAAATACGGCCCAGGGACCAGATGCGGCCTGCCAGACCATTCTATCCAACCCATGGGGCCCCTAAAAAATTTAGAAACGTAATAATTATCTGCCCCTGGCTGCCTATCATGTGGCCCTCGATGGCTTGCCAAAACTCAGTAAGCGGCCCTCCGCCCAAAATAACTGTCCACCCTGGGCTAGCAACACTTACTTCCCCTTGAGCAATGAGCTGGGAAAAGCCTGGTGAGGGCTGCTTCCTCCCTCCCCTTCCAGGCACACCCCAGCTGGGGATCTCTCCCGAATCATAACGACCTGCCAGGGCCTGGTCATGCCCCCTCAGCTCCGGACTGTAGACTAACCTGCAAAGATTGAATCAGTTCAGGCTTGGGCTTTTTGAATGTCTGTCCCTAGGCCTGGAGTGTCCTTGCTGTGTAAAGGCATATTTTAGGCGGGCCAGGTGGGCATTATGAGTGTTCTCTGGTCAGATGCAGTGCTGTTTGAGGGCCTGACTATAGGTGACTGAGAACTTTTTGACGTGCTTGAGATGATTGCTAGTGTTGTGATGCTAGTGGTGATCTGTAGGTATTCTGTATATAGTGCAGTTTTTTAGAAACTTTTCCTTCAGGTGCCTCAGAGGTTGGCATACTGAGAAATCATCTTTGTGCCCATAGCTATGCCCCTGGTTTGGAGAGAGTGATGACAGTTGAAGGTAAAAGTTGTGGGTGAGGATGAAGTGGATGCTTGTGTGAAACATGTTGTTGCTAATCTGAGGGTATTCCATGTTCTATTCTTTAAATATTTTTTCTCCTGTTGATGTTTATTATGGTCTTTTCAGCAAGCCGCAAAATGTATAACTCATTGTATAGAGCAGGAATATTCAACTGCTGGCCCATGTGGTTCATGTGACCCCTGAAGGGTTAATGTATGGTGTTCAGGCTCATGTCCAGCCATCACTGCCTCTTTCAGTGGCTGGGAGGGGGTTGGAGTGCTTGAGCTACATGAGTGGCAAAGAAGGAGCAGAACTACCCATGTCACACTGTAGGTGGGCAGTATGTGTGGCTGAGAGAGGGGTGGCGCTGGGCTGCTTATGCAGAGGGGAGGGGAGGGGAACTAGACTGCCCACACTGTGTGCGCAATGGAAGGGTGGGGCACTGGGCTGCCCACATAGTAGGCACCAAGGGGATATTCCTGTGGTATGTGGCCTCATGGTGCTTTGGCTTCTGCTTGCCCAGAATTTGGACACCCCTGGTATAGAGGAATAATGTATCATATGTGTTGCAAAATGCAGGAGGAAAAGCGAAAAGAAGTGTACTTTTCTTCCTGTAAGCACTTTATAGAAATCTCCAATCTACAGTAAAGGTACCAGATATTAGGGCTGTGCAAAGCTTTGGTCCCTCATTTGATTTGGCAGACATTTGACCTGATTCAGTGGCCAAATCCCTGAATCTGAATAGACTCAGGAGACCCTTTAATGTCTCTGAATCAGTTCAGAAAGATTTGGCGATTCAGACATAGACACAGCTTTAAATGTTTTTTCTACCTACCTCAAGGTAGCAGGCAGCTTGTGAATGCTGCGATGCTGGGGAGGATGGAGTGTCCTTCAGGAGCACGGGGGGGGCTCCCCAGTACACTGGGCAGCAGACCCAGAAGTGGACCAGAAGCACTTCCGGCCCACTTCTTGGTCCACCATGGACTAGTGCCCCTGGCTCAGCGAGTAGTGCCTTCTGGGTCTGGGTACTTCTGGTCCACTTTTGGGTTCGCTGCTGAGCACCTGGGGGGCCCTCCTGTGGGATGCTCCATCTGCCCTACCATTGCGGCATTCACGAGCTGTGCCTGGTACCTCAAGATGCATAGAAAAAACATTTTAAAGCTGTGTCTGTGTCCGAATAGCTGATTCTCCGAATCAGCATCAAATCTTTAGATTCGGATTTGGCCGAATAGAATCGGGGACAGTGATCCGAATCAACAAATTGAATCACGGCTCCCAATCTGGCCCATATCCAAAGCTGAATTGAATACGACCCATTTCACACATCCCTTCCAGATAGTTATTTTCAAATTGTCTGTCCTTTTAAAACATGTTTAAAAGTATACCTGCCATTCAGTTAGTGAGTCTGTATTGCAGTATTCCCCATCTCTAGTTCCAGGTATCCTGAAGAAAGTCCTACATTCTTTTGTTAGGTAGCACAATGTTTCTAATCTAAATTTTATTGACATTTTACATCATATTTGTGCAGGCAGCTCCCTTTTATTGGTTACTCTGTGTTTTCTTCTCTTTCTAATGGTACTGCCTTGTTATGCCTTTCATTTGAATGCTTAGTCAATTCTTTCAGCTTTTTCTCTGTTTATTGTTGTTTCTGTTGCCGTGACTGTCCTCCAGTTCATTGTCAGAATGACTGCTTTCCTGTATCCTCCAGTAATGGATGGGCAGTCTTTGGATGCCTAAAAACAGAAACCTCAAATCTAGAAAAATTAAACATAGTATGGTTCTGTGCATTTTGCTTGAAAATCTATATAATTATTTGTGTAAAGTAATTTAAGAAAACCCACAGGGCTCTTGAAATGAATTCCAGCAGGAATAATTATTCATCTTCTCTTAGACAGAAGCTGGGAACATCTTATTTTGTTTAGTCCCCCAGAACTTACATAATTGATTGCAAAAATAAAATAAAACAAAATAAGATAAAATAGTGGGAGAAAAATGGGGAAATCTATGATACTGGATGCATCTACACATACAATTAACACAACACAATAAACTCCAGAGCCGTTTGAGCCAGTGTACACTGCTCCCAGGCTCAGTGTCTACATTTGCATCCAGGACAGCAGCAGTTTGAGCCAGGGTGGAGCCATCCCTGGGCTGGCAGGGGGAACAGAGGGACAGCCCGAGGTTTTGGGTGGTGGTGTTGGGAGGCTGGCGGGAGCCAGGGGTCTGGCCCTCAGCTGGCTGCCGTGGCCAGGTGCAATTTGCATGGGGCCGTTACAGTCTACAGGTGCGTTTGATCCCACGTAATGGCTCAGTTGTAAGATAGTACCACCTCTGACAGTACTATTGTATGGCAAAATTAATTTACTGTGTGCCAATACCAGCGCACATGTAGACTATGATGCTTTACTGTGGAGCTAATTAGTCTAGTCTGCAGTGAGGTGAATGTCTAGATGTGCACATTGGCTGCATCCACATGAGTGTGGACATTTTTTTCCCCCAGGAACAAGAAGCAGAGGTATGCCTCGTGCCACTGTTACCTGTCCCCGGGGAATGCCTGTGCTATACGCCCTCTGGGTTACCTGGGTGGGGGAGGAGAAACTGGGGACAAAGGCAGTGCTGGACTCAGCAGCCTTACTTGGTCCACAGTGCTGGACTCAGCAGCCTTACTTGGGGTCCTGGTGGCCTCCTGGAGATGCAGCAGTGGCAATCCTGCTGCTCGGAGCCTGGCCGGCAGCCAGAGTGCGACTCCAGCCAGCCAGTCTCCAGTTTAGGGCAACACATGCTGTCCTGTGTGCGCTGCTCTGCTTTTTTGTATTTTTGTTTATTTATTTGCAGGTGTTTTGACCCCAGGATCTTCAGGGGTCACCCCTCCCTGTGCTGCTACCTTGCAGTGCGGAGAACAGCTGTATGTGTGGTATGTGGCGCTGCAGACCTGTCTGCGGCGCCACATACTTCCCAGCCTCACTCGTCTAGACACAGCCGCTGTGACCTGGAGCATCATCTAAAGCCATTGTTATGTCTAAAAGAATTGCAATTGTGAAGTCTAATTTATATTGTGAGCTTCTTGAAGAAAAGTGACAATGAGTGTGTTTTCTCAGTATCACTCACTGGATAATGAGATATTTCATTTTTATTATTTATCTCTCACGTTAAGAATTAATGCACAGTTAAAAGAACAATTTCCATCTTCTTTCACACAATTGTATAAATGCTAATTACACTAATTGGAAGGAAATTGGAGTATGAAAATATGGAATAAGCAAAGAATGCTTTTCCCTAGATTGTACATTGTTTCAGCATCCTATTCACTTCTTTAATATAGCTAGAGTATTACCAGGTTACATTTTGCTTTGCGGAATAAGCCAATGGAAATAACTAATTGGAATATTCAGTACAAATTAGTCTGTTAGTATGCAGTATATAATTGCAGTTCTGATTTTCTGTTGGAAAGAGAAAGCTCTCTCCAGCAAATTGTACTTAACAGTTTTTGAAGCATTATACCTTACCATCAGTATGGATTTCTCCCTTAAAAACATTTTTGACAACCTGCTATCAGTTGTGCAGAAGATTATACTAAAAACTGAAGAAACCTTGACCAATTGGATTTTAAGTACAGACTGAATATAGCTTGCTAACAGGTCCTCTGTGTTTGAAAGAAAGGAATATAGAAAGAAACAGATGAGAGGAGAAACAGTCTAAAGAATGGTTCCATGTCTCAGATGGTTTTGTGTGATAGAGCTAGGGATTATTTAAAGATATGTTTTACAGTGCTAGTGAGTATTTTGCAAAGTCACTGCAAAATCCTAAAATTAGGTCAGAAAGTTTGTCTTGTGGTTTTCTGGTTTGTTTGATTTGTCAAAGACTCTTGCTTTTATACTTTTTATAAACTTTTTTTTCTTAATTTCTAGGATTTTTCACCTGTGTCCAGAGCATTTATAATGTTTGGCCAGAAAAAACGTGTTTCATTAGGAAATACTTAGCTGCTGTTTACTGTCTTTTAGATGATCTGCATGGTACTTATAGCAAGAAAAATCATAATTTGGAAGGCATTACTTTGATATTCTTCTGCTAGGAATTCATTAAAATAGGCTTTCCTTTTCAGATCGTGCTGACCACCCATATTCTGAAAATCAGTGCCTGAAATTGGGTATTCTGAAATGTCGGTACCCACAAACTCTTCATAATTTAAAAAAAATATTAGTCTGTTCCTTTAAGTAACTACAGGAAAATGCAGTAAAATTCATAGTCTCCTTTCAGCATTGTCACGAAGAAAAAGATATATAAAATACTCTCTCTGGAAAAGAACATTACTCTGTCACTAAAATAATTCCTAAGGCCTATAAAGGATAACTAACAGTAATATGTGGTCTCAAAACTAGTCTTTACTTTGGAGAATTTGTGTGTATGAGACAATGCACAGATAAAATTACACCCTTTAACTCTTTCTGATTTTGCAAGCATAAAATAAATATCCAACAGTGTTGATGGTAAGCCATGTTATTTTAAATAATAATGCTGCCATAAAATTGCATAGATCTAAGTAAAATGACTTTATATAGATGAAGTTGAGAGTCTCAGTAAAAGGATTCAAGTTGTGCTGTCAGAGTAAATGGTGAATAGTATTATATGCATGAAAATGGTAGCTTTACGGTACTTATGGATAGACATTAGTGAAAGGTAATATAGGTCTGTCATTTAGTCAGACAGATACAGAAGTGTTTGGGTGAATACTGTGCCCAAACTTTGAATAGCTGCTATTTTAATTAATGAAACTTTTAAATGATTCATAGATTTTCCTTTATGGGCTTAGGAAAACTGTTTTTAATTAAAACACCCCCTTCTCCCTTAATTTAGATGCTTCTGTTTTATAGTTGGTAGGGTTGGAAGGGACCTGAGCAAATCATCAAATCTGACCCCCTGCCATGGCAGGAAAGGGTACTGGGGTCAAACGACCCCGGCAAGGTGTTCATCTAGCCTCCTCTTAAAGACCCCCAGGGTAGGAGCCTGCACCACTTCTCTTGGAAGTTGGTTCCAGATCCTAGCCGACCTGACTGTGACTTAGCACCTCCTGATGTCTAGTCTGAATCTACCCTCTGCCAGCTTGTGACCGTTATTTCTAGTGACTCCTGGTAGTGCTCGGGGGAACAGGGACTCCCCCAATGCCTGCTGGTCCCCTCTGACCAGTTTGTAAACAGCCACTAGGTCCCGCCTCGGCCTTCTCTTGTGGATGCTGAACAGGTTCAGGTCCCGTAGCCTCCCTTCACAGGGCCTGCCCTGCTGCCCCCTGATCATATGAATGGCCTTCCTCTGGACCCACTCCATGTTGTCCACATCCTTCCTGAAGTGCGGCGCCCAGAACTGGACGCAGTACTCCAGCTGCGGCCTGACCAGTGCATAGAGGGGGAGGATCACCTCCTTGGACCTGCTCAAGATGCGTCTGTGGATGCATGACAAGGTGCGGTTGGCCTTCCTGACTGCATCCCCACACTGCTGGCCTATGTTCATCTTGGCATCAGTGATGACTCCAAGATCCTTTTCTGCCTCTGCACTGACGAGAAGGGAGTTCCCCAGCCTGTAGTTATGCTGCTGGTTCTTCCTCCCCAGGTGCAGCACCTTGCACTTGTCAGTGTTGAAACCCATCCTCTTCTCATCCGCCCACCCCTGTAACCTGTCTAGGTCTGATTGCAGCCTATTTCTCTCTTCTTAGCATGCCACTTCTCCCCACATCTTAGTGTGGTCTGCGAATTTGAACAAGGTGCTTTTTACCCCATCATCCAAGTCGCTGATGAAGATGTTGAACAGTGTGGGCCTGAGGACCGAGCCCTGGGGGACCCCACTGCCCACATCCCTCCAGGTTGAAAATGACTCGTCCATCACTGCTCTCTGGGTGCGACCCTCCAGCCAACTGGTGATCCATTTGACTGTGTAGGTGTCGACACCACAGTCCCCCAGTTTTTTAATGAGAATGGGGTGAGAGACGGTGTCGAAGGCCTTCCTAAAGTCCAGAAAGACTATATCCACTGCTACCCCTGCATCTAAGGGTTTTGTGACCTGGTCATAGAAGTCCACCGGGTTGGTCTGACAGGACCTGCCTCTAATGAACCCGTGTTGGTTGCCCCTAAGTATAATCTTTCCTGCTGGCCCCTCGTGGACATGCGCCAGGATAATTCTCTTAAAAAGCTTGCCCAGGATCAAGGTCAGACTAACTGGCCTACAGTTTCCCAGGTCCTCCTTCCTCCCTTTTTTGGAAGATGGGAACCACATTGGCCTTTTTCCAGTCCTCTGACACCACACCAGAGCACTGTGAGTGCTTGTAAAGCTGTGCCAGGGGTCCTGCAATGACCTCTGCTAATTCTCTCAGCACTCTGGGGTGGAGATCATCAGGACCAGTTGATTTAAATCAGCTGTTCAGACAGTAGTATCTCAAAAATTGGTTGTGTATGTTATCTACCCATGGGCTGTTGCATGCTGTTATTACCAGCTTACCTGAATAATCTTATATGATTGTCCTTTTGTCACAAGTGTAGTCTCTTGTATTGCAGTGTAGCACAGTAGTTCTCCTTCAAAGGGTCGTCCGTATGTAGGCCACTTTGGTACGCATGAAATATTGAATTCTTTCAAATAGTAGTGTCTACTGGGGCTTCTACCTGCCTGCCTTCCAGCGCCCCATAGCAAAGAACATAAAGGGCAGTGTAGTGAACTTCGCAGTTCTTCCTTACTACCTTGAGCTGTAACCTGAAAACCCTCCAATGTCTACATCTCTTGCAGTCATTCCCATCCTTATCTGTTAGTTGTATTTGGTTTCCTAGTTAAACTTGCATTCCAATTTGTAAGACTGATGGCAAAAAAAAAAAAGGCTGGACAAAAAAAGTAAGCAGGAAGAAGACTGTAGAATAGCCTTCCCCTCCCCGCGATGCAATGCATTTGAAATTTCCAGGATTAAGATACTCTCCTTCTAGACGGATATTCCCATCATTTAATAAGAAGTGAAAGTGCTTCGTCTGATTTCGTAAACAAATATATAACCCTAGTACTCTGAGGCCAGATACAGACACTACAATTTTACTGGTATAAGTAATTAGAAACCAGTCTATACCTGTAACAGAACAGAAGTTTGGCACACACAGACTGATTTAAAAATGGTGAAACCTGATCTAAGATTGGACTGCCCCCTCTCCCCTCCCGTCAAAGGCAAATGTATCCTCTGTTCACTACCGATGTAAACTAATCTGCTTACAGAAAGTTGTGCAACCTAGATGGATTCTGCCCCAAGCTATTTGAATATCTATTCCTTGCCTATATATACCATGTCCCAAAAAATCTCAGAAGTGAGGAGATGCCTCTTGAAGCTATTTCTCAGAGAGATATCTATAGAGGCTTATGTAGTTCTCGTAGGGTAGGATACTGAAAATCTACCCAGGGCACAGATTGGTCCAGTAAAAGATATCACCCACAATGGTCCTTGCCCCTTACATAATTCCTGTACCATCACAGCTGCAGTATCAGTCCAATACTGCTAAGAGCATGGGAATACATAGTGCTTAGAATGGTTTAAATGCCATTTAAACCTGAAGTCATCAGGTATACAAACCTGTTAAATTGCTTTGAATTTATCTGGAGCAGTTTAAAAGTGTACCTGGCGAATCAAAGGCTGTGAACTTCACTTTCATGTGTGAACACCAAATGTTGTGTGTCCGTCCTCCAAGCATCCCACACTGCATCATTCTTCACCTGCTCTCACACATGCTGTTACAGTTGGTCGCTCTGGCATGTGTCCAGATCTCTGCCCCTTTTTTCCCTTTTGTTGGCATTTTTATCAATGAGCTCTCTTGCATTGTTTGTTCAGTAAAAGCTATCTTTCTAACCACCAGCTGTCTCCCCACTCAACCAGAGCCCCTTATTATGTCCCTCCACCCCTTAGAACCAAAAGCCATGGGACCAAGCACTCTCCCCCTTGGCGCCCCCCACCCTCCCCACCAAGCCTTTCAGACAATTACACTACAGACTTTGGTCATTTGGAAGCTTTCAAAGTTTATTGAACTTCCAGTTAGAAAAGAAGGGGCGCGTCTACACAGGTCCCTATGATGCCATCATTTAGTACTTCCTTTAGGCACATGGTTATTTTTAGCCACTACATCACTATAGTGGTGTGCTATGGTGATGTAGCTGTGGCGTCATGGTTTGTGCCTGCTGACGTTGTCTCCATAGCACTTTGCTATGACAATATAATGTCTCATGTAGGTGTGCCCAAGGGAAGCAAATAAGTGAAACCCCAGTCGCAGATCACTCACTCCTTGGAGACCCCAGAATACGGGTGCAGACACTTGCCCTTTTCCCCCCACCCTTTTGCTCACTGTGAAGCTGGGCTCACTTCCACCTCCTGCTGTCAGAGTCACAGCACTTGAAACAATTATGTATTGGTTCCTAATCATGTTGGAACGGTTCTGTTAAGTGTATCTGTAGCCCAAAAGTTATTAGACTTTGTTGAGTTTTGAGGAGTGAAGAGATCCATCTCATGGTCTAGGGTTCATTTGGTATCAAAAAAGTTTCATTCTTTGTCTACAGAGTCCGTAAGGACTCCCTTGATCCAAACCTTGGAGGAGAGGGAAAAAAAAAAAAGGTAGACCTTGCTGACATCTCAAAATGGACTTCAGCACAGCTCTCTGAAGTTTCCTGCTGATGCCAGCATTGAAGCACTTGGCCTAATCATGGCAATTTTAGTTGACATAATGCTTCAGGAGAAGCTCTGCAGACCTCTGTCCATCCTGTTTGTTTCTTCCCAGTGAAATGGCAATGCAAATGCATAAAATTTTGTTGGGATCAGCTAGGGACCTATGGTGCACCTTCCTTCCAAGGGCATGAGCACTTTTACAGTCATCCGGTGCCCGATCCTTGCTAATAGCTGATGTCCATCCAACTAGAAGCAGGAAGGACCACCCAAGTCAATTGTATGGAGCAACAATTTGAAAAAGCTTAACCTCTTCAGATGAAAGACAGGTTTCTGAGCCATCTTTTGCAGATTCACCTATAAAACTACGAGGCTTCCTGACTATATACGATTCCTGATTTTGGATTGATCATAAGTATTCATGAAAATCACAAAGTGGAGCTCAGGTTCCTGGTAGTAGAGGAGAATCGACTTTAGCTTTCAGGAGGCCTGGAACTAGAGAATCATGGACCAGTGGCTTTGGTGGTATTGGATAAAGAGTACTCCATACAGTCATTCTGCTAACCTTCGGAGACTCTTCTCACAAGACGTTTGAAGAAATTTAGTAGATCCTTATTTGCAGTCTGTAATAGAGGAATAAGTGCCCATGGGTTTCTATGGCAGGAATTTTTACACTCATTTTTAACTTCCTTAAAAAAAAAAGTGAAGTTGACATCCCATTCTGGACATTTGACAGTGAAAAGAAAGCCTTCTTTTGCTTTAAGTTTGAGCTGGTAATAGCATTGTCTGTAATTAACCCCTTAAATCCTCAGAAGTCGTTTTCAAGTTTTGACTTGAAAGATGCCTATTTCCATATCACCATTCACCCAGCGCATAAGAATTTTTTAAAGTTCCTGGTGGAAATGAATCATTAGCAATAAAGAAGCTTTCCTTTAGATTCTACATACCTTCAGTTTAATACTTTCAGTGTCAAGCAATTGGTTCAGCTAGCGAAATAAGATGTCCTCAGTTACTAAATCATTGGCTAATTTAGAGATAGTTATCTCAGTATGTAAACTGCTCTTTTTAAGCAGCGCTTCTAGGTCTTCAGTTTAACAATTAAATCCATTCTCTTTCTACTTGTATCATAGAGTTCATAGGAGCAGTGTTGTATTTCTGAGCAGCAAAAGCCTACATACTGTTCCTCACCAGTATGGGTCTTATACATCGGCTGTAGACTCTCTTTAAAATATCATTCAGGTCACCTCATGCTTGTGAACTACATGGCCTCCATGTCTGTATTACACTTTTCTTGGTTTCACTATTTTGTATTCCAGTCCCACCCACACAGGATACATACACATCAGAAATGGAACACATGAAGAAGGATCAAGTGATCTATCTATCTGCTTGCCTGTCTAACACTTGCCTGCTTCTGTGGCTCCTAACCCTGATGTAGCTGAGAGTTTACCAATCTTTTATATATTTATTCCAACAACATGACTAGTTTAAGCAAGAATCATAGTTATGATCACCATTTTAAATTAAAAATATTTAAGTCCATTTGATAGCAATACAAATTAATGGATGTAGAATTGTAATTACAAAACAGGTACTGAACACATGCAGTGGCAGTGAAAATCTCTTCACTTCAATTTTGTCCATATTCTTCAACTTAAATTAGTTTCTCCAGTGTGATTTCTTTCCCAATAGAACTACACCATGAAACAAAATTTGGAGGTGAACTCCATTAAGGTAACCATTTGTTAAAGAACTCTAATATTTAAATTTATGAATTTCCATTTTAGATAATATTTATAAAATCTAACCTACAAAAGCCTATAAGGTCACATACTATGGGTAGTGCTACAAGTAAAGAATTCTTATACAATGTCAAATTTCTAAGACCAAAAAGGTATTTTATACTTAATAAATGTTACTGTGTTCCTTCCTTGTACATTTTGAAATGGTGAGGAGATTTTGATATTATTTTTCAAACTTATGATAAATACCAGTAATTACCATTTATGGCACTTATGCATCTCATGTAAGCATTTGTGCACAATAATTTTTTTGGCTTTTGTTGTTGTTGTTTTTTTTTTGGAACTTTGTCCATCATTAAATAAACTTAAAGAAATCTGTCAAATTGATTTTGGGTGACTTCATTTAAGTTTCTAGAATTATTTTAAGGATAAACTTAATTCATTTTTTCTTGTTCAAGGGCATGACTAACTGTCTAGGCTACCTATATTTTTCTACTTGCCTGGACAAATGAATAGATGGCTCTGTCCAATGTGGAGCTGAATTAAATATTTTGAAAAAGCCTGTTGCATGTGCAGCTTTTATATAAAAGTGTGTAAATAATATTTGCCCGCAAAGTAATAGATAGATTTTATTGCACCACTGAATACATGGTTTTACTGAACTACTGTGCAGTGTTGTGTATGTAAGAGTTATAAAACCTTCCTCTTCATGTTTTTAAGTTAGAAGTTATTTTGGAGGATAAATGGTCTTTTTTATAAATGACAAAATAAAAAAGGACTTATTTTAGATCAGTGGTTCTCAGCCAGAGGGCCATGGATCCCTGGAGTGGCACAAGATCTGTTTCAGGGTGCAACACATATTGGCCCTGTTAGATGTGCAAGCACATACACATGATTCACACGATAAACCCAGAGATTTTATACAGGAACCCATGGTGTTAGAAACATTTTAATCCGTTGTGGACTTTTTGAGTTCTTTGCAATAGAATTACTTCATATTTTTTCTGTAGTCAAAAAAAGAAGAAAAGCTAGGTGAGAGCTGGTATATTCTGAGGTGTGCCTTGAGTTGAACAAGGGATTCCTTGAAGGTTAAAACAGTTTATAACTATTTTTCTAGGTGTATCTATAATGTTAGTAGCTATTTTGAGTTTTGTCTTTTGAACCACTCATGTATATATTGAGATAATGATTGGGGTTAATGAGTTGGGTTGGGTTGAGTTGATGTCGGTTAATAGTTAGGTTTCTTTGAGAAGTATTTAAACTAACAATATGTACTCCCATCTTTTGACATAATATTCAAGATATACGTATTCTCGTTTATTAGCTCCACTTCTGTGAAGTTGGCTTAGAGCAGGGTTTTCAACCTTTTAAAATCAAAGTGCCCCCAGTGGCCAGATGTGGAGCAGGGGGTGGGGTGGGGGTTGCATGTGGCTGGACACAGAGCAGGGAGGCGGGGACAGCACACGAGCGGGCAGGGATAGAGTGCCACCACCTCCCAGGAGCAGGACTGGGGTGGGGCAGGGAAACTCAGTGGGCTGGGGTGAGGGCAGCGGCGCCCCTCTATGGAGTGGGGAAGCTCACCAGGCTAGTGGATGGCGGCAGTGACCACTGTGTGCAAGGTTCCCCACCCCGAAGAGGAGTACCACTGCCCTTGCCCTGCTCCTGGGAGGTGGTGGTTCTCCTTCCCCGCCTGCCCCCATGTACCTCCTATGACTAGGTACCCCTGGGGGTATGTGTACCTTCAGTTGACAACCCCTGGCCTAGAGCATTAGACATGGACAGGGATTTGCCTGGGCCATCTAGGGTTAAGAAAAACACTGGCTGGGGCTGGTTGGTTGTGAATCGAGGAGTATATTTCATCTGCAACTGAGTCTGCGTGGGATATGGAAGAGAGTAAAAGCTTTCCTAATTCTGGGGTCAGCTGTAGGGGGAATTATATATGTTCAGTAGTTAGTAAAAGACGTTTTCAACTTGAGCTCAGCAGCTGATTTCTCCATTGATTTTTAAATATTATCTAAATCTTTTATAAGCCAAATGCACATTCCTAACTCGCAAAAGTTTCATTTTTCTAAAATAATAATAATGCTATCCTGAGTGATATACAATTAAGATATCCTTTGACAGTTCTAAAAAATGTAATTTGGTTTTGTTGGATACTTTTCCCCGTGGAATCAGTTTGGCATGTATTTGGTTACCCATTATTATTATTAATAATATCTTATAATTATAGAATATTACCAAATACCTTCTATTTTAAATAGGCCTCTAGTATTTTTAAGCAAGTAAAATGAAAAAAGTTTTAAGAATTTATAATGCTTTAAGAAGATAAACTGAGATTTTTGTAAATCTTTGAAAATGAATTGTTTAAATAAAGAGCAATATTTGTCTAAGTTATTTACATTATTTAGCTTAATTGAGATCTATTTGTTTTATGCAAATACACTTCTATAATTTAAGCTGTAATTCTGATAGTGATGTTCCTGTGATGAGTATCTTCCAGAAACAAACCAAAGGAGGACACTAGGAGGACATTATGATTAAGGCACTATACTAAGATTCAGGAGATATACAGGGTTTATTTTTCAACTTTTCTAAAGACTTCCTGGGTAATGCTGAACAAATCAGTTTATTCACTTTGTCTCTATCCCTCATCTGTAAAAAAAGGATCTCATGATACTTCCTTAATCCACAGAGATAATGTGAGGATAAATATATTAATGTTTGCAAGCTGCTCGGATTTTACTGTGAAGAGGGTCATATCAATACTAAGATTTATTTCTTTGAATATTCCTGTCTCTGTGATCATTATTGCAGGAATAATATAAAAATGGTGAAGATGCCCAATACTTGTGTTTATGTGGAATGCAGTTTTATTGGTGTGTATTTTTTGAGGACTAATGCACTTACACATTCACTCATCGGGTTGTTTGACATGTAACTCTTACAATCAGCTTATAATTAATAATTGTGTGGGAGTTAGTTTCTGTTAATGGAATAAACTGGTAACAGTGTTAATTTAGTTCTCACAGTTGCTAAGGGATGTCCAGCTCCTCGGTCATTATTAATAGTATAACCTTAATAGAATATTCATCCCATTTATGCCTACTGAACCTTATTTCTATGAGTTGAACCTGATTTGCATGTATTTCCATTATCCATTTCCCCCTAGCAGTTAATGACCATTAACATAACCATTAAAAAACCAATTTTATTTTGAGTTTTTTTAGGCTTTAGGTTTGTTTTTTAGATATGCTAGAGCTGACAGTGACTGAATAGAAGTATGTCGATTTTTTTTAACAAAATAGGACATGCAGATTTCTTCAGCTTTCAGCAGAATAGATGAATTCAGATGAAACTTGTATTGACAAAACTACATATTCCAAAGATGTGCAAGCAGTGTGGAAATCACTATTAATGCACTCTGAATGCAGTTTTGAAGTATTGAGCTCAAGCCAAAACCAACAAGCATTATTTGTTGTATTTGACAAAGTGTTTCATGTTTTTCTCCTTTTGTTTCACAGAAAATTTCACCTTGGGTAGGTTTACGCAAGATCAACATCTCCTATTGGGGATGGGATGATATGTCTCCTTTTACAAACACAACACTGCAGTGGCTTCCTGGAGAACCAAATGACTCTGGATTCTGTGCCTATCTAGAAAGAGCAGAGGTGGCGGGCCTGAAAGCAAACCCATGCACTGCTATGGCAGATGGTCTTGTCTGTGAAAAACCTGTTGGTGAGCAACCTTTTGTACCAAAATATTGTTATTAGACTGATGGAACAATCTGTTGTTTGGGGTTGTCATATGGTACAGCAGGAACGTTGGAAAAGTTCTAGTAAATAACTGCAGGAAGGTTTTACTTTAATGTTTCAAAAAATGCGAGGCCTTTTAATCTTGGAAAAAATGATATTTTCAAAAGCAGTATGTTTTTCTTTGAGAACTATCCCACCTGGTATAGTGTGCATCATACCAGTTCTTTTAGCTGTGATTTCCAATAGAGAATTAATGCTGTTATGTTTGAGCTTCTAATGTGAGATGTTGTGCAGCCGTTGCGTTTAACAAGGCTGATGCTGCTAATATGCATTTAATTACTGAACACCACGTAACTTCACAGATTCTCCATTTTAGTCGTGCAGAAGAGTTCCAAAACCAGAGATTCTGTACATATCTTCTCTCTGGCCAATGTATAAAGGGCTCAATTCTAGATTATAGCAGCAGAATGTAGTTTGCGACTTTAATAACGTTTAGCTGAGACTTAGCTGAGAATTTGGAAGAGAAATTGTCAATTGTCATTCCTGGGAAAGGAGATCTACTGTTGCCCGCAGTGTTTAAAAATTAACAGGTTACATTGCCACCCAAAGAATCTTCATTCTCCTGGTACAAGTTGTCCCCATACAGGTGTTTTCTCTGTTTTTCATGGAGGAAACATGGCCCCTCCACAAGAAAAATCTTTAACTTTGTCACCTGGAGAGAGTTTCTCTTGCTAGATAAACCCCTGTATGCTTGACTCCTCCATGATCAGGAGGAGTCCAGCTGCTGCTGCTGCTCTCCCAGGTTTCCCCAAACTGGGGGAGTAACCAGTTGACTTCTGGAGGTCTGCGACTTCTGACTAGCGTTCTAAAATCTTACGTTGTCAAACGTGTCAAGTTATGTAATTAAAAGACATTCCTGCCAGATTCTTAATTTCTTATGAACAAGAAGTTTCACTCCTATTCCAAATAGCAGTGGCATTCACAAAGTAAATGTATACAGCTGTCTTCTTTGTCTCTGTCCCTTACAATACTGTTTACTCTGTAGTAACAGATGCAGTAATCTGCGGGATTTTCTCTCGCTAGGAAGAGCAAACAGCTGCAGCTACATCATAAAGGTTGATGTTAGGTATCTGTGGAATTCAGATGAAAAACTCCTGTGTTAGAGTATTTTCAAAGAACAACATCTGAATCTGCACCTGTTACTGATACCAGTTTCATTTGATATTGAACTGTTTCAGGGGTAATGGATATCAGGATACATAAGGGTACCTGGGTAAATATTTTGAGTTCAATCACTTTGTATTTGTTTTTGAGTTTTAGCATACTGTCTTGAATTTGTGTGTACAGTGAGATAAATTCTGAATTAGTGCCTCAGTTTTCACCTGTCTTTGTGCTCCTAAATTATTTTCAGTGTTGCCTTAGCAGGGCTGAGGAAGGACGTTTATTTGCTAGATAAAAAACTTGTTTTGAATAAAGTAATACAAAAAGTACATATAATAATACCTATGCGGGATTAGGTCAAATTTATCACAGAAACATTTGCAAGACACTTTTGTTAAAGAAAAATATAACTATATATTTTTATGTTCTCTACTTAAGCATTACAGTACTCCTGCTAGTGCTCACTTTACAGTTTTATTTTGAATAAAGCAAACAGTTTTTTCCAGTACAGCTTTTCAGCGTTAACAGGGACCACTAAGTTAGAATGCTGTTTTATAGTAAAACTTGTTGGTATACTAAATGATGGGTTTTTGTTGTTGTCTTGTCTTTGTATTTGCATTGACAGTCTTTATATACCCCCGGGGCAGGTTTTCATTTGACAAACAGCATGCTTATGTAAGATGCACTTAGGTAAGATGCAGAATGTTTAAGGGAAAATATATCACCGGTAAAAGAAATAACTGTGGTTTATGCACTATTTAAAGAGAGCAGCAGAATCAGAAGGTCACAGATTGCTATACCCGGTACAGTATGTTGAATCATATTTTATGTAATATATGTGCAGGTAACTAAATTGGCATTACTGAGCAATGAATACTAAATTTACTTATGCTGTGCATAAGTAAAATTACTATAATCTCTTTTAGATGAAATCTTTGCAGCTATTATGTGACTGAGGATGACTACACAAAGGAATATTGAGAGCTACATAGTAATTTTTGTAAAAGCTCATTTGTATTTATATACTTCACCATGAGTATGGCTTAAATTGTTCTGTGTTAAACAAGAAACCTGTCACTCTTATTTTAATAAGTGCTAGGGCGTAATGTTAAAAGTAAAAAAAAAAAAAAAAAAGACTGGGTTTGTATTAAATATATACTTTATTTCTGTTTTGTTTTTTTTTTCCAGTTAGCCCCAATCAAAATGCTAGACCATGCAAAAAACCATGTTCCCTGAGAACTACATGTTCCAACTGCACAAGTAACGGAATGGAGTGTATGTGGTGTAGCAGTACAAAACGCTGCGTTGACTCAAATGCCTATATAATCTCCTTCCCATATGGACAGTGCCTAGAGTGGCAGACAGCCACCTGCTCTCGTAAGTATTTAAGTGGAAGGAAGACTCTTTAACTATAGCGTGATTAATTTTTTCACCTAATAAAAACAATACACCTTTGAATAAAATCCCATAGCCTTAGGAAAGAAAAGTTTATTTAAGATGGCATTATGTAACCTATTAATGTCAGCAATTGATATTTTGTGCAAGTTTTGTTTATCAAGGTATAGTATTGAAGAGTTTTGATGGTAAGGATACTATTCATTCTTTTAAAAGAGTCAATTCATGGTTTCTTGTTTAATATGAGGAAGAAATTCTTGGTTTTTGCACTGTATTATTTACCTCCAGAGTCACTGTTGTAACATGCAGAACAGATGCTCCTGGATGAAAATTAAATGTGGATAAAATTAAGAACAATAGCATATATTTCAGATACTCAAAAATCAAGTTGTTTAAAAAAATAAGGAGAATTTCTAAACTGCCGCTTCTGGGACCCTGAGATATTTTTGTTAGCAGAACAAGAGAAGTCCACTTTCCTATCTAGGGAGAATTGTAAATTTTCAGCGAAGGGATAATGATTGCTGCAGAAATCAATTAGCTGAGTTGCTAGCAGGAGCCTTGCCTATGATGCTTTTTTAAAGCATGGTTTCAGTTCTAAAAAAAGGGTCTGATTCAGGTGCGAGGTGAGGACTAGGACTGCTTGAACAACCCTTGTTTCCATGTATGCTTCCAGACCCTGCCTTTAGACGCTGGTTCAGGGCAAGCTGGCCTTGTTAAGGATGAAGTGTTAAGGAATGATGTGTGATTTCCTCTCATTTGCAATAGAGTAGCCTATAAAGGGATTGATAATGCTGTAAATATGCAAAGGTTTTAAACTTTGGTACATATTTTCTTCTATAACAATCGAGGAAAGTCTTTTTGTTTGTTTCAAAATGAGAAATTAAAATAAAAACGTTCCAACAAATATTAATTTTAAAATGACAGCATAAACCCACAAGACCAACAATTTGGAGGTAAAAAATGCCTTTATTTTTAACAATGACATGAATTGTAGATGGAAAATTAGCTTTCACTTTGTACTTTCTGTTTTTTCCTTGGCTTGTGTTATAACTACACTTAAATAACTTGCACGTTTTGCTTGTATTTGAAAACAACCATGTGCCTTTTATTTGTGCAGGGATAACAGAAGTACTGTGTTTTAATTTAGTTGTCATTCAAGGCAGGTCTGTAAAATTTTATATTAAATAAACCAAATGGGATTTGCTGCATGTCAGTTCAATATCATATAGAAGTGCCTTTCCCTGAAATTGTGTTCTCTATCTAGCCAATAAAAAAAAAATTGAATTTCCATGAGCAGGCATTTTATCAGCCTTAAAGCATTTGAAATTTTGAGCAGAAAGCAAGAAAATGAATATCCAAATCTGATTTTTTGCTAATTATGTAAAAAAACCTCCAGGAGATAGATTATTTATTACTACTAACATATATATTTAATTAATACGGTATAAATAATATAAATAGGCTTTTCCACTTGTTAAGTATGTTTAGTTTTTATTTCTTGTTTGTTTAAAGCATAGTTTTCAATTATAGCTTAATAAAAGAAATAATACGTCTACATTTAATTATTGTGTTATGACTCAGTGCTGGATATTTGAGTGTTTAACTCTATACCAAAGGGCAACTTGACACAAGCATTCATGGGTTAAAAGACACAAAATATCACATTGAATGAATGCAGATGAAGACTGCTAATTTATTTTCACAGCATAGAAGAGAAATGAAGAGCGCTGTTCTATTGATGATATTTAGTCATTTTAAGACCTGCATGCCAGAAAAATATCCTTCCACTCTTTATCACAACTTCAAAGTATTACAATCTGAGAATGAATTACTAGTGGCTGGGTACTCATGGCTGGCCTATAAGGGTTCAGAAAAGAGATTGTCCTCCTCCAGTGTAAATCTCCCTCTACACCTTGTTCCTTTCTACTTTTGTTCTTTTCAGCTTTACAAACCATTGTAACTACATAGAACATCAAACGTTTTTCATGTTTTGACTGCTTCCTTCCCTCTCTTGAAGACCAAAGGTTGAAGGGCAGCTATTAAGTACAGGAGTTGTTGCTTGGCTGCCTGCATCTCAGTGGTGTCTTGGAAGTGAATCATGTGGTATTCCTGTAAAGACAAGGCAGCTCTTTGAGACTGGTGTTGTGCATATTTCTGCAACTGCCACTGTCTACTGCATTAACCATAAGCAGGGATCCGGTCCAAAGATCTATTCCATTACTGACAACGGGCATAGACTTACCAGACTGACCCTGAAAAGATAAAAGGCAGCGCCATGTCTTCATCGCGGATGATGTGCGGTGGTGTCCCTCTACTTTTACAGCATTTCTGTATTCATGACTACATTGAAAACACTGGATGTCTGCCAAGAAATTTATGGCCAGCTTTTTATTTCTTCCCCCCAGACAGTGAATACTATCCTTTCTAGCACCAGTAATGATTTTAAATGTATTCACCAGTGGAGTGTAGAGCTGTTCTGTAACAGTTGTCTTTGCATTACTTTTAGCATCCCTGCTGATTTCAGGGGGCATTGTAGTCTCTTAATGTCAGTAATAGTAATATAAACAAACACTCACAAGAATAAATTCCTCTGTCTTAAACTAAGGACCTTGCCTCAAAGAAAGTCCCTGAAAAGCATATATCTGAATGGAAACTACTTCTGAAACTGTATCTACAAAGGGACCATGTGAAACAAAATGCCAGTTCCCTCTAGCAGGTTGTTTTTGGTTTTTTTCCATCATTGTTTCTTATTTAATATTTATAATATTCATGCAGATTATAGTCTCCGTGGTAAAGTTTATGCTCTTTCAAGTGATTGACCCTAGGCACTTTCTACCACGGAAGGGTGTGCACCTTATTCATCTAAGTTTGGAAGGATGCCTGTATCATGTTCATGTGCCTTTCGGCTCTTGGTGTTTGTCACCAAAGGCATAAAGGGTGGAATGCACCTACCAGCTCAAAGTGGAGCTTTCTGCTGCCTTCATTAAGTGCATAGGAACACATTTTTTTGTACAGCTTTAACTTTTTATAGCTTGCTTGACTAGTTATCTAGTTCAGTGCAGTTAATACTACTTTGCTGCTCTTTGGCAATCCGCAAGACTATTTTTAGTAAAATAGTTACTTTGGGTGTCTGTACACGAATGATCAGAGCCTGGGAAATGAGCAGGAACAATTGGAAGTCATAGAACTACAATGTGACTGGAATAAGAGATGGGGTGGGATAGCTCACATGATTTGAGTACAGTCATAGATGGGTACAAACTGTTCAGGAAGGATGGGCAGGAGAGAAGAGGAGGAGAAGTTGATTTTTATGTAAAAGAGCTGTATGATCCCTGAGAGCTCCAGTGTGAAAATGGAGATAGGCCTGTTGAAAGTCTCTGTTTAGGGCCAGAAGGGAGAGCAAGAAGGGTGATGTTGTGATGAGGGTCTGCTGTAGACCACCAGACCAGAAGAATGAGGTGCAAGTAGTTCTTCCTAATATCTAACCTAAACCTATCCTCCCTCAGCTTGTGGCCTTTCTTTCTGGTGACCCCAAGAGGGGCCCTGGTGAACAGACTTTCCCCAAGTCCCTGGACCTGGCTAGCTACCATGTGCTCTGCAGGCTCTTTGTATGGGGTTGCACTGTGGCGGTGGGAAGATCACACCTCTGATGATGTGAGGGAGAGTTGGCTTGCTGCCAGAACTGCTCCCTGGGCAAGTAGAGTTCAGGGGTTAGAAAGTTTGTCCACAGAGAACAGGAGGGTAGGGAAAGGGGGCACTATATCCCGGGAAGCTGGAGGACTGCATCTTGGCTGTCTCATCTCTGGGGAGTGGCCACACATTAATGGAACGTGAGCTGGGTATGAGAGATCAGAGAGAAACCTGCCCTGGAGTGGTTTAACCTTAGCGTGCTTAAAGTACGCTTAAAACTAGTTCCTGTTGTTAATGTGTGGATAATTCATGGGTTAAAAGCCCCAGAAGCTGCCTAAAATTAACGTGTAACAAGTCCACTTCTGTTATGTTTTTTTCTTTTACTCCCACTTCTATTAGAAGTCTGTTCCAGAACCTCACTCCTCTGAGAGTTATAAATCTTATAATTTCCAATCTAAACTTTTCATAGCAAGTTTTTACCTTTTTTTTTTTTCTTGTGCTAGTGTTTTCCATATCATAAATAGCTCTTCTCACACTTCATTCCCTTGATGATGCTAATGGACCCTCTCTGTACGTGCTCTTGTTTGAATTAATCCTTGAGCATCACTGACCAGAAATGTACACAGTATTCCAGATGAGTTTTCACTGGTTCGGTGTACATTAATACTTCTCTGTTTCTAAAGGAAATGCCTTTTCTGATCCATCCTCGGCATTTGCTTATTTCATGATTTCACCACAGTGTTGGCTTAGTCATCTGGTGATTGGCTGATGCACTTTCCTCTTCCACTCCCACACCAACTGCTGAAACTTCCTTAGCCTGATGAAGGGTTTTTGAACCCAAAAGCTTGCTTAGTAATTGTTTTCCAACTATTTAAGTTGGTCTAATAAAAGATATCAGATTCACCCAACGAACCTTGTCTGTGCATGTGTAAAGCACTGCTAGATCTGTGGAAAAAGAAGTTCATTCCTCTGTTGGGTATTGATAGCAATAGTTGAAATTTGATTTTTCTGCTTTGTTCTCCTTTCATAGTCTCAAGACTTCCCCTTTTTGCCTGTGGTATAATGGTCATGTGGCTTCCATAACTATTTGGTTCAATGATGCATGGGACATCCTCTTACCGTAGAGAAACATACTACCAATAACACAAAATATATGTGGATTTAGCATAAGAATTGGAGTAGATTTTGTGTGCGCGCAAATTGTAGTACTCAGTTTTCTGTATACTTATTTTATTTTTGTTTTGTTTTATTGCTATAACCTTTTTTGGTAGCAACATTCATCTACCTGTCTCTCAAAATCATAATTTGGTTCCAAACAAATTATGGAAGCATTCTTACTAAAATATTTTGGGAATGGTAATAGTCTGTGGAAAGAAGAAATTTTAATAGAAACTACATCTTGAGCTGAAGCAGAAATGTGCTATACTTGATTTAAAAAAACCCAAAACTTGTGTTATTTTTATGCTATCTGAAATACAGCTCAAAACTGCTCTGGATTGAGGACCTGTGGGCAGTGTTTGGAGCAGCCTGGATGTGGATGGTGCAATGATCCCAGTAATACAGGAAAAGGGCAATGTTTGGAAGGATCTTCCAGAGGACCAGTGAAGCCTGCCGGGGTGCACTCTCATGAAATGGTCCTTGAAACTAGTCTGTGCTCAAAAGAGAAAAATTATGAATGGTCTTTCATCCATTGTCCAGGTAAAACCTACAGATTTGTTTTATTTTGTCTTTTTTTTTCTTTATTTGAAGGCATCCCTGTAAGAATGGAAATGAACTAGAAGGAGTAAGTTAGTGATGAGTAGCTGATTATCTCTGATATAAAAATGTCACACCAGAAGGTATCAAATGTGACGTTTTAAAAATAATCAAGATTTGCCTGTGTTCCAGTTTTATGAAAAAAGGAAACAAATGCAACAAAAATTCACATTTGGAAATAATTCTATTCCTGCTAATTTAGCCATTGAAATTTGGTTCCCATTTGCCACGGCACATTTTTTCCAAAAAGCATTCTGTGAAAAGATTGAGACATAGTTGTACAGGCCGATGTAAGAAGAAATGTTAATGCAGCCCCTTTAATTTACTATTGAGGATCCTAATAAATGTGTAATTATGATTGTGTGTACACTATTCAAGTTGTTCTGCTGTTAAACTAAGCTTCATAACATCTATGAAGCATCTAAATGTGGCAAGTTTTATTTATATGTAAATGGCCTCTCTATTTATCTACAGACCATGTTTGTGGTATCAATACCTTATAGCAACAGAACTCTGAAATATCAAGCTGGCTATGTTACTAGGTTAAAATGAACAATAAATATCTTTTAAATATAAATGTAAGTCTGTTTAATATATTTTATGAAAATGGGAAGCAACCAGGCACAGTAAAAACTTGCATTGAGATGTTAGCTGGCGTGCAAAGATAGATGCCCTGTACAAGCCCACTCTGGAAGTTAACTGCACAGATATCTGGTTACAGAATTTACAGCTGCTGAAGCAAGAGAACATTATAAACTCAGGAGGTTTAATAGCTTCAGAGCCAAGCCTGGCATTGGTTGTTAAAGCACTCTCAGTTCTAAGTGAGCTCTTAAAACCCGTTAACTCTACAGTGAGAATCCATTTAATTTATCTAGCTATGGTGTTAGTCTTTAGAGTATATAAATGATAAGCTCAAATTACAAAAAAAGGATCTTTGAAATAGAAAATTAAAATCCACTGAAAATCTATTTCCCCCTGTTCTCCTCCCTGCCCCCCAGATGTCCCTTTAATTTTTTTTAATCCGTTTCCCTTGCCTTATTTTCTTTAGTATTTGCTATTAGGAGAGGGCTCTTGAATACAAGGTGTGTTTGGAGCTGGACTCTGTGAACATTCATACAAGGGGCTTATCAGTATCTATTTTTTTCAGACCAATCCAGAATCAGGGGTTCAGGAGCTAAGGAACACAATGTTTCCGACTATCCAAAAATGTTACCTTAAGTAAAGTATCACGGGCACTTCTGCCTATATGTCTGCCTATTCCATCACTGTAGTTCCTTTGTTTTAAAAACACCTTTGAATGTAGAGAGGTAATGTTATTTTCCTCTTCTAGAAGGTGGACACAGAAATGATGACTTATTAAAGGCCACGTAGGAGCCTGTAGCAGAGGCAGGTGCTTTGCCCAGCCTTAGCTAAACGGTCATCCTTATAATTGGCTTCTGGTAACTGGTCTAGCTCCCATTGTGGGCAGTTTTGTCTTGGGCAAGCTGTGTTTTATCATTTGGTCTCAATTTAGAAACCCTAATTAAAGGGAGGAACACTATTCCAGATTTGGGGCAATGAGTGTTTGGTGCTCTGTTGGCTGGTGTTCACTGGAGGGGAATGTATGTTGAATCAGTCATTTAGAAGACATATTTATTCTGTTACTAATCTTATCAAGTAGAAGAGAAGAATCCAATACATTCTATTTTTAGAACTGGAGCACAGAAACTTTCTATTAAATTAGGACCTAACCCATGGAAGGGGAAAATACAGCCCATGGGCCAGATCCTGTTCACCAAGTGATTGTATCCAGTCTGTAGATGCCAAGTGGGTGGAAGGTGACCAGAGCAGTGCAACATGGGTAGGAGGAGGAGGAGCCCATGGAGGCAGGGGGAACCAGCCAGTACTCAGACAGCCCTGCCAGGAAGCTGCATCTGCTAGCCAAGGCCAGGGCTATTGGTGGGCATGGGTGGGTGTGGGTTCCCCTGAGCAGGAGCAAGTGGGGTTTGGTCCCATGCAGAGTGCCATGGGGACAGCTGTGGGCCAGATGGAGTGGGGGCATCAGGGTGGCTTGCACTGCACAGGCAAATTCTGCTGCATGTACCCCCGCCTGGCTCCCAGGACCAACCATGTGGGCAATTCATCCACACATGAGCGCACACCTCATATACCTACCTGCACAATATACAAGAATAAGACATTATTTTGAACTATTATGCAATTGCCTCTATATACACTATTAAAAAGAAAACCATAAATCAGGACAAAAATTATTTTTTGAAATAAAATTAGTTACAGTAACTGATTTTTTTTTTTTTTAAGAATCTGATTTATTTCTATAATCTATAATTTGTTAAAATGAGATCTTCTGAAAAAGATTTTATGTATACAGCCTTCAACAGCTCGCCAAGCCTTGTTAAGTGGCCTGCCAGCCAAAATAATTGCCTACTCCTGCCCTAACCCTTAGGTTTTTATCATGTTACTCAAAGTGTTATCTCCTTCATGCTAGCACTTCTAACATCTTCCTCATTTGAAAGGCCGTTTTTGTTTTTTCAGCCACTATTTCATCTACAGAAGATAGCACTATCCATGTGGATTGAAGAAGTGTATGTTTAGGTGGTATCAGTATTTTGGTACCAGTATTTTGCAGATGTGGCTTTACACAGCTTCTCACAGAGATCTTATCTGTTGAAAAGGAGAGAGGATAAGCTTTGTCTTTTCAGACTCCACATATAAGGTCTCTCAGAAAAGAGAAAACATTTCCTATCCAGTCTTTGGCATATGTTTGTATAACTGCTGTGGTCTTGCCCAAAGACCAACAGCATTCAGGAATTGACTGTTTTGGAGACAGCTCAATAAGTTGAGTGTTGAGGTTCCCATGTGCTCTCATCTATAAAGAGGGTACATATCAATACCACTAGCTTTCTCTCCTTCCCTCTTCCTGTTTCTGATGAGTCCTGACTTAAGGGGTCCAGTATGCTGGAAGAGTGCTTTATGTCCTTTTGTTGCATGGTCAGTACTACTTTTTCTATACGTTTGCCTAAGGAAAGGCAGGTTGGCATTTAGCTTGTTTGCAAGATTGGTCGAATCTAGTGCAGGTTTCTTGAGAACCTGTCATACTATTGTGGGCTTTTAGGTGCTGTGGGCAGTGGCAAGACTAATGGTTCTTGTTTTACCTGCAAAGATGAGCTGAGTTTGGAGTCATTTCAGATGATCCTCTTGTCACTTAGAGCTTTCAGGGCCAAACCTGTTCAAAGAAACTGGGATGGGCCATAGTTTGTTTTATTAGTAGAGTCCATTGATATTTTGTTGTTATTCTCTAGCACAGTAGAATGTGAGCTCTTCATAATTGGTGGCATTTAGGGAAAGCAATTGAAGTTAATCATCTGGCTGACTCTATGACTGGTTTTTAAAGTAACTTGGTAGAGTTTATGGCAAAAGAGGAGGCAACTTTTAAAGATAGGAACTGCATTTAGTTAGTGAAAGTGAGTCAAAAGTTGTTCTCTTGTTCCTTAAACCATCAAATCACCATATACTCAACATTTCTACGGTGTTGAGAATTTATATTTTGTCACAATCCTGTTTTAATTTGGTGTCATGTTATTTTATATATACAGAAATTGGACTCTAAGTCTGAAACATTCAGAATTGTTGTGGTCACTTAGTAACAGCTTTATTCTCAGAACTGAAATGGTAATGGCTGTTTCAATTTTTATATTCCAGCTTGCCAGTGTAATGGACACAGCACTTGCATTAATGGCAACGTTTGTGATCAATGTAAAAATCTAACAACAGGAAAACAATGTGAAACATGCATGCCAGGATACTATGGGGATCCAACAAATGGAGGACAGTGTACAGGTATGTATCTTATCAGGGAAAAAGAAATTCTTCCTTTTTAAGAGATACCATCATCCTTGTAAAATTATTTTTTATCAATTGCTAAAATATTCATTTGGCAGACTAAATGGCCTGAGCAACTAAACTAGAGATTTGGAGTCCAGATTCAGCTTTCTTAGTGAACCTTCACATTCAGAAATATTATGAAAGAATTATAATGTTATATATAAGCACTTTAAGGCTAGGCTGTGGCTTTAACACTCCAGGCAGGAGAGAAATGCTGTGCAATGATAGTAACGCCCGAAAGTACCGTGCCTAAGAATGGTAGCACATCTTAGGACAGATGAGGGAGTATACCCTTACCTACCTTTTCATAGTGTCAACTGCCAGCATGGCTGCTGAAATGCTGCTGTCCTTCTGTGCCTGGAGTCTGATGGGACCTGGCACCTATAGAGCATCTTAGTGAGTAGTGTGACAAGTGCCTTGTGCTCTGCCCCCTTTCTTGTGCACCTATGAAGGCCTGAGTCAAATTTAATCTCACTAAGTTTGCTTTAACTTGTAGGAGGCTTTCCACATTGAAAGATAATCATCTTGCAACATGTTCATTCTAAAGAGTAAAATAAAACAGCTGTTATTTTTTTTTATAAAGTGAATTCCTTTTCCAAATAGTGACAGTTTAAAAATGCCAACTTGCTCAACAGATCTGCTGTCTGCATGTGTTCAGAGTCATATCTGTTGGTTTTAGTGCTTTCTACCTTTGTTGTCACTCAGGAGCCAGCACAGCTGAGAACACGAGTGAGCAGGACTCTTCTCCCTCCTGTGAATAAGTAATGAATCTGTTTACTGTGTTCCAGTCTGTTGCATCTGGTCTTATCCTGTTGAAAGCAGTAGGGCTCCAGAGGTGTCAGTGAGATTATAATTTGAAGAGAGCGGAGAATGCACCAGAGCAACAAAGGGCTTCTCTGCAGAACCTCTAGTTTCAGTGATGATGATGCACAGGAAAGAAAGAATCTGGTTTTCAAAGCTTTATCTGCTGGGCTGCCTGCCTGGGAGAAAGATGTGTTTAAACTGAAGCTATGTGACATGGTCATTACAGGGCAAAAAGCATTCAATTTTAACAATCACCTTATTTAGAAATAAAGGTGAATTTTTAGAGCTGCTGAAACCGTATCTTTATGCCACTAAAATTGTTGTTTGGATTGCTAATTCCTTGGGTTAAAGGAACCACATCATCTTCTGTTTTGTACAGTACCAAAATCACTATTGGCTTTACATTGTACACCTTCATTCATAGATACAGATGACAATAAATGTAGAAACACCATCTCTTTCCCTGATCTGAGGGATACATGATTTTATCTTGGCCTGCATGATGCAATGGTAGTTTGGCATAAAGTTGGTTTTGTTGCTGGTTTGGCTTGGCCCTCATAATTCACTGGTGGTTTCCCCACATATGCAGTGCAGCCTTTCCATAATTTTGTTATAAGATTTTTATAAGTAATGTGCTATAAATGCTTGTTGGTTTGGTAACAAGTCAGTTTGAAAATATATAGTAATAGCTGATTAAAATCCATGAACAAGCTCCTATTGTCTTACTAATGCTTGGTTTGAACAGAAGAGCCCAGTCTGATGAAGGTTACAAGTAACCCTATTTTACTGAGTCTGTTTAGTTCTGTAATTACATTGGAGGATTCCTCTTTAGAATGAGATTTTTTTTATTCCAAATGGCATTTGCATATTGCCTCTGGGCTGTTTTCTCCCTTGCACTAGCGATTTTAAAGCCTGTAATATCTTCTCCTATATTTAAAAGAGAGAGATATTTTTAACCCCAGCAGTAGTTAAATTGGAGGAAGGAGGCTCAGTCAGGCAGCTGGGAATATATATAAATGTGCAGGTGACATTTATGCCCTGTAGCCATGACGATTATTTTAGAGGACTCTTACTCCTCAAGGGATATTAACTCTCTGAAGGGCTCACCTCTGCCTCAACAGATTAACAGGTTACATGAAACTGCACATCTGGTAAACCTAAGCACAGCATGCTGAAAATACGTGCAAGGGGATGGAAAGATTAATATCTACCCTTATTGACAGTTGCACATTTTCCTTGTGCTTTATGAAGCTTTAAATAATTCTTAATAGTTCTCTTATTTCCTGAAGTTGACAAAATGCTCTTTTGCTGTCTACAGCACCTTTATGGCAAAGTGATGTATTAAAGTAGCTTTTATTCTTTAGGGACACATTAGCTATCTAACCAAATAAGCATTCCATCACCTTTAGTGAATTATGTGTAATGCAGTAATGGCTAAAATCAATTTATAAGACTTGTAAAATTATAAATTTGGCCATGTGTTTCTCCAGCCTGAGTTACGTATTATGGAGGGAGTTCTTTTTTTTTATTGGTAGACATGATTTTAAAAAGGGCTATATAGGATTTGAAATGCTTTAAAATTAAGATGATCATTATTGCGAGACTTTCTATACATTTTTGGTTGGAGTACTATAATTTCAAGATTATACCCTGTAATACTGCTGCAGCCTTTGTGTGTGTTGATATTTTTCAGCGTTATACATTTCTAAATTTCCTCTGACATCATGAATGTGTTGCCCTTTGTGCCTGTTACATTGGTTGCCAAATTGGGGCCCATTGATCCATAGGTGATCTGTGGAGAGAAGGCAGGTCACTGATGATGATGATAGAATAGCTCCAGCAGGGAATGGGAATCCCATAGTGGCAGGCAGTATGCTAAGAAAAGTTGCATCCCTTCTCCAGAAGAAGCAGCAAACTAAAGAGAAGATGGAAAATCAGTGAAGAGAAGAACAGCATGATGGTTTACGAACATCCTTTCCAAAACATGGTTTTTAATTGCTGGTGTATTTGCTTGTTTCTTTAAGTTTTTGAATTTTTTGGGGGGAGACAGTTATCAGAAATGAGAGACGAGGAAGATGAAGAGTACTTCAAGAAGGGAAGAGACAAAATATTTATTACCCTACTCCGAAATGTATGTGTATTACTTTAATATATTCCCTTTAATCAATTTCGGAAGCTGCAACAAGGCTGTTGTGTGATCCTCAACTGGAAAGGATGTGGAGTAGTAAGAGTTGCACAGGATGATCACAAATGGGCAGGAAATTGGTATACATGTGTCAGGGGATGGAGACCCTATCTCCTGGTATATTCATTACATACAGTATAAACCGGTCTCTTGTCAGTGTTTTGGCAAGAGTATTTGTGTATCGCAGTGCATTCTGTAAGTGGAAGTTCAGAACACCACAGAAAACTCTGAGCCCAGAGCTCAGCCTGAGCTGTTGAACTGAGATGGGAAAATGCTTAGGGCAATCACCCCCGTTGCGTGTGTGTGCATAAGAGCCTCCTCTTCCCTTCTTCCCCACATTTTAGTTGTTTGGAATAGCCTCAGTAACATCTCAGACTCCTTGCTTTGTAAGAATTGAGATGTGCATAATGATTGAAACCATCCCTGCCTTTTTCCAAAGCTTGCAGTTCTTTAATGAAAAGTATGCTTCCATGTGGGCACTCCATCAGATTCCTTGTTATCAATGATACTAGCTGCGCACCACAGGGATGTGGGTCCCCAAAATACATACCCAAATGTGCCTAACGGAACTGAACAGGTTCCATTTCCGAAGAGCCTACGCATCCATGGAGCAGTGAGCATTTGTCCTATGCCTGTCCAGGAACACCGATGATATTACAATTACTAACAAGTTACTGATATGATAAACAGCATTTCCCAATGTTTATCATCATCACTTTTAATTTACTTTGGAATGAACACAGTTTGCTTTGCAAAAATATTTTATTTAAAACTTATCTCTCTGAAAGTTTTTCCATAATATATTTAAAGGTTTACTATAATAAGTTTTCCTACCAGCCGTGAATAGAAACATTTTATCTTTTGATTTTTCTTAGATGCTTGTTTTCTCTAGAATTGTTGACCTTCATTTTCATTCAAATATAAAATGTCTTCAAAACAAACAAATTCTGCAGCCTCACTAGGCATCCTGAAAAATGTCTTGACATCTAGAGTGCAGGAAAGGGAGACTATTATGCTCCTAACTCTTAATAAGGAAGTGATGTGTTTACAACACGTTTCAAAGATAATTGCCATCTTGTGAGCAGTTATTACAGGTGCTAGTAGGTCTTGAAAATTACATACATTGCAGTTTGCACCATTTTTGATCAAACCCTTGTAATTCTTTTTTCTATTTTGATGTACATTAGCTTAATGATTGGCATCCACTCTAACTTGTGTTTTGCCAGAAACTTGGCATGTCACTTATGAACTGATGAGCAGTAGTTTGACACTGATCATATTTTTTGTCTAATTAAATGTCATACAAAATTTTTGCTTGAAAATTACACCCATAAATTATACCCAATGCCAATTATTTGCTTTAATTATGTCTCTTAGTGAGGCTCTTCCATACTGTCTGTGAATACTCAGCAAAATACATGTGTCATTACAATTTATATGACTTTCAGATTGTATTTTTGGTGTATACAGGATACTCACATAAAGTATTCCCATGGGCCTGTTTTGTGATTATTGTATAGATATACTTCCTCTGTTCATTATTGTACGCAGTTATGCAGATAGATAGCTTGAATATTTTTGTTCCTGATTTGGGTATTAACTAAATACCATGACCTCTACTTAAAAGTTCGTTAGTTAGTTACAGAGGACATTTAAGCTATTATTTTATTGAGTGTAGGCATCAATATGTGTAGTAACTGAAAATATTAAGTATGTACTTACTTAATGTGTTTAGTAAGGTAAACTCGTATTCAGTAAGGTTTTTTGGTGTCCAGGATAACAAACCAATAACTAAAATGTGAAATACAATAATTGTAATCTACTTCAAGAAACAATTCAGTTTCATTCTGCTGCTGGGAAATAAGATATGTCTGGTGAACAAAATAATAAATCTAGCCCATACTCATGTGATTAAGAATTACAGGATCAGGCTCATTCACTTAACAAAAAGTGATAAATTGTGTGATAGCTACTGCTCCAGAATGTCAGGCGGCTATGTAAAGCTACAGCATAGCAATCTAGTACAGAGTTTAAATACATTATTTCTCCATTGCCTGCATGGTTGTTGTTTCAGCCCAAGACCACAGAGTCAACTCCCAACTGAACTAGGAAATATCAGAAATATTCCCATGTCTTCCTCTTAAGTGCAAAGTGACTTTTTCTGACCTTGTTTTCTCCAACATAAATTTATAGGACTGTACATGTCTATACAGTCAGTATGAAACACTCCACTGCGTACACTTCTTCCCTGGGGGGGGGGGAATTAAAAAAAAATGAAGAAATAGGGGTGACAGAGATTGATCAAGTTGCTTAACGCAGTGTTGGAAGGTGTTCAGATATTACAGGGATGAATATGAGATATGAATCTACATAGAATGGATTAGAATTTGAATGAATGCACAGCATTTGCATTTTTTGTCAGTGGCTTTTAAAGGGAGTTATTTGTCGGTACTATTGATACTGTTTAATATTGCATATTCAGTAATTAACTAACAAGCAGTTCAAAGATGCAAGACATTTGTAGTTAAACATTAGCTTCTAGATATGAAGTAACTGGAAATGAAGGGTACTGGGGCTCTGACTGCTGCGTGATGGGAACTGCTTTTGAATTGCTCTGTTGGCACTCTCTGCTTTGTTTTGTACTTCTGTATGTTGTATAACAGGAAAATGGAAAGTTTTTTTTAATCAATTTTAGAACAAATAGAACAAGAGCTCTGCCAATAGTCCAAGGCAACAAGAGAAATCTACTTTTGAAAATAAAAAAAAAAAGGATTAAAACAATGTTATGTCATGGTGGCAAAATTTGTTGGGATTATTTTCACACTCATTAAACATGTACTTAGTCATCAGTGTTTAAAGAATTTTACTTTAGGTACTTATCTTGCCATTGTCTTTAGACAAGGTATTTTCTAAAATTATTTTTCAAATATGTGGGCTTCCAGGAGAATATAGTTTCAGATAACACATGGCACTGTTTGCAAATGTATAATGCGTTTAATCTTCACATAATTGAAGTTCTTTGTTGTCTTGCCATTTTTTTCATGTCATGGTATAAATAAAAATAAATGAATATTCATGTGTACTTGGGGGATAAAAAGTAGAGTGATTTCTGCTGAAATGCAGTTCATTTGTTGTCATCTGTTGCATTGTCTTTATTTGCACATGCAAAACTAAAAACATTCTGCTTGTGCCTGTTCATTAGGGCTGTGAGAAGCTTTGGTCCCTGATTTGGTTTGGCGGAGATTTGACCCTATTCGGTGGCCAAATCTCTGAATCCAGATCAAATCAGGAGACCCTTTAATCTCTCTGAATCGAATCGAAATCCTCCAAATTGATTCCGGGGGATTCAGAAAGATTCAGCGAGTCAGCCATAGACACAGCTTTAAATGTTTTTTCTACATACCTCAAGGTACCAGGCATGGCTTATCAAAGCTGTGATGCTGGGGTGGATGGAGTATCCCACAGGAATGCGGGGGAGGGGGGCGGTCCCCAGTGTGCTGGGCAGCAGACTCAGAAATGGACCAGAAACACTTCCGGTCCACTTCTGGGTCTGCTGGGGGGATCCCCTGCGACCCCCAGCTCAGCAACTGGTGTGTCCCAGGTCTGGGGGGGCATCCAGGGTCCCTCCTCAGCCGATCGCTGAGCTGGGAGGGTGTGGGGGGGGCCGCCCCAGCACGCTCCCTGGCGGACCTGGAACTTCTGAGCTTGCTGACGAGCACACGGGGAGGAGGGGTCACTCCTGTGGGATGCTCCATCCACCCCAGCATTGCAGTATTCATAAGCTGTGCCTGTTACCTTGAGGTATGTAGAAAAAACATTTAAAGCTGTGTCTATGGCCAAATCGCTGATTATCCAAATCAGCATCAAATCTTCAGATTTGGATTCGGGGACAGTTGATCCAAATCAACAAATTGAATCACTGTCGATTCAGGCCTAATCTGAATTGAATATGGCCCATTTTGCACACCCCTATTGCTCATGCACTTTTCTTCATAAATCCCCATTATTGCATACTATTAGTGTTACTGCTGGAGCAGTAGCCAGAGTGGAAGTGCTAGAATGGGTAGGGTTTTTACCACTGCTGAATAGGGTTTGATGTGGCAGTTGGAATAGTCAGCAGGCATTTTATGGTAGTATTCCCATCAATGGAGCTGTAATGATGAGGATTTTCGAGCAAATGCAAGAGTAGATGTAACCATGATGCATCTGACTGTTTCATAGATTAGTTCAATAAGGATGTTTTTCAAGCACAACTATGTCATCTTTTTTTTAACTTTGTATCCCAGTGTTTTGTAGTGACTGTGCTGAAGGTGGTGATCTAGCTGCTTATAGGAAAGGTGTTGTTATTTTTACCAGATATTCTTAAACTTACTACAAGACCTGTAGCATGTCAGGGTCCCAGGGGTGGCTGTGACACCTTCTGGTGGCTTTGTGATCGTGCTCTGATCTGCCTCTAGGCTGCTTTCCCTTCTTTCCTGCTATACCTTGATGGCATAATAATAGTAATGGGGTGGCTTCCCGTGGGCCTTTGCCTGGCCCCAGTCCAACTGAACCTCACTGGGATGCCCTGGCACCCTATGGGCTTCTACTAGTCCCAGGCCCCTCGCTGAGCCTCATTGGTTGTCCATGCTCCACAGGGCACCTCAAGCCTTAGGGGCCAATTGCGTGGCTCCAATCCCCCACTCCACATCATGCCCGAACCCTTGCAGGTGTTATGGTATTGTTGTTTCTTGTTGGGGCTTTGATCTTGTTGGCCTCTACCCCTTTACTTTCAACTAGGCCTTCTAGCCTGGGCCCACGGTATCAGACCAGGCTTTGAGGCACTAGCTCTGGTCTAGGCCTTTTGGGGACTGGGCCAGTGGCCCCTGTGTGCTGGGCCCCTGGCCCCTATCTGACTGCACCCCTCTTGAGCGCTGGGCCTCTGGCCCTTATCTGGCTCTGTGGCCTTACTCTCTCTCCACTCCAGGCTCAACAGTTTGGGTTTTTCTGTTGGAGTTTTTACATAAAAACAAACAAACGGCCAATTAAGTTGGAAGGAGGATGAGTGATTACTTATCTTTAGTCTGAATTTTGTAGATTGTAAAATCATATACAAGCTCTGAATAGACTGAAAGCAATTGGTTGCATTTTTCAAATTGTACATAGAAAGTAATTAGTGATGGTGCTGAAGTTAATTGCATATTAGGGATGCTTAGAGCAGGTGTGGAGAAGCATCAGCACAAATACTCTGGATATAAATATTTTATAATCATGTTAGAAACAGCTATATAATGCAGTTTAAGAATGGAAATCTTTTCTCCCCAAGGATCACTTCATTTAGGTAATATCACAGCATAGCGGCACTAATATTTGTTTTCTTGGTAGTCTCAAAACAACTAGAGATGACTGTATTTTGCTTTTAGGAATTGTATGATACTATTTCAAATAAGCAAAACTAGGCAGCTGATGTAGTTACAGATAGTTGGCATGAAGAACAACAGCCTTTGCAAAGGGAAATAAAAAGAAATATATTTTTAAATCTTTAAAAATCTATCAAGCAACTTCTTTGACATTCTTTTAAAAGTAAGAGGTTGTATCATTTTGTTTACAAGTAATTTTGAATTTTAAGGTGGCCGGGCCTGATCCTGCAGTATTGCAAGGCCTCCTAAATTGTATTGAGTGGCCTTCTTTCCTGGTGCCTGAAATAATACTTGAAAATACTGAACACTTCTCAGAGGAAATGTAGCTCTTTCTGATGCCTTCTAGAATAGGGAGATAGTTTGCTTTCCGAGGTTCTTGTTCTGCTTTTCCCCAGCGTAATTTGTCCACATAAATGCTTTCATGGTGAGGGTGCTCATGCCATTAGCTCAGTCAGGGACTTTTTGCCTTAGTCCTACCCATATGGAGCCACCATCATCTGCCTCTTCTTTTCCACGAGGATCAAAGGCGATGCGCAGTTCCTCCTCCTCAGTTTCTCTCTGCTGTCTAGCTGGAGACAGGGTGTTTGTTTTTAATGCCTACGTGCCAATTCAAAGCCTTTCTTGAATCCTGCTTCCTCCTTTTCCCATTCATTGTGTTTTCATTTTACTTCATTGTTGTAATTATTTCTTTCCTCCATTTCAAATTTATTTGGGTCAAAGGGCTGAGAAGAGAAGACTCCTATTCTGGTTTTCCAGCTGAGATGGGGAGATTTCAAAAAAGGCACCAATCTGAGATTTGTTGTGCGTGAGGCACTCACTGTCTAGGACAGTGGTCACTAACCAGTCGATCATGGAGCCGCTGACAGTCGATCTTAGTCTGTCAGAGGCTCCATGATCAGGAGTGGCAGGACACATGTGGCTGGGATGAGCCATGCCCCCTGCCACCTGGGCTGGGCTGGGCAAGTGGGGTCAGAGCCCGGGCAGCTTGTCTGAGAGGCAGGGGGCAGCAGGGCAGGACATGGGGGGGATGGAGCGGGGCAGGTGGGGGGTAGGGGTGGTAGATCCTGGAGTGCCAGAAAGTGATCTTCACCATAAAAGGTTGGAGACGACTGGTCTAGGACTTCTTTACTTTGTGGCAACTGTGTGTCCTTTCTTGAAGGGTTGAAGGTTCCTTTTATTTTTATTTTCTTTTTCTGCTCTTCTTGAAGAAAGCCAGTTCTCTGGGCAGTGGGACTGTCGTCTTAATTGGCAGAGGTCTGAAATTGTCCCTCGTATGATGCAGGTTTTCTGGTGACGGACACACCGGAGGCTTCTGTTGCCTTGTGGAATCCCACAGTTCAGACAAGTGCGTTATCTGCTGGCCCTTCAAGCCCTGGACCAGAACTGGCCAAGAGAAGGCGGTCTTGCTTGATAGATGCAGGAGACCAGCATCAGACCCGAGACTGCCTGGTACTGCTTCATTTTGCAGACCTTTATCCTTGGCAGATGCATGGTCACAGTTCCCTTGCATTTCAAGGTCATGCGGCAGAGGAAGACTCAGTGGCCAGTTGAGAGGATATAGGTGCCCTGTGACCCTGTAGGTGCCTTTGTATTTATGTGGTAATGTGCAGAAAGGAATGCAAGACTGATGGGCCTAGAAAGAGAATGGGCAGGGATGAGCATGGTTTTCATTTAAGAATGAAGGTACTTTCCTAGGACAGGAAAGTTGTGGGATTTAGTCTTTGTTCCCAGGAAGCAGGACTGTTCTGCTCCTCTTGAACAGTCATTCTGCTAATGACTGATGAGTGCAGACTACACAAACTGTGATGCAAGCAGGGGCTGGCAGTTGTGGACAGTATGGGGAGCTTAGGCAGCTAATCAATGTTTTAGGAGTCAACCTGAGGGAACAGGCACCTAAAGTTAGATGTGTGGTGCCTAACTTGTAAGCACTTAAGTTTTCTTTTGGATCTAGCCCTAGAAGTTGTAGCAGCTTTTAATATCTGTCACTAGTGGCACTTTCATTATCTGTTCTTCATGGTTCGGTGTGGGGATGGTGTGCTGTGCTGCATCACAGTGATGAAAATGTGTCCAGAGTACAAAAGTCTTCAAAAGTTATGGGGCAGTGATAATTGCAGAAACATATCACTCCCATGAGATCACATATTTGAAGAAGGGGCATAGTTGTTTATTCCATATAAATGACTGTTATACATTTGTGTTTAGCCAAAACAAAATGGTTAAAGTAAAACTCATTTTACCACTGTGTTAAACATTAATTTTCTTTTATTAATCTAGTTAGCCACAGAGCTTTAACTCCCACTGCTATTCTGACCACAGTGTAATGATATTGGTCCAAAGGCATGTTTTTCGTGTAGCCCGTGGCAACAGTTGGTTTTAATAACTACAAAAGCTGTGATTCCAAGCTATTAATCACCTGAAAGCAATGATCCAATATTCTGACCATATATCATGGATTATTTAAAAACAAAAGACAGATGTTCACAGTGCAGATTAATATAACAAAATGCATTTCTATATAAAATGATTATACGAGGAAGGTTCAGATTTACCTTCAAGGTAAAGAAAGCATCTAAATTCTGATTCCCAAACCATCATCAATTTTTCTTTTCAGTGAGTCTGGAGATTGTGCAAGAATAATAGTTTATTATATTCAGGTAACATAACCGAGCTGAAGCACAATATTCAGTCTGTTAACACAGAATATACAGATCATTATTTAGAGACTTTTTCTTTCTTTTTTTCTTTTTTCAAAGAACCACATTTTTCTTTATTTTTACTATAATTCTTTTGTTGTCTCCAGATTTTTAAATTAGGAAGACCATATGCTCAGCTGCATGGCTCTTGTTAATCATGATAGGAGTTGTACCTGCTTCTGGTAATGTAGCTCTTATTTAACAGTGTTGTAGACTGTTTTTAAATCGAGCTAGAAACATTCATGTTCTTCTGTTTTGGCTAAAGTGTATCTTCTAGAAATGCATCTATTCTTGGTTTTTAAAAGGCAAGAGATTGTGAATTTACCACTTCCTTTAGTACTTTGTTTCAGTGGGTAATCACCTGAATTGTGAAAAATGTGTTGCCTAATTTGAATTTGGTTGGCTGCAGCATTTTGCCATTTGTTCTTATTATGCCATTCTCCCCTTGATTAAGTAACCTTTAATTAGTACCCAGGGAGTTTGGGTACTCAGAGCATGGACAGCTGAAAATGTAATGCCTATGGATAATACATCTTGAACATCCTGTAAGTCCAAATTGGATTTATGGGTACTACAGCCATACAGCAATGCATTTAATTTTCACATTGGCATCTTGTGATTCAGCTCAAACAGAATGGTGGTTACTGTGTTAAAACATGGCACAGAAGATGGATGAAACTGGGAAGAAATGGTGAGAATCCTTAACTATAGAAGAACCTCATGAAAGAATGGGAAATATTTTTCTGCTGTTTCCTGTCATACTCTTATGCTTTCACAAATCTTTACTGCTTCACAAAGCACTGTGAAAACCCACACAGCCAGGCCTGTGCTTTTAAAAAGTAACATTTTTGATCGGGATAAGGCAGTATGCTGACTCTACAGTTTCTTACATTGATTCATTTTTAGCCATAGGAAATACCCGAAGATACCTTGAAAGTGAAGAGGTTTGCTAATGTATTGAACTGATACATATATGTGTGTGCATGTGTGCACACACATCTGAACTTGTTTCTCGCAAATAACTATGGAAAAGCAATTTTATAATGAAATTGGAACTGAAATCTTGATTAGGAAAGATGTGCTTCCTGTCAGAAATATGCAGTCTGAGTGGGTGCTTTGCAGAGAGTTATGATGCTAAGAGAAATGTATCCAAAGGACTAGTACATCATTCATGTTCTGCGAAAAATGCCTAGTTTAGCAGAAGCATGTGAAGGAGAAATTGTAATTTTTTAATCCCAGTTTTGCAATTGCTTATGGATTAACCCTAAAAAGTTGCTTAATTTCTGTGTCCGTTTTCCCATGTGTTAAAAGTTTTACTGATGGTTGGTTACTCATCTACTTCACGGGCGTATCAGGTACGCAGAAATTATTATTTGTAAAATACATTTTAGCACAAGGTTTCTAATGCTATAGTTTAAATACAGTAAGGTATTCCTGACATGTTGCCATTCAAAACATCTTGAATGTTTATTTTTAATTTTTTTAAATCTATGCAAAATCTGGCGATTGCTTATCACAAGACCAGATTTATTGCACAACATTAGCTTCTCAATAGCAATTGAACTCTTGTTTGAGCTATTGCTTTTTATTGTTCTTTGAGGTTGGCCGTGAGGGTGATGCCAGGGACTTGACGAGAGAGTACAGAAGTCTTCCTTCTTTCCTCAGTGTGGCTCACGTAACTACCAGACCATTTTAATGCCTGCTGTCAATGAATGCAGGGGTTGTCAAAATTCATCAGAGTACATACCCGTTTGAATCTGATTGTGGATTGTAGTACTGCTGTATGTGGTCAGGTACCTATTGTGATACTAAGATAAACTATTATCTAGTTTCTTAGTGAGAATAAAATGATATGCTTGTCCGTCCTCACAAGAGCTTTAACAAATGGCTGCCTTATTTTCAGATCTACTAACATTTAAGAATATAGAGCAATGAAAAAGGTGCCTCCTCAATTACATTTTACCGTATAAACTTGCAAGAATAAATCATAACAGTCTCTATATTAGTTAACTCTTTCCTTAGGCTAACAGTATGCTTTTACTGACTCATTTTGTATATCACTACACTGAATGGAACATTGAGTAGAGCATAAAGATGAAAAAAGCAATGAATGTGTTTTTTAAATACGGACTGTCTTCTTACAAAGAGATGTGTGATGTCTACTGCTCTCAAAGGCTGCACTTTGGTGACCGAATAAGTAAGTACATGGAGAATAATAATGCCAAGAAATTTTTATTTATTCATTTATTTTGGTTTTGATTGCTGACTGAAAGGGCCAATCTTCTCCTATCTACCAGTTTGAAGAAAGAATGGAGCCTTTACTGCTGAGCCCTGAAACCACCTTGAGTGTAATGGGAAACATTAAAGGGTTCTTCCTTTGGAGAACTGGTGTATCATTAGTTATTCTGTCATTGGAAGTGGCTCTGCTTGCCAAGAAGTCAAAATAGCATGATACACATTATGAAAGTGAAAAAAAATTGAAATGTGAAAATTGTCAATTGGTGCCTATCATTCTAAAACTCTTGCTTTTGCTAATCTTATTTGTAAAATGTCTCGTATTAAAAAATGGAAATAAAAAATAGAAAAGGTACTTAATTTACACTATATGTATTTTTTCAGGAGACTCCTAAAGTCTTTTCAGGAAGCTGAAACTTGTCAGCTCCCCTCAGACACCTTTCTCCTTAATTTGCTCACAGGAAACTGGCAAAAGAAGGCACCTTGCCAGCTGCCTCAATTGAACTTCTTGGTGGGTGGCAACCCTTGGGTTGGAATCCTGCTAATGGTTCTAGTCAGGGAGGTGTATAATGCAAGCATGTCAGAGATGATTGATGTGTAGCATTTAAAAATGTAATACTACTAGTTGTAATGTGTTGCAGTGGGGCCCTTAAGATTCTATGAGAACTGTGTGTTAGAGTGCAAGGAAAATCTGCGAGTGATTTTTTAGATCATTTAGATACTATTAAAGTAATTGGACGGTGGGGAATGAGAGTGAAGACCGCAACTCAAGAGCCCAGGGAAGAGGACAGGACAGTTGTCATGTGTGAGTGGTTTTTTTTTTTTAAGGATAATAATGAAATGAGAGCTGAGGTTTATCATGCTAACACACAGAAATGAGTGATGTCTCCGACTCCTGTTTCCATTGAACAGGTTTATGAGCATACATGGACCTTGTAGGTGTCGCCAAGGAATTTGGAAGACATTTTTAGTGCCAGTGGAGAAGGTTCTTATCTTCAGTTGTACTGTAAGGATGGAATAAGAACAGGGGAAAATGACAGGCTTTTTGATTTTATTTGCAGCAAATCAAAGGCCATTTGTAGATGTACTCCAGCAGTTTGAGGGGTGGGGCGGTGTGCTTTAATTAGAGCAGCTTGGAGCATCACATACATCAGTGTCCTTACTCTGAAAAATGGTGGTGGGGGTGCTTTAACTAAAGCTAGTTGAACAAGCTTTAGTTAAAGTGCTCCTGTTGGCCATTTTTCAGCATGGGGACACTGATGCACATGATTCTGGAGTCTGCTAGAGCACAATAATTACCAGACTTGATTAATGGAGTCTGCTTCAATGCGCTGTAACTGCAGCACATCAGAGCAGCCGCCCTGCATGTGTATAGGCTCTCAAAGGTACTTTTGGTAAAGAGAAGTGGATATTTTGTCTTGAGGCTACCTGAGACATGCTAAAAGAGGGAACGATTTCATAATGGCCTACAGTGGTAAAATTAATATAAAGATTATGGAGTACGTTGGCCAGACTGAGAGGATAAGGAAACACTGAATAATCACTTAGATTACTGGATAATAATAGAGACTAGATATGTGTATTCTGTGTGGAGGAATAGTTTGTATATGGTAGAGCAAGTGAAATGTGAAAGAGCCATGACTGAACAAATGTTAATCTTGTGGAGGTATGTAGCAAGCTGGCAGTATTTTCCTGAAATGCTACACTTTGTTAGCATATTCCTTAGAAAACGTAAGGTAGCTGCTGTTATCTCCACTATGGCCAGTGGAGATAGTACTCCATGCAGATACAGAAAGGTAGAAAGTGCACTCTTGTGAGTATTTAAAAAGAAAAAAAGAATCTATTTTTTATGCTGGGCAGGCATGACCTAGGAATGCCAGCAGTTGACAAACTGGGAGAGAGAACTTAAGTTGAATTTTATCTACTTATTCATTTTTAATATAACCAAATTGAGCAAAGATCAATGTGGACATTCCTTTAGAGCAGCTTAGGCCACATACACGTTCGAATGATCTGAAAGAATTCTCCCAGGTTTGTTTTCACAGTAGAAAAACTTACTCGGAGACACCTGAACAGATATTTGAAGGCTGAACCCTTAAAAAGCACACAGGGTACAGTATACACATCTCAGAGTGCTGTGTAGAATCTCTTAGCCTGCTTGGAGACAGATGGTAGCAGTGTATGGGTCAGTTCTGATTGGCTGACCCAGAGTGCTCATGGTCAGCCTGTGTCTCCTTGCAGCCTAGTGTGGGATTGTGAAGAGGGTGTGTTCTTCTGCCTGCTGGGTTGGAGCAGCAGAGTCCAAGAAATGACATTTTCTCTCTGGGGGGGGTGGGGGGGGGCAAAGCACCTTGGGGTGCTGGAGGACTGCTGTGGCTTCTTTGAGAAAAAGCTTAAAGGGTACTAACTCAAAGTAAGGATGTGGAATCATTCTTTCATTAATTGCTAATATACCTTTCAAGTGACTCATTGACTCTGTTCAGTTTTCCAAGTTCTTGCAGTTGCATTTTATTATCTGTTGCTTCCAAAAAATGACTCAATTAACACAATTTCATGAAAGTTTTAAGGCGATAAGAGAAGGGTTTCACTGTTGCAAGTGCAGAACTTTTCTAATCAACTGTTATGTAATGGTTCTAGCATATAACACAGGATGAATTGTATTTTTTTTTAATTTACAGATGTAGTAAAGGGAAAGTTTCTTACACTTTTCATATTTCATTACTAGATAGCACAAACTGTGAAAGAAGGTTGACATTTGTGGAAATGTTACGGTTCTTCAGGTTGCTTTTGTCTGTGATACAAGTAAACAGGTAGAAATCAATAACTTCCCTTTTCTTCCAGACACACAGAGGTAATTCACAGAAATAGGAGTCAGTTGATTTGGAGGTCTATGATAAAGATACTAAGGGTCTATATGAATCAAAGCCATTTCCCCTGAACAAAAAAAAAAAAAGTATATTGGGCACTTGCGGCTGGGGAAGCAGCAGTTCCTTACTCTTCACCTGCTGCCTCCATGGGCACCCAGACTGCAAAAAAGGGGTGTGAAGCTGGGGCTCCAAACCGCAAGCCAGCTTTTTAAAGTTCCAGGATACAGCAAGCCTAGCTTTGGAGAGACTTTCAGATTTAGTGCTCACAGTGCCTCAACTCGTTAAAAGGCGGATATGGAGCTGCACACCTTGGGTGATGCCGGCCAACTGTTTTAACAGTACCAGGTACCAAAAGCCTGATATCAGGGAGATGCTCCCCAACGTTAGGTTCACAGTGCCCCCTACAATGCAGCAGGGGATGGGGGAAGGTTCTCTGATCCCCAGCTGCAAGCACCAGCTTAAAGAGATAGCTGTGCAAACAGTGGGAGATGGGAAAGTGCCTTCATCCTTTACTGCCAGTGCTGGGTGTTTTTTTTGAGTGCCGCTAGGGTTGAGGGAGTTTTCCCCCTCCCCCACTGCATGTGTCGGATACCCCTGAAAACAGCAATGCAGTGGGAAATGGAGAAGCTTCCCCCACCCCCAGCTGCCCATCTGGTATTGTCTGGGGATTAAGCAAGGGGCAGCTGGGTTTGGGACTTGGGGCTGCTTCCAGCCAGTCCTTCCAATTAGGTGGGGTGTCCCTTCCCCAAGGGCTGCCTTCTGCCAGACCCCAATGCTCAGCTGAGCATCAGGATTCGGTAAGAGGTAGCCCTGTTCCCTTTCAGATTCAAGCTGTCCCCTGTCTTATCCTCAGGATCTAATGGGGGGAATGGGGAGCTGTGTCCCTGGCCCTGGAGCCCCCCCTCCCCCCTCCCCTCCAGTACCCTGAGGCTTGCTGGGACCTAGCATCTTAAAAACCCTTTTGGAAACTACAGAGCAAAGTTCTTTAAGGTGGAGGTTCTGGTAGCCAGATACCCATCCGATCATCTGACTATCAGCACCAGGGCTGGGTTTCAGAACTGAGCCTGCCCAGGTCATGGTGTTGACAATCAGGTGCTGGCACACCACACATTCAAATGACAGTACCATACAAACCAGCCACAAAGATATTACAGATTTTTTGAATAATACCGTAGTGGCAGGTTTATTATTTTATGTCGCCAGAAATTCTGTGAACATGTGACCAGTTGCTACTTGTAGTACGATCAACAATTGAATCCCAGCAGAAACGTAAGAGGTGCCAGGGTTCTGAGAAACAGGGAGCCGCTGACTTTGAAGTTGGTTACAAGGAGCCATAATTTAAAAGCTTTTAGAAGGGAAGAAGAGAAAGGCTTAGATGAGCTGTTAAATTGCAGTGGAACATGTAGCTTTTTACTTGTCCGAAACAAACAGGATAACCAAAAGTTGGGACCACTTGCCAAATTAGATACCTGCCAGGAAGTTCCATATGATTCTGCTTCCTAAGAAGCTTCTTTTTTAACGTTGCTAGCCAATAATAATCACCCCAGGTGTTCCAACTTCTGTACGATGCCTCTTTGTAAAATACCTATCCGTTATGTAACTATCAGTATGAAATGTATTGCAAATATGAGGACCAGAACAGTGATGTTTACATTAAATATACTGAAAAGTGAACTCCTATGCACATGGAACATAATTTGTGAAAACTTTTGTCTTTTCTTGCTTTGGAGAAAGCACATTTCCAACCTGCAACGAATACTATTTACTGAATTGTGTTCAAGACACATTGCAGAGACCCATATATCAAAATGTGAATGTAAAGCATTGGCTTCCCAAATGCATATAAACAGAAGTCCATAAACCAACCACAGAAAGTCTTTTTGGCTGACTCTAATCACATGATGGTGCTCTATAAAAGTCAGGGAAAATGAAAGTGGATAGGCCTCAGAAAAAGTAGGTGGCCAACTTAAGGGAAAGTAAAGCTACCAAACAGGTTGAAAGGATTTTTCCTTTCAATTTTTTTGTTTTTATTCTTAGCTTGAATTGTAAGAACAGTTTCTTTAAACCAGGTGGCTTCTGCACTTTCTTGCAATAAAGTACATGCAAAAGCACTTCCTTGAGAGAGCTGATTACTAAATTGCTGGTGTTGTCTTTAGCCAATTTAAGGTCCCAGTGAGAGACCTGTTAACATAACTATAGTAGTTATTGCATGGACATGCTCTTTGTGATGCTTCCTAATTAATTAATATATTCCTATAACTTCTTTGCTTCCTATTAGGGTAGCTAGATTTATAAATGTGATTTCCTCGAATAATTATGAATACAATAACAGAGTGGAATCAACTAAAAAACAGGAAGATGTTTGTAGTTTGGGGGTTTTTTTTTTGGATAATTCATGTATCTGAAACAATTTTATAGTATCCTAGTAGAGAACCTGTGGTTATGGCTGAGGAGAAAATTGCATTAGAAAGCTCTTCTTACAGAAGCCTAAAACTTTCTGAAAAACAGTTAACCCCAGGGCATTTAATTTCTTACGCTTAGTGTCTATACAAACATGATTTTTTGTATTTCTAGGAGTTTGGTAAAATTCCCATGGTTTGAGCTGCCTGAATTTGTGAATTTATTTTATTTTATTTTATTGAACATTCATGTAGTTAGAGCTTTACACTATGAGAGAACTGCTAACATCTATGTCAATAAAAAGACAGCTGATTTGAATACACATAGGAAATGCATATCAAACACTAAAAACACCATGCATAGTGAATGTTGAAGTTATTTGGATTTAATTTTCCTCAGTAAATCGTTGGCTGTGTAAGCACATTTCAAAGTGTTGTGATTTCAAGGACTGATAGTTAGTTAGTCACCATACCATTTAGATACAGTTACCAAAGATTGATAATTGATACTACATCTTTCCATATGTTACACTGGGTGTGCCTTCATGTACATAAAAGTGCTTTAGTTAATGATCATTAAATTTAGTACCTCTGGGCATATATACATGTCCTCCAGAAGTTGAGGGGGAGGGGAGCTTTAATTAGAGATGCTCTGAAAGAGCGAGCTTGAGATAAAGCAGCCCCGCCGCCATTTTGAAGTGTGGGGGCGCTGATACATGAGACGTGGGAGACAACTGGAGCTCTCTAATTGCCATGCTCTAGCATTCCCCATGTATGCAAGCATTCACAAGTGAAAATGTTAGGCCAAATTCATCCTGTATTAGCATCTTTGCGTTCAGGGAATTCTTCTCTTATCTTCCATGAATTTATACCAGGGTTCAGTATTTTGTGAGCTCTGAACTGGTACAGAAATGTACCACATATAAAAGTTACCCAAGACACTCATAACTAATATGGGGACACTTTTAAATCATGCTAATAGTGCAAGCCATTTGCCATCTCCAGTTGATTTCAATATTAAAGGCTTAAGGTGCTTAGCTGCACAGCTAGTTCATGCAGGCACAGGGTATGTTCAGCTGTTTACACCTCCTTATGCCACTTCACAGATCAGTTATCATGCCATTCACATTACTGGCAGACTCATTAATCATTCAGCTGATAGTTTCATGGCTTCTTAATAGCAGTGCTGGAATTGAAGACTACTAGTAAGTTTCACAGCTGCTTTTAGCATCCTTGAAATTGATGGCTGCTAGGCAGTTGTAGTGTTTTTTCCTCTTTCCATCCATGTCTGCTACCGCAGCTATTAAACTGACACTGCTGCACAGAATTGGAGCCAAAGAGATAGGTATAGTTCCTGTTCCTGATCCAAGAAGATGAGCAGCAATTTAAGATTGCGTGAGAAAAAAGGCACAATCAAACATATGACATTTTATACATTTGGTATTTTTCCTGATTCATCCATTGTAATGAGAGAAATCTGTAAGAAGACCTCATCACTCCTACAACTAGAAACTTGCTTGATACTTGGCAGGTTCTAGCTAAACCCTAACTGTCACATGGAATCTTTGATAAAGATACACAATGAATCATGAAACACCAATAGTGTAAGAGGTATTAAATAATGGATTAATTATTTTCCAAAAAATAAGTATGCTCAATAGCCCAGTGAAGTACAAAGCAAAACCCAAAGAACAAAGTTCCAGTAATAAATTTAATACTACAAGTCCTAAAACTGAAGTTATCAGTTATCAGCCGGTCTAACGTGTGGAGGAAATTATTTTTGTGCAGTAAATCTTACAGTCTGATGATATTGTAGATAATAGCAGAAGTTGCTGATGCAAATAAAATATGGATGAAGTGTAATGTACCTGCTGGCTCTGTCAGACAATGGTGTAGCTTGGGCAAAACATAGTTCCGCTTCTCCATTCACTTGCTTGTAATTCAAGGAAGGCATAGTCAAAGAAAATCCCAGGCTTGATTTTCCTCTACCTATACATCTATACAACAAGTAGACATATAGGCTAGGGACAGAAATTGCACACAAACTGGTACAAGTGATCAGAAACCAGTTCAACTCTATAACACAACAGAAAATCAGTGTACATAAACTGTTTTCATAATGTCCTAAACCTGTTTAAGATAAACCTGATGGACGTACTTTCAGACTTAACTGGTTCAGGTTAAATCGGTTTATTGAACTTCTGTCACAGATCCCCTCCAGATTCAAGTCAACTCATAGTCCCCCAGCATCTTAGGATGCTTTGCACCTCCCCACCAATCTCCCCTCACAGGGTAGGTGGGCTAGCCTTGGTGCAAGCTATCTGCTCCAGTGGAGCAGGGAGGCATGCCCTAGCACCCACCCCAGCAGCTTCTGCCTTGGGCCACTGCAGACAGGTGACTGCATTTCCAGAAGCAAAAGTGAATGTCTGTTCACTTGCTTATCAGTTCAATCTACGCGGTTCAACCTCAGCTGAAAAGATTGAATCAATTCAGCCTTAGGCTTTTTGACTGTCTGTACTTAGGCCTACCAGTATGGTGATTTGCACCACAGAAACTACTCTGATACAAATTCTTAATAATAATAGTCAAGATCTTCAAAAGTACTTGATGATTTTGACTGGCACAATTTTTGAGTTCTCATTTTCAGTAGGTTGGCTTTGCAGAAATCTGGTCACTTGAAGAAGTCTCACACTGAGCACGCAAAACCTGAAGTAACCCAGGTAGCAAGTTGCTTTGAATAGTTTGGGCAATAATTTTTTATATTTTTGAGTTCTAATTGTCCAGTAACTTCCCAGCTCCAGAGATTTGCATTGTTTTCTATTCTTGGTGTCTCTCTTTTTATCTGTCTTATGTGTAGCAGTTTTTGTTATTACTTAGAAATGATCTGCAGCTTTCATATCTTACAGGATAAGTACTAGTGTTACATTTAAAGTGACCCAACCAAGGTTAGGTTGATCTAAATGCCCAGTTGTGCAGGCATTTTGTAGGGCTTAATGGTGTGGCCAATCTAAGCTCATCTCAGGAGGTGAACTAACTTTTGAATGATAAAGAGTTAACCAGACCTAGTGAATAAATGCCTGTATGTGCTCACAGCACATCCCCAGAGCTGGGAAAGTCTAGCCACTTGCCCCAGGCCTGGGGCCATGCTGTTCCTAATACCCAACTGTGACAGCTATTTTTAGGGCCCCAACTACCCCTCCTGTTATGGACCCACCAACTCCACTGGACCTGCTAGCCCATCATCCTTAATTTCACTAGTTCCTCCTCATCCCCACCCTGAATTACTTTCATCAGGCTGTCTGCCCTACTCCTGGATGTGGCAAATGCCTCCATGCACTGCTTTGGGTTAAATTCAGGCAGCTTAAAGTAATCTGCCTAAACCTAAACTGAGTGCAACAAATGCTTATTTGTAACCATAGGGTGCATCTATATATCCATTTACTGCAGCCTAGATTTACTGTGCAGTAAAATGCTGCACAGTAAGGGTTTTTGGGTAGATGTCTAAACGTGAGGATTAGGGAGCAGATTTGATCCCAGGTCCCTGCAGCCCAACAATGTACCCCTGCCGCCACCAGGGGGAGCTACAGGCTCCCTCGGGTGCTAGCCCAGGGGTGGCAGAGAGCACCAGGCCAGGACACAGTTCCTGGCCCTGGCTCCCTGATCAGAGACACAGGGCATGGAAAGAGCTGCAGGGGAAGGGCAGGTCCCAGCTCCCTGACTCAATCTGCCAGTGGGGCAGCTAGCAGCTAGCTTGTTGCTAGCTGCCCCATTGGTGGATTAGGGCAGGGAGCTGAGTCCTACCACACCTCTTCAGCTTTTTCCAAGCCCCATGCCTTGATCATCCCAAGTGGGACATGGGGCTGTAACCTGCCCCTGACCTGCACAGTTCCCAGCCAGTCCCAGGCTGCATGGGGAAGTCTGCATGTGTAGCCCTGGAGCTGGCTGGGGACTGCTTGAAACAGGACAGTCCCCAGGCTGCACGTGCTTCCCTGTGGAGCCTGGAGCTGGCTGGGAACTGTCTGAGTCAGGGGCAGGTTCCAGCCAGCTCCAGGTTGGGCGGGGAACTGTACCCATGCAAGGAGCTCTCAGCCCCTGCTCCACAATTGCAACTGAGCTTGTTCCCAGTCCCAGCTCCACGTTTGAAGAGTGGGGGCTGGGAACAAGCTCCCAGCCCCTGCTCCATGATCGTGATTAGGTAGTGGGACCTGGAAGCTCCCTGATGCCGGGCAGAGGGACATTGTCCCCACCTGGGCATGCAGGGTGAGGGCTGAGGAGCTGGTTCCCTGCTCAGCTTCACGAATGCACTTGTGGAGCTGGGCAGAGAACAGACTGCCAGTCCCTGCCAGCAGGGAGTGCTGGCTCCGTGACGCCGCCACTGCTGGGAGACATTTATTTTCCAGCCCAAGCTCCATGGTCATGGGGCTTGGGCTGGGAGACCTTTATCTGAGATTAGGATATCAGTCCCCACTCCCTGATCATGATCTGGGAGCAGGGGCTTGGAGCTTCCTGCTGCTGGGCAGGAGGACATAGCTCCCTGCCCATGGGAGCTGCCTGCTGCCAGGCAGGCTCTGCCACAGGAGCCTGGGCAAGGACTATCTCTTGCCCCCTGGTAGACAGCTGACCGGGAGCAGATTTTGCTACATGAGCACTATGGTGCTGTTACTAATGTTGAGTAAGTTTGATATGTGCATTTGCAGGTAGCAAATTTACTTGGTGTTAGGGAGGTTTACTGCCCAGCAAGCATGTGCATGTGCAGGCACATGTGCTTGCTTCACAGTAAACTATGCTAATGCAAAGTTAAACGTCTTGTGTAGATGCACCCATAGAAAACTAAACAAATCAATTTAGAATTAAAATAGACTCAGTCTCTTGAGTTCTTTACTTCTATTGTGCTGGTACAGTGATTCAGGAGTTGGTTTTCTAAGCATAAGAGGATCAAATCCAGTCTTGGTGTCAGTGATGCCAATGCTTCAATTCAGTGAAGCATAACTTGTCAAGGATCTCATCTATAATGAACAGTTGATGTACTTAGAAAATCCTCATTGCATTGGAAGGTGTTTTCTGCAGAACTTAGTACAATTTGTTCAACAATAACATTTACAGTTTGGGATTCAGCCCAGCTCTGGTGCCTCTGAGCATGAAGCCCAAGCTCCTCCTTCCTGCCCTTTCCCTCTGGTATCCTATTAGCAAAACTCTGATTCTGCTAAGTAGGGAGATTTGATATTGCTCTTTCAGTCCTATCAAGGGACCATTCTGTTCTTTACTTTATTTACGGTTCCATCCTGCATAAATCCAGTTTCGTTTTGTTCTTAGTTACGTAATGCAAATACTTGCATGAGAAATCCAGTGTAGGAACCTAGTCCTTTCCAGGCACCAATTTTAACCCCACTGACTTCACCCAAGATGCTTGTGGTATATAGAGAACAAAGAGAGAGCAGAATCAAGCCCTGTATTTTCAGACACATTTGTTTTAGAAAGGTAGCAAGGCTATTTTGCTCTGAAGCTTGTAAGACTTTGTAAAAGACTTTGTGTATAATTAGCTGCTTTTAAAAAAATGTTTTTAGAATTCATTCTAAAATTAGTGAATACGTAAAGCACAAGAGAAAATAATAGTAATGTTTCCCTTGTGCTAGCTGAAAGTATCACCTCTGTTCCTCTTTAACACAGCATGTTTTGTGCTTATTCAGCAGTTTAGCACAAGAACACAGGGAACATAGGGGTCCTGTAATTGATGACCACTTATTACTTAGATTGGTACAGAAGAGATTCTGCAGCCTGATTTATATTATATCCTTTTATCTCTTTCATGCTCATTTGATCATTTCTCAAGGATTAATGATAATCTTATAATTGTTTTCATTGATGTTGGTGATCAAGTCCTCCTACATGTTATTGTGTAACCTGGGCTGTGACAATGATAAATGAACTGCTGGGCATTTTTCTTTTTGTGGCTTTCACATTCTTATGGTATAAATGTATTATTTGGGGTGAAGGCTACTTTTACAATATCTTTTCTGTTTGTTGTCTTTTTAAAAAACCTGTATAGTAATATTTCAAAAACTGCAGCACCGGCGATCCAGAAATAACGTTTCCTACTGGTACTTGTGAATTCCAGCAAAATACTAGCAAATAACATGCTGAAGAATGTGAATTGAAAGTTTATTATCCAGATAAAATAAGCCCCAAGTATAACAAAAGCAATGGCTAGTATTTTTTTGAAGTGTTGTTTTATGAGCGTTTAATGCTATTGCTATAGCGTGAAGGAGAAAACTGTCCTACCAAAACGGGAGAAAATAAAAGGGGAGCATCAAAAGATGAAACATATTCTTTCCAATTGAACCAAAGGGGAGAGAGAGAGAGTGAGGGAGGGAGGACAAGAATAATGAGCATCGCATAGACATTCTTCCAGTAATCTATCTGTTCTGAGTAGAAATGTCTTGCTACCCATAATGTTTTCAAAATATCAGTAATCATGTAGAAAGTCATTGATAAACAAATTAGTTCTGTGTGCAGATTAAGTGCCGCCATCCTTCTTCTTTGGTGGTTATCCAAGTCTCTTCACTCCTTTGTCTTCTACACTGCAAGGTGTCCTCTGTGGAAATGGGAACTTGGATCTTGACTCCTTTTTTTTCCGTGCATTGTTAACTATCCTGTAGGTTGTAAAAGGGGGAATGCTTGGGCTTTGTGACTATTAGCAGTATGTCTATTAATTTATTCCCTCTGCATGCTTTTGTGCTAGATTGGGAGATATGTGACTTTAATAATATGAGTTCACTGTATTTTGGGTATTAGTGTGCAGAGTTTTATTTCAAATTCCAAGTATTTTGTTGCATAGGAGCACAAAAGTGTATTTGAAACTAGCAATTAATGGTGATATTTTTTTTATAGCTGTGTTACAAATCCATTAATTATAATTGATTTTATTGAAGTGACTGAACATTATTTGGAATCAGCTTGCAATTCTTTCCAAATGAGGGTTTTTTAATAAAAATATGATTCCCAGTTTTGTTCAGTATCCTGTCTTTGACAATGGACCGACAAAATGCATCGGAAGAAAATGCAAAAAACAAACAAAAAAAGGTGGGGTGGGGGGAGACAATTATGGAAAATCTTCCCAAAGGATAAGATTTATTTCTGTCCTCAGGGAGTTTTATGAAAACTTATACTTCAAAATCTGAGGATTTATATCTTTGTTCCCAATTGTAGAACTGTGTATGCTCTCATTAGACACATACAGTTCTAATTTTTATTTTAATCTAACTAAGCTCTTGTCAATAATTATATTTTGTGATGATATATTCTACAGGTTAATCGTGTTATGTGAAAAAAGCCGTGAAGTAGGCATCCTTATGAAAAATGAGGATGTAGTCAGTAAAATTAGTATCATAATCTATGCATATCATAGAATAGATACAGGGATCAACATTTAAGGTTGAATTAAGCTGGATGTTTTAATTTGGCATGACTTAGCTTTTGATTTTACAGCATAAGTAATGATGAGATTGGAATCTAGGGATTTCTCTGTCAAATGTGCGTGTATGCGTATATGTGATATGTACAAGTTCAGTCCTTCACATACATGAGTTCAGGAGCTGCCAGCATTTATAAGCTGCTTCTCCCAGCCAAACCCCACTTTCCCCACTAACTGGGGCATGAGCACAGCTTCAAGACAGTGAGAAACTGGGCTGGGACATCTGGGAGCTGCATCTGCTCTGCCAGAGCTGCTCCCGATTTGCTGGCTGCAGCACAGGCGCACCTGGAAGCTGCCCACCCCCAGCTCAGTTCTCTGCTGGCTGGAAGCTGTGCCCATGCTGCAGCCGGGGGGGAAGGCTGTGCTGGGGGAGAAGTGGCAGCCATGTGGCTGTCATGCAGCTCCTTGCTGCCCAGCCCTGGCATGAGTAGGACCAGAGGAAAAGCCCTCTGGCTTTGTGGGCTGGATCCAGCACGTGGGCTGTATATTGCTGACCCCTTAATTAGGGTGTTAGCTCTTTCCATGACACTAGTAAGTTCACCACTGTTTCCTTAAGTGCTGTAGGATCAAACAAGAGCAGGCATTTTCAGGCCTGCCCTTTTGGCCGCCTTTGTGCTACTGTCAGGGTCGTGGTCAGAATTGCTTGTTTGGCTTTCTGCAGACTTCTCTGTTGCTTTAACAGACATTCACAAAGTGCAGTCATTCAGTGCCCTGCTCACAGGTCACAGTCAGCTCCCAGGTAAACCCCCAGGGTACGTCCAGATGAGCCCGGACGTTTGTTTCCTCAGGGACAAGTAGCAGCAGCACACCTTGTGCCACTGTTAATTGTCCCCAGGATACACCCATGCCATGCGTGCTTTGGCATACAGCAGGTGGCCCCAGGTGGGGCAGAGGGGCTAGGGCCAGCAACTGTGCTGGCACCAGCAGCCTTACCTCTGAGGTCTTGTGGGCCTCCCAGGGTAGCAGCCGTGGCAGGAAGCTTGGCTGGCAGCCACAGTGTGGCTCCAACTGTCCAGGCTCTGGTTTTGGGCAGCACGTGCTGCCATTCCATGTGCCACCCGTTTTTTGGGGGGGGTTTGACTCTGGGATCTCCCAGGATCAACCCCTCCCCCTTCCCTCCTCCCCACTGCTACACAGCAGCACAGGGAATGCCTGCACATGTGTTGTGTGGCACTGCAGACAGGTCTGTGGTGCCACATACCGCATGTCCACGTTCGTTGGGACACGTCCCTGCTGGCCTTCCATGTTGCCTTGTCGCTGGTATAGTGGCTTCTAATGTCTCTTCATAAAGGAGCTCAGTTTGTTCTTCTGCTTAGCCTGAAGGAAGGGTGGTTAGCATACTCCTTAGCTTTCATAAGATCTGAGATTGCCTATAGATCAGAGACATATGACATTAATACCTTCCAGCATAAAAGCATGTTGTGTAATTAGCTATTCATCACCCTCAGTTTTAAATATGCTTTGATCAGTGGTTTGCCAAATAGGACTCAAGAAGTGCGTTGTTATTGTGATGCACTTTGTTTCCTTCATGAATTTACCCAGAGATGTTTCAGGAATTTGTCCTCCAGCTGCTGAAAAAACAGCTTTTGTAGCTTCAGGCAACATGTTTGCCAACTAGTTGAATAAAGACTCTTGAGGAAACTCTTTTACAATGTGATTTCTGCCTGATCACAGTTGTCTTTGCATTTATTTTATTCATTTTTAAAGTGATAATTTTACCTCCCGTTGCATCACAATGTGGGATATGATACTTACGTAAGGATGACAACTAATTCTAATATGACTATAATAGACATCAGTGGTATTTTGTGCATCCAGTAGTGATGTGGAGGGAGAAATGGTTCACTGACTTGATTGCATTTTATTTGTTAAATTTGTTATACTTGCAGCTTATTTTATGAGGGATCAAAAAGCTATATTGACTGTCAAAAAAAATTTGGTTGCAGGACAATGGGACAGTTATTAATTGGTTTAAATTGTTCTGCTGATGATACTGTGGTATAAATCTGTGCTTACTGTTGTTATAATTTAGATCAAAAATATGTTTTCTAGAGGATGAAAATGTTCATCTTTAGAACACAAGGCATTTTGACCAAGATTTTCAAAAGAGTCTAGGCATTTGCCACAGTTTCCACTCACCTACGTTTAGGAACAATGAAGTGGCCTAACTTGCAAAAAAAAAAAAAAAAGTGCTGAAGATTCATCCTCTGAAAATCAGGCTCAGGTTGTATATCTAAAAATAGAGGTATTCAGAATCACTACTCACACTTATAAATTTTGGTCTTTCCTTTAAAAAAAACCAAAACAATCCTTTTTCCGTAACATAGTCTTTGTGGATATATTTTATCCCATATCCAAATTACAGGTGACACCTCCTGCCACATCCAAAAGTTTATTTCTTTCAGTCTGTTTAAGTGTAAAGTATGTTTTAATGGACTGAGCCTCTTCACAAATGTCACAGCTAAGACTTATTTAAACTAAAAGTTTTTTTTAAACATGATGAACTTGTATGTTAATAGAACATTTTCGTTTACATGCTTGTATGCATGATTTCTTTTAAAAGAAAGAAAGTTTTTTTCCTTGTATGTATTTGCCTCGGATACAGATTTTATGGTCCAATCCTGTAGCACAAGACAGTTAGCTCTCAAAACTCCCGTTATGCTGAGTACATTGGAAATCAGGTTTCAGATTAAATCTTTGTTTTAATAAGGCCGCGATAGGCATTGATTAAAATTTAGTTTTAATTTTAACCAGCGGGTCAGCTGGTGGGGGAGGGAAGGGGCGGAAGCCCAGGGGGCACATGCAGCAGGGCTCAGGGTCCAAAGCCCAGCCCAGAGTGGCAGCTGCCTCCACCACACACAGATTGGGGGGGGACACGGGCCCCCGCTCGTACACAGGGCAGCACCAACAGCTGCAGCAGATCTGAGGTAGGGAGTGGGGCTGGGATAGGGGTAGGGGCAGGCCCTGAATAACCAGGGTGGGGGACGGAGCTGCAAGCGGCTCATCTTGGCAGGGGGGCGTGGGAAGGGGAGGCCTGCAGCCTAAGAGGGCACAGCAGGGTATGTGCTCCCAGATCTGCACACAGAGCAGGCCGGGGTGTTCTGGGACGGGGCAGTGCTGTTTCTAACTATGCTGCACTCGGGCTGGGTGCTGGCAGTGGTAGCGCTGGGTGTGGGCCCACAGGGCGGGGGCATAGCCCCACCAACCCCTGCTCCCAGCATTGCTGCTGAGTTCAATGCAGCCCAGGCCCGGTGGGAACAGCATAGCACAGCATTCTCCTACCCCTGCCCCTTCCCCTCCCCCCAGCTTCTGGGGGCTGGTGGGCACAGGGGATGGAGCGCTGCAGCTGCAGCCTGGAAGTCTGCAGTGGGCTGTTCCGTCTGGGCCTGGCCCACGCTGCACCTGGGATGGATGGCAGCGGTGCTGGGAGTGGTGGGGCCCTGTGGCCCCACTCCCAGCGTCACTGCCACAGCCTCTCAGCCTAAACTCAGCCTGGCTGGGAACAGCCCAGCGCTGCCCCCGCCCAAGCCCCAACCCACAGCCTGCCCTACCCCACTGTGCCCTCCCGGGCTGTGTCCCCTCCCTGCACCGCCAAGATGAGCCTCTTGTGGCTCCATCCCCTCCTTTGCCCCAGCTGTGCAGAGCTTGTCCCTCCATCACTGCCGTTGTGGGGGGTGCAGATTGAGGCCCCAGTGGTAAGGGAGGGCTAGGGCTAGGGCTGGTGCTGTGATCTTCCCCACCCTGCCCCACCATGGCACTTTCCCCTCCCCCTCCCCACAGACCTACCTGCTTGGGTGGTGGGTGGGGGGGTGGGAATAGATCTTCAGTTCCTTTTTAATTCTAAAAGTTATCTCTAACCTAAAAAGGTTGGAGATCACGTTTTACAATGTACTCCTTGAGCAATGTGCTTATTTAGCATTTTCCAATAGATTTGGTAATATGTGTATATCTTCTGTTTTCAACTACTCGCTTTCTAATGTGGATAGGAAGTGGGGAGGGGCATGGACACATGACTGCATCACTGCACCCCCCCTGGATCCACCCCTGTTGACATTCAAGCAATTCCAGTAGGCTTAGCAGATGACACGCATAAAGTTGGACACCGGATTTTGAACATAGCGGAATTCACACCTACGTTTGGTTTATATTATGGACTTCAGAGGAGTACTGTGTGTGCACAACCCCACATTCAGCCTTGACAGCATCATCCGGTGCCTTACTGGGAACCCATTAAAATCCCTTCTGAGGTTCAGGGGTTTACATTAAGGTGAGTGTGTTGTGGGGGGGAGGCAGGCTGGGGCTGAAGGAAGGTGTGTGGTGTTGGTAGCAGTGGAATAAAGCCCAAAGAATGCAGTCAATATTGGGGATCCCTCGAACTGCATCCTGCACCAGTGCATATGTAAACACCATCTCTATCACGAAGTGCTTTGACTCGAATTTGAAAGAAGACACAGGCATTGGAAGCAAATGAAAGAAAAGTGATGAGGGAGGATGAGAACAATAAAAATACAATACATGCTACAGGCATTCCATAACATGATGTTTCCAAATAAATACAGCAGTTAAATTAACTGTCCTGCAGAGCTGTGTCTAGCTCTTGGATTGGCTGTTTTCTTTTCAATGTCAGACCAAAAGTGGATCTTCCAAAGGGGACAGTGCAGAAGCCTTATAAATGAAGACAGGGTTTTTCGGAGTCTTTCTGATCTGTGGAATGTATGCCAGAATTAGCGCAGGAAGTTATGGTACAGAACATTACAATTCAAACTGTTTTGAGATCTTATGTTGTTTGCTTCCTGAGCAGTACTATAAATAGTTTAAGAAATCAATGCCTTTTAAAAGTAGGACTGCGCTCGATGTATATTAAAGCAACAGCTCTGGTATAGGACGTGGAGTGGATTGTGACCATCCATCTTTTATGTGTACATAAAGAATAAAATGCAAAATGACATCTTTGTAGCTTTGTGCAGAGATACTTGGCCATATGAGAGAAGTGAGGGCACTGTGTATAGAAAACTCTTTCACAAGGTTTGCATTAATACATCCCTTATTGAGAGCAAGTTGTAAAGGTGTAGCAGTATCAGTAGTTTTAACTGAATGTACAGATGAATAGACCCTTCTAGAGTAAATAGTCAACCGTGGACTGTTTCATAATATAGTCTACAGAATCAATAATGTTAAATCTTATACATCTTAGTAATTCTTCCTAGTATGAAGTCAAAGGATTACTTCAACGAGCAATCACTGCAATACCAAGCTTTACAATATACTATGATGTCTTTCAGTAATCCCGGATATGTTAGAAAGTTAATGATTCTGTTGTATGACAGGACTACTGCCTTGCATATTCCAAACATTAACGAGGTAGTATAAACCAATATATAATAGTACTGGCATATCTTTTATTTATTGTTTATCAGAAATCTGTACTGAAGATGCGCCTGCAGTGTGTTGTAGAAAAAAATTACTCATGCAGCCTCTGGTTTAATAATCTCTAAAGTAAATACTGAAAATTAAGTTAAAATAACATTTGTAGTGTGCTCCTTTTGAGAGCAAATTCCCTCTTGCAGTTATATTTTGGGGGAGGGAGGATAAGCAATAAATGTATTTTAAATTCAATTGTCTAAAATGCGTACTTCACAAAAATGGTGGTTATTCTGTTGTTGTCAGCATTGGCAACTGCATTTATATGCTGAGCTAGCGGCTCAGAAACAGTCACACCGTGGACTTATTATTTAATACATTTTATGGAGTTGTAATTTTACAGCATGAATTTACTCTACTAGATGATATTTATTCAGATAATCTTTCTGTGATCTATATATTGTACACAGAAATGTGATTTGAGGTATTTGCTTTCATGCCACTTACAAATTGAATAGAAATTTTTAAGGCCACTTATTTTTATTTTTTGTTTAAAGATATATTTAATTGCAGCCAAAACAAAAATATTTAACAATAGAAAATTGCCAAAAGCATTTACTGTATTTGAATCAGGCTTTTTATTGTACCGATCCTACTGAAATCTGTCTCGAATTCTTCTGTTTAATGATTGGTAAAAGTGTATGTACTGTAGTTAAATATTTATGATAACTATTTAAGCTAACAAGCATATGCATAATGTAAATTTAGGTTTGACATAAGGAGTGTAATTTTCATTCACTGTCAGGGAAAGCCTACAAAGGATGGAGGACAGGATTCACCTCCAAGGAGGATTACTCCGCGCTGGTCTGGTCCTGCAGGGACCAAACCAGGAAAGCCAAGGCTGCAACTGAACTCCAACTAGCTTCAGGCATCAAGGACAACAAAAAGTCCTTTTTCAGATATGTGGGGAGCCGGAGGAAAAGCAAGGGCAATGTTGGACCCCTGCTAAACCAGATGGGGCAACTGACAACTGATGCCCAGGAAAAAGTCAACCTATTAAATAGGTACTTTGTGTCAGTCTTTCATCAGTCCCATGGGACGCCCATGCCTGCTATGGGACAGGGAGATCCGGGTGTTGGGGATCCCCTACCCTCCATCAATGCTGACCTCGTGAAGGAACACCTTGAGAAGCTGGATACCTTCAAGTCAGCCGGCCCTGACAATCTGCACCCCAGGGTGCTCAAGGAGCTGGCGAGCGTCATAGCCCAGCCCCTGGCACGGATCTTTGAAAACTCCGGGCACTCTGGTGTAGTGCCCGAAGACTGGAAGAAGGCCAATGTGGTGCCGATCTTCAAGAAAGGGAGGAGAGTGGATCCGGCTAACTACAGGCCCATTAGCCTGACTTCTACCCTGGGGAAGATCTTAGAAAAGTTTATTAAGGAGGCCATCCTTGAGGGACTGGCCCAGGCTAACATCCTAAGGGATAGCCAGCACGGGTTTGTTGCGGGTAGGTCTTGTTTGACCAATCTCATTTCCTTCTATGACCAGGTGACCTATCACCTGGACAAGGGAGAAGAGATTGATGTCATATATCTTGACTTCAAAAAAGCTTTTGATCTGGTATCCCATGATCACCTCTTGGCCAAACTGGCCAGTTGTGGCCTTGGCTCCACCACGATCCGCTGGCTGGGAAATTGGCTCTGTGGTCGGACCCAGAGGGTTGTGATTGATGGCAGTCACTCATCGTGGTGCCCTGTGACCAGTGGGGTCCCTCAAGGCTCTGTCCTGGGACCCATCCTGTTCAACATCTTCATTAATGATGTGGACATTGGAGTCAGGAGTGGACTGGCCAAGTTCGCCGATGACACCAAACTTTGGGGCAAAGCATCCACGCCAGAAGATAGGCGGGTGATCCAGGCTGACCTGGACAAGCTCAGCAAATGGGCAGACGAGAACCTGATGGTGTTTAACACCGAAAAATGCAAGGTTCTCCACCTTGGGAGGAAAAACCTGCAGCACCCTTATAGGCTCGGCAGTGCTACGTTGGTTAGCACTACAGAAGAAAGAGACTTGGGGGTCATCATTAACCACAAGATGAACATGAGCCTCCACTGCGATGCTGCGGCTAGTAAAGCGACCAAAATGCTGGCGTGCATCCATAGATGCTTCTCGAGCAAATCCCGGGACGTCATTCTCCCCTTGTACTCGGCCTTGGTGAGGCCGCAGCTGGAGTACTGCGTCCAGTTTTGGGCTCCACAATTCAAAAAGGATGTGGAGAAGCTTGAGAGAGTCCAGAGGAGAGCCACGCGCATGATCAGAGGTCAGGAAAACAGATCTTACGATGACAGGCTGAGAGCCATGGGACTCTTTAGCCTGGAAAAGCGCAGGCTCAGGGGTGATCTGATGGCCACCTATAAGTTTATCAGGGGTGACCACCAGGATCTGGGGGAACATCTGTTCATCAGAGCGCCCCAAGGGATGACGAGGTCGAACGGTCACAAACTCCTGCAAGACCGTTTCAGGCTGGACATAAGGCAGAATTTCTTTACTGTCCGAGCCCCCAAGGTCTGGAACAGTCTGCCAGCGGAGGTGGTTCAAGCACCTACATTGAACACCTTCAAGAGTAAATTGAATGCTTATCTTGCTGGGATCCTATGACCCCAGCTGACTTCCTGCCCTTTGGGCGGGGGGCTGGACTCGATGATCTCCCGAGGTCCCTTCCAGCCCTAATGTCTATGAAATCTATGAAATAATATGCACGACTTTCACTGCATGCTTGTCTGCAAGAAAATTATTGGAGTTTTTCAGGTTAGCTGTAGTACTTCAAAGTTTAGTAATGGAGGAAATAAGAATCCATTAGACCAGGGGTGGGCAATTGTTTCAGGCAGAGGGCCACTTACTGAGTTTTGGCAAGCTGTCAGGGCTGCATGGGTAGCCCTACTCCTTGACAGGTGCCCCGCCCCTGGTCACCATCTGGGGACCAGAAGTCCCATCCCCTAACCCCCAACCTTTGCCACCAGAAACCCCTCCCTTTGTCCCCGGAAATACTCCTTTCAGGAAGGGGGTTGCCATCTCAGAACTAGAAAAACACCAAATTATATTCTAAAAATCAAACATCTACAACGTTCGTTAATTTGATTTTAAAAAATATTTTGTACTGATTTTCATGTGTTTGTGTAGTGTACATAGAGGCGATTGCACAATAACTTTAAAATGAAGTCTTACTCTTGTATACTTGGGGATGTGGGGGTGTAGGGGTGGGTAGAGGTTTGTGGGTGTGTATATATGTGGGGGAGGGTGCAAACCTGCAAGCCCAGGGTCCCAGCTGGTGTTAAATGGCTATGCAGCACTCCCAGCAGCCAATCAGGATGATCACTGCTCCTAAACTGGGGCAGAGTTAATTGGCTGAAGCTAGTGCAGGTGTGGCTGCTGAGGTGCTTGGCCCAGGCTAATCTGTCTGCTCAGAGTCCCTGAAAATCTTGGCCGGTCAAAATGTGCAAGCATGGTTCAGTTCCCTTATTGATGTACACAGATCCGCTCGTTCTGCCTAGCTGATGTAACTGCTGTTCGGTTCTCTCTCCACGTCATCCGAGGCTAGCAAGCAGCTCGTGCAGACATGGAGTTCCCTCTGGAGCAACCAGCCAATGTTGGAAGTTTGCAACACCTCCCAGATGTGCTCAGCCCCTGGCAGGATCAAACCTTTTGAACCTCTTTCTTTGGAACTTCCAATCAGGGAAAGGTGCCACGTGAGCATGTTAGCTCTCTTCAGCTGAAAAACTAGGAAGACCTGACTTTTTATGAAAGGCTTCGGCCCATCTAAATGCCTCATTGTGTTAGACGTTCAGAGGGTTTAATTCGGCCAAAAAATGGCATGCTCAATTTCTCAGTCTTCAAAACTTACACTGGAAAAGGGTTTACCTCATTTCACAAATGCTTGTACATGTTCACAGCACATCCTCTGGGCTGGGAAAGCCCAGATACTTGCCCCAGTCCTGGGGCTGTGCTGTGCACTCCTCGACCCCAACTCCAACCCAGATGGGGCGATTTTTAGCCCCCTTCCCTCCGTCCACCAGGCAGTCTCCCTTCTCTCTGTACTGACCTCGTCCCCTGATCCCACCAACCTCTCCCCTGACCCTGAGTTTTTCACATTGGGCTCCCTGCACTGCTCCCCCAGCAGCGGCAAACTGCTGTATATACCATTCACAGTCTAGGTTTAGACTGTTTAAAGTAAGCTGCCTAAATCTAGATGGGGCATGGCAAACACCTGCTTGCCATCTTAAGAGAAAAGCTGTTCCAGACCAAATACAGTCCATTGTAAAGCTAGCTCTTGTTAGCTTCAAATAAACCAGATCCTTTCAATTGCTCCTATACCAGGTTCCCTTTCCATGACAGCGACGTCCCGCACTCTTCTTACCTAATGTTCTTTGACATGATAATAGACAACCAAGGGCTTTCTCCCTCTGTTACTCCATCAGGTTGAGCCTTATTGGTATTTCCATTTTTGTGGTGGTACACTTTCAGGTAAGAAATGTAAAGAAAGATATTTGGAGGACTAATACTTTTAACAACAAAGTGAAATAAAAAGCAAGAGCTGTGCTCCTGTCTCTTAAATTCTACATGTCTTTATCCAGTCAGCATTAATTCTGGGGACGGAAGCAAGTGATTAACCTCAGCAGGGGCAATATTGTCCCTGCATTCAGAGATTAAAGGGGTGGAGTCAACAAAGGCTTTATATATAGTGTCGATTGCTAATGCGAGAGGGAGAATTATAGTTATAGCTTGCTTGTTGGACCACCACTAACTAGCTGTTTTGGAAGGGACACATGAGAACAAATATATTATCCTCACACTGGATAAATCTGTAATGTATTTTCTTCTAGACCAGAGTGTTCTGTCATTTCAGACCACTATAAATGATAAAAGTCCTATGCACTACAAAAGTAAGCTTCTCCCTCCAGTCCAACATCCTGCAACATTTCTTTCATCTTGCCATTTTCAGCCAAGAGATTTTTTTTTTATATTATGCTTTTCACAGCTTTTATTTATAGCATGTACATAGAAATCCAGGGTTCTCACATAGATACTTAAGAGTTGAGGACTTCATGCATTTCTGAGAAAAATGACAATTTTAATGGTGTGCCCAAATCCTTTTTCTCCTTTTCCAGATTTACTATGTCAGGTGTTTTCTTTCCTCTCTCCAAGGAAGCCACAGTGGAGGAATCTTGCATTGTAGTGGATCAGTGATGACTATTAATTTAATAAAAGAATACTGACTTTTAGGTTTATCAAAGCATCTGGAGATTTCTCTCCTGACTATCTGCAGATACAGATTATTAACCTTGGTGACTGTGTCTTTCGTGTATCCATACCTCAATCCTAAAATGATCGGGACTCAGCCTTAACTGTTAATGCAGAAGGCATTTTAGACAATTTTTGTGCACCTATAATTGACACTTCTATCTTCCAGTAGCATGATGTGGGTGAATAATTTTTCAGTTCATAGTTTTGTTTCTAAGGGGCAGAGGCTTTATGTATGAACAAACTGTTCTTATTTGGTATCAAGCTTCTTTAAAATATGCACACTTAAAACCATGAATAATGTCACTCACTGGGAAAGTTCATTTATAGGATGTTGACACATTTGGCTAGAAATCTGTAATATGAAATACATTCACCCAGAATTGCATGCTACACTCTTACAGTCATAATTTATTTGAATGTTTATATTTACTGTTTGTATAATAGAGCTCAAGGTCAAAAATGTGTCACAGAGAAAATTGTGAATATTGCATTCCCTGCCAGAAAAACATTTTCAAACTAATTTTAGCAATTGTCTCCTTAAGAAAATATTTAAGCATGGGCACTAAGATTTTCAGTGTTTTTTGCTTTTTAAAATATGTTTTGGGAGGCTTTAGGCCATTTCTTCTTCCTGTTGCCTAAAAATAGGATTCTGAAATCCACTCCAAGAAGCTGACATTTATTTTGTGCTTTAAACTTAGCCATATAATTTAGAATCTTTCAGTGCCATGTGGTTTATGAAATAGGAAGTGGCAGACATATTTTTACCTGCTGGGCATAAGGGGGAGATGATAGACTATCAACTCCTACAGTATCCCAGAAGTGTGATTATCTCATTGGAAAAACCTCCTCTGGAATTAGCTTACTGCTGTTATACAAAATCTGTGTTGTGTGGGATGAACATTTTTAGTGCTGGAAGAAAAATTCTGGCTGCATCAGGTGACTCAGTTGGTTCCCAAAGATTCATTTGCTCCTTTAGGATGCTGAACTCAAGTGCATGTTAAATTGGTGGGGGCGGGGGGAAGAGAATGGGTATGTCATTTTTGTTTGAAGTAAACCTACCTAGTAACAGTAACAGGCCCTCTAGAAATTGAGTATACACTAGTTGTAAGATTTTCAGTAACTGTTTGCATTACATGTAGGGAATGGCATGAGGGAAGACTTGTACTAACTGGAACTCCTGAAAGCCTTGTACTTAAAGTAATGATGATGATATGTAGCTGCAGATAAGCAGGAGAGAAATCTCCAGATGTCTCCTACACGTGTGTGAGACCCGGTGCCTGGCACTTGAATTAGCGAGCTGCACTAATTAAAATCACCTGTGCATCATGTGTATTGGTGTTGCTGCATGTCCCCCCAAAAATGGTGGTGGGATGCTTTGAACTAAAGCTCATCAGACATGTTTTATTTCAAAGCGCCCTGCCACCATTTTGTCAGTGCGGAGATGCGCAGTGATGCTGATGCATGTGACAAGCAAGGCTGCTGGAGCACGTCCGTTTTTGTGCTCCAGTGGTCTTGATTAATCGAGTCTGCTCCCCGCATGCATATAGGAGCCCAAAGACTATTGTTGATGTCCTCAGGGGAATCCACTTGGACTTGATAGCTTTTAAAAAAAGTGTGCACTAAGGCAAAACTGAAGTCTCTATGTCCAATCATTTTATCAGCACTAATAGTACAGAGATATTTCTGTTTTCATGGAAAGGCTGCAAGAAGTTTGGTTCCTTGTTCTCTGTTAGCTATCTAATGTCATTAAGAACAGCATTTTCAACTGTTTTCCTTCCCTATGTTGCTTTTGCGCCACCAGCCAGCAGATTTGCTGCGTGTCTGTTTCTTCTTCTAATGTTAACCTTCCTGTGTCTGCTTCCTCTCTTCCCCCAAATCAGCTTCATTCATACCAGTAACTGGAAGTAGCATTTTCTAAATCTGTATCAGAACTCATTGCTGCCAATATGGCATTGAGGCTCTGCCTCAGAATAAGATTTACCTGTCTGTTTCATATGTGGTGAGCTAATTTTGAGGGAATAAATTGCCCCAGAGAATCAAAAGTGATAATGGGTGCCGGGGGGGGAGACAGCTTTAATTAGAGTGGCTCCGAAGGGGAGAAGGGGCTGCTGGCGTGGGGCAGCTATGAGGAGCTGCAGCAACTGGGAGCCTGCACTGATGTTGCTGCTCAGGAGGAGTGCAGGGTCTCACAGCAGCTCCTGGCTCTCATCCCTGGCCCAGGCACTCTTGGCACTGCGCCCCAACCCATGCTAGCCCTGGCACAGGTGCCTGGCTCCCCTGGCCAGCTTGTGCCCCCCCGCCCTCCCCTCACCAGTGGTAGGGCCCATCTGGGAGCATCTTGCCTGGCTGCTGATGAGCAGGAACCCCAGCAGGCCCCATCGGCCTGCTGCAGCCGTCAAGGGGCACAACTCCTGCCTCCCCCCTGCCCAGTACTGGGCCTACCTGCAGCAGCTGCCCCTGAGGTAGAGTACCTACCCTCCTCCTCACAGCACCTGGGGCCCTGGCCATGTCAGCGTGACCCCCACACTTGGAGTGGTCACACGCAGGGCCGAGACCAGGCGCAGGGTCAAGGGGCTGCCAACCCCTAATTCCCTCCTCCCTGTGCCTCCTCCATTGCTGTTTCCCCAGCCCCTAAGGACCCTCTCTCTTCCCCCTGGTGCTCATGTGAAAAGTTTCTGTGTTTTCCTGGTGTTGAATGGGTTTGTGCAAGGAGGTGGGGGGGGGTGGAGGGTTGCGTGTGAGGTACTGGTGAATGTTGCGTTGCTGGTGTTGGGGGAGTTTTGGGCGAGGGAAGGAGAATAAAGTTGCTTTTGTTTTTGTTTTGAGTACAGCTACACTGCCTATGTTGTTGCAGTCCTGGCAGTGAGCAGAGATGGAGCTCCCTGGGTGGGCGACCTGGTGCAGGTGGCGAGAAGGCCAGTGCCCTACTTGGGGGGGAGGGGGGGTTTGCACATGAACATGTGCCCCCGGCAGCTGGGGGCAGGGAGTGCTGGTAGCGGTGGGAGTGGAGTGGCAGTAAGCGGGGAGCTCCCACAGATGCTGCCGGTGACCACCCGCAGGTGGGTGGTGATGGGTTTGCACACTCAGGCTCTGGCATGCCATGTTGGAGAGGATGGTCCTTGCCTGCGACACTGTTCCTGCCTGGCTGGCTCTGCTGTAGCTGTTGCTGAATGCACCATAGTACATGGCAAGCTTCCTTCATCCACTGGGGTTGAAAGACCTTGCAGTCTTGCACTGCTTCCTCCAGGCAGGTGGCAAAGGCTCTGCCAGTGCCCCTTCATCTGGCCAAACACCTGCTTGACAGTGCATCGGTAGCAGACAAGGGCCTCCTTGTAGTGTTGCTGGTGAGCATCCAGGGGCCCCAGGAAGGGGCGCATCATCCAGGAGAAGAGGGGGGGTATGCAGCATCCACCATGATTACTGGTGGGATGTGGACATCCCCGATGATCAGGTCCTGGATTCCTGGGGTGAAGGTCTGTGCCTCCATCGGTCCTGGGAGAGGGGAGTGGTGCTGCTGTACAGCCACAGCGCATGGGCCCAGAGTTTCAGGCAGGTCTGCTGCAGTGCCTATACCATAGCCCAAGCGGTTGTGTGGTCCCCATCCAGGTCTGGCAGGCCCGCAGCCATGAGACTGCAGGTCTGAGGAGCCAGAAGCTGTTGCAGGTGGCAGAAGGTCTCAGCTGGGCCTGAGGAGCTCCTGAGGGCAAGTAGCCCTAAGCTGCTCACCAGAACACCTTTTTATACTGGTGGGGCTCTGGCTGAAGAGCTAGGAGGAGCTGGGAAAGGGCATTTTGCCCAACACAGCACAATTTGTCCAACATGGCACAATTTGTCCTGCAGCAAAATGTATGTTCAGGCACACGCACTGATGCACAGATCCCCAGCACAAATTTGTGCCACTGCTATGTGCGCTGGAAGCGCACATGCCTATGTGTGTGGACATGCCCGAGGTCACTACTTATAACAGTGTTACCTGCTGAGATTCTGTAACTGCTGTATTCAATAATTGCTTACTATACAATTGAGCATTTAAGCTTTGAGTTGCAGTAAATTAGTCTGTAAACATACTTTATATTAAATGCTCATTATTTCTTTTGCATTTGTCAAAAGTAGACAAGTGGAAAAAAATAAACAGAGCTGATCAAAGATAATGAAGGATAATCATTGTTTCTAGTGAAATATACTATAATAGTATGCCACGGTTGCTGTTTGATTTGCATGTTAACACTTAAGGGCATTTATTTCAGCAGCATCAGAAAGTGGTATTAATGTGTTTTAGCATTTGAATTATTCACTGTGTACACATGTACAGTTCTAGCAGCAATTCAGTTTTATAACTTTTTTGTTTTTCTGTAACTAGCAGAGATATATTCATAAATCTGAAATTAAGTAAATCTTCAGTTTTGAAATATTAAACAATTTTTTTTTCCATAAAGAGGTTTTTAATAATGCCAAATTGATTAGTGCATGATGCCCTGTATTTCAACTGATTTTGAGTTATTACCTGGGGAACAGTTGAATCACGAAGAACTTGAGCAGAGAAAATATTAATTGCTGCTTATTTTGTACATCAAAAAATCAGCTCTTGGGCTCACCAGAGTCAACACTGGCACTTTGGGCTGGGTCCAGAAAACAATTTCTAGTAATCTCCTTCTGTGATTTTAACACTATATAGAGTAGCTTTTGTGCTTTGGACAAAATCTTTGAGATTCCTCTCTATTTTTCTCCAAATCTTCTGTTCATTGCCAGCCCTCCTCTACTTCAAAAGAAATGCCATCTAGCAGCTTGTGCTGGGGTCACTTCATAGTTGTTGTGGTTGGTATGTGCGCACAGTCGGATTTATGTATGATATTTATAAGTCTGATGGCTTGCATTGTGTATTGTCAGCCCCAGTTTGAGTCTGTGACCTTCAGCACTGTGTTAATAAGACCTCTAGCCCTTGATTTAAAGGAGGAAAAACTCTAGGAGGATGCAGTATATAGTCAGTCAGGAGGTTATTTGCTTCCCCAGAGACAGCTTCTTAGCAGGGTTTTAATCTGGCAACTTCCACCACTACAGCTTAGAGCTACTTTGCTCTAAAGTAGGGCTGTCCATCTATTGACCTGAAGGCTGCATGTAGCCTCCAAGCGCTTAGCATGCAGCCAGTGAGCTCCTAGCATGACTACCGCTGCCTGCCCTTCCCCCCCACCGCACTGTTGCGTCTCCTCTGGCAGCCCGGTTCTTTGGGCACCATCACCCTCCTCCAGCTTCTGCTTCCTGTCCCCTCTCCTGAGGGGACAGCAGTGCAGTGGGATGGGCTGGGGGTGACCAAGATGTGTGTGCAGCAGGGACCCAGGATGCCCATGTTGCGCATATGGTATGGGAGAGCTGGACTGCTTGTGCTCTGTGAGAGAAAGGTAGGATGCTGCAACTATAGGCCAATCAGCCTAACTTCTATCCCAGGGAAAATCCTAGAAAAACTCATCAAGGAGCCTATGTGCTATACACTCATAGAGCATGCTTTGTTGGGGACAGGTCTCGTCTTGCCAATCTCATCTCCTTCTATGACCAGGTATCTTGCCACCTGGACATGGGAAAGGAGGTTGACATTATATACTTAGACTTCCAAAAGCACCCTGTTCACATTTGCTGATGATACTAAGATGTGGGGGGATGTGGGCATGCTAGAAGGAAGGAACAGGCTGCAATCAGACGTAGACAGGTTACAGGGGTGGGCAGATGAGAATAGGATGGGATTCAACACTGACAAGAGCAAGGTGCTGCACCTGGGGAGGAAGAACCAGCAGCATACCTACAGGCTGGGGAACTCCCTTCTTGTCAGCACAGAGACAGAAAAGGATCTTGGAGTCATCATTGATGCCAAGATGAACATGGGCCGGCAGTGTGGGGACACAGTCAGGAAGGCCAACCGCACCTTGTCCTGCATCCACAGATGCATCTCGAGCAGGTCCAAGGAGGTGATCCTCCCCCTCTGTGCAACACCAGTCAGGCTGCAGCTGGAGTACTGCGTCCAGTTCTGGGCACCGCACTTCAGGAAGGATGTGGACAACATGGAGAGGGTCCAGAGGAGGGCCACTCGCATGATCAGGGGGCAGCAGGGCAGGCCCTATGAGGGGAGGCCTGGGGATCCCCTGCTTCCTGGCATAGTCCCAGGACCTGCACGTGGCAGCAGGGAGCGAGGAATACAACCAGCTTCACCACATGTGACTTCCCCCTGGTGGCACGCAAGTACCAGGAGATGTATGTGCATTGCAGGGAGCTCTGTGCAATAGAGGCAGGGCAGCCTGACTGCACTTCTTGCTGGAGCCAGTGCCACTGGACAGCAGTGCCTCCGCAGGCCACGAGTGCCCTGAAGGACCACTGCCTCCTGTTGGTGCCAGCGGCGGGGAGGGGGGGAAGGGGAGGCTGTGTGCCATGCGGGGGAGTGTGTGTGGGGGTTCCCACCCACCCTCACACCCACACCCTGTGAACCCAAACTCCACATCCTCCTGCACCCCCCTGGGTGCAGGTTCCATGCTCCTGCCAGCCCCAGCCCCAGCCCCATACTTCCCCTTCCTTGCCCAGCTTCTTTCTCCCTTCCCTTGTGTTTCCCTACCTGTTGCCCTGAGCGAGTGCTGCAGCAGGCAGATGAGGAGGAACTGCTGGACTCCTTGGAAGCTGAGATGGTCCCCTGGTGGCTGCAGTAGTGGCAGCAACAGTCCCATCCAGAAGCTGCATGATGCCTGGGCCTGGCCCTTCTGCGCAGGAGGGTGGGAGGGAGGCGTGCAGGCTGGACGGGGTACAATTGATTGGTGGGTGCCTGAGGGCCAGATGAAATTGCTGGCAGGCCAAATCTGGCCTGCAGGCAGTGTTTTGCCTGCTTCTGGTCTGTTAACTAGTAACAAGTGAAGAAAACATTGACAAAGATCTCTCTGAAATGTTAAATGTGCTGTATCCCAAATACATGGATGTCTCTGTTTTCTGAATTGTATATTATGTCATGCGTGCCTTATGCGCTGTAGTTTTGGATTCAGCCTTGCTAAATAACTACTGTTTCTTTGTGTGCCAGTATAAGGAGTGGGACACCATATGGCTTTTGGGTCTGTATTCTAGGACACTGTCACAGGAATGGGCTTTGTATTTTAATAACATCAGAGCATTAAAACTTAGTCCCTTTGCCAAAAAGAAAAACAGTCCTTTAATAATGGGATTGTAAAGTGGCAAAGTTTTATTACATGCAGGTCACCATTTAGTTTTATATCGATGGCCATACAGAAGACTGTGCATAACATCTTTTGCTGCGGTTCTAATTAAAACTTCAGTTCTAATTAAAATTTCAATGAAAGCAGGATCCAATCCCTAGGTAGGTCTGGAATTATTGAAAAAAAAGTTTTTCATTTTCAGGAGCAGTTTGATACTCTGGTAACATTTATAATACTGTTAAGTCTAACCCAACCTGATGTCCTGGTTATGTAACTGTACAGATCTTATTCTTTCAATACACTTTGCACAGGGATGCCCAGAGGCAACTCCATTATATGCAGTTCGTGCAACATCTATCATCACAAGTTATCAAGGGTGGGTAGATGGGATTCAGCCTACACAGAGCTGTACTCTTTGACAACCTGTTGGGACCTTAAATTGATTTATCATACATTTAAATGAACTTCCTAGATTCTCTTTGCTCTCTCACTCAGGTTTCAGGAGTATTTAAAAAGCAAAAGTACTTGCTTTATTTTTGCTTCTAGAGTGCTCTTGCCTTGAACCACAAATGCAGTATTAAATTAGCTGCTGTTCAAGTGGGATTTAAAATCTTTATGTTTGTTATATTTTCATCCAGTATAACAGGAATTCCAAGTATGTTGTATATTTTGTCAGGTACCTGAGGGAGAGCCTTATTTGGTTACACATAGCAGGCAAGACTGTGGTCCCATTGAAATCAACAGGATTTTGCCATTGTGTTATAGGTCAGGATTTTACCTTGCATAGGAAGGGTCTTTTATTGTTAATAATTACTCATATATTTGCCATTGTGTATACAAGTTGCATTGAAATGACAGACCATAATGACTGAAATCTTTGTTATTTATGGTGTCAGTAATCTTTCAATGAAATCTCCCTAAAGACACATTCAGACTGGAGTTCCTAACACTGGTGAATATAAATTAAATGATTGTATTAGCAACATGCATGTAAAAGGGCCTCATAATGGTAATTTCTAATACCTTGACTACACCTTCTTTGCAATGCATTTAGGACACAATATTAATATCCATAAATGTACATTTAATTATAAATATAGACTGTTAAATCTCCTCTTTCCCCTTTTGGTTTTATAGCTTGCACATGCAGTGGACACGCCAATGTTTGCCACATGCAAACAGGAAAATGTTTCTGCACAACAAAAGGGATCAAAGGAGACCAGTGTCAACTGTGAGTACAAATAAGTATAACCTTGCAGTATTTTAATTTATGCATAGCAGGTAATTATTTTCTGGGTTTTTTTCCATGTCTTTCTTTGCTGTGGAGTAACCTCCAGAGGTTTCACTCCTAAATCCGGTCATTCTATGTATCTCTCCTATTTCTTAGAAAAAGACATAATTATTTTCTTTCTTTTTGATAAATAGCATTATAAATATTAATAACATTTTGCAGCCACTACAGTTTTCTTTTTTAATATCCTATAAAAGGAGATGGCTGGAGAATTATCTTTAGTATTGTTCTTTTTTATGTGCAATTGGATTCCAAGTTCAAAATCTCTGTGAAGCTGGGAGTTATATTAGGTACATTTGTCACATACCTTTAGGTCAGAAACTACAGTAATTAGATTTTTAGAGTTTCAGAAACATTTTAAGGTGGACAATTCTTTAGACATTTCTCCACATAATTAAATATTGAACAGAAAGGAATATATAGGGTTGTAGCCATGGAAAGTGCGATTAGTATTTCTAGTTTCTGTACTGGAAATCAGCTGGATAGTTCATTGTTGACTGAGACTAAAACATTTAAAGGAGTAGAGATATAAATCCAAAGCAGGCTGGAAAAAGATAGAAATTATGTTAAGTATTTTTTCTCCTGTGTGGCTCAGATTTCCCTTTCTTTTGAAAGGAGATAGTCATACTTAGTTGCTCTCCATTTTGTGGTTCAGAGTTTTTAAATATTAAAAGTTACAGAACTTTTTTTGAAAGGACTATTAAAAATAAATGATGCTGTACTTCTTACCAGGACAGATTTATTCCAGACTCCTTCTCCACCTACTTCCAATTTTCAGGAGAGTAGCAGTTTGTCCCAGTGGTAATTTGCAGTAGTTTTAGAGAAAACAGAAATGCTGAAGGGCAAACAGAAACCTTTTCCTGATGGCTTTATTTTGTTTTTTAAGTTCTAGAGTTGTGGTAGTCTTCCTCTATTTGGGGGCATAATGGAAGAAAAATGATCATGTCATATTTGTATTTATTACTGTATTCTTAATGCCTTATTATAACATCAGTTCTAGGAACTGTGTGTTGTATGGGTTATAATGTGATGTTTTAAAAGAGGTATTGTGTGGCCCTGTGGGAACATGAGTTATACTACAGTCTTTCCCTTTATTTCTCTATTTCACCAGAGCAACATCGGATGTCAACCCATTATTTTATTTTTTTTCAGTTACCTAATCTGTATATTTTAGGTATTTGTAGGATTCTAATTGCTATTATATATAGATATTGCTGTTCTAACCCCCTTTTCTGCTGTTAGATAGCATTCCTTGTCTAGTAAATCCTTAAAGTTTATGAGATAGTGTGCTATTCAGAAAGATTATACTGTGAACACACTATGGAGAAATGTATCAGACCAGTGGCTGGCAACCTTTTCAGGTTGTGGACCAGACTAACTCAGCTTGGATCACAGGTGTATAGGGATGTGGATGGGTGCTAGGATCCACCCACTGCTGCCTCCTGCTTCTCTCATGGTGGCACCTGGAGAGCTCCCAAGGCATCCGCCTCTTCCTGTAGCAGTACAGAGAGAGCAGCTGCGCCAGTGCAGCCTGCCACCAAATGCTGCTGAAGCCCCAGATCCAGCCCACAGGCTGTTGCTGACCTCCTGTATTAGCTCAACCTGGTATTTATATTTAACCAATTAACAGAGTCTTCCCTTTGCTCATTGAATTTACTTTGTCAGCTTCCATCAAACTTTTGTAGCTTAGACTGAGTGCCCTACAGCTCAGAAGTGAAAATAAACCTTGATGGAACTGCAGTCAGTTTATTGCACTGGAAATCTTTCTTTTAATATTCTACAGTAAACAGTATTACTGAAGTTTTACACCAGAGAATGATCTTCTAAGACTGCTCAGTTATCTTTGCTTTGTGATGATGGAGTTTATTAATGTGGCTGTAGATAAAGAGGGAATCTTACATTAAAAGTCACATCCAGTTTTTTGTGTTATTTAAAGACTGTTTATTAGAATTAAGAGTACGAAGGGTCCAACCAGGATTGTGGCAGGAGGGTGGGAAGGTAGGCAAGTGGTAGGAGGAGGGTAGCAGCAGCAGGGGTGGGGGAAGTGGTGGCAGTGGCGGCCACAGTGAGGGGTGGGAGTGGTGGTGGCAGCAGTGGCAGAAGGGTGGGTGGGCAGGGAGGAGTGTTGGCAGCTTTGGGTGAGAGTGAAGTGGCAGCTGGGTGGGAGTGCAGGGCCCATGCTGGTGCCCCAGGGTCAGGGCTAGCAGGGACCAAGGCAGAGTGGCAGGAGCCTGGAGCCCAGGCTAGTGGGGGTGTGGTGCACTGTGCAGGGATTGTATGCATTTCCCTGGTTCTCCACCCAAGCCATGCGCCTCTGGGCAGGATCCCCATGCAATGGAGCTGGTGACCTGCCCTGCCCACTGCTACGCACAGGTCATGGGGAATGGCAGGGAGGTCTGTGCTATAGAGCTGGGCCAGCTCCACCCCTCTCTCTGCCACACTGGCTAAGTCCCATGACCTGTACCACTGGCTTCATCACACAGGGCTCCCTCTGGCAGCATGGGGCTTGGGCATGTGGAGAGTCCAAGCCCCATGGTGGCCCAGCCATATGCAGTTCTGGACAGTGCATTGCCAGGGGCTTCTCTCAGTGCTGCCACTGGCTTCAGGGGCTGTGTGTAATGGCAGGGAGTGTGTTTGTTGGGGGGACACACACACCCACATATCCCCACAAATAACCCCCTACAAACCCCATACCCACTCAGTCACATCCACACTCCCTCACAAACCCCACACACATCCCCAGCCCCACCCTCTCCCACTCTCCCCCACACACACCCACAACCACAGCCCCCTACAGACCTCATACCCACACCCCCCACAGCTATTCATAACCATCACACACATCCCTACAAACCCCCCACACACACCCTCCTCCACACCCTATATACACACACATCCACACGCATATACCCACTCCCCTCCACACCTCCACCCAATATATGAGAGTAAGACTTAATTTCATGAGCTATTATGCAATCACCTCTATATATGACACAAATGCACATAAATCTGAGCAAAAATTTTTTTTGACATAAAATTAAAATATGATATTGTAGATGTTTGATTTTTTTAGTATATAATTTGTTTTTTCCAGTTCCAAGATGTCAAACCCCCTTCCCAAACAAAAGAAGTGCTTCTGGGGGCAAAAGTCAGGGACTAAGGCTGGTCCCAAGATGGTGACCAAAGGGTGGGGCACCTGTCAAGGGGGAGGGCTACCCTTGCGGCCCTCAACAGCTCACCAAAACTTGTTAAGTGGCCCTCCAATCAAAATAATGTCCCACCCTTGATGTGGATAAGGGAACAGATATGAAAACAAGTCTTTCTACACCCTGATCAACCTGCTGTTAAGATGCATTCTTCTGCAAACCATGTTCTTTAACTCTCTGAATATATGTCATGATTCACCAGTTACTATTGATAAAATACTAACACTCCTTATTCAGTGTTTTCAGTTCAATTTGAGGGTTTTTTTAATTAATAGAGACTAGCAGAAAAGAAGCTAGTGTCAGAAAGTTACGTGCATATTCCTGTTCATGTTCAAGTGCAAGAGTTGGTACTGTAGATAATACCACGTCAGCAGGGCTCCTGGTTTTGTTTCTCTGGCACATCTACAGAAGTTCAGGCTGAGACAGGAAATAAAGAGCAACAGACCAGAGTCCATTGTAGCAAAAATGTAAGAGCCTCAAGTTCTGATTAGGTGTGATGTTGGATGTCCCCCCCTTTTTTTTTTAACCTGAGAAGATGGTAAGTTTTTGGTCTCATGCATTGATTTGGTTATGGGGAGAAATGGCTTATATAGCCATTCATTTCCTTTATGTAAAACTGTTTATAAAGATTTGCAAAATCTTGTTTCCATGAACATGGAATTCAGCAAGAGGGGATGGTTTTTGTTCACAGTTTTGTGTGTCCATCAGTCTTTTGCTAATCTTTCTTCTCAGGGCCTTGTTCCCAGTATTTGTTCTTTTCTTTTTTTCTCCTGCTCTGTGCCTGTCCTTGTGGCATTTTTCTCCTCTCTTGTTACGCACACAGGCATGCTTCTCCAAGCTAATCAATCCTCTGCCTTCAGTTTGTTATCAGTTCATACTAGGCTACATGGATCCGTTCCTCTTCCAGTCTTAACCTATCTTTTTGCTTTGGAACAAGGTCCAGTTGCTTAAGCTATGTATTCAGTAAAGGAGCTGAATTTCTCATTTATATTTATCCTGAAGAAAAGGCAGGTCTTATCCCCAAGCTTCAACAAGGGTTTTTTGCAACCCATAACAACATATATTAATTCTGTGCATAAGGATTAGGACTTGTATTGGTTTTTTTTCCTATCATGTATCTGTTATCTAGCTACCAGAAGGTACTAGCTCCCTCAGGGCTGAAGACTACTTGTATATTTTTGGCACTTAGGTACCACTAGCAGGACAGATCATTGAATTTATTATGTAACTCCATGCCTTCCTTTTTGGATTTGGCATGACCTCTGATGCTCAGTGATGGAGAGCAGTGTGACTGTGTTTCATTGAGAACTCTTGTGGCACCTTGCACTCAAGTAATGCTTTTCATTAGTTTCCTGCAAGTGGAAGTGCATCAAGGCTCTCAAAATAGAAAGTGAACTTTACCACTGTTGTTGTTCAAGAGTTGTTTTTGTGCACTTTCTGCTTCCTTCTCTGCCTCAGAAATTCTGTATATTGAGGACTGATGTTCAGGGAAAGGAAGTGTCGGGATTGTGAGGATGCCCTCCTTTATGTAACTTCAGTTACTAGATATTCAAAGCTTCACCCTTGTCCCTCAAATGGGTCCAGCTCTGGGGAGGGTTCTTTAGACTGATTGCCAGAGGTGCCCATTCTGTTCCACAAAAGTGAATGCACAGAGGCAGCTCTCAAATTAAAATATTTTATGCATGGCTAGCCTTTCATTTCTGCCTCTTCCATTTTTAGATCACATATGAACCATTAATTTGTACATAGGAAGGACATCATATTACAAGTCAGCCTCCTCCAAGACTAATGCCTATTCTACACATTACACTTAAGGTATTAGCCAGTTAATCGTGTCTTAAGTTGTGACCCAGCTCACATGCACCCATATATTCAGCCAGTTACTGGTGTAATAAAAAAGCAGTAAGCTGCAAAGTTACTCCACAAAAAAATGTATAATAACTTTGTAGCTATTTCTAATCATGCCATTAATTGAATGTGTGGCCAGGTGCTCCCCTGTGGCTGAGAGTCACATCAGCTGGAGGGCTCCCAGCCAGAGGGGTGCACCACCCACTGCCAGGCCCACAGCTGGCAAGGCTTAGAGCAGTGTTTCCAGCACTGCTTCTGCTGTGAGGCTCTCTAGCTTCAGGAATGCTGCCCCCCGGGAGCCTCATCAGCTGTGGTCCTCGCAAGAGGGACAGCACCAGGAACACTGTTGCCGTTGCAAGCTTTGTTAGCTTCGGGGCTCACAGTGGGGAAAACAGTGCTGCTGCTGCGAGCACTGCACGTCATTTAGCTTGTAGGGGTGGCAGCGTTTTACCCACAATGCCAGCTGTGTGCCATGCAGCTGACAAGCTCACAGCAGGGGCAGCATTCCTGGCACTGCTGCTGCTGTGAGCCACACAGCCCATGGGGCCACTGTGGGGAATGCTGCCCCTGCTGTGAGCTCCCATCAGCTTCAGGTCTTGGGAGCCAGTGCAAGGAGAGTCCAGGATCACAATCCCAGGCTCCCCCTGTACTGGCGATAAGGCACAATGGCATCTAATATATGATCCCGAAATCACACCTCCTGCCATGCACATGTGGCATGGGAGGAAGCATGATTGTATGGATCCACCTGCATGTGTAGAGCAGGCCTAATACAGTGGTCTGCTTTGGATTTTGTAAAGTAGTTAACTGATGTAAAAGGCTGACCCCAAAATTGTGCAAAGTGCTGCACAGGGGTTATCCATTGAAACTACATTTATGGAAAATGCACAGCTAAATCCCTGTGCACCACTTTAAAAGTTCGGAGGTGAGTGTTGCATAAACGAACTGATGCTGCTGAGAGGCATATTTGCTAGCCCTTTTTTGCCCAGTATACCCAGAAAAAATACACTGTGTGTTCACAGAACTCTAGTTAGTTATTTGATTAACCTACAGAAGTTTCACTCAAAAAGTAACAGCTGTATTGTCACTCTTCGAATGTAGGAACTGTAGGAGACAAGTCTGGAAGAGATCTTTATGGTCATATAGCTTTGAAGGCTGGACTATGTATATCTTATATAGAATGTTAAACTTACTCAAGTTTTTGTTGCAAAAAATATTACGGCATATTTACTTCAAGACTAAACTAAAATAAACTTTACCCCTTCCCCCCAACCTGTGTTCAGTGACACACAACTTCTACTCAAATATGTACAGAATTACTAACTAGAAGGTAAAGATTGTTATAAATGATCTAAAAAGCTGTAAATTCTATTTATTACTTTATTATGTTCCGCATGACTGTTATGTGGACTCTGAACTGTACACAGCATGAACACTGCTGTCCCTAGCTTTGGATATAAATTGTTTTTGCCACTTGTTGGGCAGACTGTTGTGCAGTCTCAGCAGCAAGCCTATAACACTATGATTACTAAAATAAGGATTTCTATGAAAATTTAAAACAGTAGCTGTTCAGTGTGAAAGTTAGATTTATATTCCTGTCAAGAATTCTATTGATTACAAAGTCATAGCTTCAGGGCTGTACATTCTCCTCCATCCTTTCCCCCATGCTTGTACCTGTACATGTTGTGCAGTAAGCACTGTGCCCAAGGGACTGGGGTTTTAAGAAATCAGGGAGATTGTACATAACAAATTATTTCAAATTGGGAGGCTGTAGCAATCTAGAGAGAAACGAGTACTTGATCTTCTTAGGATGGCCACAATTTTCTTCCTTGGTAGACTGAATTTTCTAGTTTAGTGGTTTTTCAGCCTATGGTCTGCGGACCCCTGGGGGTCCACAAACTATGTCTAAGGGGTCCACAAAAGAAGACTTGATCAACCAAAACTATGTGACTATCCATGCTTACAATTCAAAGGGGTCTGCACCTCCATTCAAAATTTCCAAAGTTCTCCATTTCCAAAGTGCACCTCCATTTGAAATTTTTTATGGGACCACACATGAAAAAAGGCCGCAAACCACTGTTCTAATCTGAACATAGAATTAATACAGAATTAATAGAGGTGGTGTGTGTGTGTGTACATGTTTGCCAAGGTATTCTCTGTTCCATCAGGATTGTATTGTTGCATACTGCAAAGTCTACTAAATCCACAATGCAAGGAATTTTAAATGGAATGAGGGTTGCCGAGGAGTTTAGTGCTAACATTTAAGTTTGTTTATATACAGATAGACCCAGACTGCAAGATCTAGGGTTATTTACTCGGGTGACGAAGAGACTGGAGGGGAGATTTGATAAATCTTCAAATACCTGAAGGGCAGTTGCAGAGAGGATGGAGATGAGCTTTTCTCTGTGGCTGTAGGGGACAGGACTAAAAGCACTGGACTCAAAGCTGCAGCAGTGGGAACATAAATTGGAGATTAGGAGAAACTTTCTGACAATGAAGGTGGTCAGGCATTGGAACAGGCTACCTAAACAAGTTGTGGAATCTCTGTCCCTGGAAACTTTCAAAAGCAGGATAGATGGACAGGTGGCTGGGACTGTTTACTCAGGGATGATCCTGCTTTGAGCAGGGGGCTGGACTAGATGACTTTTTGAGGTCCCTTCCAGCCTTACTTTCCTATGATACTATAATAATCTTACGTGTATATTAGGGGTGTGTGAAACGGGCCCCATTCGATTCAGATTTGGCCCAAATTGGGGACAGTGATTGGATTAATTGATTTTGACCACTGTCCCTTATTCGAGTCAGCTGAATCTGAATATTCGATGCTGATTCAGAGAATTAGCGATTCAGGCATAGACACAGGTTTAAATGTTTTTTTCTACATACCTTGAGGCACCAGGCACGGTTTGTGAACGCTGTGATGCTGGGGTGCATGGAGCATCCCACAGGAGTGTAGGGGCCCCCCCGCATGCTTGGCAGCGAACCCAGAAGTGGACTGGAAGTACTTCTGGAGTCCACGGAGGAGCATGTGGGGGTCCCCCCGCCCCCCGGTGATCAGCTGCAGAGGGTTCCCAGGTGCCCCCCCAGGCCCAAGAGGCAACAGTCACTGAGCTGGAAGGCTGTGGGGGTCCCCTAGTGCACTCCCTGGCAGACCTGGCAGTGAACCGGAAGTACTTCTGGTCCACTTCTAGGTCTGCTGCTGAGTGCACCGGGGAGATCCCATGCTTTTGTGGCCCAGAATCACAGCATTCACCATCACCTGCTACCTAGAGGCATGTAGAAAATCCTTTTAAAGCTTTCTCTATGTCCAAATCTCCGAATCTTTCTGAATTGATTCAGAGGATTCCAGTTTGATTCGGAGAGATTAAAGGGTCCTCTGATTCAATTTGGATTCAGAGATTCAGCCACCAAATTGGGCCAAATCTCCACGGAATCGATTCAGGGACTGAAGCGTCTCACAGCCCTAATATACATGTGTATTTATAATATAATCAGAGGTGACTGGTAGGGAGGAATGGGGGGGGGGTACATGCCCTCCCTGAGATTGGCCCCTGACTTGGCACTGCTCAGGTCAGGGTAGTTTTTTTGCTGCACATGCCAGCAGCATGTTTGGGAGTAGGGCATTATGACAGGGCACAGAAGTATAAGAGTGATATGGGACTGTTGGTCTGCCACAAGCTGTGCATCTCCAGACTCAAGAGGCACCAGTCACCCCTGATTATTACAGCTTGTCACCATATATCGTGTCACATTTTTACCTTAATTATATCTTGTTTTAAAGCTTTCAGAATTTTTAAATCTTCAGTTTCTGATAGAGAACTTTTAAATAGCCTTATTCTTTTTCATAATTAGGTTTGTTTCAAGTGTTCTTTAGTTGCTCTGTAGCTACTTCTGACAATGTCTTTTTACACTTTCTTCCCTTTTAAGAGACCATTTTTATTTGCATAATGGGGTTATACAAAGGTAACTATTTTACCTGATATTAGCTTAGGCTGGATCTGTTTCTCTTGGTGAGAAGGCTATTTTATGCTTTAAAACTTGTCTAACATCTCTCCCAACTATATTGTTGGTACACTGTTACCAAACCAGTCTTACTTTGCACGTTGTCCCTGTACCATGTCTGTTATACTACCACCACCACCACCACCACAACACGACCCAGAAATGGTGGCATTCTATTACTGTATGAGAACAGTGACATTAAATAAAATGGCTAGTGTCTTTCCATTGTTCAAGTTATTATAATTAACACACTAGGGAGGATATTATGTTTAAACTTTTTCACTGGGCAGTATTGCTTTGAATTACTTAAATTCGGTAAGCAGCCCATGGTAGGACCTCAGCACTGGACCTCTCCTTCTGCAGAGGAAGCAAAGCTTTGCACTAGAGTTTCAGCGAATGTGGTTTGCTGTGTTTAGCTAAGATCCATATCTAATAGGGCTGTGTGAAGCTTCGGTCACTGATCTGATTCAGCACAGATTCGGCCCGATTCGGTGGCTGAATCTGAATCGAATCAGGAGACCCTTTAATTTCTCTGAATCGAATCAGAACCCTTCGAGTCAATTCGGAGTGATTTGGAGAGATTCAGTGATTTGGACATAGACACCGCTTTAAATGTTTTTCTGCATACCTCAAGGTACCAGGTGGCTCATGAATGCTGAGATGGTGGGGCAGATGGAGCATCCCAGAGGAGCGCGGGGGGGAGTTGGCGGACCCAGAAGTGGACCAGAAGCACTTCGGATCCACTTTTGGATCCACAATGGAGCACAGTGGAGAGACTTCCCCCACCCTCCGGCTTGGCAACTAGTGCCTCTTGGGTCTCAGGGGGCACCCAGGGTCCCCTCATGGCCAATTGCCAAGCTGGGGGGGCGTGTGTGGGTATGGGGGGTCCCTCACTCACTCAGCAGTGTACCAGAAGTACTTCTGAGTCCACCACCAAGCATGTGCCCCCCCTGTGCTCCTGTGGGGTGTTTCATCAACTCCACCATTGCAGCATTCACTTGGTAGCTTAAGGTATGTAGAAAAAACATTTAAAGCTGTGTCTGTGGCTGAATTGCTGATTCTCCAAATCAGCATCGAATCTTCAGATTCGGATTCAGCCGAATCAGATCAGGACAGTGATCCAAATCAACAAATCAAATCATTGTCCCTGATTTGGGCCAAATCCAAATTGAATATGGCCTGTTTTGAACACCCCCAATATCTAATATTCATAAATGTTTTACATTTTAACTTGTATATATTTCAAAAGTGCAATGCTACGGTTGCTAAGGAGATTCTTACAGGCAGTTCAGATAGTCACTCCTAGAGTAAATAATTCCTGAAACTCTCCACTACAAGACTCTGTTTTCAGGTTATTCTCAGGTTGAATTTGTTTTGGGGAAAAAATAGCGAACATAGGTTCAGGTGTTTCTTAGAAGGAGGCTAGGGGAAGCTATTTTGCCCATGTTCAAACTTCCCAGTCAGCATTTCATTGAGAAGCTCTCACACTTCAGTGCTTTTGTAAAGCAAGTTGAAGTGTGGTTGAAACTTTCCCCTGGTGTCAGAGCTTTCTTTTCACTATCCCCTGAAAATCTCCCCATGTTTAGCCAAAGTTTATGAGCCTCTGAATATCTCAGTTTGCATATGCTTAATAGAAAATTGAGTTTAGGATTATCTTAAAAACTTTAGTAGAAATTTACTGATACGTTCCCCCTTATTCTTGATTTCAAAGATCTCACCATTTTCCTTCCTTCCTTCCTAATACCTTCCATCCCTCCAACAGCATGAGTTAATCTACCTGAGACAGGCAGACACCAATCAAAATCGTCTTTGAAAGTCTAAGCAAAGTTCACCAGTGTATTGACTTCACTTTGTCCATTCATGCCAGGGTACATCTTTGCCCCCTGATTCCTGTCATAGCTTAGTTCAGCAAACGGCAGTCACAGAACAATGGCAGTCATAGAACAAAAATGACTTTAATAGGAACTTTCTCGAAGGGAAAAATGATAGGATCTGAGAGATGTGTAACTTAATAATTAATAAAATGGCTTCTTCTAGCCAAGCTGCTTTTTATGTTTCCTGCTAGAGGGTAGAATCCATTTAATTCTAGTTACTATGGTGATCAGTGCATTTCTAAAATGAATGTGAGTTAATAAATGCAATATATAATATTTTTATATACGAAAGAACAGAATGTTTTAGTTATTTACTTGCATGTTTTCCTGTTTCTGCTCCTTTGCTGATGGTATTTTGCTCTGTTATTTGGCTGTTGCTGGTATATGATGTCAGGCATTTCTGCCGCAATCCTGAATCTCTGTTATCTGCACTGCCTCCATCACTCCATTAACTAGCTTTCAGGTGGTTCTGAAGTGATGTACAGCTAAAATAGGTGGGGGTGGGGGGGAGAACACGCACAAACACAGCGATTTCATTTTCTCTAACCAAGTAGACTTGGTGCTTGCTTCTATTCTCATTGAATTCTTTGAGAATTCTATCACAGTGTAGTGAAAACAGGATCAGGCCCTTGGCTACATGTGGTTCTGCATCAGCTGGATCATTAGGCAGCAGAGTAAAATAGTAAAATAAACCATGGTTTTTAATATTAAATAGAATGCTTATATTCTGTTTTTGTTCAAGTGTTGCTAAATATTGTGATTTTATCATAAACCTTGAAATATGTGGTGTTTCTCTTACTATACATACTTTAGCAATTATGTGAGCATCATCACTTCAATTTCAAAAATGTTTCTAGACATCAACACTTCCAACTACTATCAGAATGTTTCAGATGCATTCAGTCCTTGACCTACAATGTTTCTAGTAGCAACATTTTGCACCGACAACGTTTATCAAGTGACACCCTGTTTCAACTTTATGACCTCAGTTTCGACTTTATGACGCTTGATCCAATGCGACACCACGTCCGCGAACAAGTTCACCGTGTCACCCTGGAGAACATCTCTCCTAACCTCCTTGGATGCTTTCTTTAAGAAAGCAGACAAAACTCCAGAAAAACCTGCAGCCAAGACTCCTGAGAAGACTCTAGCCAAGATCCCTCAAAAAGTCCAGCAAAGTCGCATCAAAGTAGTCCTTCCAAATCAATACGATTGCTATTTACAATCTAACTACATTAATGTAGCTATATTACTCATCTGTAATTGATCAAGTACAAAATTTGGGGTATTTTTAGTGAAAATAGGGTATCGGGTCTTGGTTTAGGAACCAATCCCCCATTTATAACATTGTTTCTTATGAGAAAATTGGTTCTGAGTTGCAACATTTCGACTTAAGATGTGGATTTCAGGAACCAATTGTGTCGTAAGTCTGAGAACTGCCTGTATAGGAAGTAAGTGTACATTTAAAAAAAATAATTTTGAAGCAAATTTAATAATGTGGCAGCCCTAATTTAGGTTTCTTTTTCATACTTAGGATTGCTAAATATAGTATTTACTATATATTTCTCTCTTGTATTGGCTCAGCCTTTTTGTAAACTTCCTTCTACTTTGGTGGACTTGATTGCTTTTCTTCTTTGTACTATGTACACTATACAATATGTATATTTTATAAAGCCCCCTGGGATCCATTGAAATGAAGGGTTCATTGTAAATATGAAATAACGATACTTTTCTTAAACACTGTAAAAGTTACTAGAAATCCTGAAGATGACATTTTATTTGGAAAATCACCGGACTTACCCTGAGGCAAAGAGGAACTGCAATTTCAAATGTCTTATGCTATTCCTAGAGAGTTGCATTTCTACAGGGAAAAAGGAGTAAATGCTCATAAGAGAAATTGCAAATATTTAGACGAGTTTTATGTACAGGTTCTTAAATGCATGAAAGGTGAGAGAATGCCTGAGGTGTACCAAGGTTTGTAATTTTCTAACTGATGTGTTGTTAAACACGTCGGAAATAGGATGATGAAAACAAAATAGTAAAAAGGATAGTGAACCAAAATAATTCACAGTTGTTGCATTGCTCTGTTTAGCTTTGGTAACATCCTTTGCTTGAGTAGGTATTATGACTTTATTGTAAAAGGATCTTAGAACTGTTAAGGCCTGACCCAGACATGCAGGCATGTGCAGTTTGTGGCATCACAGACCTCTTTGCCATGCCACAAATAGCACGTGTTGTATAGTAAACAGTGTCCTGTGCTGCTGATTTGCAGCACTGAGGCAAAATTTGCTACCAGGATTAGTCGGGGAGGAGCCCAGGGTTGCCTGCACTTCTGTCTCCATGTGCCACTCCCCAGCTGGCTGGGGCACAAGGTGCACAGCATGAGGGTTGTACGGAGGCCCCTGTGCCCCAGTCAGTCCACCCTGCAGCACAAAAAGCAACAGGACAATGTGTCCCATTGCAGAGCGCATGAGCAGGGACATGCGCTGCAGCACAAAGTAGCTGCACCAATTTGTGCTGCTACTGTTTGTGCTGCTGCAAATACACACCCCATATCATGCAAATACAGCCTAATAGTTTGAAAAATAAGAAACGTGACTAGTCAGGAATAAAAATACTTGTCTTCAGAATTGATTTATAGCTGCTTTAAGGTGGGTCCCTCTCTCAGTGTAGCACTGTGACCACTACCTATGTTAGTAAGATGCCTGCTGACAAGAGTTGGCTCAAAATGCCAGATGTAAGTTTTTGTTTTGTTCATTTCTTGGATAAATTTGCTTCCTTTCTTTCAGGCTTCCATATTGGTAGGCTGAGGAAAATAGGCACAGTTTTCAGCCTTCTGTTTTCTTAAGAAAGCAAACTCAATTCTTTCTGCCCTTCCTCATTGGCCATGCTTTCAAGCTGCTTTCTGCTCTTTTGTTCTCCTCTGGAGTATCATAATTTGTTTAGAACCTTCCTAAATTGTAGTGCCCATATCTCGACACAGAACGCCAGCCAAAAACTCATCAGTGTTGAAGAGAGGAGAATAATTACCCCCTAGAACTTGCAGATGGTATTCTTTTTAAGACCACTCAAAATTATATTTGCTTTTTTTGGCAACAGTATCACATTGTTAATTTCATTTCAGGTTGTGGTCCATTATAATCTTTTTTTTTTGGTGCTGTTGTCTAGCCAGTTATTCCCCATTTTGCCTTTATGAATTTGATTTCTCTTTTCTTAGTACTTTACTTTTGTCATCTTCAATTTCGTCTTATTGATTTCAGATCATTTCTCCAATTTATCAAGGTAATTTAAAATTCTCATTTTGAAGTGCCTGCAGTTTCTTCTAGCTTGATTTCATCCATACATTTTATATGCATACTACCTATTCCATCTTTCAAGTTGTTAAAGAAAATATTGAGCAGTATTGGACCTAGGAAAAACCACTGTGGGCCCCATTGATATGAATAAGCCCAGATTTACAGAAAGCATTTCATAACTATTCTTTCAGCATTGTTTTTGAGACAGTTGGGTACTCACTTTGTAGCTATTTATTTCTCATATTTCCCTAACTTGCTTATAAGAATGTTATTTAGGACTCGGTCAAAAGCTTGACTAATGTCAAAATATGACATCTTTCAGGTCTCCTTTATTCATTAAGCCAGTTTTCTGCCAAAGAAGGGAATTAGATTGATTTGATGTGATTTGTTCCTGACAAAGTCACGTTGTCTGTTTCTTATTATCTTCTAGGTGCTTACAAATTGGTTGTGTAATGATTTGTCACTAGTAACTTTCCAGGACTGGGCTGGCTGGTTTATAATTTACTTGGTCCTTCTTTTTCTACTTTTCAAAGACAGATATTATGTTTACCCTTCAGTAGTCCTTTGGGTCCTCCATGAATTTTCCAATATAATCATTAATGGTTCAAAGATTACTTCAGCTACTTTTTTAAGCGTGAACTTCCTCAGGCCTTGCCAATTTGAATGTAACGGTGATCTCTAGGGGGCCTTATGGGTAGCATGGCCTGTCGGGTATGTAGCCCCTCCCCTTAACTCTCCTGCCATGACTTTGATGTTAAGCCATCAAGAGAGGGCGTTCAGTGGAGATCTTGGGAGGGCTTCCCGACAATGCCAGTACTCACAATTATATAGCATGATGTTCCACAGGGCTTCACCTCCCCTACACCCCGTCCACTCGCCAACCAAATAGATGATGGGGCGATGGTGGTTTTGAGCCCGCACTTGCTCACTGCCTGCTTCAGGTGGGGGAACCCACGTCCGAGTGGGCTCAGTTGGCTCTAGTCCTTCTGACTTTGATGCCTCAACTTTCTCTATCTCTTTGATTTTTTTTTCCCTTTTCTTTTCTTTTGTTTTCTTTAGAAGAAATATTCTCCTGGGGAGGAGAGGGACGTGGAGCCGCCTCCTTTTCCCCAGCCTCCTACAGGGCGTTCTAACGCTGCCCCTTCTCTACCTCCTGCAGGGCGCTCGAATGCTCCCCTGGTCTGTCCTCCTTCAGGAGCTGCAGTGCTTCCCCTGCTCTGCCTCTTACAGGGGGCTTGAATGTTCCCCCTGGTCTGTCTTCTGCAGGGAGCTGCAGTGCTTCCCTGCTCTGCCTCCTACAGGGGGCCGAAGTATTCCCCTTGCTCTGCTTCCGGCAGGGGGCTCAAAGATTTTCCCTGCCCTGCTCGCCAGTGCTGCTCTGGCTATGCTGCTCCTCTTCCCCATAGGAGCCTCAGCATGTCTGATGTGCTGCCCACCTCCTCTCTCTTCCTCTGGCTCCCGCCCTCCGCAGGGTCTGTCGGGGTTCTTAAACTTAAACTTCAGCGCAGCAGCTGGTATGGTTGCCGCAATTGGTCCATCCATTCCCCACACGGGGAACAACTTATTAAACAGCCAGCATAATGCTGGCTCATGTGGCTGTGGCCACGGTCCGGGTTCCTGCGCTGCTGGGCCGGCAGGAGGTAAGTTTTCCCCATGGGGGGTCTGTTTCGGGGTTTTGGGACCTGCAGGGCTTGCCTCCGCCCCTTTGAAAACCTGTGGGGGTGTTTTGCCGCCACAGTAACCTCATTTATTAAAATATTCTTTAGCTACTGCTTTCCTTACAGTGGTCTTTGCTCCCATCACCTCATTAAAATGGGTTGTGTTAAGCATCTGGTCAGTAGCTTTTCATACTTTGTCAGGTTCCAGAACTCAGAGCACAAAGTGTAGTTTTGATGCTCTTTCTGGATGTGGATCTCTTGTGCACCTTCTTTTCATGTCCCCTCTGAAGAAGCTCAGGCTTACATTGGACCTAAAAGTTCCTAGTCCATGTGCCCAGTGCAATATATGCTGTAATAGCTTTGTGACTTATGAGTGTGACTATTCCACTGTACAGAATAGTAAATAATTAAAAAAATGCACTTTCCATAATAACCTCATTTGTTGAGTAGCAGTGTTTGTTCAAATAATTATTAAACTCTGAACTGCTCCAGCCAGGAAAAACTGATTCAGCAGAACTGCTAAAAATGGAAGTGCTCGTGCTGTTTAATACAAAACCTAAACCAGTTTTCAAATGATGCACAAGGGAGGTTTTGCTCCCTATTTTCTACCTTAGCAGAACTCCTCACAGATAAGTGTAAATTAGTGAAAGTTGCCCATATGTTTCTCAGTAGCATATACTTCTTCTACTTCATTAGCTATAACCTTATTTTCAGACAGAATTATTTATCCTTTTAACTATCAGTTTACATCTGAGACGATTAAAGGAGCATTGTCAGATCTCCTTTGTTTAGTAATTTATCAAATGAATAACCTTCCTTCAGGTTCATTTCAGAGAGGTACAAAATAATCAGTTTCTTTCGGTATGGAACTTTTGCTGATCTGATTTTGTTCCTGAGTTACGTGGTGTGTTTTGGGGGGAAAAATGGTTGCCATAAGCAAATACTCTAAAGAATTACTATGGTTCTAAAAGTGTATGTCTTAATTAAAAATAACAGAAACATATTGGCCAGAATTAGAATTATCCTTTTAGTGAATGACAGATTGTTTTAATTTTCAAATGCAGCTACAAATAATTGGGGATAGGCACATTTCTCTGAAACACATGCGGTGTGTCAGTTTGATACTATTGCTGGCACGTGAGCACAAACTCACAGTGGGATACACTTATAGTAACTATTGAGAAACCAGTTTCTAATTATGGGAATTCAGTGCCAAGAAAAGGAGAAGACTGAGAATTGGAGGATGTGTAATTGTGCTCTTTCCAGTCAACAGCCACATTAAGTTACTTGGTAGTTCACATGATAAACCTGATTTATAATCTTATTATGTGGATTATATACTTTCAAGCCTGCCATATCCTCCTAGCATTAGTATCCGTTGCCTATCATGTAGTATGCTAGTGTGCAATTCAGCCACTGCACTATGAGATAGTGACATCTGAGACCACATCTGTATATAATATTGAAAACCCCAAGTACCGTCTATTATTGTCTCATTTGTAAAAGGGAACTGTTTGTTGAACTCAGTATTAAACACGGATTTGCTTAGCCAGAAAAGACTGATCCAGCAGAACTGCAAAAAATGGAAATGCTCACATTGTTTAATATAATCTATACCAGTCTTCAAGTGATGAGCAAACTCTCTCTGTATTAAAAATGCCAGTTTCACATAAGACTGTTTAGCATCTATACACAGGTGAGTGGCTCCTTCCTTCAGCTGGGATTTGATGGCAGCTACATCTGATTTACAAAAGGGAAGTATTAACGTTCAGGTCACAATATACAAAACTTTCTGCCTTCAGAAAGGACAAAAGGACAGCATTTAGTGTCCCAGAATCAGGGTACTCCTTTTGTGAAAGAACATTTCCCCTCATGAATCCCTTTTTGCTAAATTAATATCTCTGGGGCTGTCTACAGGCTTTAAGGGATGCTGACAATATATACAATTTTGTTTAATTTCTGTTGGTAATTGCACTTTAAGTTATTGAAAAGTGAAATAATTTGAAACTGCAGTATGTTATTGCTTATGATGTTACATTTAAACCCACGCCAGCTTCTGTAGAATAAAACTGCCACGAGAGGCCTGTAAAGTTTCTTTAAAGAATCTACATAATTTGAAAGCAAGTACCTTTTCTATAGGTTTTTAGCCACCCTACAGAATTTGCATGACAGGCACAATCCCTATTAACTATAAAGTATAAAGAAAAGAAAGAAAAATGTTTGTCTTTTCATAAAGAATCTCTCATCTGGGGAAGAGGAACTACTAATAGCAAACATGCACCACATGGAATGGCTGCAAGTGTTCACTGTGAGGAGTTCTGGTGAACAGGAGCTTCTGCTAAGCATTGTGCAGGGGAGGTTGGGTGTTGCTCAGAGGTATTTCCCTACTGCCCCACAGAGTGAGTAGGCTGGGAGTGTAAAGAAAGTTGATGGGCTTTATTGGGCTGTATGGCTTTGCTTCTATTGTGTGGCCTTACGGAAGGATCTCACTGGAATCTGTTCAGCCTAACTAGTCAAGATGTACTTTGGAGAGTGGACTTCGAACCGTTAGGCTAGGGACAGACGTTCATAAAGCCTGAGACTGAATTGATTCAGTCTTTGCAGATTAGTCTAACCTAGCTAAGCTAAATCAGTTTTGTAACCAGATAAACATCCCAGACATGCAGGCACACCTGAAGTGTTCAGGCTAGAAGGGGGTGGTGGTAGAGCAGCCCTCTCTCGCTTCCATGGAGCTGAGCTGAGCTGAGGGGGTACATAGCCAGGCCCTGGCAGGACTCTCTGATTATTCTCCCCCTTCCTAAGTAGCCTAGTAGGGAATGTTTATCGCTCCTAACTCAGTGTTTGTCAAGCCATTAAGAAAACAAAGCCTCTCTCCAGTAACTAGTGGAGCTTTTCTTAAACAGCTCTTCCAAGGAAGGACATTAAGCTACCTGTTGATTAGTTCCAAAAAGCCGGTCTGCATGGGCGACTGGTGCCTTCCAAGTCTGCGAGGGGAGCACCAGATTACTGATGGGTGGGGGGTACCCCAGCAGCCAATTGCCATGCCCAGAACCACCAGCGATAAAAATGGAAGTGCACTTCCACTGACACTTCTGGTTTCATGGCTGGCACTTTTCACAGTCAGGGTGGCTACAAGCTGGAACCAACTTCCTAGGGAAGTGGTACTTGCCCCTGCCCTGGGGATCTTCAAAAAGAGGCTAGACAGTCACCTAGCCAGGGTTGTTTGACCCCAGCATTCTTTCCTGCCCATGGCAGGGGTTTGGACTTGATGACCTGCTTAGGTCCCTTCCGACCCTACCAACTATGAAACAATGAAACTTCCAGGAGGTGTCTGGCCAATCTCAGGGGGTGCACGTGCACCCCCCTACACATTGCCAATGCCTGTTTGCCTGTTGTCTCCCACAGCACAGACTATAGCCAGCATGTGGTCTGCTAGCTAATGCTGAGGTGTCTGTGAAAGGCAGAGGGGAGTGGGGAATAATCCTTACTTAGCAGGGAGAAGCCAGGCAAATGCTCTGTGCCTGCACATCTCTGCCAGAGCTCTGGCCAGGGAGCAGAGAGGAAGGGCCCACTCTGCTGTGGAGCAGAGAGCCCTACCCAGCCCTGAGAGCTTGCTGGGATGCTGGGGAAGTCTGTTTTATCTTAAACCAGCAAGGGGTCTGGGATAGACATTGCATAAACTGGTTTGACCCAAATCACTTAAGTCTGATACTACATTGAACCAGGTTTATCCTAAACTGGTTTCAGCCATTTTCAAACTGGTTTATGTGTACTGAACATCTGTTCTATTACAGGTTTAAGCCATTTTCTGACCACTTAAACCAGTGTATATGTAATGTCTGTCCCTAGCCTTAAGGCTAAGTACAGACATTCTGGGAGGTTAATTTAAGTTCAGAGTGGTCGCCCGATTTCAACTTAGCTCATCCTGGTGCTGACCTTATTCTTACAGACCCAGTCTCAGTGACCAGCAATAAATCTAGACCTGTAATTGTACAGAAGTTCCATGCAAACAAACTGGACTAAGAATTGCAGAATCTGGTTTAAGACAAACCTAGATTGATGTAATATCAACCCTACTCAATTTAGGCCAAACTGGTGCATGGAGCTTCTGCACAATTTCCCTGCAGCCTTGGGGCTGGGAAAATGCAATTTCCAGTTCCAGCCCTTGGCTGCAGTTTCCTCCCCCTCCTCCCCACCCTGCCCAACTGGCTGGTCCCCCCTGCCCATGTGCCACTCTGGATGCAGCCACTTTTATCAGCTTTTTCCACTGCCAGAGCCAAGCAAGCAAGTCCCAGGGGGAGGGGCAGGCAGATGGTGGCATAGGTTCATTGGGGTGGGGGTTGGATGAGTAAAAATAGACCCTAATTCCCCCCAAGCCTCCCTGTGGACCCCACAAGCCTTTCTGATATCACCAGACCTTCCTAGACCAGAGCAACACCCATGGATTGCACCAGCCCACCCACCCCTCATGGGTTGTGCCTGCCCCCTTTCCCCACCAATCCGTAGGTTATGCCTCTTTTGAGGGTTGCCCCTAACGCCCTACCCTCACAGGTCACACCTCCCCTCCCACTTCACCCATGGGTTGCACCTGCCCCCCATCCCCAGCAGACCCTTGATACCCTCCGGCCTGCTTGGCCACCCCTCTAGCCTCCCCCATCCCAACATCTCATGTTGGGCAACCATTTTTAACCAATTTACCTTCCTCATAGTGCCCTCAAATGTGCACTATTGAGTTACGGGGATTATGCCACTGGTGAAAACTAGCTACATTCTGCTCTCTGCATCCCCTGTAGGTACATACAAATGTTACAATTAGATTACCCTAACCAAGATTAGGGTGCTCCAAATGGCTGGATGTTAAAGCATTCATGGGGCATAGGTCACTGTAAAAATGGTATGCCTGATCTAAAGTCAGGTCTGATGCAAACTAAGCTGCTTAGACATGAGCTGGTTCCTGTGAAAGCTTGTTTGCAACTTGTATCTGAGCACAGGCACAGGCCTAAGCACTTAATATTTTCATTTTACTTTTTTTAATAATGAGATGGTTTCAGCCTGAAAATATGTTAGTGTCTCCGAATTAACTCCTGCCACATTACTTCATTGTGTCTAGATTGTGGAAAACCATGTTACTATTCACATCTAATGTGTCTATAAATCTACATCACCAATGTGTATACTAACAGTAACATGAATTGTGTTAGCAAATCTAGTAGTATGTGTTCCTGCTTTTTTTTCAATTGGTACCAACGCACACAGGAAGACTAGCTTTTTGCTGCAAAGAAAGCATCATGATGGGAAATTGTTGATGCATTTTGCAAGCACGTGTTCCTTGGCAAATTTTGAACACGGACTGACATTGCATGCTGTCATCTCAAACATAATATAATCAGAGGGTAATTTAGGATGATCAAAGATAAACATGTTAGCATGTTTGACATTTAGCGATTAAGGTAGTGATTTAGCTCTTCTGAATACTATGCTACCAATAATATTGCTGTCCCATTAGCTGTAGTTTCTTGCTTCCATGACTTTTTATGATATCTTTGAATATATTTAGATGTGAATGTGCTGTTCTTCAGCAAGGGTGAGGATGTATATGTTGTTCTTGCCACTATACAGTTTTTATAATGGCAACAAAAATAGTCTTAAAAAATAAAAAATCCCTGTACTTCCTGCCTAAGCTGTAATGAGCTACTTGTGCTCTGCACAACCAAAATAAGAGTTTCATAATCCCAATACCTTTTCTTATGTGATGCCTATGAGGTAGTGATTGCACAAAAAACAGAGCACTATGGACCAAATCCACAAAAGCACTTGTGGACTGAAGTACACAACTGAGGTAGAGCTGAGAATTTAATTTGAAGGGAACAATCTGAAAGCACTCCATGGAACTGCTTAGGCCCCTGAGAGTCTGTAGGCATATAAGCAAGTCCTTTCTAAATATTTGCCAGAGACAGGTGCCCACAACACATGCAGCCTTTGGATGGTCCTGTAGCATTTGTTACAGCAATTGCTTATCTCAGGTATTTGTAAAAATAAATAAATTAAACAACTGAACAACGATCTTTTTATTCATTTATTGTCTTTGGAATTCGTCAGGACTAAGTACAGGCAGTCAAAAAGCCTGAGCCTGAATCAATTCAATCTTTGCAGGTTAGTCTAACCTGCATAGAGTGAACCAATTTACAAGTAAATAGACATTCACTTTTGACTCCAGAAATACAGGTACATGCCTGTAGTGGCTCAGGCTAGAAGCCAGGGGGCACTGAAGCAAGCCCTCCCTTCCCTTCTGCAGTGGCGGGAGGGCTGGAGGAAAGCTGAGCTGAGGTGGGGTGTGGCCAGGTCCCAGCAGTCTGATTGGGGTGGGGTGTAAACCCCCATCCTGGAAGGTACTGTCCACAGCCAGGGTGTGCCTGGTGGGGGAGGGGGGCAGCAGCTCTTGCCAGGCATCCCCAGTCCCCTCACCCCCACTCACTGCAGGAGTGCTTGAGCTTCCCCCTTCCATGGGTGGGAACTACTGAATTTGCTTGGACTGAGAGACTTTATTGTGTACATTACTTGGAAATTTTGTTGTTAGAAACTGAAGGCTACTTGAATTTAGAACTGTTGGGGATTGAGAAATCTGTTCCAGGGGTTTGGAGGCTCAGTCACTTAAACTTGCCAAATTGAGTTTGGAAGGAAGGGAACACAGATTAAGTTGGAATTCAGGGGCTTTCTCCCTTTTCAGATTGACTTGTTATGGCAGGTTTGGGGAGGAAAGAGCTATCAGAACTAGAAAAGTGGGTGATAAGAAAAGCAGCTCCAGGTTTTTGGAGTAGGAATATATTTTGTGGACCAGATGCATTTGTACAATTTTGTGACCAGTGATCCACTCGGATAGTCTTTGAGCATAAACCCTGGATGAATAAAAAGATAAAGAAACAAATCACTCTGGAAGGGATACTATTGACATGCAAAGCTTTAACTAAAGAGCTAGAAGAAAAGGATCAGCTGTTAAAGACAGTGAAAGAAAAATCCAAGAAGCTGCAGCACCACGCCTCCTCTCCCTTCCCCCCCACTCCTGCCACTTGAGCAGCAACTTGGGATGGGGGGCCTGGGGATGCCTGGCAAGGGCTTCTTCCTCCCTGCCAGGTAGACCCCAGCTGGGGTCCCATGCCAGTGGGAAAGGGATCAGAAGTGGGGATTAAACCCCCGCTTCCCCTCAGGCTATTGGCACTCTGGAATGGGGTTTCCCGACCCCTTTCTCAGCCAGCCGGAGCAGTGATAATGATAGTGCTCTAGCTAGGGAGGACAGGTGGGGCCAACCTTGCTCCACTGGAGCAGACAGCCCAGCCCAGGGCTGCAAAGCATGCTGGGATATTGGGGGACTGTGAGTTAATTTAAACCAGGAAGAAGGTCTGGGGTAGAAGTTACGTAAACCAGTTTGACCAAAATACTGCATTCAACCATGTTTATCTTAAACCAGTTTTGGCCATTTTGAAAGTGGTTTAAGTGCAGTGAACTTTTCTTCTGTTACAGATTTAAACTGGTTTCTGATCACTTAAACTAGTTTACATGTAACTTAACCAGAAGTAAAGTATTTAGAAGGGATTCCTCAGAAAGGATATTTCCCTTCCCTCTCCTGTTTCCCATACCAGTTTTCCCCCCAGTCCCACTTTAAACAATACATATTAGAATATTATGTTGTACTATTAAACATCATACATTTTTTCAGGAGCAAAAAAGATTCCTAGCAAGCTGTGATGGCTTGCTTTGGTACCTGTCTCTTTGCCTAGATCTAAGAGAATGCCCTTTTTTAAAAAATTGGAAAACAGGCTAATATTTCCCCACCCTTCTGCCTGCAGAACCACATCAGATCTTGTGTTGTATACAGGCTTATTAAAGGCATAAGGAGACTTTCTTGAGGGAGATTCTTATTCAGTATTAGACCTTGCAAGATGCTTTGAGTATTCCTGTTCATTACCATAGCTAATGCTGGCTATTGCTACCAAAGTCAATTCAGGCAATTGGGAGGGGGAAGTCACCAACTGTGGAACAGTTGGGAGGGAAATTATATTTCCTATATATAAGGAGAACATTTAAATTGAATTTTCCCAATAATTTAAGAACAAACACTCCTACAATAACTTTATGGAGGACAAAGCATTTTCAAGGTGAGCATCTTCCAGAAAATGAATGTCGCTAATAGAATTTTTCATGGGCTTTTTTCCAGAACAAGGACTTTATTGGCAGAAATGATTATTTTTGGCTTCATGAAATCCAAACGCTAAAGTCATTTTTAGAACACTTATATTTTTGAGAGAGTCATCCTATCAAAGTGATTTTAACATCTTGGTCGTCTTAATGGACTCTGGCTAATACGTATGATAATCACTGTGGACTACTCAACTGGGTTTTGAAATTCATTCATCAGCTTATTAATAAATAGCATCAGCTCTTTATTAGCTGGAGGACCGTGGATGTAATGGAGGTCAGGCAGTGAGATGTGCCAGATGAAGTGCCATAGGAATTGCTGCTATGCTCATTATTACTTACATCATATATCAGGAACCTGGAGAAAGCATTATGGAGTAAATTACATAGTTTGTTAGAGTATACAAAACTGAGGAGTCAACCAGAGCCAGAGCAGAGGGCAGAGAATGAGAAGGTGATACAGAGAAGTGATAGCTATGAGACAGCATGGCAACAGGTTATTGCTGAGGTTAATCTCTTCTTGCATATAGAATCGCAGCTTTCAGGATGTTTTCCAAAGAGGAAAAGAAATGGGTTCATTAATTTAGGATGTACGGTAGGATAAACTGAGCACAGGTTTCAGAACGCTGATCAAGAAACATAAGATTTTGAATAGCCAGGCAAATTAGTCTGGACGTAAGGAACCAGATACAGAATCAAGAGACCAGGACGTGTGCCATTGTACATTTCAGTCTTTCTGCCTGAGTTCTCCTATCTGTAAAATGGAGCTTGTGAAATGTATCCTTTTAAAAGTGCTTAGAGAAAGAAAAACCCTGTGCATATGCCAGTTATCATCATCCTTTCTCTCCAACAGTAGTTTTCAAGGGACAATGGTAGATCAAACCCAAATCAGAAATCTCCATCAGCAGACAGTGTTGGAAGCAGCAAAACCTGTGGCACAGAAAGGCTCGGAAGTCCACGATATTTTTATTAAAAAAACTGAGAGGACATAGCTGATGCTTGGATGTTAGCAGCAGTTGTAGAGTAGTAAATTCCAAACTAAGAGGGTAGTATTTGAAGCAAGGCAGGATTTGGGCAGGAAAAGGGCAGTATTGAAAGCAGAGCAAGATTTGGGCAGGAAGATATATACTCTTTTATGTTGAGACTAGGTATACTTTGATTGGGCTCAAGCAAATAAAGTCTGTACAGTAGTAGAAGCAGTCATGAAACAGGAATTGCAAAAACAACTAGAAAATGTCAAAGGATCACATGGATGTTTGAGTTTAGGTATGGACAGTATGGACTCATCCCATCAGAACTGACTGTAAAAACAGTTTGTATTTACACCGTGAATAAACAGATACCTTATAATCACTTTAAAAAGCTGGGAGAGATGTCAGCTCAAAATTACAGTCACCCACAACTGTTATAGCTACGTGTTCCTGTAACAGTACTGTACCTAGCCTCCTGGCCGGCCCCGAGAAAACTTTTAGTATCGGGGGCACCCCTTCTCCAGGGATAATGATGATAATAATCAGACAATGGAAAAAAATTACCATTTTTGGGGGTCCCCTTTCTGTCTGGGCCCTGGGTGGCCACCGAGTTCACCCAGGCCTGTGTCCTGCCCTGTCCTGTAGCAATGCAGGCTACCCAAATCTGTGTATGAAAAAGAATCAAGGTTACAATGGTATTGGCATACTATAGAAGCCTGCAGATATGATAGTTATATTGCAACAGCTTATGTCAGTATAATTTGATATGCTATATCTATCTACACCTGGTTTAATATGGCATGGAGGCTAATTTTCCTCCTGCATGTACGTATGTTTGATATCTTGACTTTTGGAACAAAAATCCTTGTTTTGTTTGGTGTTCCTTTTTGCTTTTGTTTTATTCAGTAAGGTTTTATGTTTCTTTCCTAGATAAAATGAAAACATTTACTGAGGATCAAATTACTAGCTTCAGTAAAGAATTGACAGAGCTTCTGTTATGTAAAATGACTTAAAATAATTGCTTCTTTTTAAATTCAAAGAGAAGTCATTTTAAGTAAAAATAAGAAAGAAGTTTTTTGACCTGTTCTGTCTGTTCTTCTTTGCCTATACATTGTTGCGGTCTATCTCTTACCATGCAAGGAATTTGATTAAATGTACTTTAAACTGTATTAAATGGTTTTGGGTTTAACTGTGAAAAAGCTTAGCAATTACATCCAAAAAGAAATATACATCAGCTTTCAGGAAAGCCATTTGTTCAACTGTCAGACCATTGTTAAAATAATATAAAAACACTGGGTAATAAAAGAATTATTTCCATAACCCATTCCAGTTCTTGGAAAATCAAAGAATTTTTTTAACTTAATTAAATATAAGCCACTGGGAAATAGTTTGGTTTTTACCGTCATAAATATGTTTCTCTTATGAGAGTTACTAAACCAGCATACAGCAGTTATTCACTACTGATATCCCTTTTTAGAGGAGGTTGTATGATACACTTTATCAATGAAAAATGTTTAAAAATATTCTTTGATCATTTTGTATGTCTTACACATTCTGTATAAGCATTTGAGGCAGAATAGTGGGAGGTGAAAGGCCTGCTCATGTTAACTACTAGTTCAGGCCTCTCCAACTAGTAAGCTCTTGGGTGCCACACACACTGTGAGTTGCATCATTGGGGCTTTATGCCCTATGGTATGCACCAGTGGGGGGGCGAGGCACACAGGACAAGCCACAGGTCCCCTGGGCAGCATGCCACATGGGAATGCCCTGCTGCACTGTGCACTCACGTGGCCCCAACCTCACCCTCTACGGCTAGGGACAGACATTATACATAAACTGGTTTAAGTGATCAGAAACTGGTTTTAAATTGGTAACCAAACATAAGTTCATTGCACATAAACCAGTGTCAAAATGGCTGAAACTGGTATAAGATGAAACTGGTTGACTGTAGTATCAGACCTAACTGATTTGGATCAAACTGGTTTATGGAGTGTCTGTCCCAGACTCCTTCCTCGTTTAAGTTAAACCAGAGTCTGCCAGTATCCCAGATGATTTGCAGCTCTGGGATGTGCTGTCTGCTGCAGAAAGCAGGGGTTGCCTCGCCTCTGTACTCTAGGTGGAGCTCTGGTGGAGACTGCAGGCACAGCAGGGTCTGCCTGGCCTTTCCCTGCCCCCACCTTTGCTTATCAAACAGGGATCCCCCCACTCCCTCCCATCTCCCACAGCACAGACACTAGCCCCGTGGACCCTAGGCGTGCGGTATGCTATCTAATGCTGAGAGGTGTCTGTGTGTGCGTGTCTCCAATTTCACTGGGACAGGATGAAGGCGGACAGGACAGTCCGCTTAGGGCTTTTTGGAGCTAATTAATGGGTCAGCTGGTAAGGTCCCTCCATTCTTGCTTTGGAAAAAGCTGTTTAAGAAGAGCTTGAACTAATGAGAGAGGCTTTTGTTTTGTTTATGTGTTGCTAAATGCTGTGTTATCAGCTCCCTGCTGGCTCCCTTGCCTGACAGGTTTGCAGACAGTCTGAAGAAGCAAGGAGAGGGAGATTGAAAAGCTCAGTATTATCAACAAATGCATGCACTGCACACAAGCAGTCCTTTCCCCCTGCCGCTTCCTCCTCCTTTTGCCTCAGAGTGCTAGCTGGGAGGCGGGGTCTGGCAACACTTCTGCCTGTTGAGCAGTGAGTAGGGAAAAGCCTGGGATTGTGCATGCAGGGTGGGAGTTTAAACCTGTCTCTAATCATAGTGTCCTGCCAGGGCCTGGCACACACCCCTCAGCTCAGCTGTGTGGAAGGGAAGGGAGGGCTTGCTCTAGTGTCCCCTGACTTCTAGCCTGATTCACTGCAGGCATGTGCCTGCATTTCCTCAGTCCAGAGGGAATGTCTGCATTTGCAAATTTGGTTCAACCTAGTCAGGTTTGACTAACTTGCAAAGATTGAATCAATTCAGGCTCAGGCTTTTTGAATGTCTGTCCCTAGCCTACTTCATATGCTGCTCTACATTGTCTCCATAGAAGGGGACAGGCAGCAGGACCTGGAAGAGGGAGGGAGAGCCCAGAAACTAGTTGATTTTGCAGATGGAATGATGTGGCGAGCAGTGGCTGAGCCAGAGCTGCAGTTCACAAATTAATTTCTTTTGGGCCATGTGTGGCCCCCAGACCACCAGTTGGACTGCCTTGCACTAGCCCCTGGAGACATCCTGGTGCTAGTACACCCAATCTGAGGCGGAGTGTCCCTTTTGAAAGGCATTCCAGGTTACCGACAGTGTATTATGTAGATTTCTAAGTCTGTTTCCTTCCTGGTAAGGCCTTTATCCTGCAGACATCACATGGACAGATCCCTGCTGGACTTCATTGAAGCTGAGCATGTAAAGGACCATAGCCAGACAGACCAATGGTTTATCAGAGCTCATGCTTTATCAGGCAGTCGTGATCCCCACCTTACTGTACGGAGCTGAGATTTGGACAGTGTACAGGAGATGCCTCAAGTGACTGGAGAAGAGCTATCAGTGCAGTGCTGCCTGCAAAAGATCCTTCAAATCCAGTGGGTAGACAGATGCACCAACTTTGCAAACGAACGCCACAAGTACTGAAGCCATGATCATCCAACATCAACTTTGTCATCTGGATGTCCAACTCTAGGCTCCTGAAGCCAGTTTTATTCTCCTAGCTCAGTCAAGGTGTATGCTGAAGAGGAGGGCAGCGAAAGCATGTCAAGGATGTCCTGAGGGCCAGCTTGAAAAAATGCAAACTTGATATCAACTTATGGGAGACTGTTGCCCAGGAAGCAGTGTCTGCTGCAAGAATCTTAGTACTTTGAAACCTTATGACAACAGGCAATGGAAAAATGGGAGTGGCAGAAATATCGCATTGCAGACTGAACCAAGAACTAAGAGCCACTCACCCTGCATGGAAACATGTGCCTGGGTTGCAGCAGTCTGTTGATCCTGGAAAGGCCTCGTCAGCCATTTTTGGACCCATGGATAAGCCAATCAAGGAAGATAGTCATCCTTGACTACAGGGCACTGCCTGTGACAATGAAAGGACCATTTTTTCAGATTTGTTTGCAGGGTTGATGTCATTTAAGTCGATTGCTGTTGATAATCTAACAGAGAATTGGATAGTTCTTTGGTTTACAGCTCCAATTTGCATTTTTCCCCAAATGACATTCATTTTGAGAGGAGGGGAGTAAAGAACATCTCAACCATCAGAATTCATTGAAGGGCTCTGTTCTTACTTCAGAAGGTATTACTCCCATTAGTGCTGGCTGGTGTGATAAGGGCACATTAAAGATATAATAAACCCAGTAGTGGATCTATTTATATACTTAGTTCAATAAGATTTGTAAGATTGAGAGTTTCTCTTTGTCATAGAAATATCTAAAATGCAAGAAGACAATATATGATGGCAAGTAACAGGTCTCTGTAAATATTGTCAGCTTGCAAATTCACTTCTGGCCCATATTGTAGAGTTTGGTTCCAAAATAGTAAAGCTTTCTACAAGTATCAAGACTTGTTTACATCTTTTAATACTAATGTCCAGTTAAGTGATAGGTAGAAAGTGATAAGAAATCTGATTATATTCTTTTCTAGATTCCCCTTTCAATTTTTTTTTTTTACTTTATTAAATATTTTGTGTCTTTTTACTATGTTAAAAAATTGTTCCATATTCTCAAGTATGAATGCTCATACAAAATCTCATAGTTTTCTATACTTTAAATATGAAATAATTTATTTCTGATAAGCCAAATGAATCTTATGAGGTTCAACAAGGACAAGTACAAAGCCTTGCACTTAAGACGGAACAACCCCATGCACCGGCACAGGCTGGGGGCTGAGTGGCTGGGCAGCAGCTCTGTAGAAAAGGACCTGGGGGTTACAGTGGACAAGAAGCTGAACATGAGCTAGCAGTGTGCTCTTGTTGCCAAGGAGGCTAATGGCATCCTGGGCTGCATTGGTAGGTGTGTTGTCAGCAGATCAAGGGAAGTGTTTATTCCCCTCTATTCAGCACTGGTAAGGCCACTTCTGGAGTACTGTGTCCAGTTTTGACACCCCCCCCCAGCTCCTAGTGCAACAGAAGATGGCTTTTCTTTTTCTTATTATGTCCTGTAATGGAGATCATGTACCTCCACCTACTACTGTTTTGCTTCTCCATTTTTCCATCATTTAGAGATTTGTATACTGTATAAATAAGGAGAAATATTTAGCTGTATATTTATATTTATGCTTGAAGAGCTAGAACAACTTTTTGTGCTCTGTCTCAATTTTCTTGCTAGCTATCATTAATGCTAAATTGCTTTGGTAGCTGTCAAGAGTACAGAAAAGCTTTTACATTAGAGATTATAATTATGTACAAATAGAATTAAGAAAAGGATTTTGTATTATGACAAATTAAAAAAATCGGAGCAATGCATTTCTTTTCCTTCATTTGTTTTGGAATTGCTGGTAATTATTAATAGATAGTCACAATTGCCAGTTCATTTAGTTATTTAAAGAATACCTAATTGCTTCTGAAAATCTCCCAGTTCTGGGATTCATTCAAGCTACAGTGACTTCCCAAACTTCTGAATTGCACATAAGGGCATGCCATTTTTTTTGTATTTGCACTTTTTAGCACATTCAGTATAAGAATCTCAAAGTGCCTTACAAATATTCAGCCCTTATGTTGATTCAGTGTATAGAGGGTGAACACTGAGGCACAGAAATCACATCACTTGACTAAGGCCCCCCAGCAAGTCCATGCCAGAGCTAAGAGTAGTGTTCCAGTCTTGTTCAAAACCATGTCTTTTCTCATTAGCCTTGTTTCAATAGCAGTTTTAATCTACCTGCTCCTTTACATTCTGTAGCAGTGTACACACATTATAGTTGTATAGAAAAGGCAAACATGTTGCCTTTTAATATCAATTAAGGATATAAAGCAGGTCCTGAACAGATATCTAATAATAATTTATCCAACTTTCCTGTTTATTTGGCTTGGGTATGAACTGTCCTCTATTTTGATGTGTAATATATTTGTATTTGTACCTTATTTTTCCTTTCTTTCTGCACAATAGCTTCTGGTATCCAGCAGCATCTATTAAGTCTTGTAGAATTCACCTGAAGCAGCAAATGGAACTCTTAGTGGAAAAGAGGAAAGACTTCATACGATCTAGCTAATTAAAGGGTGGTATTTAATTGGAACTTCGGTAATGTTTCCTGTTTGAATGGTGGTTATCTTGGGGATACATATTTGTATGGAACTGGAGATAATTCAGAAGGAATCAGATGTCTACTGGGCAATGAAAGGAAAGTAGGCTATCTTCATTTGCTTTTAAACTTTAGGAAAACAGAATATTCTAAACTAGGCCATAGATTCATTTATTTCAGCAAGAATCAACACCTGTGGCTTCAAACAACATAGGATAAAAAGGCTCCTTCACTTTTCAGTAAAGGTACCATGGGATCTAAGTCACGATCCACACAATTGTTACCTCCTGCCATGCCACACGTGATGTGGCAGGAAGATTGATTGTGGGATCTTGCATTAGATCACATCTCACCTTACACTGGTGCAGGGGGAGCCTCATCCTGGCCTCCTCCTGCATCAGCAAGAAGCAGGCTCCTGTAGCAGGGAACCCACTTCTGCTGAGGGGGCTCCTTGCTATTGGGACTACCTTCATCTGTGGCTGAGACACCTGTAGCTGATGGGACTCTTGGTCCTGGCTGTGCAGTTCCTGACCGAGATTCTTGCAGCTGCAGGGAGTCTCAGCCCCAGCTCCACGTGTAGCACAGCTGGGATCTAGAGTCCCATCAGCTATGAACATTCAGCCCAAGCTCTTCATGTGGTGCAGCTGGGACCAAGAGTCTCATCAGCTGTAGGACTCAGCCCTAGCAGCCACGGAGCACTGCTATGATCTCCTAGCCATTGTGTGGTGTGCCCCCACAGCTGGGAGATCGCAGTAGCTGTGATCTCCCAGCTTCAGGGGTACAGGGCTCCCCAGCAGTGAGCAATAACTTCATAGCTTATTGGACCTTTTTATGGGACCATAGTTAATTTGGATGTGTAGCCAGTCTAAGTGTATTGTACAATCAATAAGGTAATGGCATAATAGATCCAATATATAAAGGGGATCAAAGATGCCTTAGAACTGGGGTAAAAAAGTATTTCCTCCAAATAATCCTTGAGAAATAATATTTAACTAATCTAACAGCTTGCATAATTGCAACTGTTTAGTAATCATAGATGTATCCTGTCATAATTTTGAATTTTACCATTGTAATATGATGATATTCTTTTCTTCAGTCTGAATTCTTTGCCCTTTAATATTATTGTGGATGGCTGTGTATGTGGTGCTATGTAGTATATCAAACAAAATGGTGAAGCCTGATGAGTTGAAATTAGTGGTATTCATCAACTCATTTAATTTTTTACTTTCTATAATATTGTCTAACTAAATGCTTAACTATACTGAGCCCAAGAAGTTTGCACTTCCCCCTATATAATAAAAGATTCCATGTGTGTGTGTCTACATGTGCAATTGATTTGAAGCAACAAACTCCAGAGTAGTTTGAACCAGAGTAAACTATTCCTGGGTGCAGTATCTACATATGTGCCCAGGGCAGCAGCAGTTTGAGCTGGGAAGGAATATTTTACCAGGGCTGCTCCTGCCCTCCTCTTCCCTGGGCTGTGGATGGCAGTGGCAGGCACTGGAGGGGCTGGCTGGGGCAAGATGGTACTGAAAAAGCCATATGGCTAGGTGGCGGGCAGGAGTCTGGCCCCCTGCTGCTTGGGCTGACTGGGTGGAATTTATTGCATGTGGTAAGCATCTACATGTGCATATAATCACAGCTAATTAGGTTACTGTGGCCTAATGCCATTGCACTTGTAGATGCTGATCCTTTATTTCTCAGCTAATTAGTCTACTCCACAGTAAAGCATGTAGACATGGTCTGTGTGGATACAAGAATAACTAACATTGCAATGAAAGTTAAAGTATGATCTGCCCAAAGTCATTTGTCAAAAGAAAATAATATCTACAAGACTTCCTTAGCTTTTCATTCTTGCTGTTCTAGAGAACCATGTTTGGAAAGTAAAAATATAAACTGAGCTGCATAACCTTTGAACATTGTAAGATTTCTTTGTTGACGAGCTCAAGCTTTGATTTATATATTTATTTTACAGTTCTTTTTAAAGATAAGTGGTATATTCCACAGTTTATTAGATAATAAGTTTTGGGGGAGCTTGATTACAAATGCATAAATCAATCCAAGGACCTTGATAATATCCTAAACCTAAACAGTGAAGCTTGTGTGGTTTATTAGATTATCGCTTCAGAAGGATTGATTTACAGCTTTAGTTATCCATCTCCATGTATTATTTCTGTATTATGGAGAACAGAATTTTTGGCAATTTTTAAAGAGAATGTGAAGTACTGGAAGCCAAATTAAATGTTATAGCTAGAAAAACTATGCTTATGTAGTAATACAAGTGTCTGATTTAGAATCAAAGCAATTTCATAATCAAATAAAATTAAAATCTTTCCTGACAATACTCTACTTTCAGTTATGTAGAGCAATGATGCATAGAAGTAGAGACAAGGTGGTAGATGCTTAGTTTATATACACTGTAATAACTCCATCAGACTTTAGAGGCTCTACGGAGAGTTTAAAACAGCCAAGGGACTGTCTCCTATGTTTTTTAAATTGTTCTTAGAAAAGTGTCACTATTTTCTCTATGAAGGAGCATCAGGAAGCGGGGTCATACTACCTTGTTTATTTTCCCCTCTTTCCTTGAAAGAATCATAAAACCAGCAAGAATGGTTGGGATGGGTAGCAGCTGGATAATTTATTCACGGGTCTTCTGATGGAGTTACAAGAGGGAGTGGCTGGTGAGATAACTGCGAAACGTCTGAAACTATCTGGGTGCCACAGTAAGAGAGAGGAGATGCATTTGAGGAGTAGACAAAACCTGCTACCTCAGTATCTCTTATCCTCCTTTGTAGCCCCAATGAGAAATTGTCAGTGGCCATAAGTTAGTCTTTCAATCTAACAGGGACATTTGTAAATAGAAACCTTTGCTGATTATTAATTATGTACTGTTCAACTATGACCAAAAGGCTTTGGAAATGATTGTTTGCCAAATGGTGAAGAAGTTGTGAATTTGCAGACAGGTGCACAAACCCAACAGTGGTCATGCACAGACATTTGGAGTTTCTCCTGGGAGAACAAATGTCTGCACAAGTTCTTTTGTGAGAGAAACCACAGCCAGTCCTCCAGCATCTCAGGCTGATTTGCTTATGGTCACTCGGGGAGATGTTGTATCACTTGCTGGACTCTACTGCTTCAGCCGAACAAGGAACAGAACATGCCCCCTTCACGGTCCCTACATTGTGTTGCAGGGAGACTCAAGGACTTTGGGTCAGCCAATCAGTTCTGCCCTGTGCACTGCAGCTATTCTGTCTCTGGGAAGACCAATGGAATCTGCAAAAAAAAATGCCGAGATATGTTCATGGGGTCCCCCAGGCTATGCAGTGTTAGCTCTGCTCTTCAGGGGCTCAGCATTCAAGTGTCTGTTCAGGTGTCTCTAGGTAAGTTTTTGCACCCATAGAATGAACTTTGGAGATTTTTCCAGATTATTTGAATGTGTGTATACAGTCACTGTTTTGACACCAAGGATGTCAACCTGGTTTATTCAGGTCAATAAGACTATTGCTGTTGAATTCCATGGAATCAGGAGTTCAACTGTACTTACAAGGTTGTTTCATGACTTCATATGGAGGCTGCCCATGCCACTTATGGCAGTGGTGCCACAGGTTGCCCACTTCTGGCCTATAATTTAAGTGCTATTTCCTCCACAATATTATTGTCTCCTTCTTGATTTTTCTCCCTTTGGTCTGTACACTGCTCTTTGATTAATTGTATCATTGTCTTCTTTTTACCCACTCACCCTCAAGTCTATCAACCCACTCATTTCTTGCATGTAAGTCTTGAAAAAATGAACAGTCATATGGGCGCCTATACGTGTGCAGTGAGGCTGCTCTGATTACAGTGCATAGGAGCAGACTCAGTTAATTGGCAGTGGGTGCACTTTAACTAAAGCTTGTTCGATGAGCTTAGTTAAAGTGCCCCCACCACCATTTTTTAGCATGGGGATATTGATGTACGTGATGGTCTGTCCGGGCATTTTAAATAGAGTGGGAGCCGCTCTAATTAAAGCACCCCCTCTCCCGTCCCACTCCTGGAGCACATGTATAAATGCCCATAATGGCTAGACTAAGATGAAAGACTACTATACAGAGGCAGAGTCTATATGATCAAACCATCCTCCAGCTTCTGGGAAAGGTATAAATTATAGGAGCCATCATAGCTGCTAGTTCTGGGCTTTTCATATTTATTTTATCCTTTGTGGCCTCCAGTGGAAGGTGTGTGAAGCCTTTTTACCACTGCCAAAGAAGAAAGAAAAAGCATCATTCTTTGTTCCCAGAACCACTTGCTAGCTTTCTGTTAATCTGCAGCAGTATTAAATTGACCTGATTCTTGCTAGTGTCATTGCCACCTACAGAGATTTTAGCAGCACACATTTGTTTAAATGTGATTCATGTTTGAAAAGGTTTTTTCACAATCATGCGGGGCAAGAAACATTTCTTTCTGTTTATAATAAAAGCTGTAATTCTTTTAGATTACCCAAAGTAGTATTCTTATTATAACACCTGCCTGAAGAACTTTCTATCCACCATAGTGAGTGAACAAGTGATTTCTCCAAGCCTTTTCACAGTCTGGGTAGCCAGACATTTTAGATCTCTAATTCTTTTTTTAGTTCATACCAATAGGTCCCCAAAAGATCCATGATTCAGAGCAATCTATTGACTGCTGTACTAATGTTTTATTATGTACAACTTGGATAACATAAACTACTGCTATAAAAGTAAAGACCTAAATCTTTACTGCTAAATGTTATAGGCTTATGATCAGACATATTAAAACGGACTTATTTTTTAAATAAACATGTGGAAGTCAAGGGGTGATTTCTCAGTCCTTTCCTCAAGTGGGAAAAAATACATATCGTCGCAGGACAGGCATGTCATATGGTTATCATCTTCAGGTCTGAACTAATTTAAAGAAGACACTTCCAGAGAGGCAGGAGGACTAATGGAGTCAGCTTGCCTCTTCCAGCCTGTGAGTAGAACAAGGGAGGGAGCAAGAACAGTACAAGGGTCACTGTAACAGGGAACCTGTGCCCTATTATGGAAAAGTGGATGACCTCTTTAAGGCAAGGGTTTTTGTTAACTGGACAAGGACAGCTGGCCAGGCTGGGGTTAATAAGCGGCCTGCTGGCAGGTCAGCTGGTAGAGCACGTGACCAGAAGAGGCAGGGCTCTGGGCATATAAGGCTGAGCCAGAGCCAGAGCAGGCATCTTTGCACTGCAAGCGAAGGAACTCCTGGAAGGACTGGTGTGATGAACTGCTGAGCTGCCTGGGAGCTACCAGTAAGGCTTTGAGGGCTTGGAAGGGAGTAGCCTGGAGGAGGGGGAGCTGTGTACGTATAGCTAGCAAGCTGGGCTTTTTGTTTGGACCCGGCGTGGGCATAGTTTGAATTACACCTAGGGGCTTACATTTTGTTCTACTATTTAACTGGTAGCTTGGTTTTGGGACTAAGGGGGTGGTTTGGAGGTCTCCTGAGTGCCCTAGGGACACCTGATTGCCTTGAGCCCTGCTGAGAGCAAGGTCAGAGCAAGGCAGTATTTGGGACCAGAGAGTTCAGAGCAGGGCAGTGTAGGGCCTGAAGCCCGAGAAGGTGAGGGACTGAGGCTGGAGGATCTAGCATCCAAGACGGGGGAAAACAGGAAGCTGGGAACCCCAAAGCCCAATTCGTCCAGTGAACTAGAGCTAGAGGGCTCAGCAAAAGGAAAAGGGTGGAAGCTGAGAGTGTCAAAGACCAATACAGGACCATCCACAGGCTTGCTTCAAGACAGTCAGGCAGCCTCCCTCCTAATTAAGTTTAACAACAAAGGTATAGCATGTGAAACCAGGAGGTAAGAAGGTACCTGAAGAGCTGGAGCTGGGGCAGAAATTGTGTGGCCACCAGGGGGCATTGTGGCCACCCCTGAAGCATGAACCTGCTACAGTCACATTTTAGGGAAGCTGAATGAGGGTCCTAGCTAGCCTGAATGGTCAGTGCAGGCCTTGAAGGAAGGCTGTGGACCTCCTTCACATTGAGGAGAAACCTATGTGAATTAGCAGTATGGACTTTCCTGGGAAAGCTTAGGATTAATAGTAGGGAAGGATTAGATTGCTTAAAAAATAGACTGAGATTAAAAAGAGAGCAAAGGGCACCTACCTTTGAAACAGCTGCTAAACAGAAGCTATTTGGAGAGTCTACTGTGGGGCGGGGTCTCCTCCAGACAGACCTGGTGGCCCAGGTTTCCTTTCTTTTGTGGAGGGGGTGCTTTAATTAGAGCACCCCCCCCACCATTTTGAAGTGCAGGGACACTTATACATAAGATGTGGAGGCTGCTGGGGCACGCTCATTAGCACAGATTCACAGAAGTTTAGGGCTGGAAGGGACCTCTTGAGATCATCGGGTCCAGCCCCCTGCTCTGGGCAGGAAAGGCTGCAGGGATCAAATAACCCCAGCAAGGTGTGTGTCCGGTCTCCTTTTAAAGATCTCCAGGGTAGGTGCCTGCACCACCCCGCTGGGAGTCTATTCCAGAGTCTGGGCATGTGAACCGTGGAGAAGTTTTTCCTCATATCCAGTCTGAAACCTCCTTTTAGGAGTGTATGATCATTGCTCCTGGTTTTCCCACTTTGATGAATAGTTGTTCACTCAGCCCCTGATGTTCTCCCATGATATATTTGTAAGCTGCCAACAAATCCCCCTGAAGTCTTCCCTTTTCTAGGCTGAACAGTTCCATGTCTGTCAGCCTTTCCTCCTATGGCTTGCTCTTCAGGCCTGTGATCATACGAGTGGCTCCTCTCTGGACTCTCTCAAGCTTTTCCACATGCTCCTTGAAGTGCAGCACCAGGAACTGGACACAGCCCTCCAGCTGCAGCCTCACCAAATGCCGAGTGGGAGAATAACTTGCTAGGTTTTGTCTAAGGTGCATCGGTTGATGCATGCCAGCGTATTATTTGCTCTGCTAACTGTAGCATCAAACCAGCTCATATTCATTTGATGGTCAATTATGATCCCCAGGACCCTTTCGGACGTGGTGCTAGCTAGTGTAGCACCACTGAGCCTGTATTTTTGTTGTGAACTTGAACAGCATCTGGTGCTGGTCTGCCCATCTAATTAACTGTCTAGGTCCTCCTGGATCGTCAGCCTACCCTAAGCATGGCTGCACTTCTGCAAAGCTTAGTGTCAGTGGTGAGCTTTGCCGATGACACAGCTTTGGGGAAATGTGGCCATGCCTTGGATGCTCCAGCAGATTTAATTAATCAAATTACAGCATGTCAGAGCAGCCTCCCTGCATGTCTACAGGCACCCCTCGAGTCTGTACACCCATCTCACATGGGTTTCCTTTACCTAGGTAGAGGATCATCGGGCTGGACCTGATGATCTCAAGAGGTCCCTTCCAGCCCTAAACTTCTGTGAATCTGTGCTAATGAGCGTGCCCCAGCAGCCTCCACATCTTATGTATAAGTGTCCCTGCACTTCAAAATGGTGGGGGGGGTGCTCTAATTAAAGCACCCCCTCCACAAAAGAAAGGAAACCTGGGCCACCAGGTCTGTCTGGAGGAGACCGCCCCCCCACAGTAGACTCTCCAAATAGCTTCTGTTTAGCAGCTGTTTCAAAGGTAGGTGCCCTTTGCTCTCTTTTTAATCTCAGTCTATTTTTTGAGCAATCTAATCCTTCCCTACTATTAATCCTGACTTAATCCTAAATTTATGCCCTGGTTCAAGAACACACTTAAGCTTAAGTTCTTTCACAAACAGAGATACGTCTCTTATATGGGGTTTCAGTTTTTGATGGACTCTTATATTTGCTACCCTTCGAATGATGCCATAGCAGGTACAGACCAGCCGCAACAACGTCAGTTTACAAAATTCTTCCTTTTGCCACCCAGCAATTCGCTTTTTCCTCTTCATTTCTTTTCTTTCCCTTTATGGTTGTTTGTTGTTTCCTGGAGCTGGTGCTTTGAGTTAGGAAAAAATTCAGGCTGACAAATGGTTGTAAAAAAAATACAGAAATAAAAAATCTATCCTTCATGCGAACAGAAAGATTGCTTGCTCTCTATTTATGAATAAAAGAAAAGCTAACACGCAGACTGAACATCTAAACAACTGAACAATTTTACTGCTGTTCAATGCCATTCATACAAAAGTAAAACTCCTCAATGGTACAGAAGGGGGCACAGTGTAAATTCATTCCTTGGGAAGGAGAAGGACTTGGGACTGGGCAGTGACTCTAATAATTTCTCCCCTCTTACAAGAAACTATTTCTTCATTATTTATTTGTTTGAGGTTTTCTCTTTCCCTTCTCCCATTAGGTTTAAAAAGTATGTTTTCTAACAGGGAAACAATTTTTCAACCCTCTTGTTTGGAGGGGAAAAGAGGCAGAACTTTTTTTTCCCCCGTATTATTATTCTCAGGTGTTTGGAATCAACTTTCACAAAATCTTTACTGTGCCAGTAGTTTGTCATCTTTTCCTTCTCAGGAAAATGTTTCATGAAAAATACTTTAATTAACCATTTCATTTTAGCCTTTTGAAATATTTGATTAAAGCTTTCCCTGTGCTCAAATTTGTAGAAGAAGAACACTGCGTGCATTTTGCCTGCTTGTCCTCATCTATTTGAGGACCTTAAGTCTCTGTCTGTGGTGAAAGTTACATTAACGTTTCTGATTGTTTTGAGTCTTTCCCTTTAACTACTTTGCCACAGAATATTGACGCTTTAAATAAGCATTTTTATTCCACTCATACTGCATCTCTGTCAATAAATTTTTATATACATTATATACAAGTGTTTAGCGATATTAATTTAATGTCACTTGGCAATCTATTTCAATTGTTTGTGTTATATTTGTATCTTGTGAAGTGCTATGAGTTCTAAATCTTAAAATATATGCAAGTGGTAATAGACCATGGTTTCATTTATGGGAGGAAAAAAAGGAGTAAGAAATGGTGACTGGTAGGTTTATTAGAGCTGATGAATGATTAAAAGGATTTTAAAAAGAACCTAAAGTCAGTTTTGGGAAATGTTAAATTATTCCAATTAAGAACAGTATTGTAAACAAAAAAGACACAGTGGATGATATAGAGTAAATGTTAGTTTGATGCATCTTGCACTTCTATGGTAGCTGCATCAAAATATATTTAAAATAATATACAGTACCCTACTTTCTGCATCTGCAACACATAGTAAAATGTTACATATTTCAGTATTACTCTATAATATTTAGGCTAAATCTTTGCATTTTTTCTTACTGGAATAGGCAGAAGAAAAGTCCTGCATTTAGAACTGAACAACCCCATGCACCGGTACAGGCTGGAGGCTGCCTGGCTGGGCAGAGGCTCTGTAGAAAAGGCCCTGGGGGGTTACAGTGGACAATAAACTGAATATGAGCCAACAGTGTGCCCTTGTTGCAAAAAAGGCTAATGGTGTACTGGGCTGCATCAGTAGGAGTGTTGCCTGCAGGTCAAGGGAAATGATAATTCACCTTTATTCCGCACTGGTGAGGCATCAGTTTTGGGCTCCCCACTACAGAAAGGATGTCGACAAATTGGAGAGAGTCCAGTGGAGGGCAACAAAAATGGTTTGTGGGCTGGGAGACATGACTTATGAGGAGAGGCTGAGGGAACTGGGCTTTAGTCCAGAGAAGAGAAGACTGAGAAAGGATTTAATTGCAGCTTTCAATTACCTGGGTGGGGTGGGAGGGGACTGAAAGAGGATGGAGCAAGGGGGTTGCACTAGATGATCTCATTTTCTGTGACTCTGTGATTCAGGTGATGGTTAAGTGTTGGCTGTGCTACCTAGCTTCTGTTAGGGTAACTTCAGTCTTGTCCATGGAGATAAAATGAGGAACTTGAAGTCCTCTAGCATCCCAGGATGATCTGCTCCTAGCTCCTCCCTCCCAAAAGTAGTGATAGAGCCCAGGTGTTCTGGCTCCTAGCCGTGCACCTGCTTACCAGCCCTCTAGTGACAAGTCAAAACTGTGTAGGTAAGAAACAGTATGACCTTTAATATATGACTGGTCATAGCAGGTTCTAACTTTAACATCACTTAGACCTTGGTCAGTCTGTGGAATGTCAAGTGTAACCTGTAACTTCACCCTTAGATCTGCTTTTACAAGAAAGGGAGAAAGAGAGGGAAGGGGAAAGAAAAGAAAAGGAGAAAGTAAGAAATGAAGTGGGGGGGGGAGAGACATTTCCATTGCAGAACTTAGGATTTTACTTCTTGACCTGATCCCTTTTTAAGGGCATGAGCATTAAACACCCCCCCCCCCACACCAAACAAACCATATTAATTTGAAGTCTTTTAAATGAAAGCTTCACTATTGGCTGCTTAAACTTGATCTAAAGTGACATGTTTGTTATTATGCACCAGAACGCTCTGCAAACATTAAATAATCATAGAATGAATTCTCTGGAATGCTTCCAAACTGAGTTTGCCAAAAAAGCTTTCTTGTTCCCAGAAAACATTTTCTCCACTTCTCTTTTCAGCTTTTGTTTCTTTAATTTATGGAATACATGACACATGCTTTGTTTTTCTGACATGATGGACTGCTTCAATCATTGGAAATTGTATTTGAGATGATATTAAAACATTCTGAATTTCTGATTGGTGGGTTACATTCCAAATTATAGCATTATCCTTGCATAATATTATAATTTTGGTGATTGCTTTCAAATTAAAAACCTGGGCTGAAAATGAGAGAGAAAAAAGGCCTAGACTGATGAGAGAAGTTAAAGACAAAAAAAAGAGCTGTGTTTAAAACAAATATTTTGTTGTCATCACACAGCATTTTTGTTTCTTGAGATGAATCATTCCTCATAAAGATACAAACTTTTCCTTAAATACTAATTTTGGAATCCCCCAAAATCTAAGGGGGGCGGGGGGAATTGGAGACACATTTCCATAACACATAAAAGCATAACTTGCCAAAACTTTTGGACTGAGAGGAGGTTTATTATTCTGTGATTTAACCATACTGACTTGGGACAGATTTTCATGCTGGCATGTAGAACAAATTTAATTCAAACAGATGAAAGGCGGTAAATGTAACTGGAGTCTATTATCCTGTGCAGGCTTGAGCTAAGAGGTGAACCATCAGACAGTGAGAGAAGTAAGGAGAGAAAATAGAAATTGCTTCAGGCTGGTGAAAGAGATGCTTGTGAAGCAATTACACTTTATTCCTACACAATCTTTGCATCATTAATATTCCACCTCTGTAGTATATGTGGATTACCAAACTGTTCTTGTTCCTTGCCTCTCATGCATTCTGTATTTATTGCTGACATCAAGGAAAGTCCCTGTTTAGTAAATTTTAGTATGCTGTAATCCTGACTTTTACTTCCCTTGACCTACTATATTCATCAATCCCAATGAACTGCGAAGGCATTTTATTATGGCGGGCTTTTGACTATGATAAGGAGGTAGATGAATGATCTAAGTCCTTCTATAATCCTTAGTTCTTTGGAGACCATTATTACTGGGCAAATCTCCTTTCAATTAAGAACATTTTAAGAAAATTTCAATTCTAAAGAACTGCAGAAAACATAAGTGCTTTGCAAAAAATAATTCTGTGCTAGTTTTAAAAAAAATTTAAAAATTGGGGCTGTTTCATATAGTATGTACCTCAGAAGCGAATATATTTTGTATAGCAGGTCATGAAATCTACACGTATAGGATTTATCTGCTCAGATACTTTAGCATGCTATCTGCATTCCCCACTACCTGCATTAGACTTCTGAAGAAATACTATAAATAAAAAATAAAAAAGTGCTCTTGTGTGCTGTCTGTCGCTTCTCTCCCCTGCCTCCGCACTCCACCCCCCCCACAATAACTGTATAAGGACAAGAAGATAAGGCGTGTTCTAAAAATGCATATACCCAAAACATACACTCATGGGCGACTTGTGCCGCCTTAGTCGGGGGGGGGCACATGACCCCGCCATCAACCAGTCAGTGACCGGGAGAGTTCCCCCTGCGACTGATCCCACTGACCCGGGGGGGTGGGGGGGAGTCCAAGAGAATGCCCTCAGCCAATCTCGCTGATTGGGGGGGGTCCCTCCATTGCCAGTCAGGTGGCTGATTGCTGGCTGCAGCTGCTTCTGGGAGTGCCACAGCACTCCAGCCCTCCACTGGTGCCTGCAGGGGGGGGCACCGCTGCCTCCACCTGCCCCCCTGCCTGATGTCTAAGCAGCAAGTGTGGCTAGTTAGGGGGTGCACTGGTGCTCTCACGAGGTGTACGTGCACCCCCATGCATACCTTACATGTTACCACTGCATACACTTAAGAAGCAGATTTCTGTCCACATACAATGATTACAGCGTTAGGGACCTAGGAAGGAGATACCTGCCCAAAGCTACCACCTACCTCAGCATTTAGGACTAGATTTTGCCATTGTTACTTTGCATTGTACCTTACTGTAGGAGTGGCCCTATTAGAGTCAGTAGGGATCCTTTTAGAATTGGGGCCCTGTTTCTGTAGTGAAGTTTAGGTGATCAGACCCTATTCCTGCATACAGCCCTATTAACGGATCTCATGTGACCACACTGTTCCCCACCCAAATGGAACTCACTGAAGAGTTGAGGGCTAAGGTACTACACATACAGCAAAAGTGACAGGACGTAGCTCTCTACATGCAGTTCTGAGCTGAAAAAATGACTCTGTGCATGGCATCTTCATCAGTCGATTTCAATCTTGAATTCAAGCTTCTATCCAGTTACTTTAGTCAATCTGCTGCTTTTTACATAGTAATAAATGTTTTGTGGGGCAGACATTTGGTCAGTGCTTTTAGAATTTGAATGAAGTATAGTTTCTGAATGTTTTTAATTAAATTGGAATTATTTCAGGATTAAGTATTTCAGGAACGAATTCTGTAACCATTCATTTTTCAAAAATATATGCTGGACAAATAATGCATGAAGCTAGCAATATATTATATCACTTGAATTTGATTTTGCAGTTGTTTGCTTGCTGTTTTATATCTTTTCCCTTCCTGTTTCATGTTTTTTTTTTATCCTCCAAGCACCCAAAACTAGAATATTATGGGGGAAAAAAGGATGTTCCCTAGTGTAATACTTTGCTCAGCAGAACCAGAAGAGCTGAGAGTGAGTAGGCTGTGTTCGGTTCTAGCTGCTGCATCTTCAACATAATTTTTAAAAAATTTCTAATCACTTACATTGGTACCAGTTTACTGAAGGTACTGCATAGAGACCATAATTTCAAGCCATTGAGAGCACAATCCCCTTTTGTTTTACGTGCCTAAATGGCACTTCCCAGCCTCTTTGTGTTCTTTCTGTCACTTGTGTACAATTTGTGATCCTATTCCACATGAGGTCTGGACACACAAGAGTCCATGTTAACTACTGCACTTACTCAGGAGATTGCACTCTGGCTGGGCAGATAGGTGGTGCTGTGTGTATGAGCAATTACATCTCCAAATTGTAGCTAGAGGAAACACATGATTGTCCTGGGATGGGAGTATGAACCATGATTTAGCCCCATAGCCTTGTGGTCAGGAAGCCCCAGGAATTTGGATATCTTGGTTCTAGGCCCTCCTCAACCAGAGATGGGTTGATCAGTGTCTGCTACTTTGCAACACAGTTATCTAACTACAAGGTAGTATGTTAGGCATGATCTAGTACCCTTACCAGCTCTACTCTTGAAGCTGAGCCACTGCACTTTCCATGTAATAGTTACTGGATAAAAACAGATGCAGAGCAATGCAGTGGGAAAGTTTCTACCCCACTGAAAGAAAGGGCTTAGGCTAGAACCCAGGGCCCTCTCCTTTCCAGGGTAGCAACCATGTCATTGAACCACACACCTTGTAGCTTATTCTTTTTTTCCTGGCCTCTTGTATCTCTCACTTTGGGCTGCCCAAGTATTTTTCTCCCAGCTACAATTTTGGGAAGAGAGGATTCCTTCTGTAAAATACCACACAATAATACCCTATTTTGATTGTGGCCATGATTACATCTCTTCTGCCCAAGCCATTTAACCATGCATTATCTCTTATTTCTTTAAGCTAGAGACAGAAATTACACATAAACCAGTATAAGTGGTCAGAAGCAGGTTCAAACCAGTAACACAAGAAGCTCAGTGCATGTAAACCTCTTTCAAAATGGCTGAAACAGGTTTAAGATAAACCAGCTGGATGTAGCATGAGACCCGAACTGATTTAACCTAAATCAGTTCTTGAAATTCTGCCCCAGGTCTCCTCCAGATTCAAATTAACTCTCAGGCCCCCGGCATGCCAGGATGCTTTTCACCTCCCCTGCAAACTCTGCCTTGTAGAGTGGACAGGCTAACCTTGGTACAAGCTGTCAACTCCAGCCCAGCAGAGAGGTGTGCTGTAGTGCCCCCTGGCTGCTGGCATGCGTCACTGCAGGCACGTGGCTGCATTTCTGGAATCAAAACTAAGAGTCTGTTCACTTGCTTATTGGTTCAATCTGTGCAGCTTAGTCTAACCTGCAAAAATTGAATCCATTTGGCCTTGGGCTTTTTGACCATCTGTACTTAGCCTTACAGTCGGAGCTAACCCAGATGTCTGGGGCCAAAAAACATTACCTAAACTCTAACTTTGTTGTTTTGTAATTTAGAGAGTGTCTATGCAGTGCGTAGCAGTTTGTAGATAACTAGGAGATGGGCCTGGTCCCTGAAAAGCTTACAAGCTAATGAAATGAAATGCAATAAAAATGATGGCAAAGGGGTTGTTCATGAAAAGGACTAGGGCTGAAACAGGAAAGAAATAGAGTATGCTTTTGCATACATTTTCAGAGCTCCTCCATTCATTTACCTTTTTCTGTATGTAGTTTTTAATAGATGTTTAGTAACTTACATTTTTAAGTAGATTTGTCTTTAAAAAAATGTTGGAGGGAATACTATCCAGCCTGGGAGGTGTTTGGTGAGAGGGGTGATGAGGGGAGCTAACATGGGTTAGCCAGTTTAAAGATGGAAATCCGGGTAGCAGATAGGAAAGAGAGAGTATATTCAAGGTATGGGAGATGATTTAAGAAGTGGCTGAAACATTATTACCATGTTCCTTATAATTTAAGAAGCTCTTGAGTTTAAGATGCACTCAAATTTTACATACCAGATTTAAGAAAAAATGAAACGCCAAATGAAGACAGATTTACAAGGGTTTTTGGTTGTAGCCATATTGGTCTAAGGATATAGGCAGGTAAGGTTCTTTGAGTAGATGTGATATCTTTTATTAGACCAAGTGAGTAGTTGGAAAAATGTTTTTGGCAAGCTTTCGGGCACAGTCACCTTTCTTCAGGCATAGTGAGTCTGAGCAGAGACTCGGCAGAGACTCCCTCTGACTGAAGAAGGGTGACTGCACCCAAAAGCTTGCCAAGAACTTTTTTCCAGCTACTCAGTTGGTCTAATAAAAAAAAAAAAAAAAAAAATCACATCTACTCAAAGAACCTTTCCTGCCAGATTTACAAGGGTGCATTTGTAGGGTGCATGCCAGTGCAGGGATTAAATATGCAAATGGTGTAACCAGAAGAGCAGGTAAAGAAGATTGTTGCCTTAGCAACATATTGGGTAGATGTGAAAAATATTGGAATAGTCTGACAGGCAATTGTGGTTGTGGAGACCAGAAAAGCATAAAGGAAATAAGACATTGGGAATTGTTGTCAAGTCTGATGGCTCTCTTCAGATTGAATTTCCTAGGTTTAGTTTTTTTGCTGCCCTCTGATCATAGAAAATTTGTGTTGGAAGGGACCTCAAGAGGTCATCTAGTCCACCCCTCTGCTTAAAGCAAGACCATCCCCACCTAGATCATCCTAGTCGGGGCTTTGTTGAGCCGGGCCTTAAAAACTTCAAAGAATGGAGATTCCACCACCTCCCTAGGTAACCTGTTCCAGTGCTTCACCACTCTCCTAGTGAGAGAGTTTTTCCTAATATCCAACCTAAATCTCCCTTGCTGCAACTTGAAGCCACTGTTTCTTGTTCTGTCATGTGTCACCACTGAGAATAGTTTAGCTCCATCTTCTTTGGAACCACCCTTTGGGTAGGTAAAGGCTGCTATCTAGTCCCCTCTCAGTCTTCTCTTCTCCAAGCTAAATAAATCCAGTTCCTTCAGCCTTTCCTCAGAAGTAATGTGTCCCAGCCCCTGAACCATTTTCTTTGCCCTCTGCTGGACTCTCTCTGACTTGTCCACATCCCTTCTATAGTGGGGGGCCCAAAACTGAATACACTGTTCCAGGTGTGGCCTCACCAGTGCAGAAGAGTGGAGTAATTATTTTCCTTGATTTGTTGGCAACACTCTCACTAATGTAGCCCAGTATGCTGTTGGCCTTCTTGGCCACAAGAGCACACTGCTGGCTGATATTCACCTTATTGTGCATTACAACCCCCCAGGGCCTTTTCTTCAGAGCTGCTGCTTAGCCAGAAAATCCCCGGGCTGTAGCAGTGCATAGGATTCTTCTGTCCTAAGTTCAGGGCTTTGCATTTGTCATTGTTGAACCTCATGAAATTTCTTTTGGCCCAGTCTTCCAATTTGTCTAGGTCACTCTGAATCCTAGGCCATCTTCCAGCATATCTACTACACTCCCCACCGTGGCATCATTCATGAACATGCTGAGGGTACACTCCATCCCATCTTCCAGAATATTAATGAAGATACTGAACAAAACTGGCCACAGGACTGACCTCTGAGGCACTCCACTTGATACCAGCTGCCAACTAGACATTGAGCCTTCGATTACTACTTGTTGAGCCTGACAATCCAGCCTTCTTTCTGTCCACCTCACAATCCATTCATCCAACCCAGCTTGCTTGCAAGAATGCTGTGGGAGACTGTATCAAAAGCCTTGCTCAAGTCAAGGTATATCACATCCACTGCTTTCCCTTTATCCACAGAGCCAGTTCTCATCATAGAAGGCAATCAGGTTTGTCAGGCATGACTTGCCCTTGAATCCTTGCTGACTCTTCCTAATCACCATCTTCTCCTCCTGCTCAGAAATGGATTCCATGACTTTTTTTTTCTGGGGACTGACAAGGCTGCCTGGTCTGTGGTTCCCTTGATCCTCCTCCTTCCCTTTCTTAAAGATGGGCGCTATATTTGCCCTTTTCCAGTCATCTGGGACCTCCCCAATTGCCATGAGTTTTAAAAGATAATGGTCAGCAGTTCTGCAATCACATTAGCCAACTCTCAGCACCTTCAGATGCTTTGCATCTCCCCCCATGGAATTGTACACATTCAGCTTTTTTAAAATAGTCCCTAACCTGTGCTTTCACTACTGAGAGCAACTCACCTTCTCCCCAGAGTGAACTGCCCAGTGCAGTAGTCTGAGAGCTGACCTTGCCTGGGAAGACTGAGTTAAAAAAGCCATTAAGTACTTCAGCCTTTTCCCTAATCTGTCAGTAGGTAGTCTCCCCCATTCAGTAAGGGCGAGACACTTTCCCTGACATTCTTCTTGTTGCTAAAAATGTAGCTTGTTCACACTCCCAACATTTCCATTACCAACTCAGTACCCAGGCCTTCTGTCACAGACCAGTTCCCTGATCAAGTCTTACACAATCGCAAGCAGCAACCAGGCGGGTTATAGTGGTATAGGAATGTCAGTTCCTATAAAAGAATTAGAGGCTTCCAATTATGAGTTTTCCAGCACTACAGACTTCCTCAGTACTCTTCCCTGCCTGGCTAGTAGGTAGCACCTCTTTTCCCACAATCTCAGCAAATGCACAGGATGTTCAGGAAAGGAGGCTAGTGTTTCTCATGATATGTATTGGTGGAAAAAAAGAATCAGACTTTTTGGATCTGTGTTTCAAAAAAGCTTTACCCCACAATGTGGTTAAGGAGAGCTTATGAAAGGTTTAAGAAAATTAAATATTCCAAATGTTTTGTCAGGAACTCCCTAACCTGCCATTAATATATATAGTATAGTTTGAAAATCATATTAGTAGCTCTGATCTTGATCTCCTATCTAGAAGGATGATAGCTTGTCAGTTATTCTGTCTTATATTTTAAAATGCCTATAGTGCTTAAACTTTATGCGATAACAAGCAAAAACACAATATTGCTATTACAGCAGAAAAGTTAATTTAGATAACATTGTTCTTTTCTAAAGTTTCTAATTCTGTTTGAGCTAGGAAAAAACACAAATTACATTCTAATTTATTCATAATATTCTCTACGTTTTACACTTAATATTGTTTTATGTAAAACAGTAAAATCTAATATAAGATTTGTCGAGTTATTTGGCCACGGAGAGACTTTACTTTGTACACCAGTGAACATAATTTCCCTCAGTTCTAAGACTTGTTTTGGTTTTGGTCAGGGTTGATTGTCTTTGGAAAGTCTTCATTTTGTGGTAATAAATTCTACATTTAAGTAGCTAGAAAAGTGTTATGGTTATACATTGTAATTTGAAGGAGAAAGGAGAATTGACTTTGTCTTCCCTCAAATTCTGTTCTATTAATTATGAAAATTATAGGCTATATATGTTATCACTGACTACATTTTTCTTAAATTACTTAAAATTTGAAGACAATTTGGTAGGTGTACAATGTGCCTTTATTCTAAGTACTAAACCAAAAACCTAAGAACAATTAAAGATGAATGTGCAGGCCAAAAAGCAGATGAAAATATATATGATCTTTCTTCTGTAACATTTAACTTTCAACATGAAGACCATAAACCGTATTTCTTTGCAGTCATTAGCATTGGTTATCACACACAAAGTATATTAAACAATTGTAATGGAAAATAATGAGCTCTAAGTAATTTCCATGTAAAAATTAATGCAATTTTTAAAGGAAAAAGTTATCCCTTTGTAAAGATCGCTGAATGATCAAATAGATGTTGCATACTAATAGTTGTAGCTCTAATGGAATTGCAGCACAATACTTTGTATTGGGCTGTGCAAAACTTTGGGTGCTGATTTAATTCAACTGAGATTTGATCTGATTTGGCAGCAGACTCTCCAAATCCAAATAGAATCAGGAGACCAATAAAAAGGTCCAAATCAATTCAAAGCTCTCTGAATTGATTTGGAAAAGATTTGGAGAGCTTTGGGGAGATTCAGGTAGTCTCCATTTGCTGCCACAGGGAGCTGGACCCAGACTCTGTGCCAGTAAGTAGGAGGCAGGGGGAAGGAGGTGGGGGAGGGGACCATGAAGGGACCTCTGCTAGGCCCCATCCCCTGCCTGCTCCCCCTGAGTGCCCTCCAACCCGTGCCTGCTGTCCCAGCCCCGTCAATGGCTGCCCCACCCGGCTCTTTAAAAAAAGCAAAAATAAAAAAAAAGCCTCACACTCACCGGTTGCTGCAGCCAGGATGCTGGGGATGGGCAGAGCAGCCATTGATGGGGCTGGGAGAGTGGGTGGAGGGTGGGGCCTCATGGCATAGTCTGCCATGCACTGCAGGACACTGGGGGGCAGTGGGATCGCCCCCCTGCCTTGCAGCAGCCGGTGAGCAAAGGGCTTTTTTTTTAAAGAGCCGGGATATTGGGGCTGGGCGGGACAGCCATTGACAGGGCTGGGGGATGGGGCCTGTTTGATTCAGCAGCAGCCAGATCTCTGAATCAGAATCGGCTGAATCGATTTGGGATAATGATTCAAATCACTGAATTGAGTTGCTGTCCCCTGAATCGGCCAAATCCAAATCTGAAGTACTTCTGGTCCACCTCCGAGTCCACTGCTGAGCTTGTAGGGGACATTTATAGCATACCCATTCTGACTTTCAGTTCCTACAAAGAGAGAGCATCTATATGTGAGCATTTCCTGAGCAGTAACTGAAATTACTGCATAGTACAGATGGACATCTACATGTGCACGCTTGTACTGTGCACTTTCTACTCATGCACACCTGTACTGTGTAGTAAATATATTGACTTACGCCAACTTGAGTGTAAATGTGATACCTGCATGAAGCAGTTATCAAACTTACGCCCAATTAGTTACTGCGCAGTAATGCACATGTAAATGCATTACTGTGCAGTAGGCCAGGGGGCCTGCTTGTTGGGTCTGTCCAGCCACTAGGGGCCAGCCTGAGCCCAGCCCCAGGGCTTCTGGCTGGCTGCCTCTCCTGGCTTCAGCTTGGGACTAAAGTTAGTCTCAAGGGCTGGCGGCTGGCTCTGGCTTCAGCTTCAGACTAAAGTTCATTTTCAAGGGCTAGCAGCCGTGTGGCCAGAGGCTGGATTTCCCCCTGGTGGCCACAGGGACACATGGCAGGCTGCTCTCACCTGGGACTAGTCCTGCTTATTGTGCAGTAACTTAATGCACAGTAAATTTAAGATGGTTTAAATGCACATGCAGACATGCCCAGAGAGCCTCAGAAAATGTAATGCAGCCTGAATTTATCATTCTTGTGGGCACTGGGTTTGAGAAGAGAGAGAGAACCAAACCCTCTTGCAAGTGGACTCATGCATAGATATACATCATGAAGCATGATCTGGACACAGATTTTAGCTATTTTAGATTCTTTCAAAAGTTTTCAAAATGTAGATGATGTTGTTTGAGGTACAATATATTTTTACTTTCCTAATAATGTCTAAGGTATCTTACACTGTTCTATAGTTTCCCATAGGGCCAAATTATGAAATTATTCACTTAGGGAAACTCACTGGAATGAATGTAATCCCTTGACTCTACCTGAGCTAGTCTAGTATTTGTTCCTAGATCCTTGCTAGTGAATCAGCCTGTGAAAAAGGAAAAGAAAACATGAGAAGCATTCTTTTCACTGTTTAGCTAGTGCTTGTTTAGTTCTTCCACATGTGGAAGAACGATTCAGTTTATAACTCCAAAATTAGTTTCTTTGATAGCTAATTTAAATTTATTTATATGACCTTGCTCAGATTCCCTTATTTTCACTTGTTGAAGGAGAGATTTTAGTTTTAAATAGGAACACTGTGTAATAGAGAGAGGTAGTTAGCCATGTTAGTCTGAAATTAGACAGAAGGCAGAGGAGATTGGCACCTTGAGCCACCTATAGACTGCAGCAAAGCTGCTCCGATGCACTGTAATTATAATGTGTTGGAGTGGACTCACTGGAGCTGGTAATTAGTACTGCACTCCAGCATCACATATATCAGCATCCCCACACTGAAAAAATGGTGGCAGGGGCACTTTAACTAATACACGTTCAACAAGCTTTAGCTAAAGCACCCCTGCTGCCATTTTTCAGCACAGGGATGCTGATACACGTGACACTCTGGGTGCTTCAATTAGAGTGGCCCTTGGAGCTGCTCTAATTAAAGCACCCCTGCTCCCCCACCTCCCCCCCGGTCTCAGAGCACATCTCCCAGAGCACATCTATAAACAGCCTTGTAGACTAACTTGTTCAGAGAGGCATTCATAGCATCTGATGAAAGAGGCTGTGGCCTACAAAATCTTAGGCCTTTCTGAATGAGTTAGTCTATAAAGTGCCACCCTTTCCTGCCTTCTCTATAGTAGTTATCAAAAGTGCCGCCTTGGAACTAGTGCCCTTACATGTGGTTTGGAAAAAGAGACATATAAAATGAATAAGAGAATTAGACTTAGAGTAATGCTTGGTAATAATTTCCTAGAAATTTTTATTTATTTATTCATTTAAAAACATTGTAGGAATTTATATAACTTGCAGTGCATGTTTGAATGACACCATAAAGGCATTTATTATCACTTACACTTTCCAAACCTTTTATAAATATTTCATCCTGAATCGGTGTTCTGTTTCTCCTGCTGTTTGTTTAATGAGAACGTAATACAGTACCCTGGCTTGCTTGGTGTCACATTTTTAATTGTACTATTAGACAAAAATGTTTCTAGCAACACTTTGTCTCTTTCTCTGATTATTATCTTTGATTATGTTTTTGTAAAAACATTGAAACAAAATATTTTCATATTAAGGAAAAAAGCCACTGGAACCCTTCCATTACTCAGTTCTACACCTTATTTAAAAAATTATAAATTCTGGTCTTGTATAGAAAAAAGTTTTGTATGAGGTATGTATAATTATATTTTATAACAGGACAAACTGAAAAGAATTATTTCTGAGGAAGCATTTGTATGTTCCTCAGTTTACAGAGTATGGTCCTTTCCTTTTCCAGACCAAATTTCTAATGGGAAAGACAGAGATTGTGTCAGAAGATAAATATTAGAAGGAAATTCAAACTTTCCTCCATAGTGCTTAGTCCTCTAAATTCAAGGAATCCTTAAGATCTAAAATGGCATCTGAGAGCCATGGGAAGGCAAACAACTTTCAACTCAAGATCACTTGCATGCAATTTTCTGCATAATAGTCTCAACAACAGGAATAGAGAAAGATTATTACTGTATTTACTTGAATCTAATACTAGGTGTTTTTTCCATATTGAGCATGGGGAGAAAAGCCCATTGTCTTAGATTCAGGTACAAGGAGAGGGGGCAGCGGCTGCAGTTCTGATGCCACCCCTGAGCTCAGGGTCACGTTTAGAGCTTCAGCTACTGCTCCCAGCCTTTACCCCACATTACATTCCACCTGTACTTCTAGCTCCAGCTGGGACCTCTTTCTGGGTGGGGCAAGGAGCATAGGCCACGTGCCTCCTCTGTTCTAAGCCCAGTTGTGGGGCTGGGGTGCCAAGCTGCTGCTGCCACAACAACTGCTGTGTGGGCTGGGGCTGGAGGCAGCATGTGCTTTGTGCTTTCTCCAGCAGCTGGAGTGGCAAGGGGAAGGCAAGCGGTGGAGGTGAGGTACCGGAACGAGGCAGAGAGAGACCCAAGTAGGGGAGCAGATACCAGGGGGAGGCAGTGCTAGGGGGCGGTGGCAAGGGGGAATATGGGTACAGACATATGCCTGAAAGTGGAAGCACTGAGGGGAGGGCTGGGCATCAAGTGATGCAGGCAGGAGGGGGACAAGTAGAAGGAGGGTCAATCATGAGGGGCAGGCATTGGGGGGACAGGTAGGAGGGGGTAAGTGAAGAGGCAGGTAGTAGAGGGAACAGGCACTGCTTGGGGGAAGGCAGGGACATCTCTAGGGTACAGCAAATCAGGGTGACTGCCTCTAGCCCTGTGGACCCGGGCAGAGAGGCTGTGGCCCCTCTCATGAGGTCCACCTGGTGCCAGCAGCTCTACCTCATGCCACAGAAAAAGCACAGAGAGTGCCCCCACCCTGGGCACAAAGGAGACCCCAGCCTGTGCCCTGCCTTTGCAGGGATCTCTTGCGCCCTGTGTGATATTATTGCACAGGTTGATTTGCTGCCTCAGGCCCTGCACTCTCCTAGGATTGGCCCTGGGGGTAGGAGTTGGGTGTGTGGGCATTGAAGGGGCAGGTGATTGGGGGATACAAGCAGCAAGGGACAGGGATCACACCACTTGCTTCCTCTGGCACCTGCCCCCATACTGCTTTTTGCCCCACTGCAGCAGTGGAGGGGAGGGAAATTTAGGATGACCCCCCCTCCAAATTAGATTTGAGACATGAAAAATAATAACAAACGTGTAAATTTTCCATGTCTAGAATCCAATTTTAGGGGGTCATCTTAAATTTGAAGTTGTCTTAGACTCTGCAGCTGCTGATCCTGCATTTAACAGGAATTTTTTTCCGTATTATGGTATCCCAATTACTAGGGGTGTGTGAAATGGGCTGTATTTGATTTGGATTCAGATTCAGCCTGAATCAGGGGACAGTGATTTGATACGTTGATTTGGATCACTGTCCTGATTCGATTCGGCCTAATCCAAATCTGAAGATTCGATGCTTATTTGGAGAATTAGCAATTTGGCTATATACACGGCTTTAAATGATTTTTTTCTACACAACTTGAAGTACTAGGCATGGCTCGTAAATGCTGCAATGGTGGGGCAGATGGAGTGTCCCACAGGAGCGCAGGGGGGTCCCTGCATGCTCAGTAATAGACCTGGAAGTGGACCGGAAGTACTTCTGGTCCTCCTCCGAGTCCACTGCTAAGCTTGTAGATCACTGCTAAGCTCAGTGATCACCTGCAGTGGGACTCTGGGTGCCCCCCCAGACCCAGGAGGCACCAGTTGCTGAGCCGGGGGGCAGGGGAGGGTCCTCCCGTGCGCTCGGTGGCAGCCCTGGAAGCGGACTAGAAGTCTGCTGCTGAGTGCAGTGGGGACCAACCCCTGCACTCCTGTGGGATACTCCATCTGCCCCACCATCTCAGTGTTCACAAGCCGTACCTTGAGGTATGTAGGAAAAAACTCCAAGGTAGGAGTTTTCTTCCCAGTCTGTCAGAAATGTAAGTCATGAATATTTTTGTGTGTGGTCATTATGTATGTTGTTGTGGAAGAACAAACACCGATGGAAAGTTGGTGGAAATCCTCTGTTCTGTCTTCCACTGCTGCCACGATAGGTCTGGCAGCTTTTGTTCATCACTGACAAGAGTTCAGAAATTTGTGTCAAGGGATCAGCTGACATGCCATTCATAGAAAAAGTAAACTGACAACTAAAATACTTTTTCTCCAAAGAACTACACTAAGGCTTGGGAAATGTTATTTTCTGAATAAAAAATGAATGGTGACAAACCACTGGTATGTGAAGCCATGTTCTCGAACCCATAAAGTTTCCCTTGAACATTTTTTTTGCTCGGATGGTTCCTGATGATGATACAGTTAATGTAGTTCCTGCACAAAAGAGGAAGCCACTGAATGCTAGAGTTAATGAGGTTTTTAAATCACTTCTTCCCCACTTCCCTTAATTGAATTTTATGTGAGCCCTGGTGCCCCCTGTTTTAAAGTTTTCTCCATTAGTATAGGGTAAAACAACTATGTTTTAAGTGTGGTAACGTGGAAGAACACTTAAAATCTTGTAATGTTGTTTATCTCGCACCTTCCTGAGAGAAACTACATTTCAATGGCATTAGAAAATATGGATACGAATAGCCAATATATGAAGCCTAGACAGTTTTACTTTTTCATTGGTGAGGTTGGCCTATATGAGAGACAGGTTTGCTGGCATAGGCCTTTTCTTGAGAATTAAGTGACTAGGCGACAAATTCATCTACTGAGGAAACACTGTTTTTTTAGGACATAAGTTTATACTCTTAGAAGAAGACACAAATTGCTTTCCTCCTTTTAATAGAAGTCTCATCTGGAACCATAAATTCTTATATTTCCCCCCTACCTTTGAAGTACTGTTAGCTTGAGAGAGATGAAGAACTCTCTGAATATCTAAAGCAGGGGTAGCCTGTAACTGGAAGCAGTTTAGAATAGAGAGGAATGAATAGCTGCGTATGTTCAGTTTCTACATTACCACCAATTGTGTTTGCTTTTAGATCAAAGAACTGAAAAGTGAAGGGGTTACAGAATTTAATATTGATGCAAAAAGTGGATCCAGTGCAGTTGTTTGGCAAAGCCATTAAGAAATGGACCCTCAGATACAATATAGCTTTATTTATATAATTAGATCACAAGGCTGTGTCTCAACATAGAGAAATTTATATTATGGAATTGAAAGAAAAACAGAGTAATGTTTTAGTAATTGTACAAGCCTTCTCTCTGAGGATATCAAAGTATTTCACAAACATTGATTGATTAAATTTTACAATAAGTCTGGGAACAGGATTTTTTTCTATGGCTCCTTAGTATGTGTAACAGGATCCAGTACACACGGCTCCTTTGGGATGCCCTTCCCTATGGCTCTCCTGTTTTGCCTTGATGTGCACCGGACCTGACTGCCTGCCTTCCTCCAGGCACTGGGCTTGTATGCCCCAGAGTCCTGCCCTCTTGGTTCAGGTGAATCCCAAGTCCCTCATAGGTGTTTCTCATTATTTCTGATGGGCAGCCTGCTCCTCCCTGTTGCAGCTTAGCTCTGTTGCTTGCAGCCTTTATCGCATGGCTGCCTGGGAATCTGCCCTGTTACCTCAGGTTATTGTGCAGCTGGCCTAATCTCAACCTCCTGCATATCTACACAGCCAAACTAGGGTTGCCAACTCCCCCAGATTGGCTGGGAGTCTACTGGAATTGGCATTGATCTCCCCGTGAATATTGAAAGCAATCTAGGAGATTTTAATAGGATATTTTAAGAAAATGAAATAAATGACATTTTGTCATGTTGGGAAAAAATCTCTCAGAATAGCTTCAGTCAGAGTGGGTAACCCTAAGCCAAACCAGCCTGCTGTGCCATCACCTTCTTAGTAACAGGAGCTCCCTGTTACAGTATGAGATGGTTGAAACTTGCCAAACTGTTATGGTGGTTTGACCTTTGAGAATATTAACAGAAGTTGGAGTATGAGCCAGGCATCAGGCCCCCTTTTGGCTGTAGTACCACCCCTTCCTGAGTTCTTTTATCTGAGCAACTTAGGCAGTGCATTCTTGACAAATATGCATTTCTTGACAAAGTTAGCAAAGATAACTCAACTTCCACAGCCAATGCTCAGGATTTTCATTAGATTCTGCTTCCAAAAATCTCTACAGAATTTATCCTGAGTAATTATAAAAATGGGAAAACATCTCCAATCTCCTAAGGTGTACCAAAGAGACTTCTCTGTTGAGACTGACCTAAAGAGATGTCTAATGCAAGCCCTGAGAGTATAAGTTGATAAAGACCACTGAGTACCAGAATGCAGTGTCAGAGAAAAAATTACATTGATATAGATTTTACTTCATTCTACTCAACCCATCCTACACTGTCTGGAGTGATGCTGAGGCCAGCAATAATGAATGATTCCTTGATACTATGGAGGTAGAAGCAATTAACAATTGTATTGTGCATGAGCTCACTGGAGGTCATATGGAAGGCCAAGACAAGATGCATTTAATAAGACCTCATGGCTCTGTAATGCATCTCTGACATAATTTCCAAATCCAAGTAATCCTATATCAAGACCTCTGGGTTTTATTCTCTTGTATTCAAGTGTTTGAAACTGACATGTGGACCGTTACTCTAATGATCAGTATATGCTCACTGAGGTGATATGTGTTGGCAAAGGTAGTCAGAGTATGATTTCTGCTGAAGCAAAGTTTACACCTAGATAATTTGTGATCTCAGCATGGAAATTTCCAGTCTTGATGCCTGCATTTCTAGTACCTTATAGGATATGTCTACATTGCAGTGAGTTAAACTTAGATTGACCCAAGTTAAGTTTCAACATATCAGCTTAGATACCACTAGCCAATATGGCTATGTGAAGCGTCGGTCCCTGATTTGGTTCAGCCTGATTTGGTGGCCGACTCTCTGAATCCAAATCGAACTGGGAGACCCTTTAATCTCTCCGAATTGAATCTGAACTCTCTGAATTGATTCGGAAAGAATCGACGATTCAGACATAAACACAACTTTAAATGTTTTTTCTACGTACCTCAAGGTACCAGGTAGCTCATGAATGCTGCTATACTGGGGTAGACTGAGCATCCCACATGAGTGTGGGGGGCTCCCCAGCGCACTCAGCAGCAGACCTGAAAGTGGACTTCTGGGTCTGCTGGGGAGCGCACAGGGCCCACCCCCCCACAACCCTCCCCTGGCTTGGTGACTGGTGCCTCCTGGGTCAGGTGTCACCTGGGGTCCCTCCCTGTGGCTGATTCCTGAGCTGGGGGGATGCAGGGACCCCCCCCAGAGTGCTCCCCGGCAGACCTGAAAGTGGACTGGAAGTACTTCTGATCCATTGACCTGTTCACCGCTAAGCACACTGTGGGGGTGGGTGCATGCTCCTGTGGGACATTTCATGCACCCTACCATTGCAGCATTCATGAGCAGTGCCTGTTACCTCGAGGTATGTAGGAAAAAACATTTAAAGCTGTGTCTCTAGCCGAATTGCTGATTCTCTGAATCAGTGTTGAATCTTCAGATTTGGATTCAGCTGAATCGATTCAGGGACAGTGATCCAAATCAGGGAATTGAATCATGTCCCCGATTCGGGCCAAATCCAAATTGAATAGGCCCGTTTCACACACCCCTACTAGCCAAGTGGCAGGTAGGCTGAAAAACCCATCCATGAAGCTATGGATATTTTGGGGCAGGTAGCATTTAGAAGTCATGGCCCTGACTATGGTTCCTATGTGCTGTCATACTGTCACCACTAGTAATATGTGTAGAAGTAAGCTTATGATCAGAATGATAGCAGGAATGCATTATGGGTGCATTGAATGAGATCATACACGGTACTTAATGCAGTGTGGTAAAGGATGGTATTTGAAGTATCAAATGCCTAGAGACCCACGTATTGGTGCTTCCATTAATTAATAAAAAAAGTTTTACAGATGTTTCCATTACGGCTGTTGGGGAGATTTATAGAAGGTGGAGAAATAAACAAGTTATGGCTACCAAGTTCACAAATATAGATTAGGCAAATTAAATACCCATTTGGCTATAACTTCTATTTTGACTTGCAGGAAATAATGAGAAAGAAAATTCAACTGTTTTTAGTTTTTTAAGGATAAATGAGGAATGGGTTAGAGAACAACTGTTAATAGTGGGCAATCTAAATGTTAAATGAGCTTGATGGATTGAATACTTTCTTATTGGAAGAAACCATAGATTCTGTAAGTAATCTGTTAAAAACATTCTCTCATTTATCCTTGGAAATGGGAGCTGTGTCTTTGGAGACATGCCAAAATAGAACTGCTAATTCATTATTACCACTTAAAGCAAATGATCATAGACCTACATCATCTAAAATACCAAATGTAACTCCAGTTTCAAAGATTTGAAACATAAATGTTGCGGATGTAACCAAATGTATGCCTTTGAAAGCAGATACTGTTCTAAGCTGTATATTAGATTTGGGGTGGGACATACAGAAATTACTGTAATAAGTAAAACACATAATGATAGAATTAATTAAGTGAATAGTGCTTTGTAATTGGATCCATATTTCTTGACTTTTACAAAGCAGTAGAAACACTCAATAGATACTATGAAGAGGTTCAAATTACTAGACAGTACTAAACTGAATGGAAGTTTGCATATTTTTATTTGTATATAAACATATTCTTAAACCTATGAATTATTTTTTACACTGCTAAAAAAGAGCATTTAAATAGTATAATTCAGCTAATGATAAAGCAAGCTTTCCTTGATAGTTAATACTAACTGTACCTCAGCTTATGTCCCAAGATATATTATGAGCATACAATGCTTAGAAATATATCAAAATATTTTGTTGCTCTGTATTGCTAAGCTTGGTTTAATATTATGCACAGTACATCATTTGTTCATGCATTATGCCAAAGCAGCTGAAATGGCTAACTGTAAAATTGCATTGTCATATTTCCTTCAGGAATGTTGAAGATCAGTTTTTCAGATATCATTGTTTTCAGATATTAATGTTCTTTAACAACTATATTGAATTTGTCCATGACATTATCATGCAAAATATTTAGTACCAAAAGTCCAGACAGGCTTCTTTCTTATACTTCTTTCAATGTCTTTTTAAACATTAATATCCACAATGGTTTAGATGGACTGAAAGGATATTTTCAGGTTACATAATATTGCTTCTCTGACATAAACAGAAATATATAAGCTAAAGAGAGACGGTATGGAAATATAGGATCTGTATATCCTTGGGGTGGGAGTCAAGGAAGAACCAGTAAATTACAAACCTCTGAAAGGCAATTTGGTCTGGTGGATAGGTAAAAGAATGAAGAATGAGAAGATGAGCCAGGTGGGAAGGTGATCTCTGGCCTTGTGAAAAACTCTGAAAGCTCAAACAGTTTCTAGCTCTCCATTAGAAACTGAGATTTTTTTAAGATTGGACACAGACTTTTTTGACTTCCTAAAATTTTTATTTTAGAAATATTAAAAACAAATGATGAAAGTGTAAAGGTATGTGGTCATCTCAGGGGATGAGCATGAAATACTTGTTAGCACCCAAAAAAACAGCATGTCACCAGAGACTGAAACTCCCTCCCCTACATCCTTATGGGGTCACACATGTAGGACCAGTTGTCCACCTTCCATCTTGCAGAGGAAGATGGCTCAGCACAGTACAAACTGTTCCACATTTTGTTGCAAGGTGAAGTGTCCAAATTCAAATGTGACACATTCCTGGACCAGGAAGCAGAAGAGTTGGAGGCTGTTGTTGAAACTGGCCCCAGTGAGCTGGTTTCAGTAGCTTTCAGAATTGCCATCTTAGCCTGGCCCATCAGGAAGTTGGTGAGGCAGATCATGCTCCCCTTGGCTGCTTTTTATGGGATAGAGATGATGTACATAATCAGAGAAGTCAAAGTCCAGCATGCTAAAGAGGGTGCTGGGTAGCAAAGATTGGCTGCAGCTGGGGGCAGTCCAGGAAGGTGTGAAAAGTTTTCTCCGCCATCTCCTTGCACAGATGGCAAGCCACCAATGTCACCAAGTCTAAATAGTGGACAAAAGTTCCTGAAGGCAGGGCCCCATGTAGCAGCCACCACTGGAGGTCGCCAGTTCTTTTAGTGATGGGTAGCTTGTACAGGGTGTGCCAGCCTTGCTCTCGTGTTGCTCCCACTAGGTGCCCCCTTCAAGTCATGTCATGGCAGGCAGTGAGAGACAGAGAGAGACAGGAGCTAGAACATCTAAAAGCCTTGGATAGATGGAGCATTGCCCTTTGATAGGGGTTCAAGCCCTTCTTCTGCCATGCTCTCGCACTGAAGATGAACACCTTAAGCATCAAATGATTGGTGGACAGGTCTCTCAATAATTAACTGTTCTTTTCTTGGGGGTCCCTCTCACAACTGAATGCCACCAAGTTAGAGTCAATTTCTCTGTGTGTTTCTCTGGTCCAATTAATATGTCCTTATGTGACAAGACCTCTGTCCAGGGCAATGTGGCACCTGCTCACTCTGACCCTTTGGGGTGCCCTTCACTATTGCTTTCCTGCCACGTCTTGTTGTTGTTCCCCAGAAAAGTTGGGAGGCTGCCCCAAGGAGTCCAGAGTGAGTCTAGTCCATGTCCATTCTGCCTTCAGCCAATCTGCCACAGCCTTCCCAGCTCCACTCATGTCCTGTGACACCGGATGCCTTAAGGATTGTGTTTGCAGCCTCTGTCTACCTTCATACCATGCCTTGCAGATGTTACAGATTATCGCTTCAGTGGGGAAACTCACCCCCAGTGAAATTTTTGCCCCTTCAGGCTTCAAAACCTTTGACAGGGTTTTGGCCTTCCCAGCTTTGGCCCCCTTTTTCTGGCTGTGCTTCCTTTTTAGCCTAGGTCTGCTGCTCTGGACCTTGACTTTTGGCTGCAAGCCCCAGTCTTACCCCTTTTGGTAAACAGCACCGTTTTGTTTCGACTTCCATTTCACCATTTCTAAGGGACAGTGTTTCAATTCACTATTTTGAAGCACTATTTTGTTTCACTATTTTGAAGTTTCATGTCACCGAAACTTTCTTTGCTGTTTTGATGTTTTGCCCATAGGCTGTAATGGGGAATCATAAAAATGCCTATAACTTTGTCATTTCTTGCTTGATTTAGATGAAAATTGCCGGGATGGTAGCCCTTTCTGAGGGCATGAAACCCGTCAAGGTTCAAATATATAGGTGCAGTGGTTTCTGGGAAACTGTACATCAAACTGTTCAAAGCAAAACCCACATCACTTTCTGGCAGCAGCAACCTACTGTCATCCTGTGCGCAGATCTGGGGGCTCGTGCCCCATGGGGGGCCTGTGAAGCTGTGCCGGACTCTTCCAGGGGGGCACAGCCCATGCCAAGTGCCAGGAATACTGGTACTGGTGCTGGTGCTGGCACTGGCCCCAGCCGGCTGCAACAGCTGGCTGTCATCCTTCATTCAGATTCGGGGCCCTACACCCCCCAGGAAGAGTCCAGCACAGGACTGCAGCTCTCCTGGGGGGTACAGGCCCCCAGATCTGCATGTAGGATGACATCATGCTGCTGCTGCCAGCTGCAGCCAGTGTCAGCACTGGGTTCTTCCCGGCGCTCAGTACAGGCTGCGCCGGGCAGAGTCGGGTGTTGGCGCTGGCCCCAGTCAGCAGCAGCAGTGTGCTGTCATCGTATATGCAGATCTAGGGCCCCGCACCCTACAGAAGGATTCTGGCACAGTCCCGCAGACCTGCTGGGGGGTGCAGGCCCCTGGATTGTACGTGGGATGACAGTAGGCTGTCACTCCTGCTGACAGCAGGCCCGCACCCCCTGTGAAGCTCTCAGGAAGTGATCAGAGTGCTGGGGGAAGTAATCAGAGAGCTGGGGAATCAAACTGGGACCTAGATGTTAATATCAAAGCAGTCCTTCCCCCCACTTCCCCTCCCTCTCCTTAGTTTCTGTTTAGCTGCAAGCAAGCCTGGCTTTAAAACTTGAAATGTTTCGAAACTTTTGAAACACTTAGAGGGCCTTCATTTCATTTCAAAACTGTTTTGAAGCTTTTTGTTTCATTTCGATTTCACTGTTTTGAGCTCAAAATGCATTGAAACAGCTTCAAAACAAAACACCCGTCAAAATTTTGCATAGTCCTAGTTTCTTGCCCCATTCTTGCCTTTTCTGGGTTCTGGGTTCCCTCTGGCTCTGGCCAGGCCAGTGACCTCCCCGGTGAAAGGCAAGTATGGGGTAGCTCCTAACCCCAGGCACACATCCCTGGTGGGTGAGATTGAGCAGGGGGAGCCCAGACTAACTGAGAGTACTGAGGCAGGGCCCAGGTTGGTAGAGGGACCTGTGGTAGCACCCGGACTCTGTGGTGGAGGTCTGAAGCTGCGTATAGGAGCCAGCTTGAAGCTCCAGAGGGGTGGGACCCTGAGCCTTGGGGAGCTATTAAGGAAGCTCCCAGGGCCATGGGTAAAGGGATTGCCCAGGGAGGGCTCGGGGACAGGGGCTTGGAGTCCTGGTCCCAGAGAAGGGATTGGAGCCCCGAGGTGTGTGTTTGTGGGCTTGAAGCCCAGTGCGTGGGGTCTGTGGCCGTGTGTGTGTGTGTGTGTGTATAAAGACAGAACCCAGTGCTAGCTAGCTGCAGGAAACATCTGCAAGGCATGGGATCAATAAGGGCAGGTCCAAGTCATATATGTAGGCCCTTGACATCAGGACAGATAAATGGGCAGCCTCCCCAGCCTGATTAACATTGAATAATTAGTAACATCGAGGCATGGCAGGAGAGGAGGCAGGCGGCTGACCCTAAGACAAGTGGGTGGGCCTATGTTTAGACCAGCCCCGGGACGTCCAAGTGTTACACATCCCTCCACGGTGTTTCACCTTTGTCTTCAGTGTGTTTAGCACCTGCCATGGTCTCTTGGGCTGCCCTCCCTCCTGAGAGCTCTGTCCCTTGTGAGGAACCAGCCCTGTCTTTTTCCAGGCATTGATCTTTAGGTGCCTTGGAGCACTGTCCCTTAGGTTAGGTGACTCTGTAGCCCTGGCACAGACATTCCTCTTTAGGCCTAACAGGAAGCTTGTTCTTCCTGGTTGCAGCTTAATTTGTTCCAGCTGCCTGTTATTTCTACAGCCCAGTTAGCCTGCTGTGCCTTTCCCTATCTAGTAACAGGAGCCTTTAGTTTCCTGTTATACCTGACTTAGTGAGATGGAACAACCCCAACAGCTCTGCCTTGCTGATTTAGATGGTATATTCTTCAGAATAAGGATGATCTCTCCATGTATATCTAAAGACACCTTAGCAAATTGGGACCTCTAGACACTATTGTAATACAAACAATTAAAAAAGCATCATGAATTAAAGTACTGTGTGATAGAGAAATGAAGAATCAAAAATAAAAGGATAAAAGAACAGTTAAATAAAAGAATGGATAAATAATGCCATAATTAATAATAGGCAGTATGGATTAGTGAAAGGAGAGTGTCACTACAAATAAAGAGAGATTGAAGAAAATGGGGATGAGTCTTTAAAATCGTTACTATTGCTGAACAAAGATGATAGACTATACTTTGCTGATGTGAAATGCAGTAGTCTCTGAATAGTCTTCTGTCACTGAATTATTTTCTATAATTAAATTTTTCAGCGAAACCTGTAGAATTAGCTGCTTCTCCATTTCACTGGAGGGGTTATTTGGATGATGTTGTGTGACTACAGAACACTGTTGTCTACAAGAGGCTTGGCAAAGGTGTGACAGATTCCTAGATATGCAGCATTACATTTAAAGGCATGGACTGAAACAGCACAGGAAAAATGTGCAGTACAACAACTAGCTGATGGTTAGCATTGGAGTGAGTTTGCAAATATTGTTAAATAAACAAATGCTTCCTAGACTAAGTCACCTTAACATAAGCAGTCTAAAAATGTCAAGACTTCTCAGTTTTAGAAAAGTGTTGATTAAGTTAAACTTTGTCTCTCAAAAATGTTAAATCTAGTCATTTCAGTTCAAGAAAGTTCCAAACTTCATAACCTAGAATTGTTTTCTTTTCCTGTTTTATAAAGGACATTTTTGTATTCGTGTATAAAAAGTACTATTTTCTGCATACTGCCTATTTGGTAATACTCCCATTCTTTCTGAGAAACATCAAAGGGACAGAGCAATGGGAAATATCCTATTATCTCACAATAACTTGCATTGTATCATTATGGTGTGTGATATGATATATTTTCGTGCTGCTGTAATAGGCAACATTGAACAATTTTAACAACAGCTAAAGAAATGGAGATGCTTTAAAATTCTTCATTTAAAAACATAAATGGATCATTGTTCCTTAACTTTTCTTTCAAAATTACCCATTTAAAGATGCTTTTGGACAGCTCAGTATTGTTTTATAAGGCTTATCTGTTCAGGCTCTGATACCACAGTTTGTAAAATCAAGTTGTGTAAAGTGTTTTGTATTCTTTGGCTAAAAGGTGTTGCCTACAGTCATATTGCTTTTAATCATCCTCCTTCTCCAATATCTGATGCAGCACCAGTCTCTCTTTTCCAAATTCTATAGATGACACTCCAGGGTGGATTGTATTCCAGCTATTATTATATGAGTCTAAGTGCAACTTTACTCTGCTCTGAACTACCTAGGCTGGGAGTACTGGGACTGTGTTGGGTGAAAGACTGGAAATTGGGTATAGAGCACAGAGGAGGAGACTAGAACTGCCATGGTAAGGAGAAAGGGATTGAGCTGAAAAGGCTCCGAAGAAGAGTTTAGGACTGTATAAACAAAGACAATAAGACTGAGACAAGGAGCCAGGTGGAGACACAATAGGAGGAGGACAGAGGGCAGAAGAAATCAAACTGGGGGGAAGATGCAGCAAAGTCTCTGCCACTAAATGTTCTCCCCTCCAGAGACTGGGATGAACCCAAGCTTGAATATTTTGCCTTCAAAAACAGGTTTGAATAGTGTACAGTATGAGCCATGGTGTCCCACATTAAATAATGAAGATAAAATATTTCACGACTGTTCATTCAGGGAGTACCACCCATCTCATGAATTTAATGAAGCAGGGATCCTGTGGAAATGGTCATATTGTTAGAGACTTCAACCCCAGTAGAAATCGCCAGTGTAAAGGTCCTCATTCATTTTTTTCCCAAAGGAAAAATGCTGCATCCAAGAGCAAGATCTGCCAGGTCCATACCAGGAAGATCTCCGTTGCAAGAGAATTTCTCTCAATAGAAGGAATGCCTGTTTGCTCACCACTTCCATGCCTGGGAAGAGTTTGCAGCAGTTTTCCCTGTGTGTTCCCCAGACTGCGTTGGGGTGCAGGGGGAGGGCTGGTGGGTGGCATTGCCCTGCTGTTCCTTCTCCTCCTGGAGACTGGGAGAGAAAAAGCATGAAGGGGAAGAGCAGCCATCCACTGCTGCCTGTACATTCTCCAATATGGGCAACAATCAGGAGGCGTTGCCCCACTGCTCCTTCCCCTCCCAGAGACCGGGAGTGGACTAACAAAGCAGTGCTCCTTGTGCCACCCCGGACCGGGGGGTCCCCAGTCTGGGGAAGGAATGGGAAGACTTTCTGCACTACTTCATTATCTGTGGGGACTAGGGGAGTGAAGCAGCTGCTGATCTCTGGACCTTTCCCAGACCAGGATCACAGTGTCCCTGGCCTGGGAAAGGTGAGGAGAGTAGTGGCGGGGGGGGGGGGCACCTACAGGCTGAACTGCCTGTCCCACTCCCTCTCCTGGAATGATTTCTATTGTTGCAGTTTTCACAGAATTTTCCACAACTAGAAAGGGGAGCATCTGTTCATACCCTGTGTCCATGCACAAGGATGCTGAATTAAAATTGCCCATTTAACCTGAATTCTGGCATTTCCTAAGTTTTGACTGCATGCCTTACCGACCATAGTAAGAGCATACGTATGTAATAAAAATACATATGCTAGAAGCCATACTAAGCGGTAACTGAGAACAGGACTAAAATGTAGCATTACATGTTTTGAATGCTTTGTGTCATGTAATATTTCCACTGCTAATTAGGAAGTTATTTCATGTTTAGAAGGAAACAATTTTCCTTATATTGTAATCTGTAACAGTTCTTTCAGAGTAATGAGTACTATGCTCTTGTCTAATGGTAAACAGGAATGCTGTCTGGAGAGTTTAAGACAAACAAAACTCTAAAGAGCTGTGCTAATTCAATGGAAGAATCAAATTATGTTTAAAATGCCATAAACGAGTACTCGCATTTATGATGCTTTCTTTCCTAAAGACCCAGTGGAATCCTTTGGCCTATTTTTGAATAAAATGAACACAATTACAACCAAATATTAGAGTGGGAGCTATTAAGGAGATCAACAGCAAAGCAGAATTGAGAAAATTGAACCTTAAATTTTTCTCTTAGGAGTTAATCTGTGGCAAGTCTAGTATACTCCAGGTTCAGCAAACTGTGATGATACAACATCTAAGTTGAACAGCTTTTTCAATATTATTCCAAAATAAAATGAATCTAATGCAACATTTTCTACCAGCCAGTTTCCTGAAGAGCACATGCAATAAATACAGGAAACCCCTGCCATTTGTGGGGGATACTTTCTAGGGATTCCTGCAAATGGGGGAATCTGTGAATATGATCGTGAACGGCAGTGGGAATGTGGTGGCACTGGGAGCGCGGTGGTGGCAAGCGTGCAGCTCCCGCAAACACCACTTGTACTGTTGGTGCCAGCGGGGAGCACAGCGAGAGCATGCGGGGAGAGAGTGTGCGCAAGGAGAGAGCATGGATTTGAATATTCGCACCACGAATATTCAAAACTGCAAATCACAAATCCACAGATGGCGAGGGTTTCCTGTAACAAAGTCACAGTAACTGACTGATCCTGACCTACCCATATGGAAAGTTTCTGTAGGTTTTAATAGACAATTATAGGATTTCTCTTTGTTTTATGAACATCCTATCAAGTAAGTAGAAAATTGTAACTCTGCTAGAAAAAACTAAGAGAGAAGTAATGATTAAATGATACAGTGTTTTGGAGTCATTTTGTATGACCCAGTTAATTTAATTCAATTATTGTGAAATGTGTAGCTGTTCTCTAAGGATTATACAGCTGAGGAACGCACTGACAATTTAGTCACTGATATACCTTGCCATATGCAGAATGACTATTGTACCATCTGGTGCAGTAGTGGAAGAGGCTACCCCAAGAAATTAAGCAACAACAGGCTGGTTGCAAGATCCTTAGACTCCATAGAGTCAGTTTCATGATAACAGGGTGATTATTTGTCATGTTTTTTCCTCTTTATTATTATTTTATTAGTAATTTTTTTTATTGACCCCAAAATGAGCGTGGCACAACAGCATGTGATGAACGGGGGCAAGGGAAGACATGGAATAAGACATTGGTAGTGGCAATAAGAACCCATGGATATGTAGTAAAGGAAGCTTTGTATCTTAAGGGTTCCAGTTTTAATTCCCCTACTTCTGATTGGTGAGATGTTACAGGGAATTTTTCAAGGATGGATTTGAATAACATAAGCTGGACGGCTTAAAGGAGAGGTTTAGACAGAGATACTTTGTCCTCAAGGTTTAACAAAATAAGCACCCTGTGTGGTATGCAGGAGTGGTATTTAATTTTGTCTACTTAAAGGGTTATATTGGATGTAGGTCTAATGCAGTCATACAGTGCAATGGAGAGTAGAAATGCAGTTTTTAATAGTTTCTTTCCTAGTTGTGTTAGCAACTCCCAAATGCTCTCTCCAGAGTATAGGCACTGTGCCTAAGATGTTACTCTCAGGAGGAGGTGGATAGGGACCATGTGGTTAGTGAAACAGTGTAGGTTAAGCCCTGACACCCTATTCTCAGTCCAGCTGAGCACAGCAGGTTAGACTCTAGGGAGGGATTTGCCCTGAAAAGTGTCTGCTGTCTCCTTGAGATAGTAGCTTAAAGGCATTACTCTGCGTTTTATGCATTCCAAGAAAAATCTGTTTCTCAAGATGTATTTGGGTATTGATTGGGCATGTTTGAGTATATGTAAACATAAATGTTAAGCCAAAGAATATTAATAAAAGTTTTAACATCCTGTTTGTTGTTTATATCCTACCTCTCTACAGTATGCAAACTACACACTGCCCACATTGCTGCTGTTCTGAGAAGCTAGTTGTACAAAACATAAGCAGGAAGTAAAAATAGTTGCAATTTACAGCAGATGCATCCAACAGAATGTGAATTCTGAAAATATTTTTAAAGTAATCAAACATTTTCTGCTTCCAGAGATTTTTTCTTAACACTTAACAAATTTTTAAAGTTTTTTTTATTAGTTTGCTATACTGCCTTTTGGTTTTAAACTGGGGGGGCTTGGAGTTTTTTTTATTTTGTTTTGGTTCACTGTATTATACAGGATAGCAAACAACAATCATGTAGCATATTATTGCTGTGGAACATGTTTTGTAAGGAAACTCACAAAGCAAAACAGACTAGATCATGCAGTTATTATCAGGGATCGGGGTTTTCAATCTACTGTGGGAAAATCAGATTTCCTTATTTTAAGGAGAAAAATGCAGATTTTCTCCTTTAAAGGAGAAAAATATAGGAAATGGCAGGTTTCCCTATGAAGGTTGACAGAGTTCCAGCCTGCAAGGGGTTGGGGGAAGCCAGAGGAGGGTTATCAGGGGGAGGAGCCATGTGCATGTGGCAGCATGGAAGGTAACTCCTGTAGCTCTCCACAGGTAAGTTGGGGGTAGGGGGTGTTGAGGCCCCCATGGGGAGGGACGGAGGGAGGGGGTTGGGCAAGGGTGGGGCTGGTGCCCAGCCAGGATGGTGCCTGGGGCCTAGTGCTTGGGGTCCAGGGCCAAGGCAGGAATGTGCAGCTGCAGGGCCCAGCTGGGGAGCAGGATGGAGCTGCAGGCTGCTTCTCTGGGGAGCAGCAGGAGACTGGCTCCCAGCTCTGTGCATATTCCCAGAGGGAACATGGGGGGCATATGCCCCCCCAGATTTGTGCATGGGGTGGGGGTGGATGTGGGCTGAGTGGTGTGGTCTCAAGGCTTTCCACTCTGCTACCCTTCCCCTGGGGGCCTCTGTGGTCCAGTGGGTGAGACCTAGTGCAGCAGGGCGGATCATGGTGGGGAGGCTTGGTACCACTACCAGGAGCCCTGCATTGCCAGCAGGGCGGCGGGGGAGGGGGCAGAGGGCTTCAGGTCATGAGTAAGGGGCACCCCAGCAGAGGTGGGAAGGCTGTGTCTTGGGTGAAGGGCACTGGCAGGGCCAGGGGGCTGTGGTTTGGGAGTGAGGGGCACCAGTAAGGCTGGGGAGGGATGGGAGGCTGTCAGTGGGGTGTAAGGGGCACCAGTAGGACCAAGGGGCTGTGGGTTGGGAGTGAGGAGCACCAGCAGAGCCAGAGGGCTTTGGGTTGGGAGTGAGAGTCACCGGCAAGGCCCAGGGGGTTGTGGGTTGGGAGTGAGGGGGAGCTGGACCTGTGTTTTGGTTAGCAGGGTGGGGGCAGGGGGTGGACACAGGAGGAGATTTGGTTTTTCCACGATAAACTGAAAATCAAACACCAAAATTTATAGGTATTTAGAATTTATTTTGTTATAGTAATTGAGGCTTCCAAATTGTTTTAAAATTGTAAATATATTAATAAAACTTTGTGTTCAACTGTTAGCTATTTTTATAGTGGCATTTCATTTTAATCACAGAACAACATGGATTTTAGGGGGGTGTGAGGTGTTAATCAGAGAATTTACATTTTTTTAAACAGAGAAAATCAGGATCCTTGGTTATTATAGAGCTTTAGAATTCACAGATAAACTTATTGGGATAGACTGTTCATTCCAGTTCTCAAATTGCCTATTAAGTTAAATATAAATAATTCATACATATAGGAAAAAGTATAGAATTTGTTCTGAATTACCTTATTTCAAATACCTTAAACATTTACTTATCCTCACTTTTTAATAATAAAGTTATGTTCTTTCATGCTTAGAAAAAATGTTCATTCTAAAATTGCTTTCAGACTATAAAATGTATTTATTAGTAACACCGAAAATTTTTATTTCTGCAGCTGTGACTCTGAAAACAGGTACCTTGGAAATCCACTCAGGGGAACATGTTACTGTGAGTAATTAAACATTTCATTTTACTCTAATTTCACAAGTAAGCTGTAAATGTAATACAATAGATTTGTAATTCCTCCATAAAGCAAACCTAGAAAGAGCCAGGACTTGTGATAGGGTGGCCAGAAGTCAACTGTGCCACACTCTGAGAGCATCTACCTGTGCTATTGATGTGCCTGAATAAACTCTGGCACAGTCCTCATTCGAGCTGGACTACTAGGGCTTCACTAAGCATCAGGATGGGGAAGTGCTAAGGGCACCTACTGGGGGGGCTTAGATGTCTCTATACTAATGCTAGGAGCACGGGGAACAAACGGGAGGAACTTGCACTCCTGCTTGCAAACAAATAATTCGACCTGGTTGGGCTAATAGAAACCTGATGGGACCCTACCCACAACTGGGCAGTGGGCATTGAGGGCTACAGGCTGTGTAGACAGGATAGAGTGGGGGAAAAAAGCAGGGGGTGAGGGGGGCATTGCTCTCTATCCACTCATGTAAGTTTCTAACCTGTTACACGACCTTGACCTACCACAGGAGGTAAATGGTCCCACTAGGGGAAATGCCTTCTAGACTTGGTGCTGGCCACAGGGGATGACTTGGTGAGAGATCTGCAGGTACAAGGTAACCTAGGGGATAGTGACCACCTATTCATAGAGTTCACTATCCGGCGAAAGGTGGGGAAGATAACTGGTAGGGCTGAAGTGCTAGACTTCAGGAAGGCCAACCTCAACAAGCTCAGGAGATTAGTTGGGGAGGGACTGTCAGGCAAAAGCATTGGAGAGTTGGGAGTCCAGGAAGGGTGGGCATTTCTCAAGGGACTAATCCTGCAGGCACAGAAAGGGACCATCCCAGTATACATCAAGGCAGAGTAAAAGAGCAAAGAAACCCTCTTGGTTGAGCAGGTAGCTCCACACTGTAGCACCCTTGTGTCCCAATCAGCCCCAGTTATTGTCTGCATGTGCGCTGTAGCACACTAACTGTGCCATAGGATAGTACTTGTCAGGCAGTACTATCCTATGGCAGAGTTAATTAGTTTACTGTGGCCTAATAGCACCACACATGCAAATAATGACACTTTATTCCAGAGCTAATTAGTCAACACCACAGTAAAGGGCATGTGTAGATGCGACCACTGAAAAAGTATGCCACGTATGTTGAAATCTCATGTTGATTAGCTAGTTGTAACACAAGTGTCTGTCCTAGATAAGTATTACCCTTTGCAGGAATGATCTGGATTGAAGCCTCCAGGTGCTACCACAATATACTGTAAATGTTTATCAGTGATGGCAAAGGGAGACCAGGCTTCATGTCACGGGCTATTCTACATACTCTCACAGAGGCTGGTTGGGCCATGAGGGTGCTTCAGTGTGGGGTTAAGCGGCAGGCAGCCCCCACATTAAGGCATCTTGTTCCCCAGCCAGCCCCATCAGCATCTACACATTCATTGTGGCAGAGTAAATAACTCCACCGTAGGATGGTACTTGTCTGTCAGTGCTATCCTGCAGCGGAGTTAATTAGTTTGCTCCATCCAAATACAATTGCACACGTAGATGGCGTCACTTTCACTGTAGAGTTAATTGGGCAACTCTGCAGTAAACATCTCATACAGACATGCCCTCTGTCATAATCTGGTCCAATTATTAATGATTTACCCCACCTTAATTTAAATTTTAGTAGAATTGCCTCTGAATACATGCCAAGACAAATGGTTTTGCTACTTAGTTTCCTTTAATCTTTGACCATGCTTTTGCAATGTAGATATTGAAGGCCTTTGAAGGTCTTGCTTCATAATGACTATGGCATACAACATCTAATAAATAAATGTTATTTATTTGTTTTATTAATTTCACTTTACACCTTGAAGAGGGCATAAAATTGCAAGGCAAATAATATTTGTCATCCACTAGGTTGAGACACAAGTTCGCTTCTTGGAAATTATTAAAGTGAATCATACTTTCAACAGAAACGCCCAAGCTCAAGTGTAAAATCTCTCAGCTGAGGTTAATTCTTAAATACCAGGTTTCCAGAGTACTCATAGTAGCATTTACATTTTTTATATAAAGACCTAATTGAAAACATGCTGTAAAAATCAGTCCTACATTTATTCTTAATCAAACATAAAAAATTGCAAACAAGTATTATATACCCAACAAAAATTGTTCTTATTTCAAAAATAGAAATTCCAGTATTTACAGAGCTGGCCTTCTGTATCCACTCATTTGATTTAATTATATGAAGAACACCTGAGAAGTTGCACCATTTTAAAAAATACTACCAGCGTATCAATCTATACTGTGCATATGTTTTGGGTGGTGGGTGTAAACATTTGTTTTGTCTTTTAAAGCTAAATGCTATTACATTTAAGAGAGAGGAAATAAATGACAGTAATAAGATTTGCAGACTTCAGAAACCTCCAAAGAGAGACCTTATTCTTTCACTATGCTGTAGACCTATAAATCTTATCTGAGACAAACTCTGCTATATCCAAGATAGCCTTTCACCTCTAACTCACTAGTTTTATTTGTCTTTTGTCAGGTTTTAAAATATTTTAAAGATATTGTAGCTTTGCATTGATGAGTCTTTGAATACTTTGAATAATTTAAATGCATGAAAATATTTCCAAAGTTATCCAGTCTGATATTAATGAGGGGCCTGTAAGGTCTTAAATTAACTAGATGCTTTGTTCTTACAGCTAATGGCTGCATTATGCTAGGGGAAAAATAAATGTGTTCCTATTAATTTGTGTATAACTAAGTGCTGTATGATTCCCATGACAACTGTGTATTAGAAAAGTAGATAATTTTATGAGTGACATTTTTTGGGGGAAAAAAAACTATACATTTTAACATGAAGAAATTCTGAGAGCTCTTATCTAAATAAATTGGCTTAATGTTTTAAATAACACTTTCACTTGGATGGTCATTTGGAATAATATGAGGTTTTATTTGTTTTAGCAGATATGTATTTGGTTGGTACTTCTATATGTTCCATTTGTTGTTTTCTGAGATTCTCAGAGCAGCATAAACATTTTCTCTTTAAGGGCCATGTTTTTCTTTGGCTCATTTCTGCAGCAATGAGGCATTCCTGCTGCTTACATCACAAGACTAAGTAGTGTTCAGCAGTGAAATAAATACCTTATTAATTCACATACCACACTCACTTTCTTCCCGAAAATTAGCAATTGAAATTTTGTGCGTATATCTTAAATAAAGAGACTGATTCTGAATGGTTTAGTTAAAAGTGAAAAATTTTTTTTCCCCTTCATTCAAAAAGAAGGTCCATGTCTTATTTGAGGGTATGTGATACACGAATAAATACAGTATTGGTCAAAGACAGCTAACTATGAGCTATAAGCAGCATGGGCTTGTAAAGAATCACAGGCGACTGGTGGGGGCATGTGCCCCCCCCGAGATTGACCCCCAAAAGTGTTGGGGGGGAGGGGGGCTGTTGATGCATCCCAACTCGGCACTGCTCAGGACAGGGCCAGGTCCAGAGCAGACAATCAGGCCAGCGGGGATATGGCCAGGGACCACACTCTGCTTCCCTACCCAGCCCCGCCCTCCCTGACAGCGCTCTGGAGCATCAGAGAGCACTCCGGCCAACCAGAGCACTGCCCTGCCTTCCTCCCCCGTGCAGGAGTGGATATGGACTTTTGACCCACCCCTGGGCCTGCCCACATATTGTGCCCCACCAGATTCAGGTGGCACCAGTTGCCCATGTAAAGAATAGAACTGCCAAGCAAACTAGATTGATTTTTAAAAAAAATAAAATTACAAAATTAAGGGATGAAAGGGAATCCACTAGTACCCTATACATGGAGATGTTAGTAAATCATTAGGTTCATCCCTCTTCAGAGCAACGCCTACACACATGCTTAACTTAATCTTTAATCAGGTATGTAAGTGCTGCCCTTAACAGGGAATTTTCTTTGTTTTGTTTTTCAGTGAAGTGGCAAGACTCACTCTTGCAGGTTATTGAGTACTGTGCATCAAGTGCTGAGTATCAATCCCTTTTTTTGTAGGTTTGGAACCTAGGAAAGTAACTTGTAAAGGCTAGGAGGAATTGTACCAGATACATAGGGCTGCCAAATGTCAAGTATGTAGCAGCCTTGTCACTTGTTACCCTGTACTAGCTGAAACGTCACATATCCAGCCAGGAAACGGTGGGCATGGTCATTGTGCCTCTTGCCTGCTAGAGGCCACTGGCACACCTGCATATACCAGTATCTAAATGTTCCTTTTCCTTGTTCTTCTGCTGGATTAAGGCTACAAATAAGCAACTAGGAGATGATGGTAGTATCAGCTGGAGGGGAAGGTGGTGGGCCTCAGTTAAAGTTCCCATTCTGGCCATTGGTTTATTTTCCTGACCCTGCAGACAGTGACAGGAGTTTCCCCACCTACATGAAGTGAAGAAGGCTAAAAATGATAAAAGTTACAGAAACTAGGAAGAATGAGATTCATATAGCAAATATGCTAGTAACTTGCAAGGAAATCATCTAATAACAGGTATTATGTTGGAGGGTGAAACTTAGAAAGAAGGGATGGGCCCAAGACATCACGGTAATGGAAAAGAGCAAACTGGACTTTGGATATTATTGTAATATGGTATTTAAAAAGTGGAATGCGGATTTGGTATTTATCTGTGGAAGTACAGCATCACTGGACTGTACAGCATCACTGGGGTAGTAGTTTCTGTGGGGCAGGTATGTAAGGCAAATGGACTTGGCTGTTGGCTTGCTGAGTGCCTCTCTTTCCAATAAATAAGCTCATTAGCAACAGAGATTTAGCAAATTAATGAGCACTCTCTTAAGTTGTAAGTGGAGCGATTGCTTGTAGGAAAATATTAAAGACAGACAGTGGAGCGATTGCTTGTAGGAAAATATTAAAGACAGACAGACAGACAGACAGACAGACAGACAGACAGACATGGTAGTTGGCTAAACAAATTAAATTGGGAAAGCCAGGGAAATCAACAGATATGTGAATGATCTGGGTTAAATGAAGAAGACAAGTTATTCAGCAAGATATCGGTAAACCAGAGGTAATGAATATGATGAAATTTAAAAATGAAAAGTTTAGGTGAACAGAGGATATTTTTTCCTATCAGCATAATCTACTAGGATGTGAAGCAGTCTCTCAAGAGGCGTAATAGAAGTCTCATCGTTTGTGGTATTTAAAATTAATTGAACAATGAATGCACTAATAAATATAGAACAGGGAGCAATAGTGCCTAGACAGGGAGATATTTTAGATGAGGTATTAAGTCTTCATTGTCTAGACTCTCTGAGGATTTCAAACTTTGCTGCTATTAAAATGATTTTGGTTTCACAGGTTTTTCATGACTTTATTGCAAATTAAAAAAATAGAAATGGCACACTGTGAGAGAATTGTTTAAACACACATGGTCTTGATAATTAGAAAATGTTTCAATCAATGTAAGTTTTATCAGTGATTTGAAGTGCATCATATGTATTCAAGTATATCAAAGATATTGATGTTTCTCTTTACAAAATTAATTGATGCATAATACCACGGAGAAGTTCTACATAAAGGAGCAGGGCCACACATTTAGAATGTTCTTTTTATTTAGGTGTCAGCTGAACACAATAAAAATACTCTGACACATGCATTACAAATTGAGTTCAGGACTCTGGCTCTACTGCTTGTAGAAAGTCCCTAAGCATAATGCTGGTGTATAAGCCAACATTTTAGGGAATGGCTGAAAGCTGATTTGGTACACATAAGTGAATTCAGAATGGAGGAAAGTGATGGTTTGCAGCTGAATTATGCATGTATGCAAATTGTGAATACATTGTCACAATGCATTTATATTTTTGTTCTTTGGTTACTCAGCCAATGTGATATATGTCAGTGAATTCAAGATAGCAAATTAAGCATCCAAATTGCTGGATTAGTTCTTCATGTATCCGCATCAGAAATATATGTATGGAATCTGTGCTCCTGGGTGCAAATGACCAAATCACAGAAACAGATGTTTTTAGACTGATTGGTAGGTATTAGTGGGATTTATGCTACTTCTGTAGTTCAACTTCGGGTTGCGTTCAGACTGAGTTCTTTTGGGTGTCATTTCATTGATATGCTAAGGTTCTAGCAATGCTGTGATTTTAATTTGGTGAGCTAAGTTTATAGCATGCAGAATGTTGGCTTATTAAAACTCACATGCTTTACAAGGAAATTAGATCCTTGTGCATGGACTTCTACCAGCCTAGACTTTTAAGGACAATGTTTGCTAAAAAGAATGATAAATAATTTTTAAGCATATATAATTTATACAAATTAGATGTACAATCTGGCAACGTTGATCCTACATTTTGACAAGTAGTATGGTTGATAGAGTCTAATACCTGTGCAAACATGAGCCTACATGAATGAAAGAAAAGAGGTTTTTGTGCATAAATTATATTACCTGCTATTCAGAAACCGTGTATGCACCAGCAGAGACCAGTGTAAGGTTACTCTGAAAATTATGTTTTAAGTACACAAGATTTTGAAAATTGATAATTATACAAAACTGTTATATCAGGGTTTCCATGTCTGTTGTTTCTGCCTCACAGTCTTATTTTATTTTTAATCAAAATAACTTATCTGTCCAGCCACCCACTTGTACTTGTTTTCTCTTAAGATTCCTTTCCCGCTGTTCAGTGTTTTCTTCTCCTTTTTGGTATAGCACTATTCTCTTGTCCACTGTAAAAGTTCTTTCTATGGTTACATTTGAGGAGGATTCCTTCCCTGGATACAGCCAGTATTGGTGTATTGCTTATTCTGTTTGACATAGAGCATGTCTGAATACCTTCCAGTAAATGTACTGACTGTCAGTAAAAATTTAGGCTAAAAATGGCTGTCAGTATGAATTCATACTTGCCTTCTCCAGTGACCACCTTGGTCCTTAACTGATTCTCCACCACTCTTTCCCATGCTTTTAAAGTCTGAGACATCAATCTGACTCCCCAATACTTGCCACTATCCTGGACATCACCTTTCTGCTTGAATATTGGCACCAACACACTCCCTCTCCATTCATTTGACATTTTCTCTGTTGCAAATATCACTTTAAATAGTTTCCACAGTATATTGATTCATTCTTCCCCGAGACTTTCCAAACTTCCATTGCTATATCATTAGGTCCTGTTGCTTTCCAATTCTTTATTGTGTCTGATGCTCTTTTTACATCTGTTCTTCTCATGTCACTCACTATGCCTTGGTTTTTTGTAACATTTGCTTGTAAACTTCTTGCATTCTCTTTCTTCATCAGACTTTCAAAATAGTTCTTCCACCTGTCCTTAATTTTTTGTTTATCAGTAATATCCCAGATTTATATCTGACCATTCTCACATGCATCATATCCCTTGTCAGTCTCTGTCTTCCTTTAGCAGTCTTGCACATTTCATGATCCACATCATGAGACTCTGACAAACATGGAAAAAAAAAAGTTACCAGGAGCAGCAGTGAATTACTTTGACCTGGCTCCACAGTATCTATGTAGATTGGGTGCTTCTGTGGGGCTTTTTGGTGCTTTTGTCTAAAGCTGATTCAATCGGCTATTAGATAAAAGTGCTAAAAGAGCCCCGTTTAGGTGCCTGATATATACAGACATTGGGAAAGCTGGGTCCAGCTGACACACTGCTTCTTCTGGGCATGCACTGGGCATGTGCACGAGCATGGCGAGTTTAAAGTACCATTTTGGGTTTTTTTCACATCTGCAAGCAGCCTTGATGATTTGGCAGATGTTATTACAGCCAGATGCTCTTCCTGACTCTAACTCTTCTTTATAATCTGGGTTTTAGACCAATATCCATGGCAGAGTTGGAAATGTCTTACTTACAGCCAGACATTTAAAAAAATGTCTACTGTGGTTGATGGAAAGTAGAGTATGCCCTCAGCAAGTTTGCATATGATTCAAAAGCTGGGGGGAGTAGTGAATATGCTTGAGGGTATGGTTAAAATTCAGAAAGACCTTGACAAATTGGAGGATAGGACCAAACGAAATCTCATGAGGTTCAATAAGGACAAATGCAAAGTCCTGCACTTAGGATGGAACAATCCCATGCACTGGTACAGGCTGGGGACCAACTGACTTAAACAGCAGCTCTGCAGAAAAGGACCTGGAGGTTACAATAAGCTGAATCTGAGCCAACAGTGTGCCCTTGTTGTGAAGAAGACTAACGGCATCCTGGGCTGCATTAGTTTGGCTGTCAGTTTGCAGATTGTCAGTACAAAATAAAATAGAGGGAGGTGTGGCCTGACACCTTCCCACTATGACTAAAGTCCTTCCTCTGACAGCCACCCAAGAAAGTCTAGCAGTCTTTGTACACACAATGTCTTTTTTCTTCTCTTCCACTGCTCATTTTAAATAATTTCAGAGTATGTGTACATACTTGCTCAAAGTCCAAGTATGTGTCTAGATTGCATCATGCTATTTATAATCACCAGGCAGATCACTCCACCCTGCACCTTTTGGCTTTTTTCTCCTTTTCAGGTAACACCCTAAGTAAGGGAAGTGGGAATCATTGTAGCATTTCCTTTGGGTCTCAAAAATTACTTCACTTTCAAATTAAGCAACACTGTTAAGTGTTTAACGAAGTGGATTGAACAAGGATACAAGATCTTCCTTCAAATGTTTTTATGCCAGTGGAAGAGAGAGAATGTGCATGTAACCCTGATTATTTCAGTGTGTGGCAGTGGACCACTTATGGGTTTGACGAGTCTGTTACTGTCTCCAAACTAACCAGGTCCCTTTAACTCGAGCAATGGAGAATTATGCGTTTAAAGTTAGAATCCCCATGGATCACTCATCTGGAACCTTCAGATTTTACAAATGTGATGACATTCTCTGTGCTATAAAACAGGTCGACTTCTAAGTTTGACAGAGATGAGAACTATCGGACTGTGGAAAAAAAAAACCTGCTGGATCTGAGATTGTGAATCACCTACAAAAAAGATACAATACTGCATGAGGGATTAAAGATTCCTGGCTTTTTGTAAAGAGACTTAGACCAGAGCACCTTGCCTGCTCCCCCTCCCTCCCGCCTCCTCCCGTTTCATAAGAAACTGTGCCTCTGGAGGAGGACTTAATTGTTGCATTAAATACACATGTTCAACCCTTCCAAAAATGACCTTATTTTTGCTCTTTCTTCAAACTGTGATGAGTATTTCAGGATTGGTCTGTCTCTCTCTAGCCCTTTGTTAATTTGAAATCCTTCAAAAAAATTCATTTGGGAAATACCCACAGTAATAGGCTAAGTACAGATGGTCAAAAAGCTTGAGGCTGAATCAATTCAATCTTTGCAGGTTAATCTAAACTACATGGATTGAACCAATAAGAAGGTGAACAGACACTCGCTTTTCATTCTGAAAATTAACCATATGCCTGCAGTGGCCCAGGTGGGAAGTGGGGAGGGATGGGGCGTGGTAAGGTGGAGGTAGAGCACCCCTCCCTGTTTGGCTGGAGCAGACAGCTCAGGCTAAGGCCAGCCCAGCCCAGCCACTCCATGAGGGGAGGTTTGCAAGGCAGGTTCAAAGCATCCTTGGATGTTGGGAGGCTGTGAGTTAGCTTGAATCTGGAGGGGATATCTGGGACAGAAGTTTAGTAAACTGATTTAACCTAAATCAGTTAAGTCTGATACTACATCCATCCAGGGTTATTTTAAACTGGTTTTAGCCACTTTGAAAGTGGTTTATATGTGCTGAACTTCTGTTTCCAATTATTTATATCAGTTAATGTGTAACTTCTGTTCCTAGCCATGGGGACCAGATTCACATAGCAATACATGAATCATGTACCAATTCATGTAGCAATGGGAGAAATGGAGGAAACAAAAGGAAAGTTACTTAGGAACAAGTGATTGACTCATGACTTTCCCAATCAAGAGTCAGTCAGCTCCTATTTGTACCAGTAAAGTCGGCATGCAGATAGTATTAGAATGGGATATTAATTAAGTCATGTCCTTCTCTGCACGACTTGATGCCAAAGATATTAAAACTGATACTAATTCATGTTCAGTGCACCCTCTAAGCCACGTTCACAGTACATATTCGCTCATGCTGTATCCATTAGAGGAGGCATATAGATATATAATTTTCTTTTCCGTGTCTCCAGAAGACTTCATATGATTTCTGTCATTATCCTGCAGAGTAGGAATGGAGAGTTACAGTGGAGTGGCTCTCATGAGGCTTTATAGAAACTTCAGAGGAGTTTCTATAGCTACATGTGTAACATAGGAGGAAGTTGGGCAGGTCTGGGGAAGAGTCAGGACTCTTAAGGAGTCAGGACTGCTTCAAAATACTGGTCCTGCTGCTTTATTACAGCTCTTGTCTGGTAATTCTGGTTAGGCACATCTGGCAGGTAGGTGGGAAATAGAACGTCACAGAAAACAAAATTGTTGCATTTTGCAAAGGTTCATAATTAGGGAAAAGCAAACTTGCAAGTGCTAAAATTGTTGCTAGAAAAACATTTAATCAATGTCCTTTAAAATAGGTGATAGAAACAAAATATGTGATAGGTAAGCTTTTAAAGGTTTTATGGCCCCTTATTAGGGATGACCTGTGTAATTAATTCATGGTTTTGCCACTCGTGCCCTGTCATCTCAGAGATAACTTTATAGCTCATAAAACTGTCACTTGTGTTCTCAGTATACATACAGAAACAATAGTGATAAGCAGTTTTTTTGGCATGTGGCAGTTTGCAAAGAGGAAATGATCTTTCCTAATTCACAAGGAGAAAAAATATTTTCCTCTTGGAGAGTTGGGGAGGACAATATGAAATGCGAACTTGGTGAATAGTTTTTACAGCAAATCTGGTGATGGGCTCAGCAGACTGGGGAGGGAGGAAGGAGTCTTGTTTCTATGTGGAAGCTTTCATTTCTTCTAATAGAGCTCAAAGGGTTCAGTAACACCTTCTTCCACCCTTGCAGCTAAATCCTGTTCTACAATGAGGTGTGTAAGCATCTATGCACAATCCCATTCCTTCCAGCTCAAGTCTGAAAAGCTGTTAATGTATCTACTTTTGTGGCATGTCTTCATCTTAACTTACGACTAGGTCACAAATAGTGTCAGGAGCAACCCACCTTTTTCTATCATGGACTTCAACAGAGTGGAATAGCTTTGCATTTAGATACCCAAGTAAAAGTTAGATGTCTAAAAGGCAGAAAAGGATTTTTCCAGTAATGTAGTGGGAGGGAAAGGCTGACCGATCTATTTTACTGATTCTAGCCTTTTAATTTAAAATGTTGAAAAATATTCTAAGGTGCTGTATTTGTGATAAGAGCCAGAAATGCACATTCTTTATTAATACCACTTAAGCATGCATTCACAACTGATTACATCCGTCTCCTTTACACTGTCTCATACTTTAATGCTGCTTTGGGGTGGCAATTTAGTCATTTTTTCCTGAAAAGGTAGAATTTATCTTCTTCGGTCGTAACAATCAAACCTTGCAGTTGTTGAGCATAGACTTTTACAGAGGTTGTAATGCCACTAAAGAAATGCAAGTGTAGGCAATATTTGCTTAAAGTCAGTGATATTGAGAAGGAAACAAATAAAGTAAAGCCTATATTTGCAGTTCAGGTACATAAAAACATCTTGTACATCACCAAAATTTTTGAAAAAGAGAGTGATTATACTAAATGAAGAATAATAGGAAGAGTCATAAGGCACTAGATGGCAGCCTTGTTATATTAAAATAGTTTAAGACTCAAGAACATTCCAAGGAGAGTGTTTTAAGAGATAAATATAAGTAGGACTTGTATTAATATTGTTAACATAAATTTCCCAGATATTTAAGGATGAAGTGGAAACTTAAAATAAAGGGCAGAAACAATAAATGTTATCGATTGGAAAAGACGTTTGTGCCAGCTGAGTCACACAAAGTCTGCCCACTCTTACATTCTGTGCTACTGGTTTGTATAATTCGACTTTTCTTTTGGGACACCATTAGTTTAAATTAAATACCTACTTTAATTGTAAAACTGTCATGCTTGACTTAAAATAATGAGTGCCACGGATTATATCTAACACTGATTGACTCTGATGCAGATTGAAGCAATTTTTATTATTGTTAACTACAGTAACACTAATGACTTCAAACTGTCACTGTCTTCCGAATATATGGAATCATATCAATAAACGCTGTTTTAAAAAAAAACTCTTTAGTATTTAAGGAGGCCAGGGGAACAAATTACAGCTTGAATCCCAGGATGGTTTGAGAAAAGATGGGGCATAGGAGACCGCCTGTTGAAGAGTGCCAGACAAGCATAGCCTTTGCTTCTGGTTAAAAGAACAACAGAGACCACTTCTGGACTTCCAGAGAATTAAGAAATAACAATACCAAATACCTTAAGTGCCCAATCAAGTATTATGATTCCACCCTCAGTTCTGTACACACATTGGCCTGCTTGTGTCCCTGTCTGTTTTTACTTGTTTATAAATGGATTTATTACACCAAATACTGGCTTGCCTTGCGGCATTGTTGGACAGACTGGGGAAACTTCTTTCTTCTTTTCCCTATTTTTTTTTCCAGTCATCTGTGCATACTTATAAATTCAGTTTGATATGTGCATATCCATTTCAGACTGCAAACTCCTTTATGAATATAAGGCTTGTTTGCCTTCTGTGCTGTCTTCTGCTTCTGTATTGAACTAAAACCCAGAGGAAGTGACAGGAAAAATTACATCTGGCACAAAGCTAACAATGGAAGGTCACCTAGTTAAATGGAGTACCGTTGAACAAAAAAAATAAAATAAAAGGCTACCATGTGGGGCTACCTGGCTTTTCAACTTGGAATCTCAAGGGTGTTAAGTAAGCAAGCAGTGGATTACTTGGCTGGGAGGCTTTGATTGCTTGATGAGACTTCCTAGAGTCACCTGATAAAGGGGAGTGTAAATTATAAACAAACGAGCAAAAAAGGATCTTTTGCTAAAAAGGCCAATGAAAGTAAGGGAGAAGAGATGAGGAACAGAATCAAGAAGCTGATTGCATCAGAGTGAGATTGTGCCCTTATGATATGGAAGAGAAATTGCATATAGGAGGAAGAAACCTGAACTTCTTAGATGGCTATGCCCTAAAAGCAGAAACAACTCAGAGTGCCAAAGGAGAGGTAGGGAGATGTATGTACACATTCTGTTATGTTGTCTAGACCTGTATATTATTTTATCCAGATTTAGTAAGCTGTAATTGTTTTTGGAACCCTTACAAAGGTCAGTGTGTCAGTTTGCTTTACCTGTTGTTTCCTCCTGACAACATAAACTATAAAGTCAAAGAGTCCCAAGGTTAGAGCTCTGGGAACGGGTGTGTATAAGTTTCTGGAAAGTCAAGGGGGTCAGCAGTGATCATCAGTGTCTAATGCATTTGGACTGTGAGGTCTTGTTTCGTTGAAGGGGTTTCAGATAGAGAAGCAGTGCCTAAGAAATGTGTTAGAAAAGCCAAGGATCCCTCTCCAGCAAGTTCTGGGCCTACTCATACCAAAGAACACTTAGGAGAACCAAAGTCCAACATGGCAACACTTAAATATGGAGTGTTGGTATGTGTCCAGTCAAGGGTGTTTTACCAAAACTATGTAACAAACACTTGACTCTATCTTCTTATGTCATGATGTAGAGTTGTCTCAAAGAATTTTGAGGGAGTAATGTCTTGGTTTTTTATACAGACCAAACCTTGCTTTCCATTTTACATCAAAGCGTAGGATGGACAGGGATTCTAGATACCCTTGTACCAATATTCTGCTGCAGAATTGGAAATCAGTTTGTTCTTTCTATTATCATCAGTTTATGTTAGTTTCAGTGCTGCCTTTTCAAGAAATAAGGGCTAGAAACTTACAGTAGTTGGAACACTGCTTCAAGAATCTTACAAACATGTTGATCCTACTGACTTGGCAAAGCTCCCATTGGTCACCTATACACATGCTTTGGGGTGGGGGTGTTTTAATTATGGTGGCTCTCAGGAGCTGCTTTAAATAAAATGCTCGCAGCTGCTTGTGTATTCAGCATCCCGCATTTCAAAATGGTGGCAAGGTCATTTTAACTAAAGCTTGTCAAAGATGCTGCAGCATGCTGGCACGTTCCAACTAGAATGCTCCAGCAGACTTGATTGAGCAAATTAAGTGTGCTCTGACATGTCCTAATCAGAACATATCAGAGAACTTGTAAAAGTGCCCATTGATTTCATGATGCATTACTGACTGTTGCTCTGTCTTAGTAAAGCTTTGGCTGTATGGCAAATTACTGTCCCCAGTAGTTGCACCCTCCATGCAGGCTGACTTCTAAATTGAAGCAATGTAGCTGTGACTGTATAGCAGCCTACTCAGCTTGGGAATAGACTTATTGTCAATGTCACTCAGCATGGCTAATTAGCCCTCCCCCAAAGGGCAGCTACAATGTATTATAGTAGGGAGCTATAGTGGGTGTATCTCCATGTGAAATTAATGCAACGCAGTAAGTTCCAGAGCAGTTTGAGTTGAAGTCAGCTGCTCCTGGATGCGGCATTTACACATGTGCCCTGAACAGTAGCAATTTGAGCTGAGGTGGAGCAGCCCAGGCTGGCAGCAGGCTCGAGGGGTCAGTCCTGGGCCCTGGGTGGGGGTGTTGGGTGGTGAAGGGGCTGGCTGGGGCATGAGTGTGCTAAAGCATGGAGCCGTACAGCACGCAGCCCCCATACGTTAGAACCCTCATGCCCTAGCTAGCCCGTCACCATCTACACGTGACTTTCATTACACTTAATTCTTCCTCCATAAATAAGATAGTATTGTGCCTGACAGTACTAACCTACAGTGGAGTTAATTAATTAACTGCATCCTAATGCTGGTGCACATGTAGACAATGACACTTTACTGCAGAGCTAATCACTGTGCAGTAAAGCGCATGTATAGATGTATCTACTATGTCTGGTTTAGGAGAAAGGTGGCTCAGGGAAATGCAGTGTGTTTGAGGGGTATACCTGCTGGGGATGGTAAGTTTAATGTATAGATGTAGCATAAATAATTTAACCACAATATATTTGTCTGTAAGCAACACTTACATTTCAGGAGCATTGTGAAATTTTTGCAAGGTCTTTCAGGGAAAACCTCTGTGTATATAAATACATTAAAGATAGTTTCTATTTCTGAAGTAATAATGCTATATAAATTCCAATGAATCATTTTTTAAGTTAGAATATGAATATTTTCAAGTACAACATCCCTTATCTCTGATTGGCTGAGTCAACTCAATGTCAGTATGTTGTACAATAGCCTATGAGACACTGATATTAATTTATTGTCAATTTTCTCCCTGTTTGGAATGTGGAGATAGTCTTGTAGTCTGTTCCAGAAATATAACCCATTGACAGCATGCTATAATTTACTATATTCTTGATGAAAAGAGAAGTGGTGACAAGAGAAGAGCAAGCTGTTCTAAGAAGTGACTGTGCGCATTAGCAAAATAGAGGAAATAACAGGAAAGTCATTTTTAAAAATAGCTAATATCAAAGAATATTGAATATATACTAATAAAGAAATAAAGTAGATGAAAAGAGACATATGACCACAGATGTACGACAGTCAAGACAGAATACATATTTTTGGGTGCGATTGTTAAGTCCAGGGTTAGCTCTGTAACAGAATGCCAAGGACACAAGAAACATTTTAGACGTTATGATGCTGAGCACATCTACACGAGACTTTTACTGAGCAGTTGCTTAGTTAACTGCACAGTAAATGTCGTAAAGTCTACATGTATGTCCCTATTAGGGTGCATGAAACTAATAAACTCCACAGCAGTATTTATGACTCCTCTGCTGTGGAGTTTTTTTGTGCACAGCAGCACTCTTATAGACCCTGACTGGGGTGGTTGGGTCATGAGAGTGCTTCAGCGCTGGGGCTGCCTCCCAGTTAGCATTGCACTCGTGCCCCAGCCAGCCCCTCTGCAGCACATTGAGCCCAATTGGAGCAGTCCCAGGCTGGCAGGCTGACCCCTGCACTCCTGCCAGCCAGGGGGTGCTGCAACCGAGCTCAGTGTGCTGCACTCTGGGCTCACATGCAGATGCATGCCTGGGAGCTTCCCAGGCACAATAAGCTATGGAGTAATAAGTTTATTGCTTATTCCACAGTTTATTGCTGCCCACTAATGGCACCTGTAGATGCTCTCACTGTGTCGAACCTAAGTGGAAAAATCATTAGGCTCATTGAAAACTTTTTTTTCTTACTGATGGAATGCTAATTGTAAGAATAACCTCCTGAGCACAGATGAGTTCTGCTTCATTCCCAGTAGCTTTAAAGTCAGAAGGCTACACTTACTATACCTCGCTGCAATTCATTTCATAGAATTTAAAAATGGTAAATAAAAGGGAAGCCTAAGACATTGTTATAAGGAAAGAGAGTTAAACAATAGAAAGAGAAGGAGAAAATTAAATCTATGGAAGATGATGGCAAGGCTCTGTCATTCAAATCTTGGTTACTGTCTATATTATTGATACAGGCAACTTGATGGACGGTATGCTTATCAGTGTACATGTCCTGTAAAGTTCATACAAGTAGCAGTTGGTATACAGGATTACATCACTGCTTTTCAAAAAAGCAGAACGGCAAAAAGCACGGCTCACAGTCCACTTCTATTTCTTCATGTGGGGCTTGATCTACCAGGAAAAAAAATCAATGCATCTTCCTTGTATATGGCGAACAAAGTGGAAATTGATGCCACATTATCTTAATTATCTCACATAACCATAAATGGGTAGTAGGTTTACTGAAGACATGAAGAGTAGAATTTTATTCCATAGCCAAAAGGTCAGGAATTCAGTAACGCTGCTGTGCCATGCTGTTAGGGTCTTTTAGAAGAGATCTCCTTAGATCTCCTTAGTACTGCAGAAAAGGACCTGGGGGTTGTTGCAGACCATAAGCCGAATACGAGTCAACGGTGTGCTTTTGTTCCAGAAAAAGCCTGTAACATACTGGGTTGAATTAACAAGCATGTCACTTGGAGGCAGGGAAAATGATCTTCCACTCTGTTGGGATGGGCTACTGTGGCCAGTTTGGGTCACTTGCCCTTCGGAAAAGACATGGATACATGAGAATGATACTAGTAGTCAAACTGGAAAGAGCCCGGAGGAGAGCAACAAAAATGATTAGAGGTCTAGGAAACATGACTTACGAGAAAAAACAACAGTGCATTCTGATTTCAAAAAAGTATATAGTGAGCTGTATTAAAAGAAGTTTAACTTGCAAACCAAAGCATGTGAAGTTCCCACTGGATTTGTCACTGGTGAGGCCACATCTGCAGTATAATGTCCAGTTTTGGGCACCACGTTCAAGATGTGTGCAATTAGGGAGAGTTCAGCAGGGTTACAAAAATGATTAGAGGTCTGGGAAACCTGATTTATGAAGAAAGGCTGAAAGAACTGAGGTTATTTAGTCTGGAGAAGAAAAGACTGAGGGGGATTTGATAACAGTCTTCAAATATGTGAAGGGTGGTTATGAAGAGGGTGATGATGGACTATTCTCTGTGGCAGCTGGGGATAGAGCAGGAAATAATCAGTCTTCAGTTGCAACAAGGGTTGGATATTAAAAAGGGTTTTCTAACTATGGGGTGACTCGGCATTGGAATAGGTTACCTGGAAAGGCTGTGGGATCTTTGGAAGGTTTTAAAAGCAGGTTAGACAAATGCTTGTCTGTGATTGTTTAGAGAGATGATCCTACCTGCAGCAGGTAGTTGAACTAGATAACCTTTTGATATCCCTTCCAGCCCTGTTTTTCTAAAATGTTTATGCCAGTGAGGTTGAACATTTCTATTCATGCCTCATGGACTTTGAGATGAAGATTAAGTATTTCCAGTCACTTTTCACAAAGGAGGAAGTGTTTGCCCCAACTTTTCAGTTAAAGAGCAAAAAGTCTCATTTAAAGAGCAAATCTTTTATAAATATTGACTTCTTCATAGTGCAGAGGTGAAGAGAATCATCCACTGGGGTTCCATTTCTTCTGTCTTGGTTATTGCCGTTTTCTTATTTTAAACAAAATGATGATTTTTCCCCTAACTGCCAGCCCTGCAAATTAAACCTGGGATCTGGGAATGAAGCTGTGTTTTCTCACATTAGTCTTCTGTGTCCCTTTGCTGTCTGTATAATGCAAGTTCTTGTATTTGTTCTTTTTATCTGATTTTCTGTAGGTTAAATGAGCTATTCATTATACTTCTGCAACCCTTCCGGTATAAGTGGAATTCCAAGTGATTAAAGGCCGGTTCTGTTGATATTTAGTGCACCATAATAAAATCCAATTCTCTCTTCCTCTCCCTCTCTCTTTGGGATGAATTAACACTTTGTTGTTAACACCTTTTAACTGACTTTTATTCCTATTACTAAAATCAGCAGACGAGACTCTGAATAATATACACAGGGGAGCGTGTCTGTGAGCGAAAAGGTATATAGGTCTTACAGTGCAGTGCAGTAATGCTTTGCCTTACTCGTATCTATTACAGCTCATTGTTTTAGGGTACATCATGAGTGCACAGCAGAATATATTGCTTTTTGGAAAGTACTATATAGTGCACAGTTTTCTTTTTGGTGTATGGCACAGTTTCTGTAAAGAATACACGAGGTCTGTGAGATCTCACTTTTGAAACCTGGCAGTGTTCTTTCTACACAGTCTTCATTTGCCCTCGTCTTTGACATCCACTATGAAAGAGGAACATTCCTGTAGCACCAACCTGCCAAAATATCAAAGAGAGCTTGCAGTCACAACTTCGCTTCCTTTTGAGGAACAGCGCTCAGTGATTACTGGAAGAACATGTTTGTGTTATCTTGTAAAGTGGCCATTGGGATTCCCCAAAATAGAAGGAATCCAGATGTTAAAATTATTTCAGACTTAGCTAAGAGTAAACCTAAAATTGAGGCATCTCAACTTCAATTTGTATAGCATGTTTCCAACAGTATAAACGCTAACCAATTAACAAAGGAGCGTGGGCTGAGCTACAAAGACACGGGTTGAGCTACAAAACTGTAATCTAGATCTGAGCTTTCCTAACATGGTTCATGTAATTAATGAAAGCAGACTTTGGGAATTTATTTTTTGAAGTCTGAGGAATGAACTCTACAGTTGCACATTTGATATGCCTGTATCTAGCACATTGGCAAACTTCTACTGTCTGATCCAGCATAAGATAAGACAATTTACAAGCTGATTCCAGTTGATTAGTTGGTACCTGTCTTTGCTACGGTGTTGAATACCCAGGATGCAAATGCTACGGCTGATCCACGCAAGAGAACATTCATTTCAGATGTGCAATATAATATATGCAACTGCTAGACTTTCATGAGAGCTGAGGCACATTCAGAAGTGTCGTGTTTTAAAACTTCTGTATTTTTATTTTTTCTATTTTCAGGGTTATTTTACAGAAATGAATTCATTTTATAAATAAAATTGATGTTTATATGTAATTCTGAAATGAATCAAAGGATATTATTTATAAGTGTTATACAGTAAATTGAATGTAGCAGCACTGGGATTGAAAATAACATCAAGATTTGACTCGCCTCACTAACTTTCTGAGAAGAAACATCCGTTCTGTGAGGATAAAATGTTCACAAACAATGATTAAGTTTGGTTTAGGTTTTTTTTAAATGTGCCATTTCTGTTAACAGAGCAAGCAAATCATATCTATCTGCTGTGCGCATTCAATATCTAGTTTAGGAGTTGAATAAAAATCAAGCTATACAGCCATGGGTCCCATTACAAAGTAGAAGTGTACTACGTAGTACAGCCATTGTAAACATTAGAGTTTTAAAACTTTAATACTTGGGTCATTATCAGTAACATTTCAATGGTTAATGTCTGTTCCGTCTTTAAAGTTGAATGCAAAATTTTTCCTTAGATTTTTTTTTTTTTGTTATACATTTTCCTTTATCTTCCTTTTAGTTCATGGAAAATTCCTGAAACAAAGGAAAGTAATGGGCAGAAATAGGCCTTATGTGCTAGGTGTGTATGTATATGTTATTACTAGTTTTAGGAAACTAATGCAATTTTTACTGTTATGCAAATGATGGTAAACCTTTAAAAATTGTTTAGTGATTTACGAGCATAAATCCCAGTTTCCAAAGTGACTTACAACCTGATTTTAAGGGTATTTTGACACCTAAAGAAGCAGATATTCAGAAGCACCTAAATGTCTATCTCCTCTTTACATCAGTGAGAGTTAAGCATCTAGATTTTTTTCTGAAAAGCATGATTCTCTAAACATCTTTAAAAAATAAGGGCCATGGACACTTTGGATCTCAAATTTCTTAGTCAGAGAAACTTATAGCTTAATTTCGTCAGTACCTAAATCAATTTAGAAAGTGAGAAATAGGCTCATAAATCATGTAGGTACTTTTGAAATTTTATCTGAGATTTCATTCAGTCATGCATTTTTAACAAATGACATCATGCAGGGTTATCTAGTTTAGCCAGCTGCTTTATGTAATGTGTAGTTATTCTGGTCTACTACATTATTTTGTGCTACTTTATTAATGCATACTACATTATTTTGCTAACTTAAAACAAAAAATTAACTGGTAGAGCTGTTTGATGCTAATAAGCTGCTATTTTTAAAACGTATTTTTTGTAGCATAGTATGAAATGTGTGCATTTATAGTGATTCCAATTTTGTCTTAGAAAAATAAGGCTGGAATGGACTAACTGGTCATCTAGTGTAATCCCCTGCTCAAAGCATGATCATCCCATGTAAACCATTCCAGACCAACATTTATCTAAACTGCACTTCAAAACTTCTAATGGCAGAGAGTCAACAGCCTCCCTAAGTAAAGTTTTCCAGTGCAGAACTATCCTTATACCTAGAAAGTTCTTCTTAATATATAATCAGAAACTTCCTTTTTTGCAGTTTAAACCCATTACTACTCATCCTGTGACCAGTTCACAGAGAACAGTTAACATGGTTTTAATAATGGCCCATTTTATATTTGAAGATGATTATCACATCCCTCCATCCCCATCTTCTCTTTTCTAAACTAAGCAATCCTAGTTCTTTCACACTTTTCTCATATAATATTTTCTAGATCATTCAATATTTTTGTGTTCTACTCTCCTGGTCAAGTACTCACAACTGCAGTTGAAGTCAGCTGGGCTTTGAACATGTATATATAGTTATATAATGCTAAGTACTCTGAAAAATCAAGTATTGGACATTTGAACTTGGGCACCCAAAATTAATGGGTACTGCTCACTCCCTCTGTCTCAGCTTCTTATTTGTAAAATGGGGATAGTAAGCCACCTTCTTTTCACAACGGTGCTGTGACAATATGTTCATTAACATTTGTGAACCACTCAGATACTGATGAGCATCATAGAAAAAAGCCGATGATAGATATAATATCGCCTTCAGAACATAGTTTGAACAGTGTGTAATAAGAAAGATGTTATAGACATACACTTGGATAGTAAGATAAAGCAAAATACTGTTAGGCATATTAAGAAGAATCATAGAAAATAAAGGTTGGAAAGGACTTCAGGAGGTCATCTAGTCCAATCCCCTGATCAAAGTAGGACCAGCCCCAACTATGTCACCCCAGCCAAAGCTTTGTGTAGCCAGGTCTTTAAAACCTCCAAGGATGGAGATTCCATAACCTTTCTGGGTAACTTGCTTCAGTGCTTTACTACTGTCTTTATGAGAGAGTTTTTCCTAATATCTAACCTAAACTTCCCTTACTGCAACTTGAGCCCATTGCTCCTTGTTCTGTCATCGGCCACCACTGAAAACGGTCCAGCTCCATCCTCTTTGCAACCCCCTTCAGGTAGTTGAAGGCTGTTATTAAATCCCATCTCAGTCTTCTCTTCTCCAGACTAAATAAGCCCAATTCATAGTTATAGTCTCATAGTTTCTAGGGTTGGAAGGGACCTGAGCAGATCATCTAGTCCGACCCCCTGCCATGGCAGGAAAGAGTACTGGGGTCAAACGACCCCAGCAAGATGTTCATCTAACCTCCTCGTAAACAGCCCCAGGGTAGGAGCCTGCACCACTTCTCTTGGAAGCTGGTTCCAGACCCTACCCGCCCTGACTGTGAAGTAGCGCCTCCTGATATCTAACCTAAACCTGCCCTCTGCCAGCTTGTGACCATTGTTCCTGGTCACTCCTGGCGGTGCTCGGGGGAACAGCGACTCCCCCAATGCCTGCTGATCCCCCCTGACTAGTTTATAACAGGCCACAAGATCCCCCCTCAGCCTTCTCTTTTGGACGCTGAACAGGTTCAGGTCCCGCAGCCTCTCCTCGTAGGGCCTGCCCTGCTGTCCCTTGATCATGCAAGTGGCCCTCCTCTGGACCCTCTCCATGTTGTCCACATCCCTCTTGAAGTGCGGCACCCAGAACTGGATGCAGTACTCCAGCTGTGGCCTGACCAGTGCAGCCTAGAGGGAGAGGATCACCTCCTTGGACCTGCTCGAGATGCATCTGTGGATGCATGCCAAGGTGTGGTTGGCCTTCCTGACTGCCTCCCCACACTGCCGGCCCATGTTCATCTTGGAGTCAATGATGACCCCAAGATCCTTTTCCGCCTCCGTGCTGACACGAGGGGAGTTCCCTAACCTGTAGGTATGGTGCCGGTTGTTCCTCCCGAGGTGCATCATCTTGCACTTGTCTGTGTTGAAACCCATCCTATTCTCGTCTGCCCACCCTTGTAACCTGTCTAGGTCTGATTGTAGCCTGTTGCATCCTTCCAGTGTGCCCACGTCCCCCCACATCTTAGTGTCATCAGCAAATTTGAACAGGTGCTTTTACCCCCTCGTCCAAGTCACTGATGAAGATGTTGAACAGTGCGGGCCCGAGGACCGAGCCCTGGGGGACCCCACTGCCCACGTCCTTCCAGGTTGAGAAGGACCCATCCACTACCACCCTCTGGGTGCGGCCCTCCAGCCAGTTGGCAACCCATTTGACTGTGTGGGTGTCTACGCCACAGCCCCCCAGTTTCTTAATGAGAATGGGGTGAGAGACAGTGTCAAAAGCCTTCTGGAAGTCCAGGAAGACTATATCCACTGCTGCCCCTGCGTCTAACGATCTGGTGATCTGATCGTAAAAGGCCACCAGGTTGGTCTGACAGGACCTGCCACTGATGAACCCATGTTGGTTGCCCCTAAGCATGTAGTCCCCTGCTGGCCCCTCCTGGATGTGTGCCAGAATAATTTTCTCGAACAGCTTGCCTAGGATCGAGGTGAGACTAACCGGCCTATAGTTTTCCGGGTCCTCCTTCCTGCCTTTTTTGAAGATGGGGACCACGTTGGCCCTCTTCCAGTCCTCCGGTACCTCACCAGAGCACCACGAGTGCTCATAAAGCCGTGCCAGGGGACTTGCAATGACCCCGGCCAGTTCCTTTAGAACTCTAGGGTGGAAATCATCCGGACTGGCTGACCCTAATACATCCAACCCCTCCAGAAGCTCCCTAAAAATCCTCGCTAACCCGTGGCCCAGGTGTGCCTCCCCCGGGGCCTGAGGGGGGCCCAGCAGGGAGGTGGCTGTTCTGGTCCCTACTTAGGAAGACAGAGGCAAAGAAATCATTAAACATGTTAGCTTTGCCGTCTGGTGTGACGACCAAGTTTGCCAACGCGTCCTGCAGGGGCCCCACATTACCCGGGACCTTCTTTTTACCCCCTACGTATTTAAAAAAGGACTTCTTATTGTCCTTATTCTGGGAAGCTAGTCCCAGTTCCATCTCTGCCTTGGCCTTCCTAACTACCCCCCTACATCCCCGAGCAACTACAGAATAGTCCTCCCTGGTGATGACCCCTTCTTTCCATTGGGTGTACGCCTCCTTTTTAGCAAGGAGACATTCCCGGATGCTTTTGGTGAGCCTCTCCTTCAGCCTCTCCTCAGAAGTCATGTGCTTCATGTGCAATTGTCATTGTCCTCCACTGGAGTCCCTCCAATTTGTCTGCATCCTTTCTGTAGTGGGGGCCCCAAACCAGAAAGCAGTACTCCAGATATGGCCTCACCAGTGCCAAATAGAGAGGAATTATCACTTCTGTCAATCTGCTGGCAGCACACCTACTAACGCAGTCCAGTATGTCATTAGCCTTCTTGGCAACAATGGCACACTGCTGGTTGATATTCAGCTTATTGTCCACTGTAACCCCTAGGTGCTTTTCTGCAGAGCTGTGCCTGCTGCTTAGCCAGTTGGTCTATGCTGGTGCATGGGATTGTTCCATCTTAAGTGGAAGACTTTGCACTTATCGTTGTTGAACCTCATGATATTTCTTTTGGTCCACTCTTCCAATCTGTCTACGTCTCCCTGAACCCCAGCCCTACCCTCCAGCATATCTACTATCACCCCCAGCTTGGTTTTGTCTGCAGATTTGCCAAAGGTGCATTCTATCCCATCTTTCAGATTGTTGATGAAAACTTTGAACAAATCCAGCCCAGGATTGACCCCTGGGGCACTCCACTTGATACTAGCTGCCAGCTAGACATCAAGCTATTAATTACTACCCCTTGAGCCTGATGATCCAGCTAGGTTTCTGTCTGCCTTACACTCCATTCTTCCAACACATACTTCCTTAGCTTGCTTACAAGAAAGTTGTGGGATACTGTATCAACTGGTCCAACCTTAATTTATAGTCATCCTTGATTCTGACAGTTCCTAACTTTTGCATGCTTTACTTTGCAAGCCTAATAACCTTATTTTAAAATATTTTTGATGTAATTCTGTCTCTGCTAGGGCTTTATATTCAAGATTGATTATAGTAGCACTGCTGTTTATCCCACTAGATTTTTAGCTCTCTGGAGACTTCTCTTTAGTTTCAATGTGCATTTTTACACATGCTCCAGGTGTTGTGGGGGGCAGCATCTCGTGTGTCAGTGTTCCTATATTTCAAAATGGTGGTGGGGGTGCTTTTTCTAACGCTCGTTGAAAGAACTTTAGTTAAAGTGCACCCTCACTGCCATTTTGAAGCATGGGGACGCTGATACAAAAGATGCAGAGACTATCTGGAGTGCATAACTACCACACTCCAGCAGACTCTATTTGAGTCTGCTCCAATGTGCTGTAATTACAGGGTGTCAGAGAAGTCTCCTGGCTTGTCTGTAAGCACCCAGTCTGTTCTCTGGGACTTTTAGCAAAAATTTAAAAAAAAAGAAAAGAAAAGGAAACTGATAAGAAATATTTTACTAAGAGTAAAATAGAGTAGGTCTATTCCCTGCTGGAGGCGTGCACAAAACTCCTATTAACCTTATCAAGAATTGTCTGCTCTCATCAAAGAAAGAAAATAGCGCCTTAAAAATAAATAGCAATGCTGAAATTAAACTATTGCTTTAAAATTTATTTTGCTATTTAATTAAATGGCTGCTTTCTTTTGCCTAATTATTGTTGCACATGTTCTCATTACTGACATTTTGAATTTTCTCATGACTCTTGCCTGCCTTAACTGAGAAAGTAATAAGAGTTCTTTGTAGAATTCAAACCAAACTTATGAAAAGGTCACCACAACGATAAGCCCTAGCTGTCTTTGATCATAGAAACTGTTGATATGGTGCTCTGGTTCCTGTTTCCACTGCTATATCTGTATTGTATACAATGGTTGTTTAATACAAATATATATGCAGCCCTGAGAACAGAATCAAAGGCTTTGTCCTTTTAGCTGAGTTCCCTCATTGTTCTTCTGCAGCCATGCTGTTTCTGTGTCCTCTCTTTCTGGATCCATGAATCTTAAATCCTTCCTGCCCAGTGACCTAGCTTCCATAGGTCAGATAGGGAATTTCCCCATCTAAGCTTGCCTAATGACTGGTTAGTTAAGGAACTCTCCTGGGTGGTGGAAAGTGTGGATTTGATGTTCCTGAAGCTAAGGACAGTGTAGAATCCAGGTCTTCTGCTTCCTGGTTCAGTGCTCTGTTATCTAGATTATATGAAAGCTATTATATCACCATTGCATTTTTTGAATGGAAGTGGCCATGACTGCTATATTTTGGTCCTCATGTGTGCGTAGACTTAGAGCGTATACATGTTAGATTTGTCTGCTAAGGAGGCGGAAGAATGTGTGACATGCATCCCAAATGGGGTTAGGTGTGGAAAAGGTGTTGAGCTGCTTGGCTCTGCTAACAGTGTGGCAGTTCTAGCCCTGCATAGAATAATTATGGTCGCCTAGACCTGCACCTTGTTTTTTTCGTGGAAAGTTATTGGAAGCCAGTGTAAATTTTGGAGCACTGGCGTAATATGGTTCTGGTGACCCATGTACGTCAGAAGGCTGCTTTCTGCACCAGCTGTAGCTTCTGGATGCTCTTCAAGGATAGCCCCAGATGTGCATTGAAATAGTCTAGACTCGAGGCTATAAAAGGAATTATGATGGTAGCCAGATCCAAATTAGAAAGAAAAAAATACAGCCTTCTCACCAAATGTTTTTGGTAAAAGGAGCTCCTAGCAGCTGTAGAAACCTGAGAATCCAGGGGCAGCAAATGATCTAGAAGCACCTCAAGGCTTCAAATCAAGGGGAGACTGAAACACATTGAGGATAAGTGCCCCAGTCACTTCCAGGTTGTGATGTCTGACAGCTATCACCTCTGTCTTGTCTCATTTCTGCTTCAGCTGGTTTGCCGGCATCCAATTCTCAACTGGAGCTTGGGATTGGGTAAAGAACAGGATCAGATGATACAGGTGGAGCTTCGTGCCATCAATATACTGATGGCATCTCACTCCAGCTCTCCACACAATCCCATTAAGTCACCTCAGATATATGTTTAATTGAGGGGGTAACATGATAGAATGGTAGTGGACCTCACAGGAAGGGTCTGGAGGGGAAAGTGAACGCTAACCCATTCCCACTCTGTAGGGCATCCTTGCTGGGAAACTGAGGAACCAATTAAGAATGGTACCATAAATCCCTACCAGGTAATATAAACACATTACGAGCACCTCAGAGTTAAGTATATCGAAGGCTGATGAAAAATCTAATAAAAATCAATGGTACAATTTCCCTTGTCAGTCTCCAAGCAAAGATCATCAACCAAGGCCACAAGTGCCATCTCTGTACTATACCCATGACAAAAGCCAGATTGATAGGGGTCAAGGGATCTGATAGTATCTAGATGTGCCTGGAATCATTGGACAATAACGCATTTGATGATCTTCCCTAAAAAGGGATGGTTGGATACAGAACAATAGGTGGTTGGGTAGTCAGCATCAAGAGAGGGCTTTTATAGTAGGGGCTGAACCATATTATACTTTTGTTTTATATCCACATTATCCTTTCTTAGCCATGGTATAGATAAATAGTATCTGTAAGTGTTTATGCTTTATGATGTATATAGTGCAGGAATGCAAACAAACATGAAAGTGGAATGAAGAAAAAAAAATACAGATACAAATATTTTCCAAATATAGTCTAAAGTAAATAGGCAGTTGTCTGCTCCATAATGTTTTATACTGATGGCATAGTGAAAAATTAAAAAAAAAAGAAAAATATTTTTAAAATGTCATATTTTTTTTTTTATAAAACATCTAAAATGTCAAAAGTTTTTAAAAGAGTACAACATCCGGTTTTTAATGTCTTATACTCTTCATTAAAATTTGTTCCATAGTTAAGAAAGAAATCTATGCAGTGTTCAAGACATTTAACAGCCTAGTCTTTTTAGAAAATCATTATAGCTAATTAACACTTTGTGAATGAAAAACGTGCTGGGAATAAATTTGGACTGGGCGTGGGAGAGGGAGGGAATATGCTCACAACAAAGGCGGAATCTATGGCCTGAATAGAATTATGATTTCCCTTCTACATTTATACATGCAGAATGCAAAGAAATACAATAAACCAATAAAAATGAGTATATATATGTGATGATACAGTAATCACATGCACACAAAATTGAGCAGGCTTTGAAAATGACCAGAGTTGAGGTGAGATACCAGCTATCTAAGTAAAGCAGTGTAAGAGTGTCTTTTAGTTGCCATTTCCAAAGTGGCAATACAGTAATGGTTGTATATGATGTAGAATCACTTTATTACAACAAACATTTTCATTCTTCACCAAGGTACAAAGATTACTCTAGAAGAGTCTTACTTTCCATTTTTCTGGAATCGTTGCAGGTTTTCTTTGTAATTAATTTGTTCTTGTGAATGTCTTATAAACACAGAAAAAGCTTATGATAAATCCCATTTTTTATATAAAGGTTATAAATACTTAAATCACTGTTGGTTTGATCAATTATTGCAAAACAAACAAAAACACATAAGAATATATCCTGAGCTTATATAATTTCCTTGCTGTAAATATATTTTAATTCTCATTTACAAAAGCCAGTCAGTGATTTAGGTTGTTCGTACTTGAAATTCATATTTAGCTATTCATTCCTATGAGAGAGTTATATGAGGCTTTCTATACTTACAATAGACTGAGTAGGACCATGAGCGGGAGAGTATTGTGGACAAATACTACCATTGGCTGCATGAGTGAAGAGGCCCATGCCAGGGACTAACATAGTCCTGAGAAGAAGGGAGGAGGGTTTCCTTAGTAACAGATCTCCTACATCACCAGCTCTCTCCTCCAAAGTCCACTGCTGCAGTGCAAGCTTACTTAGACAGTTGCACATATTTCTATAACAGCTCCTCCCTACCTTCAGATCAACCACTGTGCAGTTTAGCAGTGTAATTTGTTGCCCAGGCCTCTTTCCATAATCATGAAAGGGCGTATTATGACTTAGAAACATTTGTAATTTTCTGCTGCAAAATGCTAGAGGACTGAAAAAGTCATAATTTTTAGGTGAAAAGTATCTTCCTTATGAATTCTTAAACAACACTTGCTTCTTTCCATTTTGTATGGCTGTCCAGGAGTAAGGTAAAAACTTCTTGGTACTTTTGAAAGGATTACAAGGTAACTCCAGTGCTATAACTACCTGTCATCTTCCTGAATAAAGCAGGTTCTAGTATTCAAAGCTATCTGAGCTATTGCATATATAATCACCACCATTATGGCTATCTAACTATCTTTGGCCTTGTACAGACCTTGAGTTTATCTTGGGAGAACAGCTGCCCTCCCAGGAGAAACCCTGAGTGTATATATAATCAGACTTTCCCCCCCAGAATAAAAATGACCACTTTGGAGGGGGGAAATAACCTGGAAACAACCAGAGTTAAGTCACTTCCAGAAGACTTTCTCCTGGGAGAGCAAATTTTATATATGCTGTGGCTTCTTTCAGAAGAGAACCCAGTATTCTAGCATCCTCCCCCTGCCTCCCTGGGAAACTGTGGCTGCATACACACATTCAAATCATTCAGGATAACTCTCCTAGGTTTGGTTTCCTGTGAGGAAAACTTACCTCTTTGGAAGTTCAAGCAGAGAAGGAAGGTCAGGGAAGGGAGTGAAGTGTTGACATATTAGGGAAGGAAGTGGGGAAGGTCCGTCCTATGTACAGTTGGGCTGCATGAATCTTCGGTCGCTGATTCAATTTAGCAGAGGTTTGACCCGATTTGGCAGCCAAATCTCTGAATCCAAATTGAATCGAATCGGGAGACCTGTTAATCTCTCCAAATTGAACCGGAAGCTTCTGATTCAGTTCAGAGAGATTCAGTGATTCAGACATAAACACAGGTTTATATGTTTTTTCTACGCAACTCAAGGTACCAGGTAGCTTGTTAATGCTGAGATGGTGGGGCAGATGAAGCATTCCATGGGAGTGTGGGGGAGGGGGACAGGTTGGCTGATTGTGATGTGTCCTGAGTGGACTCCACACCACTGAAATAGCCAGGAGCACCCCCTAAGTGCTTCAGTGCTGCATTTTTCCAGCCCAAAACACTTATGTGGCAGCGGGGGGGGGGGGGGAGCAGTATGCTCTGCTCCCTGCTTGGCTGAGACTAACGCACACTCTTCCTGGCCCTGTGGGAGAGGGTGCATAGTGGGATATCCGGTTTCTCTCACACACTCTTTATTTGTCCTGCCTCACAGGACACAACCAACCCCATAAATTACAGCTTGTGCAAAAGATACAAAACAGTAAAGTGTTAACCCAACCCTGGAGTTTCTTTGCAAATATTGAGAGAATACCCTGGGTGGTGGTGTTGGCACTAGCCTGGTATCGCTCTCTCTGTCTCTCCATCTGTTTTTCAGTCTTTGAGCATCAAATTCCTCTGGCAAGCCAGTTATGTCCAGCAGCTGGCTCAGTCTTTATAGGCAGCCATCACTTGCTTGCCACCTGCAGCTAGGCTGCTATCCCTGGTACACATAGCCAGCCACATCCTGGAACCTGAAACCTGCTACAGGGAGCAAAAAGAACCAAAGCACAGTGGGATTTTGGAGGACAGTCTGCTGCCTGTAGAGGCATTCTTTTTCCTGAGAGGTCACTACACTCAGGAAGTTGCCAAGTTATATTTCTCCCAGAATGGCCTCGTTTGCCCTGGGAGAAAAATTATGAATCTCTGTACGCTCATGGTTGTTCCTGAGTGAGCAGGGGCTTTCCCTTGAGAAACTGTACATTTGTCCAAACCCAGTGTTGCTCACTGGACCCTGTTGCACCACCAGGGAGCAGAGCATGCCCCCTTCAAAATCCTCACATTGCGTTGCAGGAAAAAAAGAGGCTGACTATGGGCAGTCTGGACCAGCCAATCAATGGTAGCCCTATGCACTGCTGCCATCTGTTGCCAGGCAGACTAAAGAAGCCTGCAAAACACACTGAGATATGTACACAACCCCTTTCCATCTCCCTCTGCCCCTCTTCCCTTTGGCTGCACAGTGTCAGCACTGCAAGCACTCCATTCTTCAGGGCCTCAGTGTTCAAATGTCAGTAAACACGGCTCTAGGTAATTTTTTCTAGCAGAACAAACCTAGGATAATTCTCTCAGATTATTTGAATTTGTTCATGCAGACTTATGTACCAGCAATTTAGTGACTATTAATTAGTAGCCTCATAAAGCAGTTCAGGATACCTTGAGCATAAAAGATGTATTATATGTAATACCATTTGTATTATTGTCTTTGGTAATTTGATATATGGTTTTTATGTTATTGATGCAAGTCCAAGGAAAAATGGTGAAGTTGATTCTAAATTGTTTCAAATAGTAAAGTTATATTTAGTTTACCATCATTTACCATTGGAATAAACATTTCTTCCCTGAAAGCAAGCTCCTTTCTTTTTGGCATTTAACTTCGCAAACTTGAGATTAAATGAGAGAAACATAGCATCTGTGATGTTACTAACATAAGTGATCTGACATACAGCTAAAGGACAAAAAGAAAGCTTTACAGTACAATAATGAAAACTAAACAATCCAAAGTAATACAGAAAATATGCATTCCCAGGAAATTATTTTTAGGCATGACAAGTAACTTCATTTTTTACAGCTTGAATTTATCTCTTAAACCTTTTTAAGCTATGTGCACATAAGATGGCAAAAACTGATCTCACAGGCATATGGTTAGGAAACAGGACTCCTGGATCTGTTTCCAACTTATGCTATTGTCCTGTTATGTAATTTTGAGCAGACAAGTTTTATTTTGGCTACGTTCTTGCACCTGTAAGAGTTCTCAGCCTATGCTTAATAGGGGTTATGGTGTTTTTAAGCTATATATTTGTGTTCTCCAGATTCCAAGCATCTCCGCCATCTCTGGTGGATCATGGAAAGCCTTGGAGGCAAGTCTATATTTATATTAGCCTGTCCCTTATGGCCTATGGAGCACAGTGGTCCTCAGAACATCTAACATGCTTAATCATAACTTTTGAGCTAAAATAAAGTAAACTGTTTTTGTTTATATGGATAACTATGGGGTCCTGGTTGAAAATGTTCTTTTGTTTTAGTTTAATGAGAGCCAACCAGTTCCCTTCTATACCGCCTTCTCATTCCCCTAAATCTGCACTTTACTCAAGCTCCTCTTTTTCATTCTTAAGAGTGAGAGGCCTCTGCACTGATTTGACTGTACCAGCACCTGCCACCGTTTTCTTCTCCAGTCTGAAACCTGCCATATTGGACTGTAATGTGTGGAGGTTCATATAAGGACCAGACTGCCTGTAGTACCACATGGGGGGGTGCGTTTACACATGCATTTGATCTGGACTAAGTTTACTTTGGTGTAAACTACTCTTGAGTAAGCACTTTCAGGAAGGAGTCTACACATGCAGGGACAGGGGGGGAGGTTTGCTGCTCTTTACACCAAGTTTCCTGCAGGCCTGCACTGGGCCCCTGATGTCACCGGGAGGAGCTCTAAGCATCCTCTGGGTGCTAGCCCAGGGGCTGGCAGGAAGTACTGGGCTCAGAAGACAGCAGTCTCCTGGTTCCATGGGGCTGCCTGCTGCTGGAGTGAAGATAATGTTCCCCCGCCCTGGCAGCAGAGAGCTCCTGGCCTGGCTCCCCAATCAGGGTTAGGGAACTTGGAAAGAGCTGCAAAGGAAGGGGCTGCCAGCTGCCCCACGGGCAGATGGGGGCAGAGGTCTGGGACCTGTCTCACACCCACAGTTCTTTCCAAACCTCATGCCTCGATCACCTGATCAGGGCATGGGGCTAGGACCTTCCCCTGACTAGGACAGTTCCAGGCCCCATGGTGGGTGGAGACTGGGAAGCTTGTTGCTTGCTCAGCTTTGTAAGCCCAGAGCTGGAGGGGTGGGGTGTGGAACAGGTTGGGGAGCTTGTTCCCCACCCAGTTCCATGAGTGCGGAGCTGGGGGGCAGGAACAGGCTGAGGGGCTTGTTCCCTGCCCAGCTCTGCGAGTGCGGAGTTGAGCGGGGAACAAGCTCCCAGCCTATTCTTGCAGTCCCGTAGCTGGTTGTGGAATAAGCTCCCCTGCCCCTACCAGCAAGGAGCTCCCAATGCCACCTCCATGTCTGTGGGGCTGGTGTTGGGATTTCCTGGTGTCAGCTCTGCAAACGTGGGGCCAGTGCTGGGTGACCCTTATCTCCCAGTGTCAGCTCCATGCACCCCATGGTCTGCCTACCCCAACTCCATCTTCAGGCTGCTTAATAGTTGATAGTTTTGTGTTTAGAAGAATATGTTGTAAATAACGATGAAGTGGCAATGGCTAGCAGAAAACTAGAGAAGGGAGTAGTAGAGGACTTTACATTGGTGAATAGTAGTTATTGCTGTCTGGAAGTAGCATCAAATGGAACTGCTAGGCAGCCTCCACTCCCTTCCTTCCTTTATTTTAGAAGTCAGGAATATTGTTGACCAAATAAATACGAGAGAGAAAGTCATAACTTCACTGAAGTCAGTAGTCATTTTCACATTTGTTTCAGTGGGACCAAGCTTTCACTGTAGAACTGTAACCCATGATTTTCTGCAACAGATACACTAGCATGAAAATAAAAATAGTTAATTCCAATGTGATGCTTTATTATGAGTCATATCATTGTAGTATCATAGTTGTGTACTGTATTCTTGTACTGTAGATACAGTTTTGGTTTTTTATTTTTCAGTATTATATAGATAAATAACACTAACTGCTATGTTACTCAGCTGTACATCATAGTAAAATACAAGCTATTAAAGTATCTCGATACAACTAAAACATTTTAATGCTTGTTAACAGAATACTGAAATAATTTTATTACAAAAAATACTCCTAATGTATTTTATAAGACATTTTGAAATAACTGATTAATTCAAGAGACATGATGATGAGGATGTTTTTATCTTGGTATCAATACAATTCAATAAAAATAGCTGCGTACATTTTTATGCTGATTTTTTTTTCATAATTTAGGTTATGCTTGGTTTCATACCTGTTAACTACTCCAACACACTAGTGATGAATACATAAACACCCATATGCCAAATAAATACATACATACACATATACATGTATACAAGTTAAACTAGGGTCACACATTTCCTGTTGCAAGAGATTTGTGTACAGTTGAATGATATTTTATGGTGTGTGTTCTTGTGCAGTAATTGAGAAATTTTCAACAGAAGATAATTATGGCGCACAGATTTTATAGCAAAGGCTCCCTTTCTTAACGTGTTTGACGTTGTGATCTGTTTACGGTGTTGTTGGGGGGGTGTTTATTTTAAATATATCTGCATCTGGACTCTACTTGTATTTTGTTTAAATTCTGTTTTGCTTACAGACAGCCTTTTGATTGACTACCAGTTTACCTTCAGCTTATTACAAGAGGACGATCGCCACCACACTGCCATAAACTTCATAGCAAATCCCGAACAGGTGAGAAAATATAATTAAACAACCCTAATATAAATTCCCAGAACAAAAGAGATGTTTGATTATGAGTTTAGTTCTGTCAAAGTACCGATCAGGCATTAGAGCTAATCAGAGCTGTTGAAATCATGGAAGACTCCTATTGACTCCAATAGAAGACCACTTCTCTTCTTTCTTTAGCTTTGTGCAAAGATAAACGGAAATTTCCAAATGCATTCTATATATGGCTAATATTGCACTTTTCTTAACCACTCCTTTCAAGTATTATATTTCTGCTGTCATTTTTCAGGCACAATCCAGGCAAACTAAAATAGGTTTGTTATTTTTCTCCCTAATGAACTATAATTTTCAATGACTTGCTGAGACATTCCCTGTTGCAAGACATTTGTATAAAATGGAATGATATTTTGTGGTGTGTGTTCTTGTGACCTCCTTGAGACATTTTCGGCAGAAGATAATTATGATGTTATGGCACAAAGCTTTTGCAACAAAGGCTGCCTTTTTAAAGATGTTTGCTGTTTTAAGCTGTTTCAGGTGTTGTAGAAGCACCCGGTTTTAGAACCAGCAAGACTCTGAACTTGTGGCCCTAGTTTAACTTGTCTGGCTGAGAGTGATTTAAAAGAACTGGTTAGACATAGTTGGGGTGGCTGTATATTTGAAATTAAATTAAATAGAAGTTTGTTGTGCAACTGAGGGATCTGTGAGTGTTTCGTAGTTAACAGTATTAATGTTAATAATTGTGTCCTACCCCGTTCAAGTCACAGAAAGCTTTGCCATTGATTTCAGAATTTCATCCTAATATTTACAGTCAACAATCAAGGAAGGAAAATTAAAAAGTCCATCAAAGGTACAGTCAGCTTGTTATAACTTAAATTAATTGTAATATATGTTTTCTCTCTGTCTAGTCAAACAAAAATTTGGATATATCAATTAATGCATCAAACAACTTTAACCTCAATATCACATGGTCTGTTGGCTCTACAGGTAAGAAAGCATTTTGTTGTGATATATTTCTCCCCATATGATCTCGAGATCCTTTAAGGTTTTTTTTTAACATGATTGTCTTTGTTACTGATTTGAATAATAAAACTTTATAAAATGTATTCTTTTTCTATTAGCATTATACCTTTATTAATTATATTACTTAAAGCTCAGATAATAATTTGCAATCTGAACAAAGCTTCATTAACATGTTAACTTTCTCTCCTATTCAATTAAAATTACTTGGTAGGAAATGCTTGTACTCTATTTAAATTTTAAAAATGGCAGTGTTATGAAATTCTGTGATTTTAATTAAGATAAATTGCTCCCTTAACTACTGGGGAGACTGAGATATTTTAATTTCTTTGTTTCAGTGTTCAAGCTAAAAATTTAATTATTAACCTTAACATTGATATCAAATAATAAAATTCTTCTGTGTATGCTGATAAAAGGAGCTGCTTATCTCTTTTTCCCCAAACTTTAAACCCCATTACTCTTTTTGCTTTAATAAGGAAGAAGAAAAGGTTTATTTAGAAAGTTTTTATGAATTGGTTCTGTTGACTTTCTGAAAATATATCCAAGGAGAAGCAAAATGCTTACAAGTTAAACTGTACATTTTAATGACTAAAACCAGGCGTTTCAAGAAGCCCAAGAACTTCTGTATTTTGTTGCATCTATCTGTATTTTTGTGCAGTATTCAAAGCTTTATTTTAAAATACCTTTGCTAGCAAATTCTGTATTTTCCATTATCTTCTATTTACTTCACCAAGTCAGCAGTGCTATGATCAAACAGAATTGGTGAGAAGCCTGATGGTTTACAAGAAATAATATATGTTTATCTAGTGTATTATTCACATTTCTAAGAACATTTGAGACACGATAGCAATATTTTATAATGTAGACAAATTCACTTTCCACACTTTAGTAACTTATGAATTTTTATTGAAATGGGATGTAAATTACTAGAGGAAACTATATTAGCTGTGTAGTTAACCAGGATAAATTTGCTATAAAATTCCTATCCAAGTATATCTCCCCTTTATTTTATGTTTCATTTATAATCTTCAGAAATTGTGGTAGGAGTTTGTGTGAATTTCCTGTGTAGGTGAAATATTACTTGTGTATAGTATACAGAAAAGGTTGCTGAGTCACTTGCTCAAAAGTAAGGAACTACCAGTATTAAAGTTGCCTGTAGTAAACTACTTTGGTTCTTTTTGTGATAATTTAATATTCATTTACATTTTTAGCTGGAACAATATCTGGAGAAGAAATTCCTGTTGTTTCTAAGGCTAACATCAAAGAATACCGAGATAGTTTTTCTTGTGAAAAATTCAACTTTCGAAGCAACCCAAACATCACGTTCTATGTATACGTCAGCAATTTTTCATGGCCAATCAAAATACAGGTTAGTATATATATTGACCAGTTCAGTTTTCTGGTGATTTTCATTGGGTATCGTAAATGAATATTTTCATTGCTCCTGAGACTGTACAAATGATTCCGTACAGTTACATTCTCCAGGGTTAGATGTGCTGTATATATATTTTGTCTTTCTGCAAATAGGAATACTGCCAAATGGCTAACCACTTGAGTAATTATTCCTGGTAATTTATATCCCATTAATTACAGCCTTTTGTATGCTGGACAGTTTTGTTTACAAATGTTTATACAAAAAAGAACGAGATTTTAAAATCCAGTCGTATTTTATAAGGGAAATATTTGTGAAGAACAATATATATATATAACGTTGTTGGTAGATTTCTGGAAAATCATTATTTTTTTTCTTAGTTAAATGCTTAATGTCTATTGTGTGCTACAGTTCTACAGCTTGTATAGTAGACATGATAAAGTTTATTGAATTAGTATTCATTTTCTCTTTTTAGATCTAGGCTTAATGCTCTGACTTTCTTGTGATATCAGCAGGAATTAATGAAAGTTTCTTACAGGATCGGGCTGTAAAGTTTGAGTTTCTACCATGGTTCATGTATTGCTGCTTAGTTTTGCTAAAAGTTTCAGGGAACTTTCTAGCTACTATTAATATGTCTCTGTTTGTGGGCATCTTTCTCCCATTACTCACTTCATGGAGGTTACTGAATGAAAGCCTTCCAGACAGCTTCGTTAAAGCACTAACCTTTGCAAAATTAATTGTTAAAATCATAATATGGTCTTGGGCAAGCAATCCGAGTAGGGCCAAACTGCCCTGAAGCTCCATACTATGACAACTAGAACAGGAACATAAGTGTAGACATCTCACAGGCATTTCAAACTAGAGATACTGGGCTCATCGGGTGTATCTTCACTGACTGAGAAGTTCCTAATCACCTTCATTCTAGATGCTGGCTTAAAACAATTATCTTCAAACCATAAAGGAAAGTGATGCAGAAATATTTAATTTAGCTTATATATTCTTTCAGTTATGGGTTATGCTAAATGTCCCCTAATGGTATGTTAAATATATTTTCTCCAAATTAAACCCTGCTCTTTAAAAGGGTGTGTAGCATTCACTATAGAGCTATATCCCATAAATTCTTGCTTGGTCATGAGAGATGCTTTCTTTAAAATGTAATCTCTTTTTTTTTTTTTAGCTTTTTACCTTAGCTGGTTATTTTCTCATCTGCCAGACCCTCAAAGTCGGGATGAGTTTGTTTTAACTGGCACTGGGGACTGGGTAATGTCTAATCTGTGCCCTGATGGTTAGAGTAGTGTGCTGTGAAGTTGGAGAGATGTAGGGTCAAACTCCTCTGGGCGAAAGGGCCTAGAATCTGGGTCTGCTCCTTACTGAGCAATTACCTAACTGCTAGTCTATTGGGTTAAAACATGGGAAGGCCCTCTTTTTCCTCCTCCTTCAGTATATAGCAGCTGCTAGTCGTGGGGTTTTGCCAGGCTACAGTTTGTAAAATTAACACTTATCCAGGTATGTTCATAGGTAGCAGCTGCGTACCTCCCTGGCCAAAGCACAGCCTAGCCTGCCTTGCCAGAGCTCACATGTTCAATAGCTATGTGGATATAAAATAGAAGAGAGTCACTGCAGGTAGAATTAGGGCTGTGAACTGAATACAAGTGCCAAAAATGGCACTAAGGCAGCTGGGTTTGAAAAAGGAAACTAGGATTCTGTCCCAAAAGGGCAGTCTCTTTGGATGATTGCTCAAACAAGAACACCTAGTTTTGGCAAATTCTTTATTGCACAGTGTCATCATGCACCTATAGAGTATATACAGGTGACATGGTAAAGTCACAATACTGTATATTGCTTAGTATCATCATACAGTACCTCAAGATGCTGTGAACATCAGAGTAACAAAGAAAGCCACTTTCCTGCAGGAGATAAGGTTTCCAGAGGATATTCAGGAGTTTTACACCAAAAGACATGCAGGCATTGTTCTGGAATACTAGAGCTAGAAACAACTTGTTCCACGTTCTGAGCTCAGTTACGCAAGAAATAGTTAAAACCAATATATGCTAAATTTTATTGCAGATCTTACTCTTACTGTCTTTAATGTTTCTGGAAAGCTGCGGAAAGAACATATTGTGCTTTTCACTGTCACTTTAGGTCTTTATGTAAGTCGTTTACCTGGATAAATTTTGACCTCTTATTCATGCTCAGAGCTCCCAGGAAACCTGCTGGTAGTTCCATCTGCACTTCGAGGACAGATACAGGCCATAAAAAAATGTAATGATAGATGTTTCATTATCAGGCAATGCAAGTTAATTAAAGAAAAATCTAAGATTGGGAAATGCAAACTGTATTTCATAAGAAGCAAATTAGCTTTGAAACTGCACTAGGCATGCTTCTTTCTTATGCCTTTTACTTGCACAATTTAATGCTTTATGCCATAAGAGAGTAGTCTAAGTTGTCAGGATCTTCCAGAAATGAAGGTTAGTTGCCTGGAACTGTAGTTCTTTGAGAAGGGCTCTGAATATTAACAGTTAGTGCAGTGATGCTTAAAAATTCACTCCCTCTTTTATCCCTCACCTCAGTGTTCCCAAATGTTCCACCTATGTCTATAAAAGGGAAGAACATTGCCATCTTCCGCTGCCACCACAAAGTCACATTTTATTAGGCCTATGACAAAGAGGGGGAGTGGGCAGGACACATGACTATTCAGTCCATCATGAAGAACTGGTTTATGGGTAACCTTTATTTCTTTTTTAAGTGTCCTCTGCATATGTCCACTGAGGGCATAGGGTACCTTGTTAACAGTAAGTGGGACTCAGTCCGTAATTAAATAAGGATGGAAGCGCTGAATGCATGTCTGCTTTGAATACAAGGGCAAATGTATAATGCTCTGTAGAAGTATGTACCAAAGTTCAAGATGTTTCTAAGATATGTCACTGATGTAACCCCCCACTCTAGTGGAAAGTGCAGTAATCTATTTAAGGAAAAGATCATTTGCTAAAGAAAAGCTCTAAAATACACTGTCCAATGCACCTTGAAGGTGGAACAAAATGAGACAAATGAAACGGAGAGGGAAGAATCCCTGAGGGGAGCAGGAAAATCAAGGTGGCATAGAGAGCATCCCCATCTTGTATTCACCTTTGTGCCCTCCTTGCTACACAAACCTCAGTGAGAACCTTAAGAGAGATCTTCATAAATGGATCAGTTGGGACTTCTCGAACATAGCAATTTCTGTGGAAGGACCTGCATCAATCTGAAGTGCCTCCTCGTTGTCTTTCTGATTGCTTAAGGTATTGCTCTGATGTATGCCCTTTCACCTTTCTCCGTGACTTATACAGCCCTGAGGAAATAAAACAGGATGCAGGATGGACCATTATTATGTTTGTGGCATGAATCACAGAGCTGCGATACTTGGACTTTGTGAATCTCCCTGTATGAGAACCCATTATCCTATTCATCCGTGTTTCACAGAATAGTCTTAATAATGTAGATCTTACACCTAAACCTTGTACCCTGCTATCTGGACACCAAGTAGATGATGTTTACAAAGAGATTATTTTGCTGAATGTAAGACATCTCACTTGGCAGTTGGAAGCCTTGCCCGGACTGACATAGATGGAGAAATGGAAGTGTTTGTTTAAGCTGGAAGTGCAGTGTAAACTGTTGTCTGCAGCAGACCCCATTCCAGCTCTACTGATTATTTACTTTCTCTGAAGCATTCTGGGATTTACTTCGTGTGATAAAAGTGGCCCTAGCAGGTTATCTACAAATCAACCTCCTGTGAAGGAGATACCATTCTCTTACATGCTGTGATGCAAGTTCCTTATGGGACTCATGATTCTTAACAGTGTCTGGAGTATGCCTGGGCAATCACCTGAATAGTCAGTTAGTCCACAGCAGTGGTTCTCAACCTTTTGTGATTCAAGGTATCCCTCAAAAAATGCCAGATCTTAGTTTTCACTATTTTTTTTACTATAGAAAAATAATAGAGAAATTACTTTGTTACAAAGGACTCCAGAAGGCCCACAACAGGTTAGAATGTTTCTAAAGCTATGGATTTCTATTTGAAATTTCAGGGTTTATCCTGTGTATCATGTTTGCACATCTACCAGTGTTATCATTGAATGGCATGCCATGTTACCCTTGACCGGCTCCAAAGATATTCCAGTCCTGTGGCACCTTGATTGAGAATCACTGCTCTGTAGTAATTATAGTTCTTTGAGGTTTGTTGTCCTCCATCGCCAATGACTGGAAACCTTACAAGCAGGAGATGTACAAAGGAACTTACTGGTAAAGGAATTCATCCTGGATTGCATGTGCCCTACCATTTATACACCTGGCTATAGAGAGTGAGAAGACTCTAAGGTTACAAGTAGAGGGTAAGAACCTTGTTCAGCTAATTTTAGGTGGCTACTGGAGCTCTTAATCCCTGGATTGTTGGCACATTAGCACCAAAAACTAGTTTTAAGCCCACTTTAGGAAGCTTAAAATTATACCACTCCAGGGAAAGTTTATATCTGATCCATATTACCCAGCTCGTGTTCCATTAATATGTGGCCACTCCCCATGACCCACCAAAGTTGCAATTCTCCAGCATCCCAGGATACAATGTCCCCCCCCCCCCCTTCTGTTCTTTGTGGACAAACTTCCCACCCCCTGAGCTCTAGAGCTGTGCAAAGCTTTGATTCGACTCAGCGGAGATTCAGCCCGATTCAGTGGCCAAATCTCTGAATCCGAATTGAATCAGAAGACCCTTTAATCTCTCCGAATCGAATCGGAGCCCTCCAAATTGATTCAGAAAGATTTTGAGATTCCAACATAGTGACAACTTTAAATGTTTTTTTCTACATACCTCTGGGTAGCAGGGGCTCATGAATGCTGCGATGCTGGGGCACATGGAGTGTCCCACAGAAGCACGGGGGGGCTCCCCAGTGCACTTGGCAGGAGACCCAGAAGTGGACCAGAAGTACTACTGGGTTCAGTGCCCAGCATGTGGAGGGGCCCCCCTGCACTCCTGTGGGACACTTTATGTACCCCAGCATTTCAGCATTCACAAGCCACACTGGTACCTTGAGGTATGTAGATACATTTTTTTAAAGCTGTCTTTATTTCTGAATCACTGATTCTCCGAATTGGCATTGAATCTTCAGATTCAGATGTGGCCAAATGGAATCAGGGACAGTGATCCGAATCAATGAATCGAATCGCTGTCCCTGATTTGGGCCGAATCCGAATCAAATAGGGCCCACTTCACACACCCCTACTGAGCTCTACTGCCTAGGGTTCAGTTCTGACAACAAGCCAACTCCTCATCCTGGCCCTGGGGATATATCCCGTTCAAACAGCCTGCAGAACATAAGCCAGGTTGCAGGGTATGGATGAGTCCAGGAGTGGAGTCTAGGGAGGTAGACTGTGGCTTCCTTCCCAGGACAGGAGTAGCTCTCTCAACTGTGGCTTTCCTCACTGCTCTCACCTCCCAGCCACCTGGGAAGCACAGCCAGCATCCTCCATGCTCCAGTGACCAAATCCCACTTTATTAAAACATGAGACCTTCTTTATTTTACTTTCTTTTTTCTTTTTAAATTTTTTTTTACTTTTTATTTTATTCTTCTTTATTCTTTCATTTTGCCACCCTTCCCCCACCCCCATCTTGTTACCAAATCCTATTTCATTACCCACCTGTATCCCATTAACTCTGCCTCCCAGCTTCATGTTCTCACCCTCCCTCCCTGACCAACCCATCTTTCACACGCACACACTTTTGGCTGGTAAGCTTGTCCTGGTTCACCAGCCCTGTAGTGGCAACTCACAGCTGTAGCTCCTGGTCAGGCCCCTGCTCGCCAGCCCTCTAGGGGCAAGTCACAACTGTGCAGGTAGGGGACAGTCAAAGAAGGTTTTAGCTTTGAGGTGTGACTGCTCCAAACTGAAGCTAGCACTAACTATGATCAACATTTGAGGAGCTCAAAGTACAGTGTGTAACAGGGCCCTAATGGACTCTGCTACTCCACAGAATTTGACCTTGGAGTAGAGATTGCACCAAGAGTGAAGTCTGTGCACACTGCACATGGCAAAGGACTACAGTTATTTTAAGTTAAGTTTCTGCTTTGCTTTTTTTCCCTTAGCATCTTAAGCAACAGATTTGTTAAAACAACTGTGGATGATGTTGAAAGAAAACATAGTTCACCAATAGTGGAATTCAGAGCCTGGGATATTGGTCCTAGTATAATAATCTATTTCCCAATTTATATGTAAGTTATGAGAAAGGAAGCTATGGCAACCAAACTTGATAGTTCCAACACAGGAGTCATAAACACAATTCTGGATTATTTACCACTGAACTCTGAAAAGTTACAAATATGTGTCATCTCCAGAAAAAATACTTAAGCAGAAGTCCATTTGCCCATTAAGGGTCCTCTCTCAGCAGCTTGTCCTTAAGGACAAGCAGCAAGTTCATCAGCTTTTAATTAGCTGCATTTTGCAACCTACCTGTTGTCCACCAGAATTACTTGCACTTCTCTGTAGCCATTGGGGTAGTGAATTGGGCCAGCTGACAGATCTCCAGTCAGCAGTCGGAGTTCCATCCACAGCAGATCCTGGACAAGAGCCAGAATTGTGATGGCAACCCCAAATCTTAAGCAGTACGTGCGGCCGTGTTTAGCACAATGCCAATGTGAGAGAAGTTGCACAGTGTCCTCGTGTGACCTCATACCAAATGATGAGGATTTGAAAATAAGCACATTGTTAATGCTTTAGAAATTATGTTGCCCAGTGATTAGCCTAAAAGTCTCAGGTGAGTGTAGGTGCAGTCTGTTCAAATGCCAATTCTCGGGAAGAAAACAGAATAAATGCTTTACCAAACAGCAGGTCTTCCCACCACCGATTGCAAACAGTTGTGGAAGTAAATAAAGGGGTCCCAAAGGTTTGGATTGTGATTGGCTGGGACATCCTTCCTCAGCTGGCTAAGTACTTGCACTTAAAATTTAAGATCTGATCTGCTGTTATTGTTAGATACCTCTTTTCTGTGTGCAAATCTGTCTGAAAGGAACTGTCTGTGTAATTTTGAAAAAGTTCTCAGTTATTAATTCTTTTTGCAGAAAAACAGCCTTCTTATCCATTATGTGTTTCCACAGCAGTATTTCATAGAGCAATTACTCTTGCAGTGAAGTTAGACAAGCTGTTAAAACAAAGTTAGAATGCCCCAATGTATTGTAAAGAATTATTCTGATCATTCAGAGGAAAGTTGCTGGAAGTTTTACTTGTATAGTATTAGTTTCCCTTTTTTGTATTATTGTGTATGAGGCAATCCTATGTTAGCATCAGAGATAACAGAAAAGAATGAATCCTTCAGATTTGTTTTGTATTTTATTTGTATACAATAAGAGAACCAGGTATGCTGTACAGTCTTCAGCGCACCACTTCACATCACAAATTTCTATGGTGTTATGTTTAAAAGGAGAAATCTCTTGACTATACTGGTTCCCGTTTCAGAGCTCTGGAGATTTTATTTCCCACTTTTAATAGACTGAACCTTGCAACTGAAGAAGCAGCTTAATAAAAGTCAAGAAGCACATCTGTCCTCACAATAAAATTTACTCAGTGTAGCATATTTAATTATTTCAACATTCTTTGTTTTGGAGTTCGTTTTGAATATTTAACATTCCTGGCTGACACATACTGATGTACAAGCTCTGGGTAGAACTTATTGGTAACTGCCAGCGGGAGTTACAGCAATCTTTTGTTAATGAGGTAACACAAATTCAGTTACAGGAAAACATCAGCCTTTTTGTACTATAAGCCTTCGCAGAATTTTGCAAAAGTCAATGGATGATTTTTCACTTGGAAAATGTACATAGAGCTAAAAATCACTGCGACTACTTAGAATCTCCTCTTACCAATTGGTGCCTATTTCGATTTAATAATTGATTTATAGCTAGAGGTTCAATTTCTAAGCACCTTAATGGTTTTCAGAGACAATGTTTAGTAACTGTGTGAAGACGCTATAAATCTTGAAATACCAATTGGGTATTGATCACGTAGTTGTAGGGCACATTAGCTTCCTAAAATTACGATGAGACTTCCTTGCAGTAAATATAAAAATCTATCTTCAAATTAGGTTAGAACTGGAATGAAAACAAACAAAATCTTGGAAATTCAGGAATCAACCTCATACTTTAGATTCAATGCTGCAAGGAGCTGAACAGCTCTTTTGAGTTGGAAGATGTACTCAGATCCCACTGAGGCCAAGGGTGGTTGAGGTGACCAGCAATTAGCAGAGGCTAGACCTTCACTGGGATAAATCTGTTGTAAAAAGGGGACATAATGACATGGAATAAGGAATCATTTCCAGCTCTTCAATGTAGCTTTCAATATTGGGGAGAAACTACTGTATGTAGGCACAGTTTGAAAGCCACTTAAATGAAGGTGTATTTTTTATTATTTATTTCACAGGTACAATGTCCAAGAGTGTCTTAGACATTCAAAAATGTATATATAAATTATGGTCTATGTCAGGGGGAACTTAAAACTATATATTTAGATGCAGTATGAATGAGAATAAAACCGCAATGAAGTTTTGAGAAATGGAGTTAAATAATAGGGCTTACAATTATAGCCCCCACACTGTTATATACATAACAGGCCACATGGCATACAAGAGTCCTGATAACTGCACACAAGTGGTTTGGTGAACTCCTTGTTGGGGGGTTGATATACCAGGAGAATTTAGTTTGTGTTTTGTATAAAACAATGCAGAAATCCAGATTTATGTATTTTTTTAAAGAACTGTTCATGTTATATAAGATGCAAAGCTTTATGGAAATACTAGCCAATTTCTTGTTACGAATGACTGGGGCTGGGGTAGCATGCGGGGATGGAGCCCCATGCCCCCGCCCCCTTCCAGGCCCCTTCCCCCTTTACCTCCTGCTGCTTGCAGTCCAGGCCCACTCCCACCCCACCCCGCCACAGTGGTGCAGTGGGAGCAGACAAGTGGGCCTGGGCCCGATGCAGGGGAGGACCAGGCCTGAGGGTGCGGAGAAGCTGGGCCACTGTGGCAGGGGGAGCAGCAGGCCCAGGCTGACCTGGCAGCAGTGGGGGAACAGGAGGAGCGGGCTCAGAGTTGACATGCAGGAGGGTGATATGGGGAAGGAAGTTTGCTCCTCCCCTCCCCCCACCACTGCCACATCAGGCCTCACTGGCTGGACCCACTGCTACCCCCCCCTACCCTGATGTGGCGGGCCAGCTTCTCCCTGGCTGGCACTGGGCTCAGGCCCAGGCCTCCCCGCCATTGCCGCTGCCTCAGTGCGCCCGCCATTCCCCCCAATGCGTATTAGGCCTGTTCCTCTCCCCACTGCTGCTGCCTCAGCCCTGCAGGTGGAAGGGGCAAGCCAAGGCTACAGCCAGTGGCCTCACCCCCCATAGTGTTTTGACCCCACTCCTGCCCCATGCCATTGCTGCCATCACCTGCAAGGTGTAAGGGGGGGTGAGGCCAGCTCCAGTGGCCTCACCCCCCGACCTCCACTCCATCATTGCTACCTGCGGGGAAGTGTTGCCCCTCCCCATCCCCTGTGTTCCTACCATCATGGTGGCACTCCACCACCACCAGCTCCTGGTGTTTGCACTCTGATTAGCTGTTTGTCAGCCAATCAGAGTGTGAATAATGCATTACGGACAGACCTGCAGACTTAGGCTTTTATAATATTAGAATATTACAAAGATAATTTTTTTTTTCATTTTTGTAAAATCCTAAGTGAATTGCGTTCTGGTGAAACACTTCATTAGTCCCTGCTAGAAGAAGAACTCTGTCTCTAGATACACTATAATATTGCTACTCAACAAACAGATGTCACATTTATACCAAGATAAACCATTTTATCCCAGGACAATGTGCAGTTGTTCATATGTCCGTATCTGTTGTTCTAGGATAAAGCCTAAAAAGCTTTATGGGATTAGAAGTACTAATGGGTTATCTGAGGACATTGCACAGTGCATCTCAGTGGCCATCCCAAGATTGCATCATTGAATCAATTTCAGAAAAGCGACAGTGCATTCAGCTGCTCACTAAACCTGATCAGAATGGCAGTCCAATCCTGAGATATTTCTGTTTCAGGGCAAATGGAGGTACACCTTGAACAGGGATAAATGCCAAATTAGTTCCTAGCCTCCAAGACCGGTATAAGGATTCTCTGTGTGAATCTCCTTGCAGAATTGTGCGCAGCAGTCAATTTTCCACCACGTTTCACATTATGCATCGTTATTGAAAATATATAGTTTATAGGTCCTTTATTATAGATGCATCTTTTTAATTGGAATTAATAGATTAGAAGAATATGATTAGATTAGTTAATGGAGATGAAAACTACTGTATAAATGATGAGGTTTTATCGCAATCATAATGATGATTATCTTTTTATTTCTAGTAAATTTAATACAGTAAAAACCTGAGACTTTAAATTGGGAAAATATAATACTTCATAGTACTAGTAACAGTAATTTCTTTAATTTTAGGTACAATATTATGTGTCAATAATAGATTAAGAGACTGTGAACACATAAAACTTTCATGATGTGTACAAACCCAATATAACATTTTCAGAAATAATTTAGACTATGGCAGCAGATGAAACATGAGAAAATGCAGAAATGTTCTTAGAACTTGGAAGCATTTTCCAGCTGTTGTATTATGATTAGATGACACTTTTTATTTCTTAGATATATAATGATAAAGCTATTAAAATTTGTCTTGAAACAAATTGTGTAAGAGTATTAACAGGATTGCACCAAGTTCTACACTGTTTCAGTAAATTTATATTTCATTACTGCTGCTAATTCATTACTGCTGCTAGTACATTTCTTTCTTCCAGTCTCTCTTAAAGTGGTTTAATATGGCTATCAAGAATATCAGTACATGGTAGAATAGTTAAGATAACTGTTATTTTGCAAGGAGCAGAAGTGCTGTTAATGGTTCAGCTGATGGTTTTAAAGGAACCAAAACACCTAATTAAGAGATAATTAGTCTTTAGTGATTCACAGTTTTAATCTGTGGATAATTTGAATGTGTGAGATAAGACCTCCTGTAACTGATATGCCAATTGTAAAGTTTTGTTGTTTTAAAAAAAAATCCAAGTAGACTAATACACCATCCATTGGTAGTTGTCTTCCACAATAGAGATATGTAGATACAGTGTTAGCAAATAAAAATTATCTGTCTTTCATGTTTTTCAAGTAGATATTGAGATTTTCCTCTGTAATTTCCATTTCCCTTATCTAATTAATTAGACAAATTCTAGTTCCAACATTTGGAATTTAATAGGAGATATTGCTCAAAGAGCTTTCAGTTGTTCAGGACTTGTGATTAAATGTAGAAAAATAAACCAATTGCCTGTGTTCTATGCCACGCAAAGGGGGGAAATATAAGGGTTTGCCATCTTGTACCTGGGGAAAAAAACAAATTATATACTAAAAATGAAACACCCACAATAACATATTTTAATATTATTTAAAAAAAATAGTTTTGTCCTGATTTGTGTATGTTTGCACTGTGTTTCATAGATTTCATAGACATCAGGGCTGGAAGGGACCTCGGGAGATCATCGAGTCCAGCCCTCTGCCCAAAGGGCAGGAAGTCAGCTGGGGTCATAGGATCCCAGCAAGATAGCATCCAATTTCCTCTTGAAGGTGTTCAATATAGGTGCTTGAACCACCTCCGCTGGCAGACTGTTCCAGACCTTGGGGGCTCGGACAGTAAAGAAATTCTTCCTTATGTCCAGCCTGAAACGGTCTTGTAGGAGTTTGTGACCGTTTGACCTAGTCATCCCTTGGGGCGCTCTGGTGAACAAACGTTCCCCCAGATCCTGGTGGTCACCCTTGATAAACTTATAGGTGGCCATCAGATCACCCCTGAGCCTACGCTTTTCCAGGCTAAAGAGTCCCATGTCTCTCAGCCTATCATCGTAAGATCTGTTTTCCTGACCTCTGATCATGCTCGTGGCTCTCCTCTGGACTCTCTTAGGCTTCTCCACATCCTTTTTGAATTGTGGAGCCCAAAACTGGACGCAGTACTCCAGCTGCGGCCTCACCAAGGTCGAGTACAAGGGGAGAATGACGTCCCGGGATTTGCTCGAGAAGCATCTATGGATGCAAGCCAGTGTTTTGGTCGCTTTACTAGCCGCAGCATCGCAGTGGAGGCTCATGTTCATCTTGTGGTCAATGATGACCCCCAAGTCTCTTTCTTCTGTAGTGCTATCCAACGTAGCACTGCCGAGCCTATAAGGGTGCTGCAGGTTTTTCCTCCCAGGGTGGAGAACCTTGCATTTTTCGGTGTTATAAAGGTGATTGCATAATAGCTCAAAATGAAGTCTTACTCTTGTATATTGAAGGGATGTGGGGGTATGGGTGAGTGTGTATGGGGTTTGTGGGGAGCTGTGACGATGTTTGTGTGAATGTGTGTGGATGTGGGGTGTGGGCCTATGGTGGATGTGGGTGGTTATGGAGTTTGTGGGGTGTGTGGAGGGAGAGGGTGGCTGGAGGTGTGTGCATGTAGCAGTAAGTGGGGCTCCCCCTAGAGGCATGCATTTGTGTGGGGAGGATGTGTGAGGTTTGTGGGGGAGGGTTTGTGGGTATGGTGGGTTGTGCATGGGACCACCACATGCACCCCTTTGAGTCAGCACCTGCCACCCCCCTGCCCCGCCCCCGCACAGCCCAGAGCCTGCGTACCCTGTAGCATCTCACTGCCATCACCAACAATGTGTAACTCCTGCCCCACCCCATGCCCACTCCAGACTCACCCTGGCAGGATCAGATCGGCTGGAACTTGTGGGCACAACCCCAACCCCAACCCCAACCCCAGCCTGCCCTTCACCTACTCCACACCATCCACCCATGACACATCATTCTGCCTCCTGGGCACACAGCGGAGCTGGGGCAGCTTCACAGCTGGACTGCCTTTCTAGTTACTAGTGGGGACCCATGTGCACAGTGCTGACCCATCCCACTCTGCCCCATGCCCCTGCAGATTTTCCTGCCCAGGCTCAGCAGTGGCTGTGGTGCCATGGGACAGAAGCTGTTGCTCAGTGCAGGGGAAAAGTGGTCCCTCCCCATTGCTGCTGCCAGGTGCATCCTGCTGCAGCTGCCCAGAGCCCACGCTGGGCTGCCCTGCATCTGCTGTCTGCTGCCATCGCTGCCCCACTGGACAGCCGGGAAGGCAGCAGTGATGTTGGTGGAGATGCAGGGCAGCTCAGCAAGAGCTCTGGACAGCTGCAGCAGGAAGTGCCTGGCAGTGATGAGGGAGAGGGGCCGCTTTTCCTCTGCACTGAGTAACAGCATCTGTCTTACACCACTATTGGTGCTGAGTTTGGGCAGGCAAGTCTGGCACGGGATGGGGTGGGGCAGCGCTGTGCATGCAGGTCCCTGCTAGGAATGCGGGGCTGGGGCCAGTGGCAGCAGTGACTGGAAAAAGATACCTCCTAGGCTGCCTTGAAAGGCAGTCCAGCCATCGAGCTACCCCAACCCCATTGCATGTCTAGGGGTGGCAGGACACACCATGGCTGGACAATGCCTGGTCCATGCAGGACTGAGGGACCTGCCACAGGCTGGAGAAAGCCTCTCTGTGGGCCGGATCCAGCCTGCAGGCTGTATTTTGCCCACCCCTGTTCTATCAACATGTTTAGCACTTGGGACCTTCACTTCTCCTCAACAAATACCTTGATACAGTTAGAGCCGGCAGAAATGCAGGATTTCCAGTTTGTGGGGAACAATTATTTAAAAAAAATCTTACCAATTTTCAGGGGGCAGGGAGATCACCTTACAGGCACCTACATGTAGTGTTTCCTAAACACTTTGGTGTCCATAGGCTCTGAATAAAAATGACATTTTTGTTAACTGTAATAGCAGCTGGGAAACTGATAAGAATGTTATTTTCACTCTGCCATTACCTGGGTCCTCCCAGCTGACACAAGAATGTGGAAGCCCTGGGGTCTTCAATCTGGAGCAGTCTTCATGGCAGGGCTGACTTTGAGCTAGATATCCTGGGAGCCTGTCTCAGAACTTCAAGGATTCAGTTCTAACTCTGCATCCGGGAGCCTGGAAACTCTGAAATCTGTGGTCTTACTGCAGCTCTCAGGGGGTGTGCCTACACGTGCAATTAATGCACCTGAATTTACTGTGCAGCACATTCAGGTGCATTAAACTGCACCTGGGTATGTGTCTACATGTATTCTTGGATCAGGAGTAAATTGAGCCCAACAGAAGCATTTTTCCAGGGCTGCTCCTGCCCTGCTCTGTCTCCCTGCACCAGACAGAGATAGCTCCAGGATCTGGCCACAACTGCCTAGGTGCCAACCCCAGACTGGCAGGGGACATGGCGGGCAGCCTTGGGCTGGCAGAGAGCTTGGAGAGGCCAGCTTCAGGATGGTAGGGGGCATAGGGGTCAGAGACTGGGCCCAGGGGGCTGCAGGATTTGGCACATGCCCTCAGTGGTGGGGCATGGTACCCAGGGGGCAGGCAGCAGCTGGCAGGGACCCCAGGGGTCAGGTCAGAGGTCCAGAAGCCACTGTTGGGCAGCTGGAAAAGCTGCAAACCATGTGGTGCAGCACCGAGTAGGAGGCTGTCCCTCTGCTCGTGTGGCTAACTAGGCACAAAGTGTGCCTCATGTCAGCGTCTACATAGGTGCTTAGGTGAATTAAAGCTGCACTACTAGTACTGGTATCTGTCGGTACTAGGAAATGGTGCTTTAAATTAATCTAAGGCGCAATAGCCGTCGTGCACGTGTAAATGGTGGTACTTTACTGTACATTAGATTAGTCTAATAGTAAAGTGTGCATGTAGATACACCGAGGATTGCCATGTTCCCTGCAAGCCCTTGAAACTCCCCCCACCAGCTGACTGCCCTGTAACTATGCAGCCTGAAAGCTATATCAGGCTTCACAGTCATAGGACAGCCTCACCATATAGGCCCTGGCCTTGGGCACCTGTCCTAGGATTTCGGGACTTCAGGTTCCCCTCTTCCATATTTTGGAGCCTGGAAATCTTGCGAGTCTTTGTTAGTGTCTGCATATTATATCCCTGTGAGAGAGGCATTCTCAGCTATTTTTTGTGAAGTACAGGTACTAGACCAATCACATTGTACTAGTGCTGCCAATTTCTAGTTGCTCAAATACTTTTAAAATCTAGCTATAAACACAATACCTACCTTTGATTTCTTTTCCACGTAACTATTTGCTTTTACTGCCACATGGTCGTTGTGTTACATAGATTATAGACAAGGAAGGGTACGCTGTAATTGTATCGCCTGAACTCCTGCATGAAAGAGTTCAAAGGCTTTCCTGAATTAAATCTTATTTGAGCTACAGTATATCATTTACAAAGCAATACAGTATTAAAATGCAGTCTTGATTTAAACGTTTCCTGTGGTGAGAGAATCCCCCACCACACTAGGTAAATAGTCCCATTGGTAATTATCCTCACCGTTAAATGTGTGTGCTGAATTTGTCTAACTTCAATGCCCATGTGTTGGACCTTATCTAAAAAGGCTTCTCCTGCTACATTTTCCCCCTTCATTTAAGTATTGGTTACCCTGTTACTAAGTCATCGCTTAGTCTTTTTCTTAATAAATGAAATAGATTTTGCTCCTTGGGTGTTTTATAAAGCAGGTTTTCCAATCCTGTAGTCATTTCCCTGGGTCTCGAGTTTTTCAAACTTCATCTCAAATTGTAGAAAGTCCCACCAGTGCCAAATGCATGAAAGGCAATATAATGTCTCTATTCCTGTCTGGTATGTCCCTGTTTATATATCTGTTTATTCATTCATGGCTCACATTAGCTATTTTGGCCACAGAATCACAGTAGGAGTCCATGCTTAACCTATTATCTACAATTATCCAACCCCAGTGTTTTTCAGTCATCACTTCTCAGAGTATGGTCCCTTATCCTGTGGATATGGTTTACATTTTTGTCACAAGATATCTGGTTTTATATTTGGGTTTGCCACCAGCTTACCATGGTATCTGATTTGCTGTGTATGAAGTGTCATGTCCTCTACATTATTTAGCTGTCCCTCGATCTGAGTGTTATGTGCAAACTTTATCAGGGAATAGTTTTATTCTTGCTTCCATAACACTGGAAATATTAAATAGCATAGGGCCAAGACCTGATCTAAAATCTGCTTAGTGCTCTGCAAGACCCTACTAGAAGTGCATTGGCTTAATGATGAATCCATATTTACAATTACATTTTGTAAGTACGGACTTCAGGAAATGTATAGTTAGCAAGATTTTGATCCTTTTAATGTGCAGTGTGTTGAATCTGTATCATTCTAGTTTCTTAGCCAAAATGTTTTGGTGACCAAAAGTACTATTTCAGTCCTGCAATGTATAAACAGGGAAATATCATGTTGAAGTGAGGTAATATTAGCTCTGTATTGTGTGTACTTTAGGGTGAATGAGAGGAAAAATGACCCATAAGATCATATATTGAAGAGAAGTGGTCCACCAGATGATATAAAACCATCATTTTGACCGACATATATGCTATGAGCTAATAAAATACATATATAGTGAAATGCATCAAAATCTATTTTGCTCTCCTGCATGTACTTTTGCTATTTACACTTCCTGAACTTTATTTTTAGTGCTGCTGGCCTTTCATTTATTTTACATCTCCAGTACATTTTAAGTAAAATACTTCTTCAGTATTTCAAGAGAAAGTATAGTTTGCTAAGCATTTCATTCTGTTTCTTCGGCTTGCTTCACAAGGTTCTGCCCTGTTGATTTTATATTCTTGCAGTTTTTGCTTTTTCTTTATTGTGACAAGAAAATACACAAGGTTGACATTATGTTATAGATTGCAGTCTTGTTAAAATTGCCATATTAACTAGCAGTCCAGGTAGTGAGAAAACATTAAAGCTGTCAAATGTTTTCAAATGAGTTAAATAAAAACTGTGTCTATGTACTGGTAGCATCATCATAACACCTTCTTGCAGTCTTATATACTGTTTTCATTTAAGATAATTTATTTTCCTTGTTGCCCACTAATATAGCAGTTTTTGTTGTCTATACCACAGAAATGACTAGTGTGTATTAGCAGGAAAGCATTTCCATTAATCACAACCACCTGAATTATATTACAAGCTTTACAAGTTTCTTCAAAAAAACAATTATTGTAATCATAACATAGCACTGACTTTCAATTGATATATGTAGGCTCCATTTGGTCTGCCTCACACCATAGAAAACCAGCTCAGCTGAACCGAATTTTACTCTTTCTTTTATGCATTGCCTGGGTTGGTGTCTCCAAGAAGAGCCGACCTCTCAAAATTGATTCCCAAAATGAAATTGTTATATCTTCTTGACATACAGCTAACTTATTCCAGATGTCCTGTAGTTCTTTCTGACTACTTAGATGTGTGAACAGCATGTTAAGTCATTTGCAAAATTTTTGAGAGTGGCCTGTTGTTATTTTTAGTTTGTGATTTTATTTATGTGTACGTATTTGTTTTTACCTATTCAAGTCACAGGTTCTTAAGATACAAAAGGATGCATACACATATATTTCATTTTTCTGTTTTTCATCTTCAAATTGGTTCCTTTTGTGTGTCTGGTTTTGAATCTTAAAAATAGAAATTTCAAGGTCTTCACGGAACATTTAACTAAATGTTAGATGACAGCAGATGGTAAAGATAGCTTTGAATCTTAGAGACCTAAGTACATGTATATGCACACCTAAGTACATCCAAACTTTGACCTTTATGTTTAGCTGTTCCTTAATAGTGGTATTACTCTCTAGAAAAAAAGCGGTACAAATTCTTATGGAATAAGAAAAATGATACATTTAACGTAAGTCTAGAAAAAGTATGATTGGAAATTCTGATTTAGGCACAAAAAAGTAATAATACTTTGTCCATTAACATAGAAATGTAGGGTTGGAAAGGACCTCAGGAGGTCATCTAGTTCAAACGCCTGCTCAAAGCAGGACTATCACCAACTAGATTCTCCCAGCCAAGGCATTGTGTAGCCTGATCTTAAAAAAAACCCTCCATGGATGGGGACTCCACAGCCTCTTTGGTTAACCTGTTCCAGTGCTTTACTGCCCTCCTAGTGAGAGAGGTGTCCCTAACTTAAACTTCCCTTGCTGCAAGTTGAGCCCATTGCTCCTTGTTCTGTCACCACTGACAACAGTCCAGCTCCATCCTCTTTGGAATCACAGTTCAGGTAGTAGAAGGCTGTTGTACAAGCTCCGCAGTCAAAGGCTGTTGTACAAGTAGAAGAAAGCTTCATCTACCTCATACTCCTGGTCTGGTGGTCTGTAGCAGACACCCACCACAATGTCACCCTGGTGGCTCTCTCTTCTGACTCTGAACTGAAGACTTTTAACAGGCCTATCTCCAGTTTCATATTGGAGCCCCGAGGAAACTTACAGCTGTAACAGCTCCTTCTCCTCTTCTCTCTTCCTTGTCTTCCTGAACAGTTTATACCCATCCACAGCAGTGCTCCAGTCACTAAGCTATGCCACCAACTCTGTTATTCCAGTTGCATCATAATTCCTGGAATGTGCAAGGACTCCATCTCCCAGTGAACCTAGTTTAAAATCCTCCTTAGTAGGTTAGTGAAGCTTTCTGCAAAGATACTCTTCCCTCTTTTTGTCAGGTGGATCCCATTTTTTCCTAGCAATTCTTCTTGGAACAACAGCCGTGGTTGAAGAAACCAAAGTCCTGCTGGCAGCATCATCTGTGTATTTATGGGTGACTGGTGCCTGCTGTATCTGGGGAGGCACCCACAGAAGCCACTGTCAGCATCGGCAGCAGGGACAGAGCTGGTGAGCATCCACAGATGCCGCCTGCAGCATCAATGGTGGGGATGGCCCTGTCAGGGGGGACACGTGCCCCCCTGTCCCCCCCCACACGTCACCTATACATGCATTGATTCTATACACTGATCGGTAGAATTCATCTGTGCCTGGCCAGGGCCTTCCCCTTGACCGGGGGGATGAAGAAGACCACCACCTGAGCCCATGTTCCTTTCACCTTCGCACCTAGAGCCCTGTAGTCACATTTGATCTGCTCTGGGTCACCCCAGCAGTATCATTGGTGCCCATCTGGATGAGCAGCACAGAGTAGTAGTCAGAGGGCTGGATGAGTCTCAGCAATCCTTCCGTGACATCTCGGATGCAGGAGCTGGGCAAGCAGCAGACCTCCTGAGATGACAAGTCAGGCCGACTGATGGATGTCTCCATCCCTGCAGAAGGGATTCTCCAGCCACCACCACTCATCACTTCTTCTTGGTGGCAGTGATCTCAGTCATCCAGACTTTGGGGATGCCTGTCTTGGCCTTCTCCACCAATGGAACATGCTCCTCCTCCTCTGTTGCTAGGGCTCCATACCTGTTCTCCAGGCAAACTGCTGCGGGTAGATATGAAGACATCTGCTTGCTTTCAGAGGTTACAAGCTTCCAGTTTCCACCTTCCTGGGAGTCCATGTCTTCTTTCTTCTCTAGCAGTTCTGGCAGTCCTCCTTCCATAGTTCCTGAGGTCACCTCCAGCATTGAATCAATGGAGTCCTTATGGTGGAGGATGTTTCAGAGCCTTTCCACCTCCTCCTTTAGCTCTTTAGCCTTCTCCCAGAGGGTCACCACCAGGAGGCACTGTTCACACCGCAGGCACTCCCCCACCTGGCTGTCACCGGAAGGAAACTGCAAGCTGCAGTCTCTATAGCACAAAACCAGGACCTGGTGGTAAGTGATCCTGCCTGGACAGACACAAGTGTAAGCCAGGGAAGAGCTGGCAGTGTCAGTGGCTCTGGCATTAAACAGAGATCTCTCCATTAAGTGTCATTACATCTGGATCCTAAACATTTTTCAAAAAGGAGAAAACTTTGTGAACTAATAAAAATGAAGTATCCTTGCTGGGGCTAGTCCTGCTACTTTTACTTAGTATCTTGATATCAGTTGAACTACTCACTTCTGCAAGATTTGCTGCACCCTTTAGAGTCATAGCGGGGCAGCTCTGTGCCAGAAACAGCATACAAAGCAATGCCAGGCTGCACGATGCTGATTGCAGTGGTCAGGTCGGCAGCTGCTGCAGTGGCAGCTATTTCTGCACCCTTTTTACAAAGGCAGTTCACTTACACTGCTGACACCTTTAACAATTCAAACCATCCATATAAACCTTTTTTTTACCTTCTAGTTGTTTTTCTTTGGCAATCAAAGAGCAGTGTGTATATGTGTCTAAAGATATTATGCACCTAGCAGTACCATAGGATGAAGCCCCTCTCAGTTGGAGAAGTAGGTGAAGATCAATGAACCCCATGACCCTTTCAGGAGTTTTATCAAGCTACCAGTTATAAAACAATTTACTAACTGCTGATGAAGTTTTTCAAAGACATTGATAAATCACACTTGAGGGAAGCAGTAATTTTGAAAGATGCCACAAGTAAAGTACAGTAAGTAATCCTGCTCCTATTGAGGAAAAAATTCACGATATTAAAGTGTGCCACAGGGTCTTTGAACAGGACTGGTGAGAGGGCAGTATTCTCTTCTTTGAAGAAATTATTGATGAAATTACAGGCTCAGCACTATATTAAAGTGCTGGCTACAATTTTAAAATAATAGTGTATGAGTTTTAATTTGTATTGTCAAAATGTGTTTGGTACAGTTGTTTATGCTGTTTAAATCGTGAGAATTATTGAAGGGGAGGAAATTTGGGTACATTATTCTGAGGTACTGTTGAGGTGTAAATGAAAGAATATGTTACAGTCTCTGTTTAAATACCTGGTGTAAAGATGTTGCTTTATGTTGCTTACTGAGATAATAGGTTTAATATTTGGTTTCTTCCGCACTACCTCCCATATAATAAATCTATTTGTGGAGTTTTAGTATAATTTGCATGTGTTTTCTCTTGATGGGATGGGTCACTGTACCTTTGAAACAGAACTATTTTGAGATAGATGGATGTCAATAGTGACATTTCATGCATTGTTTTGAAAGGGCAGGACGAGCCTTTTTGTTGGGATGAGATGGAAGTGTGCCACTTGGCTTGTTCATCTGAACCTTGAGAGAGCTAGAATAGTGTTCAATGGTTTGTGCAAGTAATGGAACTTTATATCAGTATATCTCCTGGTTTCCTATTTGAATAATTAACCAAAACATTATTGCATCTATTTCTTACCTAAAGCATGCAATATCCGGCAATAAGGTTGCAAACAGAAAGGTTTTCTGCCCCAGAAATGTAAGAAGATTATAACGGCAGGCCCCCTGCTCGCCACTGTTCCCTGCTGCCCTGTTCGCCCCCCATCCCCCCCATGACCTGGCGACACTCCCCCTGTGTACAGCGCTGTAGTGAGGGCAGCAGCACAGGGCTCCTCAAAGCAGTGGCAGGTGCAGGGGGCGCGTCACCAGGGCAGCAGCACGGGCGGGGGGAGCTAGAAGTGGCGAGGAATCCTGACGTGGTCCTGCTGTTTCCAGCTGCGCTGGGTCATGCCTGCCAGCTCCAGGTGCTCTGGGAAAGGGAAGCAGGACAGGAGCTTAAGCCCATAGCCTGCGCCTGCCCCAGGTACAGATCTGGGGGGCATAGTTTCCCCCCTGCTCCCTGAGAGTGCATGTGGCAGCGAGGAACTGGCTCTCCCCCTCCCCCTCCCTGAGACAAGCCCCAGCCCCAAACCCCACCAGGCTGGGCAGCGGCCCCAGCCCTGCCAGCTCCCTTCCTACAGGGGCCTCAGTCCCCCTCCCCACTTACCTGTTGGAGCTGCTCTGCAGGTGCCTGGGGCCACGTGCATGTCTCCACATGTGGCACCCCCTGTCTTTCTGCCTTCCAGCAACTCTTTACCCATGCTGGGGCATCAGTGTCCTGCTGCCCGCTTAAACAAGTGGTTATTGCAATCCATTCTGATTGTTCCAGTGCTTCTACGGCTCAAGTGCCCCTCGGGCAGTAAGATCACCCCAAGATGCTTACTGCGCAGGCTCAACTTTTTGTTGTGTATGTGTAGTGCATAAGCATAATCATGAGATTGATCATGTCATTTTGAAACTGGGGGTGGTGCATGAGCGCCCCATATTGACTGACCTCCACTGCAGTAATCAGGGCTGCCAACTGAAGTCTTTTTTTCCCCCCCCTTTTCTTCTTTTTTTTTTTTTACTGAAAACCTGCCTTATTTTACTAGCATGTTGTTACTGGCAGATGTTGTACATAATGTAAATGTAACCCTTTAGCCAGACCCCGCACAAGACCTGGGTTTGTGCCATATCAAATATGTTTGGAGATTATTAGTAAAAATAAACAAACACATAAAATCTTGGGTTGGTAATCCTACCTGATGGCAGCAATGGTTTTATACTGTGCTGCATCCCCCACTCCCTCCCCCAGGGTCCCCTAACCACTGCCATGCTCTGGTATCCCTGACTGCACCCTGCCCCATGCTACCCCCCTTCCCCCAAGACCATGCCCCCAGTCTCCTTGTCCCATTGTGGTCCCCCAAAGAAAGACCAGTATTTTCCTACCTGCCACCATGTGTTCTAGGCAGATGGGACGCTGCATCAGGAGCAGCACCAAAGCCTCGAAGTCCTGAAAGGATCTGCCTTTGGGATGGTATGTTCTCATTTAGATACTAGATGGTGCTTCTTTGCTCCATCTGTGTAAATAATGGCTGCTTCCAGATGTGGGGAAAAAAACCAGAACCCAGCTTTAAGCTCAATGCACCTCCACACTGAGCACAGTGCATGCCCAGGAGAGGCACTGTGTTAATTTGACCCTGCTTGCCCAATGTCTGTATAGATCAAGCACTTCAGCAGGGCTTTTTGGTGCTTTTATCTAATAGTTGGTCCAGTCAGCTAGTTAGATAAAAGCATCGAAAAGCCCCACTGTAGCACCCCATCTATACAGATGTTGGACAAGCTGGGTCAAAATAATGTGCTTCCTCTTCCAGCAAAGTGCTGTTTTGTTTTTTTTCACATCTGTCAGCAACCAGTGTGAACATCTTGTTTTCTGACCGTGGAGCTTCAGGGGCTCTGTTCTTTTGCAGAGCTGTTTTTGCTTCCTGATTCATAGACAGTGCAAATTTCTTATGGGATTTATTCACGAGCATTCTCCACCTGGTTATTTACAGAGTTCCCATACATATATGGATAGTTGGTGACCCTGGAAATAATGGCTAGTCACACCTTTTGCGGGAAGCTGTGATAAACATGAGTTTAGTGTTATGATGGTTGCACAAAAATAGTCCTGTGAGCAGCATCTATTTTTAGTGGCAGGTTAGCTAGCGTCTAATAAAAAGAAACCAAGTCAAGCAGTATTGTGTGCTGTAGCTAAGTGCTAGCTGTAGGAAGGCCAGCGTTTGTAGTTGCCAAACTTTTTAAGGTCTCACAGATCACCTTGTACCATCATTTTTACCTAGTGGTTAAAGCAGGAGTCAGCTCCAAGAGCTCCCAAATTGTACAGCATCAGTGCCTGCTGCTGGATAAGTCACTTAACCTCTCTGGGTATTTATTCTTGTACCTGTAAAGTAGATGATAGTTGTATGAAATTTCAAATGGCAAATTTAACGTCTTTCCATTTGTTTTCTCTTTTTTCAGCCCTCATAACTAATTTTTTTTTCCTTGCCAGTAATTTTTTCTTGTCAACATTCATGACAATAATGTGGGGTGGAAAGATATTTAAATGACATCTGACATTTTCATTTAATCACAAGACAGAAGAGCTAGAGTTTTAAAAATAACCCATCAAATATCACATTGGCAACACCAGAAATGAATGTTTCAGCTGCTACCTTGGTACCTTTTTCATTTGATCCTTTTATATGCATCTTTCATTCTGTCCCTCTTTCCCAAGACTCTGCCCCATGAGTTCTCAGTGGAGAGGATGCAGATATGGGTCCTTGTAGTCATCTAGACAGGATTTGTTTTCTTTTTTTCTTTTCTTTTTCTGTTTAAAATATGTATGTTGTGCTCTGGTCTTGATATTTAGAAAGACACTTTGAGCAGGCCTGGCAGCTCTGCCATATAACTCTCTTTCCCTCTGTGTATGATTTTGCAGGCTACTTATTCCCATATTTGCTGCTAGCAGGGCACATCTACATGTGCAATTAATACAAAGCAGTATCATGCCGAGTATATTGCTTCTAAGCACCATGTGTGCGCGGGACTGCAGCATGTTGAGCCAGGTTGGAGCAGCCCCAGCTGGCAGGTTGCCTGGGAGGGCAGCCTGCCAGCCCAGGGCTGCTCCAGCCCAGCTTACTGTGTTGTGGAAGTGCTGGCTAAGGCTTGCTGGTGGGCAGCGCCCGCACTAAAGCAGCCCTGTGCCCCAGTCAGTCCTATCAGTGTCTGCACGTACGTTGCTGCGCATTAAAGAACTCCACTGCAGGATAGTATTTGTATTTACAAGTGCTAACCTTCGGCAGAGTTATTTAGTTTAATGTGGCCTAATAGACAATGAGAGGTTTACTGAGATAACGTCTCGTGTAGACTCACCCTCAGGGTTCAGAGCCTCTTGCTGAGTTGGAGCAAGTGTTCAACAACAACAGCAAAAAACCAAACTGCATAAAGTAAAGCAGCAAAGGAGTTATTTCTCTCTCTCTCATTTTTATATTGGTAGAAAGCAGGGCAGGATGGCACCTCAGAGACCAAACTGGTTCAGCGAGGCAAGAGCTTTTGTAGGCAACAATGTACTTTATCAAATAAGGAATGGACTGTCATTTTATATTGGTTGTAGAGTTTGGTGATAGCTATAATATAAGAGCATATGTTATATTTTCTGATAAAAATGTAATTTTTTTGGCGTGTCTCATTAACTGTTCATCCACTGCACTCTTAAAGTAGCCATCGGTGTGGTTGCTTTTAGGAGAACTCTGTAATTATCAATATGATTAAATGAAAAAATGAACAGGGAATGCTGCAGAGCAAGCCGCTCGGCAATTTTCTTTCCAAAGAAGACCTGTGAGATTTATGCCTTTTTGTCTAGGGATCTACCTAAATTGTGCCTGAAGTACACTGTGCAACAGTTCCTTTAATCTTGATCTTTTTGTCATGCCCCCTCCCCTTCCCCTGCTGATTGGCCGAGGGGCCTGGTAGACTTGCCGCTCACTGATTGACCAGGAGGCAAAAACTGCAGTTGCAAATATGCTGCAGGTTTTGCCTCCTGGTTGATCAGCAGCAAGCCATGGGTTTGCTGGGGCTCCTCAGCCAGCCAGCAGTGGGAGGCAAAAACCACAGCATATTTAAAACGGTGTTTTTTGCCTCCCAGCCAATCCGGACCAAGCGGCAGGGCCACTGGGGCTGGGGCCCCTCCGCTAATCTGCGGCATGTGGCAAAAAGCCAAATTAAAGCAGCCACTCTGCAGTGCGCTTTCAGCATGATTTAGGTAGATCCCTACTTCTGTCTAGGTTCGAGTGGGAATCTTGACTTCCAGAGCGATATTCTTTGTATAACAGCAAAACATGCAGTTTAATGTGCCTTTACAATTTGGTTTTTTTTTTCTCCTATTATGAATAATACTTGCACTGCCATTGTCAAAGGTAAGGAGCTGCTTTCACTCTAATTCACTGACACTGAGGAGGCATGTGAACAGCCAATGTTAATCAAAGAGCCAGAGTAATAGATACATCTCTAGGGGAATTGTGGCAAATGTACTCCAGTTCAAAAGAAGAAAAAATCTACAGTACATTGTTAACTACATGTACTGCGATAGATAGCACTTGTGTTGCATTATTCACAGTTGCAGGAAAGGCATACCCAATCCATGTAGTAAGAAAAAAAAACCGTAATGCTTTCTGCAAAAGCCTGTGGGTGATAAGTTAAAGGGGCACTTGTGGCTCTAGAGCTCCAGTCTGAGTATCACTGGCCTAATTATTACTGTTGTTATTTGTCATTAACTTATAAACCGTATTTTTTAAAAATATCTTTCATTATTAAACATTTAAGAGTGCTTGTTCTACAGATGTGAAAAAATAGGAACACAGTGTGTCCCTCCTGTTGTAAAGAAAATAAAAACTGGGAAAGTTAACATTAAGCAGTACTTAAATTGGACTAATGGGGTAATATACATAAGGGGACACGAATGCATACATTTTTTTGGTAGCTGTATGTCCTGAAATGAATGGAAATATTTCTATGACACAAGGTGGGAGGAAAATGTATATCCAAATGGTTTAAACTCTGCTTCTCATTTTAGACTCTGTTCTCCCATTGATTTTACTAAAGCTTTACCTTCAGCACGCCATACTAGCATCACTATTTTGTTACTTCTTTATCCATATTCCTCTGTAACTGTCCCACAGTGTCTGTGCAGTTGTGGGGGAGGCATGCAGCGGCTTTCTTTGAAGTGCTTGTGTCAGCTCTTCAGTGAGAATACAGAAAGGATATGCTTTCTTCCCCATGTAACAGGTATATTACACAGCACTCAAGTGGTTAAATCCCATGTGAATCAATGAGAACAGATTTTCCCTTAGCTGTTACTTTTCCTTTAGCTATTGGGAAAGGGGAGAAAGCTATTTAATTCACATTGTACCTGTAATAACTACTGTAAGCTGATAATGCACTTTTTGTAAAATGATTACACTGATTTTTTTAAACTAATAACACTTCATTTATATTCTGTGGGCATTAACCACAAAACTGCATTTGTTTAGAAAATACTTTTTAAAGCTGAATTCATCTTTGGTAAGGATGGTGGTGGTAAAAATCAATTGCAGCTGTATTATTTGCAAAGTAATCAATTCACTTCTCCAGTCTAACTAGAAGAAGAATCCTGAGGGGCTGAAAAAAATTACACTAATCTAATATGCTTGGGTTTTGTCTTTGCTTTATTGTGAAGACTAATACCTATATTTTCTGATCTACTTCCTTTTGAATTTTATTTAGAATTTATATAAATATGGGCTACTTAAATACTACTTAAATGTTGATATAAATCAGCCTGTTCTTTGTGTTACCCTTTGCCTTACTTCAGCTTTTTGTATAAGTTAAAAAGGGTATTTAAATGATTTGTTTATATTCTGTATTTGAATTTTCATTTACCAGAGACGCGTATAAACATAATGCAAAAAAAGGTCAGAAGGGCTTATATGCATCTTATATGCATGTAAATCACTATGATTTGAGTAGTATTTCAATTATTTTATGTATGTCTGAAGTAGATTCAGAACAGAAGCCTCAAGTAACTTATGTCTTCTTCCTCAAACATCCTAAGAATTATCCTATCCCCAAAATATTCCAAGTTTATTGTTTGATTTGTTATTTATTATAGCACTGTGCACATGCATGGACTACTAAAATCCATGCCCCCAATATCAAAGGCTTAAATCTAGGGACCAAATCTTGCAAATGCACATGTTGCACTGTGTTACTTTTGCGTCTCACTGAAACCATAGGAACAGAGGATGAAGGACTGCAAGGAATCATAGGAACATAGTGCATAGGACTGCAAGCGGGCCTTCTTGGTCATCAATCTTCATCCCCAACTACAGGCAGCCACATGGTGTGATTGCACTGGTGAATTTATCAATCTTTTAAAATCACTTTGGCTCCTTACCCCTTCCTTTTCCACAAGTCCTCTTGTAGTGGTTTTCACAAATCTTGTGTTTTTTCCTCTTATTTTCCAATCTAAATGTATTCCACAGACAGTTTCAATTACTTGCTCTTGTGTCACCATTGTCTTTTATCTTAAAAGGTCTTCTATCCTCCTGGGGTGTGTCCAGATGCATGAGGTACCTCCCAGTCCTGTGTTCTCCGGCTGCGAGGGCATGCTGCCTGAGCGTGTGTTGTGCCAGTGTTTTTTCCATGGGTTTTTTTGACCCCTGGATATTCGGGGGTCAAAAAACCTGCCGGGGGGGGGGGGGGGCAAAAAAAATCAGAACAACACAAGCTTGGCCAGTACGTGCTGCTGAAAAGCAGAGCTAGTCCACCCAACATTTTTATAGACAGCAATTCCTTTGTTATCCTTTTTTGATCAGCTAAACAAGTCAAGATCTTTTAGTCTCCTTTTGTGAGAGAGACCTTATATTCCTCTGATCTTCGTGATAGTCTTCCTCTGTACCTGTCCTAGTGTAATTCATCTTTTTGAACATGGGCTACCAGAACTGTACGCAGTAGTTCAGATGAAGTCTTATCAGTGCCCTGGATCATAGCATTAATACATCCTGTCTCTACTAGAAGTAATCTTGCCTGATGTGTCCTAGGATTGCAATTACCACTTCCATGGCTGTAGAACATTTGTGGCTCTAAGTCACCATGTGATCAAATGCTACACCCGGGCCTTTCTACTCTTCTGTTGTTAGCATCTGATGAGGTCCCAGTTTATAGCATAAGTCCTTGTAATAGACCCTAAAGACATGACCTTGTACATTTTACTGTTAAATTTCATCCTGTTCCTATACTCCAGGGGGACTACTCACTTTAAACCCATGAATAAGTGTTTATGTGAGCTAGTCCTTAATAAAATGAATGTTTCATGCTGTGTTAGAGGAAACATAGGAGCATCAAACTGGAAGGGGTCCTCTAGGCCACTGAGTTTGGACCCCTGTATTCACAAGGACCTGTTAGTAAATAAAACCCCACAAACCAACACCTCCCACATGCTCACATTAGTGCAAGGAACAATAACCAATACACTGAGAACACTCTGAAACAGGGATGCCAAGGATGCTGCCCAGGGTCCTGTATGGTGCTAATCTGTTGTGTCCATGGAGTACATGCTGCACACAGGGCTGGCGCACACAGTGCAGCATGCCTGATGAGTTGACACCCCTGCCCTATTCCATGCAACAGAGCAAGGGAAGTGCCAAACAAGGACATTGCCAAAGATGGCCACTGCAGTGACAGGGAAGTAGTTAATATATGCTCAGAAAATTTTAGGAAATGGACCACACACCATGCTACATGAAGACAGACCCCCCCCACACACACACACAACACACATACACGCAGTCTGTGCCAATCTCACCACAGGAAAAATGCATTTCTGATCCCAACTTTAGCAATCGGCATGGCCCTGTGTGAAAAAGTAACACCTGTAGCTGAAGACCTCAAGAGTTTTCTAGTACAAGCAGAAGGAGCAGTGTCCCTTAAGTCAATGCTTCATCCTTGTGTAGATCTTATGTAGACATGCTGAGTATGAGAATATTCTCCGACAAAGGGTACATACATTTAGCCTTGTTTGGGGCAGTCTAAACGACTGGTTGTGCAAGTGTTTTCAGGGCTTAAGTCACCCTTAAAATGACATGTTTGATTCAACTTTAGTTCTCGTCAGATGAGAACTAACTTTTCGATTGGCATGGGGTTGCATTCACAGCACAGCTCCCCAGGACTGTACTGTTTTTACCCTCCCAACCCTGACTTGGCTGTTTTCATCTACTTCCCTGGACAAGTAGCCCTCCCCCACAATGTGCCTCCAGCTACCCACATCTGCTCCTGTCAAGCAGCAGACTAAACTGCCTGCACCTGAGCTGTGTCTAGTGAACTCTTCTTTGCACTCAAACAGTTTAACTCATAGGTCGTGTCCAGGTGAGTGCAGCCAAGTGGTATGTGGATATCCAGTGGTCAGAAACAAACTCATGGGGGAAAAAAAGGAGCGGTACACATGGGGGCAGCATGAGCTGCTCACAACTGGAGCCTGGCCAGCTGGAGCCACACTCTGGCTGCCGGCCAGGCCCTGAGCAGCAGGATCACTGCTGCTGCAGCCCCCAGAGGCCCCCAAGACCCCAGGTAAGTCTTCCGCCAGCACCTGAGTAATCTGCTGCACAACAGAGGGCACAGGTATGGGCATTCCCTGGGGACAAGTAGCGGTGTCGCAAGATGTGCCGCCACTAGTTGTCCCCAGGGAACCAAACATCTATACTCGTATAGACATGGCCATACTCATTGGTCCACTTCTTCTCAGTGCCTGTAGAGCTTAACAAAGATGCCAAAGTGAACTTTCTTTCTAGATTTTTTTTTGCCAGATCCCTGTTTTTGTACATTACTGGTGAAGCTGCTTTCTGCTGCTCACTCTGTACCTAGTGGCTAGATATACATAGACGAAGACTCTCCGTGCAACACATTTCAAAAGCACAAATGTCTTAATGAAAAACCATAAATAAACTGATATTTTAAATAAATTTTTAACAAGATGCCAGCTTGGTTGAATTTCATCTTGCTATATAACCAGTAAAAACCCATATTTAATAGATATACCTAGATTCCCTTTTCTATGCTAATGCCAGTGTAAAATTATACTGTCTAATTTACAAACGATCAATCAGATCATTAAGTGTAATTTTATTTGTGAGATGCTTTCCTGAAATTTATCATTTAAAAATGATGAAGTATATGCTATTATGAAGTAACTGAGTAAACACAGCTGGTTTTTAAGGTACCATTGCTTTCTAATCAAGTTCACTTTCATTCATTCTTGCATTCGTGTAATAAAGCAGTATTGGGATTGCACGTAATAGAGAAATGTTTTGCTGTTTTAAAAAATCTTTTTACATTGCTGTTGTTTTAGTTTTTTATTTTTTTGTCTGGGTGATTTTTTACTTTGGGTATAGGAAGGCTTTTTGGGGAGAACATTGTTGGTTTTTAAATTTTGTTAGGCTTACATTTTTTTTTAAAGCTTATTTTCATCCAATATGAATTAGGTTCTGTTTATTTTGGAAAATGATGGCCAGAGAAGTCCAACTCTAAATCAGAAAGATAGGAAGGGAGTTCCTTATCTTCATATTGTTGAAGTACATTAAAAAAGTAACTGTAGTGATGGCAGTTACTTTCACAGACTAGAGTGGGATTTCACATAAGGAATCTGCTGTGCTAAAATTAATCATGTTTTCCATGAGAAATAATATCTGGTACAAGCTGTAGAACATGGCATCATGATTGTAAGAGGTAATAGAAGAAAAGAAAATCAACCTTTAAAAGATTTTTTAAAAGGTTTCTGTATGTAGGGAAAAGAGGAAGTTGTCTAAATTAACATGCTTATGAATATTCTTTTAAAGATATAGTAGTAGCAACTGCTCTCCAGTTAACATTAATTACAACACACATTAAAAATCAGGTAATTAAATATCTTGTGTAGAATTAAAAGAATACCTGATTGTGAGCAATGCTTCTCAAATATTAATTCCCCACCACTTGCAAATGACTTTAAACTGGGTATTACAAGTAGCTCATTGATTACATACCTTTTCTGGTTATGATTTTGTTGCAAAAAAACCACTAATGGAGGAGGGTAGCGTATGGCCCTAAGTTAGAAGCAATTTTCAAAATGCGGGAAGCAGTGTTTGCAATTTAGCCATACTGGATTAAGTCTGTGAATCTCAACTTCTGTCTGAATTTTTGATTGATGGGTAGTTGGCTTGGTCTGAGTGGCTGAAGGCAGAAGCTCAGGATGCTTAGTAGGCAAGGTGTCATGTTTTGCCACAGAAATTTGGCCTCCCTAGGTGGAACAGTTAAGTGGCTCAACTTTCTCCAACCATTACTAACTTCATATATTTTCCCATTTGTTGTCAGTTCTGGGATGGCTAACAGTTGTTTGCTTTTATCTCCACATTTCTGTCTCTCATTTTTTCCTATTCTGTGGACACTTGAGCAGTGAAAAGCTTCTTCCTCTGGGCTTTAGGGTGCATGGTCTCCCTAAAACCTTTCGCAACCATCACCAAAGACAACCGTTTTTGGAACCGTCACTGGAAATACAAAAGATGGCAGTTTCAGGCATTCCCATCACCCTCCTTCCCCTCACACCCACACAGTTCTGCTGCTGCAGACAGTCAAAGCTTTGCCAAGATGGAGAAATAGGTAGATGTGGAATTATCCAAAAGGGATTCATAAGCAGACAAAGTACACTTCCCCAATCTGTTTGGTGGGAAATCTTTAAAAATCTCTTTCCCAGAGAAAGAGGCATTAAGGATTTTAGCTGCTAGCATTTGAACAAAATCCTACATAAAACAACTTGAGTTATTTCACAACCAGGATTTATGATTCCCTGGTTAAAGTAAGGGCTAACAAACACTGTTTATCAGTAACACTTCAATAGTGCTTTTCCATCCTAAAAAACGTAAGTAGTTGAGACAGTATTTCTACAATGACTACTAGAAACCTTTCACAGCAGCAAATTAACTTCCTGGCATTGCTCCTGAAGCCCCGCAAATTGAGACTTTTCCGCACTCACTAGACGCTAAGAGAACTTTGGCTGACGGACTTCATTGGACCAAGCAGTTCAGGCCATTGGACCAAGCAGCATTTTATGTTGGTGGCTAAGAGATCTAAAGGTGCAGCGGTATTGGCCCCACGGTTGTCTAACTACATCGTGGGCTGTATAAAACTAGCCTGAGGAGTACCTGCTCTCAGTTGTAAGCAGGGACCCTGGTTTTCTCTGATTTAAAAAAATCTTGAATTTTTGGTTAAAAAAAAAGTAATCCCAAATCCACATTTCTCTGTGTTTTAAATGAAATACCACTAATATATAGATACGTCTATACTGGTGTTTCATTTTTGATCATGGGAAAATGTGGATTTGAAGTTACTTTTTTTTAAACCAAAAATTGGGGATTTTTTTTAAATCGGAGAAAACCAGGATCCCTGGTGATAAGCACATAGTCTGCCAGAGCCCAAGCTACTTCCTTAGCATCCACCCCTTTGCTAAACATTAAACCATTACAGAAGCCTCTGGGGCAGATGCTGACACTGGCAGAGCCATTCTGTAGTTGCTGTTCACTTTGCCATAAAATCCTTTTGAGGGTGCCATGGGATAGGAGGATATAAGCAAGGTATTAGGACATTAGTGGAGGCTCAGGCTCTTCCGGCCGACCCTCACTGCCCAACCCCTTTGTCAAGAGGTAATCACTGTAATAAATTTGTTTTTGAAATGGGGTGCCACTCATTTCACAAAGGTTTTGGAGTGGGTATATCGAGTCTAAAACAGGTTACAACCAGTGACTTACAGGGCCTCTGAGACCTGCCTTTACGTAAATGGGCACAGCTTTGGAGTCATCTTGTTGTGTATGGATTTTGCAATGTAGAAGTAAGGCCATTTCTTTTACCTTTAACCTCAATACATAGAAGTGGACACATCACGTACTGGACGAAAGGAGAAGTGCTGTGTAAGGGCTACTGATAACATATGAAACTAGCTGAATCTGGTCAAAAAGGAACCTTGAAAGGGGTACAAGGACTGTTTGTTTTTTTTTTGAAGCAGATTACTTGGCAAGAGTATATAGAGTATGCAGTCATGAGGGTTAAACTTCGGTGTTCACGCGCACAGTGCCACCTGATTGGATAGAGTAGCAGTTTAGTTGGTAGATGATTGGGTATTTTGATGAGCACAAGCTAAGGCTAATGTGCTAAAGGTATAAAATAGTACTGTATCTAATAGGCGGGGTGCCTCCTCGGAGGCACCTTGCTGCAGCAAATAAAGATTCTGTATCTGACTCTGGGTACTTGCTCTGCCTGTTCATTGCCCCAAGCCTAGAGCAAATTGCACGTGGCTTATGAGTGTAATTCATAACAACCTGTAAGTGAGAAGGTGTATTCTCAAAGGAGAAAACAAAGGAATTGGAATTCTTCAAGATGTATTGTCCACATGCACATTTGAGCCCTGCCTGCCTTGCCATCTTTTTGGGGTCAACTAAGTATAGAACTCTGCAGCTGAGAGGAGATTGAGGAGCAAGGAGCATGCACCATACTTTATCCCCACAACAGAAGTGCTGGAGAAGGGATTCAACTGGAGCTCCCTCTATGGGTATGGCAAAGGCAAAATATCCCCAGAAAGAATGCAACTCCTGAAATTAAACTGGAGCAAATGCTAACACCTTTTAACCTACCAGTATTTAAACACTGAAAAAATATGCTCTATTCCAACTGAATGGTAAAGTGATGTAGGTAGGGTTTGATATTTTTAATGTGAAACTCTTTCCTGACATATTTCATAATTTTTTTTCATTTGTGAAAAAAAAAAATTATAAATATAAGAAGTGAAATTACTTCCACTTGTTTCTGGAATAGGATTGGACAAAGGCTACCTGAAAGAAAATAGAGGGCAGCACTTTTAGCCTTGCCAGTGGAGCTTTGGGATTGTTAAAGATGAAAATGAGCATAGTACTTTTTCCCCAAAGAAACTCACTGTTGCGTGTGTAGCAGCTGAATTAAATTCATCGTAATAATGTAATTAATATTTGCCTTCTTAAATTCTGAGGGTCTAGATATTTTACTATAGTTACAGCTAGTTATTTTAGTGGAGGAATGCTGATGTGTAAGAAAAGATATTATAATTGGCATTGAAGTTGGGAAGGAGGAGCTGTAATTTCCAGTTTTAAAAATACTCCTTTTTATTAAGCAATGATCATTAGAAAGCAGTTAATGAGACTGAAACAAGAAGAACTCAATTGTTCTATTTTTCAGCCTGGAAGTTTTGTATGAATGTTTTAAGAGCAAATGAAATAGGTCTTTTACCGATTGACTCTTCTTCCCTGCTAGATCATTGACACTTAAAGCCCTTTCCTTCACAAGGACTACTCTTGCAGTTGGTCTATACATACTCATTAAGTGAATTGATTTTTTTGCCCAGCTACTTAGTGGAAGATAAATTGGTACCACCTCCAGTTCTCTATGTTTCTTAACTTTAAGATTTTGGAATAAACAAATGGGGGGGAAAACCCATGGGAATTAAATAAGTCCCTATATTTTGTGCTTTGATTCTAATGACAGGGCTAGAATCCCAATTATATGAGACATTTCAGCAGTTAATCAATTTTTATTCTTAGTTACCTTTTTCATTAATCACACTGATAAGATGATTTTCATATACTCAATGTGTACCAGTGCTAATAGAATGTAATCAAATACTACCAGCTTTTTAACAGCAAAGTTGCTCATTTGACCTGAAAACAAAGATTATTAAATTAAATGCTCTTGTAACTTATAGAGTGCTTATTAAAATTATTGTTATAGCAGGTAGTTGATCTGCATAAAAATCTGAATTACTTTTTTGATTAAATAGAGGTCAACTGAAGTTCCAAAGTGATTAGTTCATGAGATAAATATTGCCATGGAACATCATGTTATGTTGATACACGTTTATATTCAAATAATGTCATATGTAGAATGATTTTACAGCAACATTGAAATGTCTGGATCAATGTATTTAGCTTTCTAGTGACATAATTTATTATATGGCCTGTATTATTATTAAAAAGATTATTGAGCAGTTCTCATACCCATACCAGTAAATTACAATACTAACTGAAAATGTTAAGCTGTCCCAAAGTTTTGAATGTGAAGTTCCAGGAATTTTAATGGAAATTAGCTATCCAGATCCCTTAACTGCCTAGGTCATCTGTATTTGACAGGCTTCCTACGAGGGATGGGATTTTATGGGTTGACTGTTAATTAAAAATGAACAGGCTTCTTGACTTAAAGATATTTTCAAGCTATATCCCAGGAATTCAGTATGTGACCCATTCTGTAATAAAGTGTAAAGAAGAAAAGATAGATTATCAGTGGTGCCATCTCACCTCCAAAGTTACAGTTTCTGTGCAGGAAAAGGAAAGAAAATGGGAGTAAAAATGTTCAGATCTTGGTAGAGTTTCAGTAACAAAACTTAATCAATTACCTATTTCCAAATAGTTCTGAAACTAGTGATGATTCCCTTTTTGTCCCTTCCCAGTAGTTCTCTTGGTTGGTAGGGTCACTGCAGGTGTTTTAGATTGTTGTATGACATCCATTGGTATATATGAAGCATGATTTGGTCTATGGTGGGGTCAGACTCTAAGGCTAGGGACAGACATTCAGGAAGGCAGAGGCTGAATTGATTCAGTCTTTGCAGGTTAGTCTAACCTGGCTAGGCTAAATCAGTTTTATAACTGGACAGATATCCCAGAAATGCAGTCACATGGCTGCAGTGGCTCAGGCCAGAAGCAAGGGGGCACTAGAGTAGCCCTCCCTTCCCTTCTACAGAGCTGAGCTGAGGGAGGAATTGCAAAGCTCTGGCTGAACACTATGATTAGGGAGGGTTTGCCTCCCTCCTGAACAGCCCATCAGAGAATGTTTATCACCCCTAACTCAGTGTTTATCAGCCCATCAAGAACACAAAGGGACATTACCAGCTACCTGTAGATTCTGCCTTTGTCTCCTGTGCCACAGCAGGGACCATATCCAGGGTGTGGTCTACTAGCTAATGCTGAGAGGTGTCTGTCAGAGACCTGGGGAATACCTGCCAAGCAGGGAGTGGGGAGGGAAGTGGGGGGAGCAGAAGCCAGGCAGATGCCTATAGAGATGGAGGGGCCAGCCGTGCTGTGGAGCAGAGAGCCCTGCCCAGCCCAGAGACCGTGCCAGGAAGCTGGGGGAGTCTGGTTTTAAATTAAACCAGCAAGGGGTCTGGGACAGACATTGCATAAACCGGTTTGAGCCAAATCACTTAAGTCTGATACTACATTCAACCAGGTTTATCTCAAACTGGTTTCAGCCATTCTCAAACTGGTTTATGTGCACTGAACATCTATTCTGTTACAGGTTTAAACCTGTTTCTGGTCACTTACCAGTTTATGTATAATGTCTGTCCCTAGCCTAAGACTTGTACAGAAATTTGCCATTGCAGTTAATGAGTTGTTTTAGCCCAAATGTACTAATCATCTTTCCAAAACACACGACTAAGTCAAAGGATAATATTCTGTAGTGAAAAAAAGAAGGAAGTGCCATCTTGCAGAGAGGAAAATACTTTGTGTTACTGAGGATAAGAAAAGTAGCTCCCGTTTCTCTTCTTGTTCTTTTCTGGCTATTTATATATGATGAACTCTTATAAATAAGCAGTACTCTTTCACATGAAAGAAACATTTTCTCAGCAAATGCTTTTGAAGAAAATGATATTTGATCTGAGGAAGAACTTAAGCTTATCATGTCTTGGCTGAGATATAGCTTGGTCCTCACTATTTTGGAAACAAAGACACATCATCAAGACATATTTATATTTCAAAGCAAAACTGGAAAGTAATAAATATAATTTACATGTAAAATGCAAGTAATTTAACTTACGTTTTGGTTTAATCATAATTATAATTAATTAGAAAATGTCCTAAGTAATGCATTTTTATACATTCCAACTGGAGATATATAGAACATTTTTGTGACCTTTAACAAGACTCAGAATATTATGTATCTGTTGGAATAGGATCCATTTTAATGCCTGTGCTGACCTAATGCTTTTATCAGGCACTAGACATTTTTGGGGGTTAACTGCCAAACTTCCTACTATTACCAGGGATAATATTTGATTAACCCTGGACCACAGATAACTGGGTCCAATCAACATTTTCAATCCTGAACTTCAGAAGCTTCAGTTAAACTATTTCTTTTCAGGAAAGGTTCCAAGAGCCTGAAAGATCCTCAGCAAATCCCATTATTAATCAGATAAGCATTGCTTTTATTTACTGTCTTATCAGTAAAATAAAATAAAATCATAACCCAAATGCTATAGGGCCAAATTCACTAGTGGCATGAGGGGGCCCAACTCCATTAATTCGAGTGCATCAGTCATGCTAGGTGAATTTGGCCTCTATTTTTTATACACTCCTTCAGTCCTTCAGAGGGTATTTCTTCTTTTCCTTCATATTTTACTTAGGTATAATCTTAGTTGCAGTAGAAAAATCACATGAGCCTCCCAAATTCTCTTTATTTCAGTTATGCTTCTTGTAGTTAGTCTTGTGCTTATCACAAGGCAGTATAAAAGGCTGTGTCATGGAGACACCAAGTAACACTTCAGAACATGATTTAGGAGTGGCTGTGAGTCGAATCTTAAAGTCCCTATTCAAAACTCAACCATGCCTTTTTAGATAGCCCTAAGAAAGCATAGGTGTAAAGCTACAATGTCTTTAGGCCAGTATCAGCAGGAATGCTGTACTGATCCCCAATCTGCCTTTACTGATCCCAGTCTGCCTTTACTGATCCCTCTCTGCCCCACTAGCTGGCACATGATGAAGTAAGCCATAACCTTACCCCATCAGTAATGCCCTTCACTTCAAGATGAGGGAGCAATCTCTGTGCTCAATTGTCTAGCACGCAAAGCAAGTGAGCCTTACAATCTTCTATAAGGAACAAGCAAGATCTTTCCCTTGTTTTACCCAGCCTCCACTCTGACCAGTTACTTCCTTCTGTTGAGTCTGGACTAATTAGGTGTCTAATTAGTGTTATGCCAAAATAACAGCTACAGGTCCTGGTCAATGAAAGGGTGGAACTTTGCCCCTTTGACCATTTACAGCCCCATATCCTTCATCTAATCACTGTTAGATTGGACTGGAGAATTAATTGAGGTATGAACTGACTAATTACCAATTGCTCCACAAGACTACAAGTGTTAAGGTTCACAAATGAGATGGTTTATTTAACTGAAACTCACACCCTCAATACAGTTAAATATCAAACCCGTAACTCTAATTCAATAATCTCAAATGAAGGAAACTCAAATTTATTTAACTGGGTTGGGGAAACTTTATTCAACAGTTCGGCACCATAACACTACACTCATGTCTTCGGTATCAAGGAGTCACCGGGCCTCAGATAAATCTCCGGGAGGGATAGGAAGGATAAGTGTGATATTTACAAGGGGATAGAGGGCCGCTACTAGAGTGCATGCACGCTCAGCGGGTAATGCCATGGAACCAACCCTTGCTATCCCAGTGAGATGCCTTATGGTGAAGGACATTTCCCTAGCTCACGGCAACCAAGTTTAAACTCCACACTCCAAACTGTGATTGGTCCGTCTGCACACACCAAGCCTTTCACAATCCTATCACTCTTTCTTCTCTCACTCTGCACTATGCCAAACCAGTGCCAGCACACACTCACTTACCATATGTGACATCACTTACCACTCCTCAATAACCACACGCACACACAGCTGTCAGTCACAGTGCTTTTTATAGGGATTGTGCAGTCCACACTTCAGAGGCACTGCACACGTTCCTCACAGTGCACACACCATGCTATACTGGGTGGATCTCAGGTGATGACATAATGGTATTAACATAGTTCACGTAGAGGTCAGACAGTGACCTACTCAAAAGCATCTTAACTGTGGACCAAAGAACATCTCTTGACCTCTACATTTCCACTGCTAGAAAAGTGCATGTTTACTCTTTGGAGAACGCTTTGCTATCTCAGGCAAAAACATGCTAAAGACAAAGCAGTGTCGTTATGCAAAACCATCACCTCACCAAGACACTTGAACCCATTACCTCACCAGAAGAGGCCTGGGGGTGTGCAGGTGCTAAGGCGTGGTTGATATCCAGTAGGTCACAAGTTTGAAGCTATAGCAGAAGCATTCACAGGACATGTCCAGATGAGCGTGGCCATGTGGTATGTGGTGCTGCAAACATGTTTTCAGTGTCACATACTGCACAGTCTGGTATTATCCATGCTGCAAGGGGTCAAAAAAAGCCATGGAAAAAAACCGTGGTACAATGAACACTCAGCCAGCATGTGCTGCTGAAAAGTGGAGCGGGGCTGCCAAGTGCTCTGTGGCTACCAGCCAGGCTCCATGTGGCAGAATCACTGCTGTTTCAGCCCTGGGAGGCCCCCAGGATCCTAGGTAAGGCTGCTGGGGTCAGCCCAGTGTTGGTCCTAGCCTTCCTTACCCCACCCGGGGCAACTTTACATATGCCAAAGTGCGTGTGGCATGGGCTTTCCCCAGGGACAAATAGCAGTGGTGCAAGGTGCTCTGCTGCCATTTGTCCCTGGGGAACCAATCATCCATGCACATACGGATGTGCCCGCAGTGTCAGAGTCCAGTGTAATCTGTGATTTCTGGTAAATACCTTGTCACAAGGACATAACCAAGGAAAGGAACCTCACCACCCTTTGATCTTAGCGAGATTACGTCATGCTATAATTACAGTGCCCAGTCTTAAATGTATTTTCTCTTATGTATAGCTCACATACCTTAGGTATCTTGAAGTAAAAAAAAAATCCCTTTTTAGCAATGAACACAACACTGAAATCTCATTGGTTTCAGAACTGAAGCAGGAGCTCAGCTGTGGTTCTAAATAAATGTTGTGTGAGGCCAAGCAGAAATTAAAGATCCTTTTATCAGCTAGCATGACTAAGACCTGGCAAGACATATCAGCTTTAACTCATTTTTCATATCTTCCTTTATCCTATTCACGATTTAATGTTTTTAGCTTGTATTAAAAGGCTATTTCTCACAAGATACAGCTATTTATATTTATGATTGGAGACATTACTTTTATGAATATTTCTTCAGTCAATTTCATTTTGCAATGATGTTTTCTGTGTTATGCTTTTTGCTAGGCAAGAGTATAAAGAAAATCTCTGGAGTTGCAAAAATTTTTTATATCATTCTGTTCAGTTGTATCATTTAATAAGAGATCATCCTGAGCTGCTGAAATTTTTAATCCATCTACCCATTTATCTGTGTAAATCATTTAGTCAGAAATTAGGTCTTGTATCACACTGGGATGCATTTCCATTGTTTCATGATAAGCTGATTGATGAAACTAACCCAGCCAAAAAAAAAAAAAATTAAAAAATCATGGGCTGACTGCAATAGATGGCCAGTATTTCCCAAAGAAAGCAGATTTTTCACCCATTTAGATGTCATCATAAAGAAAGAATTTTAGCATAGCTGTCATAAGAAGTGTGGTGAACTGTGTTGAGTCTAGTGCCTACTGCTGGACAGTTTCCAGATATCTATCATATCAAGGACATCAATAGTGATATTTTTTCTAAAATTATGTTTGGAATGCAGCAGCTTGAATGTAGAGTCAGACGTTATGGAGTGTGAAATAATGAGTAAAACCTACTGAATTCCATACTGCAAAGTAATTCAGCTGTCTTATCAGTATCTTATATCAGGAAGTCAACTTTCAAACTGAGATGAATTCAGTGTTTGGTTCCAGGTTCCAGAACAACATTTCTGTCCAAGTTGTTATCCTCAGTGAAAAATTCTGTTATTCACAGAGACAGAATAGAGAGAGGTAAGTTAAATGTATTATCTGAATTGAGAGATGGCAGAGGAGGGTGTCATGTTTAAGACTAACTTGTTCAAAAAACTTTCATAGGATACAGTCTTCTGCATCAGATAGTATGAAAGATTATGCAGAGATTTTGGGTACTAAATAGAAAGAATAAAGTAAATTAAATATAAGAATAAGGAAAGGAGGAGGAAAGGATTTGGGGAGGGGTTACTTTGAGAGAAGTGAAGGTGTTTTAAAGAGATAAAAAGGGGTAAACAAAGCAGTTCATTCATTGTGGGACATATAGATTATAAAACCTAATCCAGATAATGGGATAAAAGGTATGGCTGTTATTGATTTAGCCAAAGGCTTCAGCTCTATTAACCACGAGGCTCTATGGAAGACCTTAATGAAGCTTGGCTGCCCAATGGAATTTATCGTTGTCCTACAGTGGCTCCACTACAGAGCTTTTTGCCATTCAAACTGGTGTCAAGCGGAGCTGCGTGATTGCACCACTTTTGTTTTCCATCTTTTTTGCGGTCATCAAGATACTATCCATGACTGCCTGTCACATGGCATTGGCATTTAGTACAGGATGGACAGGAACCTTTTCAACCTCTCCTGCTGCCGTGCCAAAACCAAAGTTACTTCGGCCTCGATTGTGGAACTCGAGTATGCTGATGATTGTGCTGTCATTTCACATACTGAGGAGGACCTACAAATGGCCTTAGCTGCTTCTCTCAAGCATACCAGTGCCTGGGACTGACCCTTGACATCTGAAAAACTAAGGTGCTTCACCATCCTGCTCTGAGTCAATCAGCTTCCCCTGGCAAAAATCCTCATTGATGGACAGGAGCTGGAAAATGTTGAACACTTTGCATACCTGGGCAGCCATCTCTCAAAGAAGGCCAGCATCAATGAGAAGACCCGGTATAGGATCTGATGTCCCAGCTCTGCCTTTGGAAGACATTGTGTGTTCGACAATCACAACACCAGGACCCAAACAAAAATCTTGCTATATAATGCTGTGGTAATCCCAACTCTTGTCTATGGCTGCAAAGTTTGGGTGATCTACAGGGACCACCTGAAAAGCCTGGAACATCTTCACTACCTCCAGAAGATCCTTGGCATAAAGTGGGAAGATTGTCACACAGCTGCCAGTGTCCTTATTGACACTAACAGTATCAGTATGGAAGGGATGATTATTCAACATCAGCTATGGTGGACAGGGCACTGTTTGCGAATGCCTGATGCATATTTACCAAAACAACTGTTATACTCTCAACTCAATCAAGGACAAAGGACACACAAGGGACAGAGGAAATGCTTCAAGGACGCACTCAAGGCAAACATTAAGAAATATGGCATTGACACCACTAATTGGAAAAAACTAGCTCTGGATGGGCTACATGGTGACACCTTGTGAGAGAAGACGTCGTACTTTGAGGAAAACTGTCTTATTTTGGAGACAGAAAAATGGCAAAAATGGAAGGAAAGGAAATAAGACCGAGAAATATGTGGTCTGACCCTCCCTTTAACTACCACATGTGGAGTCTGCCAGAGATTGTGCTGGTCTGGGATTGGCCATTTTAGCTATCAACGGACTCTTTTACTTGACCTGCGGGAGTAAACATCCTCAACGTGAGGGATCGCCAATGACAAACGGGATAAGAATCAAGAAACTCTGTTGAAACTATATTTAACACAATCCAGGCTGTAGGTTATATTTTGTTCTGTAAGTTTGTGTTCAAGATGGTTTTTAAAAGTTTTGTTGTTTAAGAACAGTTACTCCAAGGTCAGTGATGAAACCTGCAGAGATGTAGAAGGATGCTGCTACATCGGTGTCCATTCATTCTTTCACATGGAGATTGCCCATCTGGCCAGTATAGATAGCAGAGGGAGACTGTAAGCAGGTGATGGTGTATGTTAGGGCTGTGCAAAGCTGCGGTTCCCTGATTCGATTTGGCGGAGATTTGGCTCAATTCAGTGGCTGAATCTCCAAAGCTGAATCAAATCAGGAGACCTTTTAATCTCTCAGAATTGAATCGGAACCCTCTGAATTGACTTGGAGAGATTTGGAAAGATTCAACAATTCAGACATAGACACAGCTTTAAATGTTTTTTCTACATACCTCAAGGTACCCGGCAACTTGTGAATACTGCAGTGGTGAAGCAGATGGAGCATCCCACAGGAGCACGGGGCTCCCCAGCATGCTCAACAGCAGACCTAGAAGTGGACCAGCAGCACTTCCAGGCCCCCCCACACCTCTCCAGGCCAATGTGGTGCCGATCTTCAAGAAAGGGAGGAGAGTGGAGCCGGCTAACTACAGGCCCATTAGCCTGACTTCTACCCTGGGGAAGATCTTAGAAAAGTTTATTAAGGAGGCCATCCTTGAGGGACTGGCCCAGGCTAACATCCTAAGGGATAGCCAGCACGGGTTTGTTGCGGGTAGGTCTTGTTTGACCAATCTCATTTCCTTCTATGACCAGGTGACCTACCACCTGGACAAGGGAGAAGAGATTGATGTCATATATCTTGACTTCAAAAAAGCTTTTGATCTGGTATCCCATGATCACCTCTTGGCCAAACTGTCCAGTTGTGGCCTTGGCTCCACCACGATCCACTGGCTGGGAAATTGGCTTCGTGGTCGGACCCAGAGGGTTGTGATTGATGGCAGTCACTCATCATGGTGCCCTGTAACCAGTGGGGTCCCTCAAGGCTCTGTCCTGGGACCCATACTGTTCAACATCTTCATTAACGATGTGGACATTGGAGTTAGGAGTGGACTGGCCAAGTTCGCCGATGACACCAAACTTTGGGGCAAAGCATCCACGCCAGAAGATAGGCGGGTGATCCAGGCTGACCTGGACAAGCTCAGCAAATGGGCAGATGAGAACCTGATGGTGTTGAACACCGAAAAATGCAAGGTTCTCCACCTTGGGAGGAAAAACCTGCAGCACCCTTATAGGCTCGGCAGTGCTATGTTGGTTAGCACTACAGAAGAAAGAGACTTGGGGGTCATCATTGACCACAAGATGAACATGAGCCTCCACTGCGATGCTGCGGCTAGTAAAGCGACCAAAATGCTGGCGTGCATCCATAGATGCTTCTCGAGCAAATCCCGGGACGTCATTCTCCCCTTGTACTCGGCCTTGGTGAGGCCGCAGCTGGAGTACTGCGTCCAGTTTTGGGCTCCACAATTCAAAAAGGATGTGGAGAAGCTTGAGAGAGTCCAGAGAAGAGGCACGCGCATGATCAGAGGTCAGGAAAACAGATCTTACGATGACAGGCTGAGAGCCATGGGGCTCTTTAGCCTGGAAAAGCGCAGGCTCAGGGGTGATCTGATGGCCACCTATAAGTTTATCAGGGGTGACCACCGGGATCTGGGGGAACGTTTGTTCACCAGAGCGCCCCAAGGGATGACGAGGTCAAATGGTCACAAACTCCTGCAAGACCGTTTCAGGCTGGACATAAGGCAGAATTTCTTTACTGTCCGAGCCCCCAAGGTCTGGAACAGTGTGCCAGCGGAGGTGGTTCAAGCACCTACATTGAACACCTTCAAGAGTAAATTGGATGCTTATCTTGCTGGGATCCTATGACCCCAGCTGACTTCCTGCCCTTTGGGCGGGGGGCTGGACTCGATGATCTCCCGAGGTCCCTTCTAGCCCTAATGTCTATGAAATCTATGAAATCCATCTCAGCAACTGGTGCCTCCTGGGTTTGGTGGGGGGCACCTGGGATCTCCCTGTGGCCAACAGCCAAGCCAGGGGGAATATAGGGGGGCCCCTGTGCGCTTGGTGGCAGACCCGGAAGTGGTCCACCCTGGCATCACTGCGTTTACGAGCCATACCTGGTACCTCAAGGTATATAGAAAAAACATTTAAAGTTGAATCTGTGGCCGAATCGCTGATTCTCTGAATTAGCATCAAATCTTCAGATTTGGATTCAGCTTAATCAAATTGGGGACAGTGATCTGAATCAACTAATTGAATCACTGTCCCTGTTTCAGGCCGAATCCGAATCAAATATGGCCCAGTTTGCACACCTGTAGTGTATATGACAATAGTAGAAGAGCTGGTGAATGAACCCCAATGGTTATCACCTGTTTTGTTTAGTCCACTGATGATGTGGCCTGTGTTGACATAAAAAGAATTTAAAAAGTTGTCAGAGTCATGTCATTTCAACCCTTTAACCAAGCCTTCCCCCAAAGTAAGGTCTCATCCTGGTAAGAGTCATGTATATTACTTGTGTAATATATATTACTTAATTGTGTTAAAAATGTCCTTTTTATTTTTTTCCCTGCCTTAAAAACAGTCCGTGTTTATCCAAACACAATGCTGGTATTTCTACTTTAGGATAGCTAATCCTTTTGTAGTTATGTCTTCTTTTGTTCATATGGTGGTTGTCCTGTATTCAGGCCTGTGAAGAAGTCAAGTTGTGCTTGTTGGGTGATAACTAACCATCCTAGTAATCCATTTGTCAAGTTCCTTGAATTTTTATTTGTCTAACAATATTTGTAATGTGAATGTTCTTGGATCACTTGGTAGCTATGACATAAGTCCTCCTAGACACAGATTGTCCAAGAACTGTCTCATCCCAGGAGAAAATCTGGGTGAGGCAGCAGGAAAATCTGAATGGAAGAAAAGCAGGAGACCATGCACAAGTCCCTTGCAAGAGCAGCAACAAAAACTGTCACCTCATACTGTAAATAATTATATATATAATTTCCTATAGATAATAAAGCATTGCGTATATACCACAAGCCTCATTGAAGTACCACAGTTGCCCTGTCCTTGCCATTTTTTTGCTGACAATTAAATCAATTGGTTGTTGCTGTGGGGAATAACTAGAGCCAGTTCAGGTTGGCCTTTTATTAATAGCAGTATTAATTATTAATAATAAGAATTATTCATATTGGAGTTGGGATCTTTGGTCTTTAATCAAAATCTCATTGTGCTAGTGCTGTCCAAACAGGAGAAAAAAAAAGACGGTCCCTTACAGATATCTTCCAGTCAACAGATATCTTCTAACCAAAGAGAAAAAAACCCGGACAGGCTCTGGGAGCAGCGTGAGATGCACAGGTGCAAGCCTGCTGTGCCCCCGCTCCCCCAAAGGCCTCAGTGACCCCCATCTACCGTGGAGCGCCCCCACTGACCCCCAGCAGCAGCTGGAGGTAAGCGGGGCCCCTGGTGGGAGGGACTAGCTCCAGCCTAGCCAGAGGGAGGCAGCTAAGCTGGAGCTGGGGGGGGGTCTCACCCCACCCTGGCTCCTACTTTGCCCAGCCCCCCAGGGAGCCACGTGACTGAAGCCTGGTGAAGTGCCTGAAGATTGGAAGAGGGCCAGTGTGGTGCCTATCTTCAAGAAAAGGAGGAAAGTGGATCTGGCAAACTACAGGCCCATCAGCCTGACCTCTATCCTGGGGAAGGGCTTAGAAAAGATTATTAAAGAGGCCATCCTTAATGCACTGGCCGACGGCAACATCCTGAGGGATAGCCAGCACGCGTTTGTTGCGGGTAGGTCTTGCTTGATCAATCTTATCTCCTTTTACAACCAGGTGACCTATCACTGCACATTGTCCTGGGATAAAATGGTTTGTCTTGGTAATAAATGTGGTCATGACTGACCACAAGATGAACATGAGCCTTCAGTGTGATGCTGCAGCTAGTAAAGCGAGCAAAATGCTGGCTTGCATCCATAGATGCTTCTCAAGCAAATCCCAGGATGTCGTTCTCCTGCTGTACTCAGCCTTGGTGAGGCCGCAGCTGGAGTACTGCATCCAGTTTTAGGCTCCTCTACTCAAAAAGGATGTGGAGAAGCTTGAGAGAGTCCAGAGAAGAGGCACGCGCATGATCAGAGGTCAGGAAAACAAACTTATGATGACAGGCTGAGAGCCATGGGGCTCTTTAGCCTGGAAAAGCGCAGGCTCAGGGGTGATCTGATGGCCACCTATAAGTTTATCAGGGGTGACCACCAGGATCTGGGGGAACGTTCGCTCACCAGAGCGCCCCAAGGGATGATGAGGTTGAACGGTCACAAACTCCTGCAAGACCGTTTCAGGCTGGACATAAGGAAAAATTTCTTCACTGTCCGAGCCCCCAAGGTCTGGAACAGCCTGCCATTGAGGGTGGTTCAAGCACCTACATTGAATACCTTCAAGAGAAATTTGGATGCTTATCTTGCTGGGATCCTATGACCCCAGCTGACTTCCTGCCCTTTGAGCGGGGGCTGGACTCGATGATCTTCCAAGGTCCATTCTTTCATTCACGGTCTACAATTCTAGCTTTCCATGCTAATGTCACAGAATTAATTTACTTTTCAGCTCTTTAGTTTTGAAGGAAATCTAGGTTTAGGTTTCAAGTGATTCCTTCAGACCTGCAAGCTAACATCGATGCAGCTTGTTCTAGAAGAATACAAGCCAAATTTTGCTTGTGATGAGAAGGGTAATACTTAAGAGTCTACTCTGCTCTGCATGCTGCCTGTGGATTGCTCATAATTTATTAATTGCATGTATTCATAATTCATGGTTTGTTATTGGGTGTAGGAAAGACATTGTATTGTTTCTAATTCTTGAGTAATAAGGAATAAATGACTCACTGGGTGTTAACTCCCTCGCTGAAAAGGATGGGAGATTATTGATTAGTCTGAAGGAGTCAAATTGATAGGAATGAGAAATGCTTAGGCCATTTCAAGGCTTTTGCCTTTGTGTCACTTGAACCCAGTGTTGTCTGAGTCATAATTGGTAGAAAAATTAGGGTCATGTAGGGTCAGTTCCAGGCTTTTAAATATGCTTTTCAGTATGTTCACATAAAGTAATTTAATGGGGTCATATATACAGAGTCCTACTTACGATGGTGTACCTAGATTCTTTTTATTTTTGTATAACGTTTATTTAATTACCCGTCTGCCATGAATGGTATGGTCATATACCTTTGTCAGTCTCATCACAGCATTGATGTCAATGGGAAACAGCAATGTTTCCCATGCCTGTATCTATTCGAAGGCTTCCCATTATTCCACAGGTATTTTATTCCAGTCCTAATTTTTCTGCAATGAAAGTCAGCACAGATCATTGCTATGTTAATTTATTTCAGAGCTCTCATAACTCGTTGGCATGTTCTTTTGTTTTTTTAATAGATTTCTTGTCCTGTTGGTTTGCATGTCAATGAAGAAATGTTTAATTACAAAATCATTTCACTACTTCATATTTCACTACTTTATGACTGATGATGAAAGCCTGATATACATATGAAAGGGCTGAGCGGATTTCAAGTTGAGCACAGTAGAGACATATTAATGGGGTGATGCTTATTTTTTTGTTCTTGGTGGAATCACTTCTATGGCCCTGATGGGGATTGTTCTACCCTGCCACCAAAAAAAATCTAGTTGTTTTTGTTGTGTTCATGCAGTGACAACTAAATGACCAAAAAAGGAATAACTACCTAATAGCCTTTAAAGCTTGTCCCTCATACACCCACCTCTGGCTTGCACTAATAAAACCCTGAACTCTGCTTTCTTTCTTTCTTTTCTTTTTTTTTTTTTTTTTACAAATAATGGGATTAGTTTCAAAGTGTAACAGATATAAATGTCTTGGGCTCAAAGGCAAAACATTTTGCCAGACAGGAAGGAAAATAACTACAATTGTGCCCCTTAAGCAACCAGGGTTTATTATACTAAGAAATAAAATGAAAAACTGAGAAACATGTGAAAGTGTTCGGCATTTTTTTAAGATTCTTTCCTGTCCCAGAGGTAATGGTTCCCATTATGTGATTTAAGTGTTAAATGGCCATTTTTAATTTTAGAAAATATTGAAGAACCAAATTCTAACTAAATTGACAAAGTAATATTTTGGATTGTTCTCTGCAGCTTTAACATGAATATAACTGTGTAGATAAGAGTTGACAATAGCCAGTGGCTTTGCACTGTTTTTTCACATTTTATTTATGAAAAAGGATTGGATGCAGGTTTTCATAGCTTAGTATTTACTGATTCATCTCCCTTGAAATATGAGGAGAAAGTTTTGTACTTTGATAAAGGGCCTGAAAGTTTGGCTAGTATCATTGTTCTTCCTCTAAGTGCCTTTATATTGCAATTTTTCATAACAGTCCTCCTCAGATACGCTCTCTTTTTTCTCTCTCTCTTTATCCCACATCTCCTTTGTAAACAGTAAAAAATGGAAACTGTTGTCCTTTATCTCCAGTCAGGGAGGTTCACAAGGCTCAGGGATGTATTGTGTTATAACAGGGCAGTGACAATTTCCAGCAAAAAGAAGGGTGGCTCCAATTTGAAAACTTGAGCAAGAATTAATTTAGTGGTTTGACTGAGTTTCTATAAAAAGGAAGTTGTGAGTTTAGGAGCCAACGCCATTTCTTAACGCACTGACTACTGTGTCTAAAAAAAATTCACAAAATCTTAATATTCTATAATTTTGCCATATTAAGTCTTCAGGAGTGTGACATAATTATTCATCTGTGGATGTTTAAAAGCTAACTTGCTGTATGCTCTTCCTGTAGTTTGTTCTTTTTTGGGCATGGGAAGCTCCCTATTCCCAAATTGGTCGCTGGGAAATAAAAGAGGCACTTCTGCTGCAGAAAAGTTTAGATGAGTTAGTTATTTTATGCTGTTGTAGATGATGTGGCTAAAGGATAATCTTATAATATGGACTAGTGAGATATTTTTGAGGTCCTGCATTTTAGGGCAGACCCTGCTGCATCCTTTGGTATATGGATATTTCATTGGAAACAGGCTAACCACTGATGAAAAGGAGAATGGATTGGGAGGAAGTTCAGCTTCACATGTGAGAGAAAATTTAGTTGGCTTCTTGTGATGAGGGGCTATGTTGAGATGGGGACTGGCAAATCTGTTACTGCACTGAGCCTACCAAGCCAGAGTGAATGTGCCCATGTGCTGGATGGAGGACTTGAGCCATAAGAGATGTAATCTTTTTGTTTGCTTAAAGAAGAAAAAAGCTTCAATCCACTGTTACTTGACTAATCCAACCCTTTTCATTTAACAAGTGGTTTTAATCTCATCAAACAACTGAGGAATTCTTAGTTTTTCTTCTCGTAATTTTTAAAATTTTCCCTTACAAATCTGCCTTTGCAACAAATTGAAATAAGTGATACCAGCTAAATGGCAATCATGTTTGACTATGTTTTATGGGCCTCTTTACTGAAAAGTTGACACTTTGAACCTCACTGAACCGCATGTCTGAAGAACTGTAATTGTAGCTGAATGTTTTGCAGTTAGATGCATGACAGAGATCTTGTTAGAGGAGGAAATTCATAACTCGCTGAGTGTACAAAAGAGGATTTTTTTCTGTGTTGTAGGAACCTGTTCAGTTCAGTTCAGTTAATAAAGCTTCTAATACCTTGCAATTGTATCTTGAAAACAACAAAGAAAAAAAGCTACTGTAGCCCAAACACTAATAACATGAAAAACTGAAAGATCACATTGAGCTTAAGTACTTTGTATTCTTATACAATAGTGCTGCTCATCAACATTTATACACCACAGTTTAAATTGAATTAAATTAGATTGAATCTAAATTACCAGGTCCCAAGTAAATTGGATTTGGTAATTCGCTATTAAGTCAATCTGCAACTGATGTCATAATTTAGATTTGCTTTTTATATGAGAATGATGCTAGGAATTATTCTTCACTTTGCAATTTCAATTTGTGCCCCTGAATAGGTACTATGCCTTTACTAATGATCAAACTTGAAGTACAAAAATAGTAACTGCACTGGATGTTAATAACTGTGTGCATTAAGATGCCATTACAAGTCAATTGGCCTGTTCTTGAATTTGCAAGACAAAGTTGAAACTTATTGACTGTTAAGAATACTCAGACTGTAGTATCTGGATCACTGTGGACTGTCACTATAAACCAGGCAAGATGCAGAGAGCACAAGTATCATCTTCGATCATTTTTGTAAGTATTTCTCATACCATACTCATGTTTTGAGCTTTACATTCTTTTTAGGATTTTCTTTTTATGACAGGCATTCTAGGCTGAACTCCTGGAAACTTCAAGTTTCCATTTTATTAACTATTTCCTATTTGATATTTATTTCCTTTTATGACTGTGAAAAGGGGAGTAGACAATTTGACACATTCAGGCATTCATTAGACCAGTGTTATAGAATACAGGAGTAACATATATAACATATACTTTACTTCTAAGGACCCTTATGCCTTTACGGGGCTTTCATAACATACCATATTACTATGAGTTGTTCTTCCCAGTTGGAGCTATAAGTCTTGGACATGAAGAATCACAGTGGGGCATAATAACAGCCTTCATGTTATGTCTTGATAATGGCACTGTTAATGCATGGTACTAGTGTGTAACCTGCTTATTGATACTTAGGTTTTAAATCAAGCTCCATTATTATGTCACTTTACCAGTAAATGCAGGGTTGGAAAGGTCTTCAGGGAAAAAAAATAGTGTAATTTTGTTTGTGTAGAGTCCAGCATTATAACATTTAGGTGGCTGTTATCTCAGTCTTAGATTAAACAGTGAGTTTCTGTTTTAAATATTTAACTGAGATATCTCAGTAGATATATAGATATGTATGTAAAATATATGTAAAGCTTTGTTACAATTTGGGCAGATCTGTCCCTTGTGGATCCTCACCAGATTGTTAAAATATTTCACTCAGATCTCGTGTGCTTTTTGCTGGTTGGATCTGGAGAGAGGTCAATCATGGTCTCAAATTTGGGTCTTCTAAGCACATCTTGGGATGAAGGTACTCTGTCTAGAAACCATTCTGCGTGATACAGAATATTAGAGCCCTACTGTTATGAACTCTGAAAACCTGGCTAAGCTTCCCAAATCTCTCCAGTCACAATTTCATGATCCCTAGGATTCCGCTGAAGCTATGGATCCTCTACTAGAAATCCGCTTTAACTTTTGGAGACTACAGTTAGTAACACATACTTTTTAAAGGCATTTCTAAACCAGTTATTCTTCGCTAATAGACAAGTACAAAAGACATACAGATCCATGGGCAAATTAGAAACACGTGCACTCAAATCCATCCCTTCAATATCCTTCAATAGCCTTGTCAACCTTTCAGAGTCCCAAGACCCTCCTCTTCTCTTACCCTGTCTCATCCTCAGATTCCCAACTCTTCTGAAATGACCAGCTGAGATGGCCGCCTTTTCAATGAGATTCAATCCCTACCTCCATTAGGTGGGCATCTCCTCTGGGCTGGGTTTTTCAACCTCTTTGGACTTGAGGCATCCCTGGTTTATGTCAGGGATGATCCTGCCTTGAGTAGGAGGCTGGATTAGATAACCTTGTCAGGTGCCTTTCAGCCCTACTTTCCTATGATTCTATAGCCCAAGCCAGTTTGGAAGTTAAAAGGGAAACACAGTTACAATAAAAATGGCATTCACAGAACAAAACTGAATTTACAGGCTGATAGAGATGGTAATAAGAGTTAGCATTTCTCTGTCTTCTGACCTGGGATCCTACAGATACACCAGTCCATTGTCCTGCTTGAAGTACCTGTGAAGTATAATAATAATGATGGCTTATTTATTGCCACTGAGTGTAAGGACAGGTCTGTTGGGTTGTGTGCTTTCCCTGGCTGCCTACTAGCAGAGGAGCAGCAGTGGAGTTTGGAAGGGACACAAATGTAAAGGGATCTTTGACTTGGATCAAACAGGACTTAAAATGAGAGTAATCTTCCACCAGCTTCACCTGCATATCAGGTTTTAGAAACTCAAACACAGCAGTATGACATAACAAAAAGCTTCAGAATGAAACTAGAAAATAGTGTAAAATTAGAAATATACATGATTTTAATTTAAATTTCAGATTACTAGTAGTCTTTTGAGAATTAATTTGAGTTACATTTTTAATATAAACCATTTGGTTAAAACTTCGGGTTGTTTGAAATTATTTTCAGGTCATCTCTCTTAGAGAAGCAATTGTTACTGGAATGTTCCTAAAAATTGACTTAAGTATTACTGACTTCATCTGACTTAAATATTAAATATTACTGGCTTACGTATTACTTTCTATAAACTGACTTAAGCCATGTTGGCTGGCATTCAGAAGGTTGGCATGCATCCAGGATCTTTCCAAGGATGGACATCAGGCTGATTGGCCTGTAGTTCCTTCGATCTACAGATTGGAAGCATGTTGGCTCTTTTCCAGAATTCTGGCACCTTACCCAAGCACCACAAGTTCTCAAAGATATTCTGGAGCTTGGGTGAGGTGCTGGAAGACTGGAAAAGAGCTAACGTGCTTCCAGTCTTCAGAAAAGGAAGGAAGGTCCAAGGAACTATAGGTCAGTCAGCCTGATGTCCATCCCTGGAAAGATCCTGGAGAAAATCATCAAGGAATTCATCTGAAACAAGCTAATGGAAGGTAATGACATGGCTTTGTCATTGGAAGGTCTTTGCTGACCAACCTCATCACCTTCTATGACCAGGTGATGCATTGCCTCAATAAGGGAGATGAGATTGATGTTATATACCTGGATTTCAAGATTTCTCCGGGGTCAGACCCAATGAGTACTTGTTTATTGGAGTGAATCAACATGGCACAAAGTGACCAGTGGGGTCCCTCAGGGCTTAGTTCTCAGGCTGGTACTCTTCAACATTCATTAATGATCTGGATTTGGGTGTCAGATGCAAACTAGTAAAGTTCACAGACTGTGGGGGAAGGGGGCCACACTAGAAGACATGCTGGGGATACAGACTGACCTGGACACAGTTGCAAGGTGAGTGGAACAAAATCTGATGTAGAGAAGTGCAGGGTGCTCCACCTTGGGAGGAACAACCAGCATCATACTTACAGGCTTGGCAGTGTTACTCCTTGCTAGGACCATGACTGAAAGAGACTTGGGGGTTTTGATTAACCACAAGATGAACACGAGTCACCAGTGTGATGCCATGGCTGGCGAAGCTAACCGAACTCTGGCATGCATTCACTGATGCATCTCTAGACAAACCAAGGACATTGTCCTCCCACTTTACTTAGCCTTGGTGAGGCCACAACTGGAGTACTCTGTCCAGTTTTGGGCCCCCCAGTTCAGGAGGGATGTGGATAAGTTTGAGAGAGTCCAGAGGAGAGCCACCTGTATGAGCAAAGGCCAAGAGAGCATACCTTACAAGGAAAGGCTGAGGGACATGGGAGTCTTCAGCCTGGAGAAGAGAAGACTCAGGGGAGACCTGGTGGCAGCCTATAGGTACATAAGGGGAGTGCATCAGGATCTGGGAGAACAGTTGTTCACCAGAATTCCTCAAGGAATAACAGGGTCCAACAGCCACAAACTCCTAGAAGGCCAATTTAGATTGAACATAAGGAAAAACTTCTTCACAATCCGAGTGTCCAGGGTCTGGAAATGTTTCCCCCCCCCGGAGGTCATACAACCACCTACTCATTCAGAAGGCTTTATGATATTTATCTTTCTGGGATCATTTGATCTGTGTAGACTTCCTGTCTAATTTGATCTGTTATTGCAGATTTCTTGTCTATGGTATGATGGGTAGACTTGTTCTCACAAGGTCCCTTCTAGCCCCTAATGTCTACAAAATCTATATTGTTAAAATCAAAGCTGTAGTTGAGATAAATTGTGTAGGAAACATTATGGCATAGGTATTATGTTTTTGTTTTGATTTGTGGACTGTAGTTTGCTTTTGAAATTAGTTAGTGTCCCTAGATTCAGAAAACATTTTTAAAAGATGTGTCAAATGAAATATTGATATTTAATGAATCAGTGTAGGAAATGTACCAGAGGCTATCAACATTCAATAACAAAATGGTTGACCTGATATTGTACTTGAGTTCTCATGTCTTTGATTCATGTCAGGATTTAAAATTACCAAGTAATGAATGTTCAGGAAGCCTTGCAAAGTCACCAAAACTTATAGACAAAATTTGAATAAATGAAACACAATGGAAAATAAGGCTAAATTCTTCCTCTGGGCTTTCAATCCCTTAAAAAAAAGTTGGGGGGCATTAAAAATTTTATTATAGTAGGGACATGATTCACTATTGTTATCCCTTTTTTCCTCATCATTACACTATTTATGTTTCTGTGCAAAGGGAAAAAGGTAATGAATAGTGAGAAAATAATAAAAAAACCCCCATATTGAGTATGACTGGAAATGAAAGCAGAATAATAGTTTGTACTTTAGACCACTTTTGACTTATTGAAAAAATAAACAGATACTGTAACAATGCATCCATTTAAGTGTAATCTTGAAATACGTAAATTCTTTATTTAGAGTAGGTAGAATTTTGAAGGGATGTTCAGTAGATGTAACTAATTTACTTCCATTTTCTGTCTCTCTCTGCCTCCATCTTTCCTTGGTGTAAAGCCTAATGAAAAAGTATATATTTGGCATGTCTACATGTTCATTAGTATGGCATTGTTACGGCTCATTTAGTTTAGTACTTCCTTAATGAAGTACTAACTGAATGCGCAGTAACTACATTGACTGTGCAGTAGTGCTGACGCATAGCTTTTGGTTTTTTGTGATGCGTACTGTGCCGTAGCCAAATAACACTGTGCAGTTGAGTATTTGCACTTTTTCTCACTGGCATACTCCTGCAGTGTTATTAGGCTACTGCACAGTAAGTGTCTCGTATAGATGTGCCCATTGAGAAGGAATGAGATGGAACGTGCTTTAGAAGCTTTAAGGCCTGAAGGAAAGCTGATCTGATTATACAAAGATCTTTGATTCTGTGAATGGGTGTGCGTTTAAAGGGAAAGTGAGATCTATGAAGGAGACACTTCCACTAGATGAAAAAGATGAAGAATTCAAAAGCTAGGTAATTAGAATAAATAGGACTAGTAAGAAACAATTGGGGAAAGGTTTAGGTTTCTTTGGAGGGGTGCAGGGTTTGAGGAGGGATACTGTATTTGAGTTTGATTTATAAATACAGACCAACTTCTTAAAATGTTTATCTATATTTATTGTTTTAAGCCTGTTTTTGTATGGTGAATTATTTACTAGGTCCAGTTCAAAACAGTCTCTCTTGGCTTCCTATGGCTTGGTTCCAAACAGTCGCAAATGGTAAAGGAGACCCTCTACTCTGCTATAGTGAAGTAGAAAATGGATACCTGACTAAAGGGATACCTCTTCTAAGTGCTTGAAAATTCACGTACCTACTGAGAGATCCCTGAAATGTACTGCGCTACATTTTACATTACAGTGAAAATGGGCTGAGTTTCTCCTGTTTGGTTTCCACTTACCAAGGTAGAAGGGTGTACACACAGACGGTTATTGCAAAGTGGCTGACAAGTAGGGCTGTGCAAAGGTTTGGATACTGATTCAATTCAGAGGAGATTTGGCCCGATTCGGTGGCTGAATCTCCAAATCCAAATCGACTTGAGAGATCAGTAAAAAGATCTGAATTGTTTCAAAGCTCTCTGAATTGATTCAGAAAAGATTCGGAGAACTCCAGAGTTTTGGGCAGTCCCCACTCACCACCGCAGGGAACTGGACCCAGATTCCATGCTGGTAAATAGGGGGTGGGGTGGGCAGGGGACCATGGGGGGGATCCCCACCAGGCTTCATCCCCTGCCTGCTCCCCTAGCCCCCCTGAGCACCCCGCAACCCCTGTCCACTCTCCCAGCCCTGTCAATGGCTGGCTCTTTAAAAAAAAAAACCCTTGGAAGAGAAAAGGAAGGCTTCTGCATCTGCCAAGGTGGTGTTTGCTTTGCTTTGTTTTGCTTTGCTTTGCTTTTAGGACAGGAGGATGTAATCTCAGTCCTGTAGAAAATTCAGAAGGAACTCAAACTGCTTATAGGAACAAAATAATAAAGTGAATGCTGGTTGTGGGATGAGGGGAGATTCAGGCAGAAGGGGTGAGGAGGAAGTGGAGGAGATGGCTTGGACATTGGTGATGATGTGGAGATTATTGAGAAAGACAGAAATATGGGGATGTGTGATATGGTTAGGTTAGGATCAGTGGCATAGGGTACAAATTAGAGGGATTGAGAGAAAATGAAGGGCATGGGGTGGTTGGAGATATGTAGGGAGATTTAAGAGTGGAAACACCGATCACTCTCTCCTTCACTTCTCCTGTGTATGTGCTGCAATCTAGAAGGACCTCTAGAGGGTTATGGGCTCACGTGCCTGTCCTCCCTCATGGGACTTGGAATCTGGGAGGACCCATGTAATCTTTTCCCCTGCCCTCTTCCCTGCGAAGTGTGATGTACAGAATTCTTACACCTCTAGGGATATCTGCGGTCCTTCCTTCCTCCTCACTATGTCCTGGGATCTCCTCTTTGAGCGACCACTATTCCTCACACTCTTATGGTGCAGCAAAGGCTTTGTTATCTGGCACCCATGGCGAATGGGGGGTGCTGGATAACAAAATACGCCGGTTATCTGAGAGGCCAGAACAGGCGTCTCTGCCTGTTTGGGCTGCCGCCTCTCCTGCTGCATCCGGCGCATCGCCGCCCCTCCCGCGGGCCCCGAAGGTTAGGGAGGTGTTCCCCGCACAGGCTGCTATGCCCTGGGCCACAATGGGCACTTCCGGTTTCGCTTTTGCTGTACAAGCCAGCATGCCATTTAATAGAGTATGCCAGCTTGTAAGGTGGTGGTTAAGGCAGCTTTTACTGTACTTGAGTTCTGTGGAGAGGCCACCATTTGGGAGTGGTCTGAGCTACTCTTCCTGTCTCCTAAGCATGTTGGGAACAGACGAACCCACAATTATCTGCAGGGAAAGCTGAGAAAGGTCATGTGGAATCAAGCATCAAGTATTTCATGCTGAGCTGGGCTGAATTGAGGAGTTGAGAATGGGTAGGCATGATGCATGTCAGGATTTCCAGCGTTGGTGCAGAGGAAGGGAAAATGAAAAGTCACTGAGAAGAGTAGAGCGGTTCATACCTCTCACAGCAATTGTTGTAGGGTATATTCATTTCCACCCAGCTGAGAACATCACATTGAGATGGTTTAGCCATTTCACATCTCTCTGAAAACCTTTTACTCTGTTTAAAGGGTGGCTCTTCTGAGTGCTCGAAATTCTTTGTGCTTGCTTAAAATTGGTTGTACTTCCTGAGTGTGCAGGCTAGTGAGCTAAATTTGTGATCAAGAAATTCATGAGATAAAGCTTATTGAAATAAAACACACGTGTTAAAGTTGTCAGATGCTACCTCTGTTTTTGTGTAAACATAGGAAATTAAACCATGGCTGATTCAGGCCATAAGGTTTTCAGTCACTTGATGTTTAGCCATCTAACTTACGGCATCTTTTGAAGAAGGGATATTAAACAATTAAACACCATTAAACAAAAGTGAAATGCTAGAGATAGGTGTGAGTCTGGTATTCAGGGCTTGCTCTGAGTTCTTTTCCTTGCTCCCCAAGTAAAACAAAATTCATTTAACTTTTTAGAGGAGGTCTAAGTGCCTTTCTGTGGGCCTGCTTTAAATTGATGTGGTTGAGGGACCCTGGAGGTTACGCAGTAACCTCTGAAATCTACAAAATACATCATTAAGGTGCAACAGTCTTGGTAGGCGGCAGAAGCCAGCATAAGGATGGCTCTAATAGGTGATCCAAAAACATGACGGTGGAGGTTGGGCTAAGCAGAGACTAATAAGCCATGTGGGTGGGGGGAAACAGTGGGGTGACAGGGTGCAAGTCAGTGTACAATCAGAATACATCTGTTGCTTGTGATGAAGAAGCAAAGTGCCAGACAGCAAGGAGCTGCTTTTAATGACATGCAAGCGCCGTAAAGCGATGGGAAAGGAAGGTTAAGCTGGAATGGCATTGAGGGAAGTCCCAGTCTTCAGGGATTGTTGGCATAGAGATGGAGAAAGAGAGACCCATACCAATATTACAAATGCTAGCATTATTCTAAACCAGCTTTTGAGACCAGTCTCATAAAATAGATTATTCTTAGGATCACAAAATCACATAAAATTAGGGTTGGAAGGGACCTCAGGAGGTCATCTAAGTCCAACCTTCTGCTCAAACAGGACCACCTCCAACTAGATCATCCCAGTTTGGTCTAGCCTGGTCTCAAAAGCCTCCAAGGATGGAGATTCTGCAACCTCTCTAGGTAGCCTATTCCAGAGCTGTGATACTCTCCTAGTGAGAAGTTTTTTCTAATATCTAACCTAAACTTTCCTTGCTGCAACTTGAAACCATTACTCCTTGTTCTGTTTTCTACCTGAAAAAACTGAAAAACATCCCATCTCCTTTGTAACCACCTTTCAGGTAATTGAAAGCTGTTATTAAATCCCCTCTCAGTCTTCTCTTCTCTAGACTAAATAAGCCCAGTTCCCTCAGCCTCTCCTCAGAAGTCATGTTCTCCAGCCCTTTAAACATTTTCATTGACCACTGCTGGACCTTCTCCAATTTGTCCATATCCTTTCTGCAGTGGGGAGCCCAAAACTGGACACAGTATTCCAGATGTGGCCTCACCAGTGCTGAATAGAAGGGAAGAATCACTTCCCTCAATCTGCTGGGAAAAGTCCAACTAATGCAGCCCAGCATGCCGTTAGCCTTCTTTTCAACAAGGGCACACTGTTGGCTCAAATTCAGCTTATTGTCCACTGTAACCCCCAGGTCCTCTTCTGCAGAGCTGCTGCTTATCCAGTCACTCCCCAGTCTGTACTGGTGCATACGATTGTTCCATCCTAAACGCAGGATTTTGCGCTTGTCCTTATTGAACCTCATAAGATTTCTTTTGGTCCAATCCTCCAATATATCTCTCTGAATCCTAGCTCTAACCTCTGGTGTATCTACTACGCCCCACAGGTTGGTGTCATCTGCAAACTTGCTAAGGGTGCGCTCCATCCCATGTTCCAGATTATTGATGAAGATATTGAACAAAACCATCCCTAGGACTGACCCCTGGGGCACTCCACTTGATACTAGCAGCCAATTTGACATTGAGCCATTGATTACTACCCTTTGAGCCTGAATATTCAGCCAGTTTTCAATTCACCTTCAAGTCCATTCATCCAGCCCATACTTCCTTAGCTTGCTTGTGAGAATGTTGTGTATCAAAAGTCTTGCTAAAGTAAAGGTATATCACATCCACTGCTCTACCTGCATTCAAAGAGCCAGTCATCTCATCACAGAAAGTAATCAGGTTGGTGAAGCACATCTTGCCCTTGGTGAATCCATGCTGACTGTTACTAATCACCTTCTGCTCCTCCAAGTGCCTAGAAATGGATTCCTTGAGGACCTGTTCCATGATCTTTTTTCCATGGACTGAGGTAAAGCTGACCAGTCTGTAGTTACCAAGATACTCCTTCTTCCCTTTTTTAAAGGTGGGCACACCATGTGCTGTTTTCCAATCATCTGGGAACTCGGCTATGCACCAAAGATTTTCAAAGATAACAGCCAGCAGTTTGGTCACTCTGGTCAACTCTCTCAGCACCCTTAGGTGGATCCTGTCCAGCCCCAGGGACCTGTACATGTCCAGCTTTTCTAAATAGTTCCTCACTTAGCCACTGTTGGCTGCTCACCACCTCCCCAAACACTGCTGCCAGTTGCAGTAGTTTGGTAACTGACCCTGCCTGTGAAGACTGAGGTAAAAGAGGCTTTGAGAATTTGAGGGTTTTCCACATAATCTGTCACTAAGTTGCCTCCCTCATTCAGTAAGGGACCCACGCTTTCACCGAACTCCCTCTTGTTGCTGACATACTTGTAGAAACCTTTGTTGTTACTCTTCACATCCCTTGCTAGCTGCAACTCCAACTGTGCTTTTGCCTTCCTGATTTCCTCTCTGCATGCCCAAGCAATACTTTTATACTCCTCCCTCGTTGTTTGTCCAAATTTCCACTTCTCATATGCTTTGTTTTTGTGTTTTAGCTCACTGAAGAGTTTGCTACTGAGCCAAGGTGGTCGTCTGCCATACTTGCTAGGCTTCCTATGCATCAGGATGGTTCACTCGTGTGTCCTCAGTAAGATTTCTTTAAAGTGCAGCCAGTTCTCCTGGATTCCTTTTCCCACAGGCTAGCCTCCCAGGGGATCCTTCCATCAGTTTCCTGAATTGAAATCTGCTTTTCTGAAGTCCTGGTTCCTTACTAGGGCTGTGTGAAGCTTTGAACTGTGCTTCAGATCCGGAGAAGATTTGGACACTGAAGCAGCATGTCCGTATTGAAGTGCTGGCTTCTTTAGGCTTTCTGAAGGGGTTTGGAGTAGCTACTAGTAGCTACAAGATAACAAGTTCATAGATTCATAGAAGTAGGGTTGGAAGGGACCTTGTAGATCTTCTAGTCCAACCCCCTGCCCTGGGCAGGACAGGAAACCAGGCTCAAATGACCCCAGCCAGGTGGCCATCAAGCCTCCTCTTAAAGACCCCCAGGGTAGGAACCATCACCACTTCCCTTGGAGGTTGGTTCCAGATCCTAGCTACCCTGACTGTGAAGTAGTGCCTTCTGATGTCTAGTCTAAACCTACTCTCTAACAACTTGTGGCCGTTATTCTTTGTTAACCCAGGGGGCACTTGGGGGAATAGTGTCTCTCCCAGACCCTGCTGGTCCCCCTAGAGAGTTTATAGACAGCCAGCAGGTCCCCCCCTCAGCCTTCTCTTGTGGAGGCTGAATAGGTTTAGGTCCCATAGCTCCTCTTCCTAGGGTCTGCTCTGCTGTCCCTGGATCATGTGGGTAGCCCCTCCTTTGGGCCCTCTCAATGCTGTCTACATCCCTCCTGAAGTTCTGGGGCCCAGAACTGGACACAGTATTCCAGCTGTGGCCTGACCAGTGTTGCATAGATGGGGAGGATCACCTCCTTGGCCCTGCTTGAGATGCATCTGTGGATGCACGACAAGGTCAGGTTAGCCCTACCGACTGACCTCGCATTGTCAGCCCATGTTCTTCTTGGAGTCAGTAATGACTACAAGATCTCTTTCTGCCACCGTGCTCTCGAGGAAGGAGTTTCCCATCTTGTAAGTGTGCTGCTGGTTCCTACTGTCCAAGTGCAGCACCCTGCACTTGTCTGTATTGAAACCCATCCTATTTTCGTTAGCCCACCCCTGTAACCTGTCCAGGTTTTGCTGTAAACTGTCCTTCCCTACTAGCATGCCCACCTCACCCCAAATCTTGGTGTCATCAGCGAATTTGAATAGGCTGCTTTTAATCCTGTCGTCCAAGTCACTAATAAAGAAATTGAACAGTGCAGGCCCAGGGACCGAGCCCTGGGGGACTCCACTTCCCACTTCCCTCCAGGTTGAAAATGACCCATCCACCACCACCCTCTGAGTATGACCCTTCAGCCAATTTGCAATCCATGTGACTGCAGTGCCACACTCACCTTCAGTCACCACAGTCACAATCAATGCCAAGTTTTCATAGATTTCATAGACATTGGGGCTGGAAGGGACCTCAGAAGATCGAGTCCAGCCCCCCGCCCAAAGGGCAGGAAGTCAGCTGGGTTCATAGGATCCCAGCAAGATAAGCATCCAATATGCTCTTGAAGGTGTTCAGAGTAGATGCTTGAACCACCTCTGATGGCAGGCTGTTCCAGACCTTGGGGGCTCGGACAGTAAAGAAATTTTTCCTTATGTCCAGCCTGAAACGGTCTTGCAGTAGTTTATTACCATTCAACCTTGTCATCCCGTGGGGTGCTCTGGTGAACAAATGTTCCCCCAGATCCTGGTGGTCACCCGTGTTAAACTTGATCCTGGTGGTCACCCCTGATAAACTTGAAGTTAATTAGCAAGGATTAACACCTATACAGCCACAGACTAAGGGGAGGAAATAATCAATACAACCAATCAACTGCCCCAAGACAGTCACAAGCAGGTGCGCAAGCACCCATGTCATGAGTTTTGCTGTCAGCACCTTGAGGTGCAGTTTCTCCCAAACCCTTGCACCTATCTCTTTGAAACTTGGCAGGTGTCATGGCTTCAGCAAGGGCTACCACCCCTGCAGTTTTCACCCCCCTGTGGTATAACACATACACGGGACATGAACTTTGTTTTTAAGAATTTGGGGTGCAGTTCCCCCCCAAGTCCCTGCACCTATCATCTTGAAACTTGAAGCTACCACCCCTGCAAGTTACGTCCGAATCAGACAAAAAACAACAAACTTATAGATATTTCATTGATACCCCATTATACCCTATGGCTGGATCTTTGAAGTGGCTCCAAGGCTTCGGAGCCGCTTCGGCCGAATCAAGTGAGAAACTGATCCAGAGCTCCAGATTGGCTCCCTGGCATCCAAAGCAGCTGGATTGAATAGCTGCCTGTTCCCACAGGCCTAATCCTTACTATGCTGCTCTCCTTCCTTCCTTTCCTTAGGACCCAGAACTCAATCATTTCATCATTGCTGCTGCCCAAGTTGCCATCCGGTTCTCTGTTCCCCACCAATGCTTCCCTGTTTGTGAGGAGCAGCTCAAAAAAGAACATGGCCCCTCTCCAACACTTGTACCGGGAAGCTGTCCCCAGCACTCTTCAAAAACTTCCTGGATTGCTTGCACACTGCTGTTTTGCTCTCCCAATAGATATCAGGGTGATTGAAATCCCACATGAAATCCAGGCCAGTGATTTGGAAACTTCTGCTAGCTGTTTGAAGAAAGCCTCATCCACCTCATCCTCCTGGTCTGGTGGTCTATAGCAGACATCTGCCACGACATCCCCCTTGTTGCTCTCCCCTCTGACTCTAACCCATACACTTTCAATAGGCCTATCTCCAGTTTCATACCAGAGCTCTGAGCAATCATACAGCTTTTACATTCAAATCAACTCCTCCTCCACTTTCCCCTTCCTGTCCTCCTTTAACAGTTTGCACCCATCCATGACAGTGCTCCAGTCATGCGAACTCCCACCAAGTCTCTGTTATTCCAGTCATGTCATAGTGCTGTTAATGTGCAAGGACTTCTAATTCATCCTACTTGTTTCCTAGGTTCCATGCATTCATTTACAAACACCTGAGATAACTAGCTGATTGTCCTACATTCTCAGGAAGAATAAGAACGCCTCCTTTTTGTTCCCTTCTGCTTGTGCTTCCTGCAGGTCACCTGCTTCCCCACCTTTTTCAAGGTATTATTCTCCATCCCCCGATGAATCTAGTTTAAAACCCTCCTCACTATGTTAGCAAATTCTTGATGATTTAGGTGTTGTATTTTATGTTCATGTGTGCAAAAATTTGTAAAAGCAATGTGAAAGGTTCTGTGTAAATGGTTGCTTTTGAACAGAGGGGACTGGGCTCTGTAGATGGGATCCTGCTAGTCCTGTGCTCCATTCATATTATAACATGATGCCATGGTATTGTTATCTTGTAATGAATTGTAACATTTATTAATCTGTGATGTGTTTTTGTTAGGCTGTAACTTTTCCTGATAAAAATCTTTGCAATTAATAACAATGTAATTCGTTACTTTGGAGGGGTTCCCACTTAATAGTACTATCACTGCAGTCTCTGGGCCTTGTTGCATGTTACGCTGTGAGCTGCACAAATGTTGATCAATGTTAGTGCTGGCTCCAGTTTGAAGTAGTAGTAGTCAGTAGTGGTTTGCTATCCTATATAAACTGCATTTCTGTGCATTGTTCCTGTGCATCAGTCAGCTGGCTGTAGGGCCAGATAAGTGATGTGCACCCAGTCTGTCGGCTAGATCTGGCATGTGGGGTCCATGGACTGATTCAGTATGTGGGGTTGGTCCATAACCCTGATCCAGCCACAGGCCTGGGAGTTGCTGAAATCATTGTTGCCACCACTTCTTTGCTACCGCATTTCTGTATCCATGAGAAGCCCTGTGACCTGATGACATGGCTCCACGGGCTAGATCTGGACTGCAAGCTAAATCTGATCAGGCCTACTATATATACCATGCACAATACCAAGATTCCCTCCAATTTTATGCTGTGCTTTATGTACAGTGTTTCCTTCCTGACAAAGAATATCTATGCACTGTTACAATGTTCATTCTGTTTGTTCCCTAGCTATTAGGTGTTTGGATTTAACTAAAAACCCAAACCAAAAAAACAGGAATGAGCATCTAGCCTGTTTTTTCTGCCTTCTTCTTATATTGAGGTTTGGGATTGGCACCAGGCATCATTAGATCATTAGGACTTCTATTTAAAAACAAGCTTGCATTCTAACTCAGTATCTTACAAATTGCAAAGTTATGCATAAATGTTTGTTTGCAAAAATATGTGGCATCTGATTACATGTAAGAGATGGAACCAGCCATGGATTAACTGTACATGGAGGATGTTATGGTTTTATATTGTGTACCTCTGACTCCTATGAAGAAGGTAGCAATGATGGCTGCTGCAGTACCTCCAACCCCCTCATTTTTTTTGGATTTTAATGAAACCTCTTTAAAAGAAGTTTATGCTAGTCATAGCCTTGTTGATAGATTTTCTGGTGGATCTAGTTGGAGAAATATTGATAGCTGAGACATTTTGAAAAACCCGTGTGTGTATGTGCATAGCATGTATTGATCTATACTATTTTGCATTACTGTTCTATATTGGATTTTGCAAGTATTGAATTTCTAAATTAAGTTCAAAGAATCTGAACACTATGGTTGAGATTTTACACACGCAGGAGACAGGAGATTCAGAGTCAGGGTGTCCATAGAAATTTTAATTCTGCCCTCCTTTTCCCAGTAATATCTATCAGGTTCTTTATTAGTAGTATTGCTGCATTATTAACGTGAATATCTACAAATGCAAAGTTACAGGACAAAGTTATGGTTACTGGCTGAACCATAACATAGTGTTTTCATTTTTCTGCATGTACAGTTAGCTTTAGCAATTCATCAGCATAGTTTTTAAACTTTCAGTTGATACAATTGATACTTTACTGATTTACACATTCCCATTCACTTGCACGTGATTCAGGTTTTGGGGGAAGGGTTAGAATACAATGAGATTTGGAGGCCTCTTTTAATGTCACTTAAAGAATAGGGTTAGACTTTTCTTTCCACCTTGGCTTTAGCATCTAGAAGTATCTAGAAAGAGACAAATCTGGTGACCTTTCTTCTGAGTCTCCTGAGCTGCTGTTTTCAAATTTTACATATTCTGAATAATGGATACAGTGTTGCTTCAGTGTTTGCAATAACAGATTCATAATCATTATAATGTGAGATTGCTCCAGAAACATAAGCTAGCTAATCCTGTATTTGAAAGTGACAGTTCAGAAAAACTCAAGTACCTCTGAATTTGTCTGGAGGACTTTGCTTGATGTGCACTTCATGCACTGCATGCAATTTCCAATATTCTCTTAAATTTTTTTAAAGTAAAAATGCCATGTTATTATTCATGAACCAGGTCCTAGTAGGTTTGAAGACTTGAAAGGAAGCCATCTTTTACTTATCAGGTGTAAAATATGTTCGTATTTAAAAAAACAAAAAAAACCAAAACAAAACATCTCAACTCATTAGATATTTCAAAATCAGATGAATGGAATTTTATCAAAATTAAATTACTGATTACATAGGATCCCAAACTAAGACATTTCAGATCAAAGGCTAAATTATTCTAAAAATGTAAGGTAACTGAACAGGTTATATATAATTACTATTTTTGTGATCTCATAATAATGCAATGCAGCGAATATAAGAAGATATGCCACAAGTCCTTAGGTTCATAGCCATTGACACAAGAATCATGGCCAGTATTCTAAATACTTTCATTGCCAATATGTCTGTGATAGCTGGCCTTTTCCTATCAACATTTCAACACAAACGATGTTTTCTAAAGTCATGGTAGGCAGTTGCATGAGATTTTCTTTATCTGGTTAAATTGTGCTAACTAAGTAACATAGCGTAGGCCAAATTGGTAGTATAAATGGTTTTTGAAGTTATAGGTAGGTTTTGTTGTTGTTTCAAAGTAGCTTGTGATGTTCAGGATACCTTTAATCTGGCAATCTATGCACTGGTTAGCTTTGGAAGCCTATTAAAAAACTTTAATTCTGATTATACAATTTATTTTTGTCCTGGGTTATTTCCCAGCAGATTAATAAAAGCATACTAGAAATGTCAAACTCAGCAGCCTTGGTCTTGTCTAATAAGGCAACCTTTATACATGGATCTTGAAATTTTGAGAATAGGAAGACCATTACAGAAATGGGACAATGTTTAAAGCCCTGTAGGAAAATATAGGCTATAATACACTTTAAAACATAATGCAATTTTTATGTGAATTTCCAAAAAGTCTGAATTATTTACATTGTTAATATGAAACAGTACTATTTAATAAATAATGCTGTAGTAGGAATATGTTTGTGAGCCCCATCTTTTTTTACTGACAGAACCAGAGTGGTTTTTTAGTAGATGGAGATATTATGTATTGTTTAGCTTGGTATTGTGCTTGGGAAACCTCCACAAGGGTCTGGCGTAATTGCATCTCCTGTTAAAGCTTTGAAGTCTACTGCCCAGGATATTTAACCCTGGCCAGTGGGTACATGGGGGAGATCTCCCCCCCGAAGGAAACATTATCCAGGGGGTATAAAGTATTATTAATTTTAATAATACTTATTAATTACCTACATACTTTTAATGCAAGCTGCAGTTTTATTACAGCATTATTAAAAGAGTAATAAGTGAATTCAAAGAAGATGTAGCTCACTGTGGAAAAGTACTATGCTGCATAATCATGGCATTAATGGCAAAGGTTCTACATCTACACCCAATTTATGGCAACACAAACCAGCTATAAAAATATTTTGCATATAATGTGGAACATTTTTATCGCTGGTTTGTCTGGTGCCTTAAATTGAATGTGTGGCAGGTTTGTGGCCAACTGATTATTGGTCTCATCCCCAGACCTGCAGGCACCTGACTTTTGACTTCCCTATGCAGGAGGAGCTCCCCTGGCTCCTGCTCTAACAAGTAGAAAGGGTGCAGTTGAAGTCTGATCCCCGATTCAAAAAGCATGCCTTCTAACATGCACATGTGACATGGCAGGAGGTGCGATTGTTGGGATCAGGAATGAGATTTCATGGTAGCTTTAAATGAATGTGTTTCAGGGACCATAGAGGTTAACCATTTCATGTTATCCAGAGATTAGCTCAGCTTCAGATTTAGAGAGAGGTGTAGAAATACCGAGTATTGTCATTTGACCCATCTTTGTGCAAACCAAGTACTAAAAAAGGCAGAATTTGTACTAAAAGTATATTATACTGTAGAACATCACTTTTGTGCACTGATGGGCTTTACAAGCTTCCTATAACCTTTGAATATGGTCACATGATTAATTTTGGTTAGAGCTATTTCCCAGCAGGCTAATCCAAACATGCAGTAAACAACATAAATCAACATTAGGCCCGCTGCAGAAGCATGGAAATAAATAGAAAACAAATTCACTTGCAGCTAAACAGCAATCAAGAGCAAATATTAGTTTTTCTCAGAAGTTGTAAGTGCAGAAACACTTGAGATTGTTTAGTTTAAAAAGTCTGTCTTCCATTCATGATCCATAATGCCATGATCTGTCACATGAATGCTAAAGCCAAAAAAAAGGTACAACCATGAGGGAAGCTGTAACTGAGGCCTTCCAGTGATACCACACTGGAAATATTAAGTACTGACCAAAATTTGTCATTTTTGGAGGGAAAATTTTTAAAATATATTTTCAGAAATTTCTCATGAGAATACTTTATTTTTCCAATAAAAAAGCTTTACGGGGGGGAGGGGGAGGTCATTGAAAAGTGCAATTTTCTGTTTTGATCACAAAGCCATTTCTGGTAAATATATATTTTTTTAATTTTGGCCATGTTTAAAAACAGTAACAACAATAATAACAAATTTCTAAAATAGCAATATATTTCTTTTTTGAAAAGTCGGTAAAAATAAAGAATATTTTAGTGATAAATCACTAAAAATAACCTACAGAAAGCTCACCTATGCTTGATTTTATCTTTTAATAGGGAATCTTGAGACATCTACTAAATACATTCCCAAACAGGCTTAATGCAGAGGGACAGATGTCTCAAAGATTCAGGGTACAGGGGTATATAGCATAGGTGTACTCCATAAACTTATGGGACTAGCTATAGCCAGAATCTCCTCCTTCAAGTTGCCATCCACTTCTACATTCCCCAGCAATTCTTCTCTATTTGTGAGCAGCTCGTCAAAAGCACAGCTCCTAGTTGGTCTCTTCCAGCTTATGTTAAGGCTAAAAGAAAAGAAAAGTCTCCCATGAGAACCAGGGCCTATGATCTGGAAACTCTTGCAGGGGGTCTGTGGAGGTACAATTATAGATGTGCTCATCAGGAAATGATTGTATTTTTATCTTCCTATAATAATTCTTGTGACTTTGTGCTATAATTTTGATCACAAAGAATTCCATATTTCTCAAAGGTTTTGGTAGCTTAGATCTAAAACAACTTTACTAAAATACTCCAGATTGTATAAAAATCAGATATTCAATAGCAGGGCTTACCCCCCATCTAGTTTTGAAATATCTATATACCATGACAAATTTATAGTGCTAATTTTTAGTGACTTAATTCCAACAGAGTTTTCGTTTGCAGTATAGAGAGGCCTTCTCTATGTTTCATACCAACCTAGAAGATTAACTATGCCCATGGCTTTGACGTGGTTATAAAAGAAAGTTGATGTGGTTGCACTTTACTGTGCAACTATGATATAGACAGTTCAAAAGAGCACAAAGTTGTAACCCCATCATGTTTTGACATGGTTGTATTTGTACTATTGACAAACCTGTCTTCTAACCTATAACTCCATCTTAAAACTTGTTTAATCATAAGTGTAGCATCAGAGGTTGCTGTATTCTCATCTGCAATAAATTCCTACTTGTTTTTATGAATATTTTACTGGACTCAGCATCACACAAATCAGCGTTTGGCCTACGTATACAAAACCTGTTTCTTGGTTGACTGTAGCCTAAGCCTGAAACTACCCTGACCTTTTTTCAAATTTATTATACTTTCCAATATAATAGAAGCTTCAAATAAGTAATAAATGTGAAATGAAAATGAGAGTAAAATTAACAATACAATTGGATCATGTTAATCTTCACCATTGAGTTTGCATTATTTTTTACAAAGGTTTCAGTTGTCATCTTCTGGGTTTTGATCACCTCTTTGAAACAGGCTATTTAAGTTTTTCCCCATAAACTCAATCTGCTGCTTTTGCTAAGACTATGTATTTTCTGCTCTAGCATGGTGATCATTTTAAACCAATGTCTGCATTTACAGAAATCACACGGATTGGTTTGTTGTTTTGCCATCATTCCTTATAAGCAGCAAATATTGTTTTACTGGAATGGAAGAGTTGTTCTGGAGATGATCAGTCATGCATTTTTTAATATCCCTTTAGGCTTAGGTCATAGGAACACCTGAAATGGTGAAGCTGTAGGGTACCTTTGGTCTATGACTTGTTTTTCTTCACCGTCATTGCAGTAGTAAAATTTTTCATCTAGAATACTAATGGTTTTCAAAAGTCTTTTATATTTCAATTTCTTTTCTCTCTTATACTTTCTGCTTTATCAAAGCCTGGGCTCTTTTATGATAGAGAGGACTGAAGATTCTAAGTTGTGACCATATATTCCTTCTTTATAAAGACTAGGTCGGGGTGGCCAACCTGTGGCTCTGGAGCCACATGTGGCTCTTCAGAAGTTAATATGCGTTGCCTTGAATCTTTGCCCAAGCACACACACATTAACTTCTGAAGAGCCACACGTGGCTTCGGAGCTACAGGTTGGCCAGCCCTGCTATAGGTGGAGACCTACTTAAATTGCGATTTTGCAATTTTTGCCAAAACTGAAAAAAAGCAGTTTCTGCAATCACTGCAAAAAATGGGGCATTTGCTGCAAATTTCCCCAGAAACACCCGAGGAAAAAAAATCAGTAAAAATAAAATGCTGGCTCCCCAGTGGGTGAAGGTGCTGGCTGGCAGAGCAGCATGAAGGAGAGCAGTCAAGATGGTGACCACTCCTTCAGCCTTCCTCCCTCACTGGGGCCTCTGTACCAATCAGCAACGAGAGGCAAGGTTGCATGAAGGACGGCTGTCTGTGCCAGCCAGCAGCAAGGGTGGAGCCACACAAAGTGTAGCCCTCTCTGCCAATCGGTGGTGAGGGGTGGAGCTTCCAGAGCCTACCAGAGGTGAGGGGAAGGACCTCCATGAAAGGCCCGCTGATGTGGGCTATGAAAAACCTTTCATCTTGTCCTGATTTAGGTAGGTCCCTAAATATAAGTGAAATCTTCCCTTCTGTGACAGTGGCTGACTGGAGGATGATCCAAATTAATCCTACTGCAAGAGGAATATGCTTTCGTGTTTTGTTTTTTTTTCAAAATGTATACTTGGGTCAGATGTGCCCACAATGGCTTCTAATCTTATTGTAATGACTTGATTGTCAAGGCAGAAGACTCTTCTGTCTCTCACATTCTTATTAACAGCTGGGGAAGGGGTGGGGGGAAGGCAGAGCTGCATCAATGAGTCTCTGCTGAATGGGGAGGTTTCCTTTTGGCTGTTTTACAAATTACAGCAGAAAATCAGCGCCATGCAAAAGATCAGAAAATGTAATTTCTATGAAGTGTCATTAGAAGAATAAATCTCATGAAAGACAGATACCTTTGGGATATCATAGGCCATAGACTTCTGTGTAATCCATTACCCCTGCTGATATAAACCTTTGATTTGTGGGTTAAAACCTGAGGCTCTCTGGGTAACCTCATAAATATGCTAATCCAGGGTAATCAAGAACAAGCACTATTGCAAATACAGAATTTTTATTCTGTAGCTCCAATGACTTTATAGCATGCTCTGCTTTTATAACAGTAAAGTTTGGGAAATTACTCTCCTCATGTTTAAGAAAATGCTTTGCCCTTTCTTTGGCATCTCACCAATGTGAGTGTAAAGTTTTACATAGGTTATTTTAAATGACATGATCTTTATGCAAAAGTCATTATATATTTTGCTTTTTCTAACAAGCTAACCTTTTTCTAGTCAGCAGGAAATGTGATATAATATTTTGAATTCTTCTGAATTGTATACTGATAGAAAAAAATGAAAAATGATGATCATTATTTTTGTTAGGTCAGAAACTGGCCACTGGGTTAAATAAGGTATTGCTGTAGTAAAACCAGCTGTTTTGTGCCATCTAGTATGTCTAAAGAGATAAAGGCTTAAAGGATTTTGGAAAATATATTACCCTTTCTAGCAGGACATTTTCATTGGATATATCTAAAAAATACAAAGCCCATCAAACAGTATGAACTTTAAATACCATAGTCATCAAGTGAATGACTATAATCATTGAGATAATCGAATGTAGCCTCTTTAGGGAAAGGTTGAACAGCATTGCTCCAGTTTTCTGTACGATAACAGAAATCTTCTCATGTTTTATAGATGAAAAAATAGCAGCATTCTGTTTAACTTCATGAGTGCAGTTTGTATGTGTTAAAAAATCTTCACAAGGCAATATATGTCAGAATAGGTATTCTATACCAAAGCCTAGAAATAAACAACACAGCTTTTTGCTGTGTTATAAAAGACAGAATTCCTGACATTTCAACAGCCAGCCACAGCAGCAATGCTCATTTCTACTTGGCTTGGCGTAATCCCACTTCTGATCCTTGTCTAAAGAAATTGCAGTTGCTAAAAAATGAAGAGGAAATAATTGGTTAGATCTGAATTTATTTGTGCCTCAAGTCCATATGAAATACCTGTCAGAAATGATTATTTTCCTTATTTTTATAAATAGTAATTACAATTTTCTACCAGTTGATTGAAAGACTGTATTCTAAAATTTTTAGATTATATTATTTTTGCGCTTGTCAGATTAGCTGTATAATGTAGATGCATCTCCTTGTGTAAGTTTCCAATCTTCATTTATGTTTTATATTAAATCAGAGTTCATTACTTTATGATGAGTTGACATTTTTCAAAAATGACTTAGCTCCTTCTTCAGAAACTGTGATTGTATTTTGTTCTTAGTTTTTGTGGTAAATAGGGTGCTATTAGCCTCTTCAAAGTAGGTAATGGTTTGACATACATTTTCGCTTTGAATTTCTTTAGCCATTTTCACTTTGAATTCCTGATAGACTTTAAGTACATTCAGAACTGTACAATAGCTCCACATAAATATTTGTACAATGAGGCAGTGCTTCTGAACAACAATCTACTCAAAAGATAATGAGATTGAAATCAGGTCTTTTAAGGACGTGAAGTCTGAATCAGTTATATCTGTAAGATACTGTTATGGGGGTAAAAATGCTTTTCTTTTTCTCTCCCTTGTCCTGTTTTTTTTAATTGTATTTTTGTTTAGAATCCTGTAGCAACAAACAGATCAAATCCTGGTAATTGACAATATGTCAGTTAGTCAGAGCAATCTGGACTTTGTGGTAAATTGAGCTCATTTGAACAGCATGCAGTTTAATAGAGCCTAATAAAAGGTCACATACAGGCCAAACACTTCATTATTCCAAACTAAGGTTGACCAACTGTGCCTTTATCCTTCCAGAATGTCAAGGGCCACCTATGTTTAAAACTGAAAACAAGAACTTACTGGATTTAAATGTACATTAACTTAGCCTTAGAAACTTACCCCTGCCCCTTGAAGCTTTCAGTAGGAGTATGCTATAAACATATTTCTGTCATGTGAGGCATGACTAAGGAAATGTGCTCTTATTACCATGTATAGTGTGCCCCCTAGAATTGTAATCTTACATTCATCTGCATGCACTCCATTTACTTATTCAGGTCGTCGTAGGACCAGGCTGCTACAACTCACCTAACAATACAAAGAGAGTCGTCGCTGCCTCGTCAAGGAACACAGACCCTATATTACGTGCTTAATTAATATAGATGGGCAGATTGAAGAAGTCATAGAAATCATAGAGGAGTAGGGCTGGAAAGGGACCTCCGTATGTCATCTAGTCCAATCCTTTGCCTGAGGCAGGATCATCCCTATCCAAACTGACCTATATAATCCATAGTCTAAACTCTTCATAAGGCTACCATCAACCCTGACACACCCAAGATATAACACCCTAAGTGCCACAGGTAAAACAGAGGAACCATGGCTGCTGATGTCCTGCTTCTGTAAAACCTTGTTAACATGTGCTTGAGATAGCACAGGTAAAGGACCACGCCCCCCATCATGGAGGAAGGCAACTCCCCCCCCAGAGTCTATACCAGTCTGATCATGGGGTAAAACTCCTTTCTGACTCTAACTATGGTGAGTGGTCCAACCCTGAGTGGAGGGGCAAGATGCTCTAGCTAAGAACCTCTGGCTTTGGTCCCGGCAGGAACATTGATGCACCCCAGTCAAAGTTCCCAGCCTTGGCTGCAGCCAACACCCAGTGCCTCTGAGGGAGAGTTAAAAACACCCTGACACATGTCACATCCAACCTAAACCTACTTTGCTGAAACTTTAAGCCATTGGTCTGCATCCTCTTCTGCAGCAAGAGGGAAAAGGTGTTTTTCCCCTTCTTTATGACAACCATTCAAGTATTTGAAGACTGCTACCACCATTTCTTAAGCTCCTTTTCACAAGATGAACTTGCCTAACTCAATAAAAGTAATAATATGTTCTTACTTTAGGGCTCTGTAGCATTGTGGTAGCATATGTGACACTACTGTATAGGGCAAAGGTAAGTGCAGCTGATACTTTAGAGCAAAGCTTTAGGACAAGGATCAATGAGTTGTAACACTGGCATCTATGAGCTGGATTCTGCAGAAATGGATGAATTTAGGTCAGGGACAGTCAGATATTTGCTATAGCTAGTCTAAATGGCAATTTTTGTTTTAGTGAGTGTATGGCCTGACTTTAAACTCGTTTTCACATGAACAGCAACCCTGAAGTACTCTGTGGGCATGTCTGCATAACATAATGCCATAGAGAGATGCCAGGAGCAGTATCACCACATTACCTTGGTATGCCACCCTGGATAATATGTCCTTTATCTTTCTAAAATATACTATCAGGGCAGATTGGTGCATCACGCAGGAGAGCAAAGGTATTGCTAGGCAGGCCGATGTGTGTTTCCTAGTTTTTAAAAGCTTAGGGTGTTTTTGTTTAGTTTTCTAATTGAAATCTTTATTTGACAAGAAATTCTATGCAACTCTTTGCCAGATAGAATCACTGGCCTGAAGAGACCCTTTCACCTTAATGACAACTAAATCACCCTGTGGAGCACTATATAGGACACCCCATGGAAATTAATACAAGATGACAGAATAACTGAGAGTCTGCAGAGCCCACATTTTTTGCAACAGTCTGGATAGTAGTCTTGCCATGCATGCAAATATTAAGGCACTTTAATTATTAAAATCAGGTCTTTACTGGAGAAGAGAAGGAGCATACAGATATCCAAGCTAACTCTGGAAGCTGCACTGGAAGCAGTCCAGATATGGTAACACCAGGTTCCATCTGTGAACCCTGGAGTCGACAACATGGACTAACAACGTGGTGCTGTGACTATGAAGGCTAATACAGTGTTGCGAAGAATAAACATGTGATGTTACATTTGTGCACAATGTTAGTGAACTCGTTCCCTGAATGCTGTATCCAATGCTGGTGTCCATGATTCACGAAAAAATGTTGAAAGCGTTGGAAAGGGTTCAGAAAGCTATAAAAATGATCTGAAGTCTAAAAAACCTGCCTTGTAGTGAAAGACTTAAGAAGTTAGCCTTCTCTTAGATTAAAAAAAATGATTTGATCGTGGTGTATAGGCAGGGACCTAAACAAATTTGGAGTGGCTGCATCCCAGTTTCATGGTCCTAGCACAGTACTGGGCATCATTTTTGTGGCAGTGTGGCAGGCCCCCCCCAATGCCTCTGGTTGGTCAAGGGGCCCCAGAAGTCCCACTCCTCACTGGACATTGACAGATGGCCCCAAACCGGGGATTGTTAACATGGCAATTAGTGGCTTCCTGAGGCTTGATCAGGGGATTAAGGCTGTGGAATCCATTAATTGCCACATTATTAAGCAGGTTAGGACACAGTTAATGGTGTATGTGGGCTTGATCAAGCCTGTGGAAGCCATAAACCATGTTCTAGACTGCTTGCTAATGCAGCAATCCCCTGGTCAGACCTGGGAGGCCATTAATTACCACATTAGCAAGCAGCCCAGGTAATGGCTTCTGCAGGCTTGATCAACCCTGTGAAAGCCATTAACCACATCCTATACTGCTTAATAACATGGCAATTAATGGCTTCCATGGACTTAATAGGGGGAGTAAGCCCACGGAAGCCATTAATTGTCATGTTAGCAAGTAGTCTAGAATGGGGTTAATGGCTTCCATGGACTTAACCACATGCTAAGACGGGAGGCAGCTTCTCGCCGTGATGGGTGGCAGGCTGTCAGCACCAGGCTGGGCATTTGCAGTGCAATGCAAAAAAATCAAAGCAAAGCAAAGTGAGGGGAAGGAAGGTCATACTTCTTTGCAAGCTCTTGGACTGGCCCCTGACTGGCTATTGGACTAAGCCTACATCAGAGGCAGCCTCTGATTTGCTCCCTCTCCCTCCTTCTGCCCCTCCCTCCCCCACAAGCTTCAGGACTCCAGGGCTTCCTCCTGTTTTCTGTTTTGCAGCTTCTTCCCCCCCGCCCCCACTCCTCCCCCAAATTACTAACCATTTTTTTTGCCTTTTTGTAGTCTCTGTGCTTTTTCTTGGGTACTGGGCTTTTTTGCAGGGACCAACCAAATAGATGGTTTCTGCGAAAATCACAAAATTGCCAAATTTGGTAGGTCCCTGTGTATATATACTTACATGGAAAGAAAATTTCTGATGGTGGAGGCAAAGGCATACCAAGATCCAGTGGCTGAAAGGTGAATATAGATAAATCAAGCTCCAGCAAGTGCAGATAACTGTTTTCCCATGTTTTCATTTTAATGAACAAGCAGAACTATATCAGCCATATTATCATAGTGTTTCTGGTTCTCTGTCTGCATTTAGACTTAATTTAAAAATTTTATAATGGTTTTTGAATTCCCTCCAGTCCACCTGACTGATTTTCTGTCTCTCCTACTGCTGCTTCTATATCAGTTCTCTGACTGACCCTTTCATTTTCACTAAACTTTTATACCACATCCAGTACCCAAGTACCATGTACAGAATCAGACTTGCTTGCACTTCGCACACTGTGTTATCCTGTTAAATTTTGAATCTGAAGCTTCTCTATTCCTGTATATTTCCACCTCAATGACTTTCCATCTTGCCTTTTTTTTTTGGTCTCATTTTAAAACGTACCCTTTTATTTTGCCTTTGCCTCTTAATTTGTCTTTCACTCCGTTATGGACATATGGCTCAATATTTTATTTTTTTTTCCGTTATTCGTTATTTGCATACTTTTCCCCTGGATTGAATGAAACAGCTTTTTCTGCTCTTGTCATTTCCCTTATTCATCTGCAGGTGGGCCTTTACATAGTATTTGTGTATACTGCATGTGTAGATATACACACACAAAACCATACTTAAAAAAAAAAAGACAACATTCAGATCAGTTCTAATGAACAAGTTTTAAGATAGAAAAAATCATTCATTAGAAGGCTCCAAGATAAATGGCCTTTCATATTCCTGTGTTTCCAAGAAGTAGAAGTAGAAGCAGAGAATTACTGAGGGTATAAACAGGCATTTATTGAGACATTTCTGTCACTAGAAATCTTTTCAGAAGATGGAGAAGTACAGTCATTCAGCCTGTATCCTCCCTCCCTCCTTTACTCCCTGCACCTTCGCTAGGAAGGGTGATCCCAGTGGGAATAGTGGAGTGCAGGGAAAAAATTCCCAGTGCTTTCTTAGACTGCTCGGTTTGGGCAATGGGCAGGGACTGTCTCTCCACCATTTCACTCATAGACTGGAGTGAGAGGGAAGTGGAGCAGTAGATCTCCCAACACCTCTTCCAAAAACAGATGTCCGTGGTCTTGGGAAGATCAGCATGAAGTGATAGATCTTTCTCCCAGGAGCATGTTTCTTCCAGGAGAAACTGAATGAGTATTTGCCCGCTCTTAGCTTCTACCAGTTGAGCAGAAATTCTCCCCGTAGAAAGCAATGCCTGTATGTAACTGGAGTTGTTCGAGGCTAGAAGGGACAGGTAGTAGCACATCTCCTTGTACTCCTATATAGAGGCAGGACTGTTATGTATAGAGCTTACCTCTGAAAGCTGTTTATTGAATCTTGACTTGAAGATTTCAAAAGTTCTTAATTTCACCAATCCCTTTGAAAGTATAGTTAATTCTCTAGTTTGTTACTATTACAAAAGTTTTCTTAGTACCAAACCTAAACATGTTTTGTTTCAGCATAAGCCATTAGACCAAGGTATCTGCTGGCATAAATCCACTGAAGGCAGTCTAATTACATCAGTAGAGCATTCTTTCTTGTTTGAGCATTTCAGACTAATGAAGACAAATGCTTCACTTTTGTATTTGAGAGCATCCTTGTTAATATTTAGAAAATATTCTTTACAGAAACTATGGGCCAGATCCCATTCCATCTTTTCAACCCTAAGGGTGTACCCGGAAGAGAGGGAATGTGCATTTCCCCAGGGACAAGTAGCAGTGGCACACCTTGTGCTGCTGCTACTTGTCTCCAGGGAACTTCTGTGCCATGTGTGCTTGGGTGTGTAGCAGGTTACCATGGATGGGGTAGGGGAGGCTGGGACTAGCAACTCTGCTGACTCCAGCAGCCTTACCAACAGGCCTCTGGGAGCTGCAGCCGCAGTCTCCTGCAGCAGGAAGCCTGGCCAGCAGTTAGAGTGTTGCTCTGGCTGGCCAGGCTCCAGTTCCGGGTGGTATATGCTGTCACCACATGAACCACCCCACTTTTTTTGGCTTTTTTTTTTTTTTGCTACCAGGAGATCCCTGGGACAGTCCCCTCTCCTCCAACCCTCCCTCTCTGCTGCTGGTGAGGAACACCTGCACATGCAGTGTGCGGTACCACAGACAGGTCTGTGGCACCACATACTGCACATCCATCATCATCTGGACGTGTGCTAAATGTCTTCCTATTCCACCTTGCATGGCTCCCTTAAAAAGTGTTAATGTTAAAGGTAGATATGTCCTCCTTGTGCTCCCTTTTGTATGTGCATGGTTTAATCTGCTGCAGACTTAAGAGTGGTTGTGAAAGGGTTAACACTGGATGCTTCCCCTCCTGCTTACTGGCTGAGAGAGAAGCTGGCAACCGTTTTGCTGTACAGCCTCTCCCTGCTACTCCTCCTCCATGCCTCTAGTCCACCTAGGAAAATCAGCTTCCAAGCTAATGGCTTTCCCATTTAGGAAGGCTGAGTTTTGAGAAAAGTGTGTGGTATGCAAATAAATATGGTACTAATCTCAATAGTAATTATTTAGACAGAATCAATGAAAGAAGTCTATTCTGTAAAAATGTGTATTTCATGTTCATCTGGATTATACACAATTTGGTAGGATAGAAGTATTTTCACATCCCCCACATTCTCCCAGGTTTTGTTCCAAGTGGTAATACAAAGTATAATTTGTTTACCTTCAATAGGACAATGTTTTTGGATGAGGAATAATCATATTTCCTACAAAATCATGATGAAGTTCATGACCATGTTAAGATTCATATACCAAAAGTGAAAGAAATGATGCAGTATTGTTTTCTTTTCCCCCCTGGAAAAATAAGGTTTTTTTTATTTATAGTCATACAGAAGATTTTGATTATAAATTATATGAAAACCCATGCTTGCTTAGCTCTCAGGTAATGAATGTGCAGTAGAATTGTTTTCCACATAGCTACTAAACATTGCAGGATTTTATTTTTAATTGAAGTCTCTATTTAAACCTCTAGTCCTTATTTCTTCACCCAAACTTCCTTTCCTCCTCACTAATTATATGTATTATAACTTATTGCAAGTCTGAAGTAGTCTACATCCTATTGTTAGCAACAAAAATAAATTACCACAGTGTTTGGTCGGTCTCATCCTTCCTGATGAAAATGTCATACACAAAAATATATACACATTCACACAAAATGCTTTCTCCCATTGGTTCATGTTTTCCTGCTAGCTGTCTTTTGTACTGCTATAGTCAGAAATGTCTTCATCAGAGGGTTATTCTTTTCCTCACCAAAAGCTAAAAGAGGATGGACACCAACATAAGTTAATCTTCATGTTCTGTCAATAGTGACCTCTTTTGCTATACAACATGCTTTGTGGCTCAGTGGGAGTGTATAACAATTTTATTCAGGAAGAAATTCAATTACTGTTTTGATGATACTGAAAGAAATAATAATTTTGTAAGGTTTAAATATCCATATCAGCACTCTTCAGGCAGTTTACTCTGGGTTCTGTCTGACCATATCATGTTATATATGTTGCAAGGGCTTAGTAATTAGACAATCTACCAAAGTCTCACCACATATTTATTTTAATTTTTCTCATTTGTTCATTCTTAATGTATCAGCAGTCAGAGGTAAAAGAATGGAATTATTGAAAGCTGAAAAGTGTTATTTATTTATTGTCTGAGAGCCTGAGAAGGTAGGAGCTTGCATTTAGTGGTTAATTTGAATTCTTCTGAAATGGTGAACAGATTAGAATTTTCTTTTTATCTGAAAATTACTTGAATGTTTTGCCTGGCTTATGAAATGTGTTAAGATTTATTAATAGTGTATGACTTCATGCACTTTTGTTACAGTCTTTAATTTCCCAAATTACTTTTTGTTGGATAGGCTTACATTTAGATTTTGCAGACGCTTCTTCCTGATACCTGCCTACCTGTATTTGTCAAACTGTAACACACGTTTCCTATTTTTCAAGGCCATCCTTGTTAATCATGTGTGTGAGTTGTCTAGGTGATATTTTTAAGACATTTCATTTTTACAAGGAACTGGTTTAGAAAAAAATGGACCTACTGTTGCACAGGATTATATCACTGCTTCACATAATGACCAACCTAAGCACAGCATGTTTCCATAGCGGTTAATATATATATCAAGAATCTGGTCCCATATTAGCTAATGTGTATGCAGGATGGTAAAGGCCCTGTATTCAAAAGATGCCAGTATTTTAAAACTCTCATTTTTTACTTCCTTACGTAATGTAAAAGGTATTTAGTATTTCATTCTTTTAATCTAAAATTACATGCAACTGGAGGACAGTGAGCTGTTGGTAGTGAATGTGTCCTTGAATGTGACATTGTCCTGCCTATTCTCCTCCTTTTGTGCCAATCAGGAAGCACAAAATTAATAGAGGCTGTCCATAATTCTGTCAGAGGAGTTCCCCAGCAATGTGAAGTCTTCAGCAGGAACTTAGCCAACAAAACTGGCTCTTGCAACACCCTCTCTTCAGACCTTGAAGCCAGGAGCTTGTCAAAGACAGGTTAGAGAAATACCCAGAGTACACTGCACTCCAATAGTTTTCAGCTGGTTTACTGTTCCTTGGGTACCTTTGACAGGTGACATAAGCAGACTGACATAAGCCACCTTTAAGGTATGCTAACATTGTGCTGGACTTGGCCTGCGAAGGAGAATCAGGGACTTGTAACGTTAGCAGGTTGTAGGGCATTGGGCAGATCAGCCTGTGCATGGCCCTGCCCCCAGATGTGAGGAAGCCGGTGGCAGATTTAGCGGTGGCGGGGGGTGCCGAGCGGTCAGAGGTGCTGGATTCAGGGGGGCTGGAGGTGCTGAGCACCTGGATGTGAAGCCAGCAGCAGAGTGGAGTCACCGCAGCCACTCTGCCTGGCTTCGCGGGGCTCCCCAAAGTGCGGGCCCTGAGGCAGTCGCCCCAATTTGCGCCTCCTAGGGACAACCCTGCTTGTAACTTTCCCCAGATTAAAACACCAGCAGAAAATTTCTTCTGTTCCATTTCTGTTCATTTACATTTCTGATTGGTTTAGTTGTGCATTTGTATCAATAGTTGAATGCTCAATACATTTTTCATCATGTGACTTTGAATAAGGATTGAGTGTGGCAAGCAAAAGAAGGCAGGTAGTCAGAGCTCAGTCCCTAGCAGCAGATTTAAGACTCTGGTCTAATGCATCTCTTTGCAAACTCTGTATCCCATCTTGAGCCTTTATAACAGTGTTGTTCAGGGGGTATCTGAAGCTATTCTGTATTCAAACTCAGGAATAAATTGGGTTTAACAAAACGTAAATGTGCTTTCAAATATTCTGCATAATCTTGCATTTAATTACATTTTGAATTGTTTAGTGTTTCATGCAGCTAGATATAGATTGCTATAAAAATGAGTTTCTGTATTGCTGCATATGGAATGCTTTCATAAAGGTGCCTCACATGATCCACATATGTGCATTGCCTTTTATTACCATGTTGTGCCCCTGTTCTTGTTATTGGTTTATTACCATTATGTGCCCCTGTTATTTGTTCCATGGGAAATGCACACCCCTTCATGTGCACACTCATGGGGATGCACCCGCAAGCTGCAAATTAGAGAGAGAGATCTCTAATTTAGTTAGTGTATAAGGTGCAAATCTACTCTGCTTTTTAAAAAAAATTTACCAGAATTTGAGTATGTCTTCAGAAGCTGTCCAGATTTGGGATTGTCTACATTTCCGTCTTATCAACAGCTGAAAGGCTAATTTCCAAATTTACCGTGAAATGCAAATGTCCTAATTTCTTTAAGGTTTTCTGATGACGCTGGCAAAGGCGAAAGGAAAACTCAAGGTTTTTGGAGGCCATTAGGATGTCCTGTTATAGGTTCCTTGTCACAGGTCATTTTGCAAAGCAGCACTTTGTCTCCAAGTAATATTAACCTCTCATGAATAATTAAGCTTTAGTTTTATTTCACAATTTTAGAAATAAGGGGCACAGATATAAATTGACAATTAGCAATGTTACCTGAGAATATGACTAAACCACCTTCTTTTAATCCAAGGTAGTGTTTATTTTAACTATAAAAACAACAGGAGGCAAGAAGACACTTTAAAACAACAAAGTGAGTTTATGAATTTCTGTCTTACTTGAAGTTCTTCTGTTCTGTGATAGAAACCTGGCAGGTTTAGCTTCTTAGCTTCTTCAGGTCCCTCCCCTCACCTCCCCCCAAACCCTGCCAGTTGATACCCATGTAATTCTGCACAGTTCCCTGACAACAAATGTCTTTTCTCCAAAAAAGAGAGAAATGATTTAATTTAGATTCTTCTTCATCCTGTCTTACCTTCAATTTTGGCCTTGATTATACATATCATTCCCATACTGTCTGTGGGATGTCAGGCTAGAAACTTCAGAGCCAAAACCTCTTTCCCTGACACATTAACAGTCTGTAAGAGTTTACCATTGGGTACTTTATCTTTTATCATTGTTTTCCCTTCCTGCTTGTTTCTCCCAACAACTCTGTTGATTTAACCCAATATAACCACATAGTAAAAAAAATCCCAGTAAGTCATTTAATATACAGTATTCATACATTATTACATTTCTACCTACCACATTGTTTCATCTCAAACTTTCAAAATAATATTTTAGGCTTAGTTTAATTTACAAGGGCACATGCTAGCCATATGAATCCCCAACTAAATCTTTCACTTACTGTTACATGTTTCTTACTGTATAATGTCTGCTTTCAGTGCCAAAAGAAACTTTCGTGATAAATTAAGATTATACAATTCCTGCTTGTTATCAAATGTAAATTACAGAAAAATCATACAAAGAAGTTCTTAATCAAAGATAATATTTATCTTTAAAACATCTTTACATTGTATACTCTTACTATACAAGTTTGCAAAAAATCATAAAAGTTTTAATACAAAGATCAGTGGAGTTCAGGTTTATTGTATAATGCTGACTAGAGCTCTAACCCCTTAACAGCTCAGTATGGAAAGAAGCTTGATAAGATATGATTCATCATCTAAATGGAGCCCCTGATAATACTCTGTTCTTCAAATGAACAATGTGAAAGCTCAGTTCCTTAAAAAGTTTGTTTTGATTGTTTTTTAAAAGGAGAAGAAAATAATCTTTAACACCAAAATAAAGATTTGTCAGAAATAAAGAAATGTATTTAACCTGTAAACTATAGATTTCTAAATCCAATTATACATGGAATAATCTATCTTCAAGTCTTATATTAAGTCAGATGGACACAAATGAAATGAAGAGATGTGTTTTGAGCCTTTGCTTCCATGTAGCACACCATTTAATGTAGATTTTGCATGTGCAAGTATAACGATAGTGAAAACTGAGCCTAGAAATTCCAAAGTTAAAAGCTGATGCCTTTAACACTATGTGACAGGCTCACAATAACCACATCAACTGATGGGTGTGGCCCACCTCCTGAACTATGTCACACCAGGATCTACTCTCCCGCCACAGCTTACGTGCGGTTTTACCTCTGGAGGTGATCTTCAGTGGTTCTCTTGGGACCCTGGGTGACTCTGTTGGTGCATTTTCTGTGGGGCTCCTCCTCCCCTACACTCCAACTCTTTCTACTCAGGTGTTTCTGATCAGCCTGGATGATGTTCTGATGTGGTCATGGGGCTCTCCCTTCCTGTGTGAGGCCTGGTGATAAGGACAACTGCAGGAGGTCTGGCTGTGACCCTGTAGACTTGTGAAAACTACAGCAGAACAAGAATTCAACCAAAATAGCTCAGATGTTGTGGTGGGCAGAGTAACAATGCCTCCATGCCAAGTGCCTTTTTTCAGTGTGTGGTCATAGTTTCATAGTTTGCAGGGTCGGAAGGGACCTGAGCAGATCATCAAGTCTGACCCCCTGCCATGGCAGGAAAGAGAACTTGGGTCAAACGACCCCAGCAAGGTGTTTGTCTAATGTTGTCTTAAAGACCCCCAGGGTAGGAGCTAGCACCACTTTGCGTGGAAGTTGGTTCCAGATCCCAGCCGCCCTGACCGTGAAGCGGCGCCTCCTGATATCTAGCTTAAATCTACCCTCTGCCAGCTTGTGACCATTATTTCTTGTCACTCCTGGGAGTGCTTGGGGGAACAGGGACTCCCCCATTGCCTGCTGGTCCCTCCTGACTAGTTTGTAAACAGCCACTAGATCCCCCCTCAGCCTTCTCTTGTGGAGGCTGAACAGGTTCAGGTCCCGTAGCCTCTCCTCGTAGGGCCTGCCCTGCTGACTGCTGATCATGCGAGTGGCCTCCTCTGGACTCTCTCCATGTTGTCCACATCCCTCCTGAAGTGCGGCGCCCAGAACTAGACATAGTACTCCAACTGCGGCCTGACCAGTGTCACTTAAGGGGGGAGGATCACCTCCTTGGACCTGCTTGAGATGCATCTGTGGATGCAGGACAAGGTGCAGTTAGCCTTCCTGACCCTGTCCTCACACTGTCGGCCCATGTTCATTTTGGCATCAATGATGACTTCAAGATCCTTTTCTGCCTCTGTACTGACGAGAAGGGAGTTCCCCAGCCTGTAGGGATGGTGTGGGTTCTTCCTCCCCAGGTGCAGTACCTTGCACTTGTCAGTGTTGAAACCCATCCTGTTCTCATCCGCCAACCCCTGTAACCTTCTAGGTCTGATTGTAGCCTATTCCTCCCCTCTAGCATGCCCACTTCCCCCCACATCTTAGTGTCATCTGCGAATTTGAACAGGGTGCTTTTTACCCCCTTGTCCAAGTCGCTGAAGAAGATGTTGAACAGTGCAGGCCCGAGGACCGAGCCCTGGGGGACCCCACATCCCTCCAGGTCGAAAACGACCCATCCACCACCACTCTCTGGGTGTGGCTCTCCAGCCAGTTACTGACCCATTTGACTGTGTAGGTGTCGACGCCACAGTCCGCTAGTTTTTTAATGAGAACGGGGTTAGAGACAGTGTTGAAGGCCTTCCTAAAGTCCAGAAAGACTCTGTCCACTGCTATCCCTGCATCTAAGGATTCTGTGACCTGGTCATAAAAGGCCACCAGGTTGGTCTGACAGGACCTGCCCCTAATGAACCTGTGTTGGTCACCCCGAAGCATAATGTCCCCTGCTGGCCCCTCATGGACATGCGCCAGGATAATTCTCTCAAAAAGCTTTCCAGGATTGAGGTAAGACTAACTGACCTATAGTTTCCTTGTCCTACTTCCTCCCTTTTTCGAAAATGGGAACCACAATGGCCCTTTTCCAGTCCTCTGGCACCACACCAGAGCACCATGAATGCTCATAAAGCCATGCCGGGGTCCCACAATGACCTCTGCTAATTCCCTCAGCACTCTGGGGTGGAGATCGTGAGGACCAGCTGATTTAAATATGTCCAATCCCTCCAGAAGTTTCCTGACTAGATCCTCACTGACCCTAGGTCTGGGTGTGCCTCCCCTGGGGCCTATGGAGGTCCCAGTGGGGGGGTGACCTGGTCCCTGCTCAGGAAAATGGAGGCAAATAACTTGTTAAATAGGTTAGCTTTGTTATCTGGCGTGATGACCAGATTCCCTAGCGTGCTTGCAGAGGCCCCACATTACCCGGTACCTTCTTTTTACCCCCTATATATTTAAAAAAGGACTTCTTGTTGTCCTTGATCTGGGTCACTACTCCCAGTTCCATCTCCACCTTGGCCTTCCTGACTGCCCCCCTGCAGCCCCAAGCAACCGCGTTATAGTCCTGCCCGGTGATGGCCCCACCCTCCCATTGGGTATACACTTCCCTTTTAGCCAGGAGATGTTCCCATGTGCTTTTCATGAGCCATGGGGGTTTTTGCGCCCCCTTGCCCCCTTTGATCCACATTGGGATTACCTCTCTTTGGGCTTGGAGGATTGTCTCCTTAATGAACAACCACTCTTCTTGGACCCCTGACTCCTCTCCCCTCCGGGACCTCAGTGCCTCCCGACTGTTCTCCTTACCTCATTGAAGTTGGCCCTCCTGAAGTCCAGGGGTGCTGCCTTCCTGTAGGCCTTTGCCACCTTGCACTGGATGGTGAATTCCAGCAGGCAATGATCGCTGTCACCCAGGTGGTTGAGCACCTGCAAGCCCCCTCACCAGGTCATCGCCCGTGGCCAGGACTAGGTCCAACAAGGCATCTCCCCTGGAGAGAGAGTGCACCTCCTGGGTTAGATGGAGGTTCTGTATCTCGACTAGCAACCTACATGAGTGGTCAGACTTGGCTGACTGCTCATCCCAGCGCATGTCCAGAAAGTTCAGGTCACCTATGATGACCACATCCTTTGACCTAACTACCTCTATGAGCTGACTTAAGAATTCCTGGTCTAGCTCTTCCCCTTGGTTGGGAGGTCTGTAGTAGACCCCCACTGTTAAGTCTCTTTCCCCTCAACTACCTTGTATTCTAACCCAGAGCACTTCAGCATGCCCCATCTTTGACCCCATGCTTCTCGTTGAGGATGTGTATTCCTCCTTGATGTAGAATGCCACACCCTCACCTTTCCTCCCTGTCCTGTCCCTCCTGTACAGCCTATAGCCCTTGATATTCACTGCCCAGTCGTGCATTGGGTCCCACCACATTTCTCTGAGCCCCACTATGTCTGGGTTGGTGTCAGCTAGCAGGAGGGTAAGTTCCTCCTGCTTGTTCCCCATACTACGAGCATTTGTGTAGAGGCATTTGAGACCCCCTGAAGAGGTGTACGCTGAAGATGTGTACTCTCAGTACTGCCCTGGCCCCTATTGTTTACCTGGTATTTGTACTGCTCATCATTGGTCTAGGCTAGGCTATTCTTGTGGGTGATGCTTGGATTAGTGGTCCAAGGCTTCCTCTGCCCTCATCTTCCCCTTCCCCTGACAAGCCTAGTTTAAAGCCCGCTGGAGGAGATCCACCAGCCTAGAAGAGAACACATGCTTAACTTTGGGAGAAAGGTGAAGCCCATCCCACCCGAGCATGTCTCTCATCCTGATGTGTGGATCATTGTCTAAGAAGCTGAAGCCCGCCTCGAGACACCATTCCTGAAGCCACCAGTTGGTCTCCCTGATGCAGGTCTCATGTTGTCATTCACCATGCACTCATCCCATGGACACTCCACTCTAGTATGCCCCTTTTCTGGGTCTGCATCTGAGACTATTCTGCCCAGCCAGGTCCTGTACCATTGAGGAGTACATCCCTCTGCACCTGTGTTTCGCTCGTGTTTCTGCGAGTCCCAGGCCAGGGTATTCTTACTCTGTGAACACTCAGTGGGGGTGGTGTGGCTAGTAGGGTATTGTGTCAGTATCTCCCTTTTGGAGACTTTGGCCATGCCTTCTGTGCCACCCTCTCCTAGCCCCAGCTGACCTTTGTACACCTATGAAGGACATCACAGGTGCCATGCCTTGGGATGGGGTTGTGACCACACAATCCACCAGCTGCAGCAGTCCAGCTGGCATTGGCAGCTGTGTCCCAGTTTGCATGGGCAGTCTGAGCTTTCCCACAGTTTCCAGGGGTATTGGCCCCAGGGGGAGTTACCGGCTCCCTGCCAGTGGTGGAGTCTGCCTCTGGGTGCTCCCCATACACCCAGTTGCTGCCTCAAGCCCAAGCTGTTCCGCCAGGTGTGCTGGTCCAGCACGGCTATAGTGGGTCACTTGCAGCCACAGGGAGAGCTACCAGCTGTGTTGCTAGTGCTCCTTCTTCTCTTCCCTTAGGCTCCAGTTCTGGACTTCTTTTAAACCCACAGCCTTTTGGAACTGAACCAACCAGCAGCACACCTTCCAGCCACATGGTGCCAGCTGGCTTACCCCCAGCCCAGCCATGTGTATGTCTGCGTAGCAGTAAGTGGATCAGGGGCCTGTCTCACACTACAAGAATAAGGGAGTGAACCTACACAATTGTATCACAATAATAGCTAGCCAGAGTTTTCCTAGTGTCTTCCAGAAACAGAGGGGCACTTTCTAACTGTATTACCCTATAGTTGTGGCAGATTTATTTCTATGGACTCACCACCAGAGTGAGATTTGTAACCAACTAAACAGTTACTCAGATATTCACATCTCCAGCAATTTGTGTACATAAAAAAATCTAATAATAAGGAATGTAAAAATCTGCATCTGAAAACATGTTGGGATTAATGGGATATACTGTAGCAGATATTTACATTTGGAGAAATTAACGTGCACATTTCCAATTTTGTAGGTATTTGTACTAACAGAAGGTAAGAAAGTTTGCGGATGTGAAATGTACTGTCTTCACAGACAGAGACCAAATAGTGGAACAGATGAAAATTTACCTCATGGCATTTTGTGCCTACTAATTTTTGTGCAAGAACAATAACAGTTGCCCAAATATTAATTTCTATTTGTCCAATATTTACTCTTCCTTCTGAAAAATGATGGAGGGACTGTTTAGAACGTCTGGTTTATAATCTTTTCTATTTGGGGAGAGCTAAGGGACAAAATTGAAATATGCTTGATTGTTTTGATCAATACTTGTAATATATGACATTATTGTTGGTGCTTGTAGTTTTATTGGAGACATTTGGAGAATTTAAACATCACTTGGACACAGTATGTTATAATATGCAAACCAACAAAAGTGCAGTTCATCTATTATGTAAATCATTTGGTAATGTCCAACCAGGTCTTGTATTGACAAACAAATGGAGTTCTTAAAATTATGTAAAAGATTATTAATTTGCAAGGGGGAATTCTGATTGTAGAACATACCAATTTCTATAGTTTTATAGCCATTGCCCATGTAGATCTCTCATATGTTCCAATTTAGTAGCTTTACAGTTGTGAGGCATAAAATAATTAAGTATATGCTCATTTTATGATTTCATCTGTGGCTGACAGATGTCCTAATCATATCCGCACTTTCTGAAAAAAATAGTAGATTTAATAGTTAATAGCCATACAGAATTTGCTGAATAGTTGTAAATCTGTTTACCTTCAGATATGCTGTACTGTGTGGAAAAAAAAGTAAGGCACTGATCCTTCTTGGAAATATTTGATATAAAATTTACCTTATAGGGCAATCATTTATCATCAGGAGGACCAGTTATTGATTGCAGTAGTTTTCCATGACAATAATTGTTTCTGGAATGAGGGACATTTTCAATGAAAGCTGACACTTGGGGTGAAAATAATTGTAGTAATGCAAAATGTAAAGGCTTCTTCAACAAATAGCTTTTTAATAGTGTCACATAAGATGAACTCTGCTGAAAATTGCTTATGTTTTGTCTCTTGTATTAGTTCATCCTCCAAACTATGATATTTGTAACAAGTGTTATGGAAAAGCCAGTGGTTATTTTTAATATTAAATATTATTTGCAGAGAATAGTGTCTGGATTTAAAATGTAGCTCAGTTATAAGAAGCCGTTTGGTTTCTCATTTAACATATTATTTAAATAGGCATTGCTGCTTGAATGTCCGAGACTTTGGACCAAATATACCTCGGATCTTTTTTCAGTCTTTATGGTACTGTCATTCAAGTGAAACGCACATTGACTTGATTGGCTATTTAGGCAATATAATGCAATTTGCTTTGGTTATTATACAGTATTCATTATGACAGTTGTTACATTACAGTATACATTGCAAGTATTCGTTGCAGCAATATCTGAGTACATCAGTGAAACTTGTCTGAGAATTTCAAGATTTCCCTATAATGATTTTCGTTGTTATTGAGGCCAAGAGGTATTTCCAGCATTCATTCCCTCTTCAGAGTTTAGCTCCTTCTCTTTCTCATACTTGAAAAAGGCTGATTATAGACTAACCAGAGTAGAGAATCTTTGACAGTCAAGACCCTGTGCTCCAAAATACAGAATGCTCTGGAAGAAAAAGTCATTTGCCTTATTACAGGTAATCATTAGGAAGGAAAAAGCAAAGATGAATATTTAACTATGTTTCTCAGACATATCACTGAAGCATCTCAGATTTTGCGCTGTGGAATGATTGAATTTATCCACCACTTGTAGCTCATGGCCAAAATTACAGTCTAGTCCTTAGTAAACAGTGATGGAAAACCAAGGGCTCCTATACACATGCAAGGAGGCTGCTCTGACATGTAATTACAGCACATCGGAGCAGACTCAATTTAATCACGTATGCAAGTACTAAATGACTGTGCAGTAAGTCTTGTGTGGATGCAGCCACTTATTCAGGACCAGGCCACTCATGAAAAAGAAACAGAATGACTTGGGTAGGCTGGCAGTATAATTAGATAAGCACCGTAGGCAATTCGAAGCAGAAAAAAATGCAGTAATAATGAAAATAGAATATATTCTCAATTCAGTAATTACATGCAATGAAAAATTGTGCAAGAGAGGGATCTTAGAGATATAGGCAGCTCAAAATAAAAATACCACTCTCAGTGTTAGTTAAAAATAAATTATAGGATTTATGATATATACTTATTAAGAAAGTCACTCATTATAGGAAATTACTTCCATATAGTAAAAAAAAATCCAGTAGAAAAGCTAGATATGAAATACTACAAGTTCTGCTCACGTTATTTTAAATAAGTAACCCCACCTACAGCTCCATTTGTAAATGTGTGTCTTGAAACCATTTGTTCTACTATGCACCGGTTTTATCTGGTTTTTAAATGATTATATCCATTTATATTTAAATGTATGTTGTGTGTTTAATCACTAAAAATGCTTAAAATGTCTCAGTTTAGTGGCATAGAATGTTCTTTGTGATGCTTTTAAAATCTGTTTTCAAAATCTTAACTAAAATGGAAATGAAGTCAATTAAATATTACTGAGTTTAAAATAAAAAAGCACTACTTGCATAAGTTTTGTTCCTAGGATTATCAATTAATAGTTTACATTTTGTTCTGGGCATTAGACTTGTCAAATAATATTATTTTGCAGTTATAGCCATTCATTTTTATATGAGAGAACAGCTACATTCTATTGTTTGTAGTCTGACACAGGGAGAGATATTTTCAGCACCTGTGGTGGAAGTTATTTACCCAGCTCCCTTTATGGTAAGTAGGTGTCGTGCAGGTGTGCATACCAGGCTGAAATTGCACTTTAAAGCACTCATCCACGGAGCTATAAAATCCCCCCTGTTCTAGAACATCCCAAGGGACTGTTGACTGTGAAAGTGCTGTTGTAATTTAGTTTTATTTTTATTTTCAGATTGCCTTCTCACAGCACAACACCATCATGGATCTTGTGCAGTTCTTTGTCACCTTCTTCAGGTAAATTGCTGTTTTTTCAATTTGTGACTGGCTCCATGCAAATTTATGTTCCATGAAAGCGTTACCTTTTCCAGTATTTTAACCTTAAGAAATCCCTATGTGGAAATTTTTAAATTTTGTGCGCCATCCCTCCTTTATACCAGTGGAACATCCAGATGTCTCTGCTTTAAGGTAAATACAGTTATGACCTCTTGCATATGCACAGTGCTAGAACCTTTGCCTTTATTGTTCAAAGAGTAGCCCAAATATTTTGCCCATTGTGCATTCATTTTATTAGCCTGTAATAGAAATCATTGGTCAGCTCTACTGATATGCTTATGCTGAAATAGATGTATGGCGGGATACTTTTAAATGCACAATTTGTATGAAATTATTAACAAATCCTCATATTAAGATACATATTTTCTTGAGTTACTGATACACTGTTAAGAACTTGTAAGGGACAATGAGTTTAGATTGTGGCAGGAATTTAGGTTTTTGCCTAGTTTCTGAAAAGAAGGTTTCTTCTCTAGTTGAAAACTGGAATAAACGGAAACCCTTCATAAAAGGTATCTGCACTAGGATTCTGTGAAGATTTCGGTTGCTGATTTGATTTGGTGGACATTTGGCCTGATTTGGTGGCTGAATCTCTGAATCTGAATCGAATCAGGAGACCCTGTAATCTCTCCGAATGAAATCACAGAATCGTAGAATCATAGAAGTAGGGTCGGAAGGGACCTTGTAGATCTTAAAGTCCGACCCCCCACCTGGGCGGGAGAAAAGACTGGATTCAAATGAGTCCAGCCAGGTAGTCATCAAGCCTCCTCTTAAAGATCCCCTGGGTAGGAGCCAGCACCACTTCCCTAGGAAGTTGGTTCCAGCTCCTAGCCACCCTAACTGTGAAGTAGTTCTTGCGGATGTCTAATCTAAATCTACTCTCTAATAATTTGTGTCCATTGTTCAGAACCCTCTGAATCATTTCAGAGAGATTCAATGATTCGGACACAGACACAGCTTTAAATGTTTTTTCTACTTACCTCAAGTTACCAGGCAGTTCATGAATGCTAAGATGCAGGGGCGGATGGAGCACCCCATGGGAGCATTGGTGGGGGATCCCCAGTACACTTGACAGTAGACCAGGAAGTGTACTAGAAGCACTTCTGGTCTACTTCTGGGTCTGCTGGGGAACGTGCAGGGGCTGTGGCCCCAGCTTGGTGACTGGTGCCTCCTGAGTGTGGGGGGGCATCCGGGGTCTCCCCACAACTGATTGCTGAGCCGGGGGGACGTGGGGGTTCCCCTGTAGGCTCAGCGGCTGGACCCAGAAGTGGACCAGAAGTACTTCTGGTCCACTTCTGGGTTCACCGCCAAGCATGCAGGGCCCCCCCACCCCCTTAACTCCTGTGGGATGCTCCATTTGCTCCAGCATTGCAGCATTCATGAGCTGTGCCTGGTACCTTGAGATATGTAGAAAAAACATTTAAAGCTGTGTCTATAGCTGAATCTCTGATTCTCTGAATCAGCATTGAATCATCAGGTTTGGATTCGGCCAAATTGAATCGAGACTGTGATCCGAATCAACGAATTGAATCACTGTCCAATTTGGGCCGAACCCAAAACGAATACGGCCTATTTCCCACACCCCTAATCTGTATCATTAAAATTCACAAGCATTAATATATGTAGATTACCTATAGTAGTTTGGGGTTGGACTATAAAATTAGTCCTTAATATCCGTATAGAATACAAAAAAAATGTACATTCACAAAGCCATTTTTTAAATCTGGCTACAAGGATGTACGTGATTGCTATGGATTTATTTCATGATAATGACAAATTTCTTTTTTGGTTCAACACTTTTTTCTGTGATTGGTTTCTATAGTCAATGGGTCACCTGTCTTAAATGGTTGTAAATGTATTGATTTTGATGGACTCGCTCCAAATTTTCAAACTGATTTCCATCTCTAGGGAGCATGAGGATTGTTTGCCTCTTTACCTGGCAGGGATACAACTCACTCAGAAAGGGATGGGAAGGAGCTGTCCATGAGATCTCTCCTCACTGTCCAATGAAGACCAGCTTTTACCAGCCTGATGGCTAATGTAAATGAATCCCATCTTTCTTTCTTCCCTACATACAGAGTGCCACATGGGGAAAGTATGCTTGCTGAAAATACAGTCTGGCAGCTTTTTGGGGAAGCCAACTAGCTTGATAAAACACAGGTGTCCACAAGCAATGCTGCATTGACTAGTGCTAGTCCAGCTCATTTGTTCCTGCATCTTATGCACTGAGTGCTGAAAAATGTCATGCATTCACTTTTTGGTTCATGGTTAGGAGGCACCTGGCAATACTCTCAGGCTTTTAGTGTGGTCCATGTTCACAAAAGCACATATAGCAGTAGCTATGTGGCATCTTATTTGGCTTGCATGGATTAAGAACAAGTGGCCAGAGGCATGTTTTCATGGAGATGTTCTCTAGCACTACCTGACATGACACAGTTTATATACCTTTGAGAACTCTGAACGGGGAAAGCCAGAATAGGTAGTCTCTCCCCCAGAGTGGCAAAGGACAAACAATAGAGGAGACTAGTTTCTGCCCTGTCTATCAGTATTCATAGATAAAGGATGGTGTCTGCTTAGGGCTTTTTGGAACTAATTAACAGGTAGCTGATAATATCCCTCCATTCCTTCCTTGGAAAATGTTGTTTAAGAAGAGCTTGAACTAATGAGAGAGGCTTTTGTTTTATGATGGGGTGCTAAATGCTAACAACTCCCTGTGTAACTCCGTGCAGTATAAATAAATGCTGTGTAACTCCATGCTGGCTCCCTCACTGGTCAGGAACATCGATGGGGGAACCCTTCCCTAATCAAAGCATCCTGTCAGGGCCTGGCTAAGCCTCCTCAGCTCATCACTGTAGAAGGGAAGGGAGGGCTGCTCTAGTGCCCCTCAGCTTCTAGTTTGAGCCACTGCAGGCATGTGCCTGCATTTCTTCACTCCAGAAGGGATGTCTATGTGGTTATAAACTGGTTCAGGCTCAGGCTTTTTGGATGTCTGTCCCTAGTCCTACAGTGGGGTATTGCTACACGTAATGAAATCAAAAACAAGATCAAACGTACAAATGTTTGCGTCAGGTTCTATGATGCTCTTTTACAAAGGAATAGAAAACTCTGAAACATCATTCAGAAAGTCTGTTTCTTTAAGAATTAAAGGCTGAATGTTGGCTGAATGTTACTGGACAACTAATTAATTTGGAAATTACATCTTGAAATAACATGAGATTGAAAGAATAAGCAAAACTGTATACTACAATGAAATTACAGTGGTGCTGCTTAAAAATGAGTGGGAAAAAGTTTTCTTATTTTGCTATTGTGTTTGAGATCTGAAGTTTTCTATTCTTCAGTGGGTTGAAACTCTAAGGTATTTCAGACCTTTTGGGGGGGGTGAAAAACAGATCTATTCACCACAGTTTATCTGTTAAATAGGTAATTAATGCACACATATCAGATGTGGTAGACTCAGTTTCAAGTCCTCTTTCACCCTGATTTCAGGCTAGGGCCTTGAACTTAAGTCTCTATCTCCCACAACCCAGACCAGGCTATTCTGGTATATTCCTATTATGGCTCTTCCTTTTTGATATATAATTATTCACTGAAAAAGAGATTTAAATCTGGGTCTCCTTTAATCTAGGTGAGGACCATAATGACTGGGTTGTAGAATCAGTCTCTATGATTCACTATACTTTGGGCAGAAATTATGTAAGTATTCTATCCCATAAGAAAGGCTAAGAGCAACCCCCAACAGCCCTATAGCCTGTATAGCTAAGTACAGACAATCAATTTGTTTAGTCTACACAGGTTACCTTAAACTGTGTAGATTGAACCTATAAACAGGTGAACAGACATTTACTTCTGATTCCAAAAATGCAGCCACATGCCTGCAGTGGCCCACAGCAGATGGTGATGACACTAGAGCACGCCTCCCTCCTCAGCTGGAAGCTAGAGTAAACAGCTTGGGATAAGGTTAGCCTTCCCTCCCTGTGAGGTGGCTTGCGATGGGGGCAGAGGGGGTTGCAAAGCATGCTGGGATGCTGGGGGACTGTCAGTTTTACTTGAATCTGGAGGGGATCAAGGGCAAAAGTTCAATAAACAAATCAATTAAGTCTAATACTAAATCCATCCCATTACTTTAAACTGGTTTTGGTCATTTTGAAAGCACTTTGTGGCCTGAACTTCTGCTGTGTTACAGATTTGAAAACGTTTCCAATTTCTTATACCGTTTTATGTGTAATTTCTGTAACTAGCCTGTGTGTTAGGAACAGTCTGCGTTAGGCCTCAGTATTACAAAGCGGCCAAGAGTCATGCATGACCTTACAAGGTCAAGCCCTATGAATAAAATCTCTAAGCATATTAACCTCTGTGAGATCATGGCTAGAAAGTTATCAGTTAGAATGGCTGATCCAAAGGAAAAATCACCAGGTTTTTTGACAGTAGAAAGATCATGGCGAAAAGGATATAGCGAGCAGCATCTAGGAGATGAATGAGAAATCTATATACTTTAAGAAAGCTTTCAGGATTTGCCCTATAACAATATAACTAAAAGCCTCTAGCGGAGCCACCATTCTGTATGTCAGTAAATTTTAAAGTGAATGCTACTTGCACAGGATCACTAAACTTGAAGGTATAGAAGCCATTTCTGACACCCAACATATGGAAACCGGTGGCCACTAAAACTGATTTAGAGTAGCAACCAGAGTTAATTGCATCTGTAGCAAGTACTAATATGATCCACTAGAATGATTTATAGTCAAGACCATTATAGTCTGCTGAAAAAATATCCAGAAAACTGCAACTTAATGTAATGAAAAAGAAATTAAGATACTAAGTTAATAACTGATGGAAGTATAGGATGTAACAAGAATCATAAATAATGTTGGTAAAGATATGGAAGTCATGTTTTCAAGGATTATATAGAATATGAATAAGTATAGTTAAGTAGCATTTAACCTTGGTTTAAGCTAAAGCATTCTCTTAGGCATACTCATCTGGCTCTTGTCATGGACAAACACACTATTTTTTAACCTGGTGAACAGAATTCCATCCATGCTGGCCAGCCATATCAGTGAGGTCTGACAACAGTGCAATGCAACAGCATTGTAAATATGTTTGTCCTGGGGGTACAAGCATGGAGGAGCAAGGAGCCCTGCCCACCGGGGAACCTAGAACAAGGGGAACGCAACCCCAAAAGAAAACCTCTGTAAAAGGGAAAAGCTTACCTCTTTTAGGACAGTGAAGTCCTGACGAAACACACCAAGAAGAAAAGACCGTGTGGTTCATTAGCCACACTTATCTGCAGCTAGAGCCAGGTGATGTCAGTGGGAGATGCTGCCCAGTTGATACAAAAGCCAGCTCTGACATGGAGCGAGTGGGGATGCCAGGAGCAAGAGAGGCTACAAGGATTGCCCATGCCGACGCTGGGTGCACCCAGCACCGGCAGAATCAAGATCCGACGCACAGGCTGGCGTTGGTGTCAGCAGAGACTCCAGGAGCATCCCGCACTGGCAACAGATGGCATGGGAGTGCAGGACCCAAGGCAGTTCAGAGAGGAGCCGAGGAAGACCACAGCTGGGGCAAGAGCACGGATCTGAGCCAGGGAGACATGCTAGGTTCAGACTAGAGTTTGGGGGAAGGTGGGCTGCTCAGCCTGACACCCCTCTCCTTTTTCATTTTTTTTCTTTACTTGCCTGTGTTCATGGCTGACCAAAGTAGTTCCTTTCTTTTCTTCTTCCATTGGCCTTTTCCTTTCTTATTTAGTGCAGGCTCTCAATTATTTTGTTGTAGAGAGTCCTTAAGGTTATAGTAAGGTAATTTTGGTAGAGAAGAAGGACGACTGTAGCATATAGCTCTGACCAGAACCACCAGACTACTGGAGCATATCTCCAAGGGCAGAACATCCAGAGGACCCTGGGTCAAAACAAAACAGAGGTTGGACCAATGAGAGTGTAGGGAGCGCAAAGATCTGGAATTGACATCACTGGAGGGCAAGCCGCATTAAGATCTTGAGGCTCATTTTGAGGACTGGCTTATGGATGGGGTGTATAGGGAGGTGGAGCCCCACGTTCATCCGCCAGGGGACACGACAACTCTGGAGGTACCCTCAACGGGAGCCCCCACCACTGAAGGTCCTTCCGAAGTCATGGCAGACAAGTTTTGGGGTTCTCCCTGAAGTGACTGAGGGCCTCCCTAGGGATCTCATGAAGTCCCATAGCATCCAAGACCAGGCGCATGCACCAAAACAGCGCGGGAGCAGATAATTGAATTGAGACAGGCACAGTGTTATTTAAAGTTAACCTCTGTTTTCAAATGTATATGGCCAGATCCTGAAATGCATACTTTATCTATCTTATGCGGTGTGTATGTACTGTTGGAAAGCCTGGTTGTAGTACTAATTATTTTGAAGGAGTACGCAAGATTTTGCAGAAACTGCAATTGTGTAGTCTGTGATGGTCATAGTACTTCATCCTTTAATATCATAACATTTTATTGCGCCTGCTGGTTCACCAATGACTTGTCTGAGAGACCTGAAATGCATTCAGATATGTAAGGATGATAGTGCATCACTACCAATCCTTTTTTACAGAAACCATACCATCTACATTGGATGATTCATTGTTTTTAGCTTATTCCATTTAACCTTCTTTCAAACTAAGAAAGAGTTTACCTACTTAGGAGCAGTAATATCTTAGAAAATTTGGCAAAATACGAATGTGATTTATTTATTTTAATGTCTTCAGTATAAATGCTATATACTTCAAAGTAATATGGAACCTGTTTCTAAATTGTCCTGACCAAATAAAAATTGTTAATGACCAAAAAAGACAAATGGGGGGATTCTATCACACTTTCTTCACCTAAATGGCAGTTTGCCAGCTATGTAAGTAGAATTTTGGGCATTTATGAACAGTTTGTGAGTCTGTTGTCCATGCAGTATAGATGCATACAGGTCTACGCAGCTACAGAGCATGTGTAGTAGGCACTGACCAAACAGGTATGCACATACCTGAATGTAAAACTTGGAAAAACAGGAGGAGCATTCACATATTTTAACACCAATAGCTAAGTTATCAGGGAACTTACCTTTTCTTTCCATTTTGTATCCTTGTGGGTGTATTTACATGAGACGCTAAAAGTACAGGAGACTAATTCTACTGTGCATTAGCGTGGCAGGCTTAAACCATGCTAATGCAGTAATGTGCAGTAGAATTAGTCTACTGTGCATTACCATTTAAAAAAGCATACCCCAGTGCCACTGCACAGCAGTGCTGATTATAGTACATTAAGTTAGTACCTGTTATTACAGGTACTAAACTTAATGCACCATAGTTACAGTGCATTAATGAACGTGTAGACATGCCCTGTGACAAGGTATTTAGCAGAATTTGCAGATTTGTTCTGCTATGGTCTCAAGCTTATAACCTCTAAGTTTTCAACCAAGTGTCTTAGCGCCTGCGCCACATAGATAGTTATGTGTCTAAAATCACAAACTGTGTAAGTGCCAAAAATAGCCGGAAAGTTGTCCTTTAGACACAGAAAAGGTAATGGGTTCTGGACCTATATCCTTTTGCACTGTAAGCTATGACATCAATTTCATTGCTATGGTTGTACATTGTATGTGAATGTATTACGAAACTGCATCAGTATTAAAAACATTTTAGGTATTTCACAATGAGTTATCTAGTATTTTAGGTTTCTAAAATTATAATCTATTTTTTCTAAATAACATTGTTTATTGTATGTAAAAATTGAATGTGTTAAATTTTCCTTGTTTCCACTTGTTCAGTGATCTACTGGAATAAGCCTGAAATTAAAAGCCAAAAAACTAGGTTCTAGTTCTGCTGATACTGAATCAGTGTGTCTTATGGTAAATCTTTCAAGCTGTCTAAGACTAATTATTCATTACTTGAACACCCAAAACTTGCACTAAATCTGTGCAAACTTGGGATTTGAAAAGAATATGGGTTTTGGCTCTCTATCCTGGCTTTCACATTTATCTAATGGAGGTAGGATTTTACACCTCTGAGGATGGTCTGAGGAATGACGTTTCACAGTGCTTTGAACATAAAGTATTATATTTAGTATGTGCCAAGTGTTATTTTATAACTTATTTAAAGCCAGTCTTTTAAAGTTGATGTCTTAATTGTGTTTTTAATTCACGTATTGTGCCATAGAGCATTTTAAAATGTTTGTCCAAGATTGTTAGCGAACAGTTATTCCTAACATGAATTCCATTCTATTGTGCTTTGCAAATTGATGTTAATTGTTCATAAACTAAGAATTTATAACATTACTCAAGTATTGCTTTGAAACCCTAATAGTATAAGAAGGATCTGATGCATAGGAGTGCTGGCAGGAAATATAATATAAATATTTTCTTCTGTCCTGAGTGTCAGACCACAGATCATTGAAGAGGTTGATGCGTGTTCCCACAACAGGCATTGGTATACTGTTCATACTATCACAGCTTTCCTTTGTAGAAAAACCCAGGTATGCATAAAAAAAAATACAAGGAGGGCGCATCTACATGTAGCCGTATGGCTCCCTTGTTACAGTGCCATCATTTAGTAGTTCCTTTTGGAAGTATTAAAAGATGGCACAGTAACAGCCTGCACTGCTCCGTGCCAGAAGCGCGTGGTTACTTTGGGCCACTACATTGTTGTAGCAAAGCGCTATAATGAAGGAGCACCTTGCTTTAGTGACATAGTGGTGGTGTCATGGTCTTTGTCAATTAACGCTATGGCACTGTAGCATCTTGTGTAGATGTGCCTACCATTGGCTAACCAGCCTGTTTCTCTAAGCTCACAACCCCTTTGTGTACTGTAGGTTGGGTATTTAACTGGTCAAATAAAGTTTGGTCACTTGACTAGTCAATTATTGGTCAAAAATGTAAAAATTTGGCAATAGGTCCAAATAATACATAGAAAAAGCACAAATTTGTTGTCAGGAAATGTGTCAAAAAACAATAACAAACCATATTTCTGTCAAGAATGCTAGGAAAAAAGTGGGTTTTTTGTCAAAATTGCTATAATCTTTGGTCCAAAAACATGCAGTCAATTGATTAGTTCAGGGGTTTTCAACCTTTTTGGAACAGTGTACCCTCAGTGGCCAGACACGAAGCAGTGTACCCCCAGTGGCCAGATGCAGAGCGGGGGGAGGGGAGGGCTGGCACGTAGCCAATGCAAGTTTCCCCCACCCCCCACATCTGTCTGGGTGGGCAGCACCTGCGCGGCAGTGTGGAATGGTGCATGTACCCCCCAGGGCCTTCTTAAGTACTCCTGGGGGTACACATACCCCTGGTTGACAACCCCTGGACTAACCAAATGACAATATTTGAGTATTCAATTGACCCTCTTGCCTACTTAAGTCTAGTGTGCCATCTCTTATGTATTCTGAGGTAATCCACCAGATGGAGAGATGTGTCCATTCCTGGCTAAAATGGTGCTTCTTACAGTCTTCTTACATGTCTCATTACCCATGGCCTATAGAATTTTCAACATCATGCTAAGCACTATTGATATTTAGGATTACAGATAGTTATAAAATTTAAGAATACTTTTTATCTTTGGCAAGAAATGATAGGGAGACTAGTTCCACCCCTTGAGACTATCATAGTTTCTTATATCAAGTACAACCCTTGACAAATCAGTAGAGTATGACACTAGCCAGAAAACCCATGGTCAAAGTAAGATCGGCATTAGGAAAGGAGCTGGTTAATTATCAATGAGAGAAAAGGGAGTAAATGACACCACTTCCAGCCATGAAGGAATAGCCAATTCTAAGGGACTGAGTGTCAAAGTTTGGCCTTGGAAACCCTCCTGCAACTGCAGGTGAGTCAGTGGAAGTTGCATTGGGGAGCACAGAAGGGATTTCAAAACAGCTCAGCAGCATGGATAATCACATGGGGCAGCAAGTTGTAATACTCTCCATCCAAACATGTCTGTCTCATGTGACAGGACAGTATGAGTGATGAGTGATGCATACATTTCCTCATATTTGTTTCAGAATATATGAATTAAGTTGAATTCCAGTTGGCAAATAGATTACCTCATTATCTATACCTCCAACAGTTGAATTGCTTAGTAGATGAACACTGTCTTTTTAGTGTCTGACTGCTCTTCGACAATAGCTTTCATCATGACTCTTCCCTTAATGCGTGTTTGTATCTATTTATTTTTGAGTCTTTTAAAAAAATAATAAATGCTGAATTTTGCATTGGCCACATCTATGATGTGGATTGCTGATCACCATAAAAAGGCAAAGCTGAAACTAGCAAGTTCAAATCATATGTGCCATAGTTGGATTATCAGAAAATATAAAGTTCCCATAGATCAAAATTAGAATATTTACCGGTAACATTAAAATCAAGTTATCTCAGCAAAATGGATTTTACATTTATGGGCTGAGCAAGATTGATTTTTACTTAGCAATGCATTAAAGAGTTTTCACCTCACTCAGAAGCAGATAGTGTATTTTAATTCTACAGGAGTAAGCAAATGAGTAATAAAAAGTGCAAGCTGAGGATTTTTCTTTTTTAAAAATGTATTTAAGATTTCCATTTATGTTGTATAGCTTAATGTGTAATATACCTGCCTTCGTGATGCCTCTATGGTGTCTTTATAAAGAACTACCATATCCCATGAAATTATTAGAATAAAAATTCCAGTTAAGGCAGCTACTTGATAGCTTGCAGGGACAGGGGGATTGCCAAGGCTAAATTGTCAAATTCAGGTTCCTCACTGTTGTTTAGTCCTTCAGGGCTGGCAGAGGGTCATTTCATAGATTTCATAGGATTTCCTATGAAATTATTTAATCCCTTATGTCTCATCTCATGACTTGTAATGTTTCCCATTCCCCCTTTTTGCTGCTTTCTGTATAAGCTGATTTTTCTGTTATAGTAAAAAGCTAAATACAGGCTGCTTGCCCCTGAAAGAAACAGAATGGAACAGTTTTGCTTCCACTAATCCTGGTAGAAAGGCAGACATATGAAATGATACCATAGAGCTGCTGATATGTCGTAAGACTCCTTGCCTCTCTTCTCCCATTTCAACCAAGGGAATTTTGTTTTGCCTGGCCATGTCCTGCATCTCATCTTTGGTGAGTGATGGTCCCAAGTGGCATTGTATTCAATTTCTCCCTCAAATCATAATATTCGTAGGGAAAGAAATGGGGGGGGGCTGGCGAGGGAGCAGGGCTGGGGCGTTTGCTACCCAGTGGTGCTGGGCTTTGCAGGGAACAGCTCCCACCTGCTGTGGGGGAAGAGGAGCATGGTGGAGGGGTTAATTTCTTGCCTGCCCCCCCATGGCTGAGAAGCTGGGGGCTGACGAGGGGGTGGGTCTTGGGTGTTCACTAGCTGGTGTACTACCTGACAGAAAGCCCCCACCTTGAGAGCTTTTCACTTGCACTGTACAGATCCTGGCCGTGGGTGGCTAAGGCAGGGGTCCATTCCCCCCTGCCCCCTTTCTTACCCCTTCTGCCACTGCCAGCCAGGCTGGGGTGCAGAGTTTGCTGCCTCAGCTCTCTGACAGCCTGAGGTGGGGCCACCTGATTCATTTCAAGCAGAAGAGCTGGAGTGGGGGTGAATCTGCCCTGCAAGATGGGTTAACAGGAGCTGCAGTGCATTCTGGGATGCCTAACTTATGTCAGGATGGGATCTGAAAGAGAAGTTTGATAGACTGGTCTAACCTAAAGTGATTCAATCTGATATTACATCTATCCAGGTCTATCTTGAACTGGATTCTGCCATTTTTAAATCAGTGTATGTGCGCTGAACTTCTGTTCTGTTAAAGGTTTAGACTGTGTTCTGATCATTTATACCGTTTATGTGAAAATTGCATGGAGTCCCCTTGATCTTTTAAGGGTTCCACTGCAGTCAGTCTTCTTAAGAATTCCACGTGATACTGTGTTTTGTTAAGTAGAAGTGCCTCCTGGGAGAGACCTCGTAGGGTAGGAGAGCTTTGTACTAACCCTCTCAAGTTGCATTGTAAAGGTACAGTCTCACCCTGACTAACACAGATGTTCTATATTGTGCCTACATTTTGATTCCCTGCATTTTGTATTGCACTTCTTTAAGTCCTGTTAATATTCTTAAGCTAAAAACAACTCTGGAGCTCAGGGGTGTTTGTCTCAGAATCCTTCACTCTAATAACTTCCTTTTTATGTAACTTCAGTTCATCCTGGTTTCATTTTAAGGTAAACACTAGCTGTGCTAGAGTGGGTGTTCATCTGTGACAAATAGATTTGAAATTATGCTCTTCTCATTTACATTCATGAAAAAACCAGTTCTGTCCTCTTATGGTGGAGGACATGAACCTGTACCAAATGTGAGGTTTGAGAGTTCATTTTTGGAAATGTAAGCATGGAGTGGGCTGAAGGTTAGTTAAATAAAAAAAAAGGAAAGAAAGAAATAGTAAGGCTTTGCTTTAGGCAATAATGTCATTGTATGTTATGGCAAATGACAAGCTGCTTTCTCAAGCTGTCTGCCAGTCTGCCTTCCTTTCAGATGCAGTCGGTATGGCGTACTGTGAAATGAGTGACATCAAAGAAATGAGCAACCTGTTTACAGCAGTGAAGAAATATTACAGGCCCTTGTACTGAATCGTAATAAAGTAAGGCAGTAGAGTGGGGGGAGTGCCTAGATAATGTGTCCTATTGCGCGTTCTATAGTTATTAAAATATTAAATCTAATTATTACTATGGGAGTAAGATTTCTGAGTTCATAAGGAATTCGGCTAATGAATTTTTAAAACAAAATGATAATAAAATAGCTTAATAAAATGTTATGGGATCAAATGAAGCATTTTAGAAAACATTTATAAAATATGTCTTGGTTGTATTGGAGCTTTTTGATTGTGTGCATTTGTATTTAAATTTAGCCATAGACAAAATCATGGAAGCCTAAGTAGTGACTCCAAAGTTAAGGTTTCAGTGAAATAAGCACTTAAAGAGATATAAAATCTCTGTATTTCATATTTTGGTAATTTAATCAGCCTGAGTTGCCCTATAACTGTCCAAGGTTGATTGCTTTTCCTGTGTAATAGTTTTCATTATTTTTTGCTGTGCTTTCTAGAGATGTTTAAATGCTAAAAAAAAGTTCTCCTTTTGTATTTTACCGTTTTTTTCTTGGGTTCCTCTAGTTCAGTGAGTCTCAGGCAGAGTGCCACAGCATCCTGGGTGCCTTGAGATCCTTGTAGTGGTGCTGTGTGGTGCCATGTAATCTTAGTAGTGTTATGTATGCAATTTTGATTCACATGATAAAACCAAGGATTTCATATAAGAATCCAAAGTGACAAACCATTCTGACCTGTTGTGGTCTTTTTGAGTTCTTAGCACCAGAAGAATTGCGCTATTATTCTTTTGTAGTAAAAAACCAAAAAAGCTAGAATTTTCCATGGTGCACCACAAATCTACCAGGGGGTGCTTTGAGTCTAAAAAAGGTTGAAAACCGTAACTCTCTAGTTAATAATCACACTACTGTCAGATGAGGTTCTGTGGACCTGTTTTATTGAAGTAAGTCAAATTAGATGATAATTGTGGTCCTTTGCAGCCTGAAAACCTCCTGAATCTACTCTCTGTCACACTGTCGGTCTTTTCCCTGAGTTTGACTTCTTGTGGCAGGGACAGGGGAAACGCCAACCTGCAGGAACCCAGTGGCAGCGGAAAGAGCCCCTCACCCTCAAAGATGCCAGCAGCCCCACCAGATACTGAGCAGTGGAAACTTGGTGGCGGTGGCAGCATCACCGCTCCCCCAGCAAGGCCAGCACCCTTGCAGCACACAGGGCCATGGGAAGAGGGTAGCAGGGGTGGGAAAGCTGTGCTAGCAATCCCATTGCTCCTGGGAGCAAGAGAGGGGAACAGCGGCGGTGAAGCCACCGTACAGTAAAACTTACCAGGGATCCAATGGCATCCCTTGCTGCTATCAGCTGGGGCCCGGGGGCGAGCTAAAGAAGAAAAGCTGGCACTGGCTTGGAAGCGCTTTGTATGCACATGCCAGCACCTGGGGCAGCAAGATCCAAATAAAAGCTGACGGGACTGGAAGTCTCGGCAGCCTAAAGCAGGCTGTGGGACTGGCTGGGAGGAAGCTGAAGACGGTTGGTGGTGGCATCCCCCTTGTGGGGAGCTGTCTCCACCCAGTGAAACAAGGGAGTTCTCCCAGACATCAGGTGGGGGGACGTGGGAGCCCTCCTGGGAAGAGGGCATGGAGGAACAACCATGAGTCCAAGGAAGTATCGAGGACCATGACCGACATCAAAGCCAAGTCTGAGAAACTTTGATGCAATAACAGGCTGGTGCTAGGTGGGGTGTAGGGGAGGCAGATCCCCCAAATCCTCACGTTACCAAGAGATTGTAGCCAACATCACTGAGCCAGGCATAATGTCGTCCTGGGGAGAAAGGTTTCCCTCAAAGATGTGGCAGGAGAGAAACTCTAGTAGGTCAGGTAACTGGTGCTGGGATAGACTGTCGGCCTGCAAGCCTGCAGTTGGCTGAGGGCTACCAGAAAAGCCTAGGTACGGAGCACTGGACAGGCACAGCCGGTTACATTTCTGATAAGGTAGACCTCTTTATACATGGGCTAGGTACAGACATTGCACATAAACTGGTATAAGTTATTGAAAACCAGTCAAAACCTTGAACAGAACATAAGTTCAGTCAACAGAGGCCAGTTTTAGAAGGGTGGAACCTGGTCTAAGATAGACCTGGATGGATGTAGTTTCAGATGGAATCATTTTAGTTAAGACCCGTCTACCGAACTTCTATACCAGATCTCCTGCTACCCCCTCCACCCCCCACCTGACCCAGTCTAACTTTTCTCTTCATCCCTAAGCGTGAGGCGGGAAACAGAGGCCTCTGCCCTGGCACCAGCCTTCTCAAACCAACACACTGGAAGGGTGCATGGCAGGACTTCCCCTTCCCCCATTGAGTAGCCCAGCATGGCTTCTCTCCCCAGCCTGACCCTTGCTATCTATCAGCAGCAGGTGGGGTGGGGGGAAGGGGTGAGAGCAGAGGCTGCTGCCATGCAGACCCCTACATTTGTTCTAGCTGGCTTGGGGGGCGGGGAGGGGGCTGGTTCATCTGGTAGGGATCTTTGCTTTTGCGCTCTCTCCCCCAGCTACTGACAGCTGGCAGGGGGTGGGGCTGGGAAGAAAGTCTGCACTACCCAGGTAGGCCTGGAAGCAGGGGAGGTGGGAAGCCCCCAGTGTGCAGGTCTGCCACCCCAGCTGTGTTGGCTCATGCAGTGCTGGTGTGTTGGCTCATGAGGGCTCTGCTCTCCCCCACTTTCCCCCCACTGCTAACAACTGGTACCAGGCCAGGCAGCATGGGAAGTGGGGAGCCCCAACCATACAGCTCCCCCAGCTGTACTGCCTGGGTCTGGGGAGCCAGGCCCACATGGTGGGGGCCTCCGCTTTTGCCTCTTCCCTCCAACTGCTTACAGCTGGTGGGAGGCAAGGCTAGGGAGAGAAGCCACAGTAGGCCAGGCAGTGGGGGAAGGGGCAAGGCCCCACATCATGGCCCCCACAGCTGTTCTCACTGGGTCTAGGGGTCTGGGCCTGCACAGCAGTGGCCTCCATTTCCCTTCCCTGATCTGCAGCTGCTGGAGTACTATGCTGGCTCTCCCTGCCTCACTTTGGCTCACAGCAGGGGGTTGGGGGCATGTGCCCAGTAGCCAGTCAGGGGTGGCCCTGAATTTGGCTACATTCAGCTGCCCTCAGCAGTCTCCTGCATTGGAAGGTGCATGAGAGTCCCCCCAGCCTGCTGGCCTTGGGCAGTGCAGGCATCTGCTTGCTCCCCCACCTCCCCAAAGGGTAAACGTGTTCTGATCCAATCTACAGAGCTCAGGGAAACCCACAAAGGTCAGATCTATTCTGCCTCAGCTTTTGAATTCTGTACCTAGCAATGAGTTTCTGACTTATCTGCCTACTTAAAGCTATTTTCAGGCAAAGGCTTGTGGTGTGGTAGAAGTTGGCTGCTTTTAATAGACATAAAGAGCTTCTTCATTATCTGAGTCAAACTGAAAGTCAAACTTTTCCCCTTTTACCTGTCACAGATCACTTGTAAGTCATTATTTTCACAGACCACATTCAGTTACTATGAACCAAATACTTCTCAGATCCCACATTAAAGTTCTTTGTCACCGGATCATAGTGGAGTCATGACTAGCAACAAACCAGCAAAAGCGTTTCCCCAACCTTTCTATACCATGAGCTTAAGGTGTTCATTCATGGCACTGTATTTTCTTACATAACATGCTCTTCCAAATAAGACATACATCTTCTGTTTGGAAGGCAAAATATAGAAAAGACGATTCTTCCAGAGTCATGGCTGACTGTCTGACATAGAGAAGCATAAGTGTGTCCTGGAATGCTGGTCTCTGAGACAAGTCTGGGTGAGACAGCAGGAACTTTCTAGTGTGGCAAGACAGCAACAGGGCTAGATCCTTTCAAAGCCAGTAGCAAGCCTGTTACTTCCATACTGTAAATAGTTCTTTATGTAAGTTTCTGTAAATAAAACAGTGGTATTTCTGTATTACAAGCATCATCCAAACACTATAGACTGCATGCAGCAGCTCACTTGCCCTGACCCAGATCAGTTGCTACTTCAAGCACAAACTACAGTGCTCAGCCAATAGCCACTGCAAATTCCTTAGTGGCTATCAGCAGGTTAACACAGGACTCTGCCCCTTTTGCTTGCTGGGGCCAGAAAGAAGCAGTATCCATTTTCACAACCATTAGAGTATACTGCTTGCATGCTTCTATTCCAGAAAAGAAAAATCAGTTTCCCTGCTTAAGACACGCACACCAATTTTGGAAGACTGATGGTGGAGGAAAAGGTGTGTGTGGTAAGCAAGTAAGTATGGTTATTCTCTTCCAAAGGCACAAAGGCTTTGATTCATTTTTGTTATTCACTGATGTCATTTGTACCAGATGCCAACTTTGTTGCATAAAAGGAGATCTTCCGTAATTTTTTTTCCTTTGGAGGTATAAATGTCCACCTTAGTGCAGATGTTGCCATTACCTTCTTTTCTCATGCATGCGGTTAATTTTAAAAGACACACTTTCAGTATGAAATGTCTGGAGAACTATGTGGATTAAAGCCTTGTACCTATTTATTCAATTTCTTAGGTTCTTCTGACTCCAGTTTCCTAGGTAATGTTGTCACTAGGGCTAGGGACAGAAATTACACACAAACTGGTAGAAGTGGTGGGAAACTGGTTCAAATCTGTAACACAACAGAAGTTCAGTGCACCTACACTGCCTTCAATATGGCTGAAGCCAGTTTAAGATGAACCTGGATGGCAGTATCAGTTGTAACTGATTCAGGTTAAATCAGTTTATTGAACTTCAGTCCCAGATTCCCTTCGGATTCAACTGAACTAGTCCCCCAGCATTCCAGGATGTTTTGCATCTCCCCCGTGAACTCCCCCTCACAGGGTGGGTGGGCTAGCCTTAACCCAAACTGTCTGCTTCAGCCCAGCAGGGAGGCATGCTGTAGCACCCCCCCCCGGCTTGTGGCCTGGGCCATGGCAGGCATGTGGCTGCATTTCCACATGCCTGCCCTCCTCCTAACCCCAAACTGATTCATTCATCTCTAGTATTTAGATTATTGAAATCACTTCAAGCTTAAATAGCAAACTCAGTATAACTCAAAGTAATTAACATAACTCAAAAGTATTACTGCATGAAATGATGATTAAAAAGGCATGTCTGTTTTTAAATATTTTTAATTTCTTCCATAGCAAGCTTTTTCTTTAAAGTTACTGAAAGAATACTAAATTCTCTCTGTCTCTTCATTTCTTCAAATGAAATAGATGTGACTGCTTTTTTTAAAGATTTTTATATACCGCCACTTGCTCAAAGAAATATAGAATATTTCACCCATGAAGGGCGAGTATTACGTTGCTTACAGTACAGGGACATAAAGTTGTATGAAATATGAAAGTCTTTTCCACGAGTGAAAGCAACATAATCACACTTTACGGGTGAGATGCTCTATTTATTCTATAGAGATTCATTTCAGTTTATGTTAAATTAAACCACTTTGACCATCAATCTTCTTTACTTGCTGTTTGAAAGTGATGAAAGGAGGAACTGCTGAGAGTTACTAAAGTTCACATCTAGAACTTTATTAGACAATATATTACAGGATATTTACAAAGGGTTCACTTTCATTTGATATTGTGTTGGCAGATAGATGAAATCTGTGACTCAGTCTTACAAACAAAGTTGAAATTAAGCATTATTTCCTGACCTATACTATATCTTCCTCCCCTCCCCCCCCTAGTTTGAAGTGAAAGCTGTCTAGATAACAGATCATTCATATATACTTCACTATAGTAAACTTCTGGTAGAGCTCACAATACTTAAGGTAAGGTCACAACTTCATATAAATGACGTGATTCAAGTACACATACACATGCAAATCTACACACACCTAACAGTTTGTTGTAGTTTCTAGAGCAACTAAGTGTTATACTCACATTTCTCAGGGTACTTATATCTATAATAAAAGCAATACATACTTTTTTCATAATCATTCTCCCTAGTTCCTCATTTAGCCACATCTCTGGTATTCTTATACCTTAAGGTAAATAGATTTCATTGTATTCCAGTGGCAACCAAATTTAGACTTTGTTCACCAATTTTTAGAAACACTTGTAGCTATTGTGGTAATGTTTAGGGAGAAAAATATTGTTTGATCAATTTTTTTCTACATTTTGAAAACATTAATAAATTAATATCAGTTGGCGTATACAACTGAAGGTAAAGGCTGCTTTCTCTTAATTGGTTGATGTATATTAAATATCAGATATTTCATTTTACACGTGCAACTTAGTTACTGATGGTAAAATATAAATAGTAAGAGATGCACAGTAACAATTTGGTTATCAAAGAGCCTAACTTTAGGCCATGGAGTCAGTTATGCATTCAACTTTTAAATTAATATGCTTTGCTGGCATTTAGTTTGTTCTTTCCGCTTAATTTTCTCTCTACCCCAGCATAATTACCAAATTGTTAAGTGCATAACAGTATTATTAAAGGCAGACCTGCAGAGCTTTATTAAGTTATATGCTTTTAGCTATGTTCCTTTTTTAAGGTTTATTCCCATATGTTGCTTTTCCCCACATATTTTTCTTCATTTCTGTGACAAAGAAGCTTGAAGTATATTCCTGATATACTAAGCTTTGAGTCTCACCAGCTGTTTGCTTTCACTGTACTTGGCAGTGATAACATTTTTAAGAACGTGGGTCAGATTGAACTCTCGCCTATATGTCCCTATGCCTCAGTTAGTTTCAGGCAGGTATTATGCTTTACATAGAGAACATGTGGTTACTACTCTTGAGACGTTCTCTAAACTTGAAGAAATGGGGCAAACACCAGATGAATCAATCTTTCATGTTACAAAAAAAACCCAAAACAACTTGTGCATGCAAAATGCAGTCTGCTTGTGAGAGTCCTTAACCAGGACAAAAGGCAGTTTCCATAGCATCCCTTCACGTTGCCTTCATAACATGATGGTGTATGATTGCTTCTTTGGTGATTTAAGCAACAACAACATTTCTCTTAATAAGGTTTGCTATGGGAGAACAAGAGGTTTAGTCACTTTTAATTCATCTAAAGTTGATGCTCATTTTGGCAGTTCTGCTGTACTTGTTTATATACATAGAAATTTTTAGACCAACTTCCTGGGGTTATACTGCTTGCTGGATTGCCATGAGTGAAATATAGCCAGGATGCTGAAAGCACAACAGCAGGTTATTTTCTTGTAATGGAAGCTCTGTAAGATAAGCCTGTGTGTATTCACACATTCTGCCCACGTATTCCCAAATTAGAAAGTCCCACAGTAGTGTGAGGAACTGAGGAGCAGTTGGGACCACTCCCTCTTTCATACTTTCAGTACTCTCCAGGATGGGAGGAAGAAGGGTGAGTGATGTAGTTGGTCTAATAAAAGATATCACATTTACCCAAAGAACCTTGTCTGCTAAACAGAAGCTACTTTCCAGGTGCCTTGATCTTGCAAGAGTGAATATACTCCTCTCACAAAGAACCTTAAGGTTACAAATTAATTAACTTAATTTACAGGATTTTTGAGTGCTTTCTTTGCTATTTTTATATCTGTTCAGTGGCAACAATGTGGTTTGTGCTGCATGTATGTGACAAAATGATAATGGCTAACATATGAGAAAACACTCAGATTCCACTTTCAAATATGTTCTAGGTCAGGGATGCGCAGAATAAGGTTCATGGGCAAGATCTGGCCTGCCAGGTGATTTCGTCTGACCCACGGGCAGCCACCAATTAATTGTATCTTGCCCAGCTCTCATACTTCGCTGCCACCCTCATGTGCAGGAGGGCCCCAGCCAGCACGCACGGCTTCCAGGTGGGGCCACTGCTTCCACTGCTGCAGTTGCCAGGAGACCTGCCCAGTTTCCCTGACCTTCAGCAGCTCCTCCTTGTGTCCCTGTTGCAGCGCTCACCCCAGGCAGTAGGTAGGAAAGCTGAAGCTGGGTGGGAATGTGGAGCATGGAGCTGGGCCTGGCGGGAACATTGAGTCTGGGGCTCCTACAAGTGGGGAGGCGGGAGTGCAGAACTTGGGTGGGCAGGGTGTGGGTGTGTGGGGATTGTGGGAGGATAAGTGGTGGGAGGGTGTGGGGACCCCAGTAAATGCCTTCCCCCATGGCACACAGCCCCCGCTGATGGCAGCAGGAGCAGCAGCTAGTGGTCCTCTAGGGTGCTCATAGGCCACACAGGCACAGCAGCTGCCTGGAGGCGCATCCTCCCGGAGGCAAATGTCTCCAGCCAGTTCTGGGAGCCATACGTAGTGGCAAGGAGTGGAGCCAGGCCACCCCTGCTCTATTGCTCAGGGCTCATGTGAAGCTCCCAGGATTTGTGCACCACCAAAGGGAGCTGGCTGCCTTCCCTACTCCTTACCACTATGTGTACCTGCTGAGACTCTACCAGAAGTGGCAGGTAGCTCTACTCCCTGCTTCATGGCAGAGTCCTGGCAGGTGCATGTGGCAGCAGGGAAGGCAGCTGGCTCTATCGTATGGGGCTCTGCCCAGTGGTGTGTGAATCCCGGGAGCTGCATGTGAGCCCTGCATAATAGAGGCAGGCTGGCCTGGCTCTGCTGCTTGTCACCATATGCAGTTCCTAGAACTGGCTGGAGCCGCGCACTACCAGGCAGCTGTGGCTGTGTAAGCCATGAGCAACCCAAGGGCCCACCACCTGCTGCTGCTGCCAGCAGTGGGGCTTGTTCACCATGGGAGGGAGTGTGTGTGTGCGGGGGGTCCCCACTCTCCCACCCTCCCTCAGACTCACACCCTGCCCATACACCCCAACATACACACACCCATACCCCCCAGCATCCCCTACACTCTCCCACACACAGCCATACCCGCTCACAAACCTCGCGCACACACATCCCACCACACCCCCCAACCACACACCACTCATTCCACCACAACATGCAAGAGTAAGATTTTATTTTGACTGATTATGCAATCACCTCTATATACACTATGCAAATGTACATACATCAGGAGAAAACTATATTTTTAAATACAATTTAAAAAGTGTTATAGTAGATGTTTGACTTTTAGTATATGATTTTTTTTTCTGTTTTCAAGATGGCACCCCCCCCACAAAGGAGGACTTCCAGTGGCAAGAGGAGGGACTTCCAGTGGCAAGGGTCATGGGTTAGGAGGTGGGACTCCTGGCCCCAAGTTGGTGACCAGGGAGTGGGGCACCTGTCAAGGGTCAGGGTTACTGTTGTGGCCCTTGACCATTCACCAAAGCTCATTAAGCAGGCCTCCATGTGAAATAATTGCCCACCCCCGCTCTATGTTCTAAGGACCAGTTTTTTTTACATGTATGTAGTTGCCTAAAGATGCAACTACATGCCTAGTAGGATTTTCAAAAACCTTCCCTGGCATGTGTCTGCATCTTTAACTACCTAAACACCTTTAAAAAAAATCTGGCCTTTGTAAGATTTATTCCCATTAATTTTCAGTAAGATTTAGGCTCCTAAGTCTTTGAGTCATTTAAGTGCTTTTGGAAAAAAGTACCTAAATACTTTCCCTTTCCCATAGGACTTAAAAAGCAAAGAACAATATATACATATTATGAGCTGGAATTGTGTGTGCGTGTGTGTGTCTGTGTAAGGAGATTTAGGCATGTAAGGAGTTTTTAGGAGAAATGTTGTTACTTTTATGGAACTATTCATGTAAAGATTACTAATGCAACCGTAAGGGCTTTCAGGATTGCTCCCAAAAATAGCATTTTAAGTACTGTACATCTGGATAAGAAGAATTCTCTGTGCAATTAGTTTGAAGTGAACTTGAAGGATGTTGGTTAACTTGTGTGATTCCACTTGAGAGAGAAATAAATAAATACACATTTACATTTAAATGAATTTTGATGGCACTTGCATTTTTAAATGCACTAGTTTATTTTAGATCATATACCCCATAGTCAGACCCTTGTTGCACATCCATGTTTAAAGCAGGATTTGAGGATTGATCTGCTATTGCTTTGAAAGCAGCGAATAGAAGCAGCTTCACAGCTGCAGGTGAATTAATTCTTCCTCTAAGCTTCCCTTTTCTAATAGCCTAGTAAAGAGATACTGCAGAGCAACAGGTGGGGGGGGGGTAAGGAGGAGATATCGATTAGCTGATGTGGTATGGGAAGAACAACTCTGACTCAGACCAGTAAAGTATGACTCAAGGGTGATATAAGAGAGGAAGATAGTCCTGGTTGATCTAATGAAAGGGACATAGTAAAATCTCAGAGGCTGAAGAACGGGAGTCAAGTAGTTGTCAGCAATCAGATTACAAAAGAAGACTAGAATGGATCACCCTGTTATATGTTGCAGGTGTAAAGGACCTGATCCACTTGAATTGGCTACAGTGTTCCAGTAAATGGATTAAACCGTTCCTGTGGTTCACTGGGTGTGGTGGCAATGGCACCTTACTGCCACTGAATAACAAACAAAGGGGTCTGAAGCTCTGTAGCTCCCTCAGCTTCAGACAGGACATATTTTCTTTTTTCTATATACAGCACATTGTTATTAGCTGGAAATTACTCACCTTTCCCCGTCACTAGCTCAGTTCCCTGCCAGCCCTTTCACATTCCTAGTTCCAGGCCAAAATACTTCATGCCCACAATTATTTAAGATGTCTGTAAGCAATGTATGTATAGCCTGGGTGTACCCACGTATGTGCTCCCCTTTCCAAATAGAAAGGATGGGTGGCTAGGCAGGAGTGCTGTGAGAGGGCTCTGCAAATGCAAACCAGTTCCCTCTATTCCCTATAGGTCAGGCAAGGACAAGGAATGCTTAACTATGTACAGATTTATTAGTATATACAAAATCTAAAGAAATTCATTTTGAGGAACATATATACATGAATATACAATAGTCCTATAGTGTTATATTCCACAAATGAAGGCTGAAAGATTACACCACCTCAAGAAACACTGAACAGTGCATGGGTAAGCAGTTCATCTGAAACAGGGAAATAACAGATCAGTACAGGTAAGCACAGGTTAGTATCAAGGAAGGGGTCCCAGCAGAGCCCCGGCTAAGTCATATAGTCTACACTCTATTATATAACTACAGTTGTAAGCATACACAAAATATAAGATGCAGTGTTACAAAATATGAGGCACTCTCTCACAAAATATAAGGCACATAAACATCATTAGGGCTGGAAGGGACCTTGGAAGATCATCAAGTCCAGCCCCCTGCCCAAAGGGCAGGAAGTCAGCTGGTGTCATAGGATCCCAGCAAGATAAGCATCCAATTTGCTCTTGAAGGTGTTCAGTGTAGGTGCTTGAACCACCTCTAATGGCAGGCTGTTCCAGACCTTGGCGGCTCAGACAGTAAAGAAATTCTTCCTTATGTCCAGCCTGAAATGGTCTCGCAGTAGTTTATGACTGTTCGACCTCGTCATCCCTTTGAGCGCTCTGGTGAACAGCCATTCCCCCAGATCCTGGTGGTCACAGGTCCCTGATAAACTTGAGTTTTCAAAAGTCCCCAAAGCCCAGGCTGTTCCTAAGGCCTTGGCTGCACTCCAGTGACTAATGGGATGGGAAACCCTAATACCTCTTGGGCCTTCCACAGACCCCAGGGAAGCCTATAAACTCAGGAGAGCAGGGCTCTCCTCCGAGACCTCCCCTCCAGGAGCCCCTTACCAACAAAGAGGAATTTCCCTTCTCCTGTGGGAATTCCTTTCCCCAGCAACTCACAACTCCGGGGTCCAGAGTGAGTGGTCCTTGGCCCCTCAGGCATGCAGCTGCTTGCTTGCAGGACCCTCCTGGGCCTTTGACTCCTTCTGGGCAGCTTGCCCATGTGGAGCCCTGAGCACCATAATGTGCTCCCGGGGGCTTTGCTTTCTGCCAAGGGTTGGAGGCTTAGGTCGCCTCGTTCAACACCGGGGCTCAGTCCACTCCTGGACCCTCTGTGCAGCATTGTTTACACTGGGCTGCTAGCTCGGTGCCAGGGGGCCCGGACCCGAGATGCCGCAAGTGGCTCCCAAGGTCCCGATCCCTCCTGGACCATTCTGTGCTGCACTGTGCCTGGCCCTGTGCTAGGGGTTGCAGACCCAAGCTGCCTCAAGTGGCTCAAGCCACCTCAAGTACACTGTGTTCCTGGCTGCGCAGCAGGGATTGCAGACCTTAGCCGCCTCGAGCAGCTCCCAGGGTCCTGGTCCCTCCTGAACCCTGCATGCAGAGCTGCTTGCACCGATGCCACATTTCTCACCGGGGGGCTGGAGACGCGGCTGCTTGCCGCTCCCATCCAGCGGAGGGTCTTCGGGCTCTTCAGGGCACTGGCTCTGCCCCTCTGACCAACTCACACCAGCTCTTTTTTGCCTGTCCTATTCATCCCTCAACTCAGCCGCCCCTGTACCAGACACGCTGCTCTTTTATACCCTCTGACGGCTCTGCCCCCAGATTGCAGACAGACCAATCAGGTTGAAGCAAGGGACAAGCTTCAACCAGGTCCAGGTTCTCTGCCTCACCCTGGGTAGGGGCAGGGCAAGCTCCTGCCCAGCATTCACCCAATTGGTGTATGGGCTTCACCAATTACAATGAAGATTCTCTGAGTCTGGACGTGCCAGGCAGATTTTGGTAATCCTGCCACGTATGTAGTAGTTGATATTTGTATACAACTTGTAGTTTGTATATAACATGCAATTTTATAAGCAATAAATATAAGCAAAACAAAATTGAATAGTTCAGAACATCAAAAAATTAACATTTCCTAGCTAAGTGTCAGAATTCCAGTATACCTATACATAAGGGTCCTATTGCAGATAGTCCTGCTAAAATCATTGGATGCTGGTCATGGTGTGTATGTATCGTTTAACACAAGTAAAGGTGATTTGAACCTAACGCATCATAAGCATGAGCACAATATTCTTGTCAAGCTCTTAAGAGACAAATGTATTTTGTAACAGGACCATAGTCTTAAGTGAGACCCAGGTATTTGGGGAAAAAATAGCTGTTTTTTTATCATCCTGATTTCAGTATCTACATAGTTCCTTTCATAGGATGCTAGGTAAAATATGCATCCTTTGCCAGCAAAATGGTAAATAACTTGTCATTGCTGTTTCATGAAAATAATATACATCTAATTTATTAGAATGATACAGCATTGATGGATTATGGTAAGATTATGAATGTATCTGAACTTATATTCAAAACTGATCCTTTTAATTTATAAGTATTTATCTTTGTGACACTTTTTCAGATGTTTGGTATAGTGCTTATGTTTGGAAAGGAGTATTGATTTTGGTTCAGATTTACAAATATCCTGAGATACCAAAATCACAATGACAGAAATACATTTAAGCAATTTACGGGTCAGAGTTAAGGTTATTGAGCAGTGAAGGAATATGCATGCCCTTATCCTTGATTAAAACATTGAAAGTCAATTAAACATAGGCAATAAATCCAAGATTTTAAAAGATATTTAGGCACTATTCCACTCAACTTTTGATAAGCCAAACAACTTGAACTCTCTTAAGTCTGTCAGTGTAAATCAGTTGCTTCAGATCTCAGATCATATTTTGGCTCTGTTCTGCACCCTGTTCTGTCTTTCAACAGATGCTACTAGATGCTAATATTCTAGTATCAAGCATATGTCCCCTCAGTGCCATATACAGAGGAAAAATCACCTCTTTACTTCCACTCATTACTCCCAGCATTACAATTGCATTTGTCCTTTTTGTGTATACATTGAGCTCTCTGTCCAAAATGAGGCCAGATCCTTTTTGGAGTCACTGTTTCCAAGTGACTCCTCCATTCTTTAAGTATGGACTGCACTCCTTGTTCCTAGATGCATAGCTTTTCATCACCTATATTTAAAATCGGTTTGTTTGAATCTGCATGGCTGTTCTGTCTTTCTCATTATTTACAGTTCTACCAATCTGTACATCATTGCAAATTGTATTAGGAGCACTTGCATATTTACTTCCAAATCATCAATGAAAATATTGAAAATGAAAATAACATCTTGCCTAGCGCTGAACTTTGTGGAGCCCCTCTAGAAATACCACTATTCAAGAATGTGACAATTAGCAACTATTTTTTTTTTAGATCTCTCAGTTAGCCAATTCTTAATTAATTTAACATGTCTTTATCAACACTGTATTGTGTTAATTTGTAATCTGAATGTTATGTGTTGCTAGGGCATCTGTTTACAGAAGTTTAAATTTATTACATCTAAGCTGTTATCTTTATAAACCGAGTTTGTTAATCTCATCACAGAATAAAAACAGGTTGGTTTGACAAGGGCTGTGACAGATATAACCCTTCCCTTCCCCCCACCCCAAAAAAAAGTGCTTTACCAGAAGAGGCAGCACGTTAGTTTGCCCTGGCTCCACAGGATCTGTATAGATTGGATGCTTCAGAAGGGCTTTTTGGCACTTTTATCTAATCATCTGATTTAATCAGCTGATTAGATAAAAGCCTCCCCAAAGTCCCACTATCTGATATCTGATCTGTGCAGATGTTGAGCAAGCTGGGTCAAACTAACCCAATGCCTCTTATGGGCATGTGCTGGCCTTGGTGCAGGGGTGTGCTGAGTTTAAAGTACCATTTTTGTTATGTCTGTAAACAGCCAAAATGTATTTTCCATGTCTTTCTTACTCTTATTAATAGAAAGACATGGAAGGTCCAAAGGCTCTCTCTTGGTAGTTTTCTATGGAAAAAAAAGAAAACTAAACGTTGAAAGTCATTGTTTTTCCTCAAGGAAGAGGTTCTACAAAATGTTAATTAAAGCATGCATTGCTGTAATGTTTAATTTCTTTGTTCTGATGATTGTTTGCGGTAGTGTCATTGGGATGTGCATACTCTGTTCTTGACCCTGCACAGGTAGTCACAAGAACCCAGGGCCAGCCTTAGGGAAAATGGCACCCTGGGGGAACTTATATTTTGGAGCCCTGTGTTGGAGTTTAAGTATGTAGTAGGAGATTTGCTTGCCCACCAGCCAGCACCACTGCCCGCTGCGTGGAAGCAAGGCGGGTGGACTGAAGCCCGAGCTACCCCACAAACACATGGCTGGCCCGGCTCATCTTGAGCAGTGGCTGGAGGTAGGAGGCAGGTTGGCCTGGGCACCGCTTCTCCTGCCAGGGCTGGGGATTGGATTGGGTGGGGTGGGAGGGGGAGAGTGCTGCTGGGAGCATGGACTGCTCACACTTGTATGTTTGTGTGTGTGGGAGGGTGCCCCCCTGACCACAGCGCCATGGGTGGTCACCCATATTGCCCACCTGTAAGGCTGGCTCTGGAAGAAACTTTTCTTTATAGATGGTAGGGAAGGTAGCTTGTTATCATTTGAGATCTCAAATGTTTGATGTATCTTAACATAGAACAAGGTGGTCATTTTTTCATTGATTCCCATAGGCCCTGTATTAGGCCGTGTATAAACTTTCATCTTGGCCTCAGGTCTGCTGCCAGGACATGGATTGGATGAGAGGTGGCTTAGAACAGTTCCTTTGAAATTGGTTCAGTTCCTGGCAATGTAGTAGGATCATAGATTTAGAGAGGTAGGAAGGACTGTTGTCCAAGATTTGTTCAGAGCCTGCCAAATGCCTAGGTTTATGCTCCGTGTGTAGGGTAGGTTCTCCAAATCCCTTCCCACCATCAAGCAAGCACTCTCCCTGGAACAAAATACGCAGGTTATACCCCACCCCACAGGCCACATACTAAATATGTTGGGAGCTATGTTCAGATTTTGCCCCGTCTCTATAAAAGCTATGCCTCTGACTGGTTGGATGGGATCCTCTCTTGAGATGCAAGTTACTGACCAGGCTGTAATGTTATCTTCCTAGTGCCCTAATTCCCTTGTACTTGTGCTTGCTTGTATTGATTTGAGTGTCAATCCTGTTTCGTTAAAGCAGTGGTTCCCAAGCTTTGTTGGCTTCAAGACAACAGTAATTCACTGCAGGCAGTCATGCATTGCTATCCCTGCCAATCTAAGACTTTTTTTTTTAATTTCCTGTGGCCACAAGCATTGTAGCTGATCTCAGAGGCAACATGTTTTCTGCAAGCCGTAAGTTGGGGACCAGTGCTCTTAAATGCTACTATGAGACTCTGTGTTACTACCTCCCATTTTTCCCTGAGGTGGATAAATAGGAGAGGAGGAAAAGAACAAGTGGAACAATTTACCTTTATTTCATGTGTTGTCCCAGGACAGTTTTCTGTTCTACTCTGTCCCTAGTGTTAACACCTTGTCTGCTAATCCTTGATGTCAACCAAGAAATAGAGGTGAGGCCGCTGGGAAATTTAAAAAATACTGATGATGATGAAAGAAAGAACAAAAAAGGAAAGGGTCAACCTTAATCATGAACTAAATGGTTCCATTAGCAAATGTGTTTCCATTCTACAATAGTGACTCATAGTATTATCATCCCCATCAGAGGTTGGCTCTCAAGATAAAGAGATTTTGTCACAGAAAAGCTTTTGACAGAATATCCTTGGTTAGCAACAATAGTATATTAACAAAATGGTTTATCACTTCAATAAGGACCATTTCCAGAAAGATAATTTATATTAAGACTCATTAAAGAGTAGAGAGTTGAAATGCCTCTTCTGTATTCCCTCAAGTTCCTGAACTAGCACATTGCCCTCTTACATCCTTTATTAAAGCTCATTTACTCTTTCTACCAAAAGCTTTTTGTAGGAAAAATCATTTAGAAGTATGTTGAACTGTTCCAATCCATTGGTCCTGCTATCACACATCCGTAAGAACCTCTGAGAAGTCAGTTATCTATACAAAACGACTGTGCCAGGATCCAGTAAAAGCCCAGTATAATTTTAAAGAGTGGTCCTAGGAGGAGTGAGCGAGTATATATTTTCTTTTCTATACCAGCATCTGAGCCCCAAAGAGGGTTAAAGAACCTTCAGAAGACATGCTGATAGTTGACATTGGCTATTAAGAGGAAGGTAGAGCTTTGCATTTAGGACCAGAAACTAACAATTTTTTTTCCCTTTCAAGTTTAGGCTGATCAGTCTTCTTGAATCTGTACAGCCAGACTCAAGACAGTAAAACCTTAGCTGTCAGTTTCAATTACTTGACTTCTCTCCTTCTTAAGGAAAGTTCCACCCACCTTTGTTATATACTTCCCAATAGTGGTGGTGAGGGTGTATTTTAGGTGAATATCAGCTGTGGAGTTCATTGCTCCCAGATGCATGTTCAAATGGCATGCACAGGAGCAAAAAAACTCTGGAGCAATAAGCTCTGAAGTTTATTCATGTGCACTAATTGCATGGGGAATTGCGCTGGCAGAGTACAAAGTTTCTATTATTCAGTTGCAAAAACTGTACAGAGAGACAAGTCTTTATTAACAACATTTAGGTGCAACTAGTAAACCCTGTTTCTTATAAAGACTAAACCAATTAAAACGTGTCCTGGTATCTTATAGTAGGTATGTCTTTTTAGAACTTTTGTCCTTTCTTTAACCATGTTGAACCTCACTAGGAAAAGGTAGGATTCAACAAAGCTTCTCTCCTAAAATTGCGTGGCAAGAATTATACCTCAGAAGAAATATAAATGGGTGGACTAGCTAGAAAAGGAGGAAAAGCAACTAATGGCTAGGAAGTATGGAGAGTTAGTCATTCAAATATTACACAAATCAAGTAGATTTTTGCATTTTTTTTTTACTTAGTAGCCTAACAGCAATGGTGTTTAAAGTGATTTTATTCCTACAACAGACATACTTGGTATACTGGAGAAAGGAACCCAGTGCTGCTTCATGTGCCAACTCAAGACATCACAATAATGAGTTTGATGCCTAATAAGAATTCCTGCATTCCTTCCACTTACTGAGCGCCAAAATCAGAAGAGTTTTGAGGCATCTGAAGTTTCCCCTTTCAGATCCTTCATTTTTCTAAGAGCAGGTTGTCCCCTCCTTTTTCGTCTGCTGAGCTTGAAATACCCAGCACACACTTGGTGACTGTACTGTGGTTCTGATTGAGATTACGCTGCTTTAGTGAGGATAGCAATAGTGCTTGATGCACCTTCTGGGTGGCGCATCCTTTTTTTCACTTGACAGCTAGATGATTGGCAGCTATTAATCATTGCGTGAGAATTAAATTTTTCAACATTTTTGTGTTTTCTGCGCCTGCTTAGCTTTCTTGCCTCAGTTTTCTTGCCTAATCAAAGAGAGAATTATTTTACAGAGCAGTTATAGAAAGTAATTTGATCATTATTATTTTCCTTTTTTTCTTTTGTAATTGCAGTTGCTTCTTGTCCCTACTGCTGGTAGCTGCCGTCGTTTGGAAAATCAAACAAACCTGTTGGGCTTCTCGACGGAGAGAGGTATCAGTAACTTTAGGATAACTATGATGATTTTATCTTGCAAAGTAAACTTGGAGCTACAGGTGGACACACAGCCTCTCCTGTCATACTTGCACAATTGAAATAACTCCCTGTGACTACATGGTCTTTCTTTTCCCAGACATTTTTATACTAAGGAAGGAAAAAGGGATCTGCTTGTTTTCCCCAGTATTAAATTAATTGTTGGTAGGGGTATATATTCTCAACTACTATCGTACAAGTGCATCAAGGAATTTGATTAGTTGGAAGTAATACCAAGAAGTATAGTCATACCTAGGAGTATTGTATCTTCAATGTTTCTGAGTGCTATTCATTATCATTGTTCTTACTTATTAGCATTATGCATGCACTTAGTTGGGCCTGGTTATGTTAGGTATTTATTTGAAGGCATAATTCAAGAGAGTCCTTGCCCAAACATTTATAGTCTCCTTAGTGGTTGAGTCTCCTCCCTTTATTAACTTGAAAATACGGTTAGTGATCCCTGGATCCTGTAAAGTCAAAGTGAGCTTTGCTATTGACTTAAGTTGGCTCATGGTTTTACTCTATACATTTTCCTCTATAAACTTGCTTTATTCTTTGTGAATTGTTATAGGTCTGTCAAAAAGTTTGGGCTATAACAATATCTACTCTTAGCTGTTTAAGATAAGACTCAGAGGATGAGTACTGATACTGCATTTAATTTTTCTTTTCACAAATAAGTGAGAAGTGTTTAATGCTCTCGTTTGGTGGCCCATTTGTAACTTTAGGAAATACAACCTACTAGATTGGAATTTAAATCCAAATGTTAAAAAATTAATTGTATTATGATTTTTCTTTGCTGAATTAATTTATCTTGGTGTAGACAAACCTTGGAGTGGTTTCAAAAGGAGAGAGTGGTATGCTGCTTTGGGCGAGGTAGCAGGTGTTGTACGGTAACTGTAGCGATACAAGGTAGCAAAACTCCTCCAACTTTAACCCTGCTTCATCTGGGACTAAAGTTGGGACAGGGTAGCTCACTTGGATGACGACAGATTTGTGCGCATGTAGGAGTTATGGTTAAGCAGCTGCTGTGCATTCTGGAACAGCAACTTCCCTTTTCCTTTTGCTCCAAATGAATGTTTGTTCATGCACTTATAGCATCCTGTCAGTATAATCAGCCAGAATATGCCTCAAATCAAAATGACTTTTTTACCTTATGTCTGCACTGTATTCATGCATTCTGTATCAGGTAACTAGTAGTTACTGAAATCTTTCACATAGATTGTACTGTACTAATACCCAGCTTTAGTCTAAAATGATACTACACAGAAAACACTGTTATCCCTAGCAGACATTAAAACAATGGCTTGTTTGGGATTGAAGGAATTTTATGCCCCTCCTGAACATTACACTTCCTGCCATACCAGACATCTGATTTGAGACCTAGGGTTGTCAGCTGATTGTTGGCTTCAGCCTTGGGACAGCCTCAGATCCTGCGGAGCTACATGTTCAATTTATGGAGTCTTGCAAATGAACCACAAAGATGTTTCATACATGTTGTGGAATACCTTTGTGGCTAGTTTACCTCTTTATGACGCTGTAAATCTGCTGCATGTATAGCTCTGTTACCACTTACGGCACGATTAACTCTTTACTCTCACCATAACTATACCATGTGCAAGGGGTCTCAGTTGCCCAAGCCATTTCATTCAGGTATTATCTTTTATTCAAAAGAATGACATCGACTAGAATTATTCTCAGAAGACATGTGTTCGTATGGTTTTATTATTTATTGTTTGCCAAATTCAGAAGGAAATGACATTAATCCATGGTCTTCTGTTTAACTTATTAATATTCCATTTGGTTCTATCTCAAAACGTAATTCTTTGTCAGTAATTCTGTACAACAATGTACTGTAATGGAATGCAGTGATTGCCTGATCCCATTTTTCATTATAATCAGATTATTTTAATGAGATGTTAAAGGTAAATCAGAAATGCATGAGTTTATAGATGTACTGGTCATTGTCTACTTTCTGTGGTTAATCTTCTAGATGTTTGAAAGTACAAGTAGAATGACCTTCAGTGTACTGTGTAAACAACTCTGTCATCATGAGTAAAAAGTTGTTAGAATTCTCTGGGTTTTTTCTTTGATGACATAATAAGATTTTGGTGGTTATAAGAATGTGTATAGTGTCATGCTAGATGAGACACACACACACACACACAAATAGTGATGGTTATTACAAATCAGTTTAATTGATAAAGCAAAAATGAAAATATTTTCTAATGTGAACTGAGCTAAAAGTTGTGACAGTTTGCAATATTGCTCCTTGCCTGTGCTTCAATTTATCTGAGAAAATCAGTGTTTCATAATTACCTACAAAATGATGTCAATATCTGTTTCCACATATTTGAAATGGGCAATGACTGGTAGCATGGTAGCATCATATATTGTAGATGTTTGAGAGACTAGCCTATTTCTGTTTTACCCTGTCTACTCACCACACATCACTCCCAGTCTTCATGTTTAGTACAATGCTTATATCAACCTTCCTCTAGCATTTCATTTATATCTGGGTCAGTAGACATCATTTTAGGAGCCAACATACATTTTAAGGTTGTTGGACTGAAGCATTTCAAGAAAATTATACTTGTAACATGTTGATGGAAAGCAATCAATCATTGAAGTATATTCTGAAATTCTTATCTTAAAAGCTATCCATTTGTATTGATGGGCTTTCTTGTTTGAAAAACAGAAATGTTTGGTACCTGTATCTCCAGTGTGTGAACTGTCTCAGGTTAGCTACAGAGGCTGTGTTTGTCTCTAGTTGTCAACAAAAACTACAACAGTAGAATCATACATCACAGAAAAAGTGTAAGGAAAAATAAAAAGGAAAATTTTGTTAATAGCTGTTCATCATGAAGTCCTTTATTATTTGTGGCAATCTGTCTTCCCTGGAGGAAGTTATGCACGACTATCATATTCTAGGTAGCCTTTATTTTTGACAACTTCATTTTGATTGTGATTTTCAGGAAGCTACTGATTTGAGTAAGTTTTTCCTTTAAGTTTTTCAGATGTCTAAAAGGTAGGAGAGTTCACTGGAGGTATAAATGCAGAACCCTGAACTGTTGCTTCCTGACCTAAAAGTTTGGTTATAGGTCTGACAATTTAAACATTGCCTAGGCTCAGTCTAGCCACTTATGTTGCAACATTTTGATTTTGCATTATGTAATAAGTATCTGTCCAAGATTTTCCTGAAAATCTAGATATTTTATTTTCAAATACTTAGTCATTGTGTCACTGTAGTTATTATTTAAACCATCATATACTGTTCAGAAGTTTTATTCCTTTTATTCCCATTGTCTTGCCCATAGACCTAGATGTATGTTTTCTGTAGTTTCTCACAGTCTTGACTAACAATATAATACTTTCTCAAATCTTGTCAGCCACTTGTCACTACTTTCCATATAATTTACATACATAAGTATATACATACATGCATGTGCAAATGCATGTGTGCATGCACACACATGCATAAAAATTTTATATTTTATGTATAAAATATACGTTTTATACACACACACACACACACACACACACACACACACACACACACACACACGTACGTATATGAATATAAGTATGTGTTTCATAGTAGTTAGGGGTCAGAAGGGCCCTGAATAGATCATCTAGTCTAACCCCCCACCACTGGTTGGAGCACACACTGGGATCACACAACCCCAGATAGGTGTTCATCCAACCTCTTTTTGAATTTACCCAAGGTTGGAGCGAGGACCACTTCCCTAGGAAGTTGGTTCCAGATCCTAGCCACCCTAAGAGTGAAATAATCTCTAATCTGAACCTATTCTTCAGCAGCTTCTGGCCATTGTTCCTCATCACCCCAGGTGCTGCTGGGGGGAACAGGACCCTTCCTATTTGCTTCTGATCTCCCCTAATGAGTTTGTAGGCAGCCACCAAATCCCCCCTCAGCCTCCGCTTGCTGAGGCTGAACAGGTTCAGGTCCCTCAGCCTCTCCCCATAGGGCCTGCCCTGTTGCCCTCCAACCAAGTGGGTGGCCCTCCTCTGAACGCTCTCAAGGCAGGCCACATCCTTCTTGAAGTGCGGTGCCCAGAACTGGATGCGGTACTCCAGTTGAGGCCAGACTAATGTCACGTAGAGGGGGAGTATCACCTCTCTGGACTGGCTTGAGATGCATCCTTGGATGCATGACAAGGTGCGGTTGGCTTTGCTGGCTGCGGTCTGGAATTGGCGGCTCATGTTCATCTTGGAGTCGATAATGACTCCAAGATCCCTTTCCGCCTCTGTGCTCACAAAGGGGGAGATCCCCGGCTTGTATGTATGCTGTGAATTCCTTCTCCCCAGGTGCAGCACCCTGCATTTATCTACATTGAAGCCCGTCCTATTACCATCCGTCCCCTTCTGTAGTCTAAGTCTATTTACAGCCTCTCTCTCCCTCCGAGCGTGCCTACCTCTTCCCACATCTTGGCAAACTTGGACAATGTGTTTTCCACCCCCTCGTCCAAGTTGCTGATGAAAATATTGAACAGTGTAGGCCCCAGGACTGAGCCCTGGGGGACCCCACTGTTCACATCCCACCAGATTGAATACGACCTGTCCACCACCACTCTGCATGCATCCCATCAACCAATTTTTGACCCATCCAACTGTGTAGGCATCAATGCCACAGTCGCTCAGTTTATTAATGAGAATGGGGTGAGAAACAGTGTCAAAGGCCTTCTTAAAGTCCAGAAAGACTGCGTCCACAGTGACACCATCATCCAGGGACTTAGTTACTTGGTCATAAAAGGCCATCAGGTTGGTCTGGCAGGACCTGCTTTTGATGACCCATGTTGATTTCCCCTGGGCATGATCTCCCCTGCTGGCTCCTCAAAGATGTGCTCGTTGATAATTTTTTCAAGGATTTTCCCCAAGACCAATGTGAGGCTTATGGGCCTATAGTTTCCTGGGTCCTCCTTTCTCCCTTTCTTATAGATGGGGACCACATTAGCTAGTTTCCAATCTCCGGGCACCTGGTCTGTGGACCACAATTGCTCGTACAGCTGGGCCAAGGGCACAGCAATGACCCCTGCCAGCTCCCTCAACACCCGTCTGTATGTCTTGTGTATGTATATGTGTGTACACACACACATCCATATACATAAAATGCAAATTACCTTTTGGCATATTGAAAATTGGCCAATTATTTCTATCCTTCAGTTTAATTTTTTGTCAGTATTTCTAATTATGCAACAGTCCTTTCCTGGTCATTTGTTGTCTGCTTAGGTTCCTGTCTCTTGTGGTGTACTATGCCTAAAGCTTATTGAACATCTATATACATTCTGTTTCTTCAGTTATACCATGATGCCCTACTAAACTCCTCTACATCTTGCTGCCTGCCCCATGGAAAGACGAGCAACAGTCCATACCTTCTCTCAGCTTCATGCTATCAAAACTATTCACCCAATACACTGAAAAAAAATAGGAAAATATTCTATTTCCTTTATTTCATGGTTCCCAAAAGATCAGTGGAACACTGAGCAGGAGAAAATGGCATCCCCTGACCCCGACTAGATCATCAACTTTTTGTAGATGATTGTATGAAAATCTGTGAAATCCTGCTCAGCTGAGACAAAGAACAACACAGCATAGGAATAGGCTGTCTCACGTGATTTAGAAACTCCTAGTCATTATTCCAAAGGACAGTGTCCTGGTTATGGTGTTTTAAAAACAATCAAGAAGGAGAAAGGAACAGGTTTAGGCATATCCAACCCAAAATCTTCCTTCACTAAGCAGAATTAAATTTATGGGCACACACACAAATATCATCTAAGAATTTTCTGGTGTGCCAGTCAGGTTACAGCTGTATTGTATCATCGAATTACTACATCTTAGCCTTTCAAGATGACAGTAGGTAGACATCTTCTTACCCACAAAAATAAGCTATTTCTTTTACTCTCTTCCCTTCTCTTCAAGTCTCAGTAAGTTTTCCTTGTTAAACGTACATACACACATATACAAACCCTTTAGGCTAAGTACAGATGCTCAAAAAGGCTGAGCCTGAATTGATTCAGTCTTTCCAGGTGAGTCTAACCTGTGCAGCTTGAACCAGCAAGCAAGTGAATAGACATTCACTTTGGATTCTGGAAATGCAGCCACATGCCTGTAGTGGCTCAGGCCTGAAGCTGGGGACTTCAAGAGTGAGCTCTCCCTTCCCTTCTGCAGTGACCAGAAGGCTGGAGGGAAGCTGAGCTGAGGAGGAGTATGACCAGGCCCTGGCAGGCTGAGTATTATTGGGGAGGGCCTCCACAACCTGACCTGGCCTTCTGGGCTTCTCCTAAGCAGTGCCCATGGGTCATCCTGGCTCAGCCCTGCAGCCACAGCCCCATGCCCCAGGGCTTAGGCAGGGGCTGGACTAGACACAAGAGGACCTCTGGAGTTCCCTGCCAGCCCCACTTCTCTATGATTTCCTCCTCCTTCTCCCCTTCACCTCAGGCCCAGGGCTGGGGGTCTGGCCATGCCCCCGCTCTCACTGCTTGAGCGGTGAGCTGGGGAGGGAAGCTAGGTGGACCTCGGCTAGGGTTCAGGGGAGAGGGGGGATTAATGCTCCCTCTTCCCATTAAGCTACTGGTGTCTGGCCATGCCCCCCACTCCTGATACTCCAGAGCCAGGTTTCCCACTGCCAGCCCCTTCTCAGCCAGCTAAAGCAGTGATAGTGCTCCAACTAGGGAAGAGAGGGATGGGGCCAACCCTACCCTGCTGGAGCACACAGCACAGCGCAGCTCAGCCCTGAGCTGCAAAATACCTGGGCATGCTGGGGGACTGTGAGTTAATTTAAACCAGGAAGGCATTTGGGATAGAAGATCTCTAAAATCGTTTGACCTAAGTCACTTAAGTCTGATACTACATTCAACAAGATTTATCTCCAAATAGTTTCAGCTATTTTGAAGATGGTTTATGTGCATTGACTTTCTGTTCTGTTACAGGTTTAAACTGGTTTCTGATCACTTAAACCAGTTTATGTTTAATTTCTGTCCTTAGTCTTAGTGCCTCTAATAGTTTGTGGGCTCTGGGGCAGATTTTTTTAGATCCAGGTCTTCTGGAGCCAATTATACTTGATGTTCCATTAAACAGATGGTGAGAGGTGCCGATGAACTGCTACTTCAGAGACAAACTGTAAGCTAGTAAATGGTTCTGCCAGACAGGAAATGGAAACAACACTGCAACCCACAATCCTTTTGAAGTCTTTCCAGAGGGCTTATTTATTAACTTCCAAGCAATTATAAAAGTAGAAAACAAATTAGCTAAAAATACTGGGGGAGTAATTCACTATGGGCTTTTCTTGCTTCACTCGCCAATAGGAAAATGGACATGGCCTTTGTCTTTGTTCCCCTTTGACTCAGCTGCTTCTTCCTTGGAAGCTCTCCTCTGAGCAGCCAAGTGAGTAGATGGAACCCAACTGCAATGCTCTGTACTTTCTCTCACTAACAAGGGTTTACAGGGTTTAGTCAGTTTTAATCTCCTGTTCATCATGCAAAACTCTTCCCCAAAAAGCTCAGCGGATATCCATTGTGGCTTTCTTTTTTTTATCAATTTATTTTTGGGGTTAAAATTTCACTCTTTGAGACTACTAGAAGAAAAACTGAGATATGGTCTCTTCTTGGAAAAGTTCTGTTAGGACTGTGTTAGACTTGACAACAAGAATTCACCCAGTGGTATATCCATGAAGTTTCACTTCGGCCCTTCTGTTCTTCTTTCTACAAAAAATGATGTATCACTTAGATTTCCTGTATGAGAGAACTGAATAGTCTTCTCTTCAAAATGAACACGGTAGATTTCATAGATTTCATAGACATTAGGGCTGGAAGGGTCCTCAGAAGATCGAGTCCAGCCCCCCAACCCCAGGGGCAGGAAGTCAGCAGGGATCATAGGATCCCAGCAAGATAAGCAGATTTGGTCACAGGCCATTTTGCTGAAGTTATTTGCCAATACTGAAATGGCCCAAAGGCTTTTTTGCCCAGAAACAACTTCAGATATGGAGACACCATATCTTGGATAATAATTTCATCCAAAGGACTGAAATCTGACACTGAAGAATTATCTTTTTCTCACAATATGGCATTGAGGATGTGCAGGGGTATCACCATCATCAAACTGGTGATGGTGATACCCCTGCACAGAACAAAAGAGAATATCTATAAATTCTAGCAGAAATATCTTAGCAAAGCTTCTGTCCTTCAGTAAGCCAGTCAAATCATAGCCAATTACTCTGAGTATTAGTCATTCACATTTTTCAAATTCAACAACAGGTTGTTTTTTTCCCCCATTTTATAGATATGTTTATTAATGCAAGATACATATAGTACATATATCTGCAGCTCTATATAGTGTATGTAATGCATATAAATTCCATACATATTTTATATATTGATTTGACATCATGCTGTGTTACATTGTATTATGTTGTTTTGTATCACCCATTATATAGTATACATTATTTTGCCAGTTATACATGTATATGTAACTGTGCAGTCAATGTAATTATAAAGCTATTTTGTATTCTAATAGCAAAATGTTATCATTTATTATAAATATACTTTGCATATGAAAAAGATTTTACATATCTAAAAGACTACTTAGAACCTTGTTTTTATATATAAAATGATATAGTCTCCTTAAGAAATGTGCAAGTAATGCATGATTGCACATTTATGTAGAACATTTCTGGAAGCACAGGATTGCACTGGTAAAGTACCTACCTAACTTTATAGGTTAAAACAATTCATTTATTGGGATTTATCTATGTATATGCAGCATTTAATTATACAATGAGCTGTGCAGCATTCGCCTGTCTGAAAAGATAGTATAAGCAGGAATAAAAAAAATGCCAAGATCATAGAGAATTCTTTAATACAATGTGTGGGTGCAACGCAGCATATTGCATCGTTTTATTAGATAAGCTTTTGTTTGCTTAAAAAATAACCTTTCTAGCCCTAATTTTAATATCAAGGTCGTTTTATTAATGTTGTACTTCGAAACGAGTCTCCTGAGTATTCAAAAGCTCTTAAAAACACACAAATGAAACTGAAATACTCTGCTTCTTAATAACAGTAACAATTCATCTAATAGCTTTAAGCTCATTTCTATGGTAACCCTATTAAAGAATAAGAAAGTTCACTTTTGTAGATTATGGTAATGGATATAGACAATATGTGAATTCCACTTAGTAGGTATCTTACAGCTTATGGTAAAGACAGTTTCATTTTTAAATTATTCTTTTTATAAAAGGCATTAATAGCCATCAGTATATTTAATACAGTTCATGGAATACAATAAGTTGAACTTCAGGGAATTAATTTTTGGGCTGTTCAATGTATTTGTGAAACAAAGGACAGAAGATAAATATATTGGTACATTTGTAAAATACTTTTGTGGGTTCATGGGTCCACAGTTTTTAAGCTTAATAGACCCATTCTTGAAGACACTTACATACATGAATATCCTCTGGACCAAAGTTAAATGTGGGCATGAGGTTTGTTGGATTATGGTCAGATCTGGAATGGTATATGTGATCTCTTAAAAATAAATAGCTACATTGCTGAAAGCATGTGTATTCCAGAGCTTCACAGATTAAAATGTAAAGAATACCTTAATAACATTAGCTTGGAAGTCATTATAACCCATTGGAAAGGCATATATTTTACTGAATGATTTAACAAAGCTGGTCTCATATATGAAACTGAAAGAGTCCCCTAAGAGTCAATGGAAAGAGAATGGCAGCAGCATTCAGTCAAATATGGAAATGTTTAAAGAATTTATAACTTGATTTATAGAAATCTTCTCATGATAGGAACTTGCTAGGATAAAGTTAGCTTTAACTCATGTAAGTTTATGCTATATACATGTGTGCCTATGTGTGCGCACGTGTGTGTCTGTCTTTATCTATGTTGGTTAGTTTAAAAGGTGCAAATCTACCCTGTCTTCTACTTGACTTCAGATTAAGATGGCTAATTACATCTCAGGGACTTGACAAGTTAGACTAAATTTTCAAAGTTTAAGGTGTCTCAAGTGCAGAGCATGTAAAATAAAAAAACAGAGAGGATGTACAGACACTGCACTCCTTTTTAGCTCTGTGTAATATTTGTGAAAGCTTTTCAACTATGTGATTCATCGAGATGGCTCTGTTACTGTGTTCCACAAAATTAGGCAAGGGAGGTGGATGATGACACAGTTTTTAAAAGAAATTATGTGGGCAGCTTTCATTAAAACTAATAAATTTGAACTAGTGAAACCATTAACTAAGTAAGATTTTAAATTATATATATAAACAAGAGCTAGGAAGAATCATTTGCTTCTGTTCATAATTGAAGTAAACCTGTATATTTTCATAGCATAGTTAATTTAAAAGGATCACGAAGTGAATGATCAATATAAAATAATTTCATTATATGTGGTGCATAGTGGTATATGCTGAAGGAAACATGAATATGATTAATATTACTAATGAGAAGCATATTGTTTTTGCTTTTATTAATAGAATTTTTACATTAGTACTTGCACTATTATATTTAAAGGAATTTATCATTATAGTTAGGATTTATAGGAGAATAGATTATAATAATACTGAAAATAAAATAATACTGTTGTTATGTTGGAAAGCAGTAATGGCCATCATCAATCATGAACTTATTTAAAGGTGATGGTTATATGAAGCACATTGATAACTGGAGGGAGTAATTAGGTCCCTTTAAGGAGAGAGAGAGCTGCAAACAACAGAAAATACTTCCCAAGGCAATTGACCATATGTCAATAATTACTGCGAGTTAAGCTGGATGCCCTGAGAGTTTCCAAAGGACTAGTTGCAAACCAGGAATTGGAAGGGTTTTTTTGGCTGCCTGTGTGTCTTAGAAAAAAGCCGGTAGACAGCAAGATAATTGATCCTGAATATGGCCATGAACTTGCTTTTGATTTTGAAGCGCGAAAATTGCCAGTGATTTCTTCTCCGATACAGGACTTTCTGGCTAAATATAGACAGTCAGAAAGCCCGAGGCTGAATTGATTCAGTCTTTGCAGGTTAGTCTAAGATGCACAGATTAAATTGAAACAGAAATAAGCAGACATTTACCTTTGATTCACGAAATGCAGCCACATACCTGTAGTGGCTCAGGCCAGAAGCCAGGGGCTGATAGAGCATAGCTCCCTGGCACATGGATGCCTATACAGTCAGATGGGTCACAAATTGGCTGGAGGGCAACACCCAGAGAGTGATGGTGGATGGCTCTTTTTTGACCTGGAGGGATGTGGGCAGTGGGGTCCCCCAGGGCTCGGTCCTCGGGCCCGCGTTGTTCAACATCTTCATCAGTGACTTGGACAAGGGGGTGAAAAGCACCCTGTTGAAATTTGCAGATGACGCTAAAATGTGTGAAGACGTGGGCACATTGGAGGGGAGGGACAGGCTGCAACTAGATCTAGGCAGGTTACAGGGATGGGCAGATGAGAATAGGATGGGATTGAATACTGACAAGTGCAGGGTACTTCCCTGGGGAGGAAAAACCAGCACCATACCTACAGGCTGAGCACCACACTTCAGGAGGGTTGTGGACAGAATTGAGAGGGTCCAGAGGAGGGCCACTCGCATGACCAGGGGGCAACAAAGCAGGCCCTACGAGTGGAGGCTACGGGACCTGAACCTGTTCAGCCTACCCAAGAGAAGGCTGAGGGGGGATCTGGTAGCCATCTACAAACTGGCCAAGGGGGACCAGCAAACTATGGGACAGTCCCTGTTCCCCCAAGCACTACCAGAAATAACAGCCATAAATAGGCTGAGAGTAGATTCAGACTAGACATCAGGAGGCGCTACTTCACAGTCAGGGTGGCTAGGATCTGGAACCAACTTCCAAGGCAAGTGGTGCTGGTTCCTACCCTAGGGATTTTCAGAAGGAGGCTTGATAATCACCTAGCCGGGGTTGTTTGACCCCAGCATTCTTTCCTGCCTATGGCAAGGGGTCGGACTTGATGAACTGCTCAGGTCCCTTCCAACCCTACCTACTATGAAACATTGCCAGCATGGGCTGTGTGTTCACTTCCACTTCCTGCTGCCCCTGAGATCTCTGGGGTTTGCAGTCCAAAATCACAGCAGCAGGACTCTGCAGGGCTCTTTCCCTTCCTGCTTCCATGTGCCTCTGGGATTTGTAGTCCACATTTGCAGCCAGCACTAAGTTTGACCAGGGAAGGGGAGTTTAACCCTCCTTCCTGGCCCCAGACCCCAGCCAGGGTTTGCTGGGAGTGGGGGGATGAGCGGGCAGTCACCCCTGCTGCAGACTGGACTGTACCACAGCCAAGCTTGTCCCCCTTGCAAGCCAGGCCTCACTATTCCAGCTATCAAGCACAAAAACCACATGATGTGAAAAAGTTATTGAAAATTTCAGTGTCATAATATTGCAACTGTTTTAGAAAATTAGGGTAAAGAATTAGATGAATTTGGACAAATTTAAACAGTTTTCATTTTGAAATGCTGAGCGCCAAGGCCTCATAGCTTTCTTTTGGATAGAGCACATTCAGTTTTGCTAACAATAGAACACAAATAATGTAAATCAATGAACCATAGTATCATGGTATTATAGTCTAAAAAAGTATAATAATATGACATTACTGTAATATAGTGGGCTTTTCTAATTAAATTAGTGTTATAGCAAATAAATTATGAATTTTGAAAGTTATCAGTTAATATAACCACTAATTTAAACTGACACAATACCACGGGAAATTCATTAATATAATATCAGGATTTCTCCCTCTGATTTCCACTACATTTTAGGAATTAATTTTATTTTTTTCCCCCTTAGGGCCAATTTCTGCCCTTGGATGTGGTTGTGTGACTAATATTGACTTATTTTTACATTTTAACTCATTGTTATGCTGATATAAATGTTGGATGAGGATAGTCAGTCCTCTGACTTTTTTCCAGTCTCTATGAAAACTTCATTTTAAAGTCCCTGAATTAGCATGTTTCCATATAGTTATAATTCTAATATTAAATGCAACCATGTATTCAATTTCTTACAAACGCTCTTTTAAAATACATTTTGAGGACAATTATTAGTCTGTGTTTCTAAGGCCCCTGATAGATGTTCAAGCAATGGCACGACTGGGATCAGAGGAGTTTTATTTTACATCCCAGACATTGCACCTCCTGCCATGCATGGAAGAGTGATGTTTGGGATGTGGCATGTTTGGGATGTGCCATAAAATTCCCCTGATCCCAGTCATGGCATTTCTGAGGTACCCCAGCCCAAGACTGCAGAGCAGGCCAGGGGCAGCTCTGTCCTCGACTCAGGGGCATCGAGACCTAGGTCAGGCAGGACCAGGTCTGGCACTCAGGTGGTTGTTGGACCCAGTCCCAACAAGGCCTAGGACAGCCAGAACTAGGTCTGACAATTGGTTGATTGTTGGCCCAGTCCTGGGACAGACTAGTTGCATATCAATCTCCTGGGGCACAAGAGCCTGGGATCAGACAGCTTCTCCCCCCGGGTTCAGCCAGGTCCCTGCAACCTGGCACTTGTAAACAGGAATCTAGGGCAAGGCAAGAAAGAGTGCTTGGCCCAGGGGTGGCCAGGTTCCCAGTAGCTAGAGCTGCGGGTGTGAGCCGGGTGGGCGGCAGCAGCCCAGGGGGAGGCAAGAGGCTTGGACAGGAGCAGCACTGGGAGAGGTGGCTACAAGAGGGGGCTAAGGTGAATTTTGGGGTGGCTATAGCCCCTCTAACCACCCCTCCAGTGCTGCCCCTGCTTCCTTCTGGATGCTGGGGGTTTTATATATTCAGTTTATGGCACCATGCAAATAAGTCACAAAGACGTTCCATGTGTTTTGTGGAATAACTTTGTGGCTGGTTTGCTACTTTATGGTGCCATAAATCAACTGAACATGTACAACTGTTACTATTTATGGTGAGATTAGGATATTAATCACACCATAACTGTACCATTTGCCAGGGACCAACTAAACTGTAACTGATGATATACAGTGTTATCTATTGGGGGTTTTAAATGTCAGTATTGACTGATAACACTACAACAGAAGAATGCAAGTGGCTAGATCAGGCAGATGTCTGTTTCCCAACTCCAAAAGGATAGGAAAGCATATATTTATGTCATATGTTTGTTTTCATAAATTAGTCATTTTAAATATGTGGTCAGTGTTTCTATAGTGTAGGAGTATTCTTATCCTACAACTCTTGCTGACTTGGGTTTTCCCAGTGGGCTCCAGTAAGTCAATTGAACAATTTACCTGAGTAAGGATTATTTATGTGAGTAAGCATTATAAAATAAGGCCCTTACGTAGTGCCAAGAACAATGTGCTTGCTATATCACATTCAAATTAAAACTGAGGATTTTTTAGCCTTTTTTTGTTCTTTCCTTTGTGGAGGGTTTGGGGGGGAGTTTTGGGGGGGGGTTGGGTTTTTTTTTTAAATTTTGGACATTGATGTTTTCACAGTCAACCAAAGCTGTTTTCAGGGTTAAAAACTACCTTCTGTATATAAACCACTCATGACCAATGGCCAACAAGAATTTCTTCATTTCCACAATACTTTGCCCTCTGTATTTGTGGTGAATGCAGCTTATGTACTGCCCCCTGCAAGCCATTACTAAAGGAGCGTGATTAATTTCATAGTCAAACAATTGTATTCTAAAAATAAAAAACCAAAAAGGATTGAAACAAGTTATTTGAGAATGTCTGCAATTGGCATGTGATTACATTCTACTTAGACCTTTGTAGGATTGCAGACCGAACAGACAGAATTCACCATTTTTGGACATCAAATGGAAGAGCCGTGTTTCAGAAACAAAAGAACAATTAATATTATGGTATCTGGAATGCTGCTGTGACTTGTTTATTCCAGCAATAATATAAGAGTAGGCATTTGAAAAGGATAAAGAAAGCATGTTCTAACCAATCATTTATATTATAACTTAACTCCCTTTTTTTCTAAGCATAGATATGAATGGAAGATATTCTTCCTTCTCTTTCTAGTGAGGTCTTA